>NC_034411.1:36438003-37709983 GCF_002078875.1 Numida meleagris | reverse complement strand
AAAAAGGGACGAGGTCTCGTGATCTGCGAGTTTTTATACTGCGAGCTTTTATCTTTTCCCTCCGGCTGGAAAATGGTAACAGAGGAGCAAAGTGCCGTGGGGACTGTAGTAGTCCTTCTCTTCTGAGAACCAGGTACATTCACTACATGATGTTATGATGTGGAATACCAATAACCGAAAATCATAAAACCATGACACTTATACACATAATTGGTATCCTGTTCATTCACTGCCTGAGGAGCTGGAGGTGCTGAAAAATGAAGGAGACAAAGTAAATGCCCAAACGTTACAAACTTTTATTCCACTGAGTTACAGGGGCCCTTTTTCCAAAAGTTTGTAGTGGTGTGTTCACTGGCTGCTAGAAACGCATGGACTGTTTTTCTATCCCTTTCTGATGTAAGAATTCTTTACTAGAAAGCTAATAATGATTACAGGATTGGAGGAAGTCAAACGTGAGACTGCTATTAAATTGAAACGCAGCCCTTAGCATTATTAAGTCTGAGAAGCCACGCACAATCCAAAACAGTTAAGAAGAAATGTGTGGTTTTTTTCTCCTGAAAATAAGTCTTACATAGGATGGTTTTTGGATGCAGCATCACTATTCCTCTGAAGAACAAACTGAAGCCCTTTGCACATCTGTTTCTGTTGCAGTCATCACAAACTTTTTAATTTTTGTGATGGAGTTTTTTTTTTCTTTGCTCTGAAGTGTATGCATATTGCTTGATGGGTATTATGCAGAAGCCAGTATTTAATGTTGATTTTTTCTATGTAAATACTAGAATTACAAGTATCAAGGGAGTGCTGCCTACTCACTGTTCTCTTGCTCACTCCCTTCCCTTGGTGGCAAGCAGCATGCCCTTGTTGTTGTTCGCCTGGAGATTGCTCTGAGCTGAGGAGACAGAATTTTCTCAGCTCCCATCGCTACCTTTGCTGCAAGCAAAATAGAATGGCCTTCTATTTATTCCAGCATCTTCAGGCAGCTCTGATATTAACTGCTATTACTAGTCCAAAAACTGCCATTGAATTTTCATGCACTTTATTCAAACGTGCTCATTTTGGTGATTTGTGTATGCTGGGTCTCCCTAGTTCTCCAGTCAGTAGTCTGCTTTGCCAGACCCTGGAAACATCCATGTAAGTGTGGAAATACTTCTGATTAAGAATGGCAATCTGCAACTGGATTTAATGAGTGGTAGATACATTTCCATCTTTCAGATAGAATACTCACAGCCAGAATACTTTCTGGATTCAGTTCTGATTCAGTGCGGTGGAGTTTTCCAATTATTTGGGGGAAAACTGCATTCATTAGGGCTTATGTTCCTACACATGTAAATAGTTATAAGTCTTGAATTAAAGAGTCTATGACTTTAAACAGTAGCTTCCAGGCTAGCCTCTGATAGTTAAGTCCAACTAATATTTTCACGAACAGTTATGGTTTCACCTGCAGCTACATAACATATGATAATTAAGAGTCATTTCATGGGGATAGGTTAGAGAAGGTTTTCCTGGTCTTCTTTTAGTAACTATAAGCCCCTGTTCAAAGCACCCCCTTACCCTAGCTGCAAAACTGGGCTGTTTCCATAGTGCAGCGTTAGATACAAGTCAAGAAGCAGGTAAAAGCCTGGGGTGTTTGCTGAGCAAGGGCCATGTTGCTGGCTGTACCATGTGCGGGGCAATGCCCATGTGGCCATGCTTCAGAGCTGGATGGAGCCCGGGCTCCTTGACATTTGGGCTGCCCTAGCAGGACTCCCCCAGTGACTGAATTGCTGCGTGTTTGCCTCATGATGCTGCTCCAGGGGAGCATGCGCTGAATGTCAACTACAGGACAAAGAAAGCTTGATCCATTCAGACTTGGTATGGCTGTATGCCTGACCATGGAGAGAAGAGCCAAGTTTGCACAGATGTACAATTTAGATTTGCCCTGCCTGACAGCCAGAAATTGGTGAAATCCAGTTCCCATACGACCTATCTTCTGATTTGCTGTGAATCCTAAAATGTCAGCACAGAAGCAGATTTCCTTCTGATAGTTTCCATGATTTTTATTATTGATTCTTGGGATTCCTGACTGGCTGCTGCCAGAGTCCCTGGAGTGATTGTGCAAGTTTTGTGTGCTGTCACAACAAGCGTAGCACAGTGTGCAGACAAACACCACCAGTGAAAGGAGTGGGGATGCAGCAGCTGGATAATGATATGCCAGTGCTGTTGAGATGTCTTGCTAGCCACCAATTTTTTGTTCCAACCTGAGCCCCCAGGTGAGCCCTTTTAAACTAATGAATACAATTCATTCATTAAACACTCATGGGTAATATAGTTTGTGTAATCTTTTTGATCCATTAATCAAAGCCCAAACAGTGGCTGAACTCTAGTTTGTGATATAAACCTAATCTGTTTTAGACTGCAATTGACCCAGCTTTACGGTATATTCTGTTGGTAGAATAACCATGCTGGCCTTTCACAGTAAATGAAACATTGCTTAAGACAGGTACGCAATTACTCCGCATAAGCAAGATCTTAGGCCGGAGAAATTACTACTGAATCCCACATTTGAAATCTCCTATGTACTCTTTAATCCTAGAATTTGTGAACCATGGTGTTAGATTACCAGACATGAAGCACAAACAAGTGTGTTGTATTTCCAAAGGCATGATAATTTGAGAAGTGATTTCCTGATGGAAAAATGATGGGTAAACATAAACTCTTTCCTGCTGTCAAAAAGATAATTGGACAGTATTTATGTGAGCAGATGAGGTAAGTATGGTGTTTGCACAATGTGAAAAGAGTAGACTACAAAGGCAACAGTTGCTTTTGGACTGTCAACTTTGGAGAAGCAGCCTTGTGGTTCAGAAATATTACAGCTTCTTAATGTTGTCAATATCATTTAAGCAATACCTTTTTGCTTAACCTGAACAACCATATTGGATTTTATTTCATAAATATGTATTTAGGAGCTGTGCTTTCCTACAAGCATAGTCTTATGCTCCACGAGGGAGGGCTAGAGGAGTACAGTGTAATTAATCACTAATGCTTGTGTTGATCAGTATAAGCATTCTTTAGAAAGAGTGAGAATTCTGTATTTAGCTTGAAAGTTTACAGCTTTTATATGCTATGCCCTTAGAGAATAGCTAAGCGTGGTTTGTAAGTTTTCACATGCTTTGGGGAAGGGCAGGGGAATTATCCTTCGTTGCTTGTGAAATGGAGTAGCAGCCTCTCTTGAAACAAATGTTAATGAAGAATATTTATTTTTCTACTGGAGCAGGAACTTAATCAAACGTTTCATTGTCTGAAAAATCCAAGTGCCATAGAAAGAATGGATAATTAACAAGAGATGTCATTTGTACAGGAAGAACAATCTAACTTCGTTGACATTTTAATTATCAAGGTCCTTACTGAAGAATTCCTATCATCCATCAACCACAAAGACTCAGTTTCCACTGATAGAAACCCTATTTCTTGTTTACTTCATCATCCTTGATGTTGCAAGAAGTGCTGCAAATGTATATTGTGTTATCAGGTACATATTTAAGAAACCACTTAGCATCAGAGGGCTAACAGGCTAATAAATGCATGTAATGTTGCATGGGTAAACAGTTTGAATTTTTTCTCTATTTGACTAGAAATAAAGGTTTTTGATATATCTACAGAGAAAGTGTTAATATTATCCTATTTTTCTCTTCCACAGATACCCTATGAAATGTTCTCTGCTCAGCTTTACCTTCAGATTCTTCTAGTAGTTATTTCAGAAAAATACAATTTGTTCTGTGTTTCCAAATTTTCTCATTTTGAGGTATGTTCAGAAACAGAGATTGCGTATTTTAATTTCTACGTGTGCTATTACCGTAAGAATATACTAAAGTCCTTGTACTTTAAAGCTACTTAGAAAATATAAGTTTCTTAAAACTGAGTGTACACATGTCTACTGCACCACCATAACTTACAGCAGAATCATGAAAGATTGTCCTGTAGTTCTATTGTTCATTAGTGAAGACAAATTATGGGAGTTAAAACATGAATTAATTTACTTCTATTACCTAACATGGTACTGAGTTGGCTCTGGTCGTGTTCAGATTTTAAATTTTGGTTACTTCTAACCTCGTTCTTCTCATTTCCACTGTGTGATGATAATCTAATTGAAAGCATTAGAATAGAATGGGTAAGGCTATACAAACACTGGCAACACAGATCCCAAGTCTCCTCTGCACCGTTGCCTCCAGAATTTTGCCTTCTTTATTGTTTCCTAGTTGGGATGAGAAGAGCTTAGCACACAATTAATGATGACTTTGAGGAGGGAGATGCTTTGCATGAGATGATGTGAGACTTGGCAAATGCTTATTTAGGCTATGCCAATGCACAGTAGGTTGTGCAAAGCAGAAGCCTGCCAGTGACCTACTGGTGCTGCTTGTGTTGCCTGGCTCTGTCCCCAGCCTCAGCTCTGATCCATGCTGCCACCAGTGCTTGTGGCTGATGGAAGGTGCCCCAGCACTGCAAAGCTAGCCATCTGCCTGCCCTGCTTGGGAAGCCAGAGCGGCTGAAAAAATAACCTTGTCTTGCTTTACTACATGGCTGCTTACTATGAATTAAGCATGCAGAGAGAAAGGTGGGCAGGTGTGAGGACTGTTTTTATTTGGTAGAAGCATCAGCTTAAATACACATTAATGTGTAGCTCAGGTAGGTTGTGAACTGGTAGTTGAGGCTCCACAACAGATAAGGTGGGAGATGGGTAAAGAAGCAGTCTTCTTTTAAGCTTGAAGGCGTAATGTTACTGAAAGAACACCTAAGTTCCTCTGCAGATGTTTGTATTCCTCATTTGCTGATGATATTTTAAATTATTTAGAAATGCTTAGAAATGTGTGGTGATGAGATCTAGCTGAGAAGCCCACAGTTTAAATGTAGACTTTTCTCTGGCTAAAAGGGTAGTTGACTTAGACCGATTATTATCATTTGAGGATGTTTATTCAGTATTGAAACATGGACATCTAAGGACTGTGTTTCTGGTTATGGCAGTAAATTAAAAAGCATGGGGAAAATACCTGTGGGAGATGAGGTTGTGGAGTTTCCTATGGAGATATTCAAGACCCGTCTGGATGCCTACCTGTGAGACATATCACAGGGTACCTGCTTTAGCAGGGGGGTGGACTTGATGATCACTTGAGATCCCTTCAAACTCCTGCAATTCTGTGATTCTGTGAAATACTGCATAAACAGGTATTTTATGTTCTCAGAGCTTTGTCACAGTCTGCTAAGTCTAAGCACTGAAAACTAGAGGCTTCAGAATTGTTGAACTGTTTAAAGGAGGAAATGCAGGAAGAACTCTTGAGAAACAGTTCTTATCTTTGGCAGACTAATTTAGGAATACTACACCAATATATCTCTCTACTCACTTGCCACAAGTGAACAAAAGGCCCCCAGCGACAGAGACAAATCTCTCAAGTTTAAACCACAGACTAACTTTCCAGAAGCAATGACAAGGAGCGCTAACTAGCACACTTGGAGCATGCTACAAAGCCAGTCATTTCACATAGCTCCCACCAACTCCATCCCTGAGGAGCAGGGAAGGGATAGAGACATAAACGGCGAAAAGAAAATAATAAATTTTAAGTAACTAAGCTTTATGCAACTCTAGGTCATTGGCTTTTGGATATAGCCCAGATGTCCTCTGCTCTGAACATGCATGACTTTTTGGCCTCCCAGCCAGCCATGTAAGGTAACAACTGTGCAACGCTTTCTATCAGATCTATGTTGTTCACACAGGTTTCAGCTTAATGCAGAACACTGTTGGTGCATGAAACAAGCCTGTCTGTGAAAGTGTACTCTATTTGCTTCAAATGTCAGAAGGGCTGTTTTGGTTGTGGGTTTAAGTGTGTGCTAGCATATGCACAAGAGTAGTCATACTGTGTAAGTTTGGGTGCCTAATTTAGGAACGTAGCTGTGCAGGGTTCCCTGTATGGTCTGTGGAGAGAAAATCCTTCCTTAGAGAGATCCGAGGCAGCAGCTGAACTTTTCTTCCATTCAGCATAATAAAAATGACACACTTAAAAGCCCAAAGAATTGTTATAAAAGGTCTTTACAGCATTAAGTAGTCTGGTAAATACCTACATTTGCACACAGCTGTAAGATCTGTGTTTCTTTACAGCTTCTTCAGTCTATTTTAAATCTTTTAATAGGCTGTGGTGTATGGAATGGAAAACTAAAGCTTTTGATTTATGTGCTGCTGCTTTGCCACTTTGGGCCACAGTAAAATACTTATGAATGTTAGATGACAACTAATATTTAGTCATATGCGTAATTGAAGTGATTATATCAGGGAGCAAAGGGAATGGATAATTCATCATTCCAGTAGTTTCTATACATTGGAAGAGACCGTGTGGTTCTGTAGCAGAGAAATAAATAGAGAAGCACTCCCAGTCCCTCAAGCTGCAAAGATCAGACAAAGACTAAGTTGCTGCAAAACACATTTAGGTGAGCATTGCCAGCATGATGGGCACACTAAGAGTTAGTGTTAAAATAACAGACAAGTCAATATGTGCATGAAAAATCTTGGCAAAATACATATCCTTTTCCCTAAACTTACTGTGAGGCCACTTTTTTCAAAAGTTTTAGCAAATGTTCTGTTGTTTTTTAAAAAAATTGTGTATCTTTTTTTCTGAATTAGCTTTGGCCTTGTTCAAAAGAGGCAAAAGGCACTGCAGTCTTGATGACTGACTTCAGAAAAAAAAGGAAAGCAAGGCTTTCATGGTTTTTAAGCTCAAAAAAGACTATTAAAATCACCACCTACTTTAATCTCTTGTATAGGCTGTAGAATCTTATCAGTTATTTCTGCATAATACCTTTACCTCCTCCTAGAATTACATCTTTCTTAAAAAGTCATGTAGGCTGTAGGATTAAAATATGTCTTTAGTTGGTGTGCAATTTTTTTTCTGAAATAGAGAGTTAGATAATATGATTTTATGTTCTTGCAGACAAAGAAACAATTGAAATCTGCAGCTAAGCATTTTCCCTGCCTGAATCTTCCAATTCAGTTCTGCAGTTTATTCTCCGTAAGTTGTTCTCTGAATGTAAGTCAGGACCAATGAATAACACTAGTGACTGCTCATTAACTTTCTCAGTCATCAAAATCTGTTCAGGGTCATTCTGAGACCACTGAATAATTAGATTTATAAAGACATTCAAAGAAAAAAAAAAGCGGCTATAAGGAAACTTCACATTTCACATTCTTAAATTAATTGAGAACTAAAGTAATCAGATTTTTCGATAAGAATTTACATTTGCAGTGGCTTTTCGCTATGCAATTGTTCATCAGTAGTTGGGAAGGCAGAGATGTGGTATAATATCCAAGCAAATCTAGAGCTCATTCTTGATGAGTACATTATTTCTTTAATTTGCTCTCGTTAGCAAATGTTGAAGGCCAGGCATCTTTAAAGACAAACTTGAGCACAATAGTACTATATATTTAAACAGAGTAACAGTATATGTGATGCTAAGACCTCACTTTGGCCACTTCTCTCTTTATAGGAAAATATAATCCTGTAAAAATCACTAGTTTGTTTTCATATGCCAGAACATAACAAAGTTCTAACATTCTTTCAAATTTTTATTAGCCTGAAGAATTGCTATTATCAGGCTGTTTTCTAAAACCTGGATTTTAGAGGCTTCCTTGCATTCCAATAAGGTGTTTCTGAGTTTAGTGGGTTTTTTTCTTCTTTTTTTTTTTTTTTAGTGGAGGTTGTTGTTTTTTTTTTCATTCAGACAATGAAATGCCTGTGAACCTTGGCACCCATCTTCAAATTAGATTTTTACATTGACCAAATGTCACTCTCTGTGTTATTCAAGCAGCTTAGAAAAATGAGTATGAAGGCTACTCTGAAAGCTGGGTATATAGACAGTCACCTTCTCAATTTTAGAGAAATGTGGTTGCCGATTCAGTATATTATGAGTGACTACTAGTAAAATTATTCAAATGTGACTTTGAAACCATTAAACCAGTCACTAAAAATATCTAATTAACTAAGAGCAATTCTTAGTGTCAGCAAAGTACAATAATGGATTTTCCAGTATTCAGTAATGTGTATGTGTATGGCTGACCATTAAGAAATAAAATTAAAGATGGAAAAAGCTAACAATAGACTTTCCTGGTAAAATTTAAACTGGAGTAAAGAAGTAGTGATGATACTGAGTGACAGAACAAAGTAAAAATTTGTAAGCAAAAGTGGCATTCAAGAATACGAAATTTCACAGTGACAGCCCTAAGAAGTACACTTTGAAAGTGGATCTCAAATGCTCTTATAAAGAAGAACTGAGATATTGTGGGGCTATTAAGAACAAAAAGGAAATAAAAAGGGCAGTCAACCAATTCCTTATTCATCAAGTAGTCCACCCTTCAAATCCATATCTCTCCAATTTAGAGAACAGGATGTGGTGGGAGCATCATGTTAAAGGCCTTGCAGAAATCCAGGTAGACCACACCAATTCCCCAGGTGATGCAGAATTAAGTTTGATTTTTTACATTACTTCAATTTTTTCACAAATTTGGGTGTTTGTGTAGGTACTGCTGTCACACAGGATGTAGCTGCCACCTGGGTTAAAGCATCTGAATAAAAATAACCTTAAGTCTAAATACCATTTATGTATTTATTACGGCTCTTTCAAATGTATCTTTATGTTGTTATATAATTGATGTGAAATAATGTATTTCTTTTAATTGAAGTTAAATGATTGCATGTTAACATGAGAAAAAAGAATTGTACTTGAGAGAAAGGCAGAACTAGCGCTAGACAGGGACACCGTTTAGTATAGATGATTTCCAAATCTGGATTTCTTCAAAATATCTAAGAAACCTGGTATCTTCCCTACAGTGGATTCTGATAATTACTCAGAGACAGTGGTTACAGAATCATCTTCTGCTTGAAAGTTTCAGTTTGGGAACTTAGCTACAGGATGAGAAATTAATAGTATCAGTATCTACATTGTTTAGAAAACAGGGTCAAGTTACACTCACTCATATCACTGGCTGTCCTTAGCTTAACGCTGTTTCAAGATAGTGTTGAAAATTATGGACTAAAAATATCCACTCTAACTGACAACTAAATGGAATCAGACCTATAAGGCTGTTTTATGTAACACAGAAAGGGAAAGAGAAGCCAACAGACCCAGACCAAGAAGGAAACTTTCCACCAGTCAGCACAGCAGACTTTTTGCTTTCATCTCATGAGTTTTATGTTTACTGCTACCCCTAAGTACGTGCATGAGTATCTGGAGAATATTATGAGTCAGGAGGCACATAAAATATATAAACTTTCTGGTAGTCTAAAAGAAATTTTATAACTCCTTACCCAGCTCTCTCTGGGGAAGGGCCAGAGCACAGCTCAGAGCTACGATTTGTTTGTGGTTTCTGCATCTGTGACAGGGCTAGGTAAGCTCTAATATCTTAAAATGCACCTTAAAGAAAAGTGGGCTATTTATGAGGGTAGTAAAGAAACAAAACATCTACGGCAGAAGCCATCACATTTGGTATACCAGTACAGTCCTTGAGACACAAAAGTAGTAAGCATATGTATAATGAAACCCATTCTGCAAGAAAATGTAGGTTCATGTCTCGGTTTCTGGGATTTCTTTGTTCACTGATATTGTCTAACCTTTCTCTGTGTATTTTTCTTTCTCCTACTATTTCTATGTCTCTGTAGCACAGCTGTTCTTCACTGTTTTGATATGCTGTGTATGTAGGACCCAGTCTGTCAAATGGCACAGTATCACACCTTCCTGTTGTCAAACGTCCTTTGCTTCAAGGACAACTGAAGTATCAAGTTCCAGTGCTTTTTCTTTTGATGCAAACACTGAGGATGTGAGAGTTTGTTGGGGGCAAGGAACTTCTTCCTTGCTTGTTTGTTAAGCATTGTAGAACTTCATGGCCAATATAAACTGTTGGGGTTTTTCTCCTCTGTATTATTTCTTTTCACCCAAATCTTATCAAATTAAGCTATTACTTAGTTAACACATTAAAATATTTTGTTCTTTGCAGTGATTTCTTTTCTAGGATATCATCTTAAGAGACCTCTGTTGTCACTTCAATGTTCTTGGGTTCACATCTATCTTCTGACTTTTCCAGAAGTCAGGAGCTGATACAAAGGTAACAATTTCTCAGCCCAAGTACATGGCACACTCACTCCCTTAATTCAGTGCTACTTGAAAAATGTCAAATTTATTCAGAACAACTGCATGTGCAATTTTTCCAACAGATTGTATTAACTGTCTAAAATGCACTGAGTGTGACAGTTACTAATCAACAGCTTATTATCCATTTTAGAGATGCTGGGATACTACTGTGTTCAGGGGAAATATTATGTAAAATACAAAGGTTTGCTCAGAGCTTGTATGGCAACACTCATATATCTAAATGTTGCAGGGGACGGCCTTCTAGGATGAGGCCTTGGTGCATTAGATTCTATAACATGCAAAGCTAAGGTAGTTAAAAGACATTTTTCTTTTCTGGCAAATCAGGGAAAGAGAGGAAGCAATGGCTGACACTAAAGGAATTTACTGTTCATATTCCAGCCCCACAAATACGCTCTAGAAGCTGTAGGTTGAACAGTAAATCATTAGAACACAAACATATTTGTGTAGTTTTCTTATGCAGAACAGTAGAAAGGGAAAGTGTATTATTCTTTCTGTACTCTAAGGAAAATTAAAAGTAGACTAAACTGCAAGAGGAAGTGAGATGCCAGTGGAATGGCCAAGATAAGCAGTTTGCTCCAGATAAAATAATAAAAGTGGAAGGTAGTGCTGTCTTACTATGGGGAAGATATTTTTCACTGAGGCATCTCAGATTTTTACTGTATCAGAATTATGCCTGTGGATGTGTCTGATCTTGCTCCCATGGAATGGAGCTCTCTCTCCCCACTGGAAATGAGTACAAATCTAGGGATTTGTACCTTCCAGATATACGCTACCAGATGTTCTGCTGCTAGTTTCTTTCTCTAACCAGGAAAAAAATTCCCTCTCTCTCCTTTTCTTTGGTTCTAGACTTTCCTTCATCTATGTCATTATTATGTTGTTAGATAAATGAGAGGGATGCAGTTTGAATTGCTACCCACAGTAATATCAATATCAGATGCCTGGATGGAAAGTCCTTTATGACTGTTCAGGATCAAACAAAAATAATTACCAATGGAGTTTGGATCTGAAAGGAAATCTTCATCTCTTCACAATTCTCCAGGTCTTGACTGGTAAAGAGACTGAGCTGTTAATTTTTCACTGTTCTTGAAAGTCTGAAGTGTATCTTTATTTTTATTTTTAAGTCTTGTGAGCATTAAAAAACTCCCTACTTTGTTTTATTTTAACACTTTAGCAACTTTATCATATCAAAGGCATCCAGAAGAGTAAGGGTTGCAGGAGCAGGCCTTCTGTATGAAAACAAAATTCTAATATGCATTCTGCCAAATCATTGGTAATAATATCTTGAATAATGCATACTTACAAGGAAAAATATTATTTTCATACTAAGAAGAATTAAAAAAGAATGAAATTAATAAAGCAAACTAATTTCAGCTTGATAACTAGTTTTAAAAATTTGTAAGATACATGATTAGTTTCTGTGTGATGAAGTAATATCCTGAAGGAAGTGGCTGGATACAAATTAACCTCAACAAAATAGCACAGGAACTGCAACTGGCAATAACACTGGAGTGGGTATAAATCTTTACTATCTCTAGATTTAATCTTCATTAAGTCAGGATTTAATAGAATCAGGAATGAATCAAGGGTAAATCCAATTGGACTTTTAACTAGCAGCTTTTTTACACTACTAGGCAAATCTCACAGTCTAAGAAAACAAAAAAATATGCTTTTCCACTTCTTGGAAAAATGCAGGCACTGACGTGCAAGATTTAAGGAAATAATATGGTTGAAACGATATCTCTGCTTGTGCTGAAATATTTCCTCTAGTAAGATTCCAATGATCTGCTTGCTTTAGCCTTGACTGAATAGAACTGACCATTTTTTTTTTTCTTTCTAATAATGGAGAAGCAGAATGTGTAAAATACTCCATTGCATGAAAATAAAGCAAAACATGACTGTTCTTCCTAAAGTAATTTATAGGGAGAAAATCCACCTTTTTTTCCCCTTCTGCTGCCTCTTTGGGCCTACACACACTGAAACTAAAGGGAAGCACAGGTGAGACTGATGGACTGTTATCATCTGATCCTGACAGATGTCTTGTCCACTGAGGAGAGAAAGAAGGGTATCATCATCCCTCTGAGTTAAGCTAAATCCATGATATCAATTGGAACATATATAACGTACAACAGCTAGGTTTCACCACCACCTCTTATCTCATGTCCATTTTCCTTCTTTCTCTCTTTCTGACCTCTCTGTGTCTGTGTTTTCCTAGGAGGTGTGACTGAACTGTTTAAGACTGTGGCATGTCTTGTTTCGTTGCTGTGAACCCATGACTAAAAGGGCAGCTAAAAGCAGTGTTGTAATCATCAGCTGCTGCTAGGAGTTTGCCAGGTTTTGGAGTGGTTGATAAGACCAAATACTGGGCCTGTCCTTCTCCAGTTGCAAGTATGAGAATAGCTCTTTTTCTTTTCATTTTCTGTACTTTTCTCCTCTTCCCTGTGTTACTCCTCTCAGTTATTGCCCTCTTTAATACAAAGTACAAGGGCTTTCATTTATGAAAGCTCTCTCTAAAGACTGTAGGTTAAGAAAATGGAAAATAACAGTATGTTTACTGTTCTGCTCAAAGTGCTTTATCTTTCCTATTTTTTTTAAATTATTTAAGAAATGATTCAAAGCATTGTAGTGGTGTTTTCACTGTGAAACCCAACTGACATTTTTAAACTCTAAATTCAGGTGTTACATAGTGCCGTGCTCAAATAGATGCTTTTGACTCACCTTTTCTTTACAAAGCGATATATTCCCCTCCCTGTTCATTTGACAGAAATTCTTTTGATCATTTTAGGAATGCCCCAACCATTTGGACATCTGCCTGACTGATATCCTACCCTGAATTTCTCATTAAATTTTATCTCTGACCAGCAAGAACAATTTTTCTGAATACCAGCAAATATTATATAAACTTGGAGAAATGAAATAAGCTTATAAAACATTTTCCAGCTCTAATTAGAGACCAAAATATTTTCCATCTGCAGGAAGATCCTCTAATATGTATTTTTCAAAATGGAGCAGACATAAAGCATGACTTTGCTCTCCACACCATTTGGTGCATGGGGCTAAACACACTACATAAATTCGAGAGATTCTGCTCTTAATTTGGTGAAAAACAAAGCTGTATATCATGCCATATGTCATGAAACAAATAAGCGCTGCTCTGTGAATAAATCTAGCTTTCTGTGCCACTTGAAGTGGATCAAATAGTACTTTTCAGCTGCACTTGCACTCACAATGGGCAGAGCTCAGAGGAGGTGATTATGCAAGCACTGCAAGGGAAAATAAATGCATAGAAATATCACTGCAAATAGCTGCCTCCTTGAGATTCAGTATATATTTAGTTCCTGTGTTGTTTCTTTCTTTCACCAGTAGTGAAAGATAATGAGCTTCAAGGACTGTGGGAACCAGCAATTGCAGCAGAACTAAGATATCTTGCAAAAACAACATTAAATGGACAACAGGAGATCATGCTTGATGGGAGAGGAAGAGCAGGACTAGGCTTGTGACTACTTGAATGGCAAAGCTTTATGTCGGAACTCATATCTCATCCTTGCATAATGCTCAACGTACCGATTTTGTATTCTAGGACAAGTCAAGAATGTTAGCATTATGCTTTAGGATCACTGAAATAGACTAGCAAATTATGTATTCTTGTTAGCAGGACAAGACATGAATAATATTGCCTTCTACTAAATCAGGACAAATCCGAATGCCCCATTGTTAATTGTTTGTGAGCTCATTTTAAGTTTCCCATAGCAGTCAACTAGAAATCTACTAATATTTTCCAAAACATAAAATCTTTATTCTCTGCTGCTTTGTAGTGATATACATCTGGGTAATGTAGGTGTAAAATGTTATTGCTCTGTTGTGAGAAAGCTTTACACCCACTTTTTGCTGGTATCAATAACTACACACACTAAGAGGCAAGCATAGCATCGAGCCTTTAAAATAAAGTTCAATAAGCATATTAGGCAAAGTTGTCAGAGAACGCTGAGCACCATAGCTGCTGTTAATGCCAGAAATCGTGATGTATTGTTAAAAAAGTAAATGTTAATTGGACAATTAAAATCTCCATTTACAATATGCAGAAAAGCCTGAGCATTCTTCTTTAAAGTAAAGCTGAGCATTTCAAATGAAAGCATGCCTGCCTTGAAATGAAATGTGGAAATTTTATAAACCTAATTTCTAAGTGAGTGACACTGCAATGCAGTTTCCCTTGCTTAGGGATATGCTGGCCTGTTAGAAATGTTGAAGCTGGATGGTGTTCCACTCTTCCTGTGATTTGAGAGCAATTCTTCTATTCAGATTGAGCTGTCCTGCCATAAGCTGATCTCTTCATGCTGTGATTACTAAGCAGTTAGCCCTTCTGAATTAGACTAATAAAATCTCCACAGCTATAGAAATGACCCTGGTGGCCTTAAAGGAAAACGGTTTTAAAGTGTGATTCTCTAGGCTTTAATGAAGCAAAACCATTCAGTTACTCACTGACAACGTTTCAACAGTTACTTCATGATATAGCTTTTATGTGATGTTTTGCTGTATCATAAAGCATATATTCATTGTCATATAAATAGTTAACAGACTGCACAATGTTTTATTACTGGGAAAAGAGCTGTGCACTAAAAAGAGTGAAAAGGGAAGAAAATGAAGTGTTATCATTGATTTTAAAGATTTTTTTCTAAGCAAAAGTAAAGATGGGATTTAACTGATGCTCACTCACTGTTTTAATGAATATGAAATAGCCTCTGCTGTGAGATGAACCAGGAAAGTGGGAGCACCTTAGTTAAGAATCTTGGCTAATGCAAGGAGAAAATAGTCTAGGTCTTTTCTGATCCCTTATTGATACACCCCTGCATGTGAGGAGAATGGATCAGAATGTTCCAGTTGTTTTTTAAAGCCCCATACTCTGTGAATTGCAATGGAACTTCGATAATGGCATAAATCTGAGCTACACGAATCAGAGCATAATCCATGATCTGGGAGAGAGGCATGAACAGGAAGAATAAGGTCTGGAGGGAACTATTTATTACTCCTGAAAATTGGGAATAAGTTTTTAAAATACTTAGATATATCTGGATATATTGGATACTTTAGTACTATCACTTTAGAGCTGCAAAATATTTTGATATAATGAATGATTAGTGTGTTCTTGAACTTAACAACTATTGAATTATTGAGGTTTAAGTGAGATTAAAATAGAATTCTGTACAAGACTGTTAATAACAACAGGTATTTCTACTAACAATGATTTTGAATCAGACAGTCAACCACAATCAAGTATTTGTGATGAAAGGAGGGGAGAACTAGATGGTTTGCCGTAGTTCATTGCTTGCTGCAGAGTGACCCGAAACTGGCCTTTATGGATTTTAGGTCCAGTTTAGCATGGCAAAGTGTATGTGTCTTTAAAATAACAAAAAAAAAAATCCTAAATCCTTCTTTTCTGAGTCCAGAGTGTTATGCTCTATAGATTTTGATTCAGATGCGTCCAGCTTTTCTCCTTATTTAATTCAGTAAGCAGTCACTTTCCAGTTTCTAGGTGTGAGGTGTTTTATTAGTCCTAAGTGTCTAAACAAAATTTGCCCTATCAGATAGTGTTATTGTGCTCTTTGTATCTGTTGTAGTTTCCATGGAAATAAAAAGGAGGCATTACTTTTGGAGTGACCTACATATATTAACTATTATTTTTAAATAAACATTTGTTAGTCTTTTACAAATTTGTTAACATATATTTTAAAAATTATATAAGTGAAAGGGAAAATTGAATATTGGGTACTTACTATATAGCATTGTCCAGATACCGTATCTACAACAATTAAGTGCTTGTGGTGACTGAAATGTAAGCACAGTGGTTTGCTTCTTTGCCTCTTTCACTTCTTAATGGCTACAGAGACTAATCTTGAGTTAAGAGCCAAGCATTTTTTCCTTTGCATTACTGCAGTGGTGTTTAGATTTGTGGCTTTTAATGTCAAAAACAAATTATAGCTCATGCATGCCCTTCCAGGCAGAGTAGCTCATGCAGGGGACATTAGAATGACTTAAAGGAAGTCTGCAATGGATTCTAGAATTTGATTCTGGAATCAAATTGTCCAAATTGTGAAGGAAAACAAATCCAGTACCCCGTAAAACTATCATATATTTAAGAAACTAATAATTAACTGTGAAATCTGTGAGCCTGTGTTTTTGTTGGTCAGTGAAATAACAGTGGGAAAAAATACTATCAGGGCAGAGTTTTCCTGTGAGTGTGTAGGGAACATCTATATATTTTTTTTCCCCAGTTATCTGCACTGGCATGCAAACAAGGTTTTTTGTGCTTGCATATGTTATTTAACAGTCACCCTACCTTGCTACCCAGTGAGGAAGTAGAAACAATACTCTGTCACTTATGTGACACCATAGACATCATAAATATTGTAAGATAAATGCGAAGTGTATGTATCCCAAAATTATGGCCTGATATTTTTTTTTAACACTTACGAATAACAAAGGCATCAGTAAACCGGTTTGCACATAAATTTTTCACTCAGAAAAGCTAAATTAATCATTTGATCACAGTGAACAGTTTGCCTAGTAACAGTTGTAATCATGGAGTTGTGTTGTCATAGTCACAGCCCAAATGAGATATCTGCATTATCTATATAATGGATCCAAGTTATGGATCCAAGTTCTAAGTTTCACTTCCTGGTAGTGTTTTGGGTTTTAAAGCATGGGAATATTCAAGTATTGGTATTTGTTATTATACATTTGAAGAATTATACTAAAAATGGTAGATGAAAGGTAAAAAATATGATACTAGTCTAATGATATTCTAGTTCCCAGGTTTAATATAACAATTGAAAATACTTTAAAGTTTCCTCCTTCCCTTTCTCCACTTTCTCCCTTTTCTAGCCTTTTTTTTTTTTCTGCCAGTGTCCCGGCTTCTCCTGCTAACGTCATCACGTCACACAACATCTATGAGAAACATACATTCAGTTGTCTGCATTGAGGATATTAAATTGGAAAATGATCAGTCCAACTGAATTTTATGGTGATTACCAATTTCTTTTATCACTAATTTATAGTCATTTAAAATAAGTTAAATATTTCTCTATGCAAGTAGTAATATTTCCATTTTCTCTGAAGACACGATAATTATTGGTTACTTCAACAGACTTGCCAATAAGTTCCACCTTTGGTAGCTGGTATCTGATGAATACCTGTAATGCATTGAGTTCATTTTCTCTTAGCAGAATTTCCATACTGTTCCCAGTGATAAGTACAAATAGTTGTCCTTGCAGCCATGGAAATATTTACGTACGTCTCCTCAGAAATAAAGGTGAGCCTGCTGTATTGCTGAAATTTTATTTCTTAAAAAAAAAAACTGCCATCTGAAATGAGTTTCCTTTGAGACTAACAAATCTCTTAATCATTTCAGTTCATCAAGGTTCCTGGACATTAATCATAGTAAGAAGGGGTTTCCCCTTCTTTGTTCCAGGGAGTTACTTAGGTACTTGGATATAAACTCATTCAGAATGAATCAGAAATTCTGAATATTGAGACGCTTGCTTGAAAACATTTTGAAACATCCTGAAAACCTGATTACCTCCAACTCTTTGCAACTGTTGATTTCTGAGAGACTAACATATGAATAGCGTCAATTATTAGTTAAAAAAAAAAGTACCTTCCAATTGCTATTTAATTGGCTAAATAATGACAGAAATCTAATTTCAAAAATGGAAACAGAAGAGAGCACCAACACATCACAATTAGTAACAACTTGAGAGTTGGGTATGTTCTTGTATACAATCACAATCATACAGTACTATTGTAAGTAGAAGACCCAAGCCATGAGGAAAATTTGTTTTAATGATGGCATTTTGTGGGCACTTTTAATGTGTACCATTGTAAACATAATACATTAATGCTTCCAAACAAACCAAAGGAAAAAAACCTCAAAAAAACCTTCTCATTTTGCTCCTACCAACAGCTTCCAGTGCATTGATCAGAAAGCATATCAGAAGCTTTAAAAAGTAATAAAGACTCTAAGGAGACAAGAACATGAAAAATCAAGCAAATTATAATTCTCCAAGACCAAGAAGATTCATAGCTCCTCCTTCATGGTGCTAATTCCACACACAATAATGAAAAAAAGAGATTAAAAGGTTTGAGCTTTGCCAAGAAGGATTCTTCAAATAGTGGTGATTTCTTAGTTAAGGATGAGAAATGTAAATTTTCAGGCTTGGCCACTGCCACGTTCCATCCACACTGCACTTAGGAATGAGCTCACAATGTTCAGCTGACAGCAGAAGAAAAAGTAACAGAGAATCTCTCAGAAAATGACTATTCATGTCCAAATACAAAATGCAACTTTTTGGAAGGACTTTCCTATAATTAAACAGGAGCTTAATTTTGGGCTTGCTTTTGCATTTGCTTAAAACTGAAGTTCTCATAAAAGAGGAAAAGCTTCACTGTCATTGTATTCCTATGTGAACCTTGTTTGTACAAGTGTTATATATTGAGTACAGGGCATATACTAAATGACAGACATGCAATTAACATTTATATTGTATTTTGTAGGTTCAGGATGAGTACTACTAAGGAAAAATGCAGCATATTACTGAACTCTGGGGGGATCATAATAGGCATATAAAAATGTGCTCTTAGTTATAATTATGCTTCTTTAACCTCTGCTAATTTGCAGTGGACACTTCAAATTCAGTGTGGAGTCAAGTTTACTCATTTTGTTGTCACACCTGGGATCTCAATTGGCATTGATTTTACACTGCTTCTATTTCATTGACTAAAGTGGTATTCATGAGATAGAAGATGATGCAATCTTTTTAGTTTTACACCACGTGGAATAACATGCTTTCAAAGATTGATATCTGGCTAATGGTGACTTCAAAGTCTGATGTGCTGTAACAAAGACCAGCGTGAGGAAGAAGGACAGTATCTGCCCCATGTCATTACTACTGGCATTGTCATATTCTGTGCTTCAAGGAAAACAAAATTAGCATGGTAGTATACTCTAGTACAGGCAGAAAACAAGGGGAACTCCCAGCTATTTTTTTGTTACTGAAATAGTCAGTGTTCACATTACTTTTATACTGGACAGCAGATGTTGCTTGTTTTAAATAGATTACTATTTTGAGTGGGTAAATACAAACATATTTCTGCATCTTCTCCTAATATCATATTAAGTTTCCTAATTCAGATGTTTAAAAATTATTAAAGTGCTAAAATGCACATAATAGTGTCAATGTATGTTCATTTCTGTTCATACACTTTTGAGGTATCTCAGGTACACTGTTGTACTGGTGCTGCATCGTTCCAAGAAACCCATTTTTGATGAAGATTGGTACGGGCATACTATATATTGTCACAGTACTGCTTCCTCAATAAACCAGTATTGTAGAAACAAGAAACTTGCTGTCTGAAAGCAAAATGAACAAAGTAAATGATGTGTCATGATGACAATTACAAATGTGCACTGAGATGCTCAGACTTGGATAGGATTGTAAAAGAAACATGGCAAAGACAAGACAACAAAGAGAAGACTACATGGGGAGCAGCAAGCCACACATAATGTAGGGGAACTTATGGACTGAAAATTGGAAAGGCTACTTCTATGTTGAAGGAAAAAGGAGCAGACATACTACATGTGTTATAAGAAAACTAGTTAGCCAACTAAACATACATTAGAGTTGCAAGGAAATGACAATTTTCCTGCTACGTTTTCCCCTTTCTTATCTTCAGAGGCTTTGTTAAAACTTTGTCTCCAAACTTGCAGAATTATTTTGGTAGGAGTAGAAACTGTCTTTTTCTATTGTGAGCATTTTTCTGTGGAAAGCTCAGTTGTGAGTAGGTGCTAAGAAATATCTTCAGACTTGTGAAAAACAATGAGTATAATCAAATGCAATGCAGATTAAAACTGAGCAAGTGAGAGTTGGGAACACAAAGTTATCTGCAGTAGGGATGACTGGCATCTTGAAATTTGGGACTAGCAATCCTGTACCAAACTGCTCTTTACTTTCATATCTACTCCAAAAATATATTTCCACCAAATTCCACTTGAAAATATCAGCTATGGAAGATGTTTGTTATTGTATTCTTCCCAGCAGTTAATCTAAGCAACAATCTTGTGAACTATATGTAAAGCCAGTATGATCGAAACTGTTATTTCTACTCCAAAAATAATAAGCTGATTTTAATTAACACATTTAATTAAACATAACTACTAATTAGAACCTCACACTAGCTGAAGTACATCCCCTTTACAACATATCAATCCAATCACCTGGATGTTTTAAGAACACTTCTGATCTTTCCACCTGGGTAGAATAACGCTTTGAGTTTTGAGTGGAAAAAGAAGAGACACATACATTATGGCTGATTGGTGTGGTTAAGGTAACACAGAGAGTCCATGGCTAAGGAAATTAGTTTTGGCCTTTTTGCGCATGCACTGATGTTATATTTTATGCATACTCTGTATTTAGTAAGCAATGTGTACATGTGTGCATAAAATAGTATATGTGCATGGTATGTGCACATATAAATATTAGTTCTTGATGAATAATGTAACAGCGATATCTCCTTCCAGCTATATTTGGTCTTTTTCACCCTGTTCAGAAAGCCATTTGACTAATCTTTTAACTTTACTACTTTTTGCATTGCCTCTTATGCAAATTATGTAGCCAGATATGGCATCTCCAGGTTAACACATAATATCCTTCAACTAACTGGGAAAGTCCAACAAATTTGACATCATGAGAATTTTCAGCTGGAGTCTGCATCTTGCTAAACATGAAGTAGCCTAATTATGAGCTTTAAATTTGTAGGCAACCAGGTATCACCAGTTCCGAGAACAAACTTCATTATGTCATAATGTTGTACTGAAAACTGTACAAACTGTTTCAGTCAATGATGTCATAGTAAACTATTTATAGTTTTTTCTTTCCTTTTTTTCCTCTTTCTTTAATATGTCCCTGCCTTACATGCAGCAAATTGAGCAGGCATCTCAGCCACCACTCACCTTCAGACCAACATGGAAAGTATCCTCTGTGTTCTATGATTGAAACAAGAACTGGATCCTGTTAAAATGATGTGAGGTGACCCTTACATTCACATGAAAAAGCATTTGCAAATTGCTGTGTGAAACTGACCTACTCTGTAAGTGGAATAAAGTGCATTCAAAATGTTATTTGCTCAGTGCACCTTTTTGAAATGTGGTTTTGTAAAGATTCAGACTGAAGACTTTTCTCCTAGTTTGTTTCAAGAAATATCTTTCAACCTTTATCATTTGGAGGAAGGGATATTCAAGAGGTTTGAGTATTGTAACGGTATGAAATGTATTTTCTTCACTATTTTATCATACCTAGAAAAAAATACTTTCCATCAAGAATAGGTTTGAGAGGTAAAAATCTCTTGAAGTCATCAGTAAATGAAAACAGAAAATTATAAAGGAACTGATTAAGTGATCAACCCTGGAGTTCATCTGTAGAACCTTTGGTTCTGTTCTACAGGCCTCGTGGATCTTGGATGCCTTTGCAGTTTCCAATCTGTCAGAAGAACAGTTTAGCCACTGCTGCCAAAATCGCTGCAGAAATTTTAGTATTACTTTTTCACAATGCCTTTGAACAGTGTAAAGTTAAAGACAGCGAGTATGGCTTCTCAGCAATCTCTTGGTTACCACCATGCCTTCTGTTTAACAACATTATTGTGATTTCATTATGTTTACTGGTTATGGTTCTTCAAAAGCCTTCTGCAGACACGCACCTTTCAGACACATCACTGTCAATGATATGATATTCATTTTAATATTTTCTAAGCTTCTCTCCTGTCCTTACCTCATGATTGCACCACATGAGCAAAACTTCTCTGCTACGTATTTACTCCAGAGCGCTACTGATGCTGGGGTTGCAGTTCTTCAGGGCTGCCAAACTCCTCTCTCTGCTGGAGGCCTGGTTTCCACGCCAATAGGAATAAAGTGCGGACTGCGCAAATGCTCACTAGAGATGCGCACTCATTCACAGTGGTGACCCTCCGCTGTACCCGTGGCAGCACACGCTAGCCGCCCTTCGAGTAACGACAGTTTTAAAGCCTGTTACTGACCTCGCATTAACCACACTCCCACGTTCCGAGGCCGACACCCGCCGAAGCCACGCCGTGCATGCGCACCTCCGCGGAGCAGCCAGCAAGGGGCGCTGGGCTCGGCGCGCGGAGGGAGCGGGTTGCGGATCACCTGCAGCAGCGGGGGGGGTTCGGGAGCTCCGCCCTCCCTCCCGCGGTTAATCGCATTCCCCTCCGCCCGTAGCAGGCATTGGCGGCGCGGCGGCAGGCAGAGCGGTCCACCTGCGGCAGGCGCGCGGGCACCCGCACCCCGCTCGCTCCCAGCCGCAGAGCGGTGCGGTGCAGTGCGGCCGTGAGCAGCCTCCGGGAGGAGAGAGAGAGGGGGAGCCATGGCCGAAGGGGGCGAGGGCGAGGACGAGATCCAGTTCCTGCGAACAGTAAGTGCCGTGCCGGCGTGGGGCAGGGGATCGCGGGTTGAGGGCGGCCGGGGGCGATGCCCTGAGGAGAGCTGAGGAGGGACGCCTTGTGGAGGGGCGGGGAGGCGGGGGGCAGCAGAGGGAGCCCCGCCAGGGCATTGCTCTCCGCTGGGCATCCTGTGTCCCCGGCCCGAGGGCGTTGGGGAGCGAATAACCGCCGGCTCCGCTTGACGGGGCTGGGAGGAGAGGGTGACGGTGTGGAGGCGGCGGTGCGGGGGCATGAGGTGGGGGGAGGTGCGTGCTGGACGCCCCCGCCGCCTCGCCGAGTATCTGAGCGCGGCTCCCGCCCGCCGCTGTGCTCGCGTACTGCGGATACTCACCAGGCTGCGCTCCCGCCTTGGGGGGTTGCAACCGCGCTCCTTCTGCAACAGCAGAATTAAACAAATCACCTCTCCCCTCGCGCCTCCCCACCCCAGCAAGGTGCCCACTAACTTGCAGGCGTTCTCCTCGCTGAGCACGGACTAATACAGCTTTTCTTTCTTTCTTTCTTTCTTTCTTTTTTTTTTTTTTTGGTGTGAGCATCCTCGGTCCAAAGCTTGTAAAGGCGCTAGAGCATTTCTTCTCGAGTTTAGTTAATTCGTCAGGAGCGCTGCGCTTCGTGCTTTCCCGGGTTATTTTTCCTCATGCAATGCTTTGTTTACCTTCTGGGACATCTCCCAAGTGCTGTTTATAGGTGCGATCCTAGTAAGTTTTGGAGATGGGTGTTTTTGAACGGTGCAGTATACAAACCCTGTCACAGTTCTAGGAAAAATTGCTGAGGCATCTGTTACGTAGTGATAGAGACTCTGTAATGATGTGGTAAGATCTATTTTCCTTTTTTTTTTAGTGCAGTCCAACGTAAGAAATGTTAATGACTGGTGTGTAACAACAAAATGCATTTAAAAAGGATGGGAAAGCAAATTGCACAGCCTGTGCAAAGCACTTCACGTGCCGTTTGCAGCATTATGGATCCTAGATCTCAATCTTCTTGTGTTTTTTTTTCAGTCAGAAGCTAGACAGTAATAGACATACATCCTGTTATAATAACAGTTATTATTTTTGTTTTGACTTCTTGGAAACTGTGGTTATACAGGGAGGAATACAGCTGTTATGCAACACTAGCATGAAAACTGTCAACTTTTTTTTCCTCTCGCTATTATTCGATTTCTATTCTAGTGTTGTGTAACACTTAAAGACAAACCAGAAAATACTTTTTTTGAAAGAAAAGGTGTCAACCCAATTTGTAAGTATTATTGTTTGTCCTCTTACTGCAAAATGCTTTTCAAGTACTTGTGCTGTCACAGGCTTACTGCAGGTCTCTGTGTTAGGCTTAGCTCATGGAAGTGCTGTTATCTGAATGCTTAATAGAGAAAGCAAAGCTGTGGACATGATAATACTGCTGTGCACATATAGAGTAGTGTTGAACTATAGCACCTGCCAGCAGCAGCATATTATGTAAAACAACACCCCTGATAATGTGTGTCAAGCTTAATAGAGGTCTGGCCAACGCAGCCTTAGACCATACTTAAAAAAATTTGTAGAATGTTGTACTGATGGAAATGACCTTGAACATGATAAACTGAGGCACAGGGGAATTCATGTAGTGAAATAATGAGAGACCTGAGAAATAGCCTTTTCACATGAAGTTTTTGAACCTCTCATCTGTAGTTATACATAAGTAATAATTTGGAACTTCTCTTTTCCTTGCACTTTGTTGAAGTTATGATCGTGGCTTGGAAAAGTCGATTACTTTAAGATGTAGTCTCAGTGTTTCAGTTCTTCTGTCCTTAAAGTTTGGTTTAGTACTCTCTAGAGGTATTAGATACACATGCCTTTCTGAATGACGGTGATAGAAAGCACTGTAAATCAAATGTTACCTGACAATTGCTGCAGTTTCTCCTTTTAGTTATTTATTTTTGAAAAAGTAATTAGGGACAGATGGATTCATGAATGGTTTGGTAGTTAAATTGGAACACATCAAAGAACATCTTAGACAAGCAAAAAACCTTTCTCTGCTTTGAATACCTTAATCATGATATCTGTAGGCCTGCTACGTATAAATAGTGTTCTTTGAATTTTCTTCTTTTGATTGGTCTGGATAAACTTTCTGAAAATATGGGTTCTCTCTCTGACACTTCAAAATATCTGTAATATCTTCAATTTTCTCTGGAATTTAAATACAATTAAAAAAATTTTTTTCAAGACAAATATGAGACTTTCTTCAATCAAAAGATTCCTTTTATTGTAGTTAGCTACTAAGCTGAATTTGTATTTGCCATCTATGTGTTGATATATATATATATATGTATATGTATATATATACACATATGTAAAACTTCAGTTTTTGCACGTTCCTGCTTTACTTAGTGATTCCTCTCCTTTTGGTGCTTTTTTTTTTTTTTAAATGAGGTGGCATCATGCATTTCCTCCTACAAATTTGCTGCTAGGGTGCCTTATGTTTCTCTTTGGAACAAATTGAGTTTGACGTGTCACTTCTGAAGAGTAAACGCAACTTGTTAATGCTCTGGACTTCTGGAAACATCAGTCTGTATACTGGTTGAGATGACTTCAGATAAACTGGAATTCAGCTCTCCTTAAGGAGGTCTTGTATAGTCACATGAGTTACATGCTTCTCCATTGACAGTAGTCTCCTTTGTTTGCTGAATATTGTGTGGAGGTAGTTTTATATTATATGTATACCCTTTAAGGCTTGGACGTATGTTACTGTGACTTTCCCCACTGAAAGCATGCGTGCTGTGTAACGAGAGTGAAGAGGAGTGAGTATCGTGCCTTTGCTTGTTTAAGTTGTGTGTCTGGGGGATGGCTACTTCCCCGTGCAGGATTTCTTTTTTTTTTTTTTTTTTTTTAAATATTTGGAAGAAGAAAGATGTGTCCACAATAAATTTTAATTGTTTAGTGTTCAAGAATGTGAACAACTTGTAATTAACAGGGAAGTGACCTATTTGTTTTTTCTTCACTTGCCTGAAGTTAAAATAATTCAGAGTTCCATGAAAGAACGTAATGTGTTTTTGGCAACGTTCAAAGGCTCCTTCTGTAATTTGTATGTGCAAGGAATGTTTTTTAAGTGCAGAGCCCCTGTAAAGAAAGGGCTTTGTCTGGAGGGTGTTTGTAAGCCAAGGATGGAGTTAAACCAGTTGCATTATTTATATAAAACACTGCCTAGGAGTATCTTGTACATTGGTTAAAGGTGTTCTGAGTTTTGGAAGTTATCTTGTAACTAGAAGAGATGAGAAATGTTGTAATGTACCTATTAGAGCTGGTGATGTTCCTGATAGCAGTATATATGGTTTTCTGGAGCTGTGGAATTTCTTGCATTAAAGACAAGTGTTCTTGTTGTTGTTTATGGTAGGTGATATCATCAAGGCACATTGAAGTGAGGCTGACAGGGTTACAGTCTTCTTCACTGTCTCTGCCTGTCAGAAAACAGGAACAAAGTCAGTGTAAGCATTTTCCCCAGGTCTCTTGGAGTTTATATCTTCTGTTTATTTCTCTTTTTTTTTCTTTCATTTTTTTTTTCCCCCAAGATTGGAATACTGACGTTCTCCCTTGTGCTCTATGCTGCTGTTTTCTTTCTTCTTTTTTTTTTTTTTCTCTCAACCCTCATTTGTTTAGTAGTGTCTCTTGCTGTTGTGAATATATTTTGTGCTGCTTTATCTTCTACATGAACTGTTCTGAGTGCGACTGTCTGAGGGAAGCGTAAAGATACTTTCCAACACTGGAAATGTACTTTTAAATGAAGTTGAATATTATTTGTGTTTGATGTGGAAAAAATTTTATTAACTCAGTGCTGGGATTTAGTACTTCAGATAATAAAATAATAGAATTTATGGAAGAGAATTTCTCTTCTCAGAATTGAAGAATGTGGTTTAAATGTGATCACATTTGAAGAAAAGGAGTGCTGTGATTCCAGAATCACTTGTGTTGTAAATGTTTTTCATTATAAGCAGCATTTAAACAAGGAACGTCACTCCAAATCTGATTAAAAATCATATGCTTAGCCCATCACAAATGAAGATATTGTGGAACTACAGTACAAAGAAGGCACCTGGGCAAAGGAGATGTTAAAATTATTGTAAAACAATAAATAATGAAATATAAGAATTGTTATGTGTATCAGAAATGAATTTTCCTTTTTTTTTTTTTCTTGATGCTTTTCATACACTGCTCATCTCTAAAGAATTTCGTAATATATATAATATATTAGGTTCTGGTGGCTGCAGTCATCAAATATACAAACACAGCTGACAGCATACACTGAGGAGAATGCTAAGAAACAACCTTGGATATTAGGAACAATTGTAGATGGAAATAACATTAAAAAACACATTGGCTACCCTTTGTTTATCTTAATAAGCATTCTGTGTAACTATCAGTATGTGACTTGCAAGGATTCACCAGGGACTGGCACAAGAGACCACTGTTTAACAGCTCATGTGAGGAATGGCGTGCCTGTGATTGCAGCATCTGTACCTTCCTCACTAAGGCACCGCACTGCAGTATGGATACTGAATATGATCTCAAATTCTATTTTGGAATTGAGCTGGACAGACAGTAATTAATGCATTTTAGCTAGGACATATACTCCATTTCTTACTTGGGAATTGTGTCAATGTTTTGCATCCAAATGTTCTAATTCCAAGATTGTTAGACAGGAATTTTGTACCACCATTAGGATGACATTACTGGATGAAATCAGTTGTTTTGCCTTATACTGTCTTGTCCAGTGTTCTGCATCTGGAGGTCGTCTGTGAGAAAGAGGCTAAAGCAGCTCTGTGGTGAGCAGTTGGCCCACCAGAGAGAGAAGTTTCTTGCTAGCCCTTTGAGTTGCTTGGTTTGTGTTTTGATGCATAGAGAGCTTCTCTTCCTTTCAGTGTCTGAAGATGCGTTGATGAATGCTGCTTCTTAGTATTGTGAAGGTCTGAGGGAAAATCTGTCACAGGAACTTAAGCTGTGGAAAGGCTGTACAGGGAGAATTCCAGTGTGAACGCTGGTTAACTTCTGACTGTAGGTTTAGCACATCTCAAGGTCTACATCTGCCTTTGACTTCTTTATTTTAGTGCTATAGGCATTTTTTTAAAGGTGGTTTTCCTACTGCATAGTTGCATGAGAAGTGCATGGGATGATTTTAATTAAGGAAAGTATGCCGGTTGTTCTTACTGAAAGATAAGGATGTGTTGAAGTATTTCTCTATCAACATTAAAAAATAAATAAATAGGAAAGAGTGCTGCATCCAGAAAGTACATGAATTAAATTGGAAATCAGAGATCTTTTCCTACTGCTTTTCTTTATGTTTATGGATGCTTTGTATTAAAACTATTTTTTTTCTAAACTCTACACAAACTTATGTTCAAATTTATTAAATTGGCAAAAAAAAATTAAACTTGGCTGTATGCAGACACCAAAAGAGAGGTTAAAAACTGTGTATGCGTATGCACTCAGGTTTCCTGTACTTTCTGATTAAAACTTCAGTGACATAAATTTGTTCAGTATTATTTGATGTCATAGTACTAGTACATAAATAATAATCTTGGCTGAGCTGGTAAATGGACACAATTTTAAATGAGTTAATGAAAGAAGTTTTAATTTTTCTTAGCATGATGTGATTTGAATTGTGATTGATTAAGATTAAATAGGCCAGCAATGTACTTTCCATATTGTCTAAATATTTTTTTCTTAATCTGTCTTCAAAATGAGTTGCCTCTTTAGTTATTAGCAAATAATTATTTGGAAATGCTATAAAGAAGTCTTATAGAATGCTCTGCTTAGTAGTAAGTATGTACGTTTGCTGCCATATGTTTATGTTGATTTGCTAAAATAAATTAGTCAAATGAACAAAATATTCTTATAGCACTACTTGTTTTTTTAAAAAATAAAACAACAAAAAAAGTTATTTTGTTGATTTGTGATGGATTTCATGGTTGCCATGGGTTAATGAAGTGTTCCAGGTCTCTCAACTCAGATCCTGCTGAAGGCAGAACTGTTGACTTCAATGGAACCAGGTTTTCAGCTCCAGACCTGGACTGCAGGCAGACTGGCTAGAAGTTTGTGTGTGTTAGTTGTTACAATGTAAATGCAGATTTGCTTCTGAAAATGATGAAACTTGGGAAAGATTCAGCCTTTGTTTGGAATTGCTCCTAGCTATGACATCGCTAAGAGATTTTCTTTGTAGCTTATCTGATGAATCTTTTAGTTCAGCACGTCTGGGAAATTAAGCTCCATGAATATTTGGAGATGACTGTTCCTTTCATGATACTAAAGAGAATAAAATTACAGCAGTTCTGTTTGCGTTTTGTATTGGTGAGGGGCTTGTTCCTTTATGTATAATCAAGAAGAATTTTGCTATTGATTGCAAGGGGACAGTTCCTTAAAAGAATAAATTGTCATGACAAATAATCACTAGGGGTGAATGAATCATGATTTCCTGTTAATAGGATTCTAGGCTTCATTTCTGAACAAAAGTACTCTCCTCTTTTGCGAGGAAAGTTCTGTATCACTTCAGTGGGAGTTATTACTGGAGTATTCTTAAAAACTACTAGAAGCCGAACTCTGGCTTGATTGAGCTACTTGGTTTGAGTTTTGTGTGGGAGCATTGAGTGTAGGTGAGTAGAAGCAATAATTACTGAAGTAGATAATCAAGGCACTCTGATTGTTGAGTGTGTCCAGAGAAGGGCCACAAAGATGATCGGACAGCTGAAGCATTTTTCTTACAAACAAAAGCTGAGGCAGCTGGTCGTCTTCAGCCTGAAGAAGTGAAGACTGCAGGGAGACTCATTACAGCCTTCCGGCACTTAAAGGGAGCTTATAAAAAAGATGGAGAGCAACTTTTTATGTAGTCTGATGGTGACAGGACAAAGGGGAATGGTTTTAAGCTAAAAGAAAGCAGATAGATGTTAGATGTTAGGAGGAAATTCTTTACTCAAAAGGTGATGAGGCACTACTGCATGTTGCCCAGAGAAGCTGTGTGAATGCTCCATCCCTGGAGACGCTCAAGACCAGGCTGGATGGGGCCCTGGGCAGCCTGAGCTGGTGGGTTGCCACCCTGCCCATGGCAATGGGGTTGGAGCCAGTTAATCTCTAAGGCCCCTTCCAAAGTAATCTATTCTATGATTCCAATAATACGTGCATCATGTCCTGCCCATGAAGGAAGGTAGGGGTGGCCAGATTCACAAACCCACTTGGTTAGATTAAGGTGAAATGACACTCAAGGTCCAAACACAATCATCACTTTTAACGAGAATCCCTGTACTACACTTATCTTAAAATTATTGGCACTCTTACAGTTGTATCTATTTAAGCTGTGTGGCTAAGTTATGCAATTCCATAAGGAATCAAAATAAGCCTTGCATTACTTTTCAACTTTAAAAGCAAAAAAGAAGGGGTTGGGGGGGAGGGGGTGGATAGGGAAGGAAACAGACAAAGAGATCACCATTCTGGTTTCCGGCTCTGGTCCAGCCAGTGGGGAGATCCTCGGTCTGTGAGAGTGTTCATCCAGAAGTTCCGAAGTCTTGAAATCACTCCCAAGCTTCTCCTGGGAATGCTTTTATGCCTGTTAGATTTACAGGGTTTGTTGTCAACAAGTCTATTGTCAACAAGTCTGCAGTTAATTCCACCTTTACAAGGGAGTCTTGATCAGAGCAAGGCTGTCCATCTCTGCACAGCTCCCTTCTCTAACCATGTCTTCAGCATTTAGCCTCTTGTTACAGTGGTGGTCTTGCAATTATTTTGGACAATTCCAGGCATACCACAGATAAAGTATTTTACTTTGGTCTGCCACAATGTGTTACATAGCTCTCTATTTCATTTGGACTTTATTTTCCTTTGTATGGATTTGCATTTATATCATGAATTCTTTAAGTAATAGAATTATTCCCATGTATCATAGAATTGTTCGAGTTGAAAGGGACCCTTAAAAGTCATATAGTCCAACTCTCCTGAAATGAACAGGGACACCTACAGCTAGATCACGTTGCTCAGAGCCCTGTCCAGCCTGACCTTGAATGTCTCCAGGGACTGGGGATCCACTACCTCTCTGGGAGCTAGTCAGAGTGCATCATACCCTTATTGTAAAGTCCTTCTTCCTTATATCCAGTCTAAATCTCCCCTTTTTTAGTTTGAAGCCATTTCCCCTTATCCTATTGCAACAGACCTTCCTAAAGAGTGAAGCAGGAAGAAGTGGATAAAGATATTCCCGAATAACAAGAAGTTAAACAAACCAACCAACCACAAACTAGTAAAATGACCACAGAAGCAAAAGCTGGGCAGGTTTTTAGTCCTAGTATATTGTCCGTGTTTTTTCTTGTTTAGAACAAAATGATTTATTTCTTCGTTGTCATTGCAACAAATAGTGCGACTTAAGGTCAACCACTGCCTGCAACATCAGCACAGAAAAGGTCACTTTAGATTTCTGACAAAAACTAGTAGAAGCTTGCACCTGCTTGTACAGCAGCATAGCTTTATGTTGTGTTTATTCAAAAGTAAACCTGAATTTTGTTAACTTGCTATGTATTTACTTACAAAGTCTTGCTTTCTTTTTTTTTTTTGTTTTCCATCCCTTAATAAAGACTGTGTTACTTGTCAGATTGTTTAAACTATTCAGATATATTGTTTTTTCTACAGCCTGATAATCTCTTATTCAGCTATAGATTTGAACAGATGTGTGTTTGAGGCACGTACTGTAACCTAATGGAAACTTTGCTTAGTTTTTCAGAATCGCTTAAAAAATGTTAATGTCTGTGTGTCTATGGTTAGGAAAGTGAAAAATATGAGAGGATATCGTAACAAATTGTATTAACGTATTAACTTGTCAGCTTCAATTTCTGTTTAAATGTAGTGCTCTAATGGTCAATTTTACAGAAATAATCATGCGATTAATGTAGCTGCTACTACAAGAGTTTCTACAGTTCTTTTTTTTTTTTTTTTAAGATGGAAACAGTCTTTCAATTTTGTGAGATAATTTAATGTTTGTCATAAGAATTCCTGCCTTCCTTATATTTTGTCTGTTTGAAGAGAATAGGAAATATAGCAGGTTACCTACCTAGCAATAAAATAGTCATCCCAGGGATACTGGCAAAAGTTGTTGAGGTGCCATTCTGTACAATGTGTTGATTGATGGATGCAAGACTATACTTTAGTGCAGAACAGTGGCTTTTTTCTTTTTTTCTTTCCTATTCTGAACACAGAAGGATCACGGAGAATGAATTACAAGGTCATTATATAGGTCGTTATATTTTGTGAGGCACTTTGCTACAAGATTTCAGAATAATTCATGCTGTAGAACAACATACTTCCATTACCTGATTGTTTTTTAACTAGACCATGGGAAATAAAATCTGATGAATATTAGGTAGAAGTACTATTACAGGATTACGTGCTGAACACTGGCACATCCTATCTATCTCTCTACTTCTGAAATCTACCTCTGTGAAAACTCCTCTAGAATCCTGCTGTAAACATTGAACGTACTGAGTTTGAAAGCTCTCTCTGCTTAAATTCTTCCTCCGCTGGAATGATGGAAGGAAGCAACAAAAATTTGCATTGTTCTCTGTGAGTTTTCCTGAGGATTGTTAGAAAATGATGTTCTATTAGTGGAATTGGGCCGGAAAGTCTGTCTGTAGCTACATTTCTTCCTTCCAAACCATGCATATCCAGAAAAAAGAGCCTGGGTCTTGTGTGGGATGCATTCTTTGGATTTATAAAAGGAAGAAGAGGGAAGAGGCAAGTATCTTCCTTTCATGAATATACCACACAATGGTCTATATGAACATCCTTCATTCCTGTGGTAGCAAGTGCAAGTTCTTAGGTAGAAATTTAGGTGGAGGAGTGAAAAGAATTTCAGGAGTTTTCAAAGCAAGCCTAGATAACGGATGGTGGATTTGCTTCAGTCTCATTTAACTGCTAGATAGATTAATTTACTGATAACTTGATCCTCGCTCTACATGAGGAATGTAGCCATACTAATAAACATTGAAAAATAACTTATGGTATATTTATTTTCTAGTTGTGATTAGAATCTTCTTGTTAGTAGTAGTAGAGACATGTTGCCTCTCCATATGGATGCATGGTCTTCATCCCAAAGCAGTCTTTGATAAACAGCTGAGTTCCATTGGCAATAATGGCTAACTAAATACCTACATAGATGGATAAGAAACCTCTAGCCCTGCAACAGTCATGAGAATACCATGGGGTTCTAATGCTGAAGGTTAGATTGATAACAGATACAATTCATGTGACTTCCCTCCTCTTTTTTTTTTTTTAACTACTTTTCCACATGTTTTTAAGAGTAGATTTTGCAACCCTAGCGTGTAAAAAGTAATGCATTTGTGCAGTTGTCTTGGGAACAACAGTGAGATAGAATACACGCTCCCTTTTTCAACAGAAAAGTAGAAACAAAATTTCATAATATCTAATGCGGGGAAATTTTCCCTAAGAATGAAGTGGAGGTAGGAAAACCTTTTCCCTTTTATGACAAGTAATATAATAGCACTTAAAAGAAGACTAATTGAACTCTTCAGCAATTAAATACTTGTATTAAATAACTTTTTTTTGCCCCAGCTGAGACTTATGGAAAGCAAAGACTTGTTTCATGGTTTGACATGCACTAGTCAATCCAGCAGAAAGCCAAAGGAGCCTCAGTATTGCATTTATGTAGACAAGAAATGATTCATTCGTAAGAGCTATCATAGCAGTTGTGGCTGAACGCATCTAACTCTGCTAGTGAAGGAAAGAGTAGAGATCCAAGTGTGCCAATAACATTTAAAATTTTTTTTTGGAGTCAAATATGCTGATTAACATTTCTGAAGTGGGTTTTTCAAGGCCATAAAGATCTGTGAAGCAGTGCTATCCCAGGTCTAAGCATCCTGCAGGAATAGTAAGATTAAAAGGGAAAAGAGTTGTATGTATTGGTGTGTATATATTGGTATGGTTTGCCTAATTTCTTTTAGTCTTTGAATTATGTAGTACAATCCTTCAGAAAAGCTTGTGAGCAAAGTAGTAGTATTTAGTATCTGCAGAAGGGTGATAGCTATGTAGGTAAAACCTAAAAACTCCTCAAATGCCATAAGAATCCCATTACTGTTGACTGAATTCTATATAGTAAGCTTGTGAAATAACGATTTGCATACTAACATGTTTTTGAGTAAGTCCTGGAGTGATCATTTGATTGCTTGCTCTGGTATGTCAGTTCTTACTGACTCTTTAATCACACTTAATATGTCTAATGAAGTGAACACTATTTTTAATACTGGTATTTTGATGGAAGAAGAATCTTAAAGCTTACAAGAGGAAAGAATTGCCAAGCAAGTCATAAGTGAAGGACTGATCTCCATTTTGAGCTGACCAGGAGACTTGTGAAAACGTTCTGTAAATTTTGGTTTAATACGAGGAGGTTTTCTGCAGCCCTTTGGAAGAAATGCTCTTGCATTTTAGACAGTTCCTAAATATTACATGACATGTTATTATACCTCCAAGTCCACATCAAAATTGTGTTAGCAGAATCTCATACTGTACTTATTCTGTAAGTTATATGCTATCTGCTGGTTCAATTGCAGTTGCTTTTCTTCAAACGTGCAATGTCTGAGTCCAAAATTTTTTCTTCAGTCTCACTCATTTTTCCATTTTTATTGTCAGAAGTACTGAGCCCTCTGTCTTTTAGATTTGATTGCTCTTCCTCATATGGAGTTTGACACAGCTTCAGCCTAAGTCTGTAGCAGAACTTGCTATTGTCTTTAGTTATGAATTTAAGCATTCATTAAACCAGTAGAAGAATGTTTTCCTAAAGGCAACTCTTAATTTTTTTTTTCTTGCTGTCATCCTCTTGAGAGTTATACCTTGCTGTATGGCTTTTCTCCAGAGTAGAATATATGTTTATGCGTAGAAACTGTATTATAATTCCGAATTTAGAGACAAGCAGAAACTCTTTCTTCTTTCATGCAGGAGAAACATGAGAAGTTACACTGTAAGAATTAAATTTTCCTGTTTGCTGAAGGGAGGTATCTTTTTCTAGGGGAAACATGTAGCTCAATTTAAAAAACACTATACCTGCATTTTTAATCATTCAAGAAATTGCGCCTCTTTATTGACTACAACCATCTGAGAATGAAATTTTTTTGTTTTCTTTTTTCATGCCTAATTTAGGAATCTTGACAGCTATGTGAACCATAGACTCGTTTGGGTTGGAAGGACATTAAATATCATCTAGTTCCAATCTTCCTGCAGTTGTCATAATTTACTGATATCAGTTATATGAATGTAGTTTGATAATTGATTAGATAACTATTGGATGAACGTGTCAGGCTGCAGTGTTCATGTATTTTATTGTGAATATTCCAGGTATCACATTTCCGATTGTTCTGATTGTCAGAAGTAATGTATAGCTTTCTTTTTTTAAATTTATGCTGAGTTTCCTAGTTGAATTTTAGCTTATAGTGTTGGTGTCCGCTGCTTTTGCAGATTTTCTTCTTGTGTGCTCCTTCAAATCTATTAGCGAAGCAGAATTAGGCATTAACTGTTTTATCTCTACTTTTATTTTGTTCTCTGTTCTGCAGTTTATTTGTTTATCTTTTACTTGACAGTTGCAAAGTTAAGAGCATCAATGATTATTCTTCCCTTACAAGCCAATTTGTTTCAGGGGTTACCCCCTCAAACTGGTTTTAAGGAATCATATGCTTGGCACAGAGGTGTATTCTGTTGACTCTGATAAAATAACTGAGAGAAGCGATATCAGTTTCCCTAAAGCTCTAATCCTGTACAGTAATTCAATTAATATGTGAGAAACGCTCAGTCTTCAGAACTCGATGGGAGAGATTTGTTTCCATGCATGGCACTTGCATTTCTGCTTACATAAGAAGGCCTTGCTTCACTTTTTGGTTTACTAACAGAGTAAACTAACACGGGTCAGAACACATGTTCAGTGAAGGCATATATTCAATTGCTTAGTTAACTGTGGGAGTATGAGCACTAACAAAATTATGTCTTTGTGTACTATTGTGATTTCATACTAATGAGTGAGGTTTTTACGATGATTTATGTCTGTTACAGAATTACAGTTTGACAATTGGAACCACATCTAGAGCTTGGGAAGCACAGTTTGTTGTAGTAAGTTCTTATTCAAAAGTTATGGTTTGCTATTAGTAGTTATACCCTAGTAATTTGTCTTACTGGGAGGGGCAGAGAAATGAGGAGTTCTGAGAGTTGAAATGGGTTTGTAGCGGCGTTGTATACATTTAGATAAAGCAATCAGCTGAAGAAAATCCTTATGTTCCTTACACATTTCTACCTGGATCCCATTTTCTGTGACTAAGGAATAATAAATCATTTAAATAAAAGAAATACATAAACCAAGCAGGTTGGTATAACAGGTTGTTAAGGGCTATTTCATTAGCAAAAGAGCAGAAAAAAATATTACGGTACAAATTTATTTTTGGCCAGGTGCCTAAAAATAAATGGTGCTTTACAAAGGCTGCTTCAAATAAAAATGTGGCTGTATTACCTATTACTAAAATTCTACTACAATCATAAGGTAAATTAATTGATTTTAATGTTTAGCAGAATAATCCGCTCTGTATTTATTAAACATTTTGCGAGCCAATTTGCTTGCCCAAAACTTCAAGGGAGACTATACGGCTATATATATATATTTCTCTAAGTCTGTCTCCCTTCTCACTGATGTTCAGCATCTCTATCAATGGCCTGGATAAGGGATAGAGTGGACTTTCAGCAAATTTGCTGATGATGTGAAGCTGGGAGGAATGGCTGACGCACCAGGAGGCTGTGCTGCCATTCAGTGAGACCTGGACAGGCTGGAGAGCTGGGCAGAAGGGAACCCGATGAGGTTCAGCGAGGACAAGTGTGGAGTCTTTCTCCTGGGGAGGAATAACCACATGTATCAGTACAGGTTAGCAGCTGATCTGTTGGAAAGGAGGACAACAGGTTGGCCATGAGCCAGCAGTGTGCCCTTGTGGCCAAGAAGTCTGCTGGTATCCTGGGGTTAATCCTTTCCCTCTACTCTGCCCTGGTGAGGCCACGTCTGGAGTACTGTGTTCAGTTCTGGGCTCCTCAGTTCATAAAATGCAGAGAACTTCTGGAAAGAGACCAGTGGAGAGCCACAAAAATGATGCGCGGAGCATCTTTACAAGGAAAGGCTGAGAGACCTGGGGCTGTTCAGCCTGGAGAACGCTAAGAGGGGATTTTGTCAATACTTATATCTAATGGATGGGAATCAAGTGGATTGGGCCACAGTCAGTGGTTCCCAGAGACAAAACAAGGGGCAGTGGGTGCAAGCTGGAATATAGAAAGCTTCATACAAACATGAGGAAAAAGTTCTTTGCTTTGAGGGATACAGAGCACTGGATCAAGCTGCCCAGAGAGGTTGTGAAGTTCTCTGAAGATATTCAAAACACATCTGGATGCTTTCCTGTGCAATCTACTGTAGGCAGCCTGCTTTAGTAGGGGGGTTGGACTAGGTGATTTCCAGAGGTCCCTTCCAACCCCTGTGGTTCTGTGATTCTGTGATACCAAACTTCTTCTAGACTTTAATCAGAGCTGTATCACAAGCAAGTACAATCATGTGCTGCTGTAATAAATGGCTCTGAATGCACATCCTTTTCTATGCTCTTTGCTTGCAGTTTTAAACACAATTATATTTATCTTATTTATGTACCAAAAGTGTGTGGCCTGTTTTTTCCTACAATTAGTTTTAAGGTGTTTATGCCTTGCTAACTGTCCTTCAAAATATTTACATCTAAATTTTGGTAGACTGTTCCAGCAGTCCAAGCAGGCAGTCTTGTCCAATTCAATGAAGGTACTATCTGTCATATTCCTCTTTGAGAAGAAAGCTGGATGGTTCTTACTTTGCAAATCTTCCTGAAGTCTTTGTTAATAAGCTAAATGTTGTTCTTGCAGAGTAGTGTCTTTAATTTGTGTTAGCAATGCACTTTTACTGTGTACAGAATAATTTTTGTTATGTCATCTGTGAAAACCAAAGTCAGCTCTGATTTGGATTTGAGATTATGTATACTGTTTAATTTATTCAGGAAGTCATATATCCTGTGGCAGACTACTGCTTTTTAGGTGCTTGATACATCTAAAATACTTTTCTTATCCACTTCTTTTATTCTTCCATTTTCATATTGTTCTTTAGAACTCTTTTTTTCCTCTTCTACTTTTTTTTTCCTTTTAAATTAAAAAATAATCTTTTTTTTCCCCCCTGGTTTGTATTATAAGATTGTATACCTATCTTGTCTTGAAGCTTTTACTTTTAGGTGAGTACAGTTGCTTTTGATTAGTTAATGAAGAAAGTTTCAATTACTCTTGAAGGTAAGCAACAATTTTGTAAGGCATTATCTGGTAATATTCATTTTCCATCATGTTCTCTGCTTGAAAAAGCGTGTGAGTTGTATACATTTATTGAATTTTCTGTAAATAAAACTGAATCTTCTAAGCATATTTGTGTATGTGGTATCTACCTGTTGCTTTTCCTGTTGTCTAGAGGTTTCTCTGTTATTGAAAATTGAGTATTTCAAAAGATGTTCATGTTATATTCTCATTATTATGTTTAATAATAAAATAAAATTTAATAAAATTAATAATGTAAAATGTTGAGTAACACTTCGATTTTTTATTTTCCTTAAGAACTAAAATTAATTTGAGGCAGAGTAAAAAGAAGAAAATCATGGATAGTGATATTTGCTTGAAAGTATACATCATTTGTGTCTCACTTCCCTGTATCTTATTGATAATTAATGATTGTTCTTGATCTTTTAGAGATTTTTATATGACATTTTTATTTGCTTAAACTAAGCTGTATTTGGAATCTAAATGAATTTGGAATCTAATTCTAAAGAAAATCTAATTTGGAATCTTTAAATTCTTTAAAAATCACACCTCTGTTTATGAAGGGGAATGAACAATGCAAGCCAGTTTTATGTCTTGAAAAAGACACTACTGAGAAAAATTGAGTCTTTATAAACAACTCCTTGTATGTATTTTTTTTTTTACATTTGGATTTAGTATTCTGTTAAGTACAATATATGCTTATACTGAAGATTTTTATATTCTAAAAAGATCAGATTATTGTAATAATCTTAAATTTAGGATAATTTTGTAGTTAAAAATGTTTTTTCACACTTTTTTCCCCTCTTGCTATGGATAAAGAATAATTTTGAAATATTTTAAGTTTTCAACACTTAATATAGGAGAGATGGAAATTACTTTTATGCCTTGATTAATATTTGTTATCTGAGATTCTTGTGACTTTTTTCTCTTTGCAGTTAACCTTTCATTTCTTTGTGCAAGTGGTAGCAGTACTTTGTCCTGTGAAATTGTTCTTTTTTTTCTCAGGACAGAAAGCAACCTCTATTCTGTAATTAGTGCTTCTCAGTAAGGTAGTGCAGTGTTGTAAAATCAGTAATATATTTTTTAAGTCTGGAAGCATGTTGCTGAAAGCTGTAGTGGTATTTGGGCCAGAGAACAAAAACAAATTTTAGTGGATGTGTATACTTCTAATTTGGAAAGTAGCCCAGAACACCTATTCCTTCCACGCCTTATGAGGTGAGGGAAACTGTTGAAAAAGATATTTTTGTCACTGCTCTCCAGCTTTTAAGATAGAAAACAGAGAGACGAGAATCAGGCTATGCAGGTTTGGTGCTGACTTTGAGAAGAAATTAATTCTGTGTTGGCTTCTCATTGCAATAGTGTGTAATTTCTCAGAAGTAAGAAAAAGCTGTGATTAAATTGCTTGGTCAGTAGAAAGCAGTTCTCATTGTATGTGACAATTTTTTATCTGGTTCAGCTGGAAATTTGAACAGTTTACTGGACTGGTAACAGAAGATTCTAGATTCCCACCTCCTTGGTGGCCAAGGACTAGCTCTTTCACTGGATGTATAAGAGAATTAAAATGAGAAAGTGTAGGGCAGTCAGTAACATTGTCTGGGTTTTGACTGTGTGACTTCTGTTACTTATTGTTCTTAAAATCTGTAGTGGGAATGCTAAGTCAGGGCTTGAACCAATAATTGAGCACTTGGTGGGAAGGCAGGGCCAACCCAGGCGAGCTCAGGTGCATGCGATGCCCCTGAGTGACCAGAAGGAGTGGAGCCAGGATCCACTCCTTCCCAGGCCTCATTTAAGGGTTGGCAGTGGGAGCAAGGGTATTTTGCTGGAGATTCCTGCAAACTTGAGGCCTTCTGAAGGTAAGCAGGTTCTTTCCTTTGTTTCTGTGCCTATGGCTGCTGCATTTGAGCAAATCTTCATCCTCCTTTTCTGCAGCCTGGAACCTTGCTACTTTGCTGCCATTGCTGTGCTTTCCATCATGTTACAACATCCTATCTAGCTATGATAACAGTTACCTCTCACAGTTGTTGTTAGCATGGTATACATGCACAGATTCAGTTGCTTGTGCTGAGGGTGGGATTTCTACATGCTGTGTGTTCTCGAAGTACTTAATAAGCAGATGCAAACAGTACAAAAAATAGCGCAGTGTGATGAGACTGTAGTTGTGGAACATTAACAGTTGCAGACAGGAAGTTTTTGTGGCTGAAAAGCTCACAAAATCCACATTTAAAGGCAGGGATGTGTCAGTTGAAAGTGTCACTGTAATTGAAGTATTAGAATGTGATGGTCATGAACTGACTGGAGATTGAAAGAGGCTGCAGTTACAAGGTTTAGAGATGATCCAGGGATCGAAGAGAGTATTATTAAAGATTAGCTGATAGAAGTAACTTTCCCACCTGATTCATCAACATAACATCTGTGCACAGCTTTCAGTGTGGAATCCTTCTCTCCAGAGTTGTTTTAAAATTAAGACTTTTTTTTTTCCAGTAAAGAAGGGGTTATTTTTAGATTTTTATGATGTTTGCTTTAAGCATGTTAAGTTACTAAGTTTGCTTAAGGGAACTACCAAACTGCTGAACTTCTTCTTGAAAGGTTTTTGTGAACTGTTCTTTTTTTTCTTCTTTAAAATTTTTTCCTCTTCAGACTTGGGGCGTTAGAAATTCTGTTGCATTGTTCTGGTACATCTCAGTGCATTAGCTACGCAGTTCAGCTGGCAAGGTTTTGTTGTTGGCAACCAGGCTATCCAGAGGAGATGAATCATGCAATTTAGTATTCTTGGACCTTGTAAGATCAAGAGTGAAAGACTGTGTGTGTACATACATATGTATTTTCCCCTTGAAGGCAATTGTAGAACATCAGAAACCTTTTACAACCGTTCTGATTTGATATATCTCTATTTTTTTATTTTGTTTATTTTTTAAACAACAAACGTAGGATTCAGCACGTTATCAAAAGTATCTGTCTCACCAAGAGCTCTGGTTTTATTGGACTCTTGGTTGTGTGTGTTGCACAGCTATATGTGTAGTGTATGAATGTCTTTTTTGGTGTTTTCCAGTGTTTAATGTCTATTGAAATAATTTAAACAATTAGGACAGGTTCCAGAATGGATCTGATCTCTGTACAGACTGGTGCTTCTTGTCACCCTTTAATCTGGTAAGAGTTAAAATCAATGCATACATATAACTTTCCATGTAACATCTATATTTCAATTCTGAAATAGGAATGTTTTCTTCCTTTATCTATGGTCTTGAAATAAAGTAGTGGTGAAAGAGTATATGAAGGATATGAATTTTGAGGTAGATTGTGAAGGAAAAGAATTAATCACTGCATGTTTCTTGAAGATCTGGATGAGATCTTCTAGGTATGACAGCAGGGATGAATGGACATTGTTGCTACTGAGACAAAACATGAGGAATTATGATGTGTATTCAATTATCAGAGTAAGATTACAGCTGTTAGTTGCAAGAGGAACTGAGGGACAAAATCTATTAATATTGTTATTGATTGATTGTTTTACGTAGTGCCCAGAGGGCTCAGCTGAAGCCGGGGCCCCTCTATGCTGCTGTTCTGCTGTACATGCGCAGTGAGTCACAGATCCTGCCTGAAAGCACACAGACTCCAATAGGCAAGGTGGAGGAACTCTGAGTTGAGATTAAGGGGGAAACAACTGAAGTTGTGGGTCTGGAGACGCAGAGGATTTATTGGGGGGTTCATTCTGGACTCTTCAGACTCATGATGACGTAAGATATAGGAAATTAGAGTACTGTCCGCTGAAGATGAGAATACATAACGTGGATGTTATGTGGGAGGATACGCGGTGTCAGTGCATTCACAGTGCATCAAGGCCTAGTGGAGATCAGACTGGACACAAAACAGTGAATTTATTTGCTACTTCCTGGATGGTCTTTACCAGAAATATGTGAATTATAAGGGGGAAAAAAAAAGTATATCTGGAAGTTCCAAATAGTGAACGCATGGCTGATTTGAAACCTACAAAGAAGTTAGAATTACAACTGAATAAATATAGGAATCCTCTGAGAATGTTTCCAAGGAGATATGAGTTGGCTTTGAAGGTAACTTTTAATTAAAATGTTGTTTCTTCTATGCACTTATAAAACAAATTTTTTTCATGTTTATTGATTTATTTTGTCATTGTGTGTTAAAAATGTACTACAATAACATGGGTGGTCAGTAGGAATTTTACTCGTGCTTGAAAAATGGGATTATTTAACTGTTATGTCTTTGCAGCTTTGTTCTGTAGTTAGCTTCTGGTTAAGGAGTCAAAGAACACTGTGATTTGTTATGACAGAGTATGCTTATCCTTAGTCATGAAAACATAAGCAATGAAAAAGAACAGTATTTAATGCTATCATAATTTAAACTCTTAGACTTTTGCTTCTAGAGTGCAAACTAAGTTACTGTAGTTAGCTGCTGTACTCCCATCCTGAGCTTCAATATATAATAGTTATTGTAGGGTTTCTTGGATAAAATATTTAAAGTGGGGATAATTCATTCTTAGAATCTGTTTATTCTGTTAGGAATATGTATTCTGTGAAAAGAGTGGGAATTCATTTTATGATTTTTTTTTTTGAACATTAGAAAATGGAAGAGCAAGGGATGTGTTTTTCTTCTTTGTAAAGCAGTGTTTGTAACTTGAAATTTCAGTAGGAAAAGCGCTTGTGATGGTTTAACATAATGTAGCTTGTACTTTCTGCAAGCTACCTTCAGTAATTTTTGCACCTATCTGGATTTTCCACTTCTATTTGAATACAGCGAAATAGTACTTTTATAGCTATATCTACTGTCTGTCTTTTTCCTAGTTAAGTTAGTACACAGATGGTATGTCAGGTGTTAGTAGGATGGAAGTATAATAGAAGAATGAAAGATTATTTTATAGTTGTGGTTATGTCTCAGTGAGAAATGAGACTGGCATTTTCCCTGGATTTAATGGCTCACCTGAAATATGAATGCAGATCTGTACTGGTGAATGCAAAAGGCAAATGGAAGCAACGATAAGCAACCTGTAATGCACTGCTTCTAAAATGAGCAGAAATACCATATGAAGTTGGAATCTGAAGATTTAAGCAAAATGGGTATGTCACTCAGCATGAAGTACCAACTGTTTCCAGCTTATTTAGTATGCAAGAGCATACTTATGGATGACTCACAGCTAAAATGCCTTACATAAGGCATTACCCAAGTATTTAGTTCATTTCAGGTGATGGAAAGATACCATAAAAATAGTAATAAAATCTGTATCTGAATGCTTTCCCTGATTTATACAGTACTGTGTTTGTCAGACCCTCTGTGTTCATGCATATACGTTTTTTTTCCCCTCTATGGATTTAAAACATACAAATAGTGACTTAAAAGGAGTAGTTAAAAAGCTATGTGAGAGTGCACTTTTAGTTTATGATTTAATGTCACAAGTTCACCTAGCCTGGGAATTACAAATAGCAGGCTGAAGAAGTGTTTGTTGCCTTAAATAAAAGAAAGACTGTTTTATGACTTCAACTCTTACTAACATATTGTGTTTCAAAAAATCTGTTTACTTTCTACTTCACCTTGCATCAGTGCTCCCAGTGAAGTAAGCTAAATTTTTGTCTTTCATTGCAATGCTTTCATATGTTGTACCTATTTATTTTACTTTAGATTAGATAAAAAATAAGTAATAACTGAAGACGTAGGGGTCCATTTAACTCAGTACAGTATTTCCAGTAGCGTTCAATAACAGATAAAAGGGAAAAAGAGCAAGAGTACACTTTGTCTCTGCTACGTGCCATCAGCCTGTAGTGATTTGTGACCCCAGCAATTAGACTTAAGGACAGTGATGCTGAAATTGGTAGCAATATGAGCTCTGCAGCTGAAGTGGATGGTGCATAAAGAAGTGTTGCTCTTTGTTTTGAAACTACTATGTGCAGCTTTTTTTTGAGCTACGATGTTCAACAACTGATGTTCCCTAGTTGTACTGGAAAAGGCAGTGAATCATGACTGAAAATATTACTGCATGTGTTTGTAACTACTGTATTAATCTTTGTTTTATAGGCTTATACAAAAGGCACAGTATTAAAAAAAAAAATCAGACGTTTTTGATTAAAAATACAAATGCTCTTCTTTTTATGTTACCCAGCTGTAAAACAGTGGAATTTTTTTTGAATAAGTTCTTTTTTTTTTTTCCAGTCTTTTTTTTTTCTTTCCCCCCTCATGTATTTCTTCTACAGTTTTACATTTCCCATCTACCTTTCCCCCAATTTTTGGTTTGCATTTCTGTGGAAGGATTTGCAGTTGCAGTTTTCTTGGCTTTTATGATCAGAGATCCAAACAGCTGCATCTGCATGTGACCTGCATTCTGGAGGCTGCTCCTTTGAGCAGTAGCAGCCTGCTTGTCTCCACCTGTGGTTGTTAAGGATGCTGGGGCATTAGAAATGCTGTCAAAAACACTTGCAATTTTCACCTGAAAGGAAATCATTGCTACTTGCTTATTGTGTTTTTGTGTTGAAATCTTTTTCATCATGGATTCGGTGATAAGTATTTTGTCTGAGCGTGGTGAAGCCCACAGAAGTATTGCTGTGAGGGGCACAGAGAGAGTAATTGCAGCCCTGGCTGGCTGGCTGCTGTTGCTGAGGCAGGGAAGTCCAGCATCTATGGTGATAAGATGTGCTGGGTCCTTTTCAGCTGGAGGCTGGGAAGTCAACAGCAACTGTGATCAGATAATTATGGATAAGACTGCAACCCAACGGGTGTACGATGTTGAATGTACTTTCATGCTGGCACAGGCTGGCTGTTCTCCAGAGAAGTAGGATCCTCTGACTTCACTGTTGTGAAAACTGGCAGGAGGGTCAACACCTAGTCTTTGTGCATGTGTAGGTGAGCAGAGCAAATAGTGAGTAGGCAGCAGTTGTGCAGTGAGGGGACAGGTGACTGTGGCACACCATGGCTAATGCTCACCCTTTAATCAAGGTAGAGGGTAAACTTACAGTTTTGAGTAAGGCAATAACATTTCTTAAGCATCCTCTCTACTTTTTTTTTTTCCAGTAATGGTGCTTATCAATTACAGCACATTTTCTTTGTCTGAGCTCTGTGAAGTATCAACTAGTAAGTGCCAGTGTTCAAATAGTAAGTTTTAGAGGTAGACAGTATTATTTATTCCAACAATTGCAATTTGGAAACAATTGAAGCAGTCTAAGTATTTTCAACTTGACTTTCATTATAAAGAGCAAGCTGAACTGTAAGTAGACTTTTATTTAGCGGTGAAAGACTGCTGGATTGGTTAATATTAAAAGTGGGCTGCTGGCTTGAATTTGACAGTAATAGGAAATAAGAATTCCAATAAAAACAAACAGAAATTAATAGTTGCTGCTTCTCCATATGCTTAAAATTAATTATGGTAACAAGCTCACTGTCTCTCAGTCAAGTACTTAAAGGCAGGCTCTTCTTGAAGCTCCCAGTCTGCGGTTGGAAAGATGAGATGATGGGAATTTCCTCAAGCAGCAAACAAGCCAGTGTTGCACCTGCTACTCCTCACTTCCCAACCAGGCAGAAGACATGGCTTGTAACACCCCCTGCAAAGATTTAGAGAAGAGAGAAAACAACAGCTGTTTTTGTTGGTAGCTATGCACTGCATGTGACAATGTCTGTAAGTAAGAGGATGCACTGCATGGAAACTCAGCAGCAAACATCTTTGGGCTTCTGGTGTTCTGAAATGGAGGTCACCGATGCCTGGTTTTCGATGGTGGCAGCTAATGCTTGCAGATCCTTAGGGATGGAATTAAAAAAATGCGTAGTTAGTTAAAAGTACTTCTAATTTCAGGAGAGAACAAAGTAAATTTTTGGGATCTTTCTAGTTGTGAATTTAATAAAGACATGTTTTTAATGTTTGGCAGTAGATCCTTTTTCTTCTAGAAGATTTAAGGTTAAATTGTCCCAGAGCAGCTCTATTCCATTCTTAATAGCAGTATCTACAGACAAGTACATAACTCCTCTTTTTTTTTTTTGTTGAAATTTATGTGCAAGGAAAAGCAAACATAGTTTTTAATGATTATAAGTATGTGAGGGGGGGAAAAAAGTGAATTCTCGCCTTGATGTAGAAATCATGTTTTTCGAGCTTTAAAAATAAGCAACTAAATAAGGAATTATTTTCTTTGTCCTTATTATATATGGCTTTTTTTTTTTGGGACACTGGGCTGCGTATTTGTTTTAAATGGAACAATGTATGTTTCCCTGAGGAATCACAAGTACCCTTCTTTCTGGATGTACTCTTTGTGTCCTCAGTCTAATAGGGACAATGATGCGTTTACATTACTGCTCCATTTAAAGCATAACAGAAGATAAGAAATAAATACTTCATTCCCAAATGGTGTCTGCAATATTTAGAGGCTTGGCTAGTTTTCAAGAGGGTAGGCATGAATTCAGCATGGAAGTGCTGCTGTTTCTGTGGAAAATAATAAGCTGTGTCATTCGATCAGGGACAAAAGGGCTATGTAGTAATGGGGGTTTTGAGGAAATAGTATTTTTTTCTTTGCTATTTAAAGCTATTTTTCACGTGAAACCCTTTCTGTAGCTTATTTGTAAAGTAAATAATGTAGTTCACCTTGTGGGGTGAACCTAGCAATACATGGGTTGCAGTTAACTCAGTCTCTGTCTGCTTGTGTAGATATTCTGTGGTTACTTTTCTGCTCTGTTCTGCTGCTGGTGTACTTGCCTACCAGTTTCTTTAGTGGAAGAACCTCCCTTTGTATTCCCTTGCAGTGCCCCTTGTGTAATTTACTTAATTCTCTTTGAAGAAGCCATAAAGTATTGATTTTTGTTGTTGTTGTCCTTTTTGGACTGTTGGGAAGATTGTTCTGACAACCAGTGGGAAGTCAGTCAGTCAGTCATGCCTCTATACAAATGTAGTCTTTAATGTTCTTTTTCTGGTTTGATCGCGCTTGGACTACTCAGTGCAGTTTAGCAGTTTTATTTGAAACTAGCATGATATAATAGCTCAGGCAGACTTTGACATGCTGTTCCGAACTAAGTATCTCCAGATTGTTCAGCCAGAGGCCTGTGAGATGTGCCGCTTGTACATTAGGAGGAAACCATTGTGCACTGGGAAGGCTTTTGCTGTACTGTCTGGTCTGTGAAGAAGATATTTAAAGAACTGCCTGATAGTTAAGGCTCTCATTGACTTGTACTGAAGTGGTGAAGGTAGACACTTTCTGCTCTTCTAAACTGCGCATACTGTCTTTAGATATGAGTGTTTCCTGACTTTAAGTCTCACTTTCCTTGAAGGTATCACAGTACCTGTATTTGAAAGGTGTGACACATGGTTGACTTAGCTGTGGCTGCTGAAGCTCAGTGAGCCCACTTTGGTCCCACTTCCTGTGTTACCTCAAGTCAAGCGTTTGGTTGGTGACTGGTGCTCACTGAGAGAGCTTCCTATGGGTCTGAGATCAAATGTTCAGTGACTGGAGATGTTAGTTGTGCATGTGAATTTGTCATACCAAATTCAGTAATGTACCATTAAGCTAAGTCATATCTCTGAAAACCAATCTTAAAGACCTCAACAGCTAATATGATATTATGAATTAGTACTTAGCCTTGACAATATATTTCTGTGGCTAGTTACTCTCACAGTTAAAAATGCACGTATCCTTTTCATCTTTGGCATTTTTCCCTACTTCATCCTCCAGTGCTTTCTAATGACTAAAAGATAAATTGAGAGTGCATTCATAACTTAGGACAGTGTAAGTGCTTACAGTCTTCCTGTCAGAAATGACTACAGCCTAGTTTACTCCTTAGGTTTAATTTTCTGTCTGTGCACAGCTGAATTTTTCTGCACAGTGGTTTCAACATAGATTGCATTCAGATAGACACAGTAACTTCCTATGTCTTTTATTACTTACACATCTCAGATGCTTTCAGTAAATACTTTCTACCTTGGGATTTTATTGCAGCAATAGTTTATTCTTCATAACTATCCCTGCTTTTGATGTACTTCTAGTGTGTGGGGTTTTTTCTATAACTTTTCATTGGGTCGCCTAGCTTTTCAGTTTCCTTAGATAATTCAGAAACGCTTTATTTCTGATTGCATGTATTTTTTTTATAACTTTTATTCTTAGGTAAGGATTACTGATGCATTGTTCTAACGTTTTAGAAGCTTAGTTACTGGCAACTGTTCTATATACCAAATTTGTTTTGACTTTTATTTGGTGTGAGTAATGCTGTATTCCTTATTTTCTGTTTTTACATCTTTTAGATTGCTTGCATTTTTTTGTCTACCTGGTTAAGAATGAGTCAGTTATTCTTCGTGCATTTCAGTAGAAATTCGATAGGATAATGCTTTTAAAAAAGAAAAGAGCATGACTTTTTTTTTTTCTTATGTGAAGAACATAGTTGTTTTTGTGGGCATCTGAATATTTAAACACAGCAGTTTGGGGTAAGTAGAATAATATTATAATAAAAATATACATTTTTAAATCTTGAGACTCCATCTGTAGATTGACTTTTATTTCATTCACGTGCTCTTGCTCTGTACTGGTACAAACAAATCAAAAGCTATTTCTACAAATAAGTAGAAGAATAGATTATCTACTATAAAAGCATGTGGTGTTGATCTTAATTTCTATTATCACAAGTAAGCTTGAATGCAGTGCAGCTTATGTGATGTAGAGTACCTGTAACAGCATGCATTAATGGGGGAAAGCACAGAGGAGTGGAAACTGGCTCGGGCTTCAATTCTGGGGGGCTCAAGTAGGAATTATAGTGCTTATCAGAGTTTGTCTTGCAGTGTACAGTTGGGTTGCTGTTAAATCTTAAGAATGACTTAAATGCATTTATAATGGAGTTTTGTCTTCAGCTTCTACTTGCGTGATGGTGATCTCTCATAGTTCATCTCAATGCATAGTTATCTGGAGTGCATTAGTAATCCTTGCTTGTGTCAGCTGGGGAAATAAATATAGAATATATCAGTGGAGGGAATATATATGCAATGTTTCATTATGGAGCAACTTGAAATACGGTGTCTGCACATGAACATGTACAATTGCCGTGACTTAAGATATACACTTTATTTCAGTATTTAAGGTTTTCTCTTGTTAAAATAAGAGGAGTTTGAGCTTGAAGTGGGCTGAAATTATGGTAAAAAAATCAATTTTCAGAAGTTGTATATGTTTCTGTGGTCATCTTCCTGGGTAATACTGAGTTTGATTTATCCTTAACACTTGAATTTTTTGTTGTTTTCCTGTGTGATCAGGACAGATATTAGGGCTCGAGAGCATAGTTTCAACAGTATTTCATAGTCACAAGCAGTACCAATAAAAGAATGTGAACAAATACATGCTTCTGTAAAACTCTACAAGAGGTTCATTGAAATAAGAAATCTATTGTCTGTTATTATGTTTTACATCCCACAGTACCTTCATATAATCAACTTGAAAATTTCAGAAGTGTTAGAAATAGCCTGGCACCCTTTTACTGTTTCTCAGAATGCTATTGGCCCTTGCCAAGCTTGGGGTGATATGCGTCTTTTTACTACTTTAGTTGTCAGCATCCTTGTTCTGAGGCTTCTAGGTTAAACTTAAACCTGTGATAGTGTTTCTTTCTGTCTGAGGTAACAAAGATACACCTCTTTATTGGAAAGAGCCTTTGTTTGCTTCTGTGACAAGCTGGAGTTGTCGAGCAATATTTGCAGGAGGTTTTAGTCAAGGGTATGTTTGACATAACTTCTTTTCTCATGGGCTGACTGAAAATCTAGACATATTTTTCTTAAGTCAGATATTTGTTTGCTGTATTGTTAACAGTTTTTCAGGTCAGATACTGACTTAAGTGAGGATGATCTTTTTTCTCCATCTGTCAATAAATATGAAATCAGGAGACTGACTTTGCTACTTTTCCCTTAGATACAAGAATGTAGGAGTCAGATGCATTGAGAGTTGGTGGTACTCAGATTTGATTTCAGAACTTGACTCGTTCTCAGAAAATCACTTGATATCAATGTCATTATGACCCCACATAGCTGTGACATCATTCTCTGAAAATCCTGTTGGAGTTTGCATGGTAACTGGTAAACTGCATGGCGGCTGGAAACTTCAGGAGATTTGTATTGCTTTTAATAATTAAAAAAACTAATAATTAAGTAGATGTTAAGTGTTAATTTTCTTTTGTCTTATTACTACCTACTTGTAAGAAAGGAAGAATAATAAATGAAGTTTTTGTTAATTCCTGACCAGCCATGATCAGCGGTGCCCGGCCAGGTGCTTTTCTTTCTTTTATCTGTTTTCAGTGTGATCTTTGGGTCTAGCAGTATTTCGAAATACTTGATTTTAGGGCCTGAACATATTTGGAAAATTGACATTCTCAGTTGTGACTGCTGGGGGGGACAGTACAAATGCGTAGAGTGCATACCCTGCTGTGTGGGCTTGGCCTCTGTAGTACTTGAACGCACAGAGAATACTCTGTGTTTGCTAAGAAGTTGCAGAATTCATGAGCAGCAGTATTGATAGGAGCTTTCTCTGCCTCTTGACCTAGAACTTCTGAAGTTGTAGACTTCCATTAATCAGCCCTTACCTGAGAAAAATTGTGTTCTCATTCTGCAGAAGGCTGATAACACATGAACTGTTGTTTAGTTTTAAAACTGTCAGTGAATACATAAGCAAGCGTTGCGTGTGTACGAGACTTGCCTGGGAGCTGTTGTAGCTTGTCTTAAATTCTTTTGACAGTGTTAAAGTAGATAATCGACGAATTAAATTAAAATTCATATAAATGTAAAATTTGTAAATAAATATATATTTTTTTCCCAATAGCTAATATGAAAATGCGTCATAGATTTGTAGTGTAAACTACTTTTTTTGGTAGCAGAAGCTACGTTTGCATCTATGCAAAGAAAGTAAAATTTCTTACCTTAGCAAAATCTAGTACTTTACTTTGTCATGAGGCCATCACATAGTTTGCTTGGAAAATTAAATGTATTTGTCTGAAACCCAAACATTTGGACTGATCTTTTCAACTTCATTTTTTTCCTCTGCTTTTAAATATCAGATTGTACCAGATTGACAGCTACATAAGATGCAATAGGACATCAGAGTGCTTGACTGCTTGGTTAGAGGGCTGGCCTGGGAATTTCAAACTGTGACCTCAGGTCTCAGTGTCTGTTTATGCTGCTGTTCCACTGCTTCTATGTAACAGAGCTATTGTGGAGCTGCTTGTCATGATCATAGAATTAGCTAGCTTGGAAAAGACCTACAAGATCATCTAGTCCAACCATCCACCTACCACCAATAACCCCACTAAACCATGTCTCTCAACGCTGTATCTAAATGTTTCTTGAACACCTCCAGGGACAGTGACTCAAACACCTCCCTGGGCAGCCCATTCCAGCACCTCACCACTCTTTCACAAAAGTAGTACTTCCTAATGTCCAGCCTAAATGATGGTCCTGTTCTCGGTATCCAGTGTGACCTGATTTGAGAAGGACCTGTGTGCTTATAGGTGTAACGGAAAGCAATATTAGATGCATTTCAAACTTATAAAATGTTATTTAATTTTGAGTATTTCAAACATGCTGATTCTAGGACATTTTGGAGACTTGGAACTGTCTGGCACTTCTACTTCTGCTTAGTCATGTTTACTTTTCCCCGTTTGTAAGGTGAAAACAGGAACATTTTACCTCAGACACTTTTCCTGTTCAGCTGCACAGAATTCTTCCATGCCTGTGAAGCTGTGAGTTGTTGGAGTGCTGTGTCCTATAGAGAGAACAATAGGCTGGGTATGAAAGCTGCCAGTGGTTGAAATGGAATGGAGTGCAATAAACATGAGGCACAGAGACACGTATTGAGTATTGAAGGACAAACTATTGAACTCTTTTTCTAACAGTGCACAGAATTTAACTTCATTCTGTGGGAGGAAGAGATTGCTGCTGGTAGAACTATTAAGAGGAACTATATAATCCACGTCTATGAGACAGTTAAAAAAAAAAAATTGCTGTGATACAAATCAGGAAAAGTCTAAAGGGAATAATCTAATGTTATTGTAATTGTGCACGTATAGAGTGGTCCATTGGAGCAATTAGAGCCGTTATGTGCAGCTTGGCCCTCTGAGGGTGATTCCTGAATAAGACCAGAAACGATTTACCCTTTCTGTATTCCTTCATTTATTTCAGTGCTAATGCAATGCTCTGGTGCTTTCCTTCCTGCTGTCCTACCTGTTATCTTTTCTAAAGAATACATAAAGAAAAAGTTCAGTTTTATTTCTTGCACAAATCAGGATGAAAACTGCATAAAGGATGTAGTCTAGAATAATAGATTTGCTGGTTTATGGAGGGACAGACCTCCAGAGAGGGATGCAAAACTGTAATGTGCACTAAGTAAGTTTAGGTGTGGAACAATGGAAATGCTAGGTGAACTCCTAAGCATTTGGATAGAGGTTCTCTGCGTTGCCTCCTCTTAACAGTGCTTACAGCCTTTGCGTTCAGATAACTGCATTTGGCAAGGAGAAACCGAGTGAGATGGATTGAAGGGATAAAGCCTTCAATTCCATAATAAAACCTTTTCCTTTTCAGGTGACTGCTTAAGAAAGACTTTTTTTAAGAACAGTTTATGTAGGTTTTCCTTTCCCAACGCTCTAGTACACCTAAGTATCTTTTTATCTTTTCATATTCTAGTGACTTCTATGCTGAGTGGCAGTTAAGTCTTAAGAGGCATAGTTTCTGTCTAGTTACCTTAGGTATCTCTCCTGGATGTGAAAAATAAATCAATTGGACAGCTATCAAATTCAAAGCCTATTGTTTTATTTACTCTGTAACAGTATTAGAGAGAGAAATACAGGGTAATGTAGGAGAAATTGTAGATTCAATGATTAATTTCTTTTCTCCCTCAGAGGCTATTGGCTACTTTGACTGTCTCTAGGAAGAGATCTTTAGAAATTCTCTGCCTCCAGAAAGCTTGCTTTTATGGCAACTGTATATCTTCCAATTGATTCATGGCAAAAAGTTGGTCTTAAAATCTGTCCAATCTGCCAGCTTCTCAATATTTTACAGGAAACTCTTCCCAAGAGTGTAATATTCACCCTAGTGTGCTGGTTAAAAGAGCACTGGTTGTCACTGGGACACTTGCCATCTGGAATGTGGAGAGAATTACAGTCTCTAATATGGTGACTGCTGGAAGGTCTGGACCCCCTTTATGCTAGATGATTAATTTCAAAGGAAATTAGAAAAACACCTTGTAATCAGTCTTTAGAGTGTACTAGTCACATTTTAGACAGAATAAAATGGATTAAATATTTCACAGGGAAGGATGAGATAACAGTAATAAAGCAGGACTAAGAAAATGTTGCAGGTTACCACAAGGAAGCTGCAGTTAAGAGTAATGAAATGATTTGTAAGCTTGCTAGCTGAGGTAGGTCTATTTATTTGAAGAAATAATGGCAAAAACAAACACATTAAGTAGCTTTTTACCTAAGTGGTGCTTTAATTGTTCAGAAGATGTTTTTATACTGTAAAGAAAAAAAAATTGCTGAAATCTGATCAACATTAGAGAAACTTCTTAAAAAAAGCCAACAAAACAACCCCTCCCCCCCAAAAAACCCCACCAAAAACAACAACAACAACAACAAAAAAAAACCACTCCTTTTCTGCAATCCATAGTGGTGTTTCTTGGAGAGAACTGGATTCCATGCTTTGTTTTCTCATGCTCTCATCTGCTAGACACTAGCTCATCCTCCTGGTAAGAGTAGTGAGGCCCTACACGTACTGCCCATTTCCATTCTGGGTTCAAGTCCAGCTGGCAACCCAGGCAGCAAGAGAAGAATGAAGGAGAAAAGCTGCTGCAGCAGCTACCAGAATTTTCTGGTATCTTTTGTTTCAGTTGATTTCTGAAAAAAACTATAGAAAAGTGATCTGGATGACTGATTGTTGTGGTTTAACACAGCAGGCAGCTAAATACCACGCAGCCTTTTGCTTGCTTTTCCCACCCTTCCCATGGAAGGGGAATAATAAAGGAGAAAAAAAAAAAAAAAGAAAGAACTCATGCTTTGAGATAAAAACTTTACTAAGACAGAAAATGAAGAGAGAAATAACAGTAATTATATTCATTTATTTACAAAGCAACCACCTGCCAACCAATGCCCAGCCAGTCCCTGAGCAGCAGCTGTTCCCCCAGCAAAATTCCCCTCTTTTGTATTTTTTCATGTGTTGTGATATGATATGGAATGTGCCTTTGTGCACTTCAGGTCAACTGTCCTGGTTTGATCCCCTCCCAGCTCCTTCTGCCCCCTCAGCTTCCTCACTAGTAGGTTGGTATGAGAATCTCTGTACAGCACAGCTCAGCAGCAACAACTAAAACCTTGTTTTCTTCTGAAAGCCAAAATCATAGAATCATAGAATTAGCTAGGTTGGAAAAGACCTACAAGATCATCCAGTCCAACCATCCACCTACCACCAATAACCCCACTAAACCATGTCTCTCAACGCTATATCTAAATGTTTCTTTAACCGAAGATGTAGCATACAGAACATTATGAAGAAAATCAACTCGATCCCAGCTGAAACCAGGACACTGATATCATTAAACTAGAGCTTGAATTCTATCCTGTATGTGTGATGCTTAGAAGTAATATCCGTTCAGATGCCATCCCTATCACAAATTTCCCAGAATCTGAAGGGAGTTGGGGTTCTGCTGTTCTTCGTAGGTACAGAATTCCCTGGTTTAGAATGATCAAGCAGATGATCAGACTACTGGCATTGTAACACACTCTTCTCATTGTCACTGTATTTTTGTATTGTTTACATACTAATTTTAGCTAAGAGCATTTTTTGTACTTCTGATTTTTTTTTTTAGAGATTCAGTCAGAAAGTAAGACACTTGTATAATTTTACTTAGGGTTGCATCCAAAAATGGTCAAAAACAAAACAGTAAACTGGATGTTAAAGTTTTACTGCTTATTAAAATCAGAGGTTTTAACAGTAGAATAGTTGTTCATTAGAAGAAGAAATATATAGACAAAGCGTATCACAGTTTTCTCTGTAAGAAAATTGTTTCAGAGTGGAAAATGCTGACTTACCTGGTATCTGTGGCTCACCGGAATGATGTTACTTAACGTCCTTTTGTCTGCAGAAGCATGAGTAAGTTTTCTTCTTGCCTTTCACTGATCTTAAAGTATTTATACCATAAATTAGGAAATACAACTGAGTCTGTGTCTTGATTACATGACTGGCTTGAACTGGTCTTACTGCTTATCCAAGATCTCTCTAATACATGAGTTTGTCAGGACTCTGATCACTGATGCAGCTATTCATCAGAAAGAATTATCCTGTGATACCTTTTCCTTTCTGTAGTTAATTTTCTAGGCATTGCAGCAGGGTAATGTAATTCTTAATGGTGAAAACACTGGAGGATAATATTCCGTGCAAAATGTGAATAACCCCGTCGTTTGCTTGTGTTGATGTACACTCTTCAAAGAAAAAAAAAAAACAACAAAAAAACAACCACACATAAAGGAAGAGAAATGTTGCTGCTTTCAGTAATATAGAAAAAAGTATAAATCATAGCAGATAATAAATGTGTCTTGATAGCAAAAACTCTGTTCTATATCATACTGGGTGCTGAGGGGAAAAATTGCAGCAGCTCTTATATTCTGGCAAACAGACAATATATTATTTGCGTGTGTTCTAGTTCACCTGCAGGACATGAATTGTCATCTCAACACCTTCTGTGTCTTTTCCAAATCTGTGTTGCAAGATTGAATAAAATAAATGTACAGGATGGAGAAAAGCAAAACAAACAAATGGAAAAAACTGACCAAAAAAACCCCAAACTCAAAATCCCAACAAACCAACAGTAAACCCACCAAAAAGTCTATTCACAATCCTCTTGTATTTAAAATCATTTGGAAGGTATAGATCTGAATAAGTACAGATTTAAGGCCTGCAAGGTATCAAGAAATTAGAATTTCTTAAGTGATACCATCATGTTAGATCTGTTCATTAAATGGTGTTGATGAAGCTTATAATTTAACATTGTTGGCCAAAACCTTCCAACCTTCTTATTTCAGTGTCTGATATTGCAAAAGAAGTTGAGGTCATTGGTTCTCTGAAGGATATACAAAAATGTTCTGCTTTTTTTTGTCATCCAAATACATATTTTAAACAGATGCTTTCTATATCAGCCTTTGTTCCTGATTCAGAAAACACTTAATCTTACTTTATGCTCAGCAGATATGAGGTGTTTAAACCAGGATATGCTTCAATGCTTTCTTGAATTGGGGTCTGAATTATGTAGTGTTTTCCTCTTAAGATCTTATTGCAACAGCAGAACATCTTTTTGAGAGTAAAAGATGCCTTAATTCTGAAGGAGAGCATCTTGCTGATTTGCAAAAAGCAAATGTTAATGGATTACACTGTTAATGACTTACGTACAATAGGGATAAAAAAAACAAGAAGAGAAATGCTAAAGAGATAGCAGTGTGATTACATCCAAAGTATATTGCTAGTCTCTTTCAAAACAGTATACAATGGGCAGGCTAATGAGAGCTCTACTTTTTCTTAACACAGTAAAGATGTTAACTAGCTAGATCTGCAAACTTCTGTTTCAGAAGCTTGCATTTGTTCAAATGGCATTACAGAGATAAAACAGTTAATTTCTTTCAGATCCTGAAGTCATGTAAAAGCCTAGAAAACTGTTGTGGATGCAGCTATTTTCAGTGATGCGTTACTTCATCCAGCCTTAGGTCTAAATAATAGCATAAAGTCTCTATCTGGCTTTTATCTCCTTTCAGGAATACAGTGCATTTTCAAATCCCATCATAAAATTATTTATGGATTATTTTAGAATTCATTCCCTTGTTTACATCAGGTTTCAATAAAGATAATAGAGGCCAGAGACAAGACAGCAGTAGTGTCTTCATGCAACACTACTTTTGTGCAGTAAAATAATCTTATCACTTCTGGGAATGACACTGAGCAGGTTAAATTATGGGCAGGCAAGCTTGAAGCAGAATGCAGAGTTTTACATGTGTAAGCTTAGTGGTGATTAAAATATTTAAGTCACCCAAAGCTGTAATCTGAGGCTGGTGTTTTCTGATTAATGTTTGTTGGGAGAGGAGTGGGGAAGAAGTACAGGGGCCAGGAGGTACCTTCTAAATTATGATTATTTCCACCATTTCCCCTGCCCTCCCTCCCCCACAACTGGAAAATGTCTGCATCTTATTCTAAAATGTTTTATTTCTGTTTCTTCTTCACTTACAGTAAACTATTTCAATGGCCTCCAAAAGCAGATGTCTTTCTGGTAGAGACAAAGACTGCATCTTCCGATGGTTTCCTTTAGATGCAGCTGTGTATGTTGTGCTGCCCTGCCGATCCCAGTGACGCCCAACTTCAGTGTCTCACTGCCACCTTCTTGGTCTGATTGTAGTGACTGTGAAGGAAAGTAATTAGAGTCCTCTGTCAGCCTTCACATATCCGTAGCGCCTACTTCTAGCGTGCGTCTTTGGCTGATGAGAGGTTTAGGAATGTTGCAATGCAGTGCTTCTGATACTATTATGGTGTGGGCAGATCAGACATTGACACTGCTTTGTGGTGGGTGGGAGTGGCATGCAGGTGAAGGCAGGTTGGACTGAATCTAAGTCACTTGGAGAAGATGTCAGTTATCAGAGGGAATGGATCAATAGCCCTTGAGCACAGTGTTGGATGCTGGGGCTGAGAACTGCATGCCCTTTGCCAGTATGTGGTGGGGTGGCTCCTATCTGCCTCTGCTCTGCAGCTGCCTCTACTGCTGTTATTGCTGTGTGGCCAGCTGGCCTGCGTTACTGTACTTTGTCAGAACTGCATTTTTCCAGAGGGTACAGGATTCTACAGTTTTTTTTCAAGTGGCCTGCTTTTCCATGAGCTCATTATGTCAGAGCTGCAATGTACTCTTACTCAGATAGTCAGGATCTACAGCCTGAGTGCTGCATCTAACTGTATCTAGCTGACAGAATGTGACTCACTTATTGTTATCTGAATGCATTTGAGGTATCCATAGCCAAGAACTACATAGCTGGTAGTTTTTTTTGTTTTTTGGAGGAGTTTGATGTTCAAGTTTCTATTAGTTTTCCTCTAAATAAATCACCATGTTTGATTTGTGCAGTCATTCTCCCTAGCCCACTGCCAGGAGCTATATACGATCTAGCAATTTATGCACCATGTTCCCCAACTGCGTTGTCACAAATAAGAAATCATGTTTGTTTGTGGCAGTCAGAATGTGCTGGATACTGCCTTTCATTGGATAAAAAATGACAGCGTACCAGTATGTTCCATCTGAAGAATGTGTTTAAAAATAGAAGGTGGTTCTAGAGAATTTCCAGGCTCCCACATAGCAGGCATGCTACAGTTTATCTCCCTTCACTAGAGGAATACCATCTGAGTGGTCAACTGAACTTTGCTCACGATAGCGGGGTGTTAGGATTCAGAACAATGCTGAGCCATGAGAAACACCAGGAAGGGTGATGGTGATTCCCATCAGTTAAGTAAAAACTGTATTACTTCAAAGCATTGTTGGTGGAAGTGCACAACTGCATATATTAAGCTGTTAGCTAGTATTTAACTGTTAGCTAGGTTGTATATAGTCTTAGTTAGGGCAGTTTCATCTGCCAAAGAGCTTTGTCCTTCCTTATTGTTTTCAGATGGATTGAATTTCTGTTCAGCACATTGCAGTCAAAGATTTGGCAACCCTTAGGAAGGGCACTGGAACTAGATGACCTTTAATGTCCCTTCCAACCCAAGCCATTAGATATTTCTACAGTTTCTAATGAAGATGAAAATGTCATAATAGAACCTTCTCTATCTTGCTACTTGAACATTAAACTAGCTGTTTCTGCTCCCACCACGTTAACTTAGGGGGTAAGTAGGAGATAACGTTATAACTTGAAAACCTCACAGGCAACATATCATTCTAAAATTCAGTGTACATTGGATCTCTGAAGGCCAAGCGTGTCCAAGAAGCAAAGCGCTGTTTGAAAACAGCAAAATCATCTCTGCTGTTAGCAGTGTAGTATTTCTGGGGTGACAGGTCTTGAAAGAAATGTTTATACTTTGCAGTCAGTGCGTCTCTTCTGTTAAACAGTTTCATGTTCTACACAGTGTGTGGTAGGTTCTCATATCTGCTGCATAAATATGGTATTTATTTACATATTATATTTGAGTTGTTAATGCAAATCTTAATGTACTGGAGGAATCATCGTTCTGCATCTCTCCTTTTTTGCCACTTCGTGTGTTTAAAACTTGCCTTCTGGCATTTTTCCTTCTTGGTACTGTTGCAACACAGGCAGGGTTTTCTTGAGCAGGGAGAGCTACTCCATGATTTGTAGAGTCTAAACCTGGAAAGAGAATCAAGACATCTGGGAGTGATAACAATACACAGGTAAACGTATACCATACTTGTCTAACCCACTAGTTCTGTGTTTTTATTGCTCCCTTTTTTAATGTTTTAATTAAAAAATATAACAAGTTTTGTTACTTCTATACAGTATATGTTTTATATGGAGCACAGTACAATTCTTCTTCGCTCAGTATGGCCTGGGCAAGCCACAATATTGGAGACGCATGCTTTAAGTTATTAACGTAGATGGGTTTTACTTAATTTTTAGACACTTTCATGCCACAGAAATGCATCAGTATGGCTGAGTGAAAAAGGGCATTTAAATTTTCCTATTTTTTTAAAAATCTTTTATTGGTACATTCTAGGTAATAAAAAAAAACATTGTGAGCAAAAGGTGTCAGAGAGATGAATTGCTTGAAACAGTACAGCTGTTTAAAAATGCTCAAGCTATAGTTTACAACTATAGGAAATTTAAGTAAATCTAATTTCTATGTAAATCTCTGTAGATTCAATGGATTGTGTCTAAGATTCTTGAGAAAAGGATCTTCTATTGTATTAAAAAATAGCTGAAGTGATAATCTATCCAGAATATGTTGTGTTTTAACTTTCTTTGCTCTAAGAATGAACAGTAAGGGATTTAGCATTTATGGTTTCTGTAGCTTTGGAAAGCCACATAATACTCTGCATAATGTGCTTTTTGCTAGTGTCTTATGAAATTTTAACAGATATTTGCATAGCATACAGTCTTGCATTTGAACTTCTTGCATTCTGACACGCACAGAAAAAAGTGGAAACAACTTTTGCCCGTTTTCAACATTTGGGAAATTAAGATCTTGCAGTTTGACACAGTTTATTAGAGAGAAGTCTATATTGAAAATTATAATAAAAAGCATAACCTTTGATCTTTGAACACTTGGCTCCCAGGGAACCTTTTTCCCCCAGACCAGACTGATGCAACTATTTTCAAGGTCTTCCTGAGAGTGACTTCTTGCCCTAAATTAAAATCTGAATTGCTGTATCTTCCTGATAGAAGTTGCTTAACTTTTACTTTGGAATGTTAGGAAAGGTTTATGCTACATGATGCTTGAGGAAAATGTGTCAGGTGAAGATGTAAAGGTGTCAGGTAATTTGAGGATTATGAAATTACCACTTGAATAAGAGACTGCCTTGGTTTAGTCCCTTTAAAATACAGGGACAAGTAAGCATCCCCCCAGCCACATTTGCATTCAGTAATAAAACACAGTTTGGGTTAAAGCCCTACAGCACAGATATACACAACTATTGCAAATGCAGTCACAAACAAGTCATATACATGACAACGCTTATGCACCTGGTTTTATGAAGAGAGTCCTAAATACTTGAAGGAGGCAGCAAAAAACTTTGGAAGAAAGCAAAGAAGCGAACTGTTTGGTTTCATGTTCTCTACTTTATTGAAAGCTTTCTCTCCTTCAAGAACTGTTTTCTTCCCTGTCTACTGAAAGAGTATAGTAGTATGGAAATCCAGAAAATGGCATAAAGAGTCCTTTTAACAAAATTTCTAGTGTTTGATATGATTATTTGCCTAGTATGAGAGAACTTAATAGGTATCCCAGGAAAATGAGACAACTATGGTAAAGATGCGTGTATGTATATGGCGGTTTGTGCTTAGTAGTTGCAATATTAACAGAGTAGAGAAAATACTCCTGAAGAAAAAAAATACATGCTAAGCTATTCACTTGAAATCATTAGAAAATGGTCCAGTCCAAATACAATCACATCAGAGTAACTGAACTGGCTTTTCATTTTTCTTCTGTATATCTCTCACTGCAGAGTGGGAATAAAAGAGCTAGGAGATTGTCATGGGGACTCAGGTATCCGAAGTTCTTCCTCTAGCTTTATGTTCCCTGAGTTCTGGACACCAATGGAATGTGGAATACCATCAGCAGATAGTAAAATAAAAGGGAAAAAAGGGGAAAAAATAAGATCTTGAAGATCAGTGATAACACAGATAATGAACAAGTTGGAAAGAGCAGGAGAATGTTGATGAGACTGGAAAAGAGAAAAATATTTTGGATGAGGTGCAGGGTTAGAAAATGAAACAATAGGAAAAACTGAACGGAGACTGGAAAATCTGGAAGAAGCCAGGCCAGAATAAATGAAGAATACTTCTGAGGATGAACGGAGGAGTACAGTAGAAAGAAGCAAAGCTGGAAAGACGTTGTTTATAATCTCCATCCATTTTTTTTTTTTTACAGGAGAGAAACTCTGTGGTAAGGCAGACTGAATATCTATTGAGTGGTTCCACAGTCACTGTTGTGTTGTGTGAAGTTTCCCAGAATGGCTTACTATTTTGATCAAATGAGAAGAATATTTGTCCTGTTAAGAAAATACAGGTAGACTACTGAAGATGCTTGCCTAGAATATAGTAGCATGAAACTTTCAAGAAAGAAAAAAGAAAGGAAATCCTATTAGTCTGCTTAATAATAGGCTTCAGGTTACTGTGCTTTTTGTTCCCTTGCTTTCAGAAGCATAAATCAAAGCTAGAGACTGGCAAGAGATGAGTAAAAATAAGGAGAGTAGGAACAGCAGTACAACACTACAACGCATACAGCTTTTTTTTAAACTATAGACTTGAAAGCAGAATTCTGAAGATACCAGTGAAAATTGGTCATTATCTTCTACTTTGCTTGATTATGTATGGAAAAAGTTGTCCCTAGAACAGAAGGGCCGTATATGTAGAGCACAAAAAGGGCAGAAATATTTCAATGAAGTTCCATTTTTTTGTTAATACCAGTTTCGGGTAACTAGGTTTGAAATTACTGCACAGCTCCTGCAAGGAATTCTCAAGAGTGGACTGTTCCCCTGGCTCCTATTTGCCTTATTGTGCGTTTTAGTTGAGGTAATGATAAAAATGATAATTAAAAAGTCATTCACTCTTTAGGATTAGGAAGATCGAGTTGATACGTTGTGGGGTCATGAGGATTGTTTTTCCTCAATATGTAGTGCTGCCCACTTCATTTAAGCTCATAGCTGTTATTGCATTTTGTTACATTTCATTCTAAAATTATTTATCAATGTGGTTGCTCTAATGCATTAAAATTGATTTACGTGATAGATCTTAGCATTCATATAATTGCTTTTTTCTTTTTTTTCCCCTATCTCCAAATAGTTCATTTATTTAAAACTTTTAGTCTTGAATTTGTATCTTGCAAGTTTATCTGGCGATTTCTTAACTACATTTCAAGCAATATACTGTTTATCAGTGTGTTCAGGATTATGAATTCAATTATTTTCCTTTTGCTCCAGATCAGAGTGTAAATGGTTTCTCACAGTTGAAAGTTTCACAACTGGAAAAAATAGATGTACTTATTTGAAGTGGGGAAAAAGTACAGTGTTGCATATGCAAGGAAAATTACATCTCTTTTTTAGTAACGATAAAAATAAGAATAAATCTTGAACTCATTCATACACTTGCACGTGCACTGTAGATACAGAAGAAATACTCAAATTAGATGATTTATTTTTTGCAAAACCAGCATAAGGCATGTAAATCACCTATTCAGTGAATCTGAGTATAAACCAGTAATGGGATGTATATGTAGTTATGAAGAAAGCAAATGAAAGTGTAGAGTATTCACAGAATCATAGGGGTTGGAAGGGACCTCTGGAGATCATCTAGTCTAAACCCAGTGTTAGGGAAGGTATTTCCAGTAGACTTACTATTATTAATACAGTTTTCTAAGTTGATGAGAATTCATATTTAATGTTCCCTGTAGTTCTCATCCCAATTGTTCATGAAGTGTGAATTTACATTGACACTAGTGGAAAAAAAAGGCTGGGGGCTGGTTTGAGTGAATGAGTGAGTGTTCTGTGAGTTTTTGGATGAGCTGGGCTTGTTTAGCCTAGGACAATAAAAATGTAGATTGCATCCTATAGGAAACAGGAAAGAATAAGGATTAGTTAGGCTTAAAGACAGTGTTGGCACTAAAACAAAAAATGAGTACAAACTGACCCTGAATAAACTTAGTCTGGAAATCAGAGAAGCTTCTAATTCACAGAAGTATAGAATCTCAAGCTGCAAGTAGGGGCAACGATGAGGAACAAAGAGAGCTGTGTTAAAACTTTGACCTAGGTAGCTTGGTAGATATTCTCAGATGATGTCTGTGAAGATAGAAGAATGAGTGGAAATAAAGGGCCAGGAGCTTTATTTTTGTTCCTATGCACATACAAAAATTGTTATTTCACTGGAGTGTGATTACCTAAAAGTAATCTGGAGGACTTATTATTCTGGAGACAGTTCTCATCTAAGGTCTCTGTCTGTTCTATTTCTTTTCCAAGCCTTTGAAGAAATATGGAGTTGATAGTGCCTTTTCTTAAATTACCTAATTTGGTGTTTTTCAGTTAGCAAGCTATGTCTCATTAGCGTGTGAACACTTTAAGTGAACATTAGCAAGATGAAATACTCAAGCAACTGCAGGCTCTTCCAGATGTATGAGCTGTGACTTTGCTCTAGCATTGCTACTAACAGTGGTCAGAGAAGATGCAAGGAGAAGCAGTAGCAGCCTAGGAGGAGAGGCAAGGATGTGGCGTGGAGAGCATGGTGACAGGGAGGTGAGAAGGCTTCCCTCACCATACTGGGCAAGGTCACGTGAGGTGGGCAGTATCTGTAGGCCAATATGCAGTTCTCTGTGGCCAGGAGAAGAAATGGGCAACCTTGAAGTGAGAGAGGTGTGAATGAGGGTAAGAGAAGCTGAGAACCCAGGGCTGGGGTGACAGTGGGAGGAGCAGAAAGAAGTAGCAGTGGGGCACATCCAAACAGCAAGGTGAATGGTAAGATGCACTTATTTCCTAGTGAGATTGAAGTTCGTTTTGTGGAGAAGGATTTTTAAGAGAATGGCATTGCAGGTGATGTAAGTGTTGTTCTCTGCTAGTGTAGGTACTTGTACCAGCTTTGCTGAAATGATGGGGAAAGTGTTTGGACTTCTGACTATTTAACGGTATCTCCACAATTCTTTCTTCTTTAGATCAGTGTTTCTAAGCTTTTTTTTTTTCTTGTGCTGGAAACTACCTTGTGTCTTTTTTCACCTTCTTGAAAATCACCCAAATTAGTTCTGGGTGGTTTGGGAAGCCCCTCTCCAGAAGCCACTGGCTCCCAACTTCTATGAAGACTACTGGGTATGTCTGGCTCTGTCAGTTGTAATATATTATTTTTGACAAATAATTCTACAAGGGAAAAAATACTCACACTGGCTGATATGTACAGTCCAAAACAGATCAGCGTTTTTTGGTAATATAACTACATCTTTGCCTTTTTTCTGTTCTTGAATGCCTTCCTTTATTTACTGTAGCATTCCCAGGAAAAAAGGTAACTTTTGTGTAAACTAGTGATGGTCACTAAGCAAACAAGAACTGTTTAAGCCTTTTATTTTCTTTGGACTCCACAGTCCAAAGAATTGAGAAACCGAAATCCAGTGGAGAATTCATTGCAAGTCTGTCTCCTGCCACAAAATCAGCATGTTGTACGGTAACTCCTTACGGATGCTGTTAAGTCCTTGAAGATTAATAAGGATATACATGGACTAGTTATATAAATGGAAAACTCCTGAAAGAGACCTACTGAGAAAGAACATTGAATTATTTTTGTAGTTGTTACTGTTTTCAGTGACACCATTACCCACAGGCAAAAAGTCCTGTGTACCTGTTATTGAATTTGCTGAATTAATTTTTGTACATTACTAAACACTAACTTGTTCTGACTCATGAATATCTATCTTCCTTTTAATATTATTATTTTTAAAAATTAACAATAGTTGGAAAAAGATTTTCCATATTTGTGAAAGAACTGTTCTAGTCTTCATGAAGGTACTGGCTCGTCTGCTAGGCACTGATATATAAACTAGGCTGTGTCCTGATAATTTATTACCAAAAGCTGTGAAGATGTTTGGTTGTTTTTAAATATAAAAAAGTGAAGAGGGAGGGAGAAAGAGAAGCAAGCAGAACATAGAACTAGTTTAAGCAGAGTGCTTTTAAATACATGAGGTTAAAAAGTTAGTAAATGTGAAGATTATTTTTACAGATCAGCTAGCAATGTGGACCTACACAGATTGCACTGTCAGGATTGTATGTGAGCATTTTATTAGAATCAGCTTATCTGGGGTTCCTTATTTAATGCATAAACTGACAATGTTTAAAAAGCATTATCAAATAACTTGGACTAACTGGTTACTTACCTTACACATTCTTATATAGGCTTATATAATGGATTATATAATATGAGGATTTTCCAGTAGCACCATGCAGAGATTATTATTCTTCTTACCAGTACTATTGCTCCTACCTATGTCGTGTTGCTCTCCAGGAGCTGTATCTGAGTGAATTTTTAGGATGATCTTCAGGAAATAGCAGAATGGTAATTGAATCTCTGTACATTGGAAGAAATTAGTAGTTCTGTGTAACTCTTCTTTCCTTTTAGACAAGGATGCCATTTAGTAGTCCTTGAAAGTTAAGAGGGTTTGGTTTGCTTCTACCTTTGTATGCATAACTAATAGCCGTGGCTATAAGTTTATGTGGCACATGAGTGCAAATAATTGCTATAGAAAGCTCTGCTGACCTGCATGCCATTACACACCTTGGCACTTAAGGGCTGTGTTGGAGAACAGTGGGGATAACCTAATGCATTTGCTAAGGGAAGTTTAGCTTTACCTAAACGTAATATTTAAGACCAGCACTTCCTCTCTGATGAAAGATAACATGATGCCTGTCATGAATAGATGCAACTCTTACCATCGGTGTCATTTAAAATGAAATATATGAGCTCAAAATTCCCTAAAGTAATTCTGGAGCATTATGTTGATTCAGTGGGATTTCTGCCATTTGCAGAATCACGAATCCTGCTGGTTATTACAGACACCCCATGTCCGTCATGCCAAGCAGTGTTGAGAGGTTGCTGCGCAGGCTTTACTTGTAGCCTTTGAGATCTGATGTGTTTGGTCTTTGCAAAGTAAATCACTTAAAACCTACCTTCGAGCAGAGTGCTTTCCATTGTGGTAATAAGAAAATTTCATCCGTAAGCTCCTTTCCCCAATGTTGTACAGAAAAAGGTTAAGCTGTACAACCTCATTGTTACCATTGCTTTTTTTAATCTTCTCTAGATTAACCTTGAGTGAATGGATGAAAGGAGAAACAGTAAGGGTGTAGCTTGGAGAAGAGCATTAGGTTAAAGTGTTGTAGGTGTGATTAGAAGAGCAGCTGCTGAGCAAAAAACCCCAACAAAACGAAAAACAAAGCAGCATCAACAAAAATGGCTCAGCCCCAAAACAAGTAATAGTAATAAAACAAACAAAAATCAACAAAAAAAACCCACATAAAAACCCAAACAAATAGAAGAGGCAGCATGATTTTATTTCTTTATTATTTTCCTAGAGATTGAATGCAGTTTCTCTGCTCTGTGTGCACTGACTGCTGCTCTCATTGCTGTTTTCTGTGTGCGGAGGGAGATGTTCTTTTTGCTTCCATGAATAATGGATATCAAAAGTCGTCTTTTGCAGATGCTTCGTTTAGCATTTTCCTCCATATGGGACAATCAACTACATGTGTGGGCAGATTCTAAGACAGTTCTGTAGGCTTATATTTAATGTCTAAACTTCTGCTAATGAGCAGTGTTTCCAGAATGCAATTAAAATTAAATAGAAGAATTTCATTTGGAGGAAAAAAGGGAAGAAGTTAAATGAAAGAAGATTGCCCTGCACAGAGTTAGCATGAACATAAAAGTAGACAACTCAGAAAAACTGATTCTCAGGTATTGATCAGAGTCAAGGTGTGGCTACGGACAAGGATCAGGGATGCCAGGTTAAGGCTGTTTCTGACTACAGAGGCCAGTGATGTGACAGCTCTTTCCTAGCATTAGGTTACATTGGCAGGAGGCAGAAACCCTGTACATTGTGCCATTGCTCACAGGCTACCGACAAGCCAATCTGCAGAGTGTCAGGTAGCAGTGACTCTCAGTGGCAGATGCCTGGAATGTGGAGATTAGTGTGTTATTTCTGTATTTGTATAAACCCTTCTCCAGTGTTTCAGAAGCGTGTAAAAAAAAAAAAAAGTGTCTGAACATTGTCTTTAATTCGCATCTCAGCAAGATGAGCAGAGCTGCGAAGGAGGTGAGATTTTCCACAATGAGGAGACAAGATACAGCTCAAGTTTCATAACTTTCACTGTGAAATTTGAGTTCCAAATGCATTCAGAGGAATCAAGAACAAATCCTGGAGAGTCTGAGCACCTTGCTGTGAGTCCAGGCAGGTGTCAGAGCAAGCCTAAGTGGCACAACACTTGGTTGGTAGCCTGATGAATCTGGCAGCCCAGGAGACAGAGGATGGCAGGAGGGTGGAAGGCTGCCAACTCAGCAGCTTGGCTGCAAAGCGGGGAGCAGGGGGCTTGGAAAGTGTGGGAGTCCATGTGGTCCTGAGGAGTGGGGACCATTTGGTGATGTGTAATGAGGAGCTAAGTCACTTGGGTATCTCTGGGCAGACAGAGTACAAAATCAAATGTCTCAAGGGAAATTAAGAGATTTTCAAATAAAACCTGAGTTTTGCTTGAAACTAGTGTTCTCAGGTTTATAATAAACAATAGCAGGTGCTATTATTTCTTTTTATTATTATTCTAGGAGACCAAATTTTCTGCTAAATATAAGATTGTGTTTTAATGGAAAAATCATATTCTAGTAGTTGAATGTTTTGACAATTTGAAAATGAGTTGTATGTGTTTACCCTAAAGCTTTGGAATAGTGTGGACATAAAAGTACTTTTCTTTCATACATCCCTTTCCTTTGCTCATCTTTCCAGCCTAGCTCACTTCCTTCTGTGTTTGTTTCATCTGATGTGCAGATTTTAACTTTGTGGGATTGAGTTCCTTCTCTTCTGTGCCTCATACAGTGAGGTCTTAATCCAGAATCGCTAATTTTTGAACACTATCATCTTTGACAGTATTTCAGATAAAGTTTGATAAGTAAATATGTTAGAGGCTTTTAAATTTATTTATTTTAAATACATGGGAACTTGACTACAGGATACAATACATTGAGGTACTTCTTAGTTCATCGTAAGAAAATCTTGTCAATGATTTTCAGAGATTTCCTCTCAGTGGTCAGTAAAAGGAGAAACAACTGCGAAGGTAGTTTCCTGAGCTTGAGCTTTGCTGCTATAGCAGTAGTAGTTTCAGTGAAGTATCAGCAAGAATTTGGAGCAAGTAATGATGAGACTGGGCTTTTTCAGAAACTTATTAAAACTTGATACGAGTTCTGAAATGAAATTATGCAGTATATTAGAAGTAAAGTGAAATCTCTATTTGTAAAGAGATTGCTAGTAAGCATAGCCGCTGATCTGGTTTGTATACGCAGGTGTGCATTTAACTTTTGTTAAGTTTTAAACATTTTATGTCTTTTTAATTCACAATTAAAATAAGGAATACCCTGTGGGTGATTTCCCCAGCAGAGAACTTCCAAATCTCTTGGGCTGGGAGATTTTTAACTACCTGAACTTTCTTGGATAAGAAGTCTGTGTCCTTCAGATACTTCATGTGCTATATGTTGTGCATTGAGTGATTTTCTTTATGCCTTCTTCGTACAAGTTGTGTATGTACAACACAGGGAATATGTGCATGTGAGAATTAGGGCATGTATAAATAAGAATGTTTCTGCTTTAATTGGCCTGACTCTGCTTAATGAGTCTCAATAGCACAGGGGACATTTCCAAATGGTCAAATTAACCTCTCATAATTTTTTGAAATAAGGATTGATGGACTACTGGAAAGAACTCAGGTGCTAGTCTTCCTTATGGTTATCCAGCTTACTGCAGCCAATAGAAAATTTTGCCATTTTTTTCCGATGAGTAATTCTGTTTTCTGTGACAGTATAATTGGAAATCAATTATTTTACAAAATCATTGAGAAGTAAATGATGCTTTAGAAGGTTATGCAGAAGATGTTTCTGTTCTCGCTGCTAAATATAAAAGACCTGGCTACACTGTAGTAAACAAAATACATAAACATCAACTATAGCTGCAAACAATACCTTATAATGTAAAATAATAATATGCATTATGCAAATATCTCACATGGCAAGTAAATTCAGCGAAGTTGAGGGGAAATATGAAGTTTTATTTTAGCCATGGTAGATTGAACAGGGAAACAATAGAAGATTTTGTGTATATAGTACCATTTTTCCTATTTTTCTTCCATCCTATACGCCTTACCTTGTTCTTAAGCAATCATAACTTCATCACAGCAGAATTATGGAACTTAAGTCTATATTGGTGAACTCTTTCAGAGTTTTCAGTAGCCAACAAATGCTCCTTAAGGCATTTTTAAAGAAGATTTCTTAAAATCCTTTAACTACTTTGATTAATAGTTTTGCAGGGTTCTCTCTCTCTCTCTGTGTGTGTGTGTGTGTGTGTGTGTGTGTGTGTGTGCATGCATGAGAGAGAGAGAGAGAGATGGGGGGAACGTTGTTTTGTTTTCACAGTTCTTTTTACCTTATACTCATGCAGGAGCCAAGTTCTTTTGGAAATGCACTTAAATGATTAATTCTGAGTCTTGAATGCTCTGACCCATTTCAGTTTGATCAATCAGATTCAGCTCATTATTAAAAAAAAAAAAATTAACAAGGGTAAGTTAGAAGTAGAGTGGGTAGTAGATATCACTTGTGATTTGCCCAGAAAATTTTTACCCCAAAATAAAATTTAAGTGCTCTTAAAATCCTCTAAGGTGTTTCCTGCAATGTTATTTCAGATCATTCCTAAACTAGAGTAGAAGATGCAGGATTTGTAATCTGTAGTTTTGATAGTACCTTTCACAACACTACATTTATTTTCATTTTGATAGTCAGTATTTGGCAAAACCTTTTCAGTTCTTATCATTTAATAAATAAAATCAAAGCAGTTAGCAGGAAAGAAAAGTTCAAAGGCTGAGTTATATGTCCTATCTTATACTGTATTGCTTTGGAAACTGTGTGTATGGTGCTGACTGACAAGGAAGTTTGGTTGAAAAAGAAACAACCTTTTTCCTTGGAATTGAAATAGCCATTAGCTATTATATGCCCTAATTTTCCTTCGTTGTGTCTGCGCCTTCATGAGTGTACACTGATGGTGTTAGTAAGGTGCTTATTGCAGTATAATTTATTCCTAAAGTCTCAGATAAATAACATGTATATGATTTTATGTAATTCATTTTACTATAGATAATTACATTAATGATACAATTAGAATTGTACTACTTCACAAGGAATGATATATCCTTATGGCAGTTCTGTAAGTTACATGTAGTTATGATCTATAAATCAGGGTAAAAGGAGTTTTTATTGTGCAACATGAACAGTCATTCTTATCTCCAATCCTATAATTTTGTCTGTCATGGCTCTTCACTTAGTTCATTTCTACATCCTTCCTGTTACCATTGTGATCCTTTGGAGGCTTATTTGCTCAACTTGATGCTTTAGGGGCTTCTGTGGTGCTGCTTGAACTGCATTTGTGCAAATGCCTTTGCAAATATTTCCAGGAACCTTTGTTGGAAGTTGCTGCAGGACTCCTTTCTCATTTTTCATTATTCCTGATTTGAGGTATATACTTGCTCTTTCCCCAAGATGCAAGTCATTAGATGTTAACTAAAATAGCCTTTTTTTGAGCCACCTAAGTTATGCAAGTTAATCTTGTCTGTGTCTTGCATCATGGTGTGTATATAAACTTCCTTACTGCTTTATACATACTTGTGGAATGGTAACTATGTTAGACTGCCAGCTGATGTAAGAATCTTGTTCTGTTTGGCTGTCAGAAGGAAATAAATTGTCTCTCAATACTAGTCATGTTGCTGCCTTACTGAAGGCCTTTGTTTTGCTGGAAGAGGTGTTTGTAAATTGAGGACATTTTATATGCCCTGGGTATTAGCATAATTAGCATAACTCTTTCCAGTATATGAATCTGATTTTGTGATGTGTATTTAGAATAGTTTTATATACATATCTTACATCTTTTCACATTGCCTTTCCTTTTCTTTTTCCTTCCAACAGACTACTAAAATCAAATTCTTGTTCTAGAATTTGTGTTAGTTTGTGGGAGTTTTTCCACCCAAGTTGGAAGCAAAAATACCTTTGGCAAGTTGTGCTTTATAAATTAGTTACCTGTAGTATTTAATGATGTTTGCTAAAATAATTTCTGCTTGTTCAGAGGAAGAAGTAACACTACACAACAGTATGAAAAAATACAGTGAGAAATTAGTTATCTTATGTTCTTTACGTTTACTGTTACAAATTGCATTTTGACTTTTAATCACTGATTCGGTGCAGTCTCATTCATAGAAAAGAATTTATTGTCCAAATCTGCATATAAATAGTGATGCTAGTGAGGGTAATGTTTAAATGTTTTCTTAACTAACATCTAATTGTGATAAAAGCATCACCTACATCAGTGTTCTGATCATCGGAATTTGGTTATATTGTTTTGTAATATGTATATAAATATTTCTATAAATCGCCAGAATCTGTTTACCTTTCCTATATGCTGACAGTAAGCATTTAGGGGAAGCCTGTGTTTTGTCCTGTTTTCCTCCCATTTTACTTTCTAGAGGGCATGTGACTGTATCCGAATCCTGCAGTGAGCATTCAGCATCTGAATGTATTCGTGTCAAATGGCTGCAGCAATAATAGGCTGCGGATGATGCAGTCTGCGTTGTGGAGTCTTCAGGGAGTCTTGCTCTGATAAATCAAGCTTTGTTCCACTGCCGCAGTTCAAAGAATGAAGGCAGCAGAAGTGAGCAATGTTTTAACTTCCAGATTAAGTTAGAGATGCACAATTTATGAGAGTTTTTTGGTCCATGACTAAGTAGACAATTTTTCATGCATATTGTTTGTGTAAGAAAATAAATGCTGCCTCCCCTGTTCCTTGCAACTTTAATTCAGGTTCAGTGGCAAGGTTGTTGACAAAACTTCTTGCATTTTCACAGTGCTTCCAACCTGTATGAACTATCTGTTGCCATGAAATAATGAACATTTTCACTTTTGCACCGATCTGAAAAGATTTACAAGGAAGAAATCCAGTTAAGAAGATTATTTTATGATAGTTTTAAGCGATGTTTTAATAGCCCAATTAATATAACAAGGCTCGACAAATAGATTTAGCCATAATTATTTGCATAAATTAGAAACCAGCCTGCAGTCTTTGAAATACTGCAGTGATCTTATACAGTTTGATTTTATTTCTTTTTTCCTTACTGTATTGAAATCAACAATTACTGGTGTGAGTGTCATGGCTGAGAGCATTAAAGATGCAGTGTTACTATAGAATTGCTGTATTTGTCAATGAATACTCTTATTCATTGCTTTCCTTTTACTCTGCTTTCCTTTTGTTCTTGTTTTGAATGTGCTGTGAATTCCAATTGCTTTTCAATATTTTCTACCCAAAAGCTGATATACCTTATATAATAAAGATAATGTAAATTACTCTAACTTTAATTAGCTAGCTACTAGAATATGGAAAGCAATAAAGCTGAAGTTAATTTATCTCTTTTTCTCTGCTGAGTAATTGCCTAGAATTGCCTTCAGCAAGATTTTGGCTTTGCTTCTTGCTGTAGCTGTGTAGGTTATGCAGCTTGTTGGAGTACCGATACAGATCATACACTCTGAGATTTTGGCCCTTTTCTGTATATTTATTTGGGAAAAATTTGATGGCATGCAGACAGAGTTTTATTTCTTCAGTCTTGTTCACAGAAACTGAGCCTCGGTTTCAGCATGTGGACTGGTAATGCTACAAACCAGCTGGCACTACTACAAACCTTGCCTCAGTGCTCCAGTCCCTCTCCTAAGAGGCATTTCTTCTTCCATCTTCCTCAGAAGAGATGCTGATAAGCTCAGAGCCTTAAGCAAGCCAAAGTACCTGCTTGCTTGTATAGCTTGTCAGCAGGAAGTGAACCCTGCTGCCTTTCAACAACTATTCTTTTTGCTCCAGCAAGCTTTTTGACTTTGTGGCTTGCCACTGTGTGTGGAGACATCAGCGCTCCTCCCAGGGAGTTCTTGGCAGCATGGAGGAGGCTCAGAGTTGCGTAAGGACCTTTGCGGACTTAGACCTTTGTTAGCAGTGCTGCACTGCTTCTGTAGAGAGCACGGATCTAAAAGACTTAATTTCTGAACAGACTTCAAGAAAATACGGTTTTTGGAAAACATGCTCCTAGTTCTTCCATTGAAATAGGAAGAGAAGTGAAACTTAGCCAATGAGAATTTTTCATTTTTGTCTCATTGAGATGTAAACGTTTGTAGTTTGCTAAAAGAATCAGATCAAGTGACCTGTACCTGTAGTAGCAGCCATAGATATTCAGAGCTGTGTTTCAGTTTCAAGAAATACATCTAGAAACAGTAGCTCCTGTCTGAAAATGAGTTTTTTTATGGTTGCCTTTGAAAATAATCCATTTGCGATGTTGTTAAACTCTGAGTTTTTTCCCCTCTTGTGATGTTCTTTGTATAGATAATTATGAATGTTATGGGTAGAGTTTATGAAAATTACTTTCTAAGTTGTTTTTCCTGTGTATAATATTTCAATTTGTTTTTTGGATACGATTGTCCATCAGCCTTTTACCTGTGAGATGAACTTCTGTTGGAAACTTGCTCTGCCATCTCCTAATGGCGCTTCCCATTGTCAGCACAAATAGCTATTTGCTTACAACGTCCTCCTTGCATAAGAAACACATAAATTCTGTTCATGTGATCTTTTTGTGGAATTGCCAAGGTAATGAAATGGAGATGGAAAGAAGCAGTGGAATCCAAGCACGTTTATATATACGTGCATTGGGAGAAGTGAGTATGTGGGCTGTTAGTCATCCAGGGTCTGTGGATACACGTTAGCAATAATCAAAACAACAGAATAACAGCTCACTGGAGATCTCCTAGGCTAGTTTTCATCCCTAGCAGATCATGTTTATTACATCCAGGCATACGTTTCTTGAAGAGGTAATAATGTAGCCCTTAAATGGAACAAGATTGCTAGTTGTGTGCAGTGTAGACCATGATATTCTGTATATTTTATTTAAACTGTATTGTTTGTTTAGCATATTTGCTCAAAAGTACAATATAAATAAGAAGCAGGATTCAGAGGTCCTCTCAAATTGAAAATAGAAGACAGATTTTTTTTTTATTTTTCTTTTCTGTCATAGTTTTTAAAGCAAGTTAGCAATATCAAGGGTAGTCTGTTGCCACTTCAGGGTGTGTATCTTTAGTTATTACCTTAGACTCTCTGTTCAGTTGCTCTTCATCTTTTTTCCAATTTCTGAGATGTATTTCTTTCAAATTCTGTATCCAGAGGGCATAACATCATCACGATGAACAATAACAGAGCAAAAGGCACAGTCTAACATATTTTGGGGTGTCATAGACTACATGGCCGGGAGGAACTATTGTGATTTTGCTGTCTGACTTCCATGTTAGCAAGAACATAAAGCAGGGCTGTCTAAACTCTGTCCCAAATTGCCTCTAATCTTTGAAGTGAACAGAAATATAATCTCTGATACGAAATCCCCACGTCAGGTATTGTGTCCTAATTCTGATAACGGTGCCAGTAGAAGTCTATATATCCATGTAACATATGGCTTAATATTTACAGTGAAATTGTTCTTAATATTTAATTTCAGAAGCCCTGAACAGTGAAGTTCTATGGAAGTAATGTGCTCCTTGAAGCCCTATTTTTCCGTTCTCTATTTAATCTGAACAGCTGTGGTTGCTTACTGCTTTAAGTGTTTCTGTTGTTATTATTTTTGCCTTCTTTCTCTAATCCAGAATACTTTGAAGTAGAATTCAGGCTTTCTTTGAGTGACCTGTTTTCTGCACCCACATGTATCCAAACTGTAGGATACTACTAATGTTCTCTCAGATGAAGCAATGGATAATGTGTAGAGATTAGCCTAGGATCTTAATTTAAATATGCCTCTGAATTAGGTATATGTAATATAAATGAAATATTTTATATAAAATCCTATAAAATGGTGTAGGAATTCAAAGATTTAGATGAGAGAACTGCTAAATGGCTTAGTACAAGATCTCAAATTAGAATCATAGAATGCATATAAGAAACATTGTATTAACTAATTCTAAACGCATGCTAAGAACAGATACTGAGCTGAAACTGTTTAAAATGGATTGCAGCAGATTCCATCTCTACTCACAATTTTATGAAGGTTACTCCAAGTTTCTATCTTTCATACTGAAATCTAGTTTTTATTAAAAATAAATTATCAAATAGCAAATTCTGCACAGTTAAGGATATAGCATCTGTTCTGCTCCCTGTTGTGAATCATCTGAGAAAAATACGTTATATTCAAGTAAGAAGATGATCTGTATAATGATCACCTTGATTTTTTTTTTCTTGGAGAGTAAGATAAATGGATAGAACCTATAAGAAGGTGAACTGAATAAGATAATGTCTGTCATCCACAAATACATCTCTCAAACGTTTCAGATTTCAGTTTAATTCCGATAAATCAAAACAGAGCTTGTCTGGATCTTCAGAAGGATTAAAATAGCCTGGGGGATTTAGTAGTGTGAGGACAGATGAAAGTTAACAGAAATGCAAGTGAGAGACTCTTTACGATTCAGAACATCTAATTTTATGCTTAAGGGCTGCTAATTGGGGAGTTTTTTTGGGAAACATCCTTTAGATTTTCCTAGTTAATTTTGTAAAGAAGATTATCTAGTACACAGAAAACTATAAAAGAACAAACAAAAAATATTAGAAAAGGGATAGATAATCATACAGAAACAATTTTACTAGTAAGACTGACTTGCTGTCATTGCCATTGCAGTACAGTGTTAATGAAATAATTTTGTGTAAGGATATGAAACAACTGTCATGATGACAGAATTTCAAATTTCAATCAAAGTGCATGATATATAAAAGGCAATTTGGCAAGGGTTTAAGTACTTTTCTCTCTTGAAGAGAGAAATAACAATGAAGTTAAAATGCTTTGCATGAACATTCCTTAGCAGGATTGCATTATAGTTAGGCAATCTTCTTGAACATAAGGTGAAGGCTGATCAGAGACTACTCTTGATATGTTGCTTAACATAAGGTGAAGATTTGTGGAACATTAATGCATTGTAACTTTAAAAATAGCAATTCTTGCTGCAGATGCAATAGATCTGGTGATATCTGGAATGTAAAAATAATTGGACAGTTTTATGAACACTAAATCTAACTGTGGGCAATTGACTTGTGCCAGCACCCAAGCACCCACCCAGCTGCTCGCCTGCTCCCCACCCTGAATGGGATGGAGCAGAGAACTGGAGAAGCGAAAGGAAGAAAAACTTGTCAGGCAAAATAAGACAGTTTAATAAGAGAGAGGAAGAGATGATAGGGGATGAAGGGCAAAAACCCAGTGTGCAGTTTGTCAGCACCTCCCATCAGTGGAGCAATACCCGGTGGGTCTCTAAATAATGACTACTGTGGGAAGACAGCAAGCGGCGAGCATCCTGAGGGTGGCTAGGAGAATGAGAGGGGCCGCAGCCGGGACAGCTTTACTGAACTGACCAAGGGCATATTCCATACCATGCAATGTTATTCTCGGCAAAAACAACAAAGGGATAGGGTGAGAAACAGAAATCCTTGCACTATGCAGGCAGTGTTCAGCATCCCCTGAAACTGGTGTGTTAGTGCAGTTCCAGTCATGAATCCAAAACATAGCACCGTACAGGTTACTAGGAAGAAAACTATCTCCATCCCAGCTAAATCCTCCATGCTCACTGATCCTCTTTAAACACATCTGAAGCACTCTCTGTAGTAAAGGAACACTGATGGTAGTGTGTATAGACTTGTTAACTGTGCTCTTGAGGAGTAGCATGTTGAGGTTATTTGTGCTACTAAATAGGTTGGGACTGCTTGTAGAGAAAGTGTCAGAATCAGATTTATACTGTAGAATCAGTGGTGAGGCATCTTAGCTCCTTTCCTGCAGCAGTGTTATCTACAAGGTGGTGAAACTGGATGGGTATCACATTTTTTAAGCTTTAGAGTGCTTGTTTTACAAAGTATTTTGAAATAGAATTTATTCTTGGATGAAAGGTAAGGTTTTGCAATTAAATTGAAAAATTGTGGGCCTCACGAAAAACTTCCTGTAGTTCTATTTTGTATCTGCTGAATTTCTGCCATTGTCTTCTAAATCTACAAGAGACTGAATTATAGGAAGAAGCAACATTTTTAGTGAAACTATTATAGCAATAAAGCTGTTACAAATCTGTTAAGTATTATTTCTCATTCCATTTCTCAAATGTTTTGATCTTGTTCTGTGCTATCTTTAATGAATAATGCTTTTCTCTTGCTACAGTTTCTTTTACCTACTTAGGATGGCATTTCTACCCATCTAGTTTTCGCCTTCAGAAACTTTGAATCAATATGTGTGAAATTAACTTCATTTTCCTTTGTGCCAAACTCTTTCCAAATGAACACGTGTCTGACTGAGTAACGCGATGGTAAATTAAGTTGGTTGTCTGCAACATTCAGGTTAATAGAGGAGCAATCTGTAGTCCTTTAAAATCTGAACTTTCTTTTTGAAATATTTCTGCTCCAGTATTATTGGTATCTGATCAATCCAGTTAAGCTGGGATTTGTGTGAAGAGAGAATAAAATGAGATTTTTTTTTAGAAAGTTGCCACTCCTTCTAGTTTTATTTCTAATATGCTTGAGCTTACCATATACTGAACCATGAAATTTCCAGTGCCGAGACTTTCAGAAGTTAAAAATCGATTTTATCAATGCCTTGATAAAATGAAGCTTCTGACAGTTGCTGAGGATTTAGCTCTAGGTTCCATGGGTCTGAGTGAGCCTTTGATTCCATTGCAGTAGGGAGGAGGCCAAGTGAAGTAGCACACTTCTGTGCACAATATGTGTGTGGAATTTCCTCCTGAGCCTGAAAAAAAGATCCTCTAGCTAGGCAGCATGTCCTGCTAAAGACTTCTTGGCTTTTTAGCAGGCATGGCTGGTTAGAGGGGCAGCTTCAGATGGTAGCAGCAACATGACAATTCAAAGCGAGTGAGCTGTGAACTATGTGTGCTCTTGTTGGAGTCATGTTGATATATTTTCTTAAACTTACTTTTCTTGTTTTTGTGATTTTAAAGTCTGGTTTGGAACCAACATTTTGTACTAATTTGGGATAACAATCTGTATTCTTAAGATCTTATCTTCCTTACCTACTTATCAGATGACAGTAGGATAAGGTGATCATTGCAAAAACATATACTATTTTGTATTTTAAAAGCTATTATGAGTAGCTGCTAGCAGAAATATTGACAATGTTTAGGAGGGGAAAAAAAATGCTTCCTATATCTGAAATTCTGGCCGCTACCCAATGTTTCTTTTCAAGGAAAATAGTATCTGATTAAAGCAGATAAGATTTTTTTTTTTCCAATCCTGAGATAAACTTCTTAATATTTTAAACTCATTTTTTGTCTAAGATTTTTGTAATAAAATTATTAAGAGGTGTATTTTAGGTATGCTAAGAATACATACATGTGCTTTGAATATTCATTATGTATATTCTAAAGGATATCAGTGAGGATTTAGCTTGTGAATGAAATGGATATATGAAAGAAAAACTGTTTTTTCATTAGGCAGCGTACCAGTTTATAGGCTTGTTCTGTTAACAGCTTCCATTTGGAGACTATATTCAATCCGTGCACATAAATATGTAAACTAACCTTCTTGGAAGTGTTGTTTTTCTTAAGTGATGAGAAATAAAGAAACTGACCTGCCTCATACATTAATGGTATGAAATTTTCACTGAAACAGTTTCATGATTCATTTTCGCTCCAGAACTGAGGAGCTAGGAGGCTCTCCAGTAACATCTGAGGCTATATAATGTGTGTTTATCATGCGCAACTCCTATGCTGCTACCTACGAGGAAAATACATAATATTTTGAGAGCGAGGGCAGTAACAAGCAAGGGATTTTTCTCGGAATAGTTGGTGGACTTAGGAGCACAAAAATGCATATGAAAATCTTACTCTTCGGTGCCAGCCCCTGGCTTTGGTTGAGATTTGAAAATACCAGTGGGGAAAGAGTCGTGCCTTCAACCTTCTGTTCTTGGAAATAATCACCCTTAAAATTGTTGAACTTACCTTTGTTAAATTTATATTAAATGCATATGGAGTTTTATGGTGTATCTTATTGAAGGCCAAGTCATAGTTCTAATTAGTGTTTTAGGAGGAACGTATGCATTAAGTTTAAGGCAAATTACATTACATATGTAATGACTTCTTAGACTAAATACTTTGGCAGTCAGCCTGAAGTTCCTGCTTACCTTAGTGGCTCTTGTGCCTGTTTGTGTTGCAGTAAGGAGGCTAAATGTGAGGGATGATGAAGATCAATCATCAACATGAGTTCTTGTTTGTTTTAGAGAGAAGAAACAAATGCATTATATTAAGGTTCTTACTGTTATTCAGCTGTTTAGGTGAGGGAAGTGGCTTGCATGAAGTACCTCTATTAAATAAGCAGGGCAAGTATGTTAACCTTGTTATTGACCTTAACTGAAGATTATGGCATTTTTCCCTGTTCTGAAGCCAGTTTGTGGTAGCATTTGAGGATGCAGGCTGAAAAGGAATTCAGATTATTATCCAGATTTTATTCACTTGAATGAGGTATCAAAATGCTTCTAATACTGGTAACTTTTTTTTTTTAACTATTCTTATGAAAATTTTCCTTTGGAAGTTAGTAGCATGTACTTAGGCTTGGCTGCTAACAAGGTAGCATTCAGACAAATATTCTGTAAGGCACCATGTCAGACTACTCAAAGCTGGACAATTCTGTCAAGATTAAGCACAACCAAAATTCCTGGCCACAAGGCCATCTGCTCCAAAAAGGCTGCAGTTTTTTTGACTTGAACTACGTTTTATTTGTGACTGGAAATAACTGCTATATAGCAATCAGGATTTCAGCCCAGCTTTCAGAAAGTACTTTCCTACACAAAATGTGGAGGACTATATATAATAAAGTATGAGAGTAGGCTGATGGCACACAAAGATCCCCACCATGCTAAATTTGTTCCCTAGTACTTCTCCATTTTCATTTGCTGTGAAGAAAAGAGTTAATACAACTTTTTTGCATACTGTTTCTTCTTGAGCTTTCCTATCAGGATTCCTTTATTTCAAGCTGTCATTGCATGAGGAAATGAGCAGTGTGTGTACATTCTGCAGGCCTTTATATTTAAGTTTCAGAGAGGGCTGCCTTCCTGCAACTTTCATTGGCATTAGCTGAACCTGCATGTGCCTGGCATTTCTGAAAATCGTTTTTTCTATTTTTTCTTCTCTTGGAGTATTTTTTTTTTTTTCAATCTCACATAAGAAGTAACAGTGTACTGTGGTTCTAGGTTCTCAAAAACAAAGCTTAGGATAGAAAAGTAGGACATGATCTTTAGTTTGGGGGGGGGCAGCAGTATATTCTGATACTATACTACCTTAGTGGTAAAATGAACAATTTACTGTTCAGTTAAGGGACAAAAGTCAAAGCATGGCTGTGGCCCTGTGCTATCAGAGGGGTAGTTACTGGCTAGTCTGTAAGTGCTGTGTAAATGTACTTCTGAAGGTATAAAAGCATTCATATTGCAGCATTCAGTTCCTGCGTGTGCTTAACTAGATGGCAATCTGATTATTTTATTACTTGTTAATATACTCTATGCTGTTCCACTGTGTGGTAGCTAGCATTTATATTAAAAGAGTGAATTAGCCATGAAATCTGAGAATGGCTGCATGGCTGATATTTTAGATAAACAAAAGCAATTTCTTTTAATGTATTAAAATTAGACCTATCATATTTATAGCCGTATCAGAGTCAACAGAAGATGTATTTGAGATACATTTGTCTCATTTTGCAACATCTTACACAAGTGTAAGACCAAAATATTATCACAACTCAAATATTTATAAGTATATGCAAGCTCTCTAAAGCTTTTTAATTTGGTTTAACTTTTCATCAATAATTAAACATACGGAAATGAAATCTCAGGAATTTAATAAGACTGGTCCCTATAATGCACAATTTTGCTCTGTCATCTTGTTTTGAAAGCCAAGGCTTGGAGGAAAAAAAAAAGATTTTCTTTCTGCCTTGATCTTTAAACGGAGAGAGTTCTGATTCTTTTTTCCTTTCCTAGTGTGATAAGCTGGAAGAACCAAAGCGTATACCTGCTAGCATAAGGTGAGGCAAGTTTAACACACACAGAACTGTATATTAGTATCAGAATTTTATTATTTCAGTAGCTGTACAGACATGGCCTTTTATGAAATATATTTAGTTTCTTAATTGGTGTTTCTATGTGTGAACCCTCCCCTTTCAGTTGTGTGCAAGAATTCTGGCAATTTGTTACACGAGAAATTTATATGCAGTGTATTTGTTCTTCAGTAAGTTCATTGGAAATAGTCACTGCAGAAACATAAAGAGATTTCCAGGAGTACCAGCTGAGCTACTCCAGTGGCCCCTTTGTCATCACAAGGAACATCTGATTAAGACAGTTAAGAGTAAGAAAGAAGTAATGGAGTAAGAGATTGTTAAATCTCTTTGTCAACAGCAATTGATGAAAGATTTGGGGATTGATTACTGAATATTTCTAATTTTCTATTAAAAACAGGCCACTTCTCAGATCTTGGGCAGATGAACTTCTTTCTTATTTTCTCCATTGTGTAGCTATACATAATGACATTGCCTTTAACTGCAATCACTTCTGATCTTTCATCTTTTGATGTTTTTTTTTTTGAGGAACTTGGCAAGATGGAAATTCTATGCAACTGCAAGTTGTATTATGTTAGAACATAAATTTTTAGTTAGTTTTAATGGAGAACACTTTGCATACAAATTACCAGTGGAATTCTCCATGCTGCCGTTTGAGGTGAAAAACATAAAGACAAATCTTTTAGATTGGGATGTTTAAGTATGTTTGATATAGATGGAGATGTGATGCATTTCCATCCTCTCTGGCTTTCTCTTTCTGCGTCTGAATGATACTGCATTTGATGTGATGCTTGTTCACTACCTCTTCAGCTTTATTTTCAAGGTGTTGATATTGTTTTCATTCGCGTTCTTTCTGACAGCTGAATAGTGCCAACTGTCTGTTTTGGTCAGTTCTGGGCAGGGTTTTTTTTCCTGGAACAACTGCAAAGCGTGAATGCTGAGTACTGTGGAAGCAAAAGGTGTTAATATTTCTTGATTAATTATTAGTCTTTTTATTATCTTTTGAGAATAATAATTCTCTTTTTTTACATTTAAGGTGAATTCTATGAAAAGCTTCAGGCAGTTATCCTCTTAGGTTTCTATCTGAGCATCTTACGGTGTATTTTCTTTTTTGTGTAATTCCTGTGCCACAGCTTTTCCATTGAGAAACCACATCATATGTGAGAATTATACATATTTTTCTTGGTGATTGATGTCTTTTGTTGTTGCTTATTTATTTTGTTTGCTTGCTTTAAAGACATCTCATCTAAGGTGGTAACATCCAGAGTGCATAGTTAGAATTAATTTCAAATAATCTCCAGCATTAGAAAGGCATAAAAGCAAGATTGCCTTCTTCGCGCTAGTTCACTGAACGTTGTTTTTAATGAAACGGTTCAGTATTAATGAAACTACTCCAGAAGAAACCTGTTTCATGAGAAAATATAAACCTCACTAGGTCCTTCTCGCTTGGAGACGTCAAGCGAGACTTCTATCAACAGTCAGATAAAAACTCAAACTAAATAATTGCATCTCCATTATGTTGATTCTTTAGGTAAATACTTGATATGTAAAACATATCAATACATACATACTTGTATAACAAAGGAGTGCGCTGTGCAGAGCTAGAACTACCCTCTGAGAGAAGGGCTCTGTGGGTTTAGTGCCCATGAGTGTGCCTGTGGCCTCCAGGAATGACCGGGGAGGTAGCAGTGCTGTCCTCTGCAGGGGCTGAGGGGCCGGCCCTACTGGCATTGCAGTGGCTCTTCCTTGTACACTGCTCAGTGTAGCTGCTGCACGTAGACAGACTGTCCCTTTACGTTTAGTGGTGTATACTTAATCTTGTGAGCTAAGTACTATGTAAAGTGATTGAATGCATCAGTGCACCTCAGGGTGAGGTCTCTGTAAGCTGTGCTGAGGGTAATTGTGATGAAGTTATTGCGGTGCTCGGATGTCTGGGATTACAATCTCAAAAATCTGACCTGTGGAAGGAACTGTAAATGTTCCCTGAGATCTAGATGAATTAGTGCTTCCCAGCTCAGATCAGAGGTCTAATCACCTGTTTCACCGCTAAAGAAAGATGAAGTATTTTTCACATTTCTATGGCTAAGTTTTGTTCTCTGTTCTGTTTGTTTGCTTATACTTCAAATTTATCTTCAGAAGCACTGAACGTGTGCACCTCCTGCAGCGTCTTTTGTACCTAGTATCTTTGAAAGGGACAATGTTTGAAATTCTTGTGCTCTTCTCCCTCCCCAGATGGAGTCATACGTCCATAGCTCTCCTGGAGTTTTACAAGTTTGAAAATAGTTCAGAAATAATAGCTTTCATTTATTTCTGACTGATACCACATAGATAGAGATACAACATGTCAGTATAGAAATACAACAACTTCATATAGTATTATTTCTATGTAACCTCATGTAGCAACATACACGATTACTGGTTAAAATATCTGCTGTTTAAAGTTACTGTATTAATGGCAATTTTCTAGGTATCTGTTGGAATCTTAGTTATCTGTGATGTGTGTGCTTTTTTTATTAAAACAGGAACTTTACTAATTTTGGCCGAGGACAAAATAATGTTCCTTCTGCTAAAAAGCTAAGCAACCCCTGCCTGCTCCCAGTCCCAATCTGCTGATACTTATTATGGCATATTTTTATGTACTGTTGTATATTGCTATTTTCTGTTGATGCTTACAGAGCTAAACGTTTACTTCAAATCTTCTTGAATGGTAGTGTTTCTTTCAATCGACATACATCTCTTCCAAGTACAAAATTGCATTTTGATTTGCTCCAGACAGTCCAGTGTTTTGTTCTCCTTGAAATGTCCGGTGAAAACTTTGCACTCTTGCAGTTCAGCACTGAAATGAAATACGTAACTTATGAACTAACATACAAGCTTATAATGCTTTGCAGAATTTTACTTACTATTTCTATGCCCTATGCATGTCTTCAGCGCAGAGAATGTACTATTTGTATTTTCTTAATATATGCTGTTTTTTCATGAGACTGATGACAGTTTTCTATGTTAGCATTCTGGTATTCTCTTTCAAATATTTTATACGTATTAAATGTTCATGTGAAAAATCATAATATTTAGGAGGAAATGGGATATTTTTGAATCTAACCTTCACCCTGCAGTTTTTCCCGTGAATTAATTTGGCTTCCATGTATGACATATGTTATGGCTTTTGACTGGTATTGTTTGTTCCCACTACCCTTTTAAAAAATGACTATGGGGAATGTTCAGTAAATACTATTCTGCGCTCCCTGGTCTATTAAGATGGAATGCCACTGTGCTGTATCTATGCATAATGCTCTCCACGTTGGTTTACGTGTTATAATCTGTGGATGACTCTTATGTGGCTAGCCTTTGAAAACATGTGAAATTAGAGGAAGGTAGAGAGCCTAAAATATGGAAGATTGAGTGTTCATGCCTTTCATGCCAGACAGATGAGATCCAGTATTTTCTCCCTAGATAAAGTGAAAAAATATTCCTTTAAAATAGTTGGTTTTATTTTCTTTTCCAAAAGCCTATCCATCATTATCATGTTATATGAGATACCTTTTAGTATAAAATAATATGCTGTCAGGAGACCGTTTATTTTAAAAATAGAACATTCATCATTGTAAATAATGCTAGAAAATGTGTTAAGGAAATCAGATATTTCCAGAAAAACTGGGAAGGAGGGATGAAAGAAATAAAGCAGCCTGAGAGCTAACAGCTTTTGGAGCTCATTTTAGATGTGGTGAAAGAAAAGGCAAAAATGAAATGTTCAAGTTAGTGCTCAGGTAGTTTGAAGCCTCTAAGACACAAGACCGATGTGTTGAAAAGTGTTATTTCTTGGGATTTTGATGTTCTTAAAAGGAAAAAAAAAAAAAGCTATAAACATGATTTCTTGTGCTATTAATGCATAAGTAGTGCTTACAGTTCTTCTCATGCTGCACTTTATAGTAGAGAAAAAACTGTGCTTGCAGTTGGTCAATAAACAAATGCAGAGATTTGAGAAGAGAGGAAAAAAAAGCGCTGTGAAATGCTTGCATTTCAAAGTAGTGACTGTGTTCTTTTGTCACAGACCTTATTGCTGAGGTCATTCTTCTGACTCTTATTTGATTTTCAAACCTGACTAGATTCAGCCGGATATCAGAAAGCAGAGAAGTGCTGATTGTGATACCAGTTATTCATGTAGATTTTGAATGGTAAAATAATATTAAAATTAAGACAAAGTTTTCTTTACTACATGAAATTAAAAGATAGAAATCTCAAGGATGATTAGCAATCGAGTATGATCTATTTTGTAGTTTTTAAGCTGCAAATCATGTGTTGTATATATTCAAACTATTAATCTCCCAGTAGAGGAATATTGATGCTGTTGTGCAGATTGCTAGCAAAATTCCATCTGTTCAGGAAGAAATGAAACCAAAGTGGAGCACAGGCAGGGAAAAGTATGATGAAATAATTATTTTATGAGGTAAATGAGATGATGGTGGCTTTCTTAATCTAGGATTTTTTAAGGCTAAAATGGAGTGTAATTGCTTTGAGTGTAATAAGATATCAGAATTATAGAAGCTCAATATTTAGGTATGTGAACATATGCATTGAATAAAAATAAAACATAAGGCAAAAATAAAAAGAATGTCCTGACCACCAAAGGACTTGAGCAGCCTCCCAATTCAGATTAGTGTAACAGTAAGAAAATGCACCTAAGATGGATGGAGTTTAAGGGAATAGCATGTTGTGTTATCTTTGGTAGCAGGGGACTTACTCATTGTCCCAGGAAATCATCTGCAGATTATCTTCATAAATTATAAGTTTTTCTATTCTAGAGCCTGGATAGAACTTAAAATTTGTTTTTAATGTTGTGTGGGAGAAAGTGTAGTTTAGGCACTAGTGATAATTTCTGAAAAGCTTTTATTAGATTAGTGGCTTTGTCATAGTATTTCAGTACTTCACACAGTTCTCCATTTTCTGTGCTGACGACGACTACTACTTCTACTGAATTTTCTTCATAACTGTGATTTAAGGGTAGTATTTCCACAAGATTCCTGCGGCACTGGGAGAGAAGTTCCTGAGTGCTTAATTAAGTCACGCAATTTTTTCCTGCCTGACTGTCTGTAAGGCAATGACTTTTTGCTCTGCCTAAAAGCAGATGAGTGACTTCTGAGTGGTGCTGACCAATGCTTCTCTGCAATTTCACCAGAAGTGTTAGAACAGTCTTCATGACACAAGAGGAAAGTCCTGGTGCTTCTGCAGCCAGGGAGGCAATCCACTTCGGGATTTTGTAAATCTAGGCTAACTCTACACTGCACTAGACTGTCACTAAACACTGCCAGAAGAACTGAAAAACCTCTGATAAAAGCATAAAACAACACAAATAAAAGCAAAGGAGCCTATTAAGTGATGACTCATCAGGTCTGAGCCAAGCAGAGTGCTATGTGATAGTCTTAGTTCCTGGAATTTAAAAATGAATAGTGTTGATCAGTGACACAAACCTGACAGATTTGCAGCTGTCTAAACAGACTTAGTATTAGATCTGCAGCTAGTATCATTACTATAATTCCTTGTTCAGAATGATTGAGAAGGTTTATTTGCTTTGTATTACAAAGCCCAAGTGCTAAAGATTGCCAGAATAAAGGAAAAGAAGGAATTTTTCCATTTTCTTTGTATCCCTCATTGTTCTTTCTTTCATTCATTAACTGTCCAAGTTGGCTGATACTTGAGAATGTATTCTTGACTTTTGAGTTTTTGTTAAGTTATAGATAGCCTTATTGTGGCTTTTAAAAATTTTTTTTACACTGTAGCATCATCTTTTCCGAATTTTCTGAGTATTTCTGAATTTACAGGGACAGTTATGATCTGTAGAAGTACCATGTTGATATCCTTATTTTCAGGGATAAGCAACAGAGACAGAATATTTGCCCAAATACAGCTATTATCAGAAAAATGAGAATATTTAGTCCATTGCCTTAGACCGAAAGCCATCATTTCTTTGTGTGTTTCCTGTTTCAGTTACCTGGTAGTTGTCCTGGGGAAGGGCCCTGGTGCGGCTGAGGTACAAGATCTTTTTTTTCTCCCTTGGGGCTGTAGGACAAGTTTGTTTTGGGAGCTTTTCCTGCGTATTTGGTTTTTGGGAGTAGAGTGAGAAGAATTACTAATCTATTTCCCCCCCCACTTGCTCACAAATGGGAGAAGTGAAGGAGGTTGACCAAGTTAACTTGGTACAATAGGAACAGCTAGACTGGAGCTCTCTATTTCTTATTTTTTGGTGAACAAAGACTGTGGTGATTTAGTCCTAGAAATAGAATTCTTTTCCACCCACCCTGCTATGTGTTTTTATTCCATTCATAAGGCAAGATGGATTCTGGAATCAGGCAAGGTGCAGACAAGCAAACAGTGAAGGGAAGATACACACACAAAAACTGTCCTTGTGATTCTCTTGCTGCTGTGACTGTCCAGGGAAGGAGTGAATGCTGCAATGGAAGATAATAATTTTGTCATGTATGTTTGTCACCTTTCAAGAGTAGGATGATCAGTGCTAATTTTGAGGCAATGAAGCATCTACAGTGGCTTGGTTTCATTTAACTGGGCCATCTGATTTTGCATTAGTTACATAAGGATAGTACTAACTTCATGAGAATAATTCTAATGCTTGTCACTGGAAATAGTTGTTGTCAGGGAGAAATCCTTTACATCTGGGAACACTGCTGACCTTCTAGAGAGACTCATATTTTGAAAATTATGTATAATACAAACAAATATCCTTAGTTTTATTACTGAGTATGACAGCCTCCAGTTATTTTCCTAGCATCAGATCAGTCTTTGTTTAGAAAATGCTTCAAGTATTCCCTTTCTTTCCCCAAACACAACTGCACAGTGATCCACTAGCAACCTAAATTGCTTACTCATGGAAAAATGAACAGTAAGGAATGCATACATGCTTTCCTATTTGAATATAATGTTTTTGAAAATCTAAATTGTATTACTTTTATTTTTCATGATATTATTTCCCTGTCCAATTTGTTCTGTACTTAAAATGAGATTTGAGCTGACAGTTATCTCCCACAGCTTGTCTGCCACCATGGAGTGAAAATGTACATGTGGTTGATTTTTCTCTTCATTCTGTCTTATAGTTCCAAAAAAATGCTGAAGCTGAGAAAGAAACATGGCCAGAAGCATTTGCAAAACCTAGGTGCTAAAGGGAAACCTCTTATACCAGCAGGATTTTCAGGGACTGGCTGTTCCCTTCTGGTTAACTTTACACTCTAAAGATAGTAACTGTGGCCTCTTTCATTCTTTTTTTTTTTTAATTGGTTTAGCTCTTTTTTTTAATTATTTTTTTCAGAATAATATAATAATATAATTGCCATCCTGAGTCAGACCACTCTTCCATCTAGCCCCATGTTCTGATAGTGATAGCAGAGGATGCTAATTCAGGGCAGTATGTGAGCCTGGGCACTCTCTGCAATCTGCTGCCCTCATATGTCTCCAGCATCCATAGATGTTTTGTTGGGAGCATTAAAGGGGAGCATCTATGGATATTCTCAGTGTTTGTGGAGAAATTACTGACCATCAGTTTCTGTAATCCTCATTTGTTCCCACAGGTACTATCTACTTATACAGCGCCCTGTGAGTAATTTCATAAGCAACTAGAAACTGTGTTTAAAATAGAAAACCAAACAAAGGAAACTTTAGAAAGCAAAAAATCATAACAAAGTAGAGGGAAGCACTTAATTTTTCTGTCTCTTATATACTTCACAAGGATTTCTTCAGATTCTCCTCCCCTTTCCCTTTGGTTTCCAGTATTTTTGATCTGTCATACTTCGTACTGTTCAGATAAGCCTTCAGATTTTTTTTATCTTCTACTTTAAAAAACTGTTGACTTTTTCTCTAAGATAGTCTCCTTTATTTTTCTCTTTGACCTTAGAAGGTTTCTGTCTGCTTGTGGTACTGTGGCAGGTGGTTTTATCTTCACATCTAAGAGCGTGATTCTTAAACAGCCCAGTGGATATCTGGACCTCTTTCTTAATTTCTGGACTGATCAATTTGCTTTTTTTCCTCTTTGTTTCATTTGACAGCTTGTACCATTCCTGGATTGTGTTCTTTCTTGAAGTTAATTTAAATTTGTCATACTTTTTTTGTTCACTGTTGCATGTGCCAGTCAGTTGGCATTGGATGGGATTTGACTTGCCTTTCTTGTTTGCTCTTCAGTTCCCCAGTTCGTAACAATCTTGTTGACACCATCTTGTGGTTGTATTGAGAGGCAACTTATTTCTTGTGCCTCATGTGGATTTGGAAGTGTTTCAGAGAATCATAGAATGGTTTGGGTTGGAAGGGACCTTTAAGATCATCTAGTTCCAACCCCTCTGCTATAGACAGGGACACCTCCCTCTAGACCAGGTTGCTCAAAGTCCCATCCAGCCTGGCCTTGAATGCTTCTAGGGAGGGGACATTGACAACCTCAATGGGTGACCTGTTCCAGAATGCCAACATAAATCTTCTTGACTTTGGTTTCCTGCATAAGAAACTGAATGTAACCTTCAAAACATATCTTTTAGACTTACCTTCTTCCTAAGAGTACCAACAGGGCTGATGATCATGAACGTTTCTCTCTCTCTCCATGCCCATCTATCTGGCAAGTTCTTCAGTCTTTGAACTTGCCAAATTAGTTATGTGCCTGTCCCCTTGGACTTTGTAAATGATATCTGTCTGATTACTGAATCTCCCATTGCCACCACAAGCTTTTACCTATTATGGCAGATTCCCACAGCTTCAGGAGCCTCCTCAGTACAAAGAGATGCCGTGATACCAGTTCTCAGCCCAGCTCAAGCACTGCTACTGCCATGGCATTCTGCTTGACTTCATATATGAGCTTCTGTATAACAAAAGGTGCTAAAGTAATATACACAAGGGAAAGGACAGATATCACTTGTGATCTGGACTTCTTTCAGTGAGCCTATATGAACCCATTTTTTTATTGTCTAACAGTACATTAATTGGAACTATGACAAATGAAGGTGGTCATTGTGTAAAGGATTTCTGTGCTTTGTAATTCTTTTGCTTTAACTATTCATACAAAACATGATGAGATAGCTCTGCTGTTGCACTGAAGAATGGTTTTAGCCTAATCTTAAAAAATTGTCCTAGATCTGAACTTCTGAATATTTAAAGTGTATTCTTTTCTAATAAATCTTGACACTTTGATGAATTCAAGGATAATTTTTAACCTGTGCCAACATCACTTGTTCTGATTCAGTGTGTTAGTAATTTTTAAAAAACCTTATAATTTCTTCTACTTGTTGCTCCTATATGCTAATGTGTTCTGATACTGAAATGATGATGATTTCTTTATGATATCACTAATTCCAGCACCTTATTTAATGCTGAGTATGGGAATGTTGAACGAACAATTTTTTTTGAAATTACATAATAAATTGGTTGATTCTTTCTATTAAGCCAAGACACTATTTTGTTAAGCAGAAAAATCAGCCGGAAGATGAAGAAAGATCCCCTCAGAAAGTACACTTTATTCTGAGCACATTAGGGTCAAATGTGAAAAAAGAAATGTGTAGGAGTTTTAGTAAAATACTAAAATTAGGTAAGGAGTGAGGGAGTTAAATGCATCATCTTTAGCTTTCATTTTTTCTAACACTGCTTATGTGAGTCTGGTTATGGTTTCTCTAGGAGAGTAGAGGAAAAAAAAATAGCTGGGTTACTATAGTGGAAAAAAGCTTGCTTTATTTTCTTCGTAAACCTGGAAGATATCTTGCGCAGTACAGGGCATTGAAAACTATCAGAGTTTTTTGACCTATATTCATTATTAGAAATAATTCAGTGCAGTCCCCTTTCACAGGTTAGCTCAAACTGTATTTCAATACCTCTGTGCTTCCCAGCATTTAACTTCCAGGTTTAAATTTTAGTTTAGTAAGTTCATTACTTAAAAAATTATACTTAATACAGGGCTTATGATTGGGCTGTCATGAACAGAGGAAAAAATTATCTGCATTAGTAATGCCTACATATCATAGACTTTAATTAAAATGATTTTGCTGCCTTAAACAAGGTTTGTTTTTGCTATGCTGTGTCTGAAATCACAAATGGAACACATTTAAAATCTTAGTTTAGCGCTGTTCATTGTACAACAGCGTCATAGAATTGTTGAATCATAGAATGGCTTGGGTTGGAAGGGAACTTAAAGATCATCGAGTTCCAATTCCCTGCCATGGGCAGGGCTGCCACCCACCAACTCAGGCTGCCCAAGGCCCTGTCCAACTTGGCCTTGAGCCCCTCCAGGGATGGGGCATCCATAGCTTCTATGGGCAACCTGTGCCAGGATCTCACTGGCCTCTGAGTAAAGTATTTCCTCCTAGCGTCCAACCTAAATCTTCTGTCTTCTAGCTTAAAACCATTCCCTGTCATTCTGTTACTATCAGACTATGTAAAAGGTTGGTCTACATCCTGTTTGTAAGCTCCTTGTAAGTACGGGAAGGCTGTGGTGAGGTCTTTCTGGAGCCTTCTTTTCTCCAGGCTGAACAAGCCCAGCACCCTCAGCCTTTCGTCACAGGAGAGATGCTCCAGCCCTCTAATCATCTATCTCTGTGGCCCTCCTCTGTACCTACTCCAGCTCTATGTCTTTCTTGTGCTGTCAGCCCCTGACCTGGACACAGCACTGGGGTGGAGAAGAGGGGGACAATCACATCCCTCTCCCCACTGGCCACTCCTCTTGTGATGCAGCCCAGGATACTGTTGGCTTTATGGGATGGGAGTGCACAGTGCTGGCTCATATCAAGATCTCTGTCCACCAGAACCCGCAAGACCTTCTCCACAGGGCTGCTCTTGATGAGTAAATGTTTTTTTTGTTGATTTGTCTCATCTCCAATTTCCTTAGAAAAGAGAGGAAGAACCTCTTATTGCGATTGGGGATGCATAGATTCAGAGGGATAATTGGCATATTTAACTTCAGCAGGCTGTTACGCTTGTTTCAAAGAGAAATTTGTTTTGTGCCCCATTGTTTGAGCTTATCCCCTTGGACCTGCAGATGAGTAGCCACTGTTAATGTTGTCATCTAAAAAAATCAGAATTATTCCTTCTCCAAGTCTGTCTCAGTTCTTTCATCTGTACTGTTTTAAAAATCATGTTTATAATAGGCTTCACTTTCAGAGATACTTACATTTTTAATCCATACTTGGCCTCTGTGTTTAAGCGTTCTCATTTCTCTTTGCCAGTTTTTTGGCTGATGAGTACTGTTTTGATTTCTTTGGGTTGTCTCTTGTTTGGCAGTTAAGTATTAACAGTTTAATGTTAAATTTGCATAATAGCAAGAATGAGTTAAGCACTTCCATTTCAGGAAGGAGGAGCTGTAATTTCTTCTGTGTGTGGAGGGATAGAAAATGTAATGCCATATCAAGAACGTTTATGTTGACTCAGTATCTTTTTTTGGCCACTAATAAGGGTATTTTTGTGTTTTCTATAACAAAAGACACACAGTTTGCCATTAAAATGTAACTATGTTTAACAGTCTGGAGGCATTATTCTAATGTCCTTTATGCTGCAAGAGAGAAATAATGGGAAAAAAACAAAAACAATAAACAATTTCAAAATGAAAAATTTATCTTATTAACTTCAGACTTTTTGCCTTAACTGATCTATAAGCCTTTGTATGAGTTTCTGCAATTCTCAAATGCTAGGTTTATCAGAAGACTGTTCAGATAATTTTTCTGCTTTTGTGGCTTTCTGGAAAGTATGTATAAATTATTTCTCCATAATCTTTTATTATGCTGAGCCTTAGAAGTTGCTACTAGCATGCTTGGAAGTCTTTCATAACTTAATTCTGTGTGTGCCCTATTTTGTGGTTTAATTGGACCAGGCTAGACAGCAGACACAAAAGTATTCTTTCCTTTGTGTTTTTCTTTTTTATCTGCTGCCCTTGCTTCAAATATTCTTAGTATCTCAGTGATTTTTTTTCTCCTTCCTTGCTTTGTACAAGGCTCTTCATAATGTTGTCTTGGAGGATCCTTGATTGCAGATGGGTCTATAGCATTCTTTGGTAAGGGCCCTGAATGTATGCTTACTGTAGCTTACTGATCTGAGTTTGTGATAGATAGCTGTAGTTGTGGCACATGTAGTAGTCTCAAGTTGTAAATCTTTCAGCCATTATGGTTATTTTGTATCACTGAATTACACTGTATTTCTCTTTCTTTCTGCTGTGTCCTTTGTCTTCTCCTCCATTTCTTCATATTTTCTCTCTTATCAATAAACAGCTTGTTAATCTTGCACTTATGTTTCTGAAGCTAGTCAGTCAACAAGGGAAGATTAATGGATTTTTTTAAACATTATTTCCTTGTGGGCTGCTTAATATTAGTTAAAATATAAAAGAGATTATTTGAACTCGGACAAGTTTAAGAGCGAAAGCACCATGCCTGGAGGAAGTTGTGGTTTTTTTGTGGTTACTTTGGCTTCCATCTAAATAAGTTGTTGTAGATGCAGATTTGCAGAGGGGACAATTTTTGAACTTGCAGATATTTTTTGAGCCTTAAATAGCAAGTGCTGTAGGAAGTGAATTGGAAGGATGTGAGAACAGTACTTTCTGCATGTTTGAATTTTATTTGTTAATCCTAAAAGTCCACACTTTATTTTAGCAGTATACAGCGAATTAGGAAAACTAGAAATATAATGTGAAGATATTATGTGGATTATTTGTTAGCGGTATTATTATTTGTTGGCTGTATTATTATTTGTTAGCTGATGTTCACATGAGAATTACTGTGCTAAAACTCTAGAAACTGAGGCAATTGACTGGCCCACAGAATTGGGACTGGAAAACCTGGAGATGTTGGTGCCAACTTTGCCGTGGCACTCCTGCCGACCAGGAGCCTCAGCCCTAACTGACAGCGCCTGCTCTGCAGGTACCAGAGGAGTTGAGTGTCAGTGCGGATTTGGTCGCTCGCCTCTCTAAGGCCTGCCAGTCAGGTAGACAGCTGTAATGCTGCTTTTTGTAGGTGTGAATGTTATCTCTGTGGAAAGCAACTCCCTGTTTTTTTTATTTTGTGACTTATAAAATAAGGATCTGAAGACAGGCATCGAATACTGTCCCTCAGGACTGGTTTAGATAGGACTGAGCATCTACAGTTTCTGTTCTCCCAAAATACTGTATTCTGAACCCTGTCTCTTTTGTACAGGAGGACACAGGCCTGTCATTAATGAGTTATTACTGCAAAGCTGCCTGCAGGAATGACTGTCAACAGGCAGGTCTCGAATGTGCTATGGTGGAGGCATATTTCCCTTATTGAAATAGAAATGAAGATAGCCTGGGGAAGTTGTGGATGCCCCAGAACTTGAAGTGTTTAAGGTCAAGTTCGGCTCTGGGGAGCCTGATCTAGCCCACAGCAGCAGGTTGGAACTGTATGACCTTTAAGGTCCTCTGAACCCGAAACATCTTGTGATTTGGCTTTGTGTTTCTGGTGAAGAGTGTCTGTGGGATGACCTAGGGATTTGTTAAAAGAGAAAGGAAGACACATCAGCACATTGGGTGCCCCTGGGAGACTTGCCTCTCACCAGCTTTCATGCAGAATAAGAGAGTCTTGCTGCCTCTGACTGTTAACTCTGGTGGTCCATGTCTACTCAAGCAGTTAAAAAGAAAAGGCTCATCTGTACTTGTCTTTCAATGTTATAGCAGTTTATAGCCCAAATTTGAGAAAAATATTTGTCAAGTTAGATTTTGATATCCAATGGTATTCATAGGATTTGAATTTTTGAAATATGTACAAGAGGCAGAAATTTTTCAAGTGGAGATGTTTGTAGAAATGCAGTGCCGGGATATTGCGGTCCTTGCCCAGTAGATTTCTCCAGTGGTTTGTGGCTCACGAAGTCAGAGGTGATGTCCTTCTGCTTAACGCAGCACACATAATTAATGATACAAGCAGTGTCTGCTGTGTCACTGTATGTAAAAGGCCCGTTAGTGCTTTTCTTGTAGACAGCGATGACAAAAGTCCAGTTCTGTCCTCACAGAATTGGCTTGTAACTCATATAAATATATTTGAAGTGGTGACATGAAGATCATTGTCTTCCTTACTGGTGGACTACTGCTAGTAAAGATAGTCCATTGGTATTGCTAAATCTTTTTATCTGATTTTTCTATTGAACTTCAAAATGTCTCTGTGTAGTTACAGCATATTGAGAACTCAGATGTTGGATTCCTGGACTGGGTCTCTTAACAGTGAACTAAATTCTAATACTTACCTGATTTCTTTTTAGATGGACTTTAGAAATGACACAAACTATCTAACTGCTGAGTTAAACTATTTCCTCAATTCAGTTAGGAACTTACAGTATGGAAAATTTGCTTCAAACTCAGGGAAAGGCTCAACAGAACATCAAGGATCTAGTTGTTATGCAATAATTTAACTATAGTTTGTCAAATTCTTTATTACTGATGAAACAATTTTTTCAGGGACCTAACTTTGCGAGCTGCATGTTTATTCATCAATAATATTTTGGCGTACTTAAGACTCTGTGTGTCTTGTTTGTCCCATTAATTCCTTTATTCTTGTAATTTTTTATTGTGTATGTACTGCTTCAGATTTCACCTATCGTATTAAATCATTAACTTCCGTAGTATGATAAAGTACTGTATTTCAGGCTGTAGTTCACCACTGATGTAGCTTTTGTCTATATTTCCACTTCTTGACTTCAAGTAAAAACAAATAAGCTTACATTAGTTTAGTAAAGTAAGAAAATATATGACCTTGGCAGGTCCTCGATGCTAATAGAAAAGACTTTATCCTAATTTTTAAGCTTCATTCGTTTTCTGCCATAAGTGTTTTTACTCAGAGATTCAAATACAAATGGAAGTAGCTATTTGATGTATGTGATCATAACGTATAGGCCATGCTGCCATTGCCTTTATCTGAGCATGTAGCTTAATTAAAATAAAATCTCGTTGATAGGCAGCAAAAAGACAAGGTTAGTGGCTTGTGTTCAACTTCCTGCAGTTCTGAGTGGAGCCTCTTGCTGCAGCCCCTTGCACTCAGGGGCTGTGTCCTTGCCCTGTGTCCTCACTGTGCTGGAAAAAGATGCAAGTTTGAATAACTGATGGAGGAGTGGTTTTGTTCTCAATCCATGAAAGCTGCACAGCGAGGCACTGAATACTCTTGTGTTGGTTCCTGACTTGGCATGGACTCAGATGCTTTCTTTGCAGTTTTAACTGTGAATAAGGAAAATCTGGTAGCTTTTCCAATTATTACTTGATAATTGTGAGTCCAGTAAGAGTGTTTTAGAAGACTGGTCCTCCTTAAGGAAACGGTTCTCTCATCCTGGTTCAGTGTGTGTAGTGTGGGATACAGATCTGGAGTTTAAACCTATCCCTAGATGGCAAATTAGTGTATTCAGTGTTCCCCTATGAGAAGCATGGAAGAGGGTGATGGAACTATAATTGCTTGCCTTTTTTCTCTTATGTCTGATGGCTATTTATCCTGTCAAGTATTGCAGTAGTTAATACAGCTCATGGAAAAATCTTGTTTCAAAACAAAAGCAACACACACCAAACAAACCCCAACAACAAAAAAAACTGTGAAGAAACCCACACAGCCACCAACCCCAAAAAGCCCAGTGTCTATGGACAACAGAAACAGAAATTTTCTTACACTGTTCGCAGTTGCAAATTAAACATTCCTACTCACATTTTCACTAAATGGATGCATTTTACCTGTAGTAGGTAAAAAATATGGCAAAAATTGGAACATCTAAATCCAATCATCAGTCATTTTCTGACATCAGGAAGATTTGCTAAAATGGGCATGTGTATAGGAAAATATGCCAACAGACAGCAGCAGTGGAGAGGCAAAAATGAATCATCTCGAGTTCTTAAGAACCAGATGGAAAATGATCTTTTTTCCTTCAACTGGAGGTCAAGCAATATCGCTATAATAATATGAGAGCTCATTGAAAATGTCTGTGAAGATGTTTATAAACAAAATTTCTTTTTCAGCTAAATTTTTTTTGTATTAAGCATTTCTATGTTAAAAATTAAAAAATTTGTGGGACAGAAAATTATGTAAAAAAAAAAAGCTTTTTTAAAGACATGGATTATGAAAACGGGATGATCAGATTTTAATTATATATTTCTCTTAATGACCTTCAGGAAATATTAGCCCAAATTAATTACGTTCCATTGAACTTAAAACAAACAAACAAACAAAAAAACACTTTTTAGGGAACTCTAAGATGAAAAATGAGCAAAACAGGCTCCATACCATGGCTACCGAAAAGAAGAGGGAGAATGCTCTCCTTGCCCCCCAAGCAAGAAATATGTAGTTTTACAGTTTCTTTTATGTACTCTGTAGAGAGCTTTTTTTAGTAATTACACTTGTGAGAGCTTCTGTCCGTGGGATTCAGAGCAGGTAAGACAAGGCTGGTGTATATTCTCTGAGTAAACGGTGAGTCTTGTTTCTGTGTATCATTTAAAAAAAAACAAACACCAAAAACACAGAATAACAAAACAAAATGCAAACACCAAAATTATTTATAAACAAGCAAGGGAATTTAGCATAGAAATAGTTGAATCATCTGTAATTTATCCTGGGTAAATCCTGGTCAGATGGTTAAAAATGTGAAATAGAATCCTAAGTAAATTGGTAAATTTTACTAAAGCAGAGATGGTATTTAAGCAATTATCTTGGAAACAAAACAAAAAAAAAAGCCATACAGAACAAAGTAAAGATCCCTTTCCTGTCAAGCCCTCTTTTAAGACAGGGAAAGTAGCAAATACGAGCAACTTCACATGAAATCTACTCTGTGGCCAGTTTGTCTCCTTCCAGAAAGACTTGGCTAAGGTGATTACTTGTTTTTGTCTGAGAAACCTTCTGTGATAGTACATTGTAACAAAGTTGAAAATATCACTCTGTTCATTTTGTGCAATAAATAAATACAGCTCAGCCAGTCTTCCAGCTGCCTTTCTCTTGCATTTGGTGTGGAATCCACGAAGGTCTTCTAAGCTGAGCTGCTGGTGCTTTGAGCAGCATCTGTGTTGCCCTCTGTGTCCTTGTGTGTGCTCACTGCGTTAAAATGGAGAGAAGCAGGCTGAGATGAAATAAAGATTTGGGACAAGATGTGCTCCTGAAACAGAGAGGTGGGAAGCATAGTGCTCATGTAGCTTCCTTGTTTGTCCTTTAGAAAAGTTTGAGGATTTGCCTCAGTTTAATTATATATTATACATTATTATTAATTATATATACAGTGTATACTGTGTTATTGATCCAAGATCATTAACAACTATTTGGGAAGCATCTTTTACTTTTGAATGCATGCTGCTCATTTGTGTGCAAGAAGTTGAATTTTTTTTTCAATTATCTAGAGTTCTAGGCCTTTATTTTTAGATTTTTTTCATGTTTCGTTACAATTCTGATGAGAATTTTACATAAGCATAAACCATTATCATAATATTTATGTAAACATTTATTTTCATGTTCAGATATCTATTTAAAACTTGCATAATTCTTAGGGATCTTAATCCCCCTGAAAGTTCTCTTATTTGTTCATGATGGCTCTTTGAGAAGTAGCTTATTTTCTGTCTCTGCTAGGGAAGTTGCTTAGACATTCTTAAAAAATTAATGTAAGGGTTCTGATTCTTAGGCAAGAGCCAGCAAACACAGCAAATAAAGTGGTTTGTGCTGTATTTGTACATAACCTTTTTAAACAAGATTTTTTAAAATAGAAATATATTTACTTTTGAATAGAAAATGTTTCCAGTAAATGTTATGTGACTAAGAGATAAAGCTTTGATGTAAGAGATTTTTGAAGATACAGAAGTACGAAATGGCATAAACTTCTTTTGAATTTAAAATTCATTTTCTTGTCACTTCCTGTTCAGCCCTCTTTAGAGTTTCCAGTAATGCTTTTTCTCTCTCTAGGAAGCTAAATTTTAGGAAAGCCAATTTTCAGCTCTTCAGGGAAATGAATTCCCCCTGGGAATCTGTCCTCAAGGATGAGGGAGTGGAGCTGGCAGATCTTTAAGGAGGTTTTCTCTAGGGTACAAGAGCTCTCCATCCCCAGGTGTAGGAAGTCAGGAAAGGAAGGCAAGAGACCAGCATGGCTGAACCGGATCAAACTGGAGATCAAGAAGAAAATGCACAGGCAGTGAAAGCAGGGACTGGTAACCTGGAACAAGTATAGGGATGCTGCTAGTGCTTGGAATTTAAAGAGCTGTAGCACTTGTGTATCATCATATTTCTTTTAAGCAAAACTAGCTTTGAACCATAAATAACAGCTCTGCATGCCCAAAACCCCTACCAGTTTCTGGTACAGATCCGATACACCTCCAGTGCCTCCAGTATAAGCATTTCTTTCACGCATGGGTATTTCTTGTTTGACAAAACAAAGTCTACCACTGAAAGGCAAAGATTGACTCATAGCCTATGCACAACCAGAGAGACCCCAGAATCTCTTAAGATTTTGTTTCTGTTGTTGATTTTACTCCCATTTTTCAAGCTGCTAAACAGAACTGAACAGATGTGTAAGTCCTTCTGGGTAAATGGAACAGATGCAGTTACCGGAAGAGATTTTCCAGGCTGCAAGATAAACATGTTTTCATACTACCTTTTTGAGTAAAATTTATCTTAAGACACACCTTGACTAACTTCAATTTGATATTGCCATTTTAGTAATGATTTAAATCTGATTTTGCTAGGTTCTGCCAACCAGTAGCAATATGTTACAGTGCTATGCATTTCTGCCAAAACGGACCCCTTCCAGAATGCTCTCAGCGTGTCATTGAAGTAAATATAATCAGTCTTAGAATGGTAAATTATTAATATGTTTCTTGAGAATGCCAAAAATGAGGAGTGGAACATATGTGCATTTAACATTTTTTTGTCAGCTTGTGATTCTGCATCTGTGTTGTTATCACTGCATCTGTATGTGTGTTAATTTCCTAGTTTCTAGTGTGTGTAAAAGACTTCAGGCTTTCAAGTCTCAATCATCTGGGAAGTGTTGGGCTGTGTGAGAACTATGAAACATGGCAACTTTTCTAGCTTTGCAAATGATTTCTTGAATTATGTCGTCTAAGCATCTTTTTCTAGGTGAGATCTCTTCTACTTTAATATTTACATTTTAAGTAATTTCGAGCTTCTAAACAAGACAAAGTTTTTTGTTTTGTTCTAAGCGCAAGCATCTATATTGAATCTACTCAAAACGGACTTGTTCTGAAACAATTCAAATATAAATACTACAGGTTTGCATCCTTAACTGCAGTAACTGAGGTGAAAAGCTATACAAGTTTGCAATTCAGATTATTGCTTCAGAAATGGTGAAGTGAACAACTAGGGATGCAGGTTCAGGAGGATTTACTTGTTCGAAGTTGAGGAAGTTGAAGTAGAGGAGATAACATCCCCATCAAATGGTGTAGATCCATTTTCATTTCTCTCGGCAGTTATCACTTGGAGTCCCTGTCAAGATTGTTTAAAGCTTCATTCTTAGTGGATAATCTGGTTCTCCACTAAATACTTAACTGAATATATCTTAAGTGTTTTTATTACCAGGCATTTGTACTGTTAATAACTAAACCTTTTTTGGCTTCTGTGGTGGTGCCCTGGGCATGAGCCTTTTTGGTTTTCTTGGTTTATTTTAGCAGATATTTCTATAGTGCGTAAATGTTTAAATGTCATAAAAGGAGAGGGGCAAAAAGAGAAAGGAAAAACTTCTTATTTAGTGATGTCAAATTTTCTTTCTATGCTTCATGGATTTATGTTACCCATAGCAAGGAAGTATGTTGTCAATTAACTAGGAGTTTAGCATTCCACCATTAAAGCGTTTATTTTCTGAAGCAGTAAGAGGCCCACCTCCTTTCATTCCGTAGGCTTAACTCTCCCTTGATTTCCAGCATCTTTCTAGTCTTTTAACAGGCATTAGGATGAGCCTAAAATGACCAGCCAGTATTGAAGCTGAGAATGTTATGTTTATGCAAGCAAAGTTCATGGTTGAATTTATCCACTCATATCTTGCTTTACAAAGATATATATTTTTTTCTTTTTGTTTTCAATCTACAATATTGAGATCAGTGGCTCACTCAGCAAGGGTTATGAAATTCTTTGTGGCCATAAATATTCTTAAAACTTACGACAGCAAACTGGGAAATGTTGAGCTTTTTATGTCTAATTGTTATTTAAGATGAATTCTGGGGGGATGGAGACCAAATAAAACCAGAAACTGTTAATTACCATAATATTGATTTATTACTGATACATGCACGCACAAATATATGCATGCATAAATCTAGCTCTAATATCTCTATTCGGTGTTTCTAACAGTATGCCCTGGTATCCTCTTCTTCTGTTAAATATGCTTTTCTGTGCAAGTTACTGTACAAATCAGTGATTTCTGATCTGTACTTTGCAACTGTTAATTAAGTTTTCTTGTCTTACTTTTACCCATAACTGTATACGAAGAAGACAAGTAGGGTCCCTAGAGGGGTTCCTCAAGGCTATGTTTTAGAGCTAGTTCTCTTCAGTGTTTTTATAAATGAGTAGGATGCATGACTCAAATGCATGTTTATTATATTTGCATATGACACTAAATTGGGAGGAGCTGTTGACCTTCTTGAGGGTAGAGAGGCTTTGCAGAGAGATCTCAACAAATTACTGAGTTGGGCAATAACCAACGCAATGAAGTTTAACAAGAGTAAATGCCAGATTCTGCGTCTTGAATGGGGCGACCTTGGTGATATGTACAAACTGGGGCATGAGAGGCTGGAGAGCAGCCCTGCAGGAAGGGATCTGCAGGTTCTGGTTGGCAGCAGGTTAAATCTGAGTCAGTAGTGTGCCCTGGCAGGCAAAAGAGCCAACTGTACCCTGGGTTGCATGGGGCCCAGTGCCGCCACTGCATGAGGGAAGGGGTTGTCCCACTCTGCTCTGGTGCAGTCTCACCTTTAACACTGTATGCGGTGTTATTCATCTCACCTGAGCTGGAACGTTTATGCAGTGGTCATCCTAGCCTATGCTGATTACTGTGGAGCAAATACTTGTAGAGGGCACTGATGCCTGTCTGAACTAATAATTTCATGAGACAATGCTTCTCTTTTTGGAAAATCAGTCTCCCATCATTGGCTGTAAAGGTAATTTAGGCTGAATAGACGTAAATAAATAGCTAAATGACTAATGATGGTAGCAAGTGGATTTACTTGGGTGAATTTTAGATGCCTTAAGTTCAGTGTGATGGATCATTACCAAAGTGGTGTGTAGGAGCTCAGCCAGCCAAAGAGACTTATTGCAGTGAAAAATACAAGTAAGAGCTTGTGTTTTGTAGCCTCTTTAATATAGGGCTTGTTATCTGCCTAGCTTTGCTCCTGTACTTAATAGCTGTTTTAACTCTAAAATTAGTGAATTAAGAAAGCAAATGTTGAAGTAAAATTATGATCCAAGTTATATGAAGTTATGTGCGCATAAGTATGTGAGGCAAGTGTGAAGGCTTTTATGGGACTTTAACCAGTGCTAATCAATAGTACGTGTTAGTTATCAGTTGGCGTACACAAAGGAATGAAAAATGGTAATACAAACTGATCTTCCATGTAAAAATTAAGCACGTTAATATACTGAGTTAAATAATTCAGACATATTATGTTTAAAAAGGTATTTTTTGTAAATAGAGCTTTTTAGTCATTAACATATGCAGAAAATTACCAAAATAATAATAATAAAAAAAAAACCAAACCTTGACTTTCTTTGGCCCAGGTGAATCTACTATTCTGAATCCACTTCTCTTGTTAAAATGTTTGTTTCTTTTTCTCATATTTCTGTAATTTACAGTTAGTGTAATAGGGTAATTTTTAATAAGAGTGGCAGATGATAAATGGCAGCCCATGAAAGCTTCATAGAGGAATAGGAGTTGTAATTTTGATCTCTCCATTAGTGTAGCAATTCTAACAGATTCCTTGGAGGCCTTCTAGTAGTTTATTTGTGAAAATCTTAAAATGCAGCTCATATGATGATATGATACTATTTATTGTCTCAGAACTCTCAAAGTACAGTGGAAGCGATGGTAATTTCTTCTATGTATTTCTTACATATAATTTCTTAAATAAGAGTGGGGAAAAATGAGATTATTGCGATCATGAATTCAGTGTTTGAGAATTTGTATTTTCATCTGTGATTAACATACATCCCACGATTATTATGTGTTGGAGACAATGTAGTTTTAAATGTAATGCAAAACCATGAATTCCACTTTATAAATAAATATGACCAAATTTTGTTTGTTTATTTTTGACCTTTTACTTAGTTGGGAGTAAAGTGAATCCCCCCCTTTATCCTGTGTAATGTAGAATATAAAGAGAAATTAGCAGAAAGTAAGTATAAAATGAGTGTTTTTTGTATACCAAAAATGAGTATACAAATATGAGTTTGTGGCTTATAATATTTGAGCTTGTGCGTAACTGTGTTTAAGAATTTGCTTATGAAACTTACAGTAAAAGCAGCTGAAAGATATTCCTGCTGTCATAATATTATTGATGATAATTTTCTGTTTCATTCGTTTATGATAGTTGGTGAGTTTGTTCTGAGAAACAAATAGGTAATAAATTTAGACTGAACGTTATGCTGTGATGTATGTAAGCTAAGAAGCATATTTTTGTACTTGCTTAGTAACATATTTTTGGGACTCTGTTTGCTGTGGCCTTCTGTCACTACATCTGATTAAAATCTGTGAAGAGTTACCTGCTGGTGTGAGAACCTGGTGGCAGAAAGCCCCTTTACTGCATATCTGAAGATTTACAGAATTTTTTTGTTTGTTACTGCAAAATGTAATGTGCCATTTGAATCTCACAGCTTTTCCATGAACTGCTTAGCTCCATAGTAAGCCTATGAAGGACTTGAGATAAACGATTAAAAATAAGAGTACCCTGCAAGCTGGGGTGAAGAGAAAATCTTAGTAAACCAGACATGTTTCTATTTCAAAAGACAGGCTTAGGACAGATGCATCAGGATCTATGTACAGTTCTGTGAATATCTGCACAATTTTGAATAACCAAATCTTCTCCTGCAGTGTGCTGTGCTTTCTTACGCAGAAATCTTCAGACCAACCAATGTTGCTACTGTGCTGAAGGTTTGCACCTTTTCATGCTAGTGTTATTTTTGTTCTATGAAAAAGAGTGCAAAGAAATAACTGTTACAATTGCTACCCTTTTTTGTAGTACTTTTTTTTTCTGGAAGGGGCGTTTTTTGATATTGTCAAGAACTGATTGAGTGTTGGCCAGCTGCAGCACTTAGTGAAGTACAGAAATATATCTCTGTTATCTGCTCAGTAAAAACTGTGTTTGCTTGACCTGAAATCTGCACCAGGAATTTGAGTCTTGGCAGATTCTGTGTGACAGCAACAGTGTAACATACAAAGTTTAGTGTTTCATATGATCATTTTGAGGAAATAATCTAGTCAGGTTAAGACCTGTTCAGGTGTTTTGATTCTCTGTGTACTGATGTTTGCTTAGAGATGTGCCTGTTTCAGGCTGCTGCAGATCCAACCCCATGTAAACTTCTGTTCCAAAACTTTTTAGCAGTTGCTGGGAATAACCCTTTATTCTCAAGCTGCTCAGGAGCCAGCTAGAACATTTGGCACCCGACAAAGTATTTTGGGGTTGTAGCACCTTACCTGGTTGCATCTGCTTTTTTTTAGAAAACACTTCTGTTCCTTCATACCTCCAAGATGTGTTCTTTTCAAAAATGATATGTGGTAAATGACACAATTATTGTGGGGGACACTGATGCCAGACAAGCCCCATGATCATGGCATGTCTTGTGATGTGCCAAACAAAAGGAAGATTTGTAAGTTCACAGCATTATATTTTTCCGAGGACATGTCGGGGTTAAAGATTGTGTTAACGCAGTGGATGTGATTTACAAGCTGTGAATGGCGGGTAGCAGCATCTCACAAAGCAGTTGGATGTAAGACATGTTCGTATACAAAACAAGATATAAAATAGGTGACTTATTTATGTGGTTAGACACCTGAAAGTGTTTGAGTAAGACTTTCTGGACTACTTAACAGTGGTTCAAAACCTAGTGCTATAAACGAAATAGTATTTTAAGTTTTATTTTATTATAGAAGTGGAGTTGGTAAGTTAAATAAAATGCACAGGTACTATTAGCTGTAACACCTTTTTCATGAAGCAGGGTTAACTTAAAAAAAAAAAAACAACCACACACCTGTATTTTGTCATACTGTGATTTGATTAGTGTTGTAGAATAAATATGGCCAAACTACTATGTTTCTAAATTTGGGTGAGGCTAATAAGAATTGCCAGTATCGTCTGTGATTCTTTGAGTAATGCGTTCCTCATAACGCATTTCTTGTAAAATTGAGATTGCCAGGACTGAAGATATTCAGCGTCAAAAGAATGACCCTAGCACTCTCACCAGCCTTACCTGAGGCTTAACTTCCCTGTCCATCCCGGTGCTGTTGCCCTGACTGACAGCTGGTAGTCTGGGTAGAATACTCTCTCCTAAAATGGAAATGATTTTGTTTTTGTTGCTCAATATGTGAAGAAACTGCAACATGATAGGTATAGTTATTTGTTTGTATATATTACCAAGATTTGAACTTTGTTATGTTGTTAGTATACTGTAGTCTGGTACTGCCACTTAGTGGGAAAAGACCCTTGATCTTTTTTTCTTTGCTTTCTGTTCCTTGAGTACTGTGAGGCTTATGGAAGACGCTGTTGCTGAAGTGAATAACATACTCTTGTTATCCTGACTCATCCCTGGGTATGTGGGAAAGGACAATGGCTGTTGGCCCTCTGTTCATTTCTTCCCCTGCTTAGTGTGGCAAAGTATTTGCTAGAGTAGTCGTGAGGCAGAGGAGAGTTCTTCAGTTTAAAAAGCCTCTCCAAAGTGTCTAATTTTTTTTTCCGCAGTAAAGGCTGTTGCTTGTTAGTCCTCACTTCTTTATTGCATCCGATCAGCATGAATGCTCAGTTCCATGGAATAATACTTCCTTTATCTGCCATGATCTACTGAGCTGAAACCCAGATGGCACGAAGTGGATGAAGCCATCATTCACCCTTCAGGTCCTACAGCAGGGCACACACCATGGCCTGCATCCTCGTGTCTGTTCTGTGGATGTCTTTGCTCTTGTAACTTTCTTCAGAAAAGATGAAAATTCTCCTGAACGTGGAGCTGGCATCACTTCTGGAAGACATGCTTATGCTCACTAAGCAGAGGGGAAGGAAGAATGTTTAAAAAAAAAAAAACAAAACAACACTGCATCTTGTAAGGAAGACTTATGCAGAGGACTCCCTGTGAGTTCTGATTGCTAGGCCTGATAATAGCAGATGTGAGAAGAGGGCGGAGAGGTGTCAGCTCAACATGTCTGGGTATGAAGTAGTGGAGTTAGAGCTAGGAGGAGGGATGTGAATGTAGGATGCGGAAATAAAGGGCTGAAAATAGGACATCACTGTAAAATAAACTAAGGAAAAAAACTGAGACCAGTGAGTGGCAGAAGGTTGGAGAGTGTGTATAATTTTGTGTGGAACAGAAGGAATAGATCATCATGTGAGTAGTGGGACTATAAAAGTGAAGGAAAAACAGAATATAGCTGAGAAGGTTTATTTCCCAAAAGATGTCTGGAAGGCCAGGAGCAAATGTGGTGGATTTTTTCAGAGATAGACAGTAAATGAAAAAATCAAGAAATAAAGTGTTTCATACTGAAGGCAGAATGGTAGTCTGTACCTGGTGAATTGCATCAATGTGGAGAAGTTAGTGATTTTTAACTGTTGCTCTCTGAATAGCTCAGTCTATATTTGTCCTGCTGCACTCTACTTCTGCTTATTTACTTGTGAAGATGAGCTCAGTAAGTTGAATGTAGAGGCGCAGGAACTCACCAATGGTAGACTGGATACTGGTTCTTCTAATGGAGAGAAGGCCAGTCTCTATAGTGGGAGGTTTAAAATCTCCTATATAGTTAGTAATGAAATTATCTAGGGATTGTCTTCTCAGTGTTATTTCTTGGATTTTCACAACATAATACACTTTGAATCCAGAACAGTGAGGTGAAGAAATCAAGTGCAATTTGATGGCCCTTTTGTGGCATTATAAACTGTGTAGAAAATTCATGTTGTTAATACTCCTTTTGGAGTTCTTCATGGGAGGATACCGCATCTGATCTTGAAACTTTCATCAATGGTCTGCGGGGAAAAAAATCAATTATAAATCAAAGATGCTCAGAAGAGAAGTTGAGAATAGCTGTCTAAGAGAATATTTCAAAATGGAATTAAAAAGTCTAAGAAGCAAGAATTCAGAAAGGTGGTAGACTTATCGTGATGACAAAAAGGCATCGCATGGGAAATGTGTGAAGGGAGAGGGTGAATCTTCTAAGTTAGAGCAAGTTAAAGATAAAAGCTGGGAGAAATACATTGACAGATTAAAAGCAGAGAGAGATTAGAATGAATCTTTAACGTTGCTCCAGAAAAAGAAAAACAGCACAGTGGCAGGTAAGTCTTTTTGGTTGGGGATTAGAGAGGAAAAGCTGTATGATCAATCAGGGAGCTGTGAAATATCAATGTGGTAGAGCATTGAAGTGGAATGAATCAAGAAATACTGCTGGAAAAAAGATAAGAGGTGAGCAGGTGATCTAGGATTGAATGTGCAAACTCAAGCAGATGGTGGTGTTACTGACTTAGCCTCCTGAATCTGCTCACAAGAATGAACACTGAGGGCTGCTGAATTTATCTCATGTATTCTTGCATGAAGTTGATGATGCAGAGGAGAGGCGTTCACAGTATGGGTTGAGGTGAGAGGCTGTGTTGTCAACTCCTTCTTGCTCTCTGGAACCTGTTAGTAGGGTAGGAAGAACACAACAAAAGGACTATGTTCAGTATGAGTCTAAGAATTGTGTGACCTTGAAAAAATTGTTTGATATATGCTACTTGTTTGGAGGTGGCTTGCTAAGTGCCTGACTCAGATCATAAATAAAATGTTCTTGTGTTTGCCTGCAGAATCTTGTGGACAGCTTCTCTAGCATGCTCTCACCTCTGTGTTTACTGGTACTGATACTCACACCAGCAGAATCAAATATAGCAAAGATATGTCCCATGCTGTAATCATGCCTTTGATTGCAGAATAGGCAGCCTGGAACTAGTGAGCGAGGGTGTAATGTAATAGCATTCTTACTAAATTCCTAAAATATGTGGAGTTATATCAGAGATAAATTTAACACACTGGAGCTTTTTAAAAAGCCGAAATCAGCCCACCAGCTGTTCTGTTTAATTTGGTAAGCATACCTTATTGCAGATGTTTTCAACCCCCCTCCTCTGTCAACTGTGTCAGATATGGAGCCACTGTTAACTACGGTTAGACAGATAGGATTATTATTAGGCACCAAGAGCTGAAATTGGCATTTTTTAGGATTGTAGGACCACAGAGCTAATTGGCGAGAAATAATAAAATGAGTCATCTTGACTGGAATCATATGTTCATTTGCAGATGTATTTTTAGTAGGACTCAATCAAGAACAAATACAGTAGCACACGCAAAGGCAAGGCCAGTGCACGCTGAAACAAATTGTGATGCTATTATGTGCTGACCCAGTGGAATGCAGAGCCAAAAGAGGAAACTTCGACATTCGGTATAGATAGCAAGTCTGTTTCAGTTCTGTGCACCACCACTAGTGGATGGTGTATTTGAGGAAATTTTTTTGCCCATGCAGTTGGATGGTCCAGCCACCTAGCATATCACTGCAGTGCTTAGATCGAATGCAGTCATTTGTTTCACTGTGCAGTATTTCAGAGAATGCAGAAAGGTGCTTATATTACTCAATTGTTCTGGAGCCACTCATTCAGATTTGATCTTTTGCCTTGTGATTGTGTGTTTTATTGCTGTCTGGTGACTGTGGAAGCCGCAGACTGAGATGGGTCCTGTGCCTGAGACTGTCTGCTCAGTGTTGATGTGCAAGTTCTAGATAAACTCTGCTCTGCTACAGAGCCTCACTCTATTTACGTAGTGCATAACAGGTTTTTATTTTTGCCTTGTAGATAGGGATTTCTTTCTGACAGGCCCTTTGTATCATTGTTCTCTGGTGAAAACTTTCTGACAAGTGCTGAATATGAATCTACATGACTCAAGGTTTTTAAATATGTATTTTTAAACTGCCGCATGTCTTTATTACTGCAGATCAACATGACATTGCTAGAATCTGGCAAAATTATTTTGATGAGTAAGAGAGTTCTGGGGAAGAAGGAGTAAATAAAATGGTTACTGTTCTAGCGGTCTGCTTCCTGGTACTGTAGCAAGAGCTATCAGCTACTCTGGTCCTCTAGAACTCCATTTATTTTGCATGGGATTTTCTGTCCTGAAGGTTACTTCCTTTAGAATAACATTGAATTCTTATAAAATTACTCCTCCTACAGGCTAGAACTAAAACTTGCATCATAAAATGTATCCAGACTAATTAGAATCAGCTGATTGGGAAAGTCTACTCTCTTCCTTCTCATCCTACAGCAAGTTCAGCTATGCTTAAGTTCTCCAGTGTACTTCTAAAAATCTTTTAATGAGGAAGCTTCTAAATTGGTTGGTGAAAATTCTTTGCTGTCCTCAGAAAACTTCTTCCCAGCTGTCGTATACTAATTGTCTTGATATAATGAAGAACAGCGTTACCCGTCCTTTATGCTGTGTGTTACTGACAGCCTATTGTTTGGTATACAGCTGCCTAATGGTTTTGGCTACTGATCAATGTTAGATTCACCATACTCATCAGATGAGTCTCTAATGCAGTGTTGTCTTATCACTGCTTTTTATCTTGCATTCCTATGTAAAGAATGAACACTGTTCTGAACAGCGTCTTAACACTAGTTCCTGATGGCCAAGATGATTACTATGATTGTTTTTACTGCTATTACAACACTTGGTCTTCCCCTACTGAGAGGGTTGTAGTATTGTGGTTAAAGGCGTGATAGGGCAATTAAAAGTTTGGGCACTTTTCTCACCTCTGTCATAGGCTTGTTTGCATTCACATGCTAGAACCACCTTCCCTAATTGGATGGTATTTCAAAGAAGAGCTTGGTAATTGTTTGACATTAGTTGGTCAGTCAAGAATGGAATTAAAAGTTAAAGTAAGTAATATTAGGCTTTAAGCATTTGTTTTGTTGGTACCTCCCATGGGCCTGTTCACAAGATAGTTAATCTATGTTGATAGTGATTCTTACACATTATGAATGTAGTATTTAATGAAGCCTGTGCATCTAGGCTTCTGTTTGCTGTCAGCAGGGATTTGGAGAAAGAAAAGCTCCATTTTAATGTGTTACTAGCTTCTGCTTTGCTGCTTTTTACCTTCAAAAGCACACAGAGAATGAAGCTCTTGGGCAATTAATATTAAAGCTCCCATCAACACTGAAAGTTGTCTCAAGTGCGTGCTATTCAGATGCTTAACGTTAAATAAAAGATCACTTTGTTGCTGTTGTAGGTCACATCACAAGGGTCATTTCAGGGGACTGACTTGTAAATCCCATTATAGCATATGGTTGCCAGTAACTGTGGAAGTCTTGTACTTGATGGCCTGTGGGACCTAAAATCTTGTATTCTACTTTATAATTTAATAGTTATTCCAACATGGCAAAGGGAAACTGAAGTAAAGCTTTTAAGTCAAGAAGCATTCTTCAGTTTTCTCAGGTGGAAAGCAGTTTGTACAGGCTTTATTTCTAATTGTAGCCTACTTTTAAGGTGTTTTTGGCACTGAAGCTCATTGCAAAGTTCAGTTGCACAGCTGAACATTAAATGGGATGTGATGAAGCAGAACGTTGCATATGTGGAGTTCGAGGAAGCTATTAAAGATTGAGCTATTAAAGTCTGTGCTGAGATCTCGATTTATGGCATGTGTAAATTGATACAAATATTTCACTAGTTGCAGTATTTGCCATATAAAACAGCACTAGAAGCAAATTAGAACATAGCATAACTTAACAGTTTCAAACTTTGAACACTTTATTTTGCAAATGTGACATTCAGTGTTCTGTATGCTATTTCAGCATTGGTATAATCTCATAGAGAAGTAGGAAAACAGTGTTGCACCTTTAAGGGAGGTAATTACGTTGAATGGGTCAGATTAGGAAGAGTACAACAAATTATTTAAATTAGTAATAGTTCATGTTTTACTTTACTACATCCTCTGTGAAGGAGTAAAGTATAAAAGTATAGAAAATAAAAATAAATCAAGTAAAATAACAAAAAAATATTGCCTATTTTTGTCCTGAAGTGGAAGTAAAATACAAATGTCAAGGTCATGATGTAATGAGTTGAAGCACTTAGGACTGAAGCACGGAATTTTGAAGTTTTAAAAAATGCATAATTATTGAAAGTTTAAGATTATGTAGAAGGAAAAAAAAAAACAAACCCAAGCAGATTATTTTTCTGTAATCGAAATGCAAAAATTCTGCCATTGAGATCATGCTTGTCTGTATCAAAGCAGTGCTAGCACATATAACACTGTAGATGATGCCTACCGATGGCAGTCAGTCAGTTTTGGTCCTTCAATAGAATTGACATCTTGAGAAGCTTAAGGACTGGTTGAAACTGACCACAGAGGAGGTATACATTTTCAAGCTCTAGCTGGGCAAAGAGACACACTGTGTGTTACAAGGAAATATATTCTGTGTTCGGTCATAACTTGAAATTGCCAATCCTGTGAAAATACACCTAGTCAGAACTTCCCCTTTGTAAAGATGGGGGCATGCGTTATTCTGTAAGAAACAAACCTTTTTCTTGACTGGGTAGTATGTGTTTAGTGTAATCTTAGAAGATTTGAATGGATTTTACAGGGAAGTTGAACAACCACAGGAGATGAAAGTAAATGTTATTAAGAAGCTTTGAGAACTTGCTGTCTTAATATCATGGACTGGCAGCAACCTCATACTCTTTCCTCAGTAGTCTGATCTTCTGGAATGCAGTTCTGAGTGTGCACTTAACCAGCTTATGGCTGCTGCTGCAATTTTCTTTTTTAGGACGCATTTTTTAGCAGTAGACGCTACTACGATTTATTTACTTACGTATTTATTTGTAATATCTTCTCTGCCAAGTCATTTAGTTATTCTTTAGTTTCTGTGAGTATATACATTTCATAAAAATAATTACGTAGCCCATAATGAATAGATATAAGAATCTGCATGGCTACTACCTGTTGCCTACATGGCTACATGACCTGTTCTTCAACAACTCTCCTTGATTTTCAAAATTGGACGTTTGAAAACTGATCAGGACTTTGTAACGTACACAGAATCTACCTATTTCTTCAAAATGCTTCTCCAAGAACCAGAATGATAAATGTAGTTGTGTGATTATCAAAAGCTCGTGCAGAGCTTTTATCTGCAGCATGCAGATACCTGACATAACACAAAAGAATGTCTTTGTTGGAAGATATGGTATCCTTAAGATTATGAGCTGATGTACTAGCTGACACTGAAGGTTTTATTGGGATTAATGGATTTCTCCAAGATAGTGCTATGGAGGGAGAATAGCTTTCTGACTCAGGTTATCAGTTTAGAAATCTGAGTAATGATTCTGCTATCCCTTCAGCAAGCTCTGGTACTGGGGGGTATGCAGCATTATCCTTGCTCCTTACTTCCCATTTGTGGAACAGAGATGACTATATTTCCAAATTCCTAAGCATGTTTGAAGAAGTTCAACTCCTGACCAGGAGAATAAATGAGAGTGTATGGGAAAACCATCCAGTAAAGTACCTAAACTAAGTGGGTAGTTTTCAGGGTGGGCTTATTCTTATTTGAAGTAAGCGCAGATATATCAGACACCAGACTATGTTGCTCTTATGGTTAATATCTTCCACATTTGATAATAAATGAATCACTGAACGGAAATTGTGGTTACTGGCACTTTCTCTCTTGGTACCATTTTTCCTGTATCTGAAAACAGAGGAAAAAACAACAACAACAACAATAACAAAAACAAAACAAAACAAAAAACTAAGTCAAGGCAGCATCTTTGAGCTTAGTAATGAAGGCTGCTGTGGTTATAGCGAATTGTGGTGGAAATGATAACAAATTTTCCAGTTTCCATGGAAGAAACTGGCAGGTGTGTAACGAAGTAAGGAGTATTCAGTGGAACAAGAATAATAGAACTATCTGTCCCTGCAAATGTCTGAAGGGCTTTTAGGTCTGTGCTATTGCCTTTTCTTCCAAACTCCATTGGAGTTTTTGAAAAATATATAGTATATTCCATATAATTTGCCTGTTGTTTTGAATGTGAACCTGAAAATGAATGCTTATTTTGTCAGTTATGGCAGTGTACAGATACCGTTCTAATTAGATTTTATTTAGATTGTATGTGTTAACATCAGTTCATCAGGCAGACAAACACCATTGTTTATTAACATGTTATCTTGACTAATTATGTGTACTCTACAGCAAAAGAAGAGAAGATGTTAGGAAAATGAATTGGAAACATTTGTGTATCAGGAAATCTAGCAGTTGCTATATTGCTTTTCTTAATCCTCCAGCATTTGGCATCTACATAATGTATGTATGCTTGGTTTGTAATTGGTTTGCAGTCAGCTTGAGCAATGAAGGATATGGTGCATTAGACTTTTAAATCCCTGACAAACTTAATTTTCGTTAATTCAAAACTGAATTATATTTTTGAAGCTATCAGTATATAGTGATTTTGCAGGTAGGCTACGTAGAACTCTTTTCAGAATTCCTTTAAAAACAATGTACAGGGGGAGAGAATGGGTGGCGCACACTTAAACTGATAGAAATTTACGTGAGAGTAGTCTTGCTCTTTTGTCAACCTCTATCTATGGAGATACAATGTTGGCATATTTTCCAGCATCCCTTTTTTTAGACAATTCCAACACAGTGTATGATGGTGATGTCATTGCTGGGTCTTCCCTTCTGCTGGTGTGGTTATATAGGAAGAAAGGACAGGAAGAGGAAGTAAATGTTTGTGTAGCTGTGGTCTAACACTGCTTTTTTTTTTTTTTTTTTTACCTGGAAGTTAACTTTTTTTGAAGTAAGTGTAATTACTGTTAGGAAAAGATAATTTTGTCCTTAAAAATATTTCTGAAAAGGGATTCTCCAGCTTGTGGATGTGTTCCATTGTGAAACTGGGATATAAGTAGGAGTCTGTTTCTGTTCTATCAGGATTTTTGACAACATCTTCTATGACTGTTACTGCAAAGATTTAGTCTTATAACATTTGTATTTTATACTTACTGATTTTTATTACAAGGGTAGATAAACAGAAAAAAAGTATAGAAATTATAATTATTTTCATTGTTCTGTGCACTTTCTCTAATCAGAATAAAAATGATGCTGAGATTCTGCTTGTGTTCATGGATGACTGTTTCTGATTTTAGCAAAGATTTTGTATATACCTCCCCAAGTCAGAAGTATAACCCCTGTTCTGTATTTTTTTTAAGGATGATGAAGTGGTTCTGCAGTGCACTGCAACTGTTCACAAAGAGCAACAGAAATTGTGTCTTGCTGCAGAAGGATTTGGCAACAGGCTTTGCTTTTTGGAATCCACATCAAATTCTAAGGTACTGCTACTCTTTTATATGTTGTGTTTGGAGCAAGAATATACTCATAATGTTGCAAGCTTTGATGTACTATACACAAATCTGTCAAACAAGATGGACAAAACAAACCTATCAATTGCGTAATGAGTATGTCATTCCCCTTTGAAGTTTAATCAACTCTTCATGACAGCTCTTTGCCTATATTCTAGTGCTGTGGTTTTTGTTTTGGGCTGCCTTTTAAACTAACTAGCAACAGAAGTCCTTCTTAGCAGTGTGCTTGTTATTTTGGTTGCCACAACTCAGTAGAGTACTGCAGTGCAACTTTCATGTACTGCGATACAAAGACATGCTTGGTTACTCTGATTTTTAGGCCACAGGAAAGAGTGATTATTCTACTTGTGTTTTTATTCTGTGCCATTTACACTGACATGATTATTAATTTAAGTCCTTCTAACTCCCTAATCTAGCAGAGTAATGATACAAGTATCAAAGCTGTCTAATCAGTTCATTATCCAATCCTGCTAACTCTGCTGTACATACAATAGATGCAGTATTTTGAAAAAAAAAAAAAGCATAACAAGGATTTGTATTTCACAATTACGTATGCTTAAATAAATTTCAAAGAATACAAAGAAGTGCCTCCTTAGGCAGGCACCAGGATAGAACTGGTTTTGTGACCAAAAATAATGGCTATACCTGGACTTTATAATTACAGAAAGGCAAGAATGTTTCTTAACATGTTTGCTTTCTCTTCAACTACAATCAAAATGTTCGGTGAGAGAACAAAATAAAGGTAAAGCATTTGAAATGACATCTAGAAAGATTTAGTTCCAAAGTGTTGTTTTTTTTAGCTTGACAACTTCCATAACATCCCTTTGATTCCCCGGTACATTGCAGAGTAATGCTTCATTTTCTGTCTCATCATTTTGAATGTATTATTCATCATAATAAATTTTTCACTAGGATATTAATGATTCATTGTAATAGCAGAGATCTTGATGAAATCATTCATGCTGCTCTGTTTTAAGTGAATCTTTTAAACAATAAAAATGTGCTGGGATGAAGAGTTTGCAGTGCTAGTTGCCTGTAAGGTCAGAAAAATCTATTTAATGAATTTATTATCACTCAGTAAATTTGGATATTAAATCTACAGTCTCTCTCACACTATATAAAACTCATGAACATTCTTGTCTTTAAGAAATACAGTGTAAATTTCGCATCAATTTCCTGTGCTTATTCATGCGGTCTTTTCTTGACGTTTGGTGAAGCAATATTCTACTCATTCTTTGTGAGCTTGGGGAAAAGAAGCAAGCAGAAGAAAACCCATGCAGCTTGTTCCTGCTTTAATTTTGAAGTGCTGATTGTTCCTAGGATGAGATCATTTAAAGCCGTTTGGAGAAGCAAGTACTGAGGGAGCCATAAAACTGCAATCAACTTTGCTTTAAGGATTTGGTAAATAGGAGTAAATAAAAATGTTTTTCTCCCAAATGTCTTTGGCCATGTGATGTTACTATTGCATTATTTAAGAGAGAGCATAGAAAATATTACAGGAGACGCATGGTAATTAGAGGTTCCAGCTGAGTTTTTAAGCCAGTTAAAAAATTTCTCTCACATCCTTAATATTTTGTCTGTAATGGGGTTGTGGTCCACTTTAATGCAAGCAGTAGTATTGCATATGAATCATAGCTAGATATCAAGGGCAAAGTACCAAACTAAGGTCGAATATATGTAATAGACATCAGCTATTGTGCTGGGGGCTTACTTTTGAGAATTCCTTGTACAATCTCCTGCTTTTCTTACACATCCTTCAGGATGTGACTTCTAGGGGTGTATCTGATGCTTTATTAGCACAGTATTTTGCATACACTTTCTTGCCCTAGGATTGTTGAATAATTCATGCTGCAAAAATAGTAGTCACACCGAAGATATGTATCGATAGAATACTTAGGCAACTACTGACTGTTAAAACTCATCCCATTACAACAATAACACTGGCCCATTATGAAAATTACTTAATCACATTTGATTCAGTTGAAGTTCACAACACAAGTGTATTTCTGGAGGTATGTATAGATTCTCTCAGCACTGGAAGATGACAGATTTTGAAAGTAGCATACTAGGGAAAGTTGGATGATTATATTTGGGCTAAATTAGCAACCACTTCAATAAGCGATATCAATTCATGTGGGCATGCTGTGGGCTTGTGCCCATCTTAGTACCCCCAAGTTCTTTTCTGCAAAGCTGCTTCTCAGGTATTAAGGCATCAGACACAATCTGGTGGTACTGGGCCTTTATATCCCTGATTTGAAATAAGGTGTGAATTGGAGTTGTGAAGGACACAAATGGGCAAGGTTTTAGATGAGCAGCAGTGGTAACCTTGGAGAAATCAGGGATGTATCTTTGTAGCTGTTCCTTGGAGTTCTACCAGGAAATATTTTCTAGCATTTGCTGATAATGGGACAAAAGCTATTTAGCAGTTTATTCTATTTTATTCAGTATTTTAATGGGGGAATGCAAGTAGGTGTATCTGCTATGCCTTCCTTGTAATTGTTGTTTATTTATTAATGTCAAACATACAGCAACTTTTCAGCTGTTGCTCAGAGCACATCATCGAATTCTTCCACATCATCCCATGTGCTCAGGAATAAAATAACAGATAAATAAGATATAATGTCTGAATTGCTTGTAATTTTACTAATATTAGACAACTCTAAATGTAAAACAATCAGTTTGATACGAGACAAATATTTGAGTATCTCTTCTATAGAAGTGTAGTAGTTCATGTGAAAAATGATTATCTTTTAATTTCTATAAATTTTAGAGCAAGTTTATCTCAAAATAGGTGTTGTTCTAGGGATAGCTTGCGCTTTCCAAATATATTACGAATATCAAATACATAAACCATCAAAGCTTCTAAGGTCACAGCGTGAATGACAAAATATAAAGAATACAAGTTGATGGCAAACTGTAAAATGCTTGATTTCCTTATCTCATCACGTTATTCATCCAGAAGGTCTTGTTAAAGCTATAGCATTTTTTGAACTAAAAAGAATACAAATATATTGGTGTCAGAAAAAACAAAGCAAGAATATAAACCTGCTTTGAGCTGTGATTTTGTTTCATCAGTATTAGATTTAAGTCTTGCTTGTGCGCAAGACCATCTCCTTTATTAAAGCAAGGTCTATGAGTAACATAATATCTAGTGAGATCTATTTCTCTGTATTTTAAAACTAGACTGTTGCTTTTTATATTTAAAAAGATAATAGCTATTAGGAGGAAGTCAATTCATTAAAAGATCTTGATTTCTGACATTGAAGTAATTTTTCTTTAAATCTTAATGACTGTAGTCATTAAAAAAGCAAACAAGTGGGAGCAGTATCTTAAGAGATCTCAAAAGTTAAAATCATCCTGAGTTGGAAGGAGCTTACAAGGATCATTGAGTGCAACTCCTGGCTCCATACAGGGCTGCTCAAAAAACAAACCATTATCAAACTGAATTGTACTGGTCCATGATGCTGAAAGGAAAATACTCAGCTGTGGGCCAGCTACATAGGTGGTTTTGATCTGCTGTGAATGATCACACAGTTACACCTTTCTAATGACATAAGGTTCTTTTCCTCATTTTTATGGCAGATAATAAACTTACATACCTTAAATCCATGATGCTCAGAGATATAGAAAGACTTACATTTTTTAAAACAGACTTTCTTTTAAGCTCTCAGCAATCTGAACTTGAGAGAGGTAAGAACAACATGGTGATGAATTTTGAAAGTCTAAAAACCACGCCTATTCTCCTTTATAATTTTTGTGAGAGAGGTGCAGTGGGTGATCCTGTGGCTTGAAATTCCCACTGTAAGACATGAATTACAGTGCTGAGACAAGAACTGAAGGGGCTTAGTGTGCCTTAATCATTCTGTTTGTAAAATGACGAAGGATGGGAACTGAAACCTGTAGGCCCTGTGTACTGGCTAATTGTTTCTTTTACTGCCAAATGCCCATTCTTCAAGGTTTTTCTTTACCTGTCTCTTATGTTTGTTTTTAACAAGTGGATGAATCAACATGAACTGGATTGGCAGCTGTATTGGAATGGTGGGTAGGGAGGCTGGGGAAGGGTGGTCAGCTGGCACAGACAGTGTACCAAGCAAGTATGATTTTTCCAGTGTTTATACAAATTTCCATGTCAGCAGTCAAATTCCATAGAGACATGTCTGGAGAAGGGCAGGGGTACTGTCTTAAATCTTGTACCCTGATCGCATTTGGAAGAAAACCTATTATGTCTTCAGGAGAGTAAGATCTGAAGGCAAGGATTGCTTTCTTTTACTATATCATACAGCAAACACTTAGATCTTGGCCACTGCAAACATGCTTGATTTCAGCTGAGAAAAAGTAACTGTGCTCTGTGCTATTTTTGATATTGCAAATCCAAATGTACGTATAATAAAGTGTCTATTTGCATATGGATGGAAGTAGATACTTTTCCAGCAGCTATGGATATATAACTGGATATAATAACTGAACTGAATCTGCATTGTCTGCTTCTAATTGCTGTGGATCATTCTGGGAATTTGCTATACGTTCTTTTTTCCTTATATTTCTTGCTCTTTTTCTGTGCTTCGAATGTTTCGATTGCTGCTTTCTTAAGAAAAAAAGGAAAAAAAAAGTTGGAAAATATTGTCAGGGCTTTAGCAAGACTTTGTAGCTGTACCTGAATGGCCGTTTTAATTGTCTTTGTGTCACATTGCCAAAATAAATGTTCAAATCTAGTGGAAAAGATTATACTTAATTTCATGCAATCTCACGTTGAGAGGACGCCATCATTTAGCAGCTGTTCACTAAGATAGTTAATTTTAAGAATGTAAATGAAGAGCTTGTAATAAATTTATGGATACTTATAGGTTACTTGCGCTACTTTAGATACGTAATTGAGACACAGGTAGAGAAAGTTTTCATAGGCAAAGTCAGATAGGATTTTGTCCATTGAATCATTCTTTGCTAATAAAATGCTTCTTTACGGAAGCAATGCAGATGAGAATGTAGGTTATTTCACTATATCTACATGCGATTTTAGGTAATAAATAATTTATATCATGTAGAGATTATATTTATTTACATATTCCAGATTCCACTTTTACCTCTTTTAAGACTTGTGCACATCTGGAGCCTAAACACAGAGATGTAGCCCGATCTACCAGATCTGGTTATGATTCTTGGACTTGATTTTACGAACAGAATTACTTCCTGAGATTGAAAATATATAATTTAAAATGACTGAAATATATTTAGAGTTCTTTTTGAAGAGGTTTTTTTTTTTGCATTAAGAGTTTTAATAGGGATCAGACAGGTGTGAGATCTTGATCTAAATGATAGTGTTCTTCCATGAAATGTTGTTTACTCTTTGAACTCTGCATGTTGACTGCCTTCTTCTCTTACTATTGCTAGAGGTATTTGCACTTCCTCATGTTAGTAGAGTGGACATCTTGTGCATGGAATCATTTGCGCTTACTTGTGTAAAAATAGAAGCTATGTACAACAATGGTTGTGGGCCAGGAAAGGCTTATTTTGGTTACAGTGTTTTAATGCTAAGCAGTGTGGCTCACCTCTGTATTTCAGATATGGAACTGATGCAGCTTTAGTAAAGAAAGATTGTTACAAAAATAGCAGGTTGTGTTGAACATCTTGGTTTTTGCCTGCTTCCTCAGGCACTCCCTGCGCTGTGCCAGAGGAGCCAGCCCTGCTGCTCTGTGAGCCACCTTGGCGGTAATTGGCATCAATTCTACCTGATAGCTAGAGAAGACACTTCAAAGAACTGCAACTAGTTTAACTGAATTTCTAGTGCGTTCTTTTCTCTGATATCATGGACAATTTTGATGGTTTTTAATAAGATCCTTAACTGTAGAATGTGAGTGAGGAGAGAAAACTTTCTATGAAACTTTCTGATTGAAGGATCACGTGTGCAGAGGGAATGAGTGTTAGCTGGAGTGCTAAACTGATAAATTTCTGCTTTAGTTCTGATATTCCTCAACGCATCAGGCTGTGAAAGACAAAGGTCAGGTATTTATGGGTGTAAGACAACAACAGGGTATGCCTTTGCGTCATCTGAGAGTTTGGGCCAGTATGAATAGGAATAATAATGCAACTTAGCACAGTTGCTTTGACATATGTGATGCAGGGAATTTTTTTAGATAAGTAAACAAAATGCATGATATCTTGCAAAGCGTCATGGACAGTAAGTAGTACTATATATATCCTATTTGGGAAACATTTTTTCACATTGTTCAGGCTGTATCTTTTGCTTGTAGCAGATACATGGTATTTGAAATACAAGGCTGCTCTGAAAATAATGCTTTCTGTTTTATTATGGTGGCCCACAACATCAGAGGCAGATGTTAGTGGTATAACAGTAGAAGCTGAATCTTCCCACCGATATTCTGTCACATTTTGTTGCCATGTGACAGATGGCAGCAGAGGGGCAGTCTGACAAAATGGCATCTGACATGGAGGCGCGTATGAAGAGAAGTTGTGGAACTGAATTCCTCCATCTGGCAAAAAAGGCACCCACTGACATTTATTGATGCTTGCTGAGTGTTTGTGGAGACCAAACAGAGGATGTGAGCTCAGTGAGGTGGTGAGTGGTGCATTTCAGCATTGGTGATAGTGGCAGTGAGTCACCTCCACTGGTGCAGACTTTTATGAGCACAACATACATGGTCTTGTTCGTTGCTGCTGAAAATGTGTAGCTAATGGTGTGACTGTGTTGAAAAAAAGTGTTTTGTAGCTGAGAATTTACTCTATCAAAACAGTGTTATTGTGTTCTTTGTATCTGTTGTAGCTTCCATGGAAATAAATAAGGGGCATTACTTTTGGAGCAACCTAAGTACATACAGGAATGGCTTATTCTGATCTTATAGAATATTCATTATTGAATAAACTCATTCAATAATATTGGATGTACTCACAATATACTCATTATCGAATCCCATGTTGTCAAAGGTATCATTGAATTTTAGCATAATGAGGCCCTATTTAGTACTAAAAAAATAAGTAAATGCTCTTCTGGTATACCTTCACAAATGTGAATTTTCTTTTTCAGTCACACACACTTATTTAGTATTTAAAGGTATGATATTACTATAGGTCAATTCTCTGGGTACTATTGATTTGTTTGACAGGGATATTAGTGATTTAGTATTAGTGATTTAAAATCCAGAGATGCTTACCCAATACTTTTAAAGTCGTATGGTATTTGGGATTTTTTTTGTTTTGGTCAAAGCATATTTCAAAAATATTGAAGACTATTATCAGTAAAATACTTAAAAAGGAAAAAAAAAACAACAGAAAGCACTCAGTATGTAAATATGCTTGTAGATTGCATGGCATGCAACCTAAGAATGCAGCTCTAGAACCTGGAAGACACAATCCAGTTAATTTTATTCTTAAGAATTAGATCATCTTAATGTTCCAAGTGGTGACACTGTATGAAAACATAGTATGTATGATAGTGGGTGCATACTTATATCTGTTATCAGCTAATCAATACAAGACAAATTTCAAACGCTTCTTTTGTTTTAATTTTCTTGATACGTGTTTCAGACTGTGTGGAATGTAAGCTCTCCAATAAGAAAGGTAAACCAAAGCAGTATAGTTTTTGTAATTTAAGAAACAAATCATGAGTTGTAACTTCAGCAGTCTAAAATTTAATTTCCAGCTTGCTTTGGTATTTGCCTCTGCTTAAAAAACAATAATATTGAAATATTTACAGAAATGTGATGGTGGTGTGTGTGGTGGTTTGTTAATGTAGGGATGTGTGGAATTCAACTTGTGACAAAGTGAATAAGATCTGAAAATCCCATTAAATCAGTTTCCTTTATAACTTTATATTTGCTAAATTTTCAAGCTTCTCACTTTTTAAAGATGAAAATATAAAAAGAAGCAGATGATATGCTGGACATTCTCAGTTGAGGTACGGGTGTGAAAATAGCAACGTGATGTAAGAAGATCAGATATGTGATGTGGAATCCTATAATTGATTTAGCAAGCTGCTGAAGACCTATCAGTTTGCTAAGATTTATCTTCAGAGTCCTACCCTTTTTAGTACTTCTCCTATTAAAAAAAAAAAAAGTTCTGTTATTATTGCATGATGGCTTTATCTGTTTGCAAGTAGTATTAAAGTCTTCTAACTCTTAATAATCTTATGTCATGAGCTACTAATGTTTCTTTTGGAGGATGATGATACCTATTGAAGTTAAATCAGAAATAAAAGTCAGTCCTCACTGAGGAGAACCTGTGGCAAGCTGGGCCATTAGATTGTTAGTTTCTGGGAGACTTTCTCTAATGGAGAATTATATCTGCTGTCCTGTATGTGGTGCTTCTGTCCTAGCTGTGCCTGTGCTGCAATTCTTGTACACAGAATACAACCATGCCTTGGATCTTCCATGGAGCAGTTGTGGGTGAGGAACTGCCGGACAGGAGAAGTACGATTCACATGCTCACTGCAAGTATCAGCAGATGCATTAGCCCTCAGATCTCAGAAGAAACACACCTGATCACTCCCTGAGGGGCCATGGTGTGTGGCTGGGCACGTATGCAGTCAAGCTGAGGCACTGCTCCTTGCCTGGGGAAAAAGGCTCTAACATTTTGCTAGACTCTAAGAGGAAGGTGCTTCTTTCACTTCATTAAAGCAAAACGATTTCATACGCTTTTCCTTTATTGCTCTCTGGCTGTTCAAAGTGTGCATTACCTGCTAGGAGACTAGCTGCAAAATGTTCTCTGGGACTTCCTTTCTCAGATTTAATGGGAAGGGAAGAAAATACTTGTGGGTTTGTTGAATGTAAAGGAGAATGGAATTGATGAAGGAGGAGCTGCTTGGTTGTGATGGTTTGACTGAGTGAAATGATGAAGATTTTTCCATTTCTTAGCACATATAAACTGTAGGGAAGATTTGTAGTAAAAGTTTTGATAGTTATCAGAATTGTATGTGAGATACATATTATGCCAGGAAAAAATCTTAATTAAATGATAGCAATAACAGTTAGGAGCATTGTTGCAGTGAATTTAATATAAAATTATAACCAAACGCGTACAGAAAATACTGCCTTGGCTCATTCCTGAGCAGTGTAAGTGTTTTTATCAATCTTGCTCCTCAGTCAGTCCTCACTGAGGAGAACCTGTGGCAAGCTGGGCCATTAGATTGTTAGTTTCTGGGAGACTTTCTCTAATGGAGAATTATATCTACTGAGCAGAAACAGCACCGTGCAGCCTGCAATCTTTAAATACTCTCTTTCCCCCTTTGTAAAACATGGGATTAAGGCAGTTCTTAAGATATTCTTATAAGAGGATCTAATGAGTTGCCTGTTGTCTTAGTGCTAGCATTGAGAGAACTGTTACGGTATCTGAGTAACCACTAAAAAAAAATGGTAACAAGATCACTTAGAAGTAAGTCGGGGCCTGATTCCTTGAGAAGTTAGCTTAACAAGGTTTTTTATATAATTGAATAAGTAGAAGTCCCATGCAAAAGATGGTGCTTCTTAATGTTTTTGCTGTGAATAAATTTAAGCTTTATTTTAAATTTATTTTACTGAAATATAAATAGTGGAAAGTAAGGAAATGTTCATTAGTTACTAAAAAGGTTTAAATTACTGTAAAATTAGGACAAATGAACTACAACTTAAGAAGCTGTTCTCAGTGTGAGGTAATCTAAACAAACTAAGTTCTTTTTTAATTTTAGAAAAAACAAAAGGAATGAAATTACATTTGGAATCGCCTTTTACAGTTTATCATTGGAAGCTTTGGAGTGGTCTCTTCAAACTGTGCACAATTTGAATAAATGCACGTTTACAACTTTATCAGTAGAAAACATTCATGGTAAAAATAAAAAAAAATCCAATTTTCAGTAAGAAATATTCCTGTACTAAAATATGCAACTAATGTGAGAATGAAAAGACAAAGAACATTGGAAGAGTTTCTGGAAGCAAGAAAATGCGTGTAGGAGTTGCATGATTCGTTCTATTAACACATGAAAAGATCCTCGCATACAGTCTAATTTTCCTTTGTTATCTTGTAACTTAGACATTCCTATTACAAGCCTGTTAGAATTTTATTAGTAATTTCTATGATTGTCTGGATGATTAGCTTCTGAATAGCTCAATTTTGTTCCTTTCTTTTTTGTAATCATGGCAAGTAAAGTTTCTGTTTTACAAGACTCTTGTTTTAGACCAGGTAGAGTATGGATTAGAATATGTAATATGGAGAAGTATATAGTCCTGCAAGGCTGTGAAGGTAGTGGCTTAGCCTGGACACTCACTGACTTATGCTTCTGCTACAGAAAATTCATTTTGACCTGGAAACCATAATAAGGATCAAATCTTGCTACTACCAGTAGCCTAAAGGCTGGATTTTGTCTCTTTCTTCAGTGGCTGAGAAAAAATGTGAGAACAAAAAAGAAAAGTTAAAATGAGGAAGATAACTAAGGAGCTTCTGATGAACGGTAATTAGCATTGGGAGGAAGACTTCTTTCAAATTCAGCAGACATTTGAAGTGAATAGGGTTGCAGACATGCACAGTGGCGTTAGTTTTACCAGTGGTTGAATTTTCAGTTTTCACTGTTGTTGTCATTAATTTCTGCTGTTGTCTCTGTTGTAATTTGCATTCACTACTGTCTGCCTTCTAAAAGCTTTCTAAAGATAGAAACGTGGTTCTTATCTTTACTTCCATTATGCAGTAACGGTGCCTTGCTGGTGCAATCATGGAAAAAATTGGGTTGAAACGAATCTTGCAGAGGTCCTGCCCCCTGATCAGAGCAGGTGACCTTCTAAGCTGAGGAGTATAAATGAATAATTATTTGAGCTCTGAAGTTAGTTGAGGCTGCTTTTAGAGCTTTTCCAGATAAGTTTTGAATGCCTCTGAGGGTGGAGGTTTCATTACTTTTGGTGGCCTTTGGCAGTGTTTTCTACTCTCAGGATGGATTTTTTTCCCCTAATATCTAATTGTAATTTTCTTTGGTACAACTTGTTTCTCTGGTCCTTTTTCTTTCATGAGCATCTCCAAGAAGAGTCTGGCTCCCTTTTCCTTAAAAACATTCATAGACTGGTAAAGATCTACAAGATTCCCCTTTCCTCTTCTTCCGTTCAAGCTCCCTCAGCCTTTCCCCCTGGGATGGGTGCTCCAGCCATGACTGTTCTGGTGATCCTCTGCAGGACTCACTGCAGCTTGCTGGTGTCTGTCTTGTGTCAGGAGGACCCAAACAGGATCCAGCACCTCAGAGGGGAAGAATTGCTTCTCCTCACTTGTTGGCTAAGCCTTAGCTGCTACAGCCCAAGATGTGATGATGGCCTCAGAGATGTGGCAGATCTTTTGGATTTGCTGAAATTAAGGGAAATTAGGAGCTTTTGAAACTGGTATTCAGCAGACCTGTCGCTAATATGATCTCACATTTTTCTTCAACCTAGAATGTGCCACCTGATTTGTCCATCTGCACCTTTGTGCTTGAGCAGTCTCTGTCAGTACGAGCCCTTCAGGAAATGCTGGCTAACACAGAGGAGAAGGCAGAAGGGGTAAGTTATTAAATCTTCACTGTGTTTTTAATCCTGTAAAATATGACTTTATTTTCACTATACCACATTTCTTGTGACTGACACAAGCTTCTAGTGTAATGAATTGCTTACATTTAAATTTCTTCCTTTGCTACAGAAATAGTCTGATTTTGTGAAGTTCTGAACATTTGCAGCTTCCACTGGAGCTTGCCAGGACTGTAAATACCTAACCTTTTCAACATGTTGCAGATCAGTGTAGAGTTACAGAATGTTTTTATTCAGGATCCTACATTACAGCAAATATGAAGATGGATCATTTGTTTAGAACAGTCAAGTCTTCTGATGACTTCTAACTGTATCAAGTGAGATTGTCAGGTAGTTTTAAAATGACTTTTGGTATATGCTGTAACTCAGGTTTACAGCTGAAAAGGCAGTGTTAGTGAGTCTCAGTGGAAACTAATGTGTTTGCACTCTGGAGGAAGAAGGATATAGGAATAATAATTCTGTTTGACTAGCAAATAGCTGTTTATGCATAAATCATATCAGTATGATTTTTTTGTTATCTCTTGCGTAATACATTTGATTTACTATGATGTAGTTTAGTGTTCCACATGCATATTGTAGAACTAATGTGAATGCTATACTCCAACCCAAATCCTTTAAACAGCAAGTGAAGAAGAGTGATATGGGAATTCTGGCTGTAGGCACAAGGGTTAATTGTATCTCTTTCACTCGAGGAAGCTGACAGGAGAGCAACTTGGTTTGTTTTCTTTTTCTGGGGATGCCTTGAGAAACAAACTTTAATATACAATATTTAGTCTCATAAAATGCCAGGCACTGAAACTGAAAAAGCAATTTGGAAAAGGAAATTCATGAACATTATCTCATGGATGATCCAAAGCGTGTACTGTCCTTTAGAATTTGTTCTTCAAAAAAGACTAACTTCAGCAGCAGGAGAATGAGAACCACATTTAAAGAAGAGGTGGTCCCAGAGTATGCAGATCAATACTTCTAAATGAGCATCCTTCTGTATGTGGTTGCAAACAGCAGTTGTACTGAAATGTTGTGATTTGCGCTTACTGGTCTTCTGAGAAACACATAAGAAAGATTAAGTAGAGTCTCTGTGTGTATTTGGTTATTGCCTTTTTACAGAGTAGTTTACTGTGCTCTCAACACCTATTAAATCCCAACACTAGCATAAGGTACAGAGCTACAACTATACCAACCCAGGTAGCTAATGTTCACTGAAAAATGAATAAGTTTCTACAGCGGATTTTCCCTAGCTTCTGTGCAAATACATTAGCAATCTGCCTGTGTGTCCCTTGCATACTGATATATTGATATTAGAGGAGAATAACCTCAAAGCGTGGCCTGTATACTGACAAGGTCAAATAATTGTCAGTGCAATTATTTTTCTTTCTAGTACGTCTCGAAGCTAGAAATAATGGTAATACTAGAATTACTGAATGTAAACTTGCTGATAAATTAACAGATTTATTTGATGTGTACTTTCTGTCAAAAAATATGTAAATGTAAATTGATATTTCTCATAGGGTAGATACTTATGTAGGCAGTTTCATATCTGATTTAACATTTGACTGGTGTGGTTATTTTAAGTTTTGTGAGAAGAGGTAATTTGTGCATACATCTGAAGCACTGTATCTTTTTGGAGCAGTGTCAATTTTTATTTAGACCAACACTATTTTCTATCACTTAAGAGAAAAAAGTATAGCAGCTGCTTGAGGAATTGTTACTATAATCTGAATTCAGTATGAGTTTAGTTTTCTAGAGGAGAGAATTGTGCAAAGGGAGATCTTTTCAGTCCTCCATTACTTTTCTTTTCAATAGAAATCAATCAGGCTGCTGTGTTCAAAAATTATCTTTCTGCCTTTTTTGGGAGGAATGTGGGGGATAGTGTATCTTATGTTTATTACGCATTATATGTGCTCTGCCCTAGAAAGGGCTACAATCCAGGTATTTTTTTGTTATTTTGACTTAGCCTTGGAGGAGAACTTTTTATTACTAGTAAAACAGGTGAAATATGAAAATGGAAATCCATAAGTTTTATAAAGCATTTACAATCGGAAAGTCTTCAGGCCGTCTGTTCTCAGCCTGACTGTTAGATTTTACTGGTCAGGCCTCTTATGAGCCCAGTTATTTATTTTTTTTCTTTGAGGTAAATGGGTATGAGAGACTGGAAAGCAGCCTTGTGGAAAGGGATCTGGGGGCTGTGGCTGGCAGCAAGTTGAACATGAGCCACCAGTGTGCCCTGGCAGCCAAAAGTGCCAACTGTACCCTGGGGTGCACCAGGCCTACCTCTGCTACTGGGTGAGGGAGGAGGTTGTCTTGCTTTGCTTTGCTCTGTGCGGCCTCACTTCCAGCACTGAGTGCAGATTTGGGTGCCTCAAAACATAAAACTATTAGAGAGGTCTAAAATTCCAACTCCCTTGCAGGGCAGGCTGCCACTCACCAGCTCAGGCTGCCCAGGGCCCTGTCCAACCTGCCCTTGAACGCCTGCAGGGATGAGGCATCCACAGTTTCTCTGGGTAACTTGTTCTAGTGCCTAACCACCTTCTGAATAAATTTCTTCTTAACATCTAACTTAAATTTCCCTTCTTATAGTTTAAAGCCATCCACTCTTGTCCTGTCACTATCTGCGCATGTAAAAATACGCTCCTGTTCCTGCTTATAAGCTCCCTGCAAGTACTGGAAGGCCACAATGAGGTTTCCTTGTAGCCTCCTCTTCTCCAAGCTGAACGTGCCCAGCTGCCTCAGCCTTTCTTCATAAGAGAGGTGCCCCAGCCCTACAGTGCTTTGGCCATGTTTCAGATAGAAATACAAGATTTTGCAAAATTCTCCTCCAAGCTACAGTTTGTAACCATTGCAGAACTCCAGGAGAAAAAGGGTGTCTAGACATATTTGACGTAGGAAAAGAGCTGATGTTTTCTTAGCCTCAGTTACTTGAAGAAATGTTTTAGACTTTTTTGTCTATAACTTCTTGAAATCATTCTCAAGCAAACATGCTACATAACTAGTAATCATTTAAAAGAAACTTAGAGGTATGCAATTTAAAATGAAAGAAAAATAAGGTAGCCTTCATAAAAGCTAATGGTAGTAACTCCTGATGAAATATATTTCAAATATATTTTATTTTATAAACATCAGTAAAAGTAATTTTTTTGAAGGGTAAATAAGGGGATTCAAAACACTGCTACTGTCTGTACTTGCCTAAGTGACTAGCTTGAGCCTTCACTCTATTCAGTGTGTTTACTACTTGAAAGATATCTAAGGTGTTTTGGAAATTATCTAAGATGATACAGGAAATTAAATTAGCTTGGTATTTAAAGGACATTTTACTGTAAGTGAGCAATCACGTATTCATGCATCTTTTATTTTGCCTAGAACAGAAACCTGCCTTCTTTTGAAACCTTGTGATTTGTGAAGCTACACTTGCTTTGCTTGGTGTTTTCTGAAATATATCCAATTCTTATGATATAAATAACATACTATTCATTTGCCATGGTATATCTTTTACATTCCTGCATGATAATTCTTGTAAATGAGCTCCTTGAAATCTGAAGCATCTGAGTTGTATGTTAAATGCCAACAGCTAGTGAGTAGACTTTATGTATCTGTCATATATAAATACACATGATATGTGATTTACTTTAACCTTCATTTATGTTGTGTGTCTTAGTGTGCGCAAGAGATGTAATATAACATGTTTTCACTGAAGTGATAGAGAACTTGTGGTAAATTTGGTCACTTACAGAAGCTTTAAGTCTTTCTGCCAGCACTCTTTTCACTTTGGTCTACCAAAAGACCAACGGGTGCCAAGTCACCTTGATTTTCTTGTTGTATTATCCAGCCAAAGCAATAGCAGGAGCACAGAGAGCAGGAGAAGCCCATCTGGATGAGAGCTTCATGAGCTCCTACTTGCTGTTTTATGCTGTGTCCTGCCAACATGAAGCGTGTGCATGGTCTTTTCTTACTCAGGCTTTTGTAGAAGAGCATGAGAGTGCTATTTTTTAATCTTTTTTCTTTCTTTTCACTTATAGCAGCAAATTATGTGTGAAGTTCAATTCCTCTGCTAAGGGGCAGGCTTCATACTACATGAGTTGCTTACCAGTAATAATCAGCTGCATACGTTGGAATGTAGTATTTCTGTGTGGGAATGGTGTTTTAATGACTCTTGCAGGAGAGATGTCCCAGATTTGCTTATCCTATATTGAACCAGGGGTTCTTCCTCTCTGTTGTATCTGTGGCCAATCACGTCAAACAACAGCTTTTGGTAGCTTACTAGAAAAAGCATACTGCTGAAATAGGGATCTCTTTTCATGTTATTTGTAGGAAGACAGTGAATGTATAAGTAATTACAATTTCCTTATTTTGAATGACACCATATGCTATGTATGAGGGCTGATCCTGAAAGTAATGCCTCCTATCTTACGGCGGCCAGTGATGTCAGAGGTGGATGTTGGTGGTATGGCAGGAGAGGCTGAACCTTCTCGCCAGTATTCTGTTAGGTTTCATTGCCACGTGACAGATGGCAGCAGAGGGGCAGTCTGACAAAATGGTGTCTGACATCGAAGTATTAAAGGTGTGGAATTCCTGCATGTGGAAAAAATGGCACCCGCTGACATTCACTGATACTTGCTGAACATTTGTGAAGATCAAACGGTGGATGTTAGCTCAGTGAGGTGGTGGGTGGTGCATTTCAGCAGTGGTGACAGCGGATGTTGAGGCTGCTTTTCATTGCTGGCAAAAATGTGTTGCTGGTGACTGTGACTATGTTGAGAAATAGTGTTTTGTAGCTGAGAATTAGCCCTATCAACTGGTGTCATTACATAGAAAAGGTTGGCTCTCATTTCACTCAATATGCCAGAATTTTGTTTAAATTTATTCAAACTAAAAGGTAGCATTAAATCCTCTATTACTTTCCTGCAGATTAATCTTAGATGCCGTATTGACTTCTGAACTCTTCTATAAGTTTTTTGGTTTGTTTCTTTTTGCATTTTTCCCCTTAGTATTTGCATAGCAGCTGTACTTAGCTACTACTTTATGATTTCCTATGCTTTGCAGCTTTGTCCCAGTCATTACCTGGCTGGTAATGAAGATATAAAACACTCTCAGTGCTGGTATTAATTCCTGAGGAATATTCCTACGTAATTTTGGAAGAGATACTAGCAAAAAAGTGAATGCATCTTATTTCACATTTTCTACCTCAGTAAAGAAATGTGAGCGCTTTTAATGAGTGTCACATGATGACTCTACCAAATGAATGTGTTGCAGTTTCACATTTTACTCTTTGCCTGATTTATTTCACTGGGGCAACTTTCATGGAGATTGTAGTACAGAACTGTAAGTGGACTTTTGTTTGCGACTTTTGGTTGGTCCAGAAACACACCTGATGAGTACTAATCCTGAACTTGAACTTGATGTGCAAAATAATCTTATTGGAACATTTGAACAGTGTCGCAATGGCTTTGAACACAACCAATTCCATTCTGCCATGGAGGTGGAATGGGAAAGCAATATGGTTAGACAATGGGGCAGTGGAATGAAGATGAGTCAGCGTTTCCCAGGAACTGCAGTTTTACACATCTTCAAGGTAGACGAGGCACAGAAACTGAAACAAGAATTGCTTTAGGTTCCAAGTGCACCTAGGAAAGAAATGGAGAATATCTGTACTAAGAGCACCTAGATGAAATTGAAGGTTGTGCATGAAGCTGCCAGTTTGATGTAGTGAGCTGCCATGAAGACTGCTGAGAAATATTGGCAGAGAGATTATTAGGGGTGGCTCAAGGTGGTGTGCAGTGAGTTTCTCACCTAAACTGAGACAATAAGTGGATTGTCTGCTTCTCTGCTTTTTACCAGTCAGTTCCCTTAGGTATTATCCTCTTGCCATCTGTAATCTCTGTCTAGTTAATATAAATGATTGAAACATACTGATGCCATTCAGTTAATGTTCTGTATGAAGTCCTGGAGTAGGTGGGCTTCTTTTTTTAATACAAATTTTAAGCACAGAGAAATTATGAATAGGGAAGTTAAATTTTTCTTACAGAACCACAACTCATTTATTGCAGCAGTATTGCATTTTGACAAAATAAGGTAAACCCCCTCAAATCCTCATATTTCAGTGCTGTCCAAGAGTGCTGAAGATTGTTTTGCTGCACAATACTATGTAAAGCCACTGAATAATTCTCTAAAACAATCAACACACTGAATTTTTAACCAGTTCAGTCAAGCTACGAAATTACTGCCCAGCATACAAACTGTAATTGATCACTGTATTATTCCTGGTTTTCTGTGTTTTGATACCTCAGGACTAACTTGTCCAGGTGCAGAGGTCTTAGAGATGTACATGTAGCTGATGGAAGTTATACACTGAATGTGAAATAATGGTAAAATCAAGTCCTAGAATCTTAAACTCCAACTCTTGGATTTGTGTATATTTTCATTTTAGTAAATCTGTGCTTTAGAGTGTTCAGTGTATTGATATTTCATCTGGAATATTGTAAAAATGGAATTAATATTTGTGAAATTAGCATGACAGTAATTAGCACTGTGATTTGATGACATTTAATCATTATGTTTTTAAAACAGTTTTTTTGGATGAATATCCAGTAAAATGGTTACATACAGAACTGGAATGATATAAAATAAGTAACCTCTCTGTTCTGTATGTTGAATGAGACAGAGTTCTTATTAAAAGTGTAATGACATACTGTGGAAGGCTATGTTATGAAATAGTCATGTGAGTTGATTGAAATTAAGGTTTATAGGTAACTTGTCACTTTCTGTCTTGTTAATGTTTGCTTTATTGCTAATATTGTTTTGTAAAATGTAGCATCGTTCTTTTGAAAATGCCTAGCCTGATGCTTTATGTTTAGGAAAAAGGATTTTTAAATAGAAATTGCTTATGGTTGTATATAATGCTTTTCTGATAGCGCTTTAAGTGCAACATTAGTGCAACTTTTCATTAATTACCAGATGAGCTCACAGCTGGGCCAAAGTCTGGATAGCATGTTACTCAGACATCATATTTTCCTCTTGTTTTGTAATGCTCACAGCTGTAATTTGTTTAAACTGCAAAATCTTTTGAACAGATTGTTCATAACATCTCAAATTATTTATGAAAAAATATCCAAATTTACATTTGTGTGATGAAAAACTTTTTGCAGACTTCAGCTTTCTGGAATACTCATCTAGGTGCAGGAAAAATCACAAAAACAAAGGGATCCTTTGTCTCATTTTAGAGGCTTATAATGGCGAGTTTAATGTATATTCAAATGGTTGGTACAAAATGCTATCAGTGTAGGAAATGCATAGCGGCGTTACATGGGCTGGGAGTGTGGAGAACGTTAATGGTGCCTGCAGTGCTGCATAACAAGAAAGTAGTCTGCTATCAGGCAACTCCATAGGACTTCAGAGCATCTGCAGCTGGAAGATTACACAGGGGATTAATTCCTCCTCTTGAAATGTGTTCAGCATGCTGATCCTCCAGGAGATATCATACCAATACCTTCAGTGGTGATTAGAACACTTTCTTAATGTAGCTTTGTTTCTAACTCTCTTTCTCTGCAGAGTTCTTCACCTTAGGGTGATTTTAGTGATAATGATTCAGTACAGGCATCATTGACTTACGTATTTTTCAAGTTTGAATGTGAACAGTCCTCCCCAAAGGGGTCGTATTTGAATGGCAGCTACTTGTGAACCATTTGTAAAAAGAAGAGGTAGAGCTAAGTCTGTGAGCCTGAACAGGACTGAACAGACAGACAGAATCATGGAGCTGTTTGTGTTGGAAGGGATCCTTGAAGGTCCAACTCCCCTGTAATGAACAGGGACACCTACAGCTAGCACAGGTTGCCCAGAGTCTTGTCTGGCCTGACCTTGGATGTCCCATTCTTGCAAACATTCACCATCTCTCTGGGCAACCTGTTCCAGTGCCTTGCCACCCTTATTGTATAAAACTTCTTCCTCATATCCAATCTGAAGCCATTTCCTCTTGTTGTATTCTGACAGGCCATGCTAAAGAATTTGTCCACTTCTTTCTTATAAGCCCCCATTATAGCCCTAAATAGAAAATGGGAAGTAGCTGAATTTTAGAAGAAGCAGGGATCATGTCCATATTGTTCGTGTGGTGTGTCAGATTTGGTGATAAACCTGCATGGTTTCCTGGACAGTTACCACTGAACAGTTCTGGATAGGCACTGTAGGCATGAGGATACATCTGCATATGTAAGTCTGCAGCTCCCAGTGACAATAAGAAGTTTGAGTCCATGGTGGCTATGTCTCTAGATGAATCTGTAACACATCAGCGAAAGTGTCAGGTTTAGTGAGAGCAAATGTTAATTGACATCTAACATCTGTTTATGGTAAAAATGACTGGATGCCCAGCCATTCCTTGATGACTGGGTAGTGTTGTTTTGCTGAAAAGGTTTGTTTTCAGTTTTTCGTAGGTGGTGCTGGTGAGCCCTCAAATAGTTCTGTTTCAGTAGCAATGCTAAAGCCAAAAGCCTCCCAAGCAGTTGTGTGTGTCAGTGCCCTTTCTGAGCTCTGTGTTCTTATCTATCAGTCTGTTTTCAAATTGAAATTTAGATCTCTGCTTTTAGAGAGAACTATCAATAGGATAAGTGAGAAGGGGAGGCATTATCCCTTTTTTTTTTTGTGAGGCATTTGGTTTTCATTTATTTTTTCTTTTCAATTTTTATTTTGAACCAGTTTCTGAGCTTTGAGGGTTGTTCTTTCTTTCCCAAGCTGTTTCCCTTTTTCCATTGTTTGCTGATTGGACAACATGTTGGCCTTTTGTCCTTCAAATAATTGTCATTCTCTCCATGAATATACATTTTTTTTTCTTTTCCTTTTCTATGTGATGATAGTGAAAATTCTTTCCTTAATATTATTTATGGAAACAGCATACTTTGAAATGGACAGTACAGAGAAACTTAAACAGAACAAGAGGTATGGTTTCAGGCTTCTAGCAATATACCTGACTACAGTTGGGTTGAGTGTTGTCATCTCCTTTCAATCTGATCAATTTAGGTTTTGAAGCCCTACGCAATTGCATGTGATTCTTGTACTTAATACTTGCCTCTGCAATACTTGTGATGCTATGGAATGTGTCTGCAGTTATGGCAGCTACCTGTCCTGAAGCAATCTTTGGTAGCTGCTAGTCTGTAGCAGACTATTTATCAACATACAGATCACTTAGTTTCCTTGAAAGAAGATCATTCTTAAAAACTGTGATGAGTCACAAGAGGTAAGTGTACATACAGAGCAGAAAGAGAGAAATGCTTTTTTCCTACATAATTTATCACAATGTCTCTTGTTTAACGTGGTAAATTCATGTAACTTGATGTTTGTGTTGATCATTTAGGAAAAAGTATTGTAGTTAGCTTAAAAGTAGTTTGCTGTGAATATCTCTGCTTCATAACTACTTGAGCATTTGTCCAAACTGTAATTGTGTCAGCAACTGATGCATGCTTTTGGGAAGAATTTCAGATGAGGTCCCTTGTTCCCTGTCCTTGGCAATGTGTAGCTCCTTTTTAGTTGCATTACTTAATGAAATACAAAACCTATATTTTAAAGAAGGAATTTAATGATTTGTGGATCTGCAGAGAAGCATATTAAGCAGCCAGCATTTGCTTCCGTCTAGAAGACCAACTGCAGTTCCCTTTCAATTGTGATTCCACAGAGTGCCGGGTTCTGAGTCCATTCTCTGTTTGGCTTGAACCTGGAGCCGACTGCTCTCAAACTTATCATTTAGCAGAGGGTTTATTCTGAGTTCATGTCAATTGAAAGACTTCATTCTTTTTTTCTTTCAGGAATGGCATTAGGTACACTTTAGAAATTCTACTGCTCAAGTTTCCTGGTGAAAATTCTATAAAAACTCATTTAATGTTTAAATGCTTAACCCGCAATGAATTGACTTCCCCCCCCCCCCCCCCCCCCGTATTTGTAAATGCACTGCTTTAGGTAGCTGAATAAAAGCCAAAATAATTTTAGAGCATTCTATAGTCTCATTCATGTTTTGTAAGCTCAAGGGAAAAAGCTCTAAATGTTCTTTACTTTAGGGAGGGCTGTGCCATGAGCCAAACTTATAGAGCTTGATGTCAACTCTTTTGATTTGCACTTAGGTTCAGATAGGAAAGGGAGTCCAGTTGTTTCACAGCTAACCAAGACCTGTGCATTGGAAAACATAGGAAATAAAGGAAACACACTTCCTGAAGTAAGGGCACGTAGGGGTGGAGCTCACCTACCTGATCCATTCTCAATCATAAATACGCTGGCATGGATTGAGAAGAGAAGAATGTGGTGGATTACTGAGATATCTTTTGAAATCCCAGTGATTTTTACTACTATTTTTTCCCCAGTGAAATTCTAATCACTTCATAGGTGATTTGAGGATTTTTTTTTTTTTGCTTAATGTAAAACAGTAGACAAAATAATACCTTAACATAGGTATTCCTTTAGGATATGTAATAGTTCAAGAAAGGGATTAATGGAATAAACTGACTTGGTACTCTCATAGTAAAAAGCTGATAATTTCTCCAGTCTTACAATGAAGCACAGAAGTTCTGATCTTACGCACTAAAATATTTAGGAAATGATTTTTGACATTTTTTCTTCCCCCTTCCTCCTCTTAGATTTTCTTGTTCAGAAAGTCTTTCAGCACAGACCACTTTGCAAACCTCCTGAGAATTTGAAGGCTACAAATATAACCATTGCTTTGAGTACAGTGGGAAGCATTTACTAAATTCTTCCTTTCATAATTTAGAGTGTATTTAAACCAGTATTGTATAGATTTAACTGCTTCTCATGAAAGGAACTTTCAGCCATTTTAATTCTTAATTCCGAGCAGACTTTTTTTCTTCATCAGTTTGGTTTTGGTTTATTGGCTCAGTCCAGACTGTGGGCAAGATTTGATTAATCATAGAATCTTAGAGTAGTTTGGGTTGGAAGGGGCCTTGAAGATCATCCAGTTCCAGACAGCTGCCATGGGCAGGATTGCCACCCACAAGATCAGGCTGTTCAGGGCTCCATTGTACCTGGCCTTGAACACCTCCAGATTCAGAGAGGAAAAAGGTAAGACAGTGTGAGCTATGTATGAGGGAACAGAGCTGTAGCCGGGGTTCTGAAAGTACTTCCTAAGAGGAGGCTGGGAAGGTGATGATTTGAGGGAGTAGTACAGAGACATGACATTCACTCATCTTTAAATGAATTCTTAAGTAAATTACTAGCTAGAAGTTTAATTTGTTTTGCAGCTTGATGTTAGCAACTTCTGTTGCTTCTATGCATATTTAATCAGGTTCTTAGTATATAAAGTGTTGCATATTGAATTATTTGTTTTATCCAGTATAAATCTGATGCACTGATTTCATGGATTTGCAAGTATGATGATGGACAGGTTTCAGTTTCTTTTGCACTGGAATATTTTTTCTTATTCTTATTTAAGGCTATGTTTATTTTGTTCCAAATTTCTTTTGTTGAACCTAATTTCCTTTGTTTATGCTGTAATTTTTGATCTGCTGCATGCTTTCCATGTCTGCCAGATTGATAGTTTTCTTCTTTTTTTTCTTCCTTATTGCTGACAGAAGAACTTAACTTCAGAGGAGGGCTGAATGACCAGTGTTCAGGCTGGTTACTGACATTAGTGTCTGACTTTTTCTTTCCTCTTTTAGTAACATTCCAAAATGTCCTTGTTTTGCTCTAGATGTCACAGCATGCCTGTCTTTCACTTTTTTCAGAAATCCAATTCCAGATCCAAATATAATTACATTAGGACAGTGTGAGGGGAAAAAAAAGAAAATTATTTCTAGACAACATGAGAAAATAACCATAGAACAAATACATCCATTAGCTTTTAGTGGAATGTCTCAGTTATATTGTACTAAAACACTAATTAAATGCTATGAGTTTTTTGGATTTGTGCGTTCATTAAATCTATGCCAGACCTTATTAACAGAACCAAATGTTTGGTTGCATTCATTATGTGGCTTTTCTATCTAAACTGTATCTGTATTTGAAAAAAAAAATCATTTTGCAACCTCTACGCCAGTACTTGACAGCTTCATTTTTCAGGAAAGTATTGTCTGTAGATACCCATCAGTTATGGCAGAGTGCCAGGTAAATTGCATCTTGTGCTTATTAACTCCCATCTAATCATCCAGTCATGGCTGATTAATCATTTCTCCTGGTGCCTTGTTTTAATAAAACCATTTTTCCATGTTCCTGACCAGCAAACTGCTGTCTAGTATTATATGTGGTGTAGTCCTTGCCGAAGGATCAGAATACAACCTTCTTACACAGATCTGAATGGCCTTGTGTGAAGGAATCATCACATACAAGTGTCTTGCATCTGTAATTCTATTGTTGTGCTTAAGAAACAGGGAAAATTTGTGTTTCCTCATAGAACTGAGTATGTTTCCTTTGCTGCAGAAAAGGACTGGATGCATTTTGTGAAGGGAGAGTAACTGTGACTAGTGGATTTTCGAATAGGTCAGGCCATCTCTAATTGTGGAGCTCTAACTTCATTAATTACTTAGTAAGCACAAGATAACACACATTGCTGGCAGCTGTTATTTTCTCAGTGTGGTGTGGGGAGTAAATCCATCTCTCATTAAGATGGAAAAACGTATGCCTCCTTTTTCTTAGTAGGTGTTGATAAGTCAATTTCTCAAGTACTTCCCTGAAAAATGCTGAAAATCTGGAGTTAAATGTGCTCCTGACAATTAAAGCTCTCTGGTTCACAGAGAGCTTAGTTAATAAAGTGTCTGAAAGCTGAAAACAGTTTGAGATGGGCTCAAAATGTTTTAAGGTTTGCTAGTATGACTAGAGGATTGAGTGCACCTTCAGTTTGCAAATGACACAGAGTTGGCAGGAACTGTTGATCTGCTTGGGGGTGGGAAGACCCTACAGAGGGATCAGGGCAATCTGGATTGCTGGGCTGAGGCATATGGGATGAAGTTCAACAAGACCAAGTGCTGGATCCTGCACTTTGGCCACAACAACCCCAGGCAATGCTACATGCTTGGGGCTGAGTGGCTGGAAGACTGTGTGGAAGAAATGGACCTGGGGGTATTAATCAATGCTCAGCTGAACATGAGCCAGCAGTCTGCCCAGGTGTCCAAGAAGGCAGATGGCATCCTGACTTGTATCAGAAATGCTGCAGCCAGCAGGAGTGGGGAAGTGATTATCCCTCTGTACTCAGCCCTGGTGAGGCTGCACATTGAGTACAGTGTTGAGTTTTGGGTGCCTCACTGTGAGAAGGACATTGAGGCCCTGGAGCATGTCCAGAGAAGGGCACTGAAACTGGTGAGGGGTCTGGAGCGCAAGTCTTATGAGGAGTGGCTGAGAGAACTGGTATTATTTAGTCTGGAGAAGTGGAGGCTCAGGAGATACCATACTGCACTCTTCCTCTCCCTGAAAGGAGGTTGTGGCGAGGTGGGGGTCGGCCTCTTCTCCTCTGTAACTAGTGATAGGGCTGGAGGGAATGCCCTCAAGTTGCACCAAGGGAGATTCAGGCTGGACATGAGGAAAAATTTCTTCTCTGACAGAGTGGTCAGGCACTGGAACAGGTTGCCCAGGGAAAGGTGGTGGAGTCAGCATCCCTCGTGGTAGTCAAGAAAAGTTTAGATGTTGTAGTGAGGGACATGGCTTAATGGGGAAATATAGGTGGATGGTTGGACTGGATGATCTTGGAGGTCTTTTCTAACATTGGTGATTCTATGATTCCCCATTTAGGAGGAGTCAGAAGGGAATCAGAAGTTTTAGCTCTTAAATTTCCTAGCACTGGCCAGAATGCTTTCTCTTTTGACTAAGTACAGATGCAGAAAGACAATAATTATCTTTTTAATGCAATTTTTTAAGCAAAATATATGAATAATAGCTTCCTATTTCTGCAGTTAGATTATTTTTATTGGGGTAAGGTTTGTCTATGTGTGACAGATGTAATTCACTGAAGTAACAAAACAGTGCAGTAGCAATTTTCTTCAGAAATTCTTAGGATAAGACTTCTCCTGTCAGTAGTGAGTCATGAAGAGTATTTGAGCTGTTATATCCAACAGGCAATGCCTGCATAGCCATATTGCAAGGTTTGCCCTTCTAAACTTTGATTTGCGTAATTTAAATTTTTAATGCAAAGAAAGAGGAAGAGAAGAAAGGAGGAGAGAAAGAAATGAAGATCAAATCATTTTATGGATCTACAAGGCTTTGTATCATGCCGGTGTATGAATCAGCTAAAAGTAGAAAACTTTATGAAAAGATAATGTAATTTATAAGCTCATTCTACTTCAAGTCTTGATTTCTCTTAGATATTTTAGAGATGCTGCAGTGCTAACAAGAGTAGAAGTTTTGCAGATAAAGCAAATACTGTCATTTTCTCCTCAGTGTAGCTTATTTAGTATCAGACATGACTGTTAACAAGCCATTTCAAAGGAGGCACAAAGAGAGTAAGACTTGGCTTTGATCTGCTGCACTTTGATCAAACGTAAGTACTGTAAGAAATCCAGGAGTGCAGGCACAGTTTTCTTGCATTATGTAAATCCTCAGGGAAAGGCAAGGACAGGAATAAAATCATTATCTATTTCATCTCAAAGAATTGTGACAAGCAAATACTTCTACCCTGATACATATGCTCCCCTTTTGAGTGTGATGTATTTGGAAGGAGAATGTGTTTGGAATGAGAATGGCAGAAGGACAAACACATCATCCCAGACAAGTTTGCTGTTTTGGAAATAAAATGCAGGCCTTTTCTCAGTTTAAACATAACCACTGGATCAGTAATATGCTCAAGATTTTCTTTCCAGGATGATGGTCAGTAGAAACTGAATCTGAGAAATTCAGTTCTCTCTTCTCTGTAAACTTCACTGATGAAAGTTGCATACGGAGATGGATCTAAACGTAATAGATACATAAGCACAGCACTTTGCAGGTTTTCGTATACAAAATACTTTAAATGGAAGACAGTCCTGGTCTAGAAGAGAACACGCACCATTGGTTACCTTGTTGAATATTAAATGCAGGAAATCAAATTGAGCAGTGAAGATAATCAAGAATTGTATCAGAAATGAACACCATTTCTATTTGAAATGTATCTAGTTAAATTCTACTTATTTCATCCTGCTTAGAGAATTTTAGGCAGAGGTTTTGCTCAGTTTCCTCAGCTGAGAAATGAAAAAAAAAAAAAAAAGACAGCAAAAAAACCCAAAAGAAACAAAAAAATTAAGCAAAAAAGAAATCCCCCCACAACAACAAAATAACAACAAAGCCCCGAAATACATTACTTTTCTCATAAGATGTTCCTATTTCTGTTCAGAAAAATGAATAGGAGTGTAGAAGAAGATACAACGTACAGTAGCTGGAATGCATTGATTCGTTGAGATTATTTCAGGTTACAATCCCATCTGCAGATCTTGATAATGTATGTGTTACAGTTTTCATAAATAACAGGTAATGCTATTAGCCCTGCTCAGCTAAGGTTCTCCTCTAAAGTTCCTCAGTGTTTTTGTATGCTGTTCAGCCAGATGAAAGGAGACAATGTACAAGTCAGAACTGAATAGTAGGTGGTTCTGTAAAGTTTGAAGTAGCTGACTTTCCAGCTTTGTGCACCACTAACGAAAGGTGCTGTATTAGTCCATGTTCAGTGTAGTTCTGTGTGAGCTTGCTTCATGTCAAAATATTAAAAATGAGTCTGTGAAATATGCCTTATTGTGGTGGAATAGTACCTCTATTTCTCTCCGTTCTGTTCATAGCTCCTTAGACAGTAGAAAAGAGAGGTGAAAGAACTACATTCCTGCTGTTTTAACTGGCTTTTATTTCTGGTTAATGTAACATTGAAGATCTGCATCTCACAGCAAAAACTGTTGGAAAACTAGTCTTCCAGATTGGACTGAATGAATTTAAGATGAACTCTTGGATGGAGGACTGTAGCTGTTACATACCTCTGAAGAGAAGTCAGCAAATTCAGATAATTTAAGTACTTAGGACTTTATGTAGCCAAAATAATTTTGAACTTTGAACATCTGTTTTTCCCTGAATTTTTATGTGTACTGGGAAAAGTGAACACATGAATTCTACTCTGTGAATAGAGTAGAATAGAATCGTTTGAGTTGGAAGAGACAACTTGTGATTTCAGCGGTTGGAAAAGCACTCTTGTAGATGGGTAGAGAATAGTGAGCACACCTGGTTTGGGAGGGCTCTGTAGAGGTACGCTGCAGAAGAATGGAATGTGGTGAGAACTGAAAATGCAAGATTTTATTGTGGTGTGCATTATACTAAGTGAAAGACCATACATCCAGAAGCAGATTCCTTTGGATTCATTCATAATATTACCTGTATTGTCATAATTACTCTAGGATTTGACAGCTGTACAAGATTGGTTCATGTGATTGTCCTCGAGCTACTGAGTGAAGGTGCCTTTGACGTATGGATGGATATACAAATATAGATATAGTGTGCACAGTTTATAAATACTTGACAAATGCTGCACTTTTCAGTCTATCTAGTGCCCATTAAAAGTCAATCCAGCTGTTTTAAGGAAATTGGTTGTACAACTAATAACGCTCATTGAGTTTTGAGAGGATTCTTTCTGAAACTGATTGTGGTTGAACTGTTCATTTAAATTTTGGAACAGTATGCATTGTTGCACAGTCAAATTGCTTGTGATGCTGTGTTCATAATGCATACATAATTTGAGCAAAAGACGTATGAAAAGCAAGCTAATAAATGAATAATGTAAAAAAAAAGTTTCTTACTTTAAGCTATAATAGCTGCATTGTTTGCATTAGGCTTTAGACTGTTGCCTGCTTTTCTAACATATCAAAATCTTATATTTTTTCTTATTACATTGCATGTGTTTGAAAACGCCAGTTTTTTTTTAGGAAAGATTTCTGCAGCTGAAGTTGATAACAAAACTCAAAGAACTACTATTATAAATCTAATTGCAGTCTACATCTCTCAAGAGAGATAGGAATGGTCAAATTAAAAGTGCTTATTAAGTTTATTGTGTTAATTAGCTGACAGGTCACATGGTGTTTTCAATTCTTTGTGAACAGACCTTGTCAATGTATAAATGCTTTAAAATATAAAATGTAAAACTTTTAATTTAAAATTAAATATATTTTTAATTGAAATATTAAAAAGTGAGGAAACGTACTTTGAATAAAATTATTTTAATAGATGAGGACTGAATTCATTGCTTTCTATTACAGTAATTTCGGAAGCATCTGGGATCCAAATACTTTATTGCTGGTTTTGGAAATTACTCAAAATTTATACTATGTTGTTGTCTTAAATTGTTCCTAAAGTTGTATGTAACATATGCTCACAAAAGGTCATTATGTACCTGCAGCAAAACCACTGAAGGCTTGATATGCTGCAGTGTTTTCTGTATTAAATCTAGAGAAAAATCTACTTCAAATCTAAATTTTTAGTATTTAATGCTGTACTAACATTTTTAGTAGCTGAAATTTGTTCCAATTCTGTTCAGCTTTCCTGAGACTATATGCTGTTTCAAATATTTTTTTAGAAAGAGTAGTTTAAAATCAGTTTATTTAATGAGCATGAAAACAGGCATTTACCACAAAATCTTAAGCTTTCAGAATGGTTCTGTTATTCTCCATAGGAAAATGAATGACATTTTGGTTTCAGTTCTCTGTTCTTCTTTCTCATGCTTCCGTATGTTGGGTCCAGGCTTGATGTTTGTCCTCTAATTGCAGGTTTCATACTTCTAGAATTCATTAAAATCACATAACTTGAATGGCCACCACTAAATCTTTTCAAGTCAAAAATATTCACTTAGGACAGAGCTTTACTCAACAGAAGATGGAGAAGTGGTTTTTTATGAAACTGTGTTCTGTAATTTTGACCGGTTGCTAGAGAATACAATGTGCAGCTAATTCAGTGTCAGTCTTTGCTACCTAAGATCTGATATTTAAATGAACACTTTGAACTAGCAGAATTTTAAGTGCTTCCCATAAAATAAAGAGAAAAAAATTGAGGCGCTGACTTTTTAAAGAGGAGATGCCAGAAGAGTAGCTTCTACTCGTGCATTTTCTTTAATGCTAGATACATTTCCAAGGAAGTGAAACATTGAGTTCAAAATAGACTTTGATATGGTGTGTTTAAAGAAAGAGATTTACTGATTTCTTGCTTTTTCTTCCTACAGCTAGTTGATGTGGAAAAATGGGTATGTGATTCTGTCTTTTATTCACTTGATCCCAAATGTTTCATGTTGCCACTGAGTCTAAGCTGTCTGTTTTTATACCCTGTGTGCTCATGAACCTTCAACTTGCTTGGCTCAAAAAGAGAGGCAAATACAAGGCCATATAAGATGTGATCATAACTGAATTTTCGTAGCAAATTTCATGCTAGCACAATGACCTCTCCCTTTAAATTAGATCTTAGAATTGTGCAATGCACTCTTGTGATTATTGTCTCTCAGTTTTTGAGCCTTGCTGTCTAGTGTTTTTATTCCATTCTGTTACCCACCTTGTCTTTTCCAGTACAGACAACATAATCCTAAAATGCATGACAATAATTAATACTAATAAATAATGGGTGATACTGTTTCTAACTGCATCTATTATATGTACTAAGTATTTCAGATGGAGAACAGCTGCTCCAGAATAAAAAATCATTCATAGATCACAATAAATGAAGTCAAAGCACAGTTCTTGGCTGGATGTTTTGCTAAGACCTTTCCTAATGTGTCTGTGTATTCCATGCACATTTGTGTGGACATCCAGTATAAATCCCCAATATCTGATATGTTTGCATATGTTTCTTTCAAGTGTAATTGTGACATGTGCATATGTATGAGTTAGTGGTCATAAAGGTGTGCATAAAATTGTTCACATCGGGGGAAAAAAAAAAAAGCCTCTCTGAAAGCTTGGACCATAAAAAGCCTCTGTAATTTCTTGGTATTTAATTTGCACTGCACGTGATCAGAAACCACTCAGACATCCTATGGATTATGGGCATTTGCATTGCTAGAGCACTGGTCTTACTTCATTTCAGCTAGAGTTTGTAGAATTTTAATCTGTGGCAATTACACATTTATAGCAAGTAGTGAATTAAGTTATAGCTTGCTTGACGTGCCTGTAGCTAAGTACATATTTTAAATGGTGGCTTAAGATTTTCAGCTCACTTTCTATTCAAGTATCTCCAATTACCTATATAACGATATATAAATGCTTGTAGTATTTATTAATCAGTAAATGTAGTTAATTTCTGTTCATTATACCAGTATGCTGGCATTATACATGTTCTATAAATCAGATATTTTTCAAAACCAGTATAGAGTCACTTGGAATGTTTTTTAAGCCATAATGGTGGTTAGATTATCTTCTCATTTTGTCCGGCATTTTAATTACAACTGAGAGGACTTAACCCACAGAACCCGAAGATATAGAATTAATTCCTGTGAACAATTCTTCTGTAAAGAGAAAAACGGTGTTATAGGGAAGTTGAATAGTATACAGGTACCTGTATATACAGGCCTCATACTCTGACATAGCTTGTTTTTTGACTGAAGTATTTGAAGAGTGTATTCTTGGAAAATACAGTGTTACCTGAATAAATACAAGTGAGATTTGCCTTTTTTTTTTTTAATTTCAAAATTTAGTAACATCAGAATGTTATCCTTGAGAGAAGCTGCTCTGCAGAAATGTGTTCTTAAACCATGCTAAAATGAAATGCTTCCCATGACAGCAGAGCTAAATGTTTATTTGCAACTTGCGTGAGATGAAGACTTTTCTTAGTTGATCAATTCAGTAATCCAGACAGTCTCCTATCTGATGGGGCTGAAGTGAGTGCTGGCTTTACTTCAAATATGAAATTATCTCACTTCAGGTGAGCTCTCATTTGCCCTCTAAGGCAGCCCTTAGCACTCTCTTTAATTCCAGATGATTCCCTGGTAGATTACAGGTGTACATACTGAATTAATCCAGAATGCATTAAAGGGACATACAAAACTGAAACATGCATTTGAAAAGTTATTAAACAGTAGCAGAATGCTGTCTGTTGCACAGATGATACAACAGCTGATTTCTGGTCGCTGAGGTTAAATACTTCATTTTAACACGTGCAACTCTCCGTAAGACATCTTCCAGTGTAGAATGTTCAAGGTCTGCTCACTTACGCCTGTATGCCTGTGGACACCTTGAAGCCCAATCCCAGAGCATAAGTTAAGCAAACTTCATGCCAAACTAGTGACCAAATAAGTAACTGAACTTACTACAAGCAGTTTCATGCAGTTAAGCTTAACTCATCCACTTCTGGGCTGTTCCAGCCTGTAAAGTCTGCTGGTGAAATTTTTAGAGTGAATTACTCCAGTTCAGCTGTGCATTGCTTCAGTTACTATCACTGTTTTAATTTTGTCCTTAAACCTTTATTCCATTGTAAGAAGGAGAGTATTCAAGCTATTTTAGGTAAGAACTAAGTGAGCTTGAGATATTCCTTGAACTTCTGTTTTTTAACTGTTGTATCTCTCCTGGTATGTCTGGAAGGACCATAGGTCTGCTTCAGCACAGAATCAAACGTAGAGCCATAGAATGGCTTGGGTCAGAAGAGACCTTAAGGAATATCCAGTTCCACCCCCCTGCTGTGGGCGGGGTTGCAACCTACCAGCTCAGACTGCCTGGTGTCCCATCCAACCTGGCCTTGAATACCTCCAAGGATGGAGCATCCACAGCTTCTCTGAGCAACCTGTTCCAATGTCTCGCCACCCTCTGAATAAAAATTTCTTCTTAACATCTAATATAAATCTTTTCTCTTTTTGTTTAAAACAATTCCCCCTTTGTCTTGTCCTTATCAGACCATGCAAAAATTATCTTCTTTCTGTCTTTAAGCTCCAAGTGCTGCAGGGCCACAGTGAGTTCTCCCTGGAGGCTTCTCTTCTCTGGGGTGAACAAACGCAGCTCTCTCAGCCTTTCTTTGTAGGAGAGGTGCTCTCTAACCATCTTGTTGGCGTCCTCTGGACCTGCTCCAATGGCTCCACATCTCTGTGCTGGTGGCCTAGGTTTGGAGGCAGTACTCCAGGTGGGCCACCATGAGGGCATAGAAGAGCGGTACATACAGTTGTCTCCCTCTCCCTGCTGGCCAACCTTCTTTTGATGCAGCGCAGGATTCTGTTGGCCTTCTGAGCTGCAAGTACACGCTGCTGGTTCATGTCAAGCCTTTCATACAGCTCAAGTCCATATCTGTAGGACTATTCTTAATCAATTATTTTCCCAGTCTGCACACATCTGGGGTTGCCTTGACCCATGTGCAACATCCTGCACTTGGCCATGCTGAATCTCATTAGGTTCTTGGGGGCCCACTCCTAAAGCCTGTCCAGGTCCCTTTGGTTGATGTCCCTTCCTTCTATTGTGTCAGCTGCACTGATCAGCTTAGTGTCATCTGCAAACTTACTGAAGGGTGAACTCAATCCCATGTCTTGATAAGGCATCTTGATAAAGATGCTAAAGAATACCAGTCCCAAGACAAGCCCCTGGGGAACAACACTTGTGATTGACCTCTACCTGGATATATAACCATTGACTTCTGATGCGTATAGCATTCCAGGTTTCATGATTTTAGATTAGATTTTAGGCATATGGCATCCATCATTCTTTCCATCATCTGAACTCAATCACTTGCTCACAAATAAGCTATTTAAGTTTCTTTTGAGGACACTAAGGATGTGTTGTTAATACAAATATTTACAGATTTTGGGGGCTATTATACAATTTGACTACTTAGATGACTTTTGGTTAGCACTTCTGACATGAATTTCACCTCCATTCTTGGGTTTTCTGACTATATGAAAAGAGCATAATAGCAATGTTATGTTTAATACTAAGCTGCTGAGGTTAGTTTTCAGTACCTCTTAGTATAAAGGTTATTTCTTTTGTACTACTGCTGTAGAAATTTGCTTACAAAGAAATGTTATACTTTTACACAAAGCTATTCAAAAATATGGAAAACATGTAAGCTGAAAGTGTAGACATTTAGCTTCAATTTGTGGTACTATTGATACCTGGAACACAGCTTGAAATTCTCAGATCTGTAAAATGAGCTGCGGGAGAAATACCAAGGGAATCCTAATATGTAGTTATAAATGCTACCATCCTATTAAAAGAAACTTTGGTCAGATTTACACACAGTTTTGCTGTGGAAAGAATAAAGTTTTAAAAAAATGTTTGTATCACTTTCTCTACATGGTATGAACTAGACCTACACTGCAATTAGCATCTACTAAAATACAGAGTATACTAAGTTTGGAAATGCAGTTGTAATTGAAAATACAGCAGTAGGTGTAGTTTTTTAAACAGTATTTCCATATTCACTACATTTGCTATGATTGCTCATTTTAACATCGTACAGGACTATCTTCTCCCATTCTCAATTTTTCCTTGAGATCTGTATGAGAACAAATAAATGATTTACCATGTTGACTTCCATCTACACTGTCATATTTAAGGTTTGAACACAAATTCTTTGAGGAAGATAAAATATTTTTGCAGAAATGGTGTATTTTACAACTTCAGAAACATGATAAATCTCTTTTTAGGTAAAGAACTCAGTGTGAACAAAAAATTCTTAAAAAATATATTCAATTTCTTAGGTAACTAAAGATTGAAGATCATACTGATTAATAATCATGGGTGTGCAATGAGTTACTTCAAATGGTACTGAAGACATCTTAAAGTAACTATTTCTCTCCAATGGAGCTTTGCTCATTATTTATCTAAGTCATGGTGCAAACCATGGATGTAATCCTCCTACTGAATGCTCAGAATTTCATTCCTCTGCGAGTATGGTTTTTCTGTAACACTAAGCACTCAATCTTTTGTGCCCAAAGGATTAAATAGCATGTGCAGCTGAAAACTTGAGTTACTGGAATAGGGTTATACAGTTGTCAGTTGGATTCGGTTTGTAGTTGTATCTTTCATGATAACTTTTGAGAAGATTTTAATGTTAGAGAAACGTATTAATGTAATACAGCACATTCTGATTTCTTTAACAAATCGTTATAGAGGTATAATGCTATCTTTAATGACTTCAGTCATCAGACTTGCATTGATTTCAGAATGATGGAGTTCAACACAAAGGCTTTTATCTGTACTCCAAAAAGACATCAGAAGTCCAGTTATTGCATTGCTCCTTATCTTCTAGGTGCTCAGTAGAGAGCCTACAATGTATTCTTGAGTTCACTGTAGATAGTGTAGAATTAGCAAGTTATTTAAGCTGATAACTGTAGTTAAGACGGAGAATCAGAAGCTTCTATTCTGTATTTATTCTGACCCTAAATAGAACGACAGCTTAATAAATCAGATTAATCTAAGAAATGCCTTTCTTCCTTGACTAGCTGAAAACCATATAGTGCAGATAAATCACATCCTTATTAATTCTTAAGACTGAGGTTTCTTTTATTGCATGTCATGCTGGGTTTTGCATACATCCGTATGGTTTGTAAGGGTCTATATAATGCAAAAATTTCAAACATGAACATGACCAAGTGTTGCTGTCAGTAGTTCTGCTCCACAGACTGAGATTTGTGTATAACTAAAGTAATGGGTCATCACAGTTTGATCTTTTACTTTTAGCTGATTATCGTTGACTAGCGTACCACAATTCTTTGTTGTACTTGGTGACTATTAGTCTGTATCATTTTAACATTTTGGTATCAGTCTTTGGTGAAAAAACCTTTCAAGAGTACTGGATATTGGAATGATACTAAGAAATTTCAAGTCATAAGGCTGTTCTTTCTGATTAATTTTCAAGTGTGAAAACTGACAGCACGTTCAGTTGCAAATGTTATATGAGAGATCAATGTGCTCATTCATTCTGTGGAATAAAGAGCATTATGGAGGAGCAGAAAGGAAGTTTTTTCTCTGTAGAAGGTGAGTTGGAGCAGTGTCCTGTGTAACACTGTTGCACACCTGTAATTTTGTTTTAGGGGTTATTTTTTTCCTCCCCCCAAAGAGAAAGTTAATGTTTTTAAAAGTATGTGTTACACTTCACCCTGGAATGGATTTGATTTTAAAACATGAGAGAGCTGTCTTGTAGAAGGATGTAACAGGAGTACCTGGAACCCTCTGTCCTGTACATCTGACAATAGCTGGGCAGCTACTGCCCAGTTCATGACAGGTAATTTCTCTAGTTTATCTTGAAGCTTCATAGAGGCATTCACTTCAGTTCTGTTGTGATAACTTGCATGTAAGTGTTTACTGTGAAGAGAAAGCATTCTTATACTAGCGGGCTGAGAGTTTTTTTGTCCTGATGTTTTTGGCATTAGGTAAATAAGTAAATGTTCGCAGTTTCCTCACTCACTGTCACTCTCTCATGGTTTGTAGCTTGAGGGTGTGGTGCATTCTGTCTTTAAGAACAACGTGTAAATGATCTTCAAAATTATTAAGGAGCCAGAGTAACTCTAAAGAACATAACATGGCAGCGACTAAGAGATGACTATTGTCTCTCTTTCATTTGCATTAGTTCACTTAATATGTTAACAGAAGAGAATGAATTGTTAATTCAGGCTTTCAAAAAAAATCTGGCATAAAATCCTCCTGTGTTACTTCAGTAATTAAGAAAAGAGGTAAACTATTCATGTTAATATGAAGCTAGTTAAGAGATTAGAATCAAGCAGTTAAATTACTGAAAGAGAGACAGGATGTTCCACAGAAGGACTGTTGCTTAATGTACTTGTCACATGGAAAAGTGATGTGGTTGCACAGTTCTCAGGACAAAATTTCTTCGATGAATAGCAAATAGAAAAGCTTGAGTCTTTGATGAATATGTTCTTCTTGACAAACAGACAACTTTATGGGAAGTGAAATTCAATATTGACGAATAAAGGAAAGGTTATATTAGAATTATGTAATGAGCTGGTTTCTCTTTTAATGCATTTATACACTTAGAGTGCTGTACACAGCAGAGCAAAGGCTTCTGTTGAGCTTCTGGAGCCTCTTATTAAAAGCAAGCAAGGTACTGGGACAAGAAACGAGATGGAAAATAATCCCAAAAGGATCTTACTGCAAATCTATGTATATACTTTAAATAATCACTTTATAGAGATGGTGGACAAGGTGTCCAGTCTTTAGTTTTGCTCAATTTGTTTCTAAATGCCTGAACACTAAATTCCAGATTTAGTGAAGATTTTCCAAAGGAGAACACCACTTTGTCATCATTATTTTATACTGTACTCTTTTTTCCCATTTATTTAATTTTTATCTAGAACATATTTTGCATCTCTGAGAGCAGATGTTACTGTTTTAAGAGCTTGTATGAAGTGAAAGCACACTGTGTTTTCTGGAGGCTACTCACTTAGACTCTTTTCATGTGAGATAGAGATTTACTGCTGGACTTCAGTCCCTAGCTTCAAAATTTCAGATATCAAAACATGAACTAATTAGGTCAGTGGGCAAAGGGTAACAATAGATCTTTTGCAGAGAAAGTGGGATCACTGCAAGTAACCTCTCCTTTTACTCTTAAGCACCTCAATGAAAATTAACCCCAACATTTCCGTAATTTTCTGACATCAGTCATGTGGCACTTCATTTTTTTTATTAAATGCATGAAATATTAATAATATTTTCATTTTCCTAACTTTCTCTGTATTTGCATATTATATATTGTTACAGTGGTGGTGTTGCTTCCCAGCACTGCTCTTTGAATGCAAGACTTGATAACTTGCATTGAACTATTATGCAGACCAGTATTTAAAGATGATTAGGTATGGCATCTATTTTGCCTGCACTGCGTTGTATCTTTAAGCCATAAGTATTTAATATAGTGTATTATTTAAAGGAAAAAAAATCTTGCATTAAAGAAAGATGAAGCCTTGTTCTGAGCAGCTGTTTTGCTTTCTAGCACAAGCTATAATTATGCTAATTACAATGATAAATGTTCCTTTTAATTGTGATTTGTAGTTCTGTGTATCCCACTCACTATTTTAGAGAAAACAAATCCCATTTTTAACCACCTGAAAAGCAAATATTCATTTCACATTTTCTCTTTTTTTCCCCTCTCATGGCTCTACAGAAATTTATGATGAAGGTAAGCAAGTTAAACGTTTAGTACTGTATTTTCTGTAAATTCCCAGTTTCATTTAATTCATTATTCTTATTTTTCACATCAGCATCCAACTTCCCTTTGCTGAAAAAGAACATACTGAATTTTGTAAAAGTATGGATTTAGAAACTGCAGTGATTCTAGCTTGAATTGGGGTTATGACTTATTCAGATCGCGATGGCCCAAAGGCAGGCATCTGTGTCGTGGAGACAGAGCACTGGGCCAGCACCTGTCGTTCTCAATTCATCCTTTTTCTTTCTGTGAGAATGAAACACTATCTGGTAAACAAGCAATCTTGAGACAATGAGTAAGCAGCAGAAGTCCCTGTAAAACACTGGAGCATTTTGCAGAGCAGGGGCAGCATGCTCTTTCTTCCGTGACAAGACTACTGTTGTGAGTGGGCAGCCTGCTGGGGCTCAGGTCAGTGAGCAGGAGCTCTGCTTCCTCTCTCTCTTTTTTCTTGTACTTTTTTTTTTCCCCCTTTTTAACTAAGATAAGGAGTTTGGAGAAATTCCAGGCGTTCTAAATAACTGACATTTGGAATAGTTGGCTGGGATTTATCCAAGATATGCCGGTTATGCACTTTTTACTTTTTGCCTTCTAAAATGATTTGCTTACGATTTTCATCCCTTAGGAGCCCCCACTTCTGTGATATGTGATGTCTTGCTTGCTTCATTGTCACTCTGAGCTGGGGAGGAATTTGGGGCTAGATAAGCAGTGCTATTTCAGGCTCTGAATTTAATGACGTCAGAGGAGTTCTCTTAATATGACTCCTCTGCTGATCCATCTTTTCTTCCCACTTGGTTGTCTGTCTTATTCTTTATCTGTGAGCTTCCTTCTCAAGTGACAAGGATGACTCACATTCCTTGTATCATACAGTAACAGAAAAAGCTTTTCCACAGTCCTTACCCTGTGAAAAATGCCTCCCTCCTCCGCTTTTTAGCTCTAAAATAACTAGGCAGATTTTAAATAATTTCATCCATCTCCTCTGCAGAGAAAGAGGAGAAGGTGGTGGGAAGAGAAATCTTCACTAGACTAAGGGAGAAATCAATAAATTTTCTCTTGGGTAATTTTTTCCTAAATTGCTGTAAGTGCTTGAAAATAGGAGTTTGTAATGGAAGCGTTACCTCAGCCAGAATGTAAATGTTTGTTTTACAAAGAGAGCTCAAAACAGATTATCAATATTATTTATTTTTGATTTATTTTAACTGCTGTGTTGGCTTTTCATTGATGTGAAGTTCATCACTGTTGGAAAAGGGAAACATAAATGTAGTGCTGGAAATGCTAAACACAAGGTGCATCTGAAGTGTTTCTAATTATGTGAATGATTAATCTGCCTTCCAACAAGTCAATATTATCGAAATTGAGATCATTTAGCATGATGCTGGCAGAAATGTTTGTCATCATTACCAATCATTCCAATCTTTTTAATGCAAGTAGTAAAGTATCTGTGTTCTTAACTGAGTAAGACATACCCATGATTTTTATTGGCCTGTTAATTTGTTCAGGTGATATTTATATGAAGTATAATTACACATTGTACTTTTAAATCAAGGTAAACTTTGAAAACCTACATTTTATCGTAGCTCCTTTTTCTGTTCTTTGGCTTCGCATGTTATAAAATAGGAGGTAAGTGCCAACTGTACAAAAAAGAAGTGTGGAGTGTCTTTTGATTTTGTTTGTGTGTCACAGAGGTCATCTTTATTGAAGAGCAGATACCAGCAGAGCCATCAGCCATACTTATCTCCATACCTGAATTTTTGCAGCACTTACCGTTTTGCAGTGAATTCCTTGAATAAATGTAGCATAATGAAATAGTGATTTAAAAGGTGTGAAGACTACAACACGTATAGCATAATGTATGTATATAATGCCTTATTAAACTTCCTGTTATTGCCTTTCAACATGTTATATAGGCTACAGTGAGACAAGGAAAGAGGCTTTAAATGGTGTTGAATATGCCCTTCAGCACTGCTGTTACTTGAGATGAGAGAGGTGAAGGAATACATTAGCACAATGCTGTGTGTCAGTGAATTGATTCACTTGACATCTTTAAATTCTAAGTAGCTGCATGCTATGGGTTTGGTGCCAGCCTCTGGAAATGGCAGTCCAAAGAACACAGTAATTACATAAGGGTCTCATTAGCATTTATGTTTTTATGGAAGAAGAATTCCCCGCGTCTGTGTCTGGATGTTGTTACTTTGGAAATTCTGTCATCTTCTCTCCAAATATTTTTGAAGAAAACAAATATTTCTGTAAGCAAGGAGAACATGGAAAACTCTTTGGCTCACACTCCATAGCTTTGTTTGCAGTCTTTTATATTTGCACCATTTTCAAGTTCTCCAATGCTGCTGAAGATGTTATTTCTTAGCATTGCTGTTCCAAGTGCGAATTGTTTAGTTTAGCCTGACTAATCTATAGTGACTCAGACTGTTCCTACACATTCTGATTTCACCACCACTTTGGGTTTTCTAGACTCTTTGGTCTAGACCTCACCACAACCTCCTATCAGGGAGCTGTAGAGTGCATCAAGGTCTCCCTTGAGATTCCTCTTCTACAGACTAAACAATCCCACTTTAGCTCAGCTTGTGCTCCAGACACCTCACCCGCTTCGTCGCCGTCCTCTGAACACGCTCTAGCGCCTCAATGTCTTTCTTGTAGTGAGGGACCCAGAACTGAACACAGTACTCGAGGTGCAGCCTCAGCAGTGCCAAGTACAAGGAGATCATCACTTCCCTGGTCCTCCTGGCTGTACTATTACTGATACAAGTTAGGATGCTGTTGGCCTTCTTGGCCGCTGTGGCACACTGCTAGCTCATGTTCAGCGCAGCATTGATCAACACCCTCACATCCTTTTCCTCTATGCAGATCTCCAGCCACTCTGCCCCAAGCCTGTAGCACTGCATGAAGGAGACTTTCTCTGTTTTCCAGCTAGCTGTTGCCTAGTGTCAGGACAAAGCTCTTATGCTGATTCAGTGTGAAAAACATTAGACACTGATATAACTGTGGGGAGTCTCATAGGGCACTTACCTGTGGTGGTCTCTGATTCTGGTCAGCTTGTAGGATTGGATCTTCACTGCTGGTTTTAGGTAAATTGGTCAATAATAGATTAAAAAATGCATTCTAATAATGGAATGAATTATTTTTACATTCCTGTGGAAGCATCATTTTGAGTATCCTCTACAGAAATGGTTGGAGCATCATGCAAAGGTTTTTGCCTAGAATCACACAAGGATGCTTTTAGAAAATGAAACATCCTTCCTTCCCGTTCCTCCTGATTCCTTTCAGTCTCTATCCAGGTTCTATCACTTCATTGCTAATTCTGCCATTGTGGAAGTTTCGTTCTCCTGAGTGAGGACTCAAAATCTTTCAAGATCTAAACTCAAGATCTTTTAGTGCTTTTCTTTCATCTTGCAGGTTACTAAATGGCATCCTTTCATTTGCTTAAATATCAATCTTAAGTGATTTTATATGAACAAAGTACATATTCCTCACATTATGCTTTTCTTTCTAGGGAACCAGTTGAGGTCACATGCTAGTATTGGTCTCCTACTTAAAAAAAAGTTTTATTTGGCTCTTAATAAAAGGCATTGATGTCAACAGTCTTGCATCTCTGGGCACAGGTAGATTCTGGTTAGGAAGAATGTACACCAGGGCCTAGCATACTTTCACTCAGAATGCATGGTTGATGATTTTTTCAAACCAATCCTTGTAATGAGACCTTCATTTCCAATTTGATTTCTTTTGCTAATGGATCAAAACATAATTTCAAATTGTATTGACTGCTCATGCATGGAGAACGTGACAGCTCCCGCACGAGACCCAGAGAATGGAATTTGAGAGACTTCCATCTGTGGTGGCTGCAGTTTTCTGCTTGGTATTTTTATGATCTTGTTGGTGTTCAACCAACCCCTATACGAGTTCAAAGCAGGAAATTGTGAGATATTCTAAGTTTAATTATATGCTTCTACTTATGCTATTAAATCTAGTGCCTAGATTTAGAGGGTTTTTTTTCCTCGTTCTGAGGTTTTTATAGCCGTAAAAATGTTTGTTGGATGTATACCACATAGCTTCATAAGACTTAGAACACTTCCTTGGTGGAGATAATAACATTTTCACATTTTCTGGTAAGTGTTTTTATGGCTGTGTAAGGTGTCCTCTGTTTGACGTGTTGTCTCCAGCATCTGCTTTTAGTTAGTTAGAATAGTTGAACATAATCATTAGAAACAGTTAGCTTTTCCCCTCATTCAAACTTGTCAGGCTGATGCTTAAAAGTAGATTTGCAATATCTTTATTTAAAATACTAAGTTGATATGTTTTAAGTCATTGCATCATTACTACATGTTGCAATTTAAGCTGCTGTTAGCATTTTAAATCTGTGACAAGAGTAAATTCAATGCAGAAATATGTTCCATAATTATCTTTGGAAACAAAATATTAATTTAAGCTTTGTTTCAGAGCCTTGCTCCATTTTAATGAAATGTAAATACCTGATGCTTTAAAAGACATTGTTTTACTACTGTGCACTTACGTCATATTTGAGACTTTTAACTTTATCCTGCTATATTTGCCTTGGAAGATACTTGTGAAGAAAAATGGTAAGCATATTACTTCCTTTACTGTGCAGCTACTCTTAGCTGTAATAAAACTTCAGTGCCATGGAAATGGTTATGTAGTATTTTTGGAAACCCATTCAGAGCAATACTGAATGGCCCTAAGCTTCATCTGGACCATTTGGTCTAATGTTTAATTTGGCTAAGTCTAGGGCACAGAGGAAATACTAGGCAAAGAAACTGGTTGAAATTTACCACTGCTGTCAACTATATAGATTGGATATTTTTTAGGGCTTACTACTGATGTCTTGTAGTTTATTGTTCAACTGATTTTTATTCTTTTTAACTTCTTTCTTTTTTGTTAACTCTATCAAAACTGTAGTTGCTTACAATCTGATTTTTTTAATGTCGTTTTCCCTACAGCACATACCACTAATTCCATTCTGCTGTTACAGGTTCATCATGAAAGGAGGTCTTCCAGACAGTAAAAACAATTAGATAATTCTTAACAACTCACTGTTTTACCTTGTTCGATTTTCTAAAGAGTGTACTTAAGTTCTTATTTTGTTATGACACGTTCAGTGCTCATGGTTTAAATTGCTTTCTTGGTTGACTAAAATTGTCTGAAATATCACATATTGATGCAAGTGCATTTCTCAGGCATTGTAGTTCTGAATAGTGTAAGTGTTGCAAAAGATTTGTCTGTGCATGCACAAAGCATTGGAATTACTTTCTGTTTGAAGGAACATGCTTTCACATTTTTGTCTTTTGCTGGTATATCCCTGCAGCTCTTAGCTTTTTTTTAAATCATTTTTTATACCTTTGGGGATTGTATGGACATGTGAAGAAAGAAGCATTAGCATTGGTTTGCAGTAGTATACTCACTGATGTAATAAATCTTTTCTCTAGTAGAAATTAAGCTGTTCTCTTGAAAAGAAAGGTAATGTCCTTTTGACTAAAGATCTCTTTGGATGTCAAAGGTATTCACTAATTACAAAAAGTTCTCAGTACAAGTGAGATTGCCAGGAGCACAAGTGGCTCCAAAACATTTGTTTAGTGTACACTGAATAATTTGATGCAGCTTCTCACGAATGGACCCATGCGTAGCAATGCAACGATAGTGGTGCAGTTGCAACTGTGAGAATTAACATCACTGAAATACCTGTTTCATTTTGTCACATGATAATGCGTGTACATATGACTGCTGAGTACAAAATCATTATGCTCTAATTTTCAAATTATTGGTGAATAAAATCCCAAGAAAAGCATTCATATAATTGATATTCCTGAGTGGGCATAGCTTGTAAAAATTTAATGGATTCAGTCCTTGAACCCAAATATATTTTTCTACATCCTACTTTTATTCAGGGGAATGTATTGCCCAACTTAGAAATGACTCTGAATATTTTGAATTAAAAGCACAAAGCAAATCAAACTCATGATAGATAATGTGGAACATTTACTTGTAGTAATCTGTGCAGGATAATTTTAGGAGGTATTTAATAGACATGAAAGAAAGTCATCTGTGTTTGCAGGTGAAAGTAATTTGAATGAATGTCTGAAATATTTGAAAGCTTTTTGTGTAAAGAGTCTACAAGGAACTTGTAAAAGAAAATATTGTTTTAAATATAATTTATCTGCCTCCAGGAAGTCTTATTTTCAGTGTCTTCTGAAATTTCATTTTTTGAATGCTACTAGAAATTTGCTTAAACTTTGGTGGTGTGCTTCAGAGGATCATAGAATATCCCAAGTTGAAAGGCGCCAAAAAGGATCATTGGTTCGAACTTTTGGCTTCACACAGGACTACCAAAAAATTAAACCATGTCCTTTGTACTGGCATGTTGCATCTTTGCCATAGAAGTCCAATTATTAAATTTTATTTTGTTTAGTTTCATTTCACTTAAATTTAATTTAAAAGTTTACAGTTTACACAGTTATAGAAAATTCAGTTCTCTATAACATTCTAGATAGGAATGGATTCTTTGGACTCTTTCAGTAGACAGTTATGGCCCAGTAACTACTTACTACACAGTTTCTGGCATAAAAATAAATGCTGAATATTAAATAGATACAAAATGAACCTTTAAAATAGAAAAGACTCAGACATGTATGTAACCTGGTAGTCTTCAAAATGGAAACCAGTTTAATAGTCCTAGCTTGCTCTTCCATTCTGTCCTGAATTTTTCTGTGTTTCATTTTTTTTCCTTTTTCCCTCCGTGTATCTGGTTTGATTATAGTTGCCTCTCAGAAATGTTTAAGTGGAAGATACTTGAAAAGTTTTTTGCAATTTTTTGTTTTCTGGCTAAAAAATGGGAACAGCAAACTCCCTTGAATTTTTTAATGGGTAAAAATCTTTTTAGATAATTTTTTGCAAGAGGACTAAAATAATATTCTTTAAAGAAAAGCCAGCTCCCCATTAACTGACATTTTTTAAGAGGATCTTTTTTCTGTTTGTGTAGAAATGGAGTGTTTAGCAAAATAGTTGTTAACAGATTGATATGCCCCAAAGAAGGGCAAGTTAAGAGAGCTGTGATTTTTCTACGTTCCTCTCAGATTTTGCACAACTGGCAGCAAAATCTATATGTATTATGTCAAATTCATGGCTAGTAGCATAGAATAATTTTGACAGAAATGTTACTGATATTTCAGGCTTTTGTCCATATTAGTGATTTTATTGGTTGGATGGCTATGCTTGCTGTTGATAAAGCATCTGGATAAATCTGAAATATTGGTAAGACAGTATGTTCAGAGTGATTTTTCTCCACTTCCCCATGTGATATGAAGCAGACATTCAGCTTTCTTGTTTGGCACTGTGGTCCTGACATTATCAAATGTCTCTGTCCTTCCTTGTAGAAAATGCTGCGGTAGTAATGGTAGTTCAGAGCTAAATCTTCATGTCTTACTGTCGGACTGTGTCCATGACAAAGACTCTGACTTATATTCCTTCTTAATAAAAATCACATCAGTCATTCTTCCAGAGAGATTGCTGCAAGTGTCTCCCTGCATTTTAACTGGCATTATAGTTTGTTCGAAGTCAAGGCATACTTTGTGTCCATCAGGATACTATCTTCTCATTAAAGATGAAAGCCGTAAATTCTTGGCAGCTGCTTTTTAGTTCTCTCTCTTTTTTCTAACTACTTGCTTTTTCACAACCTGTATATATATGTTTCACCAAATAGCTCAAAAATCATCAAATATTATGTTAACGGATAAAAGTTAAGAAAAGACCATCAGTAAATGAGGAAAGGAAATCGTGGGTCGTCAGCAGAGCCATTCAGTGAGATTGGTCTTCAGCACTGACCTGAAGATGCCATAGAGATTGCATAATATGTCTCTTTCCAATTTATTCTGTAATTAATCTGATGCTCCATTCAAACACAAGGTCAGCCTGCTATGATAAAAGAAAGGGTATGAATGCTCTATGAAAGACGTTAAATTAGGTGTCTTATATGAAAGAATACTCCTTGCAGGTAGATTTAGAAATAGTTATCTATGGATGTTGAAGAGCATGATGTGCACAGTGTTGTGTATGGTGATCAGGTAAATATGCATTTGAACTCTTATCACTGTCTTGTCAGCCAGTCTCTACTCCTGATTGGTATCAGTCAGCTGCATCTCAGGTTAAGAAATTTGTTGATCATCAGCAAAAGCTGGAAGGTTGGCTGTATTTTAATGAGATTATTTGTTCTTTTGAGTGTTTAAACTGATTGTAGATAAAGCAGAATCCATAAAGAATTCATTGTGGAAAAAAATAACGAAACAGTTTCTTGAGATAATTTTTATTACCGTAATTTGTTTCAGAAGAGATTTATATTGTGCTGCTCAAGTGGAACATTTATTTAAACATTATTTCTGAATTTTCTGAAGTCTCCAAATTCTCTTGAGTTAGCTTGGATGTCTTTGAGCAGTTGTCTGGCCTAGCAGAAAAAGAATTCTGTCTAATAGTAGGTAAACACTGAAGACTAAGCAATCTGGAAAATGCTGTTCCTAAATGTGGTTGATAAATAATTAATATTTTCTGGTAAAGCAGGGACAAGAAGCTCCCTTGGAAGATCTCTCTGTATAAAAATGAGGAAATAATGAGAGATTTAGTAATATATAACAATGTAGAATGTAGTACAAAGTACAACAGAACTGCAGTTCTCTGTGGACTTTCTGCTTTAAGCCCAAGGAAGAAGGATTCAAATTTTTTTTTCAATATATTTTATACCTGACTTGAGACTGGGCACAAAATACAGCATTTTCCATCATTAGTGACTTGAGGAACTCTAAATGGAAGAAGTCAAGAGCTTTTAGATATGCTTCTCAAGATTCTACCTAGGATCTGTCCCAAGGGCTTTATATGTTCTGACTAAAACTCACTATATTCAGAGGCAATGATAACTAAGGTGAAAACATTCAAAAAGCTACATTCTTGAACTAATCTCTGGGCAGGATTTTTTTCAAGAAATACCCTTCTTGGTGACAGGGCAAATATAAATTGTCCAGAGATTGATTTTTTAAAAAATTATTTTATTTTTATTTGTTTATTTTGCAAAAGGCCTGACTTTTTTCCAATGTACCAGTATATTATTTCTTTTTCAGTCTGCACAAGGTGGTGGTCATCGAACACTACTCTATGGGCATGCAATCCTGCTGCGCCATTCCTACAGTGGCATGGTATGTAACAGGATTTGATAGCAGCAATGATTTGTTTACTGTATGAAAGCTATGTTTGACAGTACCTAGACCGTTGCCATTTATTGATATTGGGAGAACTGTTCACATCAAAGAGGCTTTTTACCCTTGGTTCGTGGAAATGTTTTTAAAGGATAGATTCCTGGAAAAATGAAGTCATTTCTCCATAAGTGCAGAAATGAAGTCCTGCTCCATACTGTTGAGTTCTCTGCTCATCAGTCTATGCTGAATTGATACTTTCCCATTGCTTTTCACTCGGATATTACAGATTGCATAAGCTGTGACTGAATCAGCAGCTAGCTGGCAACCTGTTGGAAATAAGAGTGGGAAAGGAAATTCCTTCATGCTCATATTTTGCCTTACTTTTCAGTTCCTTGAAGAATTATATGGTTTCAGAACGGCTTAACTATGGATGAGTCTTTATGGAGCTGAACTTTGATGTAACCAGCTCCTATTTCCACTCTTAGTATTCCCATCTCAGTGGAAAGGTAACCTGGATAAAGTCTCAGAGTTTATTTTAGAACATATAGCTTGATCAAGTCTCCTTGAGAGCCATACAGACTAGCAAGCATTTATTTATGTTCTTGATAGTAACTAACTGGGGTAATTTAAGAATTGCTGTTGTGTCAGCAGATTTTTATATTGCAGCATACTATCAGACACTAGTGCAGGCACAACAGGTGATGTGTGCTTCTTTTTCTGTTAGTATCTATGCTGCCTCTCAACATCTCGATCTTCAATGGATAAGCTGGCCTTTGATGTAGGACTGCAAGAGGACACCACAGGTAACACTAGTTTAAAAGACTATATAATGAGGAATACCTTCATTCTAAAAATTAGAGACCTATAAAAATGTATAAACAACATAAAAATTAAGAATATTTCAAGGGCTAAAGAAGCAGAAGTTAATATTTTTGTCTTTTACACATTCTATATCTTTACATTTTCTAATATATTTTGTAACTTATTTTTTATGAAATAGAAACATGTGTATTGATATGTAAGTATAAATTTTTTACAGTGAATATAGGTAAAGGAAAATTTTCAAGTTGTTGTGGCTGTAGGAGTCTTCTGCTGAAATTTTTTTGAACTTGAATTATTTTTAGCAAAGATTCTATTAATGTTTAAGAGCCGCCAGTGATATGGATTTATTTGTACGTTTGAGAGCAATAGAGCTTCTGCTGCTGCCATCATTTTGGCTGCTTAATTAGAAACTAAAGGGTTTGCTCACTTTTTAAAGCATCGCTCTAGCTAAGATTAATATCAATAAAAACAATTAAGTGATTCCAAAGTGAGATAGCTTTTTCTAAGAAGTGCACTTTTCCTGCAAGGAATGTATCTGAAAACAAGGTTTATCATGAGAATTTGTGACTTTAATACTTGAAAATACTGCAGGGAATTACAAATAATAACTGTCAGTAGAAATGGAAGAGCATAATTGAATGTAGATTCTATTTTAAACATTATTTTAGGTGCTTTTTTATGTGTCGTGGTGGTGTTCTCCGTACTGATGTTTTTTTCCCACATCTTTGTCGTAGTTCTCAGTGAAATATTTTTCAGTCTTTTTCCCAGAACATGATGCACCAGGAAAGTGACAGGGAAATTCTTTAGCAAGGGTAGCCTGGACTGGGTTGCATAGAAAACATGGAGAGCCTCCTCCTTGCCCAACTCTGTGATCTCTGTTCCAGAGGTCTTGCTGTCTGCATGGTCGTATTTTTCACCCTTGAGTTTCTGGCAGGTTGATGATGCAGAAATGATGCTAGTCATTGAAAACACATGGACACTTGTTTTATCCAGCTGAAAACTGGGTCAAAAATTTAAGACTGAGGTAATTGCAAATGTAATGACAGTACCCTTGGACTTTCTTCCCAATTTCTTTCTCTCTTGTTATTCTACAATGATACAGGTGAGGCATGCTGGTGGACTATCCATCCTGCTTCTAAGCAGCGATCAGAAGGAGAAAAAGTGCGTGTTGGAGATGACCTTATTTTAGTCAGTGTCTCTTCTGAAAGGTACTTGGTAAGTAGCATAAGAATATCTGAATGGTGTCTTCTCTGTAGAAAAACAGTTAACAAAGTTATTACACTAAAATTTAATTTACATTTTAATCTCCACAAAGGTATAGATTAAGGTTTTTAAACTGGTATTTGACAACATGTTGCAAAAAAATGCACTGAGTGTCTGTAGAGTGAGACACTGATATGTACGTGATTTGATTTGTGTTCATTTAAATAATGGATAGACGTTGAAACATTTTCTAATGAAGAAAAGAAGAAAACATAAAGAGGAATCTTCCTGAGTTACATAACTGAGGTATTAATAGTCCCTATTAATGTTCTGAAGTTCGCAGCACTGTCATATGAATTAAAACACAATACCAAATTTTTGGAATGTTTGGAATGGTTTTTAAAAGTTCTGTATGTTCTTAGGATTATGAATAGTATAGCATATAATACTACTGACATGCCATAATTAAAATACTTAAAATGTTACTTGAATGAATACTTTATTAAATATAAAGAAAGTATTTTAATACTTTGAGTTAGCTGCCTTTTATCATTGGTTTAAATAACTTTCTTCCTCATCAAAGTATCTCTTCGGCATTTCAAGACAATTTTTTTTTCTGTATTCTTAGGTTTGTAAATATTTATATTTTAAAATTATTTTTAATTATTTTTAGGATAAGTGTAATTAGATTCAGTGGAAAAGCAACTTACTCTGGACAAAATTAATGAGAAAGTTAATTCCTGAAAAATTTTTATTGAGAGATACTGAATTTCTTTCAAATATCTTGAATTACTGAATTCACTTTCTGGAGTTGAATTTTGCTCCAGGTCATTTCTCTATGCAGAGATATGCCTGAACTTGTGCTCTCTACCCTCTAATTTGTAAATCAGCTCAGTCTTATCACCTTATTAGTTAGAGTGTCTCTTGTAGCTGTTAATTCTCAAGGCTGTAACGTGTACGTTTACACATAGAGACCTGATGCTCGTGGTGCTGACTGCAGGGACTGATTTCCTCAATACAGTAAATTTTTACAACTCCTGTGGTGTTAATTTGAATACGGCATCTTCCATGCGAAATATCAGCATTCTCAAATTATATTTTCACTGTAGAGAGAAACTACACAAATCTATGTTCTTGATATTTTAAGCTCTGTATTATAGTCTTAAAAAGATTTATAGCTAAATTTTAATGAATAATTATTACAGCAGTTTCAATTATTCAGTTTTGATTTAATAGTAAGAAGGTGGAACTGAGCAAAATTAGTTTTGCTTTTACATTCACTCCCACATTTTTATGAATGTGTGTGTTTACAGACTAAATAAGTACTGATGAACTATAAAGTTTCACAATCCTAAAAATATGTGTTTTTACTACCTACTTTGTAATTATATTAGCAGTAAACAGAAAAGATGACGAAGACGGAAGTACCCGGTTACCAGTTAATGAATACTTTTCATGAAAGGTGTCTCTTAAGCTATTAGGCTTAATCCATTGGGCTTCTGGTCTGCAGATCTCAAGTCCACAAGAAATTGTGAACTCAAAGATATTGACTGAATGGCATGTCGTGGTTTCCTCCAGAGCACACACCATCCTTGTAGTTTGTTTTTATTTTTTTCCCCAGCTACATTAGATTGCTCCAGTGCTATTTCCTAAAAATCTTGCTGCTTCAGTGTAACTTTATTGGAACACCTGAAAATGAGTAACAATATTTTGGGCACATACTTCAGAAATAAAGTCACATTTAATCTTTCCCAAAATTGTAAAGAAAGCTGATTGACTCTCACTGGCACTAAATATAAACATCTAGTTTTCATTTTCTACAATGTACAATTGAAATGTCACAGTAATGTATGGAACCAAAAAATAGTCTTTTACAAAGTAATCACAGTATTTTCATTTGGAGTGTGGTAGAGTTTAATAGCTCCTATGTTCTGTAACCCTTAAAGGAATGTAGCAGCTAATACCTTTCACAACAGCTAGGACTGATGAGGTTGTTTTTATAAATCCAACTTGACATTGAGACCAAGTAGTCTCAATTGGATCCAATTAAGGAAAATTTATTTCTGATGGTGAGGAGTTCCTCAGATAGATCTCTTGACAGAGACTGAAGTTTGTCAGGTTTCTGAGGGTTAGGTTTAGATACATTGTGTACTTACAGTTAAAAGCTCAGGAAAAGGTAAGTCTTATATCAAACCTTCTATGTCATAGTGTTGTAAGGAATGCAGTTGTAATATCACAGTTTTATATTGCAATATTCCTCTCTGTTTCCAAGCAATTTGCTATCTCTGAAGTGAAACAAGCAAGAAGACAATCTTGGGGCAAAGACTTGAATGCCATAATAACAGATGAATAGAGTTCATTCACGGGTCATGACAACTGCTTTTTTCAAAATGTAGCGAGAATGTACTTTAATTTGTATAATACAGAGTGAGCAAGAGAAATATATCAGCCCAGTCAGTATAGAGCAAAGAGATATTTTGCTATCAACAGTGCTATCAAAGAAATTTAAGCCAAAATTCTTCTATTTCAATTCTTGAGGTAGTGAAGGCCCAGGAACTGATGTAAAATTTCCAGTAGGTTTCCCTTTCTTAGGTATATTAGCATGTAATGCTACACTGAGTTTTGCCTATGCCTATTGTTAATTACACATCATGATAGCTTTCAAAATTGCCAATTTTGAAAAGTTTAGAAATTAAGTTAATTTTAATTTCAGTCAAATTCATGAAATATATGGAAAAACAATAGTTCTAGTCTTTTAAACATTCAAGAAGAGTTCCTTAGAAATGAAACCCAAATACAAAATGCATGATAAAAATGAAAATTAGTAGCAATGAGGTTGGTGATATTCAGGCTGAGAAGTTGGGAAAGCAGGGAAAAGAATTAAACTTTGAATTCACAGTGCAGAGGTTTCAATAGCAGGCAAAAATTCTGGAGTGTGTATGTAGTTGGTGTCCTGACTCTAATGCTGATCTGCAGCTATGCTATGCAAATGTGCATTATATGAAAAGGCTTTAATATTTATCTTTAACTTAAATGATTTTTTTAACATTGTTAACTAATGCCTTATTTCCTTTGAAGCGAAATCTTAAATATTTTTCTTGGATTAAGTGATGACATTGTTCCCATTCAAAAATAGTATCTTCTAAATTGAAACAAATTACTCAAAAGACAGAGCCCATAACTATCATCTGTTGTGAACAACTGGGCAGGTTCCTGCGTGATGGAAAGGCACTCCCTCCTTATTCACTTGTGATGACATACCATTTATTTCCGCTCTAAGTTTAAATTCTTTTATTTATTATCAGAGAATTTGGACAGCTCCCTCTCATAAGTATCTGAAACATTTGTTGGTGCAACAGGACTAGGTAACACAGCAACCCCACTTGCTCAAGTAATTTCTTTTTTTTCCCCAAGGAGTATGTAGTAGCTGGATTTTGCTACGTTATGTGTGAGAGCACAATTCCATCCAACTTGTAGTTATAAAATAGGAAAAAAGGACGTTTTAAAAATCATTTGAGTCTGCCTAAACAAACCTGAAATGCGTGGAATAAAGGCAATGTGAAGCTGCTCTGTTATGCTGATTGTAATGCAGTTCCCACGGAGTCTTTATACCATTTGAAATGTTATTGTGGAGGCTGGTAGATCTTCCCCGTTATTAAGGTTGTCAAGCTGTTCTGCCTTATAAAACGCTACTGCCAAGTGCTTATAATCAAGTGCTCAAAATGTCAAAATTCACCAAGTAAAAACAATAGCATCTATTTCTTCTTTTGTTTTATTTTTTTAAAATTAATCTGAGATTTTTTTGGGTTCTTCCAGAAGAGGTCAGAAGACACTAAGGCTGAAGACTGGGATGGAAAAAATAATTCACCTAATTAAGAAAATTCATCAAGTTTTCTTGAAAACTTTGAGCATCCCATGCTTTCTAACCAAAATTTGAAATTAGAAAGGGTCATCTTGATATATCGTACGTGTTTTTTGATGACTAGGAAGAAAAAAAAAGACCTCCCTGTTGCACTTAAACATAAGAAAGAAACATTCTGAAATACTGCAGTTTTATCTTTTAGTAGGTAAAAGTCTAGTGACTTTTTACTATTCTGCATCATCTAGACCTCTTGCAGTTCCTATGTGATGAACTGTTCAAACTCCTTGCACAGTGAACAGTTAAATGCACCTCTCCCCTGGTGAAACCAGCTGTTCCTTGTGTCAGTTGCCAAGGAGTGGATGAAGTCAGACACTGTATTGACATCTTAGAACTCGGTGCATCATGTGCTGTCAGAGATCTGCCAGTTAAGGAATGTGGAGGATGAAACTATGAAAAAGTAGAAAGTTCAAAATATAGGTGATGCAGCAGAGACAGGAACCTGGGACTGAAGTGGTAAGGAGGAAAACTGAGTGGGACTTCGTGACTGGCTGAAGAGATCATAGAATCATAGAATGCCTTGAGTTGGAAGAGAACTGAAAGGTCATCTGCTTCCAACCCCCTGTTGTGGTAGAGTTGCCAACTACTAGATCAGGCTGCTCAGAGCCCCATCCAACCTGGCCTTGAAAGCCTCCAGGAATGGGACATCCACACCTTCTCTGGGCAACCTGTCACAGTGCCTCACTGCTCTCTGAATAAGATGTTTCCCCCTAATAGTTAATCTGAATCTCCCCTCTTTTCATTTTAATTCCTCCTTGTTGTATCACTATCAGATTGTGTGATAAGTTGGTCTCCCTCCTGTTTATAAGCTTCCTTTAAGTGCTGGGAGGCTGCTCAGCCCCCTCAGCCTTTCTTCACAGGTAAAATATCCCAGCTGTCTGATCATACTTGTGGCCTCCTCTGGACCTGCTCCAAAAGCTTCACATTTTTCTTGTGCTTGTGCCCCAGGCCTAGATCCACTACCCAGATGAAGCCTCACAAGGGCAGAGTAGAAGGGGACAATCTCCTCCCTCACATGGGAAGCTGAAGGAAGGCATGCAGCAAGGGATTAACGTATCATGTGGGACAACATTTGATGAAGAGAGAGGAGTGGGCACCTGCTATTTAATACTTTATTAGAAATTTGAGGCAGAAAAACTATACCACTTTGACAGGGAGAACTGTAAGAAGAACCAGTGGAGTGGGACTGGGAATGAAGAGTGACAGGAGAGAGATGTGCAAAGAAGGAGTGGTGTGGCTGAGAAATCCCCAACTGCTGGACAAAGATCCAGACAGGGGAATGTCTGGGGCTAAGAAATGAGAGAAAAATTGAGAAGGAGGAATTGTGGTGAGTTTCTGATGCACAGGAAGGAAGAGACTGAGCAGGAAAAATGCCTGAAGGCCAGGCTGAGGCTTTCTGTGTGTGAAGATAACTTTTTGATGCAGAAGAAAATATTAATTAGGATGGCAGGCTAGGCTGTAACTTGGTTGAGAAGCTGGTTTGACTAGGTGAGATACAGGGGATTGGGATTAAGATTTGGAGAGGAAAAGAAAGTGGGAGAGGCCTGGAACAATTAGACTGGAAAGCTGCCTTCAGCAACTGTCCAGGAAACTCACTGTATTAAAGTACATCTGTCATCCATGGTAGTGCTGACAGCCTACTCCTCCTGGTGATTTTCTGTTAGTTGAGGTGATATGTGCCTAAAAAGTGGTTTTAAAAGTTTCTTCTCTACATCTCATTCATGTGGGTGTTAGTGTAATGCCACCTACTGTAACTGTGGTGGTTTCTTTTTACTTAAAAAAAAAAAAAAAAAAGTAGGAAAATGATGTACAAAGTATACCATAAAAATAATTTTCTTACACTTTCAAAAAATTGTAGGTGTTAGAAAATGTAAAAATACCCAGAACTAATATGTGTTATGAAATCACTTAAATGTACAGTCGCAATAGCTTTGTATGGAGCACAATCTCAGTGCTGATGATAGAAGTTTAAAGGCTGTGTCAGTCCTTAGTAGCAGAGAGGCTACAGAACAATAGACTTTGAAGATGAAATATCAAGCTGGGAATTGAAGTTGGAAATGAGCATTAAGATGCTTAGCTAATTGTTTTCCTGGAGAATTAGATTCTCTATCAGACTTTGCTGTGGAATTGCTGAGCAGATTGTCTTCTGTAGCAGACTTGTTTTCAAATGGACACTAAGTCTTTTTTTTTCTCACCAGCTACGTACCTGAGTCTTGGCTCTGAGATTTTGTTCTTCTGCCTGAGGTCGAGGTCCCGGAGTTTCTCAGTTATGACATCTGCAACAGATAAGAATGAAAACTGTGCCTTAAGCATTAGGGCTGCATAGAATGCAACTTATGGTGGGAATAAACTGCTTTTGTGATCTCAGCTTGAGTCATCCTAGGTTATTGAAAATTTCTTAGTGTAAGCTACATGCATCCACTCCTCATTGGAAAGTGGTGCTATCATGCTACTCCTTTGAGGTTTTGAGAAAATGATTTCGTTAGTATTTGTTGTGTTTTCCAAAATGCTGTAAGTGATGGTAGCAAGATAAATACCTATGAGGAAATTAATAGTTATCTTTCAAGACTTTAAAGAATTGACTGTTGAATAAAGCATGAGGCTGCAGAGTGAAGATTGAGGAGGAAACAAAACACTAAACAGCTATTCATGAAGTGAGCCCCTTTATCCTGTTTTCCTCATTTATTCAATGAGGCGGCACCTCCTTGAAAAAAATCACATGGGATCACATCATTGGAGAATGTAATATGTTACGCATACCAGAACACCTTCAGTTCCTATAGACTAATATGATATTTCCCAACTTTTGATGCTTGCTTCTGCAAAATTAATTTTGTTTTGTTAATGAAAGCACTTGTTTCTAATCATAATACATGATGATAATTTGGAAGGGTAGTAGCTGATGAGCCTTAGTGGTCAATGACTCAATGTCTGGATAGAGGTCTGTGACAAGTAGTATCTCCCAGGAATCAGTACTGGGACCAGTGCTCATTAACGTTTCATCAGTGACATCAGTGGTGGGGTGGATTGCATCCTCAGCAAGTTTGTGGATGACAGCGAACTGTGTGGTGTGGTCAGTACATCTGATGGACAGGATACCATCCAGAGAGACCTAGACAGGCTTGAGCAGTGGGCCCAGGTGAGGGCCCACGTGAGGTTCAGCTGGATTGCAGCAACCCCCACTTTCAGTACAAGCTGGTGGATTGAGCACAGCCCTCGTGAAAGGGTCATAGAATCATGGGGGTACTGGTGGATGGTAAGCTGGACTTGAGCCAACAATGTGTCCTTGCAACCCAGAAAACCAACTGTATCCTGGACTGCATCAAAAGAAGCATGGTCAGCAGGTCAAGGAAGGTGATCCTGCCCCTCTACTCTGAACTGGTGAGACCTCACCTGGGGTACTGCGTCCAGATACGGAGTCCTCAGTACAGGAAAGTTGTGGACCTGTTGGATAGTGTCCAGATGAGGGCCACAAAAATGGTCCAAGGGATGGAACACCTCCCCTATCAGGACAGGCTGAGAGAAGTTCCGTCTGGAGAAGAGAAGGCTCTGGGGAGACTGGATAGTGACCTTTCACTATTTAAAGGGGGCTATAAGAAAGAAGGGGACAGACTCTTTAGCAGGATCTGTTGTTATAGGACAAGGGGAAATGATTTCGAACTTAAAGATTGGAGATTTGGACTGGGTATAAGGAGAAAGATTTTTATGGTACGGGTAGTGAAGCACTGGAACAGGTTGCCTAAAGAGGTGGCTTGGAGACATCCAAGGTCAGGCTGGGTGGGGTTCTGGGCAACCTGATGTAGCTGTAAGTGTCCCTGTTCATTGCAGGGTAGTTGATGGTACTTAAGTGTCCCTTCCAACTCAAATGATGAAGATAGGATGAAGAACTGGGCTTATTCAGACTGGAAAGGAGAAGGCCGTGGGGAAACCTCATTGCAGCCTTCTGATATTTAAAAGGAGTTTATAAACATGAGGGAAATCAACTTTTTACTTGGGTAGATACTGATAGCACAAAGAGGAATGGTTTGAAACTGAAGGAGGAGAGACTTAGAATAGGTGTCAGGAGGAAGTATTTTGCTGAGAAAGTGGTGAGGTGCTGGTACGGGTAGCCCTGAGAGGTTGTGGATGCCCTGTCCATGGAGTCATTTAAGGCCAGGTTGGATGGGGCCCTGCGCGGATTGATCTTGTACTTGATCTAGTGGCAGGGGTTTGAAACTTGATCCTTGGGATCTCTTCAAACCCATGCCATTCTATGATTCTATGATTTTAGTCGTTACAGCTCATAAGGAGAGCTAATTTTAAGAAGGGAGATGCAGACTGCCCCCATCTGTCCTCTCTGCATTTTTTCTGCTTTCCTGCCATGCATCTGGAATTGCCTGCTGCCAGAGATGTGATAGTGAATTAGAGGATATGCAGTGGCTGATTTGTAATGGAAGTTTCTGTGTGTCTGTGGGCTTCAGCTTCTACTCTCCCACTGCTGACAGCACCTGTATGCTGAGTGGGGAAGCTGGAAAGGGTTGGTATAGTGCTGGCTAATTATTCCCTTATCAACTGAAAAGTTTTCTGTGTTTGCAGATTTACCATTCAGCTATTTAAGACACTTCAGAGAAATGCAAAGAAAACAGGTTATTTTTAGAACTTCAGATTCATATGGAATTTCCTGGGCTTTGCCTACTTTAGGATAAAGTTTGGATCTCCATTTCTTTTCTGCAGTGTAACTTCTCTGATATTTGTTCAAGCTGTTTAAATCTGTGAATAGATGTTTCAATACATATAAATGTCTTGCCACTTTGAGACATAAATGCAAAAAACTATTGACAAAAATTTTAGACAGATGCAGTTTAATACTTCTGTTTCTTTCTGATAAGTTTCTTCCTTGTGACTGGATAATTTTATTTATTTTGACAGTGTCAGTATAACACTCAGAGTTACTTTTCATTACTGACTTGGGTAATAAATTTTAATAGAAATGATACCTGATAATCAGGAAAATATGCTTTAGATTCTAGAGTGTGCATCATTGTAATTTTTGATTTTTGCTGAAGCTTGGTAAATCCTCTTTTTTTATTTGTTGTTTGAAGAAAATTTTTTCCTTTTCTAATAAAAAGGGGAGTTTAATTTTTTTCTTTTTGTTCATTTTTTTTTGTCTTTGTTCTTAACGTCTTTATTTTTTTAATGTTATAGATAAGGTGATGTGCTTTTTGTCTTCTTTGCCAGGATATAAATATTTCTGAGGTGGACATCTCTCTCTGTTGCTTCACTTGCTCTCAGGCTTTCTAGAAAAAGTCGAGATACCTACTTTCTCTCACTCTGATGCATGCATTCTTGTTTGTGTACCTATTATGAGAATGTGTCTTTTCAAGACTTGTAACATCTCAGATGCTCTTGGACCACTGAGAAGAGGTGCTTATATGGTGCAAAACTGAAGTCTCTATCCTGGTCATTGCAGTCACTTTAAGACTGAGAGAAAGGGAGAACAGCAAGGGCTGTCAAAATGTCTGAGTACAGAGAAGAAATAGGTTGAATTTTTTCCTTTTCCTGCATACGCACCCATGGCCTCCATCTCTGTACCAGCTTATGCTAACTCTTATGAAGCAGTATGGTTGTTGCTGCTGTTGTGTGCAGCAGTGAGGCATTCTGAAAAGTGTTCTGCCTTGTATTCAGTTCTCAAATTGTGCCAGAAAAGAAGCTTTCTCAGTTATTATTTTTCTTTTGCTATTCTCACATTTAGAAGTCTAGGAATGAAGCTGAAGACATAATAGTGCAAAGTGTGGATAGAAATAAATACTACTAGATGACATGTTGGTATTGACACACACTAGCTAAGAGGAAGTCTGAAGAAAATATTGGCTGTCTTTGTTTTCCTCTTTACACATACATGTTTTGGAGAGCAGAAATATTAAGTTTTTTCTGGCATAAAGAATATATAAGTTGAAACAACTTGTATTTCCAAAATACAGCCTGCATCTTTTCTCTGTGACATCTGTGTATTCCTTTTGTGCATACTGATTGCAAAATTTAAAATACATCATCTTGTTATTGGTAGCTGTAATTGCAGCTATGCTGCTGCAATCACTGCTGAAGGGTTCTTGTGGAAATTACTTTGCTTCCTTAGCTCCTCAGTGAGCTTGAATTTGCTGTGCTCTTCTTGAAGACTTAGGAACAGAGGTGTGATTTGTTACTCTTCTACAGAGCAGTATAGAGTTTATAACATGATAGTGGATTCAGTTGGGAAATCTGAAGTATTCTGCAAGGTTTTAGTCTTGGAGTTTAAACTTGAAAAACTGCGCCTAGACTGTAGTGTTTACTTATGTTCATAAAATATTGTAATTTATTTCTGAAACATGATTAGAAACCTGTGGCAGGTTAAATGCTATTTTAGGAGATTATTCTCACGCTGTTAGGGAAGACAAATCTAGCTTTTTGGCTAAGTTTGGACACTAGTGCAGAGATAATAATATTGGAGAGAGAAGATGCTGGAGAATCTGTCTGTAATAGCAAAGGCTAGCAGGAGTAGAATGTCAGACATCAGTACTCCCACACCCCAAATATTTCTGCATTGCAGATACTGTTCCTTCATACCTGAAAGATGTGTGCCACAAGTGGTCCTCAGAGACGCCAGCAAGCTGCTACAAAGTATGGAGGCTGCTCAAGATCACGTGGAGTATCACGTTCACGTCATGAATGTTGCATTACAGAATTTGCATTTCTTTTTGACAGTTTTACTCTGCTGAAAGTAACAAACCAAGCAGATAAGCTCCAAATAAATTACAGTTGGGCAGCAGATTGCTTTACAACAATGTTGGGATTCTGAAATGCAGCACTGAAAATTTAGGCAATGCTGAAAAGATTGGCATTTTCTTTTCCTGTTCCTTTTTTTTTTCCTTCTGTATGCAAATGACCTAATCGAGTCCTTGATTATTCACTGACAAATTGCTTCCTCTAGAGGGTCAAGGATTCATTTTATAGTTTACTTTGGATGGTGTTCAGGGAACAAATTTAGAACTTCATAGTCAATGGAATCTTTTCATGTCTTCATCTGAAAATTGGAAGATTCACTAACCAATCTAGGGACATGAGGGAAAGAAGAGAACTGCAGATATACTCTCTAATCTGCTGTGGTGGTCTTGAGTTAAGAAATGTATACCAAACTTTTAAAAAATATAATTCTCCACTTTGAGACATCTGGGTTATAATCAGAGCTGTAATTGGAGGAGAAATAACTGATAAAAATACATGGTACTCTGATGAGAGAAGTCAGCAATGAATTCTTGTTCAGTGTTCTATCTATAACATTTAGCACTAATTCAGTTGATACCATTGTGTGTGAAAATAAGTTCATTAACAGTACTAAGCACGGAGTTACAAGAACTGCTCTGTTGATGGCAAATCTAAGTGACAAGGTGGTTATCCTCTTCCTCTTCTACTCTCTGGGAATTATATGTTCTCCACAAAAAGTAACTTCCTTGCTTGGTCATGCTGCTTGAATTACTCATTGTCCCTAAATGGGTTCTTTGAAGTGATCTTAGACAAAATCTAACAATAAAATTAAGGCCAGTAGGGCAGGAATGAGACTGGAGGTGTGCCGAGGACTGTAATTTCTCAGCATGTTCTGCTATTGATTAAGGTATGTAATTGTGATAGGGTGAAAATGGTTGTTTGCCCAATAAACATCCTCTATTACATGTGCTGAATAACGCTGGTGTAGTGGAAAAACATGGCTTTTCTGAGTTCTGTTACTTTGTACATCCATAATTGTTACATAACATAAATAAGCTGTAGTGCTATCTTTTATACCACCGGAAGATATGCAGCCAAGAGAATGGACTCTACATGTGTTGTTGGGAATCTACTTCTTTCTGACCTCCATTGCCATTTAGTCCTCTGTGTTATTAATGATTTTACCCTAAACGTGTTAATATTGGTCACAACGTACAGAAATTGAGACAAATACTACCATTCTTATGGAATATCAATAGAATGATGTGGGACAAAGGCTTTGCATGGATGTGGTGTATAATATACTAATATGCCTTGAGCTTAGAATTTCTGAGACAATAATGCCATTGCAGGAGATGAAAATCACGCAGACACTAAAAACAAAATTCTTAAAAGAGAATTCACTGAAGGTGGGCAGTATCACAGTGAAAAAAATGCACCCACTGAATTCTTAGGCAGTAAACAAATCTTTTAGGGAAAGATATTTTCAGATTAACTTGTATTGTAAAACATCTCTGTAGGAATATTATTTTGGAAACTCCCTCGTGTGCCTTACAAAGTCCATTATTTTATTTCTTTGATGTAATGGCTTGAGGAAGCCAGTGGCCAAAAAATCATTAAGTGCTGAGTTACACCCAAAATACAGATTAATGTCACCTTACAGTATTCATACTTCATGGAAAATCTCATCATGTAAAAAAGGAAGAGGACCAGCGTAAGATCCCTGCAGTGTTTAATAATTGGTTCTTCAGAGTGTTTGCTGTTGTCTAAGACCCCAAAAGAGTTGACCGTTCTGTGTAATCTGTGTATGTTTTTTTGAGGCAAATATGCTGTAGTAATTTTCTAGCTTTACTTCCAGTGTCTGCTGAAGAGTACACAGGTCTATCTTTGTGACTGATTTATAGTCAATAGGAAAAATGAGTGTATGATATAACAAAGAAAATGTTTAATATTATTACTGTAATTGCAATGAGATTTGTCATTAAAACCCCAGTAAAGGTCTCTCCTTTCCTGTTTTTAGCATCTCTCCTATGGCAATGGTAGCTTACATGTTGATGCAGCTTTCCAGCAAACTCTTTGGAGTGTAGCACCAATCAGTTCAGGAAGTGAATTTGCCCAAGGTAAGATTTACTCTAATTGTTGATAGATTGATGGTAAATGAAATACCTGAAGAATCAAATTTTTCTGCCAAGTGTGACTGAAATAAAGGAATGAGGTTTCTCTTACATTTATTCATTGGATTGGATTATTAAACACAAACGTTCTAAAAACAGAGAGGGAGAATTATGCTGGAAAACATACTGGTGATTTTCTACGTCATTGTTTCTAAATACTGAACATCTAATTCAAGTCTAATTTTACTAAAGATAAAGTTATATTCATACAGGTTTTTAAAAGATTTCTTTTGGTCCTGATTTCAGTTGTTAACTCAGATTATTCTGATAAATGCAGTTCTGGTTGCAAATTCTTAAGATTGAGGAAAAAAAATCCCATTCCTTGGAAAGTAAAGTATACAACTGAAGTTCTTTTTGCACTAGTGCAATGCTTATTGAATAGTTAAAAAGTCTAGTCAAACTGTGAATCTTAAAGAAACTTTGATCATGTTAAAAACAAAAAAGATGAGAGAACCTGTTAGATAAATTCCCTAGTGTCCTTCACAGATTTGATCTGAGCATAGATTTCTGAGAGTTTTTAGTCTAGGACTGGTTTGCTGTGGCAAGATAAGCACTAGATTTGATCCAAAAACCTTTGCTTTGTTTTCAGTCACAGTCTCACTGGTGGTCTGCCAGATAGAAGGAGAAAAGGGAAAGTAGAGAATTCAAATACAGAAAGTTTGGAACTGAATACAGGGATAGAGAAGAAAATGAAGGATGTGCATCACGATAGGGCTGGGGAAAAAGAGAACAGAAAGTAACTAACAAGATGCTGAAAACGACATGCTGATGTAAAGAAATCTGTGTTGGTGCGGGGCATGTAATACAGAAGAATGGTCTGTTTGTAAGTGGTTGGAAAGAATAGTGTGTTTGTCTTCAGAGTCTAGAAAAGAAGCAAGAAGAGTAGGGAAACTAGCAGGAGTGCTGTTGCTGAACACAGGATGGAGTAAGAGGAAGAGGAAAAAACAATATTTGGAAGGCTAGAATAAATCTTCAGGTAGATTACAGTAGGAAGTAGATGTGGGAGATTGCTTGGAAGGATGCAGAAGGATAAAACTATAACTTGTTGGACAAGAAAAGAGGACTGGAAGCAGGGTATAAAATGCAGGAACTGAGAGGGAGTGTATGTGTGAAGAGCATATCGTTGAGAGGTATGAAAGAAAAGAAAAGGTGAAGAGAGACAGTATAGAAAAATTTTCAAAATTTATTCTATTTAAAAACTAGGATCTTTTTTTTGATGTTGCATCTTCTGTCATGAGAGAACAAAGATTTCTGAGTTAATACTGGTTTCACAGAGAAAAAAAACCCAGTGTCATCTTTTCCAGAAAAATCAGGACTTAAGTCCTATGATTTTTAGATTCTTGCAGAGTAATTGCTTTTGTAATAGATCCTTAAAGGTCCTTCTGTCATTCCCTGGGGCTTTCAGGTACAATTTTTCAAAAAGGCAAAGCACTGAATCTTCACGTCAGTTCTCTTTTCTTTTTTTTTTTAAAAAACAACAACAACAACAACAAAACATTTCTGTTTGCAGTTTTGCTTGTTCAGATTTCAGGGACAGCATGACCAAATCTCTATATGCTCAATGTCTTTTGTACTGTGGGAATCATTACACACATTCAGATTGTCTGAGGTGGCTTCTGTCCTGATAAGTTATTAAAAATGCTAGTGCATTACTTAGCAGTATCCTCAAATGTATTGGGAAAAACATTCTGTTATTGCTTTCTACTCTCCAGCCTGTTGCTTCATCCTATAAACTCCATTCTCCTTGTCCTTCCACCAGCACTGGTGCGGTGTTCATATTAGCAAGCCCAGTGTCTTATTAGCTGAGACTCAGGTTTGTGCTACACTACATCTCCCAAATTGGTGCCCTTCAATATTAAGGCTTGCTGGCAATTTGGGAAGCATATGTCTGCAGTGACAGAATGTAGTGGTATGTTTTATGTTTGTACGCCCAGGAAATCATGTGAAAATGATGTAATATAATTTTATTATGTGTGTGTTTTCTACATTTACATTTCTGTACATTTGCTTTTCTTCGTTGCTTTACTTTTCTGTTTTCACATGTGTCAGGTGTAGACTTTGTTGAGCAGTATTTTTTTTTTTTTAAGAAAAGATCAGCTGGAGTTCTGTGAGAATTAGAGTAAAATCTTATTCTAGCCAATCCAGCAAATACGACTGTAATCCAGGCTCTCTTCTTGTGATTGCTGAGTGACTATGGCGTTTAGTGTATATGATCATACTATATATGCTTCAGTAAAACGGTAACCAAACTGGAGAAAATTACTTCAGAATGAAGGAAGAAGAAAATAGAGCCAACTTTGTTGGGATCAACAAATGCTAGAATACCATATCTTAATCAAAACTTCCCATCAACGATAGATTAATACATTTTTAGACTTCTGCTATTCTATTTGTGTTCACAGAGAGAAAAACACTTTTATCCTTGCAGGACTCTTGAAACAATTTAAGTGAAAGAAATTAAAATAATATATAAACAGTCCGTAAAATGAACTAGGGTGTTGGAGTGAGGTATATAAAAGAAAATGATTTCTTTTTATATGCATTTCTTCAAAACTGCTGTCCTGGTTTTATCAGTATTGCATATCATGACATCATGTGGCAAGCTGTTTAGTGCCAACAACAGTTGGCTTACACAGAAGTCAGTTTAACAAGTCAAAGTAGAGTTTAGAGTCAGATCAAGTAATTCTGCAATTTTTGTACTGTGATATAAGTGGAGATGAGGTGGGGGGGACTTGTAAAACACAAGAAAACAAAAAAACTACTCAGGACTGAACACTTCCGTATTTATATTGACACAGTTCAATATAAAAGTTATTAAATATTATTACTGCTATCTGGATATAGCCTTCTGTATCAAATCAAGAGTTTAAGTTGAAAAATACTATGCTCAAGTGAGCCGTATGAATACTAATCTGACACTGATTTTAAAAGTCATCTCTGGAACAAAGAGGCTGTTGGGAAATAATTTTCTTTATTAATATTTTTACTGGTTAGGATTATGAATTTGTTTTCAGTTCCGGACTCTCCAAAAACTGAGATGCTATGCATACGTTTTGTGCTTTATTTGTGAAAACACTCATCTGTCCCTTGCACTGGAGACCTACGTGTTTGGCTTCGAATTTGCATGCATGATGATAGTGTATTCTGTATAGGGGTTTATCTTTGGTGTCTCAATAAATCATATTTGCATTCTGGACCTCAAACAGAGTTTTGACTAGATCTTCCCAGTTTTTCTCAAAGGAAACTTGAAAAGTCCAAAAATGATTTAAAATTTATTACATAAGCACATCTGTGTGTTGTTAGCATTTAAACTGGAATCCTTTTCTGAAATAAAGGTCAAAAATGATTAGGTAAAATGGAAGAGAAGTGTCTCCCGCGCTACTGATTGTATTCTGTGATGGAGGTACTTCCCAGTTTCAACTGTACCAGTCTTTTTCTGAGTTGCACTAATTCTGTACGATCCATTTGCTGTGGCTCTCTCTCTCCTGATCTGTCCTTTCCTGCTTGCTGACCTGAAGCTCTTCACACTTGGCTCCCCAGGGTATGGGATATCTTCTTCCTTTGACTGTCTTTTTAATATAACTTAACATGTCAAAAAAGAAAAAAAAACCTGATTCACCTTATTTCCTTCTCTTCATTAAAGGATATCTGATAGGTGGGGATGTTCTGAGGCTGTTGCATGGTCACATGGATGAATGCTTGACAGTCCCTTCGGGTGAACATGGGGAAGAACAAAGAAGGTAGGATTCCACCTCAGAATAGAATAGTAATGGAAATTACTTCAGCATTGAATGTCATTCCAAGTATAAGTTTTTGAAGGATATTTTGATGAGATGAGTCATTCGTAAGAAGAAATATGGTTGAGGTGAACTTTGGTCATTATCTTATAGCTTTTTTTTTTGGAATTGATCAATATTTCCAGGTATAAAACAGTAGTATCTATTGAAAGTGGACTTGGTCCAGTGCTTTGAAACAAAATGCACTGAGTTATAGGGTGGATACTGAACACTGAGCGGCTGAACTGACTTAAGAATACTGTGAATGGAATATGTTGTTGTTTGTACTGCTGTTTTTTTTCTGTACAAAATGTACTCAGTATCTCTTACATTAAGACTACTACTGAGTCCTTCAAGGCTACTACTATGGGTATTGATCTCAAGTGTACCTGTGTACTGTAGTGTTTGCTCACATTTCAGTTCAAATCCTGCAAAAATCCCATTACTAGTTCGTAATTGTAGTTTAATTGTGTATCTGTAGGATGATTAAGCACTCCAGTAATGAACTTTAACATTTAAGAACACATAAAGAATTATTTGCAACAAAATTAAGACACAAAAACTGCAATAAAAGAGTGCTAAATTGCTATACAAGAAATAATTCATTCAATCTGCTTGTGCAGTGATATGTTGGACCTTTGTGTCTCAGCTTTTGTGTAGGCTGCAGGTCAATGACGATTGTTCTCTCTGCACTGTCTCCGTATTCCCCTGGCTGTGCAGTGCCCTAAAGTGTGCAGAACACATCTATGTCGTGCCCTTATTTTTACTGAGAGCAGTACAAAAAACATTGTTTCTCAGTGCATCATAAATACCAGCTTTCATATTCTCTTGTTGTTCAGGATCTTTATTTGACAGACTAAAAATGAAGTTCAGTTTATTTTTTTCATAGTCTCTTTTTTTCTGAAGTTCTTCTTTTTGATAAATATAAATTATTTTTACTTATAAATGTTAAATATAGTCTATGACAACTTTCAGTTTTATAGAGTACTCTGTGCCCTGCATTTTCTCATCCCTGAATTACTGCTCAAAAATTCTCTTTCTATATTAATTAGGACTCTAATCTATTTAATGTTTAAGAGTATATTTTGTGGGATGTGTTTTTCAGTTTTCAAGATGGATGTATATTGATGGGTGGTATTTAGCTGCTGGTAGAAATGTGTTAGTAATATGGCTAATTTTGACTGGTAGGAAATTGTAGGATAAATTATTTGCTTTCACTTTAAGTTCAGCAGTATTTCCACAGAACACATGCTGAAGTATAATATATTTGGAGTGCAGTAACACCGTGTTATCCTTTCATTGCCTTTGAAAATTATCTTGTGATAGATTTCTGTAGCAGTGCTTCGTTTGTTTTGTTTGCAAATGCCTGAAAAGCAGCTCAGCTCTGAGGAATGCCAATGTGCAGAAGCACTGAGTAGTTTCACATCTGACATTACTTGCTAATTCCCTTATTTCATTTTTATTTTTCTGTGAAGGTCTTCTCTCATGCCTTTACAAATAAGTAAGAGATCAGACAGCCCTAATATGATGGTTTTATTCTGTCATGTCACCTGTTATCTAATCCTGGGGATGGATAAATTGTTTTAATTTGAAGGATCCTCCTAGGCAGTTTCTAAAATTGTGCTTTTTTTTCTATTCTTGGAACATTGATACATCTAAATAAATTTGAGTATGAAAGTGTTCCTCAGATTACCAGGATCCCAAAATAAAAAGGACATTCTCATGCTATTTATACTTCTATGGAACAGCATCTAGCACAGCAGGGACCTACAATACAGTGACAATGTAAAATGTATTTTTAATTACAGGATCTAGAAAACGCTCGTTCCAAGGCAAGGTCATCGAAATCTGCACAGGAAGTGGCCTAATACAGTGGCAGAAGTAATCCTATAAACAGCTTATAAAATTGTCTTGTGTCTCAGAATTTGTTCTGAATATGTACTTTGTGTCATCATTTAATTGCTGAGCTGGAAATCTAAAGATTAGTGCCCTAAGAAAGAGCTTCCTTGAAGGTCTTCCAGCTTTGCTCCACTCACTTGTATTTGAGGACAGTTTCCCAGGGGATTTAGTTGACTATAACTTCCTGAAGAGCTGGAATTTGGCTTTCCTAAAGTTTAGCATCCTGATTTTACACTTTGTCTGTTCCGTATCTCTTGGGACTGTGAATTCCACCATTGCATGGTCACTACAGCCCAGGCAGCCTCCTCATATCACCAGTCAGCTCACTTGTGTTTGTGAGCAACAGGTCCAGTATTGCATTGCTCCTGGTGGGGCTGTCTATTACCTGGCTTGAGAAGTTATTCTTGGTGGATTCCAAGAGCCTCCTGGATTGCCTTCAGCTTGCTGTCCTGCTTTTCCAGCAGATGTCTGGGAGGTTGATGTCCCTCAGCAGGATGAGAGCCTGCGGCCACAACAACTCCTTTAGCTGGAGGAAGAAGGCTTCATCGATAGTCTCGCTTGACCAGGAGGCTTGTAGTAGGCACCAACCACAAGGTGTTGCCTTGGTCTCTAACTCTTATCTGTAAGCTTTCAACTTGCTCATGGCCATTCTTCAGGGACATCTCTTCAAAATCTATTCCTTTCTTGAAGTAAGGCAGTGCTTCCTCCCCTCCTTTGTCGCCTGTCCCTTCTGAACAGCTTGTAGCTATCAATAGCCACACTCTGGTCATGGGAATCATCCCACCAGGTTTCAGTGGTGACAACTACATCATGGTTTTCTAGTAGCATGGTGCCTTCTGGCTCCTCTTGTTTGTTTCTCAAGCTATGTGCTGGTGTAGAGTTTGTTTTTTTCCTCAGTGATTTGAGATCGAGATAGCTGTTGTTTTTGTTTCTTACATGCACAGTCCAGCCTGTCCTCTGCTGGGGCTCTTTCGTTGCCTTCTTCCTCTTAAAGGCAGCAATATTGTGTTGTCTCAGTAGTATGTACCTTTTGTACTGGCGACTGCAAATTGCAAGCTGGTAGAATTACAGGGGGTAGGCACAGAGGCAGAGTGCCTGGGCTACTCACTGCCAAGGCTGTTGTCTCCTGGTGCATTTCAATTCCCAGTGGAGCTGGTAGCTGGAAGAAATATTCTGCTGCTGCTATTCAGCTGATTTTTTTCAGCATTGCTGGGACATCTTCAGTTGTCTCTGACAGTGCTGCTTTTTATATAGTGACATTTGGCTCTTGATGTAATGCCAGTAAGCCAATAAACTGTTATTCAAAGATTCAATCTCTGAGCTATAAATAGTTTGACTTCAAGTGTTTGTGGAGTGGGAGACTCAACGAACTGATTTAAACAGATTCTTGTTAATAGCAACTTGTGAAAAAATAGTAAAATAAGATTTTATTGCATGAACTATTTTTTTCCCTAAAATGATCTAGGTGGAATCAGAAACATTAAAGCAAACTTTAATAACTGTACTGGTATACTTTCCACTAAGCTAGGGGCCTTCTATCCACTCAATTAGCTTTTCAATTTAGATTTCAGTGGAATTTCCAAGTAGATTAAAAATAAGTATAGGTATAGGTATACAATAGAAGGTGAAGTATAATCAACTTGATGTTCCTGCTGGTAACTTCAATTCCATTTATCTCCAAAGCCTGGGGAAACTTCTGTGACAGCGCAGTAGCTGGGAGCCTGTATTTATCTTGACTTTTTTTCTTTCGCCCCCTGGACTCATGCATGATTTCTCTCCTGGTTCCCATTGCATGGTCTAATAAAAGTAGTGTATCCATCATTTTTGGGAATTGAAACAGACCCAAAGGGTTTCCTTGCTTTGTGTATTTATATTTTTTTCTTGAAATCAGCTATTGTGTAGTCTTTTACACTCTTCTACTACTATTTCAAATGTGGGAAATTTTGAAAGTGTTTTTAACACTTTTGTTTTGGTGGCAGTTGTGTATGGTATTATCTGACATTTAAATCACTGGAAATGGTCTTTGCTTTCATTGGCTTTTTTCCTTTTGAGATTGTGACTCTTTCTATTTACATATCTACCTACATATCTATTTTTACCCTTTTCTAATGACAGTTTCGAATCTTCACTTGCGTATTTGTAATATCAAATAAATGAGTATGTGTTTTTCTGCTTACAGTGGATTGGTGACTAGAGCAGGTAGGTACTTCCATAGCTGCAGGGACTCGCCTGCACTCTCCTCCTGGTGCCCGAGGGGAGAGTCTGCGCTGTCCGTGGTGCTGTAATTACAGTGTGATTACTGAGAGACAAATTAGTTGCAAGTTCCAGCTTCGGTGACTGTTTTTGTTAAGAGGGATTAAATGGATTAACAATTTATTTAGGAAGAAACTGGTGTTTTAAATTTAACTTAATTTCATATAGCAGAACAAAAATGACACCAAAAATTTGACTTGATTAAAGCTTACAGTAAAAATGAACAGAAAATTCTCAAAGGGTCCTCTATTTCTTATAGATGTTTTCAGTTGGAAAAAAGTGGTTAGTATCTTTAGTCCATAAGCATAGATGGGACAAATATTACATTTACATATTACAATTTATAAGTTCATAGTAAGGTTTTGTAATTCACAGGCTTTTTCTACCATCTAGCTGCTTATGAGCATCTTCTGGGCAGTTTGCAACCTAGATATTTCTCCACCCTATCAATGTGAATCTCTGCTAACTCTGATAGCAAATGAGAATTTTGTGTTGGTTATTCACGTGTCATTAATAACAGTGTTGCATTTCTCCTGGTAATATAATCTGATATGGTTTACTAGTGTCAGTTTCAGAAAGGATAAAAATATTATGAATCATACTTCCTTTTCAGAACAGATTTGTTCTCAAGATTATATAAAAAGAAATGTGTATCCTATCAATTAAAATTTTTATTTAGAGCAAGTATTAAGGAAGATGATTTGAACAATCTCAGAGCAGTTTTATACATTAATTTTCATGGAAGGAGTAAAAAGTGAGCCTTAGATTTCTTGTACAAAAGAAAAAGGTACGAGAGAGTCTAGATTATGAATTTATTCAACTGCTGTGGGGTAAGAATTAGTATGAATATTGTTTTGGTAAAGGCAATGTGATTAAAAGATGAGATCTTTTACGCTTCTTGACCATGTTTTCTGTAGAGAAAACAGTATCTAGCTAGAGGCTATATTCTAGTGCTTCTTATATCTTCAGTCTTGCTTTGTAGATAGTCTTGCTGCTCCATTCTTGACTCCCAGTGTCTGGGCTTTTACTTTTGCATCCTTGTAGGGGTCCTTAGTCCCAGCTTTCTCATTCCTTTTTCAGATTGCTATAATTGATACTTTTGTTGAGACTTTGCTACTGTCCTTAAACCCCTATAGCACTTTATTCATATTAATGTATTAGTTATTCTCAGGATCTATTTTTTCTTTCCTCCATTGATAAGCAAATTGCCTGTTTGTTTTTCTTTCCTTCTATTGTATTTCCCTTCCCTTCTTCACCCTTCCTCCCCCCCCCCCCCCTTTTTTGATCTTACATTACCATTCCAAGGCTTGTAAGTCCCCTTGGAAATAATAGAGAAAGAATAAAGGACAAATTTAGGTTCACAACAGGAGGATTTTTAGATATTTTAAATTACAGTGATCCAACTGCTTTGTGTAATCCAAAGGTAGTTTAAAAAGAGTACTCAAATATAGAAAGTGGTGATAGCTTCTGAGTTTCCGATGTGAATGAGAATTTTATCCCTGAAAAGTAACAAAGTCTCAATTTAAAAATGAAATACTCTGATTTATTTAAGCCCGTGCTTTCACCAGATTTCTTGTAATGACAGAAAAAGTGCTGAATAAAACTGGAAAATCTTGTATTATGGTGAGTGCAAGAATTCTGAATGTGTTTTTTGTCAGAGAGGTTCATATTAAAATAAATCAGTATGTAATCAGAATGTGGTTAACACAGAACAAAGTCATATCTGATCTGCTATTGTTTAAATGTTACAAAAAGCAACTTTGTCAGTTAGTTGCAGAACAAAAATTAGAATAAATGCCAGGTGAGAAGAGAGTAACTGAAAAGAAAAATGACTAAATAGAAGATTGTTTATCATTTCCATTTTACTGTACTTATGAAGGTCAATTTCTCTAAAAAGTAAGTCTGACTTTTGTTCCCTCTGTGAGAGAAATATGAGAAGCTTACAGGTATTAATCTGTCAGTTGCTATTAGCACCATAATCAGAGCAGCAAATAACTTACAATGATATTTGGAGAAAATACTTTCTATGGAATCCAAGGGAGCATTTTGTACATATTTGTACATGTACTTAAAATTTCTTTTTAGTACAAGAAGCATGTGCTTATGGTTTTCTTTTATGCATGGATCATGATTTTTTTTTTTTTTTTAGTTTCTCTTCACTGTTTTTTAAAAGCATTCAGATTTCTCAGTATATCTGCAAGGAACAAGAGGGGTTATTGTATATTAAAATTTGCAAATAGGAAGCTATTATTTTCTCAGATGCGTGAAGACTGCATCAGTGTGCTTGTAAAAACTTGGGCTCCATGATAAGATAAAATATAGTACGAATAGGTAAATCTTCATATTTCAATGCAATGGATTGAATAGTTGTTTTTATAAAGAAAGTTCTGAGAAAATACTGCCTTTCTTTAAAACAGTGTACAGTGATCACAAACTTATTGTTTGATGATTGTTTTCTGTTAGAAGATAGAAATATTCTAATTATCAGGTTTTCTCATTTTTTGTTCCTTAATAAAAACTGTAAGATGAAGTCTGAGTGAGCACCGTATAGAACACCATATTTCATTATTCTGCATATCACAGTAATGGACAACTAAATAAAAATTGCTTGAGTAACTAGATCTGAAGGCTTATTTGATAAGAGCTGATTTTGAATATGGATAACCTTTGGAATTTGACAGTTGCAATAATTGTCTTTGCTACCTTAGCGTGAGAGATGCAGTTAAATATACAAGAAAATATGTTGAATTTTTACCACAGAGCTGAATACTTAGTGTATGTTTTTGCTTGTTTTTCAGAACCGTACATTATGAAGGTGGTGCTGTGTCAATTCATGCTCGTTCCCTTTGGCGATTAGAGACTCTAAGAGTTGCGTAAGTAAAAGCTGTCACAGAAAAATACTCAGTTTAACTTCGTATTTTTAGTACAGTGAGAGTGTTCCTATTACATCAGATTAATAGCTATAAAACCAGCTAGATATTACTAAATCTTCCTCAAAAAATGTTACATTGCTTTCATGAAAAATGACCTTCTTGTAGAAAGTGTACTTTAATACTGCAGTTTTTGTTAATACATTTGCGGTGTTTTTTTTCTTTTTAGTTGCCATAGCTATCAGTGAACTCACAATTTTCTATTTTTATACAAATATGTGGCATTGCAAAGAAAACTAGTCCTGATTATAATTCATGTGTCATTCCTAATGCATTTAAGGCATTTATATGTCTTGAAATGCAAAAAATTACAGAAAGAAAGCTACCTTGTAAGAGGATTGGAATGATAGTAAGGAATTGTGCCTTTTAAAAAAAACATGGTAATTAAGAATCCACTGTAAAATTTTATTACAATATGTATTTGTGATGAAATTTGTAGTGACTAAAAATAATTATTAGTCACTACAAAAATAAAAATAAAAATAATTAGTCTCTAAAAAGCAAGGGCAACTTAAGACAATGTCATACTCTAATGGTGCTTTTGTCTGTCTGCATTTAATTTAATGGGATGATGGTAAACATCAGTGGTAGAGCAGTGAAATTTTTGCTTTGAACTAAAGTTGGTCTTGAGAGTTCTTAGTGGTAACAACGAAATAGTGGAGAGGGAAAAATTCCTTGTAGCTACAAAGTAGTCATTTTCTTGCTGATAGTCTGACGTAGAATTTTACACTTTAACTATTTTACACTTTTATTGACTAGTAAGCAATATAATGTGCTTTAAAACGTTTTCCCCAATAGTTAAATTCTGTGTCTTGTTTAAAGAAGACCAGCATTTCCTTGAACTTTCTTAGGTGGAGTGGCAGCCACATAAGATGGGGACAGCCATTCAGGCTAAGACATATAACAACAGGAAAATATTTAAGTCTCCTGGATGACAAGAGTCTTCTTCTTACGGACAAAGAGAATGCAGATGTAAAATCTACAGCGTTCTGTTTTCGGTCTTCCAAGGTATGGAATCAGTGCATTATTATAACTTCTAGTAATTCCAGTATCTTTTCAATGATTAATAAAAAAAAACTGAGTATAATTATATCTAGAAAACTTCTTTTATTATATTTCATTGGGTAAGGCTACCTTTTTTTTCTCTGCCTGCCCATTTTTGAATGGTTTCTTTCATTCTCATTTATTTTTTGTCGTGAACTTTCCTGATGCTTCACTGCTTATGTCTGTTGACTGACATAGGAAGCATTTATATAATTGTGGTTTTTAAAAATTTAATTGAGAAATTATTTCTTTCACTAGATTCTATGTTGCTATTCAGTTTACTATTGCCATAGTTTAAATTTTCATTTGACACCTTCAATAAGCATTACAAGTAAAGGCTAGTACTTTGTGTAGTGGGTAAACAGTTTAAAATAATACTATGATGAAGTCTGTAATATCCTTTGATTTATCATACTGATACTGAAATTTTGACAGAAGCAGTGGTATTTTTTAAATTATCTTCCAAAACGTATACTAAGAATCAATAACTTATATAATTATTTGTATATTTGGGATTATAAGAAATGAATATATACTCGGAAGCAAGTATGTAGACCTTTGAAGTCTGATAATGAAGACTTTAGAACAGATTGTTTTTGAGGTGTAGACTATATATGTAGGTAACTCAAAATAATGCCACCTGTTTATTTCTGTGGAAACTACAACAGATACAAAGATCAAACTAACACTAGTTAATAGGACAAATTCTCAGCTATAAAACACTGCTTTTCAACATAGTCACCAACGTTAGCTATACTTTTTTTTATCAACAATGAATAAGGGCCTGCATTCCATGCTCATAAATATTTGCATCAGCGGAGACGACCCATTGTTGCTGTCACCGTTACTGAAGTGCACCACCCATCACTTCACTGGGCTAACATCGACAGTTTGGTCTCCATAAACATTCAGCAGGCATCAATAGATGTGAATGGGTAAATTTTTTCCTCTTGGAGGGATTCAGTGACACATCTTTAATTATATGCACTTCCATTTCAGATGCCATTTTGTCAAGTTGTCCCTCTATTGCCATCTGTCACATACCACCACCAAAATGTAATGGAATATTGCCAGGAAGGTTCATCCTCTACTGCCAGTATCTGCTCCCGTGTATGTTTGTGTGTGGGCGTATCCAGACAGAAGGGCCATAGTTAATCCATAAAGATTTCAGGACAAGGTAGTACAGTTGTACTGGGGAGTCCCTGTTGCATTTTTTGTATAAGACATACTCACAGGTCTCCCCAGAGCCTTCTCTTCTCCAGGCTGAACAGCCCCAGCTCTCTCAGCCTGTCCTGATAGGGGAGGTGTTCCACCCCTTTGACAACTTTTGTGGCCTTCATCTGGATGCTCCCCAACAGGTCCACACCTCTTCTGTACTTAGTACTCTACATCTGGAAGCAGTACTCCAGGTGAGGTCTCACCAGTGCAGTGCAGAAGGGCAGGATCACCTCCCTCAGCCTGCTGCTGATGCTTCTTTTGATGCAGTCCAGGATACAGGCTTTCTGGGCTGCCATTGCAGTCCAGTTCTCACTGACTGGAAAGAGCTAAATCACATCTTAAGAAATTGGTTGCAAGAAGAGAGAGTAGAAAAATGTTACAGTGTGGATGTACAGCATTTACACACAGGTTCACGCCATCTTCTAGTTAAGAAGATGATTAAAAATACTGGAGGTTGAAATCAGGCTGCCGTTTCTTCATCTGATATCAGGACCCAATGTATTTTTTTCTGCATCGTTGTTTGTGTGCAATGTCTTACCATAAGAAACTTCAATTTCCTGCAGTTATCACATTCAAATTATTTTTACTTGCTCTTGAAAGAATTGAACGCAACAATTAAACAAAATGTGAACAAAATAATGAAATTATAATGAAATATAAGTACATAGTAATTTGCTAATTATCATCAAATGTATTAATAAATCAGTTATTGCTATGTATTATCAATGAAAAAGATTTTAATAGATGTTCAAGCACTTAAGGAAATCAGACATTCACAGGATAGTGAAATCAACATACGTACTCCTAAACAGTTTAATAATCTGACTTGATGAATGTATTATCTCTGGGAGCGTTATGTTATGGAAATTATGACAATTCCACCTGAATATTGATTTAGCTTCCTTTTTATAAATTTCTTCAAAATGCTTTTTAATTGAAGCTTGAGAATGTAATTATGTGGCATCTCCCTTTAGTTAAGTATTTTTAAAAATCCTTCAATAAGTTAGAGATTGTTGTCTTTTCATTTAAAAAATCCGGTCTTTGTCATCTCTTGCACTGAAGCTATTTCCTCAAATTCTCAGATTCAGCCTGCAGTGAAGAAGGTTAAAACTCCTTGAGGAATTTTGAGCATGATTATATTAATTGTACACCAGTCAGTAGAGCCATTATACAATTGGAATGATTAAATAGTTCTTTTGCCATGAATCAGGATGTACAGGGTATTTAACTTATAAACTGATGTCTACAGGAAAGAAGTTAGTTCTTGTAAGAGCTAGATACTACATTTCTTCTTCTGGAATGACTGCTGTCTCCACAGGAAACCTGTTGGATTGATGAATGGGCGTGCCATTCTTATTTTACAGCATGTCAACAGACCAGTAAGAAACATATGGAAATGGATTACTTTTCTCAGGAAATATTGAAAGTATTGGTGAGCAGTAATGGGATAATGAGCAGTTACAGGTTAAAGACCGTCTGTCTGTGACAGCTGGAAATTAATTGCAGGTTGCTGCTCATCCTTCTCAGGCTGAAGAAAAAAAACAACAAATCAAACCAACCAACTGAAAAAAAAACCAACAAGGAGAAATAATTTCTTTGAAGAAGGATCTCACATACTCTTTTAGGTCCTGTAGTGGAAGTTTGCACAGTATTCAGTATTTGATGCAAATATATTGACATGTCAGTTACTGTATTCATGTATCTTATTTTTTCCTTCAGGAAAAATTGGATGTAGGTACGAGAAAAGAGGTGGATGGAATGGGAGCACCTGAAATAAAATACGGGGATTCGATATGCTTCATACAACATGTAGACACAGGCTTGTGGCTCTCGTACCAATCTGCTGATGCGAAGTCTGTAAGAATGGGTTCTGTGCAACGCAAGGTAAGACTGTAAATAGGAATGCACTTCTTTCAATCAGTCTGGTATGGCAGCAGGGGAAAGTGAAGAAAACTACGGGAGAGAGGTAATATCTGGGTTTCAGGTATTTTAAACATTTGTTTCTTTCAGTGTATAGGATTTTTTTTTTTTTGCATAACAAAAGTCAAATTTACATGACATACTGTATTCTCAAACTTAAAACTGAACGAAGTACATTTGCTTGCCTAATGTTATTAACCAACAAAGACTGATAAGTCTGTATATATTTGATGACAACCTAAAGTGCTAGTATTAGCCTGTATTATATATAAAATGAAGGAGTGTTTTGTTGGAAGCCTTTCCATCTTGTGAGTGTATTACTTATTGGCCTGATATCTAACCTAAACCTCCCCTGGGGGAACATTTCCCTTCGTCCTGTCACCAAATGCATATAATCTTAAATAATTCTAAAACATTTTAAATAAGATATATTATTGAATAACTCTATAATTTAAGTAACAAAAATTTGTGTGTGTATGAAAAAAATGTTATCTAAAATATGTAAATGCATAGATTGTTTTGAATACTCTTAGAACCATGGTAACTAATTACAGATAACAGTAAGTTATCAGTAGTGATTTGAGGCATAGTCAGGAAACAAAACCAATAAAAGTATCACTTTTTACTTTATCTGAACTTGAGGGACCTGCTTCTGAGTAAGTGAACATCTTTTAGGTTGAACAAAAATTGCTCCAAACCCCTTAGTCTTTTTAAAATATACGTGTTTATTTATGAATGTGTGTGTGCATGTATACACAAAAACATACATATATGAAGTATACTGTTTACAATATATTGTTTTAATATATCATTCATTTCTCTGCCTTACTGTGTGAATTTTCATACCTCTTATTTATGAAGCATGTTTAATTTTGCAGTGATGGCTTTTTATTTTTATGTTACAGGCAATAATGCACCATGAAGGCCACATGGATGATGGTTTAACATTGTCCAGATCTCAGCATGAAGAATCCCGTACAGCACGTGTCATCCGTAGTACAGTCTTCCTTTTCAACAGGTTTATAAGGTATACATTTAAAATGATCATTTCATCACTTTATTTCCTTTTTTGTTATATTCAAAGTGACTATTAAAAGTGCATTTTTAAGTTGTCAGTGGAAAAACAGATTAATAATTGTCAAACTTTATGACAGTACTCTACCAGGAAAGTACTGTAGTGGCCAGTTTCTTTTCTCTGTCTTGATTTCAATGTATAAAGGTACTGAAAATGGAAAGAACCCACAACAATTGCTGTAGGCCACAGAGTGCAACATTTAGCTTTTTTAGCTCTTTTTCTAAGTACAATGTAAGATTAAAAAAAAAATGTGCTGTAGCTTGAAATACCTGATACCTTTGTCTAGAAAAATGTAATAACTGTGCAATTACAAACTAATACAAGAGAAATACAAGTAATGCATTCTATTTTATCATGTTGCCCCACAACATCAGAGGTGGATGTTGGTGGTGTGGCAGTAGAGACTGAACCTTTCCATCAATATCCCATTACATTTTGTTGCCATGTGACAGATGGCAGCACAGGGGCAGTCTGATAAAACAGTGTCTGACATGGAAGTACATATGGAGCAAAGGTGTGTCATTGAATTCCTCCATGCGGAAGGAAAGGTACCCATTCACATTCATCTGTGCTTGCTGAGTGTTTGTGGAGACCAAAGAGTGCATGTGAGCACAGTGAAGGAATGGGTGGTATCATCAGTGGTAACAGCAGCAGTGGGTCACCTCTACTGGTGCAGATTTTTAAGGGCAGCAAGCAGGCTCTTGTTCATGGCTGGCAAAAATGCATAGCTGCTGGTGGTGACTGTTAAAAAACAGTGTTTTGTAGCTGAGAATTTGCTTTATCAAACAGTGTTATTGTGCTCTTTGTATCTGTTGGAGTTTCTGTAGAAGTAAATAGGAGGCCTTACTTTCATGGCAGCATAAGTATGTTGAAGTTTAAAGTCACCTGAAGTTCTCTTAAATGTGTGAGTTTATACCTTGTTTCTGTCCTCCTCCTACACATTCCTTATTTACTCCCTTTTAAATAATACTTCTTTCTTTAATGGAATGTTGTATTTTTGCCCTCTATGAAATTTGCGGTTATTTTCCTACTCCAAATCTTTTCCAGTAATACTGACAGACATTAATTTTCAAATGTTTTGTACCTTCGGTTGTTGAAAAAATGTCACACTCATGAATGTGGTTGGCAGTAGGAAAACTATGAGAGATAAGACTATATTTAATGGGAAGAGTTTCAGGGGAACTCATTTTTCAAAGACTACAGTATGGGAGGTGATGACCCAAAGCAACCACGTCTTAACATGAATGCACAGTTAAAGATACAGATGTGTCAGTTTATTGAAAAATGTTTACCTGGATACTTAAATAACAACAGAGAAAAATAACTGTCAGAAAAGTTGCCTGCTGTGTGACATTTAAAATACAAAAGAAATCCAAGGTCTGCTTGGCTTTATAAATAAGATTTTTTCTTAGGACCTTCTAAGAGTTTCATAAAAGATAAAGACAGGGAAAGGCAATGTAATGAAGCGGTTTTACAATTCAAGGTAAATTGAAATAAATGTGTAGCCCTGGAGAAAAATAGCTGACAGCTTCTTATAATATGCACATAATAAAAATTAAGTTTTTAAGATAACTTCTACAGCTATGCTTTGGAACATTGTATGTCTTAATCTAACCAATTTGAAAATGTAAGAGAGATTTATTTTTCACCAGCAAATATTTCTACTGGATTTATGTTTCCAAAATAGGTGTTTTCCGTTTCACAATCTGAGATGAAAATACCGGATAGCATGTCATTGTTGTTTTTTTTTAAATCAAAGTAACAAACTCCAAAACAAACAAACAAAATCTCCCAAACCAATGCAGCTGTCAGTCAGGTTTCCAGGATCCTTCAATACCTATTGAAGGATATCGCAGCGGGGCTGGGGAATTGCACCTGTGAGTGTGGGGTCTCCTGTGCCAGGTGAAGCTCAGCGGACTTTAGATAAAGTGTAAAGGAAGCACTAATGAGTACAGAAAGGATCTTTTTGCTCTGTAGCTAGATTTTTCTTCATCAAAAGCTAGCAAGGTAAACCTTTTACAGTGGCATAAATGAGAATGAGTCCACACTGAAATCAGGAGTGTCAAATAATCTGCCCCCTCCCACTCTCCCCACCGTATGCCATCAGGTGGGCCCTTCTCTTCAGGGCTGCTCCTCACCCAGTGCTTGAGGGCCAGGTTCTCTCCTAAGTCCTGCGGAGTTTAATAGGCATCCTCAGAAGTCTATTTTCTTTCTTTCCTTTCTGAAGGTGGCTGGTGGGTCTGCAGAACGCTAGTATCCCATTTTTTACATGCCATGTGCAAAATCCTTCTGCTCATTCCAGAAAGTTCTGGTGAGTCTACTGTGGCCTCAACCTGAGGCAGCAGCCTGCCTTGCCCGCTACCCACCACTGGCTTCCCCAAAGTCTGTATGGCACTAATGATATTTTAGCAGCGATAGCCATCTTTCAAAAAAAAAAAAAGTTTTAAATGGAGGAGAAAATGATTTTATTTTATTTATTATTTTCTTTTTGGAATGGGAATCTGAAGAGCACAGCATCCAAGTGAGGTTGGATTACAGGGTTTGTCTGGGACTCAGCTATGCAAGGGGCAAGTGAAACATGGAAGAGAATGGTCTGCTCTCCATTTCCAGGAGACAGTGGGCAAGACCAAGGTTGAATTTTGTATCAGAGATTAGTAAAAGGCTAATGAAGTGTTGGGACAGAATGTGGGAGAGCTGGATCTCCCAGTGCTGGAAATCACTTAAGAACAGATTAGAGATGTGTTTGAGAGATTTACAATGTCTTCTATCTTCTCTTTATCTTTTGGTCTGCCTCTGAAAATGCTAAATGCACAGGTAGTTGTTTTCTAGAAACAACATTTTTGATGCTTCCAGTCATGGGAACGACTGATGATGATGCTATGATTGTTTGTTGGGGTTGTTTGAGAAGGGAAATGTAGATCAGCAAGTGGTGAATAGGGCAGACATAAGTCATTGTTAAGAAGTTGTTGTCAGAAAATAAATTGAGCTATGGAGTCTAAACAAAGATTACTTTTAAACCAATGAAGATTTGATAAGGTAAAATAAATTCTTTCCCAGTACTCAGGAGACTTTGCATCTTATTGTAGGGGCCTTGATGCTCTCAGCAAAAAAGTGAAGTCTTCCACAGTAGATTTACCTATTGAGTCAGTCAGTCTGAGCCTTCAAGACCTAATTGGCTACTTTCACCCTCCCGATGAACATTTAGAGCATGAAGACAAACAAAACAGGCTCCGTGCACTGAAGAATCGCCAGAACCTCTTCCAGGAAGAGGTAGGTAGTTCTCTGTTTTACTTTTTTTTTTCCTGTTTTGTCTGCAAGTATTCTTTTGTGGTGTCTGCGGTGTTGATGTCTAATCTGGAGTATACTTGCAGGGGTTGTTTGTCCTTTACAGCTCAAACTATTTGCTACGTTTATAATCTTTGAAGATGATTTTCCTGTGTATTCAAAGAAATACATTTAAAGCCTTTAAAAAAAAAAAAAGATATTAATGTAAGCAAACACCCTGAGTTCTGACCATACTTTACTCCTTTAGTGTGAATTAGCTTCTTCTGTTATAGCTTCTTCTCTTGATACAGGATGTTATAGTTTAATAGGCATACTTTAACTATTATGTTTAATATTCTCTATTATTTCCTCTGGTAGGGATGTTTGCCTCTGATTAGTCAGGTGCCTAAATACCTTCTAGAATAGAATGCCTGGAATCCTGTTTAATTTTGACCATCCAATTGGTAAATTTTTATTTTCACAGCAATTGAAAACATGTATCAGTGCTGTTTTTTAAACTACCTTTTCCATAGATATTTTTTCTTTGACTCCACCTGTCTTCTTTTGTGGTTGATTCTATATTTTCGTAGATACATGAAAATCTTACATGTTTGTGAATAAAAAATGTTTTGTTGTTGTTGTTTCAATTTTTTTTCCCTCTGATAATCTAAGGCTTTCAATTTTTAGGGCATGATCAACCTCGTTCTTGAATGTATTGATCGCTTGAATGTATACAGCAGTGCAGCTCATTTTGCAGATGTAGCTGGGAAGGAAGCTGGAGAAGCATGGAAATCAATTCTGAATTCCTTATATGAATTACTCGGTAAGACGTTCTGTAGGTTGCTTGGATTCTTTTACGTCAAAATAACAATTAGTTGAAAAGAAATATGTATCTGTTTTAGATGAGTTGATGCCCTACAAAATCCACTGATTTTTGCATTTTTCAGATCCTTGCATGTGGATATGATCAAAGTACACTGAAAACATAACATCTGTTTTTTGTGCTTTTTAAAAAATTTGTTATGATAAATAAAATATTTTTGGCTTCACTTAAATGATTGCTTTTTTTCATGTCATTGTGTTAGTGATGTGTCTTGTATGCTGCCCAAAAACGTGTGAACCAAAGGTATATGGATTTATCATTCTTATGTTAAAGAGTCATAACACTGTGGTCAGTTTTTAAAAGGTCTCTGATTTTTCATGTGTGGCTGCAGAACTTCAAAATGAATCTGAAGTTTCTATAACCAAGACACCTCTTATTGACCACTTACAGCCAGTGACTCCAACACTCCAACATTATACTAGGATACAGGATGTTATGGAAAGATTATTAGCTGTTAAATGCAGTATAACATGAAGATCTTGTCCACTTGCAGTCACTGTGTCTCACAGTATATTCTGTAAGTGCTAGTTAGTGTCCTAATCAAATTTCTATTTAGGTAGAAGTATTTAATCACCTGATTTATTTGCTCACCAATTTGAATTGCATATGTGTTATTTATGTTCTACTTTCGTTCATTATATAGGGTTATTAATCCACCTCTACAGCTGCCAGCATATTCAATTCTGCTCAGTTGTTGTTTACAGAAGGAAATTTAACATGCTAAAAGATCATTTTGTCAGTTCCTTGCTTCTCTGTCATCCTCAGCTTTTCTCAGTGTCATAATTAAGCCTGAATAATGACATTAATACTGACCTTAAGTGACTGAGGACAGTTATGTGTTCCTGGCATTAAGCATTTCTTTTGTGCAGGCTGCTTACGTGTGCTTTATGCTGCTTTCTGTGTTACACACAAACTGTTATGTGTGGGCATGCTTTGCTTTAAACATGCACATGTTTTGGCAAAAGCTTGAGTGTGGTCCAAGTCCTCACACAGGATTATCTCACTTTCCAATAAAGCAGAAGGCATTTGGCGTATCATTTATACTCATAAAATCCCACTCCTCAGAAAAATGGTATTGCAAAGATATGCAAGTAGTATTGTTATACTCCTTTGAAAACTCCACAACTGAATACTGTAAAATTAAGTGAGTAAAATTGTTATGAAGTGCCCACATGAATGCAGTGTATGTAACTGGCTCTTGTGGATGTGCACTGGGAAAAATGATCACATACTAGTTTTCTATTCATTTATAATTAGTACTTATAATACTTAATATTCTCTTTGTTACAAAGTGTGTGGCATTAAGTCTTATTTATTGTGAGCCTTTTAAATTATTTTTGGAAAACAAAGCTATTATCTTTAAGTTCCATTTCGGATTAGTGGTCTGAATAATTAGAGTTATAATAAGTGTTCTTGAAAACACTTTTGTAATAAGGCAAATAAAAGGTATTATCTTCCTTTCACTGAGAAAAAGAGATGGAGAAATTTAAGTAAAAGACTAATAATTCTGGTTCCCAAATTAAAAGCTGTGAGGTCTAATTTTGGGTTTTTTTTTTTTGAATATTCAGCGGTATTTAATGTGTATAAGGCATACTGAAAACTAGCATTCCTCCGAAGTCAGAGGCACAGTAATACAAGTTTAAATGGCATATCTCGCTTAAAATAAACAAATGGTGAGAATGAACTTTGTCTGGACTAAAAACAAGGTGGTTTGTTTGTTTACTTAATTCCTTACAAATAATTTTTTTCTCTCCTTGCTATTTGGCAGCAAAGCTAAGCAAACGAGGCTCAGGCAGACTGGAGGAACTACTGGCTTGATTTCTGAATCTTTTCTGTAAAAGTCTTAAATTTCCCATTGTCAAGACCAAAGAATCACTTCTGAAAAAGTCTGCTTGTCTTGTACCAAATATTATTTCCATGAGTGTGTAATGAGAACAGTGCACCAACTTTTCTTGATGTCCCAGACCTCCTCACCCCCTTTACATTCCTAACTACATTATATTCTGGCAGCTGATGTTTAAGAAGCTTGGCCTTGCTCTGGCTATAACGAATGTGTATTTGTTGCTTTATTCTGAATAGCTCTGGAGCTGTACAGTAATTGCATGGATGACAAATCGATATTGCTTGCTCTGCCTTGCTTCAGCAAAGAGTGTTTGCTTTTGAGTCTGCACTTAAGTAAATGTAAGCAGTGATGTCCCAACACGTGGCTTTTGTCATATCATTGGCATTGTTTTTGACATCTCACTGTGATGACAGTGCAGGCATTTACAGACTTCCAGTAGAGACTGGATACTAACACATACAAAAAATGCTTGCCTTATATCTGCTATGGCATCTGTCCCTTTTGTATAATAAATACATGCTATGATTCTGAATTTGTATTTGAAACTTTTCTATTACTAAAGAATGTGCAAGAGTATGCATAATGATGTGGCTTCAATATCTGACTGACTACATCCTGTTTTTTTTTTTTTTTCACTAGTCTTGTTCAACATAGTGGGCAAAAAAGAAATGAGTATTGAATATTAATTTGTTCTCAGTGTTGTGTACCTCATTTAATGCCCAGCTTTAACAGCACTTTCACTTCTGAATACTGATCTTTCACAAACTCTTTTTCAACTACATTTTTGAAGCCATATACGACTTTTTTCTGTTAACTGAAGTTAACGTCATTGAAGTTAACAACAGTGAAGCAGTGAGCTATAATTGCCTTCATTTTACATGGGTACTTGAAGACCAACGTAATTATGTGGCTTGCTTATAACCAATAAAATAAAGTCTGTTACAGAAGCAAGTATTCTTTAGCTCTTGTTGGTAATGTTTATCCATATGCTCCTCCTCTTATAATTCCCCCAAATTATTTTCAAATAATGTTTTTCATGATTTTAATTATACGATAATTTATGGTATAGATTGGATATAATACTTTTGACCTTAATAAACAGTGGATTATATTGATTATTTCAATGTATTTCTGTTTTGTGTGCCAGAATTTCAGGTCCTCAAGTAAAGTAATTTATACATGAATGCAAACTGATTAGTATGTCTTGTTAGTTCTGTGACATTTATCCTTCATGAAAAAATTTAGAAAGTTATCGAGATGATATTCTAATACTTATGGGGTAATACTGCAACACATCTTACTAGAAAATTTGAATTTTGTGGCGTGATCTAATACTTGAGAAAAAGAATAAAGTGAAAGGCTGGTTTAGTCCACATGTTATATAATCAGGAGAGGTAACAGCAAATTATGGAAGATTCCTATTCTGATTATAGAATCTCACTTGGAAACAAATTTTCATGCTGTTGAAGAAATTAGAAATTTTAATTGAGTTTGAGAGCTTAAGTTCACTCTTTCTCTTTTTTTACTTCCCTTCCTCAGTCATAAGTTGGGAAGAATACTATTTCCTTGAATTATTTTGAGATCTCTGAAGATAAATATGTGACAGGTTTTGTGAAAAATACCACATTTAGACATGTAATGGATTGTTTTATTTGCTAAAAAAAAAAAAAAAAAAATACTGGTAGTTGTTTTCTTTTTTCCCTACCTTTCTATTTAAAATAGGTTTGTACTGAAAAAATTTCTTCAATTTATATGCAGTTTTTCAAGGTATTAGGTGAACTTGAAACTCTGAGAAGGTAAATGTATAATGGAATTTTCAATGTCAAATGTATTTCTCTTCAGTCATAAGGCCATAAGAAAATCTCTTAGTTCAAATTTTATCTGATTTATGATGTAACTACCTTGACACTAAAAATTAGAGGCAGAATATTCTGATAATATTCCCTAAATTGAAGAAGCTACTAACACAGGAAGAGAATTTATTTTTTGCAATTGGGGTTTATTTATTTATTTCCTATGATGCAATTTGATTTTGGTCTCTTTTCACATGGTACAAAACTGTCAGTGCAGTAACTTGTTTGCTGCTAACACTGGGAATGCTTTTCCACTTTGAAAGCGCACTTTCAGATCGTGCTTATGTCAACCTTGTATAAATGAAAAAGCATAAAACCACAGTTTGGATAAAATACAGTGAATTTCTTCAGCAATAAATTGTAAACATTACAGAGTCCTTTTTATCTGTGTCTTCCTTGAATATGTTTAAGACAATTTGGCAACTTTCCTAAATGTAAATTGCATGAATAACTGCTATTTATAAGCAGAAATTTTGGTCACTCTTGGTGCTTAGTAGGACCATTAACTTCTGCTGCTGAAAACAGCCATAGAAAATTCAGATTGAAATTGTCAGCAGAATTGAACAACATTCTTATGAAGAGTGGTTTGCATTGTTCCACGAACCAAACAAGCATTAGTGCCTCACTCTTTTTTCTGAGCAGAACAGATGTTTCTCTAAGAGCTTCTTCGTATGCTAATCCAAGCAAATGCTCATACTCCTGGACAGGGCAGTCATTTGAGTGCCTATAAAGTTCGGTGAGATTTCTAGTCAGTTATACCCATCAAGTCAGTGCATGTATCCAGTCTACTTAAACCTTCAATTTAAAGCACGAGTTCTAAGTCACTTACCTCTTCCTTACTGCTCTGTAAAAATATGACAAACAGGTCCTGGACATCTATCTTGTTTAAGTTCCTAGTATTCTTTAAGAAAGTTATTGTTCATCCCATACATTATTTTCTTCCAGTGTTTCCTGTTGTTACAAAAATACTGTTAAACAGAATTTTTTTTTCTGCAGTAGCAGCTGACTTCTGTGATGACATTCCTGGTTTCTCTACTTCATGTAGGATGTTCTTTAGGGATTATTATTCAAATACATTAAAGGTTAATTTGGTGCCAAGATGTTTGGTTTTAATGTATAAATCACTTAAGTTATTTAAAACTAACATGAAGAACATTAGTAATTAAGGATTAAGAAACTAGTTTTCTTGATTCAAGAATCCTTGAAAATCAGGGATACTTTAATTCAAATGGATTTATAATTGTGATTTCTTCCTTTTTTTTCCCTCTTCCCCATAGCGGCTCTTATTCGAGGGAATCGTAAAAACTGTGCTCAGTTTTCTGGATCTCTTGACTGGCTGATCAGCAGATTAGAAAGATTAGAAGCTTCTTCTGGTATGATTTTTAGTATTATAACTTCCTTATTTTTCCAGTCTTTCATTCATTTAAAGTTGGTGATATTATTAATTATCATGAAGTTCTTCCTGTGAGAGCAAATATATTACTAAAATTAGATTTATATTTTAACACTTTTACATATTGATTATGGTTGTAGTTCTAGTTTAGATTCTGGTAATCTTTCCTTTCCTTTAACCAACAGATCGAAATGCAATTCTTTTGTTCAGGTTTGGTGAAACAATTCTGTGTTTTCAGTTTTACTAAGTTGTTTTCTTTCTCTAATTCTAGTGTGTTCCTTTCCCTTCTCTTTAGAATTCTGCATGTTTTTCAGCATTTGCATCAACTAAATATAATAATAGTCATCTGGAGCGGATATGTTTTGTGTCACCTTGTAGGAGTGTATTTGTAACATGGGGAAGTTCATGTGATCTATTTGAATGTGTGTCGTATGTGGATATTCAGTAAATACCAATATATCTGACTGTAGAAGAGTTTCACCTATAATATGTATATATTTTCTTTTTTTTTTCTGTTGGTGATATGGCATTGACATTGCCAACTTGATAATGTGTACCACTTTACATGAAGGATTCTGTAAAAGGATTCTAAAGGATGCTTATTTGGATTTACCACAGTTAGCACATGCTTATTCTAAAAAATGCTCTTCATTGTTTATTAAAACTATTCTTTAATTGCTTTTTTTAATGTTAGAATTCTATTTTGTTTACATGTTTGTTCCTACTGCTTTGGTTTGGTTTTGCAAATAGGCAGTAGACAAATCTAATTTCATTAAAGAATGTCTGCTAAGTGTATCCCAAAGTAACTGAAGTTACTAGGTCTGTGTTTCTGTAATTAACAGTGTTGATTTCATGGTCAATACTTTAGTCTCTTGCCCCATTTTAATGATATAAATACAAACTTTTGTATTTTCCTTACATAAAGTTTTATTTCATATATTTAGTATCTGTCATTAACATAATCTAGAAACATCTCTCTGAATGCATAACTATTGTAAAAATTTAAAAGTTGCGCTACTAGCAAGAACTACTAAAGATTGGTAAGAAATATATTTTCCAGATGAAGTTGAGAAAACTCTTTATTTCAAGTCAATACTGAGTAAAATAGTCCTCTGAGAAGTGTAGTAAGCTACCATGAAGCTACAGATAATTTTGTAATGCTAACACTACCAGACAATCTCAATTTCAGTAATTTTTTTTTAATCCCACAATGTTAATATTCTTCCATTTTATATTTTTCATTGTAATTTTCTGTGAACATTATAGTATAAACGTTTGTGATGTTCTGTATCATCACTTGTATTAATTCTGGATAACAATCATAGTCTGAGCAATTTAATAAAATCTTTTGTATTAAATGCAATAGAAGTTTTACAGTAACACCAGGTAGAATTGTCTCAAACTGACTTTTTTTTATTGCCTATTTCTACCTACTGTTACTGATACCTCTTGTCAGATATTCTTTGATGTTCTTTTTCTGGTTCATGTTTATCATTTCACAGGGAGAGTAGAGATTAAGGTGGTTTTCAAGGGTTTATTATTAATAATAGCACATGGAAGGTATATTAAATCCACAGCAGTAAATTTGGACAATATTCCATATTTATTGTTTGCTGTGTTTTAAATTTTCATTTTCTGCTTTTCCATCTCTCTGTAGGTTGTGTTTTGCTTTGTCTTGCATAACATTTTCTCTCCTTCCCCTCTTCTTTGCTGTCACCTAGTTGGAGCTATTTCGGAGTTGCTGGCTAAGAAATATTCTCTAATTGCAACTGTGACTTCTTTGTGTTCTGTACAATATTTGTTACTGTTTTGTTGGAAGATGATCTTTTTGGAGTCTTTTAAACATTATTTTATATAATTTTGTTACAGTAATTTCAAAAGTTAGGAAGACCAATGGACAAGATAGTTGAAACGGCAATGCGAATAATATAATAACCACTTTTTGTTTACACATTTGTAATTTTTTCCTATCATCTCTTTGTTTTAATGCTCTGTGTTCTTTTGTGAGCAGGAAAGAACATAATCATCTTTCTTTGAATGATGACAGAATTGTCCTCGAGAACTGTAGTTAGGGAGAGTTATCCTTAAATCAGAGCTAATTGTGGCCAAGGAATTTGACTTGTGCCTTCGTTAGTTTAGCACTCCACACAGACATTGAAAGTGTGATGTTATGCAGTTACCTCTCTTACCTGTTCTCACTCCATTCTCAACTTAAGTTCCTGATCTTCACTGAAGCAAAAGTAAGAAAATGAAGATTTGTCCAAGTAAAAATGTGCCTGAGAACAGACTATGTCAGAATTGAGGTGTCACAGCTCCTGAGTGAAAAATGCAATGCAAGTGCTTCAGCTCTCTTTCAGTGTAGAAATTAATATTAGTCTTTCCTTCTGAAATGTATTCCAAATGGGATTAACTAGTCCTACTAAAATTTCAAAGTGTTTAAAGCATACATAAGGAATCATAACGAAAGCTAGTGATCTAATGTCCTATATCAAAGATTTTAGCAAATGCATTATCAGTTTGAGAAATTTTTAAGGCATACTTTTTACTCTAGTATTCTACAGCATGAAATTAGAGAAGTCAATGTGTTGTCCTGAAAGATTGTTCTGGTTTTCATGTTAATTGTTGAGAATTTTCAACCATCTTTATCATAAAGTCTGCAGATGTTTGTGATATGTGTATTCTATTCAAACACTTTCTGCTTGACTGCCTCGAGCAACTTCAAGGAAGTTGGAGCGGATCCAGCTGTCTTTAATACAGACAAATCTAAAAGTGGATCAGTCCAAACCAACACTGTATGTCTATATGCATTCTTTTTTCTGAATACAGAAACTTTACCCTTAAAACCTAGTGTGTTTGATAATCAGAGTTCAAACACTGCAGAAGCTGAAAAAGATGCTATGGCAGCTGAGTCTGATAGCATTCATTTTTTTCTTGAATATTTACACCTTTGAAGTATTTTTAATTTCATTATTGAAAAGATTAAAACTAGAAAAGAAACACTGTGTATTATTTTAAAACAAAATTGCAATTATGAATCTTCCTTCACAGACCTCAGAAGGCTGCAGCTACCATACTTAAGTTATGTGGTATTGATTCGTAATGGATTACTGATTTTGTTGTTAAAAACTGCATTTCAGTGCCACAGTGAGAGACAGGAAACCTTAAGATACTACATTTTAATACATTTGTTTCCCTGCATTCCCAGATCACTGTGGCACACAGTAAAGCTGTTAATCATACTATAGTTTACCTCCCTAGTTAGAGGATTTTAAGCTGAAGGAGGGAAAGCTGAGATTGGATGTCAGGGGGAAGTACTTCACAGAGTGGTGAAGTGCTGGAACAGGCTGCCCAGAGAGGCTTTGGGTGCTCTATCCCTGGAGGTGTTCAAGGCCAGGTTGGATGGGGCCCTGGGCAACCTGGTCTGTTACCAGATCTGGAGGTTGGTGGCCCTGCATGTGGTGGGAGGGTTGAACTTGATGATCCTTGGGGTCCCTTTCAACCCACGCCATTCTATGATTCTTTTGAAACGCTTTTCTTCTGTAGGTAGTTTTAACATTTTGAAGTGATCCATGCCTGTGTATCTGGCACTGGGTGGAACATAGTCCTGAGCATTGCTGCAGAGCATCTAGTTCTTGAATAATAATGAACATACTTCATACTTGTACTTGGTAGCTCCCGAAGCAAGTGACAACTTGATCCAGCAGATGTGGGATCCTGTTCTATATCCCCATGGCTGCGAACATATAAAAATCCCATGATTCTTGATGGCAAGGGCTGCTGCTTTATTTATCAATATTAGAGTTGCATTTAATTGGGAGGCCACTGGTGATTTAGTCATTCTTGCTTGCACATTTTAGTTTCATGTTAGTTTCTATTTATTTTGCTGCTTCAAGAACATCACTCTTGGTTCTTAGCTTAACTGTTACATACACAAAAAGATACAGAATGGGCCAATAAACTGGGAATTTACCTCTTTTCTTTAAATTGAAGATACAATTCGTTAGTGATTCAAGTGGTTTTCTATGGGAAGAAGCAGAAAACTGTAAATGTGGGGATCGTATTTTATGTATAGAATATGTATGCAGTGTGAATTCTTCAGCATTTGGGGCCATTGAAAACCAGTTTTTACACATTTTGAATTTTTGAGCATTGATTGTCAAATATTTATTGGTGAAGTTCCCGGTTAATTTACAGTTTTTTCTCCTGTCTTTTCTGACTTTTACTACATACACTAATTTTGAGAAATCCAGAAAGATAATACTAGCTTGTTTTGGTCTTATATACTGTATACAGGACTTCTTGAAACTAATGAACTTTACTGGGCAAATACTGGGAGGTAGGATGTGCAATTATGATTCTATGTATACTTTGAATTATAATTCCCCCCCCACCCCCCTTTTTTTTTCTAGGAATACTAGAGGTTTTACACTGCGTATTGGTGGAAAGCCCAGAAGCTCTGAACATTATTAAGGAAGGACATATTAAATCAATCATTTGTCTTTTGGACAAACATGGAAGAAATCATAAGGTAGGCGTAGAGAGGGACTATATGTAGGTGAACGTTCATGAACAAATAAACCACATTGTTCTGTACAGATGTTAGATTTCAAATACTTTAAAGCTGTATTCATAATTAGGAATGAAACTTTTCCTTTAGGCAGTTTGAAGATGCAAAGGTGGATGTTATTTGCTTTGTGATGAAAGCATTGATACTAACTAAACTTCCAAAGAAGCAGGAAGAATGTAACAAAATTATTAGGAGAATTTCAGAATTGTTTTAAAATCAAGTTACTATGTTGGATGAACTTCATACCCTTACATGTCTTCCACTAATACAGTATGGAGCATTATATTGGCAGAAGTAACTGAGAGTGATTACGATCTCTTTAGCATGAAAAAATATTCAAGATGAAAAGAATTTTTTTTTTTCCAGGTTTTGGATGTCTTATGTTCTCTCTGTGTATGTCATGGAGTAGCTGTGCGGTCTAATCAACATCTAATCTGTGATAATCTCCTGCCAGGAAGAGATCTGCTCTTACAGACACGCCTTGTCAACCACGTGAGCAGGTAACAATAAAAATAATATCTGTAGGCATGAACAAATCAGAATAAAACTTGTATCTCAAAGAGATAAAAATATTCACTACAGAAAAACTCTTTTACATGCAAAACTTAATTATTAAGATATTTTATTCTCATTAGGATTTTAAATACTCTGCTCAATATTTGTTATAATCAATATGAATAACAGAGTGCTGATGCAAGATGAAGCTGCTCTAAACTACCTTCAATATATGTAATTATAGTCTTTTCAAAAGTTTATTGTCTAGATCTAGCTATACTTTCAAAGTATCATCAACCAGTGTTTTGTGGTTGCCTTCTTCTACTAAAGTTGGTCAAAAACAATCTAGTGTCAAACACCTCTGCCAGTGTCTTAAAATAATCTTGTTAATTTAGGGAGAGCTCTCTACCTCCTTCCCAGTGGAAGAGTTATAAAAGTTACCTTCCAGCACATGTTAATAACTAGTTAGAATGTAACATCTTAAACCAGTGAAGTTGTATTTATAAAGTAAATGTTTATCCAGAGTTTGAACTTACACTGAGGCAGAAAAATGTGGCCGCAAGTACGGGTTCCATGTCTGCAATAACTCTGAACAATTGATGAGTAGTCATTAATTAAGACTTGTGTTAAAAATGCACGAGAAGAAATTTTACAGGTACGAGAACTGAATGGGCTTCTGAGGTGACTTAGGATCTTGAACTGGGGAGGTGGAGCTGTCTCTCTCAAATGTTGCTGTAGAAAAAACTTCTGCTTTTAATGCAGATTTTTGCTCTGAATTGTGAAGGAGTCTTGAATGAGAATATTGATATTCTTGTAGTGATAAGGGAAAACAATTATTTTTCAAAGATAAGAAAGACCAATTAAATGTTGAGAATATTTAGAGAGAATGAAACTTGCCTTGCATCACAAATAATTAGCAAAGGAGTTCCGTAAGATACTGCTGTTTGACAAACTATTTGAAGGTACTGCAAAGTTTTAGTTGCTAAACACTATTTAATAAAGAGTAAATTGGATGATTAGGTTGATTAAACTGTGGACTCTGGACTAAGTATTAAAAAAGTTGGTACTATGTTTAGTCAAAAATTTGGTGAGCAATCGTGCTAGTAATTTGCAAATGGTAAGACCTTTTCTGGAAGACAAGTTTTTTTTTTTTTTTTTTTTTTTTTTTTTTTTTTTTAAGGAAATTAAATGTTTGTCTTGAAACAAAAAAAAAAACAAAAAGAAAAAGAGAAATGTAGACATAATTTTAGTACTATTGTTTTAAACAAACACAGTGAGCCCTAAATTTGACTTGAAAAGTCTGCAGTATTACATTGTATTCTTGCTGCAAGGTTTTAATGTCCACTTCTATACTTTCTGTTTTAGCATGCGACCTAACATTTTCTTGGGAATTAGTGAAGGCTCTGCCCAGTACAGAAAATGGTACTATGAACTTATGGTGGACCATCTAGAGCCTTTTGTGACTGCAGAATCAACTCATCTACGAGTAGGCTGGGCTTCAACAGAAGGCTACTCGCCATATCCAGGGGGAGGAGCAGAATGGGGAGGAAATGGTGTTGGTGATGACTTGTATTCTTATGGCTTTGATGGTCTGCATCTGTGGTCAGGTACTTTTCCCTTTTTTTCTTCTCTCTTTTTTTTTCCTTTATATTATACAAGGATATTAAGCTTGGATCTTAATATCTGCTCGGGGCAGAGTGTTTCTCAGCAGTGAATCAAATGTTTCTGTTGACACTGAGAATATTCAGAAACAGCATCCCCTCAGAATATGCTTTAAATTGACATTGTATCTTAAAAAAAAAAAAAAAAAAAGCTTTTTACAAAGTGTAGATGGAATAATAATTTATGTTTCAGTATGGGAATTTTTTTAATGGTAACTCTAGGGTTTTTATCAGAAGTCTAGGTTTCTAATTCCACTGTGATAGTGGGAGAACAGCCTGAGAGTTTTAATTCATAGGAATCTTTCTTTTTCCAAGATACAATTTTTAATGGGTAGTTTTATAAATGGAGATTCAAAAACTTGGTGAACAATTTTTTGCTACAGTTTCATCTTGCTGAGGAAAAAATTTCTCCCATTTATTTTGTGAGATTATTGAACCGTAGAATTGTCTGGAAACTGGGCAAGGCTTATCGGACTAGCAATTTGTGGCACTGTGAAGATATGAGCAAATTTTCTAAAGATCCTTAACTGATGAGAGAGACATTTTAATGAGTCAGCTGTATGTACGATTCAAGTCTTTGAAGATTTGAGGCATTGTGGCAGGGTGCTTGGAAAAGCAGACAGTTTTACACTTCAAAAGAATTTTCCAACAAAAATAGCAAAAGAATATATTATTAAGTAATAATACATCCAGTAGAGTGTCTTCTTGGGAATGTAGCTGCCAATTCTGCTCTCATGTATTCTGAAAATTGCTTTGGAACAATGTTGTATAATTAATGATGTCAGTAAAGAGGTGTCATAATTGAGTTTATCAGATAAAATCTTTTTAAAGAAGAATCAGAAAATTATGAGGCAACCCAAATAACTTTTGTAGTTACATTCACTTTTGAGGAGGAAAGAAAAGGTTACATAATATCAAAATAATTTTTCTACTCACTGGTAAATTCTTAATTAGAAATATCACAGATTAAATTATTTGTGGCTCTTCATTCCATAACCCATCCCAGTCAAAAAAATTCAGCCCACCTTTATATACACAGTTTTTATATATTCATCTCTGTTGTGAATGTGGCTGGTAGATTTGAAAATATTTCTTGATACTTTCTATGGGAAATGTAACACATACATCTCAAACTCAAGACTTGAAGTAGTTGACTGTTGAAAATCATTGCCTTTCTTCTTCATCCACAATCTCAGGCTGTATCTTGGTAAATCTGAAACATACTGATAATCTTTGGAGCACAAAGGATTTATGAAATTAATGAATAGCAACAATAATTCCGACCACTGAGGTTGCTGTTATGGAATAGGCCTTTGTCAGAATCATGCTGAATTTTCATTTGTTTCTTTAGTCACAGAATTACTTCCCAAGAACAGAGATGTAGAACTCATAGAATTTTAAAGCCTAATGCTTGAAAAGACCATTTTGTCTGACTGTATAAGTCAAATAACTTTATATGTTTATTTTATCAGTCAGCCCTTCATTGAGCCCAATAGCTTATATTTAGCTAAATTCTAATATCTAAAAAGGCATCTGGTCTCAAGTTGAACAGCTTAAGGACGTAAAGTATTCACTCTTTTCATTAATAGTTCTTCTAGTGTTTAGTTATTCTTGCCATTTAAAAAAAAATCATTTTCTGTGATTGATTTGAAAACTAGCCCTTGACTGTTATGATGTGTTTATCTGCTGTTGTCTACAGTGATCTGTGAGTTTTCAGATGCAGAACTGGTAGAAGATCGTTCCCTTACAAGACGTTTCTTACACTGTGACTTTTTACATTGTTCAGCAGTGTTTTGTGCAAATTTCTCTATTTGTGAGATGTCTTCCAGGTTTCCCAGTCCTTGTTCGCTGAACTGATTACTTTTAAAGCAAATGAACAATGGAATAGATGGAAGGGATATTCTCTTGGAAGGGATAGATGGAAGCAGTGTGAGCCTGTGAAAACATTTTCTTCCTTAACTGTACTGCTGGCTGAATGATAGAAATCATGAAAACTATGATCAGCTGCTTGTCTGAGTGGGAACTGATTATCCCAGAAATTCAGAGCCAGGTCTTAATAGACTTATGCTGAAATTAAATACATAGGATGTTCAGCAAGACACTTATAGGTTCTGCAGTTTTGAGAAAGACTCACCAGATAGGCATGATTCTGAGAACCAGTCCTCCCAGAAATCCCAATTTACTGAGAGACCCAGCAGATTGGGAGGCACTGTTTCTACACCTACTGAACCGTCTTCTAGGATCGTAAAGAGAATATGTTGGACAATTGTTTTGAATTCAGCCGAAAATGTCTATCTTGGACTCAGTGAGCCTTTTGTGTTCCTTCTAACTCAGGATATTCTGTGACTTTGAGATGTTAAGAGTGTAAATTTAGTCAAGCTTCCAAAATTTTGTTTCTAGAATATGTATTTGCTTTTATCTTTATGTTGCGCTTTATAATTTTAGGAGAAATGTTGATCTGTTTCCTAATTTTTTTTTTTAATTTATTTATAATATTTCCTAATTTTTTTTTTTTGCCAGTGTGCCAGGTGTTTTTTTATTTTATTTTTTTCCCCACTTCTCTTCGCTGTTCAATGTATAATCCTTTGTCACTCCAGATCTTTAAACTATACTGAAAGAAAATTATTAGCTGGACAAATTTGACAGTGTTCTAGCAAACTGTACAATTGCATCTGTCCTACAACCAGTAGCTTATTATTATTTTGCATGTAATAATATCAGAAAGTAATTTTCCATACATAGATTATCAGAAGAGTATTGTGTGCGGGTTTTTTGTTTGTTTTTCTCCTTTTGGAGGAGTGTTGCATGTATGAGAACTTATCAGCAGAAGAATAAATAAATGTGTTTTTATTATTATTATTATACTGACGATATTAAAAACATACTGTCATCATCATCCACTTGGAAATTGAGTTGTTTAGTTAAGTCAGTATTGTGGTTTTACGTAAGTCTCTTATGTTTACAAATAGTGGGCAATGCAGTTAAAACCTCAGTGCTCTGTTCTCACTGTCCATAATAGTTTATCTCATGCAGACACTGCGTATCTTGTTTTTGAAAAACATATCTAGAGCTATTTTAATACAACTTTAATGCTTTTTTTTGTTGATAGCAGTAAATTTCAAAAACAGTGATTTCTAGTTTCAGCATTCTTTTGTAGTTTATTTCTCCTAGTAAACAGCTGTGCTTCTGTAAATGTAATTTGATGCGAGGTAAAACGATCCTTTAGAATTAATACAACACATATTAGAGAAAAATACACATTGATGAATATTTATGCTTCAGAATTGGTGTTGTCTTTGATATATGCTGGAAAAATGCTGTTTCAGGGTTTGATTATGAATCTTTGTAGTATCATCTTAAACAGGTTTGCAAGGGTACCATGATCTGGCTCATAATAGCAAGACATACCTTGCTTTCCCTAAATAATTTCAAGTATGATGGTATTCTTTATTTTGAATAATGATGTATTCTTTAGCTAAGTATTCTAGGTTTCATCTTACACAGTAACATTTGCTTTGTAATTTGCAGTTACACTGCTTGTGGGTAATGAAATTTAGTTTTCTTGGTTTTTATTGTTTGTATCAATATTTTCACTTACATTAACTATAATTTTATTTTAATCTCTATGATTAAAATAGCTTCATATTTTTTGTAGATTCCTTTGTATGCTTTCCTTCACTATATTGCAAGCTTAAATTCAGGTCTTAAAATCAGATGTGCTACATTAGATATCTGTGAATTAATACATGTGCTTTCTATTGCTATGTTTTCTTTCTCTTATTTTTAGTCTGTTGTGAACACCTGTATAATTCTCAGAAGTTTTGCTAAACATATCTCTTTTATATCTATAGGCTGTGTAGCTCGAACAGTAAATTCTCCAAACCAACATCTGTTACGAACTGAAGATGTAATTAGCTGCTGTTTGGATCTGAGTGCCCCCAGCATCTCTTTTCGGATAAATGGACAGCCAGTTCAAGGAATGTTTGAGAATTTCAACATAGATGGCCTTTTCTTCCCGGTTGTCAGCTTCTCTGCAGGAATAAAGTTAGTATGCAGTCTATTTTTTCCCAGGATTCTTGTTTTCAGTAGACATGAATATACTAAATTATTTCCCTGGCTGTCTTCACTCCCTTTTCCCTTTCTGACATCTGCTTCTTTGGCACAGCTCCAGTTCTTAGTGAAACTACAAAGGAATCCTGAAGAGATGGTGCATCTGTTGTTTTTCATCACATCAGTGTATTCTAGCGGACTGGAGATAGGACTTTAGAAAAAGTTTTATCATTTTTAGCTTCACTACAATGTCTATTGATAGATATTAACTTTATGAATAGCATGAAACCTATATGAGAAGAAAATAAACAGTGTTTGATATTAAAAATGTTTGCCCTAAGTCATTTGTTATGAGCAAGTACACTATCTACACTTACCTTTAGGGCTGGAGCACCTTGCCTATGAAGAAAAGATGAGGGAACTGGGCTTGTTTAGCTTGGAGAAGAGAAGGCTCCGGGGAGGCCTCATTGTAGCCTTCCAGTACTTGAAGGGAGCATATGAACAGGAGGGGGTATGATTGCTTGTTTACATGGGTGAATAGTGATAGGACAAGGGGGAGTGGCTTTAAATTGAGACAGGAGAGGTTTATGTTAGATGTTAGGAGGATGTTTTTCACACAGAACGTGGTGACGCACTGGATCAGGTTGCCCAAGGAGGTTGTGGATGCCCCATCCCTAGAGGCATTCAAGGCCAGGCTGGACGTAGCTCTGGGCAGCCTGGTCTAGTGGTTGGCGACCCTGCACTCAGCAGGGGGGTTGAAACTAGATGATCATTATGGTCCTTTTCAACCCAAGCCATTCTATGATTCTGTGATACCTTTAGAAATATTGATACGCTTTCTTTTCAACAGAATTGACTAAAGGAAATTCAGCCAACCTGTATTCTGATTGTTGTACTGATTTTCTATAAAATTTCAAGACCCAGTTGAGGTGCTGAATTTCTGCTTCCAAGTTTTCAATAGTTTGAGATGATAGTACTGAAAAAGATTGCATAAAGTTCCAGCAGGAGAACTGATTTCAGCAGAGCTGCCAAAGGTAGAGGCTGAAAGTTGATTTCTGCCGGAAAGAAAGCAATGCTTTCTTAGGGATCATTCAGAAACTGTGATAAACAGTATAGAAGCAAAGAACTAGCATCTCATTCCAAATGCAAAATGCACTGCTTTAGACTTCGCCTTACGTAATACAGTTATAGAAGATAAGATATGGTAAAACTATAGAAGTGCATGCTGTGAAATGCAAAACTGTACACCTGCATGCTTTATCTCTTTCATCAGAAAAATATTTGACAGATATTATTCACATGCGCTGCCTACTTTTGGAAAATATTTAGATACACACTGATAATAATCTTAGAAAAGATGTAGCAAATATAAAAGAGGACACATCGTGATTCTCTTGCAAGGCTGGGGCTTTTGTTTTTTGATTTTGATTTCTTCCGGTTGAAAATATTATAGGAAGATTTTTTTTTAAAATATGATTTCATTCACTGAATTTTTCAATGACAAAGAATGAATTTTTTTATAACAAAAAAAAAAGTCAAATTCACTGTTTTGTAATGCTTTCTCCTGTTTCCACTAAAATGACATGTGCATGTTTTAGGGAAGAAAATAGATATTATTTATGTTGCATCCTAAACATTTCCTTTTCTGTGAGAGAAAAGGAAGACTCATTCTGCTAAATTTTCAGGTTCATTTCTCAAATGGGAGAGAATTGAGAATTCCCCAATGGAGAGAGTTGAGTGGTTGCTGATTGATTACTGTACGTTGTAATCTCAGCCTCATTTAGAATGCTTTTATTCAAGTGAAAATGAACTAAAAGGAAGAAAAATGTTTAGTTTTCCTCATGTTTTTTGCACTTGCTACTCCAACACTACTGGAATATAAACATAAACAATGCAAAAAACTGCAATTTGTTTGTTTACTTATTTTTTGTTTATTTCTTGATAGCATTCAATAGTTGTGAAGCTGACAAACTGATTAGGTTTGGCACCAGAACTGTCTCAATTATCTAAATTAACTCTGACTTTATAGGGTGCGTTTCTTGCTTGGGGGTCGCCATGGAGAATTCAAGTTCCTTCCTCCACCTGGATATGCCCCTTGCTTTGAAGCTGTTCTACCAAAAGAGAAATTGAAAGTGGAACATAGCCGAGAGTACAAGCAGGATCGAAGCTATACAAGAGACCTGCTGGGTCCCACTCTCAACCTGTCGCAAGCAGCTTTCACCCCAGTTCCTGTAGATACTAGTCAGGTATTAAAGCTAAAAGATTACATTTCATTTTTCAAAGACAAATATTGTAAATAGATGTTATTTCACATTGGACTGAATTTAAATGTCTCAAACTCATTTTTTTCTCAGAATTTGTTTCTTGGATTACATTGCTAGAAGTTGAAAAATGGAAAAAAGTCAAAAGTGCTATGAAGTTCTTATAGTGCTCAAATATATTTCAGTTAGCAAAACCTATAATGAAGATTGTTCTACCTTTAGTATTAGAATATGCAAAAAGAGTATTTGAATTTCATGCTTTTTGTCAGTTGCCACTGTCTTGTCACTAGACATTTGTATGACAGTTTAATTAAAATTACTGAAGGCTTTGATTTAAGACCTTTAGACCAGCTTCAGCCCTATTCCTTTACTGTCTTTGTAGGCTTCTGAGTGGCATTTAACTCACTGTGTTCAGGAAATGGCATTGAAGATGTATTTCTAATTTTTTTCTCATAGTTGCAAAGAACAGTAATTCTTTGTCCGGTTCTCTAATGGCATAGAGCTCCATTTCTGATCATAGATTTAAAAAAATAACAACAAAAAAGTTGTTCTTACATGTGGCCAGGGTTCTAGGTAATAAAATTTTTGTACAAGATGTGATCATGTTTTAACATATTTAGGAACCTGTCTCTGAAAGTAAAACTTGCTACTCTATTGCCAGTACGTGCTAAATACAATATTCTACATGTGTCCTCCTTGTAGTTATTGTTAATTACAATTAAGATAACACTGGGGCCATTCTTAGCACTGTCTATTTGAGGTCTCTCATTTTTGTGACAATATCCAACTGCAAAGTTTGGAGATGATGTACCAATATTACTTGTTACATGTCATCCTGATCTCTTTTTTTTTCCAATTGAGGAGCACTTCTCAAACTTCTATATTTATCTGAAGTGTTCTGAAGAAAATTACTGTTACTGAGATTTTTACCATTTTTTTTTTCTTTTAATCTGAGAACTACTCTTAGTTTGAGTTGTTTCTAGACAGCTGTCATGAATGTATTCTGTGACGTTTGAAGGTATTGGAATTAAAACTGTTTTCCTTTGTTGGTCAAACTCTAGCATTTGTAGATTAGGATATTTCTTGATCTAAGAATTCTGTCTCACTTCAAGGATGATTGTTTACTTTTATTATTGATTAATTTATTGTTATTATTGCTTATTCTTAATATTGGTAAGAATGAATGATTATTTAGGATTAGTTGAGGGATGTGACTTATACAAAGTTTGACAGCTATGGAAGTCTGTTGCTTGGTTGAGCAACTTCTTTGTAACAACATCTTTTCTCTCTTCTCTCTTTAGATTGTTTTGCCTCCCCACTTGGAAAGAATTAGAGAAAAGTTAGCAGAGAACATCCATGAACTTTGGGTTATGAATAAGATTGAACTTGGCTGGCAGTATGGACCAGTATGTATCTTCCCAATTAATTTTCTGTTAATTATGTGATATTGCTTAGCAAATCAATTTCAGTGTGCTAATGGGACTGATTTATTTATTTTTATTGTCTTTCTAAGGTTTTAGACCCTTTCCACTGCAAGATAGCGGGGAAATCAACAGCACTTGTATATTGTATAACCAACCTTGTATATGGTAGAGCAAAAATTCTGAGATTAAAGTTGTTTGCTGCTGACATTTTCTACCAGTCTAATGGCACAGAAAGCAGACAGTGGGTTTTATACCTTATAATTGCTCTTGGGCAGCATGTTAAGTTGTCTGGTAGAGTAAGTCAATAAAAGCCATGATTTTTGGTTCTCTTTGCATGAACTGACTGACATAAATCTTTTAAAAGTTCCAAACAAAATATATTCATAAAAAGTATTTTTTATTTTCTGAGGATAGGAAATGCCATTAAATTTGCTTCCATCCTTCCATCTCTCCTACTGTTTAGGCTAATACCTGTGCAACACTCTTTTCTTATCTCTTTCTTACTTTTCATGGAGTATGACAGAAAAATTTCTGTGACTTCTGGCTTTGATACATTGCATTTGCAATCCATTTTGTTGATTATTTTTTCTAATCAATTATAAAAATAAAAATAAAAAAAAACCTACTGGTTAGCTGTTTGGATCCCAGATGTTATTGTTTGTGAAGAACTATTGCTACGGAGAACACAAAATCGTCCAGTAGGTGCTAGATATGTGGGTGTACAGAAATGAGTATAGCATTTGGCTTAAAAAAAAAAAGAAAAGATTTTGGTCTTCTGAAGCATTCAGAAGGCAGAGTTCATATAGCTGGGCATAGGCATTATATTTGGTGTAGCATGCTGCAGTACTTAAAAAGATTAGATTAGTAGAGATTTATTGACTCTCTTTTTGCCTTCCCCACCACATCAGACAATCAGCAGCAAAAGTTAAATTAATGTGACAAGGCATAGTAGTTGTGGGATAGTCACACCAGCAGTGAGACAACGTGCAAATACTTTGTGTACCAGTACTTACCATCAAGAATCTGACTGTAATTTTGAGCACTATTTTCACTTAATTATATAAGTAGTATCGAGTTAAGCAATGATAAATGTAACTACGTGCAGTATGAAACAGGGTTCTAAAACTTTTAAGCTGTTCTGCTTGCTTTCCTTGGCTTTAGTGTTCTGCAGTTCTATGTATTCAATTCGGAATGTAACAAAGTTTATACTAATTATCTCCTGGAGATTGACTCCTTCATCATCTTGGTTTTTCACAGGTGTTGTTTATCAGTTTAAGCCACTGTAGCTAATTCTTGTTACCTGAGTTGATGCATTGCAGTTACTGAGTACTGAGGCAAGGTATGAAACTGAATTTAGCGCATTTAGGCACACACATAATGACAACTCTAACCTTCATTTGAATTTACAGCAAGATGCATTAAATACAGGAGGCAGTGTTTCTGAAGGAGTGGTGGTTTTTTGTAACCTTTAAAAGTCAATGCTTAAAACATTTAAGAGCTATAAGGCAGAGAATCTATATATGCAACTGTCTCTCAAGACTGTTAAAAAAAAATCTGTTGTAGATCGCATTATTTCTGTCCTCTGCTACCTATCTCTTCCATCAGATTTGTATGTAGTATCACCAAAAGATACTGCATCTGCAACTGCTACTGTATTTTATACATTTAAAATAGTTAAGTGACAAGCTGATGTAAAAAAAAAAAAAATTGAAGTGTACTTTGAGGACTTTTGTTAAGCGGTTTCACTGCAGAGTGAATTTGAGTGGTATTTAGGTGCCCAACTCAAAATTATTAGATGCATCTGCATAACTTTGTTTTCCTTAAACTTCCCTATATATAATCAGCTACAAAACTTAAGAACCAATAGGTGTCATGAGCTCTGTCACTTACATAATGTATTTGCAAGGCAGTAGATTTAGTAGATTTTATACTCTGCTTGGAAAAAAAAAAAGAGGAAGGCATGAAGGCAATCTACAGTTGACTATATCATAGACATTTTGTATATTGTAGTTGTTGAGTGAAAAAGTCACTGAGGAAAATTCTACTAATATTGGAAGTCAGGAAAAAAAATGAGGTCCAAGATTGAAATTAGCTACACAGAACTAAAGCGATTCTCCTAATTGGAGACTATTCTGAGACTTTTTATTCGTGTAGATTACTGTAGGTCTTAGAAATGTGGAAGTAACATTTTCAGTGTCTGCTAAAAGATGTTTCTTGTTTTGTCTGCTAAATGTTTTGTTCAAGTTGTTTGACAATTTAATTGCTTGTATTGCCTGTCCAAAGAACATTAATTCCATCAAATGCAGAAAAATATCCCATTGAGATTGTAAATATTTTTCAAACGAAAACATAAACAGCTGTCTGGTGTTCAATTTGATAATTATTATGTGCTTAGATGAAAATGCAAAAATGTGTTAGTAATGTTAGAAAGGACTGTGACTTGTTTTTTCTAAGATTAAATAAACTTGAATGAATAGTAATGTCTAATTTAGGTATTATTATTAAAAAACGTAAAACTTAAAAATAGAATACGATAAATAGAAAATAAATTTCAATTATGAATGATCCATCTTCATATTCACTCTGTGAATTAACATGTAGGACTTGAAATTACTTGTATCAACAGGGTAGGGTTTGAAGATGGCAACTTTCTGTTTTCCTGCATATAGTGTTTATGTGCCAACATTATAATTATTTTATTTTTATTTATAATTGTAGATATTGCATGAAATGAAGCAGGTCTTGATCAGCTCGTCTGCATGAATATGCTGGAAAATAGTGTTTTTCGGATGACAGTTTCCTCTATCACGTAGTGTTACTGTGGTTTTCGTAGCTGTTGTAGATTCAGTGGAAATAAATAGGAGGCATTACTTCTGAAGCAATCTAAATATCTTGTTAAATTGTGTGCTTAAATGCTGCCTGTTGTAGTCTGTATCCTTTGTTTTCTATGTAGAGTGTATGCCATTCAAATCACAGTATTATCCACCATTAGAAATAGAAAAACATCTTGAAAAAAACACTATAATTCAAATAGTAAAAGGGAATTTATTTATTTTTATTTGTGTTATGAACACCTTCAGAAATATCACATGATGACATTATTTTAATATGTTAAAAATTATTTTCACGACCGTATGTATATTTTCATTCTTCGTCAAATACTGTGAGGACCTGTTCTGTGGCAGTAGCTTGTTATGATAGCTTGAAGCCATGGAACTGCTGCTGATCTAGCTGTCTGTGGATTACAGAACACCCTGATAATATGGTGTTGTAGTTGCTGTTTGCTAAGTGTTTGATTTTCTTAGCTAGTTGCATAACAGAGGGGCCTATGACTATGTACTTCTGTAATAGTTCGGAAGCTAGGTAAAGAAGTGTGGTTGCAGAAGCAAGTCAGATTACTATTTCTAGTCACCACAGAACAAAGAGAAAAATGTAGTTGAAGACTACCACACATTTTCAGAGGCTGGCTTTGGTGTGTCACTTTGACGCTCCTCAAAGGAACAAGTGCTGGGTCTTCTGCTTCTTAAGTACCAACTCTGTCTTGAGCTGGATCACTGGATCATATGGGGCCTCTACGTTGGAAAAAATGTGATATGAACAAGTCTAGCAACATCAGAAAGGAGTATATCCTTAAACTCTGTAAAAGTGGAAGACACTTATTTCATTGGTGCTTTTCTGTGTCTTAGACAAGGATGCTCTAAGAGTATGCTTAACTGCTCTAAGAGTGTATGTGCAGTGAGATAGATGTAAGTATTGCCAGCTATTACAGAAGCACAAGACACTGCATGAATAGACATACTTCTCCTCAGGATCTATTAAACTGTGGGTTGTTTTTAAGAGCTACTTAGGAGTCTCAGAAGCATTTCTGTAGGGTTATGATGTCCTCTCCTGTGCTGAGCTGTTTTTCACAACCTACCACACTGTGGGTAGAACTGTTGAAGTGTTCCCCAGCCTGCACCTGGTGAAGTGAAGTAGGTTAACTTTTGATATCTTGTTGGCTGGCTTTCTCCCTTGAAAGCTGCAGAGGTGATACTGTCTTCTGTAGCGCAGTTGTAATTTGTCAGGTGAATAATGACACTGCACATCCTAGCTGTCAGGGAAAAGACATGCTTGGATTTATTTATCTCCACAGATCTGCCCCTTAAACCTTTTAAAAAAAAATTGTTACAAAAAACTTCCTTGAAAACTGGTGACTGCCTTATATTTAGTTCATTATCTCTAAAGTGCATTGTCTTTTAGTTTCAAATCTATACATTTGGAAGTTAATTGAATGGAACCTCTAATAACAAGTGGCAATGAAAAAAGTTACAAACTTTATTATTTTTTTCTTGAATCATAACTTTATTTTGAAAAATTATTTTCGTATATCAGAAGTGTAGTCTCAAGTTAGCATTTATCAACATTTTCATTTAGATCTTTTAGTTAATATTTGTGACTAGTGTATTTTTAATTAAGCCTTCTTGTAAGACATAGTAATCGTAGATTTTGTTGGCTGAACTCTTGTGTGTTGAGGATGTGAATCTGGGAGCAGTAGAATGCTCAGCTATCTCAGTGTCTGAGGTTACCTTTCCCAATTATGAACAATATTGGGCTAAAACTGCGTATAGGAAGTGCTGGTTAAAAATATTTTTGATCAAATTTTGAGTTGATAAAAATATGGAGTTTTGTAAATTATGGTGACTATTGTTACTGCAGTAAAGGAAAATTAATGTTCCAGTCATTTGTGACTGCTGAGTTGTTGAACTCTTGTATATTGCTGGACATAACTTTGTGAAAATAAATATTCACTGAAGTAAAGGACAGGCTAGATTTATCCTTAATTCTGTAATCATTACATTTACAGGCTAATCAACATTTATACAAAGCAGATATATAATTTTTCAAACAGTTTGCTTAAGATATTTTATGACTGTATGTCAAAACACAACAGATTGCACTATCCTTGAACTTTGCTTGTTTGTGATGAACTTCCATAATAATATGTACAAATCAGCATGTATTCTACTTGAGATCTGCAATTTGAAATTTCCGCTGGTTTTTAAGATATATTAAATTTATTTTTTTTACTGCCTTTTCAGGTTAGAGATGACAACAAAAGACAACACCCATGCTTAGTGGAGTTCTCAAAATTGCCGGAGCAGGAAAGAAATTATAACTTGCAAATGTCACTTGAAACACTGAAGTAAGTTGCTCAAATTTCTAAAGCTTACAGTGAGTTTTCAGCAAACCTATGGAGTTGCAGTTTCCAAAATTATAATTTAACACATGATGTTTCCTACTGAGTGATGGTAGTAATAGGAAAATGAGAGCCAGATACATTAATGAATTATATTTTTGGCATTGAATTTGGCGTTGTTACTATTCCTTGATAGCCTTTATAAGTAACCAAAGAACACTATTAGCTTGTGTTAGTATAATTACATACTGATCTGCATTTCTTCCTTTGCAAGATTTTCGTAAACTATTATATTATTGTGTTAATGCTGATTCTGAAATGGCAACTCTGTCAGTTTTTGTCTAGCTTGTAGGAAAGAGAACTAGATTCAAACTTTGAAAAAAACATTTGCATCTTGTTTGGTTTACTTCAATTTAGTCTAATTAGTTTTAATTTTCTGTGTTGATGAAACCTACTTTGATGACTGTATTGGATTTACATGGCAAGGTTTTGGTAGCAGGGGATCTGCAGAGGTGGCCTCTGTGAGAAGAGCCCAAAAACAGCCCCGTCTGGCTTCTAAAGGGATCTGCCCCTGACCGGAGCTAAGCCTGTAAAAGAGTGAGAAAATGTGAGAGAAACAGCCCTTCAGGCTCCAATGTCAGTGCTGCAGGAGGGCAGTAGGTGCTCCAGGTGCTGAGCACAAGTTTCCTGCAGCCCAGGAGAGGCCCATGGCTGTCCCCCTGCAGCCTGTGGGCACCACATGGAGCAGATCTCCACATGCAGCCACAGAGGAGCCCACGGTGCAGCAGTGGATGTGGCCTGAAGGAGGCTGTAGCCCGTGGAGAGCCCCCACAGGAGCAGGCCCTGGGCCAGAGGTTCAGCCCATGGAGAGCTGAACCTCTGTGGTGCTCCCTATGGTGGAGCAGGAGGTCTGGGGGAACTGCTGCCTGTGGGTGACCTATGAGCTCAGGTGGCCAAGAAGGCCAACAGTGTCCTGATTTGTATCAGAAATAGTGTGGACAGCAGGACTAGAGGTTGTTTTCCTTTGCTCACCTCTGGTGAGGGTGCAGCTTGAATACTGTGTATAGTTTTGGGCCCCTCCCTGCAGAAAGACATGAAGTCCTGGAGCGTGTCCAAAGAAGGGCAATGAAGCTGTGAAGGATCTGGATCACAGGCCTTACAAGGAGTGGATGAGGGAACTGGAGCTGTTCATCCTAGAGAAAAGTAGATACAGAGGATACCATATCACTTGCTAGAAATATCTCAAAGAAGGTTGTAATGTGGTGAGGGTAAGTCTCTTTTCAAAAGCAACAAGCAATCAGATGAGTGGAAACAGTTTCAAGTTGCATCAGGGAGGGTTAAGTTGGATAGTAGGAAAAATTGCATGAACCTCTGTGGTGTGGACCAATATTGGAGGAGCTGCTGTCTGTGGAAAGCCCACATAGGATCTGTTTGGGAATACCAGCATCTAGTTGGGAGGGAGCTCATGCTGGAGTGGCGGAAGAGTGACTGTGAACGTGTGGCAGATGACAAAGTGTTACAAACAGACCACAGCCTCCATTCTCCGTTCCTCTATACTGCTCAGAGGGAGGAGGGAGAAGACGGTGGATGTAGGAGGAAGTTGTTTTTAGTTTGCTTTTAATCTGTTAGTAATGGGCACTAAATCTCTCTATGCTGAGTTTTGTTTTACCCATGATAGTAATTGATGAGTAATCTCCCTGTCTTATTTTAACCCTTGCACACTTTTTTTTTTTTTTTTTTTTGACCTTTGAGGAGGCAGAGAGATAATGGTGTGGTGGAGTTAAGCTGCTCATCAGTGTGAGACCACCACAACAATCAATTGATATTTTTGGACATGACTAACAATGAGCTATTTCTGTCTCTGCGTATTGCCATAGAAAAGTAATATGCAGTATGGATGAGGAGTTAGATGTGTGAATTTCATGAAGCTCTGCAGCTGAAATTCTAGAAAATTTCAGTGGGATGTTAATAGATACATTGAAATCTTGTTTCTTCTTACAATGTATTTACTTTTTCCTATATGTAACATTAGCAAAGGATGACTATGCATGTAATAATACCTTTCTGGGAATATTTGTAGTATATTATTCAAAAATTCACCATATGTAGTGTTTAGAATCATAAAGTAAGGACTCTGCATCTTTCTAGTAGAAAGCTTGGTAGAATACTGTTCCTAGAATTTTTTTTATGGTGTCCTTTCCTGGTGACTTCTCTGTGCTAATTACTGAACCACCATTCCCACAGTAAGTTATTCCCCCTGCTTCCCCAAAAATATATTCATGAGCCTGAGTGTTAAACAGTTTCTGGAAGAATACTTTTGCATTATTTAGAGATAAAGCATTCAGAGACAAATTGAACTCCATTGGAGGCCAGAATCATAGAATCATAGAATCATAGAATGGCCTGTGTTGAAAAGGACCTCAAAGATCATCAAGTCTCAACCCCCCTGCTAAGTGCAGGGCCGCCAACCACTAGACCAGGCTGCCCAGAGCCACATCCAGTCTGGCCTTGAACGCCTCCAGGTATAGAAGGAGGAGGCAAACTTCATATTTGTCTTCAGCTAGGAACTAGAATTTCAAGAAAGGCTTTTGAGCCCCTTGTGAACACAACAATGTGCTAGGAATCCAGAATATCTTCTTTTCCTATTCTGAACTTAAAAAATATAATATCATCTTTATCTACAGATTGATTTTTTGCAAGATTAATCTATGTCATATGACTCAGACATCTCTAAAATCATTCTCTGAGTATTAAATGTACACTCATAGTGTTTGTCTAAATATTAAACAAATTTTAGTATTCTTTATGTGATTACTGGTTCAGGGCCAATGCTCTTCTAATCTAACCCTGACAAAACCAAAAATCCACTTCACTGTATAAACAAATTATGAATATCTTCTATTTTAGAAATTGTATTACTTAATATAGAGCCTTTTCATTAAATGGACTGTATCCAAAACATGAAGCATTCAGTCTTTCTGTGGATCTCAAAATTCATATGCTTACTGAGCTTAATATTAATTTTGTTCTTTTATTAGTCTTTGCTTTTTTCTGAAGTATACAGTTTTAATTTTGCAATATCATGTTGTGTTTATTATGTATATATTTGCTGCTTAGGAACTAGAAAATGAACATGATACTTACTCATTTCTCCAAGCTTGCAAGGGTGAAAAAAATAGTGCACTAATGCACTCAAGATAATACATACTATTATAACTTGAATTGTAAGCTACTTTCACTGGTTCTTTACTTGATATCTCAAGTAAAGCAGTTAACTTCAACTAAAGTGGTGGAGAGGGAAAGAAAATGTTCATTTTAAAACTTCTTTCAGTCAGCTATATGCTATATTCTCTATAATTTGCATCACAATGTGCTTTGCATACTTGAAGATGCTTCAAAGCATCAAGAATAACTCTGTACTGTAATTGTTTATTCTGCTGGTTTGTTGCCAGTTCTGCTGTCAGCTCTGCTGGATAAAAGAGGCAGAAAACAAGGAGGCTCTGAGTCGTATTATGTGACATTTTTTTCAATACAGTGAGGTCTCTGTATATTTTTCAGTATGAGTGAATACTTCTATGAACTATAAAAATGATTTACTATATGAAATGTCAAGATTCAGGAATGAGTTACCTCTGAAAACATAATGGGACAAAAATATCCTTGTTCGTACTTTTTTTGTGCAATTTTATTTTTATTCTGTATCTCAATCTTTTGTTGTTTTGATTCTTACTATTTTGTGACTGGCTTTCCCTTTCTACTTATTTTTACTCAGCTGTGTGTGATAATTATATGTATCAATATTATGCCAAGGGTTGCATTTATGCACTTACAGTTTTCTTGTTTAGCTCTGAAGTGCTTCAGGGGTCTTTTGTGTTCCACTTGTATTGATGAGTCTGCTTGAAATGTCAGTTGAAGTGTAATTAAAAATCTAACTCTCAGTCCACAACTGCCTTTTAATCCTGCTGAGCATTTTGATTTGAATTTGCAGTATTCAACTGGATCTAGGGTTCAACTTCCTATCTTGTGTTACAAGAAGGTTAGGGTTGGTAGGGCTTAGCTCCTCTGTACCACTTTCCACTGTTCAATACATTCTCTTCCTTATGCCAGTGATAGCTGCTTAGGAATCAGGTGTGGTTTATGTTAAATGAAATTTGTCTTTGTTGTATTTTCTCAGATTGTGCTTTGCAAGAGTTGTCCACTGCATGTTAACTTCCTGGTATTTGATTTAACTACCTAAATTTAAATAGGGTTTCACATACCAATAGCATTTACTCCATGTAGCTAGCTCTGAGAATACACTTTAAGAATCTCCTTGAAACATATAATGTCTGCAAAGAGATATATTGCTAGAGCAGTGTTTATGCCCATTTTTTTCTCACAGTCATTTCAAAAGCAATATATATAGTTTGGACAAGACCATAAAATACTGTTTTGAATGGAGACAAGAACTAACCAAAACCTTGTATTCTAGCTTCCTTACATGTTGGAAGGAATTGGGACTGGAGCCCAAGCTTTACACTTCTGATTTATCTTGTGTATCCAGTTTCAATCAAATATATGGGTATTGCCCTAAGATTTTGAGAAACTTCTGAACTGACTCCAAAATTATCTCTTGAATTTTGTCATTTCACTGTCAGCATTTCAGTAGTTCATCTGGGTTAAAGATACTAAGCTTTGATAATGCAGTATTGAAAGAAAGTACGGGAACCAATGGTTGATGATTTACAGATCAAGCTGTATATTAATATAAATCCTCACAATTGATGAGATTTAAGATTTATACTACTGGATAACATGACTGTAAGGAAAGGAGGAGGTTTGAACTTATCAGAAGTCACTGCCAACTCTGTTACGAGGTCATATAGGGACTGTTTATTTTCTGAAATTAGCTGCATCTTACAGGGTCGGGTCAGAATGTACTACCTGGTAGAAGTCCTGTGGTACACTGAATACACTGAATCTATCCTGAACACTTTTCTTTGGAGTGGGTTAACATTGAACATCCATACTAAGTATTATGATGACTGTTTTGGTGTAATGATTAGAGTGTATTTTGCTGTCAGCCCTCTTTTTAGTAGTGTGACCTAACAAAAGCCAGATCCAATTTAAATCCTTGAATAACATCATCTCTTTCTAAAGACACATTCCAAGAATAACGAGTGACATTTTCTGTCTTTTTTCCTTACATCAGCTTAGGAGTAGGTATATAAAGCAGAAATTTTTTATTTCAAGGGCAGGGGATCTTTTAAGTGATGCCTTGTAAAGATGGTGGACTATATGATGGTTACATTTTGAAATAATCCCCTCATATTTTTACTAAAACGTTTAGGAACAACTTGAGGCATTTTCTCATCACCATAAAGCATATTATCTATACAAATGGATGGTGTTGATTTTTCCATGTTATTTTGTCATTCCCATGGGTCTCATTTATTTGTTGTATAGTGTCATTTACATACCAAGCAACTCTGGGTATAGAAACATTGGCAGTAACTTGTCTGTGGTTCCTGTGTTCTAGAACCCTGCTGGCATTAGGCTGCCATGTTGGAATTGCTGATGAACGTGCTGAAGAAAAAGTGAAAAAAATGAAACTTCCAAAGAAGTAAGTTGAAATTCAACTGCGTTTTTTTTGTTAGGCAGTATGAGTTAAGCAAATTCTGTTCTCATATTTGATTTTGTGTTGCTGATTTTATAAATATTTGGGTATACACGTATGCATTTATGGATGTTCAGAAATTTACACATACCTACACTTACACCTTTCCTTTTAGATATTTACAATCTGATGTGTAGACAAAGTTGAGGTTTTCGGTGATTTGTTGAGATGTCTGGCATTCTATTCATTACTACAAAGTTCTTTTTATAGAGTCTAGTGCAGCAACTTTTCATTTGATTTTTAGAGAAAACTTGTCATTATATTTTGCCGAGCTGTAAATTTTTAAAACAACCCTTTTGAAAGTCCTAGAATGGTCATGCAGTGACTTGAGCTGGACAGAGCTCTTTTTCTCCCATTCCTCTCTGCCTTGCAGAGTTTCAGCCTCTTTATTACTCTTTACCTGAGGCATCCACCCATGGCTGCAGGGCTCAGCTTTGCCCTGTGTTGAGGCTGTTGGAGATGACTGAGTCCAGCATGTGAAAGCCCTGGTCTTGTCTCACAAAGGAACCCTGCAGCCTGCTGCTGGCATGTAGGCCCTGACACAGTGCTCCTGCTTTCTGTCTACTCCGTGCCTTGCTCTTCCTTGCTTTCCTTTCCTCTGCATGTTTATACATTATTTGGCATGGGTCCCACTGACCCACTCAGAGGGTTACATTCTTATGAGTTGCAAAATCTCATATTGCCTGCAATGTCTTGGTAGTCCATCAGTTATCAGCACTGACCATATTTGCTTCTGGTTATTACCAGAATTTCTGTCTCTGTGTTTGTTGCCCTCCTTTTATTTACTGTCCTGGTTTGACAACTCCCTTAGATAATCTGACTGAAAATGAACTCACATACCTACCGTTACCAGTTAGTGAGGCTGGCTAAGTTTGTGATCTTTTGCATCCGTACCAGGTTTATGTTTCTGTGTGTTCTGGTTCATGACTTCTTCTTTTTCCTAGTAGCACTTCTTGCATTGAAAAGACCCTGCACCAGATACCCATAGGGGAGCAGACACTATGCTTTCTCATGCCCTTATGTGCTGGACTGGAATGATTATCCAGTTGGTTTGCTGGGCCATCAGAATAACCTGATTGCAATGAATCAAAGATTTGCAACCAGATCCGTATCCCTCTCTCTCTTTTTTTTTTTTTAATTTGAATGAGGGCAGAAGTCAATTCCTAATCAGACTAAGAAATTTCTGTTGTTGCTGCCAATATTATGATTACTGTTTCTATTATTTTACCATGTCTAGTCAGACTACTTAAAAAGATTGAAACTTTTGAATCCTGGGCAAGTCTCCCTCATTCAGAAAATGCAGTCGTGAAGATTGTTGGGCCAGAGGTATTTTGTGCGGGTAAATCCTGCAGCTTAAGTGTCATAGGTTTTGGCTTTAAATTTAGCAACTCCTAATGTGCTGCATGCATTAGCATATGCGTTGCATTCTTTACTGAAGAAAACCTGGTCTTAAGCAGAGTGGGAGATGACTAATTCTGTGGGAACAACTTCATGAATGCAAACAACACTTCATTCTTAGTACTGCTAAAAGTAGCGAGGAAACTCTTCAAATCACGCTTAAGATTTAAATATTTGCTTCTAAGATTTAAAGGTTTTCTAAGGAATGAGATATTATAAAAGAAAACTTACAATAAAGAGACTTCATGTAATCTCGAGTAATCCATTTAACCTATTCTGTTTTACGTGTTCTTATGTAATAGAGAATATTTTCTTCCATCAATAGGAGGTTTTTAGACTGCAATAATTATTACAAAGTGCTCAGAGGAAATAAATAATGTTCATATAAGTATTTAGATATGTAACATCAATTACTCATTTAATGTAAGTACTAAAACACTTTAAAAATACACTTATTTCAGATCATTTTGTGTAGCTTTCATTGTTTCTGCAGCTCCTTCATCCCATCAAGATACAATTATGTTAGAGAAAAAAAATAAGTACATTATTATTCTTGACATTAAAAGACAAATTATTTTTATTGATATATGGCATACATATAGCTTCTTTCTTTTGCTGTTTCTATTACCTTTTCTTACTGCGAAGTAACTTCAAGTTCTGTTTTTTTGACAGCTACCAGTTGTTGAGTGGATATAAGCCTGCCCCCATGGATCTGAGTTTTATCAAACTGACCCCCTCTCAAGAAGCTATGGTGGATAAACTAGCAGAGAATGCTCACAATGTATGGGCAAGGGACCGTATCAGGCAAGGCTGGACCTATGGTATCCAGCAGGTCAGTGCCAATTTCAGTCCCATGAAAAATCTCTTATCTGTTGAAATATTTTACAGTTAAATGGGAGTAATGGGTACACAAAAGCAGGAAGAAACACCTAATGAATGCTAGTCTGTCAGTCAAGAGAGAAAATATATCTATGCTTCAAACAATCCTTCTGCTAAATCTTCTAGCAATACAAGACTTTTCTTAGCAGAATTAAAAAAACAATTGGTCATGTATTATTGTATTCTATCTATACCTAATGGTGAGAAAATTGCTTGCAGGAAGTTAATATGCTCTAGAATTTCTGAAAGTGTAAATATTGACTTTCAGTAGGGGGATCATTTAAATGTTGGCAATCTGGAAGTTGAATGTTTTTGCTTATCCAGCAAAAGCAGAATGTAAACTTCTGGTAATCATTTTGCTGACATATTTCTGGCAAAGGCTACATTTAACTGAGAACAGGTAAATCAGTCTCCAAGTCCCACTCCTTTACTTCTCTTGTTTCAGTGAGTAAGAGAGCTGTATGGTAGGTATTAGGATGTGTAGTAAGGGAATAGAGTAAAAATTAAGCATGATGAATTGTTAATGACAAAACTCGTAGTCCTTGTTTTCTTTTAAAAAACATACTAAATAGGTATATGATGAGTCTAATTTATTATTTTTTTGAGACAGCTACTTTATCGGTTTTTCCACAGAAGTCATATTTTCTATTCTTCCTGTGATTATTTTTGAGTTTTATATAGGGAAAGGTATTGCTGCTTCTGTTAATGAACATGTGGTAGCATATCACAATGAAATGCACCCTCTGGAATAAAAAAGAGATTTTGTGGATTTGCACTGGCCATATTTTTGCCAAAAATGAGTATCACTCTTTTGTAGGTACAGTTTCCCACGTACATTCAGTGTTCTTATTTTTGACAAAAATTCTATTTATACATTTCAGTTCAGCACATTTCAGGTTTTATTTTTGTATGTGATCCAAACTCATTCTATTTGCAAAGCTTTTGCATAAAAGAAATCTGATTTTATATATTTTAAGGTACTTGCTTCAGCTGATCACATTCTGACAAAAGTACATTTATGTGACAAAATATATGCCACAGCATTTCAGCATTGTCCATTGGAGTATCTTTCTATAGTTATTATTTTGTCACTTTGTAAACTGTTTAAGACATCCATGTTCTGTGCTTGTGTTTAGGCAGATAATGAGCCAGTGTTTTTCTTTGCAGACTGGAATGTGTGTAATACTCTCTACTGTATAGATATTGAAGAGGTTTTGGTCTTGGTACAACTCTTCTGCTTAAAATAGGATTAAATTTCTTCCTATTGCTGCATCTTTAAAAAAGGGGAGGTGGCCCTTTGAAGTGCTGTTAGCGTTTCTGATAGAATATTAATCATGAGAAGTGTTGAAAGTGCCAATTTTCTTCTCTGTTGTCATCTAGTCAGAGCACATTAATACATATTAAAACCCACTATGTTAATCCTGTGTTTATGGGGGCATTACGCAATTTGCATCTAGAATGAGAGTCTGTCTGTCTCAAAATGCTCAAAATAAGTATTTTTGATACATTAAAGATGCACTTAATAATTTACATTGTGCCAAACAATTTCAATACAGGGCCATGCCAGTGAGAGGATTGGAAATGAGTGAAAGTTGGGAAGTTTTTACAGCTTTTGTAGAATCACTACCATATCCCCAATTTAAATTGTTTTGCAACAGTATTTATTGGTTAATATGAAGTTGAGAATTAGTAATTCTCAACTAGAGAAGTAATTAGGCCTTATTTATTGATGTGAATTTGCAGCTAAATTATATATTTTCTGGATTAGTGAGAGAGTCAACTAAATGATTTTGTCAAAGATTTCTTCAGTGTTACTGGGTAGCCAATGATAAGCAAAAGATGCAGCAGGCGTGGATGGTGGAGAAAAAAATTCTTTACATTTACACAGGGTGTTTGTACATTGTTTATGTTTGGATGTGTGGATATAGAAGATTCCGCTTTTGAAGAGGCTTCCTGTAATGCTAATCAGTTGTGTTTTATTATAGTACCTGAAGCAGTGGAACTTTCCCCCAGGCCATAACTTTGGTTAATAAAGAAATAAACAAATGCACTAAAACATGTTATGTAGAGAGAGTATCACTATCACTTAGACCTAATAAATGTTAAATTAAAACAGTTGCCCATAGTTAAGTTTCCTGAGATGCTTTAAGCAGACAGCATGAAACAGGCTCTGATTTTAACTACCAGATTGTGCTCTAAAAGATACTCAAAGAAATCCTTCTGCTCTAATTCTTTACTGGGCTTAACTATACATGACCAATATTGAACAGTTCTTCCCTACCACAACAATGACAATTACAGATGTTCAATGAGGAACATAGATAATTTAAAAAATAGAAAGCTTAATAGCCTATGAAGATGATCACATTTAGGGTTGGAAAGCTGCTTAACTGGGGTTACAGTTTTTCAATCTTGCATACTTCTGCTTTAAATAACTTAATTTTTTGTTGGATCTGATTCATTCAAACTGAAGACTTGCGTGTGCTGAGTGGGGTACTGATGATGTGCATTTAATGCAGTGGTGCAGCGAGCAGTGTCATAGTTAAGGTTTCAACATTCAGGTTGTTAAAAGCAAAAAGATCTTAAGAATGTTTGTGAACTTTAGGAAGCAGATCAGCAAGATGAGCAGTGTGCTTCACTCCCTAATGCTTGGAAGATATATTACAGTAGTCTAACGTATGGGTAAGCAGATAGATGGTGTCCATTAAAACACCTACTGATACCATGTCCTGTGGAAGTGGGTAGGTATTGTTGCTGATTTGTTCCTTAATTCAATTCTTTTTCTCTTTTCAAATAATCAAGTTTATTTTCTTCTACACAAAAGGCAGAGAACTGAATTCCCAAAGGGCATACAATGTCCAGATATCAAATATCATTCATTAAAAGTCAAAAGTGAAGAGCAGAATAGCAAACTGTCCCTTTCTGGGTACAGTGCAAATATGCTTCTCGTTCAGTTGACATGCTTACCATATGGCAAACTGCTAGCTCCTGTCCACACTGCTATGTGCTTTTGCTTGTCTCCAGCAAGGATTTATTTCATGGGCTACATCTTGTCATCCCATAAAATTACTGTGACATGTTACAGTACTGTAATAAGGTAACGTGACGGTATGCTGTATAATTCTATAAACTGATCATACAGGGCTTTGAAACAGTTTCCTAAGGGAAAGAAACTTACAGAGGTTTGAAAGTAGATGGAGTAATGGCTGGTAAATATATTACATGGATTAGATGATCTAGTAGATCTGTTCCATCGTGAGTCCTTCATGATTTGGGGATTATAAAATATGAAAAATAAAGGGATACTGTCAAGTAATTCATATTTAACTCACTTTTTCCAGTTATGTAATCTGATGGGGGAAAGTGCCTTCCACGTTCCACATATTTTCTTCCTCTAAATACACCACTGCTTGTCAGGAATTTTTTATTTGCAAGTGATAGCTGCCGTTTGTGCATGGCTCTACACAGTATTTTTGTTCTGCTGCTGCAGAGCCAGCCAGCAGAGGGAGCACAAGTTAACTAATAAATCCCGTTCCCAGCACTGTGCTGACAACTATGATAATGCTGATCACAAACAAGTGTTTTTCAGTAGGACAGAGTAGCTTGGTGCTCCGTGGAACAAATAGAAGGAACATAAAAGACAGGAAAACACATATTTCTACTTAAAAGAACATATTAAATATCAAGGATAAGTGGAAAAACAGGCTTAAAATCATTATCAAAATTACTCGACAGTGTTCCTTTAAGTGAGAATGTGGTTGCCTACAAATTGTTATACTCTGAACTGGAGAAGTGGTAAGTAGTCAAAGACAGCTAAGGCAGATAGATATAGGCAAAGTAGTGATATGTCCTTGGTGTAAGTCAGTTAAAATAATCACATTTGTGATTGAGAGGGGGGCTTAATTTTTTTTACATGTATGGATTTTGACATTATGTCTTATCATAATTCACTGAGTACCTAAATTGGTTCACTGAAAATACATTTTCCATGACAAGCTGAGTGAAAAATAGCATTGAAGAATAAATGGATGTGTTTGTGACTAAATCTTCACAATTATATGGAAAATATTCAGAACTCACATAGATTTATCCATGAGCTTACAATATTGGTTGACCTTTATAAGACTGGTATTGTGTATACAGGAGCAGCTCAATTTTTATAGAGGTAAAAGAGATAGGGAATGAAAAGAAAAAAGCTCAGAGATCAGGAAACAAAAAAAATTTAAAGCTGTCCTCTCCCACTTCCTGAATATATGATTTTTAATTCCCCACGGTGATTTGGGGGGTCACATCCAAATATTCTGACTTCAACAATTGGTTGTAAAAATCAGCAACCTAAAAAGTTCTTCCCACTGTGTGAAGAACATCTTAAAAAATATTATTCTTGTCCTGGGACAGTTAGCCAGGACTATGTTATCAAGTCAATTTCCTCCTTGGTGTGAACTGCAATGCGAAAGACAGATTAATCTTTTTAGGTCAGGATATTACTTTTTTTAGATTTTTCTAGAAGACGTATGAGTTCACTATTTGATTTGGAGTTGGTCTTCCCAGGCTGTCTTCTGCTGCAACAAAGAGAGGCGGTCTTCTGCTAGAAGAAATAGATCTGTGGGAAAAACTGCAAGTTTAAAGCTTGTCTCTTGTTTTGTCATTAAATGTATCTAAAGAGGCATCTTGTCTTTACAAAAAATAATTGTTACATCACTTTCAAATTTTACATATTTATAAGGAAGTACTAGTTCTTTCCATTTATAGTAAGGGCACATCCTGCCAGGCATTCTGTGTGGATACAGTCTTCAGTGAAGGTGATGGAAGCTGTGCACTTACTTGTAAGGATACGCATACTTCTAAGAACAGAGCTGAGCTGCTAGAATGCTAGTTTTAGAACAGAATTTCTTCTTTGGGTAGATACACTAGGATATAAATATATATATATATATTATATATAATATATATATTATATGTATAATATATATATGTTTTAGCATTGCCAAGAATATGGTTCTGTGAGGATTTTATAGTGCTTTTGGGTTCTAATAACTCCGGAGATTTGAAATAACTTTCTAATAAGTACAATGTTTAATTATTTTTCTCCTTTTTCTCTTAGGAATTTTTTTTTTTATTTCAAGGGTTTATGGTTAAAGGTGAGCTGTCTTGATAAATGTGGAGAAGCTAGACCTCTGTATAGGCAGATAAGAAACATATGATGCACATGAATGATCCAGTTTACAGTGTACATACCTCACACCCACATGTTGGCTTACTGAGCTGCATTTCCAACAGACTGCTGACAAGTTCACCAATAGCATTTATTGTTGCAGTTGCTCAAAAATCTTCATGGAAGTGCAAGATCCACAGATGTGACAGCAAATTGAATCATTTTGCAGCTACGGAGTGAGGGTTTCTAAGGGTGCAAATGAAGCTTGGAAAACATCAACACGTCTGTCTCTCACTTGAATATGTGGTGAAATGCACTGACTTTATTCTTGTCATTTTGCAGATTTGGTTAAGAGAACAATATAATTTCAGTACCACACAGAGTATGTACCTGTCTAGCTTTAAATATTTGAATCACAAAAATTACGATCTCATTAAATTATGATCTTGTTTTTCCTGAACCCTTCCTAATCGATGTTTTAATTTTTCAATGTTTTCCTGCATTTCTCTTTGCTGGGCATGTTTTATATGTTTTTGTATTTTTGTTCCTTTTAGTCTGATGATCTGTGCTGTTCCTGAACTTCTCAGACTTTCGGGAAGATTCAGGAGTGTATAAATTTGCAATATTGCATTTATAACTCTGAAAACTATATGTATATATTTTATCTTTTCAGCTGTCTTTCAGAGGTTAATGTAATGGTTTGGTTTTCGGTACTTTACTATGCACACAGAATGTCCTTGCAGGTTCTTTTGTTATAGTTGCTTGAACAGTGTGACTGTGGTATTCTGTGCTGCTGTAGACAGAATGGACATTCCCACTGTTTCTGTCTTACTTTTACATGACATCTGTCTTTGCCAGCTGCAATTTGCACTGAATTAGTTATCTACACATCATACACTCATATTCAGTAATTAAATGAAGTTCATTCTTCGCAGTGTGTTTCCTCTGTGAAATATTTTGCATCAGCATTCATTACCTGTAATGGAAATTTTTAAAGGCACATTGATAAATGTGTCTTTGGGTAATTTTTCTGTAGTTCTTTTTTTCTGCTGTTAAGGCCTATGTTTGCCTAGCGTCACTGCAGACATAATAACAGCTATTTCAAATTTCACATACACTCTGCAGATAAATACACGTGTGCTACTCCAAATAATTATTATAAATATAATAAGTATAATTTATGTCTGTGGGGGAGTTGAATTAGATGATCTTTAAAGGTCCATTCCAAGCTGATCTGTTCTATGATTCTGTTTGCTGTCACATAACAAAATCTGTAGTATGTATTGTACGATGCAATAGTGGCTGTTCATAGCTGCTGTTTTCTCATAATGACCAGGTCATTAGTCTATTTGCATTCTATATAATAATAAGTGTTATAAATGTTTTTATAGTTATTTCTGATTCATATTTTTAAAGACAGTATTTTGTAATGCCTTTTTGGACAGCGTGCTTCAGAGGAAACTTATTTCTTCTTTTATGACCTTTCCAAGACAAATAATTAAAACCATGGTGCTTCACCTCCAATGTTAATGTGAATATTCTTTTATCAAGGAAGTAATAATTGCTTATAACATTTATTTAAACACTTTTTGGTCCATTCTGTTTTGGAAGCATCCCTTTTCTGAATCTACCAAATGAAATATTGGAAAAAAGGGAACATAACTTGAAACTGTTTTGAATAAGTATAGGAAGAAATCCCCTCAAATTATTTATTTATTCACTCTGTCATTGTCGTTCCCACTGAATATAACTAGAGCTGGTATGTTGTAGTACTTAGTGTCTTCAGCAATGTAGTATTTCTATCTTCTTGTTTGCCTTTTCAATACACAAGCAGTGCCTATCTTGTGATGTTTCTTTCCCAAGGATGAAATTCACTGGTAGAAGCAGATTTCATCAAGCGCTGTATGATAACTGCACTTTAGTATTTACTCACCATAATGAACCCAAAGGCAGATAGCCTTGTAGCTAAGCGTTACAAGGACAACAAAAGATGTCTGAAAGTATTTGTCCAAATGGATGTCATTTGTAATCTGCCTACAAAGACAGATGAAGACTGCATGCATTCTTAACAACAGAACTGTAATGATGTAAAAGATGCAAGATACTTCAGCTATAGGCACTGCTTTCTGAAAGAAATAGACAATATTTTTGTAGTTCTCAGTAAGTCCAACCAAACATATTTCTCCATATATCTTTGGTCTTTGTATCCAAGCAACCAACTGTTTTTGATACATTCAATCTTGAATTAAAAAAGAGATATTGGGAATAACGTAGAGAGCTGTTTGTATGGTTTCTGTCAGGACATGACAATAACTTGTAGACAAGTGAACAATTGTATTAGCCACTCAAAATTTTGTAAGTGATGTGTAATCCAGTAGAACAATGCTTTCAAATAGAGTAATTTTGAACTGAGGAAAACCTAATCTATGTTAGTTAATAAACCTCAAATGCAAATTTTAAATCTTACAATTATATTCATTTTAGTTGGAGGTGAGTTTGTGTTGATTAGCTATTACAAAAATTCTGTGGGACTTAAGAACATTATTTATATACTTCCAAGAACTTTTATTTTGGAAAAGTACGTTTAACATAGAAAGGCAAGAGTTTATAGTCTATTTTATTGTTTATTAAATAATACGGTATATATTTATATTCTTTATTAGTAGTTCTTTTTTATTTGTTTACTTTTTATTTATCTTTTGTTTTATATTTTGTTTTGCTCTATAATCAAAACCAAACCCCATATATTTTTTGCTAATATTTTCTCTCTGAGTTTTAATTATGTATTAGCTTCTTATGGTAGCTGCTTCATAGATAATGAATAAAAGATAATTTGACTTTTCATTCAGTGTACTCTTTGCATTTCTCCATGTTCTTGTTTTCATTTGTTTCACTTTAAGCAATTTATTTGATCGAAAACAGGCTAAGCCATACTATTTCCTTCATATTTATATTATTTCATTTTTGAGTTAATTCACTGTTGTTTCTAGTTTCTAGGCCATTGCAACTTCTTAGTATCCTTACTGTATATACAATATCATGATTTCAGTTGGTATAAATAGTAATTTTTATACTACTTCTGTAGCACAATTTTGTTTATAAGAGAAGGTACAGTTCCTGGAATTGAATTGACTTTTCATATTTATGCAGGATGTGAAAAATCGACGAAATCCTCGCCTTGTACCTTATGCCCTTTTGGATGATCGAACGAAGAAGTCAAACAAAGACAGTCTTCGGGAAGCAGTCCGCACCCTTCTAGGCTATGGCTACAATCTGGAAGCTCCTGACCAAGACCATGGTAATTAATTTTGTTGTTCTGCTCTCTCTCTTTCAAAAGGGAGAATATTCCACTTTGCTACTTGATTTCTTGGCCCAGTGGAACAATCTGAACAGTTACAGTGCCTCCAGAGTTATTAATCCCTTTTCTTTGTCTTATGTTTTTCTTATTACCCTTTGATTTTACATTCCTTGTTGTTTCCTTTTCTCATTCTGTAGCATCAAATGAAGATCTTTAAAATGTGAAAATATTTCATTTGGTGTCAGTGGTACAATTTCTTTGTAATTCATGTACTTTTTTTTACTAGTGTTTATTTTGTATTTTTCACATTTAAGAGGAGTCAAAATTCAAAGCTAAAGTAAATTAAATTAGAATTGTGAATGCCATAAAATATAGAAAATCAAGAAAACATGTATGTCATCTCACTCAATATGTGATCTTATGCCAGGAAAATTGACTTATATGTGCATAAATACTTTAGTGTCCCAAACAAAATTCAGGTTTATAATGAAAGCTTTTTTGATAAATACTAGCTTTTTTCTTTCAAGGCAGAATAAGAAGATCATATGTAAGGTCAGTGGACATTAATTTTTTGTTTCTGCAGTTTAAGTAGTAAAGGATTCTGCAGTTAGCATACATACTCTATTTAAACGCTTAAATCTAAAATATGAAAATTTGTAAGGCATCCATATAAACCAAATTTGATCTCAAACCGAAAATCTATAGATTTGGACTAGGACATTTAAGCTCCCATGATTTTCTTAAGTCTTCAAAATTGAATAGACTCTAAGTAAACGTTAAATGACTTCTTACCAATGTTTTGTTTGAATTTGCACCATTGCTAGTTTAAATATTTTATTGATATCCAAGTCAGTATTTTCAGCATATATGGTTTGATGTAGGAGATGTCCTGGTAAGAAAAATAAATGCAAACTTAAAGAAACTTTTAGGAAACAAATTCACAACATTCACTTCCACTGCTGCAGAATATAAAACCTTAAGTAAAATAGTTCAACAGACAATGTACAATTCAACAATAAAGTATAAATAAGATAGATAATCTTACAGTTTTTGGCTTTTAAAAACCTTTTCTATCTTGCTGAGATCAACTGCAGGAAGGAGTAAATCAGAGGCATATTCTTGGTACTCTGTATTCATTCTGGGATGCCGAACATGGAAAAGAAATGGTGATATTTGTGTATACGGTATTACCTCTTGGAAACTGTATTCTAAAATTCTCTTGGAGATATGGAAATACAAATTAATAAAATCAAAACTGAACCTTACATCCTTGTAATCTCAGCAGTGTGGAAAATTTGAGAAATATGTCTAAACATTATCCTGTGAATATGTTGATTCATCAATGATTCTTTTTTTCCTGCTTTTTACAGGACATTGTTACATTGTTAAATTTGGACCTATTTGGGCCATAGATCTTCACTAAATAGTTTCTGTAGAAGATATAACTCATATCTAAAATGCACATTGGGAACCTGCTATTTTCTTTTTTCTTCTAAAATGCATAAATTAACTGATCTTCAGCTTTTACGAGGGGTTGCTATTACATTTTTAAGTATGAGGTATCGCTGTTAGTATGAATGTGTAACAGGGTGGGATTGCTGAACACAACCTGTTGCTTTACAGAGTAGATTGCCTTCATGGCAAAATGCCATGTCCATTAAATCTGCTTGTATTTAGTCTGGAGAGTTTAAGGCTGTAACATTGTGAACGGTTTACGGGCGTTCAGCCTGGTTCCGTGACAAAGGGGCGGGGGATCCATGGGCCCACGCCCCGGGAAAAGGGAAAAGGGGAAAAGGGTAAGGAGATGGCCCTGAGAGCAAAGAACAGCGGCAACAATCTGAGGAGAAACAAACTAATTTACTAAATAAGATATCGGAATGCAAAACAACACACTATAATACAATATAATTACAATTTAAGCTGATAAATCCAATACAGAGAGAGAGAATGTTCCAAAATCAAGGTAGGCCTTACTCTACTACCGACGATAAGACGGCTGGAGAGCGAGGTGCTGCCAAGACGAGAGACAACAGAAAAAAGATGAGGTCTCGTGATCTGCAAGTTTTTATACTGCGAGCTTTTATCTTTTCCCTCCGGCTGGAAAAATGGTAACAGAGGAGAAAAGTACCTTGGGGACTGTAGTAGTCCTTCTCTTCTGAGAACTAGGTACATCCACTACATGATGTTATGATGTGGAATACCAATAACCGAAAATCATAAAACCATGACAAACATAATCTTAATTTTTCCTGCTCCTCTCCTACTGAGAGAAAGAGATGCTGCAAGGAGGGAGAGCATGGCTTCTGTGAACTCAGAAAAAACTTGAATTGCATCCAGTGATAGGCTTTATACTTATTTGGGAGTTATAAGTTGTACAGACTGTGAGCATCTATAATACATCATGTCAAAGGAATCCCCTTTCGATAGCCAAAATCCATACTGTTATTGAAGGATATGTAGGGCCATCTAGTGGTGTTCTGTATCTCCATTAATGAACTTTATTTTTAGCATTGATTTACAGAACTGTGTAGCATAGTTTTTTATGCTTTCTTATAAATATTACTTACTGGGTATGTACAGCAGCAGTATGTTAGGGATTGCTTCAAGTATAGCAAGCCGTAGGTTACTTAAAATCTAAAGAGACTATGAATTTTCACTTCCCATGTTTTATGGCATTTAACCTCCTGTACAGGGAATGTACTGAGGGTCTTCAAAGTTATTTTTAAACCTTTAGTTTGCGTAGACCATTGAAGAGAAAATTTTACGTGATTTTATATGTTATTCAAGATAAGATTGGAAATACGGACTTTGTTGTGGTTGGGAAAAAAAAAAAAAGTGAGGTTCTTAACATGGTCTGGATGCCATCCAGAGGGATCTGGACAAACTTGAAAGCAGGGACCATGTGAACCTAATGAGGTTCAGTGTAGCAAAGTGTGAAGTTTTGCACTCGGGTCAGAGTAATCCCAGATATGTATATGGGAGAACATATGTATTCTGGGAGAAAGCTCCTTGAGAGTAGCCCTGTGGAGAAGGACCTGGGTGTCCTGATTGATGAAAAACTGAACATGACCCAGCAGTGTGCTCTTGCAGCTCAGAAGGCCAATGGTATCCTGGGGTCCATCAGAAGAGGGGTGGCCAGCAGGGAGGTTACTGTCCCTCTCTACTCGGCCCTTGTGAGGCCAGTACTGCATCCAGGTCTGGGGGCCCCACTGCAGGAAAGATGTGCAGCTTTTGGAGAGGATCCAGAGGAGGGCCATGAAGATATGATCAGAGGGCTGGAGCACCTCCCCTACAAAAATAGGCTGAGGGAGCTGGTTTTTTTCAGCCTGGCGAGGAGACGTCTGTGAGAAGAATCTCATTGAGACCTTCCAGTATTTAAAAGGAGATTATAAACAGGAGGGGAATCAACTTTTTGCTTGGGTAGATAGTGATAGGACAAGGGGGAATGGTTTTAAGATCAAGGAGGGGATGTTTAGATTGGATGTCAGGGGGAAGTTCTTCACAGAGAGAGTGATGAGGTACTGGAACAGGCTGCCTGGAGAGAGAGGCTGTGGATGCTCCATCCCTGGAGGTGTTCAAGACTGGGTGGATGGGGTCCTGGGCAACCTGGTCTACTACTAGATCTGGAGATCAGTGGCACTGCCTGTGGCAGGAGGATTAGAACTTGATGATCCCTGGGGTCCCTTTCAACTCAAGCCATTCTATGATTCTGTGAACATACAGGTAGGTGTAGGCAAGTTTGAGCTGATAAACTCAGCATGAGGAAGAATTGGAGTAAAAAGACTAGAATAATGAATTTTTTTAAGGCTGAGAAGGCTTTGAAACCTTGCAATTTTGTGGGAAAAGATCCAGAATGCTTTAGGCATTCTTTTTTCTAATCTGAGAAAGTCAGATCCCTATGTTGTGTGATTTGATTAACAGAAAGAAAACTGTATGAAATACCAGAGAATAGAGTATTTGAGAGGTCTTATGGAAGAAAGATAAAGCATTGTTTCTTTGACTTTTTGAAATTATGTTCATCTTATTATCTAAATTACATTTTAATGTAATTTTTGTAATTCCAAGCTACCTTACGGCTTGAATTGATTGTGGGGACTTGGAATCTTGGAAGGAAGGATCAGAAACAGACTGTAGGACTGTATAATTAGTAAAGAATAGGAAGGGAGGTTTCTGTGTACTCACAAGGTTTTATTTTTAGCTATTTTAGCAGAAGGAATTACATAAAGAAAATGTGTAAAGTAGTGGAAGGTGCCGAACTGAGGGAAGAATTCCACTCTTCCCAGTTTTCTGTCCTCTATGAACTTGCTGAGTGTGCATTCTGTTCCATCATTGAGGTCACTAATGAAGATGCAAAACAGCATTGGCTCCAGTACTGTAGTAGGCTACAGTAGCATTGGGGTACTCTACTAGTGATTTATCTCTAAGGAGACTTTATGCTGCTGATTACAATGCTATGGGTCTGGCTGTTTTCAGCCATGTTTTAAATCCACTTCACTGTGTGTTTATTTAGCCCATCCTTTGTCAGCTTTTCAAGACAGTGCCAAAAGCCTTACTCAAGTCAATGCAAAAACATCCACTGCTCTCCCATTATCCACCAAGCTAGTCACCTTGATGTAAAAGGGTTTTAGAAAGGTTATGCATAATTTCCCTTTTCGTAAACCCGTGCTATCTAATCCTGATCACATTCTTGTCCTTCATATGTTTGGAGATGGTCCAGAAGGATTTTCTCCATCATCTTCCCTGGGATTGACTGACCTGCTTGTAGTTAGTTATTTCTTTTCTTTCTTGATCATTTTTACCAGAGTTACTTTTGCTCTCTTCCAGTCTTTAGAAACTTCTCCTAGTTGCCATGACCTTTCAAAGATAATTGAGATTGGCTTCACAATGACATCAGCCAGTTCTCTTACTGTTTGTGGATTACAGCCTGTGAGGCTTAATGGGTTAAATCCATCCAGTTAAGTGCTCCCTAGCCTGGATCCTCCTTGCTCCAGACTTCCCCTCTGGTCTCAGAAGCTTAGGATTCGCGAAGGATAGTCTTGCTAGTAAATACTGGGACAAAAAATGCATTGAGTACCCTAGCCTTTCCAGTCTCATTTGTCACCAGATCTCTGTACCCCATTCAGCAAATGGATCACAGGTTCCTTAGTCTTCCTTTTCTAGTGTATTTTTAGAATCTTTTTTTGACCTTTAATTCCTTACCAGATGACATGCCAGGCCAATCTCAGCACTCCTAACTTTCCTTGCAAAGCTAGACAGATTCTCTGTATTCTTCCTTGATTCCCTGGCCCTGCTTTCCACCTCTTATGCACTTTCTTTTCATGTCTGAATTCATTTAGGAGCTCTTCACTCATCCATGCAGGACTCCTGTTGCCTTCTTGTCGAATGTACAGCTTCTTCTAGTTTGAAGAAAGCCTCTTTTACTGCTTCTACAGCAGATACCCTTGACAACAGCACCCATGTTGGTCTATCTGTTTATCTTTACCTATAAACTCTGAACTGGCTCCTCAGTCATCTCAAGGCAGATCTCTGTGTTGCTCTCCAGATAAAGGCTACCTCTTCATCAGCCTGCACAGCCTGTCCTTCCTTCCTAAAAAACATGTATCCATCCATCTCAGTGTCCCAACCATGTGAATTATTCCACGGTATCTCTGTGATTCCAATTATCATAACCATGTAACCGCACTCTGTTTTAATTTGTCACGCTGCATGCATTAGTGCAGAGTTATTTGAAATACCCAAGCGTGCTGATTCCCCAGAAAGAGGCAAGGGAGCCCTATAAGGCTGTTCTGCAGGAACTGTCTTCTTTGCAAGCTTATGCTCAAAGGGATTCCACTTCAGCTCTGTTTTCTTGATTGCTGCATCCCATCTGTTCTCGTCACACTGGGCCCTTGGCTGCCTCCCCCTTTCCACCCTACTTACTTAGTTATTTTCGAAGGAATCACATTCTCTCTTATTGTTTCTAGTCTAAAGCTTTCTCAGCCAGATTGGCCTGCTGTTAGCAAAGATATTTTTGCCATGGTTAGTCACATGGATCCTTTCTCTTCTTATCAGCTTTTAACCCTCAGAAAGGATCCCATGATCATAGAAACTGAAACCCTGCTGTCAACAACAACTGTGCAACAAGTTGTTGACCCTCAGGATATGTTGAGTCTTCATCAGGCTCTTCTCCCTCATTGCAAGGAGGACACCACCTGGGCCTTTTGCCACTCCCCTCCGAACAGTGCTTGATATATCCCAAATAATTTCTGTTAGTATCACTGTGTTCTATATGGAAGAACAACAGAGGTTAGTACTTAGAGGGCCAGATGAGCCTTGGTAACATCTCCATAACATGCAAATGTGGGCACTTGGCAAGATCAAAACCATCTTAGACTCACTGTTAATGTCTTTGTAACATCTATCTTAACTTGCCTCAGGAATACTATATGAAAATCTGTAGACCATGTTTTGAAAAAAGGCAGGCAATCTTTTAAACTTCATGAATAAATGTATTACATTCTCTCATGCCTGAAAGATACTTGGATTACTGTTTCATTGCTTTACTGATGTGATAATAGGTCATTTATTCTTCAGGATTTTCTTTTGTTACTACTTAATATTTTTTGGCGTGCTCTAAAGACACATTATTAGACAAATAGTGTATTTATTTGTCGTTTTAACTGTATGCATTTTGTCAGTAGTTGGATAGAGTAATTTCTGCTTCTACTATTTTTTTTCCTTTAACTTTTTATTTTTCAAACTTCACAGCAACAAGACTGGACGTGAGCAATGGGATAATGGAAAGATTCCGGATCTTCCGCACAGAGAAAACTTATGCAGTGAAATCTGGAAAGTGGTACTTCGAGTTTGAGGCAGTTACAGCAGGAGACATGAGAGTTGGCTGGACAAGGCCTGGTTGTCTGCCAGATCAGGAACTTGGCTCAGATGAAGAAGCTTTTGTTTTTGATGGCTTTAAGGTTTGTTTTTGTTCACCTATACTAATATGACTAATTGCAAAAGTCAATTTTACATCTTATTCTATGTGCAGTAGGCTCATTTTAATTGCTTTCTTTTCTTTCATCTGTGGTCTATGAAATTGTTTCTCTGTCTCTTTGAGGGTCTGAGTAGAATGAGGAGAAAAACAGAAATGCCTAAGCTATAAATTAATGTCACCTAAGGAATCAGCAGAATTTATAATTTCTAGAATTCACAAGCCGTGAAAAGAATTTCACTAGTAAAATGCATATAAAGCATTGAAACTGACTTAATCGAATTCAAAATACTGGCAGAGCTGTAATTAGCTGTGAATCATTTCTTTAAATTTCTACTCAACTCTTCCCTCTGTGAGAAATACCAGTTAGGGAATAAAGATGATTAAGATAATTAAAAGTAAGTGTCTGAGGCAGACTTTGATACAAGTTTTTTTTTTTTTTAGAGGAATGCAAAGGTTACAGGGAATGTGCCTAGTTTTTCATGGAAATCCATACAATTTAAAATAAATTAATCAGCAATTTTTGCTCAAATTCGACTGTTCACAAAGTGATGACAGTATGAAATACAGTATTGAGAAGATATATGGAATCAAAATATTTTATATGTTACTGATTTTTATCAGAATAGATTAAATTATTTTTTGGAACTTTTTATTTCATTATTAAGGCATGTGAAACCTCTATCCAAACCATATAATTACTGTTAAGGCTACTGATGACACCTGTGTTAATGAAACTGTTTACTTTTCTTTTATCTGATGTTGGAATTAATTTCCTTTATTGCTATTACAGTACTTGATAGAAGTTAACAGCCTGTTCCTGGTCAGGTCAAGCTCTCTAACTGTATTTTACTCATGTAATTGGATTTTCAATTTTTTTTTCCTTAGCCTTGTATTATAGAAGATGCTTTAATAAGAGAACTGAAAAATTGATTTTATAAAATGTCTAATTGGATTAAGTTAGCTATTGAATTTCTGTGTCTTTACTGAAGTAGTTGAGTAGTAGTTTGCTTTCTTCATCTTGGTTCTTGACTTTTAGGTCTCAGTCCACAAAGGTATTTTGTTGTCTCTGATTTTGGTGCTTTCTCTGCTTGGTTCAAGAAAGGCTTCATCTTTTGACTTTCCAGGATACACAGGTTCATTTGTTTGTTAGAATTTTGAGCAAAGATACAGATTATAAAAATCTAGCAGTGATGGAATATATGAATCAGGAAGATATTTGTTATTAGCAGTTTTGTTGTATGAACATTTATAATAATTCTTAATAGATGTTCATTTATCTGAATTTCAATCCAAGACCCCCAGTTAAGGCTACCAATCCAAAGCCCTGCAGTCTTTGACTTGATCAGTCATACAATGCATTAATCATGCCCTGAACTATGGTGTTATTTATGAGAAACTTAGAGAGCTCATCCAATCCACAGAATTCCATTCCTTCCAAAATTTGGTATGGCAAGAAGTTTAATTTATTTTGTACACAACAGTTATAGAGTTATACTTAAGGAAATAATAAAATTTGTTTGGAAGCAATGAATTTATACACAACTAAATTAAATAAAAGCAGTATTTTTTATAAGTTCTTGAAACTGTTATGTACTATTGTAATTGATAGCATCTTGTTTTCATTTTAAGCCTTTAATGCAGCTTCTGCATGAAAATAAGCAAAGTTCTTGTTACTAAAATGCTGAAGTACAATTTGCCCTGTCAGCTCATTTAGCAATATTCTGCAGTACGGACGTGAGAGGTGTTTTACAGGAAGTTAATTGTTGGATTTCCATTTTTAAAGTTAACTTGCAGTATTCACAGGCATTGTTTTGGTATTATGTGTTGTGGAAGTGTTAATTTTAGTGCCATGTTATTAGAGGTAGCTAATTATTAGTTGAACCACTGTGTGGGAGAACACATAAGTTGTCACTGTTATTCTTTGAAAGTCTTCAAAATCCTTTTCAGGCACAGCGGTGGCATCAAGGTAATGAGCATTTTGGCCGCTCCTGGTTGGCAGGAGATGTTGTTGGATGTATGGTTGACATGAATGAGCACACTATGATGTTCACCTTAAATGGTGAGATCCTGCTTGATGACTCAGGTTCAGAACTTGCATTCAAGGATTTTGAGGTTGGTGATGGTAAGTACTGTAATACATTGTGCTGTTAATGTAATTTTTGTTCCAACACCGTTTTAAGGTGGTGTGCTGCTTTGCATTTCCCCTTTCTCACCATTTCTAGGTTAAAAAAAAAAAAGAAAGTGAAAATTCAGCTGTTTTGCTTTACGTGCTGAATGTACCATTCACGTGATGTCTTGTTAATTATAGTAGACTATATATTTTCAAAAGAAGAATGGAAATAGTAACAGAATAAAAGGCAAGAGACAGTAGAGTTCAGTAGCTCCAACCAGCATATTTCATTGTTAATTATGATAACTATTTAGAAGTGCAGTGTTGAATTGACAGTCATTAAATGAAGACACAGTCCCTATTTCATATCTGTTTCTCTGTATTGCCACAGAGAATTGTGATGAGCTGCCTTTATGTAGAAAAGAAAATTGCTTTAAAACCTAGTTATAGTGTTTTAAATTATTTAAATCTTTGATTTATATTTTTCAATTCAGAATTTCTGTTCTTGCTGTGTACTGTGCATCCAAATTAGCTCTTTGAGTCACTTTGAGATACAATGTTAGTGAAATTATCAGCTGTGTCACAGAGTTCTGAAAATACATTATTTTGAATTTTTTCACTCATTTTTCAAATGTCTTGTAAACTCATTTTATACAAAAAATATTTATTGTTGCATATTAGGTGTATTTCCATAGACTATAAATAAGTTGGTGCAGTGAGAAACAATATGTATTAGTAGTCTGACTATTGTTTTTCCCTGGATGCTGGAGATAAAAATCAAGAGAATAGTATTTGCTACTCAGTGTGTTATTACATTAACCTATTCCTTAAAAATAATGTCTTCCTTGTCAATTATTTTCATAATATGTTAAGAAAGCCAACAGCACTGTTAGGTTTAACTGTTATCATGGATTTTTATGTAGGGCCTGTAGGACCAGCTTTTGTTTTACTCTCATTGGTGACAATCATTTGGAAAGGTGTCCCACAAGGTGTGAGAATGAGTAAAGGTGTTTTGCTGTGAATTTTCCAGCTATCATTTTTGATCAGACTTTTTGACTCCATTTTGCAGGGATGTGTACAGGGCTTTGAATTCATAACCTTTAACACTTCATCTGCACTTCAGCAGGTCACAATATGATATAAATTTACAAACGTACTTATTTTGTCATATCTGTTACGCATCTGTTAAATTATATATCTCTGTCTGAGAAAGAAAAGTTTTGAACAATAAAAGCCTCCTATGATGCTTTGAGATTACTAATCCCTATTCTCATGGGAAAAATGAACATTATAGTTATCTATTAGCTATTTCTCTGGTGCAATTTTAACCACTTGGCTTTTGTTGGGGTTTCAGAGACGAAATCTAATCAGCTTGTTTTCTGTATTGTATGGGGAGATACAAAGATTTCTGCTCCCTTGTATGAAATATTTGATCTGTGCAGCAACATATAGCATTTTGTATATACATAGATGAATGAAAAATACAAAAATATGTAAGTATAGAAAAATGTGTGTGCTGGACTAACTGAACAGATCTTGATATTTCATGTTCTTAAAAGGGAAAACAGCTGGAGTTTAAATATTTTTAGGTTTTATTGTTACATTCTGTTAGTGACTGGGTCAAATGAGCTGGGACCAAAAGTGGTGGAAGAAATAAGAGATTTGAAACCTGAGGGGGAGCAAAAAAAAAATAAAATTAAATTAAAAAGTGCAAAGAAATTGCAAGTAAATTCCATGTGCTAGAGAAATAATAGGAAAGCAGATGCATCCAAATGTGGTGTTGATTCAAAAGTAATAACAAACAACCAACAAAACAAAAAACCCACCACTGAAAAAAAGCCTCATGTAAGTTCTATGAAGCAACAGTATCAAATTGTTAGTTCTAATTAACCAATATCACAGAGTGGTATGATTCTTTAAAATTAACATTTTTTTTTCTTTTAATCTACAGCATGCTGCTGATGCATTTTTTTTCCCCCACTAATGTAACTGTATGGACAGGAAACATTACTTTGGAAGTAATTTTTGAGGTTCTCTCAAAATACCGTAACTACTGGAATTTTAGGGGTAGTATAACAAATTCTAGATCTGGGAGTAAAATTGGCAATACTCTACCATCTTAGCAGAGGGGGGTGCTTGATGAAGTACTCTTAGATTTCTGTGCAGTGAATTGACAGCTGTGTGAAGAGATTAATGGATATTAGCTTTATTTCCAGAATGATATTTGAGATATGGTACTTAGTGGCATATAGGTGGTGATGTGCTTCAGATAACTGCTTGTTTTTGTATTGTTTGGTTTTATGTAATTTTAAAATTACATTTAATTGTGTTATGGAAGAGAAAAATTATCTGGTGTTTGTAATATACAGCTCACATTTTCTTTCCTCTTGTGTTCAGGATTTCTACCTGTGTGCAGCCTGGGTCCATCTCAAGTGGGAAGAATGAACTTTGGAAAAGATGTCAGCACCCTAAAATATTTCACTATCTGTGGCTTACAGGAAGGGTATGAACCCTTTGCTGTTAATACAAACAGAGACATTACCATTTGGCTGAGTAAAAGGCTCCCTCAGTTTCTACCAGTGCCACAAAATCATGAACATATTGAGGTCTGTGATCACTTTAAAGTGTTTGAAAACACTTATATGAGTCTGTTTTGCTTACATTTCTACTTTTGCACTTTTAGACAAGATTTCTAATTTGGTATGTTGTCCCAACTCTGTACAAACCTTGCACCTCTTAGAAATTTGTTACATTTAGTGGAGTTGATTGATAGTATTTCTTTATCCACGGAGTGTGTCATATATGTAAACATGAGATTCTTAGAGACAAATTCTACAAGATGTCTTCTGCAAGATGAACTCCTTGAGCAATAAGTGAGAAATATATTTATAAAGAAGTTCCAGAAATTAGGTGTTTCTGCATAACGAATACCATGTGTTCTGGTATATATGCTTTAAAAAGTGATTTTCCATAACTAATTGGGTGTTATTTTAGTACATATTTATTGGCTAGTTGTGTCAACATTTACATCTCAGTCTTGTGTATCTTGATGAAATTGAATTTGTGTCTTTTAAGTCTATCATGAAATCCTTCTGAAATCGATGAAATGGCAGCCAATGAGTATCACTTCAGTTTTTTAAAAAATCTGTGTTCTTTTTTGTGCTTGTATACTTTATTAGTTGTGATGTGTTATTCTTGGAAATGTTGAACTTATATTTTAAATATTGTGATGAGAAAGAACATTCCTTCGTGTTTTGTGTTTAATGAAGGAACTCCTTGAAGTATTTATTTCCCCTTGAAATGGGAGTGCATAATTACAATGCATTTTACTGTTAACAGTGTATGGTTGCAAGCTTTGCATGTCAAAAGTGCTTATTCTAGTCATATGAATTGAATGCTTAACAGCGGGAAAAGCATCAGCTTCAAAAGAACTATGTTTTTACATTTGATAGGTAATGAGAATTGATGGAACCATAGACACCTGCCCTTGCCTGAAGGTCACACAGAAGTCTTTTGGTTCACAGAACAGTAAAACAGATGTCATGTTTTTTCGATTAAGTATGCCCATTGAATGTGCTGAAGTGTTCTCCAGAACAGCTGCAGGAGGGTTACCAGGCACTGGTCTTTATGGCCCAAAGAACGATTTGGAGGATTACGATGCTGATTCTGATTTTGAGGTTCTAATGAAAACTGCTCATGGTCATCTAGCAGCTGACCGGACAGAAAGAGAAAAAGATGCCACGAAACCAGAGTTAAATAACCATAAAGATTATGTTCAAGAAAAGCCTTCACGTCTTAAACAAAGGTTTGTAGTGCATTAGGGTTTTTTTCTTTCTTTTTCTTGTCTGAACAAATTGCCAGTTGGTTTGCAGAGATTTATCCCCAATTCTATCCTGTATTTGAATATAACGCAGTAAGAGGAAGAACTAACTTTCATATACATACATTGCTTCATATGCGAAATACAGATTAAAACTAAGCATAAAACTGGTGCATTTTTTTTGCTTGTTTGGTTTTTTTTTCCCCCAGCTATTTGGAACCAGTTGGTTTAGTTTATTGTAAATGCTTCTATGATCATTACATGAAATGCACTCTCAGAACAATATTAGTACAAAAACGCAGTGTATATGTACTGATCTATTGAGCTTTTTGTATATATTTTGATTTAATTTATCTTATTACAGATTTATGCTTAGGAGGACAAAGCCAGATTATAGCACAAGCCATTCTGCAAGACTTACTGAGGATGTGCTAGCAGATGATAGGGATGACTATGATTATTTGATGCAAACTTCCACGGTATGGTAACAAAGGATTTGTGCCTTTGCCTTTTGTATAACTACATGTTCTTGCTTGTAAGAGTTTCAGAAACTAATTTTTTGGGCAAAATTTTTAATTTAAGCATGCATTTAACATTTATTTTGGTTTGACTTGACTGTCAATTTAAACCAATTTTCATATAGAAAGCCATAAATTAAGCTGAATCTTAGTTAACTTGTACTTGCTTATTCTACTTTTTAAGAGATGACTTTTTTGGAATTTAGAACAACGAATGAATTGTGAATCAAAGTGATACATCAGAAAACCAAACACTAATATTTACTGACTCTTTTTTGACAGTACTATTATTCAGTGAGAATATTTCCTGGTCAAGAACCTGCTAATGTTTGGGTAGGCTGGATTACATCTGACTTCCATCAATATGACACAAGCTTTGACTTGGACAGAGTGCGTACTGTCACAGTAACACTGGGAGATGAAAAGGGGAAGGTTCATGAGAGGTTAGTTACAATTTTCTTAAAAGGATACCTATTTTACCATGCATAGAGGTAATTAACAATTTATAAGCTGTAAATCCACTGAATTTAATGTAATTGAGTTGATGTGTGGCTTTTCTGTTGTTTTTTTTTTATCACTTTTTTCTTTTAACTTTTTAGTGTTCTCTCCTATTGCTTGTGAAGAAACAGAGAAGTAATGGTCTAATCAAATCAATAGACAGTGAAAAGTAGAAGAGTAATGCAGCTTTTATATGCAGTTTCAGTCATTCAGACAATAGTCCTGTAGTTGCTGGCTATTGAACTGGTACAAAGTAAAGCAAAATGGCCTTGTTTTTGGAATATTTATTTTGATTTTGAGAAAGCAAGAATTAGTGTGAAAACGCTTTTCAGCATTTCAACTTGAGTTCTGTATCAGAAACTGTTATGTCTAACACTAAGCAATTTAAAGCATTAATTTTCAAAATTAATTTTGTCTTCTGAAATTTTACAACAGATTTGAGCTCCTACCTATTTTGTGATCTTCATTTTAATTATTTAGTCTGTTTCATTTAATTTTGGTATTGATTAGGGTGGCTGCTCTTTTCTGATGCTGTTTGTTGAATGCAGGCCACTAGATGAAGTATATGTACCATCTAAGAATTTATTTGGTTTTTTTTGACATTCAGTATAAAACGCAGCAACTGCTACATGGTATGCGCAGGAGAGAGCATGAGCCCTGGGCAAGGACGTAATAATAACGGTCTGGAGATTGGTTGCTTAGTTGATGCTGCCAGTGGCCTGCTGACCTTCACAGCTAATGGCAAAGAACTGGGCACATACTATCAAGTGAGTAGTTTTTGATGGTGTCTTCTAATGGGAAGGGGAGAAACTGAATCCTCAGATTGCATTTTGTTAGAAAGTTTGTTACAAGATTGGAAGAAAAAGTAATTACCATTGTTGAAATAGTAATTTTCTATTTGTATTTTCTGGAGTTTTATTCAAAGATTTTCCTTTAATGGCTTTAAATATATTCTTTTTAAATATATAAATATTTATATATAATAGTTTTTTGCCATCTTAAGTGATTAAATGTTTCTGCATCTTTGATTGTAGGTTGAACCAAGTACAAAGTTATTTCCTGCTGTATTTGCTCAAGCTACAAGCCCCAATGTTTTCCAGTTTGAATTGGGTAGAATAAAGGTAAATAATGTTGGGGTTTTGTTCTGTTGTTGTTGCATTTTTGCAAATTTAGAAATAATATGTCTTATGTTTTTTGTTTTTTTTTCCTAAATGTTGCATTCAATGGTATTGAACCCGTATTTATTATTCCAAGTGTTTGCTCTGTTGTTATGTCTATTCTTAATTTGTTCATTTAAAATATAATACATTGGATGAGAAAGATTGTAACTGATTAGCTTTGGAAGAAGATATTGCAAATTCTTGTTTTAGTTTCTAAATCTCATCCTTCACGATGAAATGAAATCACTGGGATCAGGAAGGCAGATATTTTATTCTGTAAACAGAACATGGATGACCAATGTATCAGTCGATTAGGTTAGAGCCTTAAAAGAATTTTGAGATATATTTAAACAGCACACTCAATAAAACTGGACTATAATTGACTTTTGTGCTTTGTATGTGTGGATGACTTAGAAATCAAAAGAGGTAAAAGAAAAATCAGATTCAAATCTCTGGTCCAAGGAAGAGAACACATTCTCTACAAGCTTCTCTTTCAAACATAGATATTAAAAAAAAAAATGTATATAGTGGAAAATGTTTTCTTACTGCTAATTTGCCAACAGTTACCAGCTGATTGTACAAACTACTGAACATTTCATGTTGCACTGTACTGTATGTTGAATATATTTGTTGAGAAATATTATGTATTCCTTGTTTGGTACAGATGATGAAACTGATTGTCTCTTATGTTGGAATTCTCTAGAACGTAATGCCATTATCTGCTGGTTTATTCAAAAGTGAACACAAAAACCCAGTCTCCCAGTGTCCTCCACGTCTCCATGTCCAGTTTCTGACTCATGTGCTTTGGAGCAGAGTGCCAAACCACTTCTTGAAAGTTGATGTCTCTAGGATCAGTGAACGTCAAGGCTGGATGATACAGTGCCTGAATCCTTTGCAGTTCATGGCCCTTCATATTCCTGAAGAAAACAGGTTAACATTGTTCATGTGTAAAAGTTTATCTGGGTTAAATTGGAGTTATGATAGACATGCAGTCAAGTTTTCTGGAAGAGAAGCCCAAGTCCTTCTTTGTCTCATTTTTTTTTCTGTGTTTATAACACAAGTAAATAAAGGTAATGTGTTTTGATTTAGGTAATATTAAAAATTTACTCTAATTTTATTTTTCGTTGTTTTAAAACCTGCATCTTCCTAGTTTTCCTCCAAACTCTTTAACAGTTTGTGTAGTTTTTGAATTAGAAAATAATATTGTTTACAAATTATTAAAGATAATCTGCAAGGTAGGCAAAGATCCATTTCCCTTTGATATGGTAGAAAAAATGTGACCAATTTAATTATCCCAGTACTTTATTCTTCCTTAATTTAATTTTAGCAGTTGGAAAAATGTATCTTTGAAATTTCCTTGTTATCTGAATATCTTGGCATTTTGCCTATGCCAAACCTGAAGAGATAATCAGTAAAAACTTTGGTAAGAATTCTAAACAAACAGAAAAGTAAACCCCCAAACTCTGCAAATTAACTCATTAGTCTGTTTCCATTTTGAAACCCCTGATCTAAATACAATAAATGACTTAAATATCTCAACCTATACTAATTTAAAAAGTCATTTTCAGTTATCCAAATTCTTGTATGTATTATTCTATGTGAAGTAAGTCAATTTGAGCTTTCCCTGCTGAAAGCAGATGAAATTGTACTTTAGGAGAAACTTGAGTAGGCAGTTGATTAAACTGTGTTCTTGATCCTTGGTTCTTAGGTTCACAGCATCTCTCATAGGAAAGTTGGAAAGTGAAAAAGTCCGTCCCTAGAAATGATACTGTGCTACTGTTATCCATAAGGAGAATTCATTCTCTTAAGTGAGTTTTTGCACTGAAATAGACTCTGTTGTTCTTTTCTCTGCAGAACAATTGATATTTTAGAGCTGACAGAACAAGAAGAACTGCTGAAATTTCACTACCACACTCTCCGATTGTATTCAGCTGTGTGTGCTTTAGGGAACAACCGAGTGGCCCATGCTATGTGTAGCCATGTGGATGAATCTCAGCTTCTATATGCCATTGAGAATAAATATATGCCAGGATTATTACGTGCAGGGTATTATGACTTACTCATAGACATCCATCTCAATACCTATGCAACTGCCAGGTTAATGATGAATAATGAATTTATTGTTCCAATGACAGATGAGACCAAGAGTATTACCTTGTTTCCTGATGAAAACAAGAAACATGGCCTCCCTGGTATAGGACTCAGCACTTCCTTAAGGCCAAGAATGCAGTTCTCCTCACCGAGTTTTGTGAGCATTAACAGTGAATGCTTTCAGTTCAGTCCTGAATTCCCACTAGAAATCTTAAAGGCCAAAACAATAGAGATGCTGACTGAAGCTGTTCAGGAGGGCAGCCTCCATGTCAGAGACCCAGTTGGAGGTTCTACAGAATTTCTGTTTGTCCCTCTCATCAAGCTCTTCTACACCCTCCTAATTATGGGAATCTTCCACAATGGGGATCTGAAACACATCTTGCAGTTGATTGAGCCCCGGGTTTTCAAAGAAGCTGCAAGTCTGGAGGATGAAAGGGATCTCTCAGAGAAGGAGCTGAGTACAGGTGAGCTCAAGTCAGAAGGAGAGGAAGAAACCAGAGGGGAACAAGTGCCAAAGGAAGGACTCCTTCAGATGAAACTTCCTGAACCTGTTAAACTACAGGTAACTGCTATGCTAGTGGTTGTTCCTGTTTTTTCTCAGATCCGTTTTTCTTTACCTGGTAATTTCTCTTTCAAGGAATAGAGCAATCTAATGGTGGTTAAATAAAGAATTTATTTCCTTAAGGGAAATGACAAGATTTAGTATCTTTCTGATTACATGAACTTGTTCACAGTGGATCAAACAACTGTTTTGTGAAACTGAATTCCTTCTTAATGAAATTAACAGGGAATTCTTTGTGTTTGTTCATTCAGACAGAAAAGAAATTCACTTGCAGCAAGGAGTAAATCCATTGTCCTAAGTATTTTTCTTTTATGTCCAAGGCACATAAATCTCTTTCAGATAGCCGATATTTCTGGTGTAGGATGTATTGCAGATCACTTCAGATGCAGTAAATGACTAAAATGAAGATTTCAGTCAATTTATTTGACAGTAACTGCTTATGTAAGGAATTTATCCTTATTTGCATTAATTTACAGGGAAGTCTTCCTGGCTTGACTTGTATGATACTGTTTTCTCAGATGTGTCATCTACTCCAGTACCTGTGTGATTGCCAGGTACGACACCGGATAGAAGCCATTGTAGCATTTTCGGATGATTTTGTGGCCAAGCTTCAAGAGAATCAGCGCTTCCGGTATAATGAAGTGATGCAGGCCTTGAACATGTCTGCTGCCTTGACAGCTAGAAAAACAAAGGAATTTCGATCCCCACCTCAGGAGCAGGTATAGTTTACATCTCACCATAAATTTTTTGTTTTTACTCCATGTATAGCAGAGTTTCTTTTTATTTCAGATATTTTCCTTTAGAAATAAGTGTTGTTTGCCTTTCCTTTGTATTCTCTGTCTTAAGATTAACATGCTGCTGAACTTTAAAGATGATAAAACTGATTGTCCTTGCCCTGAAGAAATTCGGGATCAGCTCCTGGATTTCCATGAAGACCTAATGACACACTGTGGTAAGTCCTGTTATTGAACACTTTTCTTTTTGAAATTATACTAGCTTTAGAAACTGTCTTTCTAAATAATTTTAGGGAAATAAAAGCAATTAAGTAGTCTAGAGGTTGCATTATATCACCAATAAATACTGACCTATAAAAATATGAGTGTGCAGTTAAAAAAAAAAAATTATATATTCTTATCCTCAGTGGTATAGTGGTCAAACTATCAAACTAGAATAGAATGCAGTACATTTTGCTTCACGAGGGGAAACATGTTTGGTTTTGTTTTTTTTTTTTCCAACTACTTATTTGGGAATTTATTTGGGTTTAATGTATTGGAAAAGTCTAGCTCATCTGTTATTCAAGCAATTCCTCTGCGTCATCCCCTCACCTTTCTGCTCACTTGGGTCAGTATAGGATATTTTTGTTCTAAGAAATTGAATATGACCATATAACAGAAACATAATGTAATAATAATGGATCAGTCTTCTAAGACATGATTAAACATATATGTTTAATCTGTTGAAACAGAAAAGTGCAAAAGGAGCAGTTAAATTTCTGTAGCTTTGATTTCTTCACTTTAGTTACTAAGAAACAATTATTAAATTCCATGCCATATTAAAATGAGAAATACAGTAAAAAATACAAAAATATCAATAAAAAACAAAGTAACAAAAATTATATTTTAAATGTCAAGCTTGTATCTGTGAATCAGTTATAGCGTAGTTTTCTTTAAAGCATGTGTTTTGTTGCTTTGCTGTTTGAAAGATACCTATCCTTTCATTTCATTTCAATACACTATTTAAAAAGAAAAATGAAAGAGACACTGCCAGATGGCATGAGCAAACAGGCAGCTGAACATTGTGTCTGGTTAGCTAAAAAAAAGCTAATATAGGCATGTATGATAATGTTATATTTTAAAGTAATTATCCAGTCAAGGAAGGAATTTTAGGCAGGAGCATCCCAGCACTTTCCCTACTGAATTCCATTCCTTACTGATCCCAGTTTAACCAGAAGTAATGGTTTTAATTATTTACTTCACTACCTTAAAATATACAAATAAATAAAAACATGTCATCAATATCTGACATCATAATACATGAATTTCCTCTACTGGTAGAACAAGGACAGTTGATATCTTGTCTGTTACAAGACAATTTGGTTGGATTGGTCCATGTCAAGGCTGGACTTCTGTTACTGAAAAAATTACGGGCACATTAAAGTATCAAACACCACTGAAGGTCTTTTTTTGCAGCCTCCTTCTCAAAGTAGGTTCAACATTCAGACCTGTTTACTGAGTGCCTTGTCAATTTGGATCTTCAGAAGTATTAAGTGCAGAGATATCTTTGGACAGCTTGTTGCAAGGCTTGAGTATCGTAATGATGAATTATTCTTTTTCCTTATTTCAGTTTTAGAATCTTGCCTATTTTAGTTTCGCAAGCGTATCTTGTACACCTCAGAAAAGAGCATGGCTACACTGCCTTGACATCTTCCTCATAGATTTCGATCAACTGCTATTCTGTTCTGCAGGATACAAGTTCAGATCCCTCATCCTCTCCTTATAGGATAAGCAGTCCAGCCACTAATAGTCTTGATGGGCCTTTGTTGGATGTCTTCCAGGTTTTCAGTATTTCTCTAGTACTGAGTAGCCCTAATCTGCTATTCCAGATGTTGTTTTGTGAGTTCTGAGTAATGAATAATTTCCCTGGAGACGCTGATTATGTTTCTGCTAATACAAGATATTTTTATCTCTCCTTGCTCCTACAGTGCCCTGCTGATGGGTGTTTAACTTGTTTTCCAACAAGACCCCCTAGGTTAAATTGCAAAGCTTTTTTAACAACTTCAAACCAAATGTTACTGTCTCATCTGGTAGGTCTGTTTAAGATGCAAAACTTAGCATTTTTTTTGTGCTGAACTTCATGAGTTTCCTGCCAGCTTATTCCTATACCTAGCTGAGCTGCCCTTGAGCGTATTTTGTGCTCCACTTCTATTCGGTATAAATCAAAATCTTGAAAAAAGTGTATTCTGACACTTTAAATATTTTTATTTTGAATGAAAAAAGGAGGGAGAAAGAAAATTCAAAGAAGATTATCAGTTGACAGAAAACAAAGATGAAATAAAGAAGTGTTATTTAGAAAAAAACAGAGGAGAGTAGGCTTCATTGTTCTCTTGATTTTTTCCATATTTCTTAAGCCTCTTCATATAACTACACACTTTTAAAATTACTTGGTCTAGTTTTGTCATTATTTTTCTTTTCTTTATGGTGAATTAGTAGTTCGCATAATCTACAAGTAGAGGATTAATTTTATGGGTCAGATGATGTATTACAGTTGAGTGTAATAAATTATTCTGTATTCAAAACATGCCTATTGCAAAGTAAGTAAAACAATTATATATGCCAAGTCTCATTTTTGTTGGATTAGCTAGACACATTTCACATCTAGTGAAATGACTAAGAGACAATTATATTGACAGTTTGCAAATCAGTAAAGTACTACTACAGCTCAGGAAACATCACAACTGTGGGAAAACAGACATTTCATTTGATTAATTTCAGAGCAGCTCTGCATTCTAATAAGACATTTCAATATCTTTACTGTTAATCTGGTTCAAGAGATTACAAAAGAGTTTGGATGGCAATGTGATTCCATCTAAAATATGAAATTACTGATAATCCTTCTTACGTTTAACATCAGTAACACTTCTAGAACTAAATATAATAAAATAACTTGTAATGTAACTTTTAACTTTTAATTGAATGGCGTTTTTACTTCGAGCTTATTTTAGCATGAGTAATGTGTGCAGGTCAGAATTGCTATTTCAGTTTTAACCATATGCATGAAAGAAGAAAGTAAAAAGTGGTATAATGAGCTCTCCTGTACAAGAGTCAAAGGCACACTGGAGTAAATCCAGTGCGGAGAGCCACAAAGATGTTTAAATTCTTGGAGCATCTTTCCTATAACAAGAAGCCAAGAGGGCTTGATTAGTGTGAAGTTAAGACTCATGGGGGGGATTATATCAATGCATAAAAACACCTGTTGGGTAGATGGAGTAAAAAAGATTGGGATAGACTTTTCTAGTGATGTCTAGTGACAGCACAAAAGACAGCCAGCACAGATTGAAATACAGAATGTTCTATTTAAAACTAAAATGTTTATTATTATTTTAATTTTTACTGTAAGGGTAGTGGGTGGAACTCAAGAACAGTTTGTCCAGAAAGTTGTGTAGTCTCCATCCTAAGAGATTCAGAACCTGAATTGAGTGGTCCTGAGCAATCTGCCCTAATTAACCAGTTGACCCTGCTTTGAGCAGAGAAGCTAGAGTAGAGGATCTCCAGAGACTCTCTCCAACCTCAGCAAGTCTGTGATTCCCTAAAGCCTCATGTAACTTTTTTTCTCTTACAGTTCTAAAGCTTGCTATAAAGTATATCACGTGAAATGGTCACTGTGGCTACTTTCTTCTGACTAGTCATTAGGAATGATACTTGTAATTTAAGTTCATTCACTTTTGTGATTTGTTTTACCTAAAGAATCTCAAACTCTTTGCTTATTATCATTTGAGTCCTACTGTGTTTATAGATAGTGTGTATATATATAGTTCTGAGCGCATAGTCCAAAACATAAACATCAACGTTAGCATAGAAACATCCCTAGTGCGTTGAGAGAAATATATTTGCTATGTATTTTATGTATCACAGTACACAATTTTTACATTAGGTTAATAGAATAACACGATCCTTCTCTGCATTTTCCTGCCTTGTACATATACCTGATCTGCACTTATCCCAAACTTCTGATTAAACTTATATCAATTTTTTTTTTATAGTTCTGGTAGAACAGAACCAGCGTAGTTCAGTTTGATTGTTTCTACACAGAAAATAAAAATCATTGCTGCAACTTGTCTAAATTTAGTATTTTACTATTTGTTATATATTTATGATTTCAGGAATTGAACTGGATGAAGATGGAACTATGGATGGAAACAGTGATTTAACCATTAGGGGTCGCCTCCTATACCTTATGGAAAAAGTTACCTATCTGAAGAAGAAGCAAGCTGAGAAGCCAGTCGATGATGATGCAAAGACATCCTGTAAGCAACATTAAATCACAGTTTGTTGTGTTCTAATTCCAAATAACAAAATAAACAGAGAAGAAAGTTCTATTTTCAGCAAAAATCAGGTGGATTTTTAGTGAAACATCTGTGCACCTCAGTATTTGTAGCTATGACTCTAAACAAGCTCAGCTGGAATAATATTTTCTTTATATTTTATGATAAGCAGATTTTCTTCCCCAGTGGGATGTAGTGGAAGCTTCGGTTGTGGGTTGTTTTTTTTTCCCCCCTACACTTGATCCTCATTTTATTCATATTTTTTACAGAACATTTCTTGATTTTTGTTGAATTAATGCTGACTAATTGTAGCAAGGTCCTGATTATGAGAACTTGCTCATAAAATCAGCTGCACCAGCTCCAAATCAGTATTTGCATGAAGGTTACCAACTGAAAAAAGACTGCACAATTAGACCATAATTTGCAAAGCTACACTTGGAGAAAGTCTCTCCATCCAGCCTAAAATTAAAGATGCTGATTGTTGCTTTGTAATTTTTCTGTCACTTTCTACTTTTCCATCTTAATAAGAATCATTACTAGTAGCATCCGAGTTCTACTTGTGGCCAACGGATTATGGAATTTTATTTACTTTTTTACTTGTCAGTTGTGACAAGTAAATATTCTAATTTTTGAAGCTGCTGTGCTACTAGCAGGAATGGACTTCTGGTTGAATATTTGGCTGCTCTACTAGGAGGAATGAATTTTGGGCATATGGGTTAATTATACTGTGTTTGGTAGAAACTTGGTTTTATTCAATGACTACATAGAACTCCTAGGGAAACTGGACTTTTGACTTGATTGCTTAATGTAAGTGCTTAATATTATGGGATAAGATTTCCCTGAAACGCTTATATAATGAAAAAGCAACTTAACTGCCAGATATTAGTGTTAACTTAGTGATAAGAAGAAATACTTTTCTGCTCCTAAAAACGTGCTTTCTAGCCTTGCAGATTTTAACTTACTTCAGTTGTCACAGTGATAATTAGAGACTAGGTTTTATGCACGGTGTTGTGATGAATACTACAATTTCCTTGTTTCATTTTTCTTGCAGTAAGCTTAGAGCTTGACACAACGTATTTGTCTCTCTAACATATGAGTTAATACAAAGGCAGTATTATACCGAGGTAGTCGCATTCAACCCATCAGAGCAAAAAACGATCCACGTGATTCTGTGATTTTGTTTTTAATGTGATGACTAGGCTGTTTAGGTTCAGCATTGCAAACAAGATATAGACAGACTTTTGAGTAATTGGGATGCAGTATTGCATTTACTAAAACAAGGAGGGAACTGACAGTCTGCTCATGTGATACATCACAAAGAACAAATGAAGCATAATATTGTGTTTGTGCCTTTTTGTTATTATTTGTTTCAGTCCTGGTACTTTCTGAAATATCAGCCAAAACACATTTCATTATTTTATTTATTTTTAAGGGCTTTTATACTTAGAAATGTTGTGTGGTATGATAAATATCAAGAGTGCAATGTTTGGACAATATTAGTGAAGCAGTGCTCTTTTTACATTTTTCCCTTACGCTGTATTACCATGTAATAGCACAAATTCTTTTCTTTGTTGAACTAAATATTTTCTTTTTCTTGGTCAATATCTTTCTTTGAGTGCTTTCACTTTTTTTACTCCAAAATTGTTATGTTCAACACAAAAATTTCTAATTTGAAAATATTTTTATATTTGTGCTACATAAACAATATTCTTCAGCACCAGAATGTTTATCTCTCAGTATATTGAATTTCAACAGGGATTATAAAAATTCCCTTATCAAACTTGCTCTATTATCCACTTGACATGGAAAAAAAAAATTGATTAGCTAGGTGAGTACCAAAGGCAACATTTTCTAGTGTGTAACTGTAACTTGAGAGGGTCCTAGATTGATTAAGTCTTCCAAACCTGAATTGAAGTTCCCTGAAACTGGAAAGAAGACTGTATTCACTTGTCTACAGCAAATATTTTGTCTTAACTCTTTGTTCATGAGTAATTTTTCTAAATTGTGGCATCAAATCTTAACTGATATTATATGTTTTCTGTGTTTTAACCTGCAGAACTTTTCCAAACCTTTGCAATCGATAAATGTGTCTGGTCAGGTATTCTGGATATGGATTTCTTGCTTAGTTAGAACTGGAATTCAAACTGCAAACGTAGATATCCCATTTATTTGATTGGAGCCATATTATTTATTTCTTTTGATAGTCCTTTTCATTTAGTAATAGATTAAATTCAGTTGTTTCATCTTGAACATTACAAAAATTTTGACAGAATACGCAGCTTAGACCCATAAATAAATCGTGCTGCAATTTCATATGCCACAGTATAATTTTCCTTATGTAGATAATAATATATATGAAAGAAATAGAGTTTAATTCCTTCAAAAATTTTAAAAATAATATATATGAATAAATCTGCTTGTTTTGTGAAAAGCTTATTTGTCTTCATATTTTTTATGTTATTAGATTTATTTTCTGTATTTTGATTTTAAATGGGGGCTTTTGTTGTTGAGATGCTTCTGCTTTAACAGTCTGATTATACTTTTGTTCAGTAGTTTACTGTAGAAATATCAAGAAAAACCTGCTGCTTCTTAGGTACTTCTGTCAGAGATATGAGAAACTAATGGTAATTTTGTGATTTATATATTTTCTTCACAGCTACTCTTCAGCAATTGATTTCGGATACAATGGTGCGCTGGGCCCAGGAATCAGTAATAGAAGACCCGGAGTTAGTCAGGGCCATGTTTGTACTGCTACATCGCCAATATGATGGTATTGGTGGCTTGGTTCGAGCCCTGCCAAAGACTTACACCATAAATAGTGTGTCCGTGGAAGATACAATCAATCTTCTGGCATCCCTTGGCCAAATTCGTTCCTTGCTCAGTGTCAGGATGGGGAAGGAGGAAGAGAAACTTATGATTCGTGGATTAGGGTGGGTAATGTCTCTTAATGTACAGATATTTATTTACTGTCTCATTATTAAAGTTGTGTGAAACTTGAATGTAAGTAGTCCATATAGACGTAAATGCAGACTTTGGCATTAGTTCTGTAGTGTCTTCAGTTGTAAGATACAGCCTTTGTAGCATTACACACATCATTTTTGGAGAGTAGCAAGTGATACGTCAGGCTTTTCTTGTGAGAAAAGTTGAAAATGTAGAATATCCCAAGTTGGAAAAAACCCACAAGAATCATATAGTCCCAACTCTGACTCTGCACAGAACCATCCAAAAATCAAACCCTATGTCTGAGAGGGTTGTACAATGCTTCTTGAACTCTGGCGTCTTGGTGCTGTGACCACTACTCTGAGGAACCTATTCCAAGGCCTGACCAATCTATGGTGAAGAACCTTTTCCTAATACCTAGCCTAAACTTCTCTGCATGCAGCTTCACAGCTTCATGCTGTTCCCTCAGGTCCCTATGTAATAAGAAAAATGTACAGAAATATGCAAAATATATGCAAAAATGTGTTTTGTTGTCATGTTTTAAATATTATGGCTGCAAAAATGGACAGCTTTCTTGACAGAAGTCTTTACATGAATGCAGGGACTAGGAGCTGTTGACTCATACAAATCCCTCCAGCTGTCAGCAAATGGAGTTGAATATACAAATGTCTGCACATATGACATCTTTCTGTTGTGCTGTATGTAGTTGGTACAACGTGAATTATGAATTAGTTCACGCAGTCTTATTTTTCCTAATTATTTCACTAAAATGTAGCCTAATAGAAACCGCTGTTGGAGAAACAGTATAAAGGAAACATCATCAGCTCTGCAAGCAAAAAGTTTATTTTTTTCTCATTTTTTTTCCAAAGAAGTGTCATCATATCAGGGGATATCTGGTGAGATTAAACATCAGTATGATGTTTTAGAAATTCCCAATCAACAGTAGCAATGACAGGAAAAGAGAGAGCATTTTACAAAGAATGCCAGGGATGAATGAAGAGAAGTTTTTGTTGTGCAGAATACATTTTTCCTTTTTTTCCCCTGCTCACTGAAAATCTAAAAAATGCAAATAATTTGTATGAATAATTTTTGCTGGTCTGCTATGAGCCACTTCAGACCTTGCCAGCAGGTCCAATTAATTTTCCGTTCAATCTACTTGACGTGAGGCTTGTCAAAGGGGAAAGTCACCTGTCCACAGGCAAAATATAATGATGTTTCTATATCCACTTTTGTACTTTAAATTTGAGTTGTTATTTTTCATTAAGCTAAGACTCACATGAGTGAGTGATTTTTAGATTCTGGCACGGTTATGCCTGGGGTGGGGGGTGGGGAATCAATCTCAACAGTTTCCATTTCATATTCTGCTTTCTTTTTGTTAGCATTTTTTTCCTTACCATTTTTCTCCTACAAAGGAATTTGTGAGTCATGCTGATTTAATTCTAACAGTCTGGTGATATGTGAAAGTTTGATATAAGGGAAATAAAGAGGTATTTTCTGTTAAGCTAGTTTTTTTCCTACCTGTTCCTCACACCATTCTTAATAGCTTCTATCATAGTCTTATTTGTCTGTTAGGTTCCCCAGCTGTGCATTTGGTTCTTTTATAGCCTAACCTGAGCTTCAGCTGCTATTTAGAAATGCCAAGTTTTTTACTGTGAGTGGAAAGCATTCCTTCCAACTGAGAAATGGAAGACTTGCTTGTTCCTGCTTAAGAACTATTCCCACAGAAATGCCATTGAGTTTTTCTGAAGTATGACATTTCACAGTGTGGTCAGCAATTATACTGAAAGTGCATGTACTTTCTGAAATTGTGTAGTATTGCTGGACAGTCCATGGGTGATATTTTGAGTTTCTCCCCTTAATTATTTCTGTGAAAGATAGGTCCTGTAGGCAAATAAGAATTTAGTATGATTTGGCAGAATTCCTTCATTGAGGTCTTCTTCCACAGCATGCAACATTATTGCAGAAAGGAAATGTGATATAGGTAAGTTTTGGAGTCAGGGCCCATCCTTTATCGTCCCTGGTCTAGCTGGACAACAGTATTTCCTGTAGTGACTTGCAAGTCTTTTTCTATCATGACCTGCTGGTCTTTACATTTAATTCTGGGTTGCATGTGATTTCATGACTAACTACAGTTGTTAGAAATGTAATTACCTTCTAAAATACACACTTTTATTGGACATATCACAACTGTATAAAATATGGACATTATAATCAGGAATGATTTTTAAGTATGTAAATCTGTTCTGCTGAAATATGTTGAAGATAGTCCTGAGTAGTAATTCATGAACTAACATTAACATTGGCTAATGTTTCTGATGTTTAGAGAGTAGCTGGATCTACATTATCTCTTCTGTAGTCTTTTCTTCTTGACCTTGAAGGCAGATGTCAAGCATTTTGAGGATGAAAATATTCTGAAAAGAGTGCTTTATCAGAAAATACAAGTTAGTTTAATTTAAACTTGAAGCTAATATTATATCATGCTTTTGTCACAAAATGATTTTTGATCTGGAATGAAAATAGAGAACCATCATGTTCAAGGGTAATCAAGTGGTGATTAGAGTGATAGCTATAATATGGGGGAAAAAAAAGGGTAAAGTACTTCTTTAATATGCATTAAAAAAAAATGGAATATCTTGTAATGGTGGGAAAGGGGAGGATATAGGTAAGGTGGGGAGAGAGTGAGAGAGACTAAACCTGGATAAGTTCCCAAGGTAATTCTTCTGCTCAGATGACGATGAATCACTTCAGATGGTGAAGAGTTACACAGCACATCACCTTTGCAAATAATGTAATAGCAAACTAGTCACAAAATTATAATCTGATTTTTTCTTCTGTTTTCCTGCAGAGACATAATGAATAATAAAGTATTTTATCAACATCCAAATCTCATGAGAGCTTTAGGCATGCATGAGACTGTCATGGAAGTGATGGTAAATGTACTTGGTGGAGGAGAATCCAAGGTAAAGCAATTTACTCTTAGAAGACAGAATTTAAAATATAGCTGTTCAAAGCTTTACCCTGTAAGGCGCCAAGCAGTCATTGGAGGTACTGAGACCAAAACCTTTTACTAATTTCCATTAGCACAATAGTTGATCAAATTTTTAGAAAATTCCATTCTTGTGTTCTAGAAGAAGATAGAATCAGCACTCTAAATTCAGGTGCTCTTAAGAAAAAAAAAATACCACTTTGTATGCTTAATGGATTTTAAAAGGATTTGTAGGATCTTTTTCAAAATCAATTAAAAACGGATGAAATATCACCTTGTAAATCTGATCATTTCATGTTTGAATCTAGAATTTATGGGTTAATCCAGCTCTCATTTTCAAGTTTATAATCTGATTTGTGTTATTTAGTGAGCTATTAACTGGCTGAGAAAGCTCTGTTGAGTTCAGGGTGAAACGTAAATATAACCTCATTGGAATGCAATGAATGCTATGCATAAATACTAGTATGTTAAATGACTGTTACGTAAATGATCTTATGTAACTTTTATACTTGTTTTAGAGGTTGAGCTTTAGTCTGTTTTTACTTGATTTTTAGGAAATCACTTTCCCAAAAATGGTGGCAAACTGCTGTCGTTTCCTATGTTATTTTTGCCGCATTAGTAGGCAGAATCAAAAAGCTATGTTTGATCATCTTAGCTATTTATTGGAAAATAGCAGTGTTGGCCTTGGTAAGTAATGTGTGTGGCTTGTGACATTCTGAACGAAAACTGTTCTCTTTCTCTTCTCCCCCTGCTCACCGTCTCAATTTTTTTCCTCTATTCCTCTGTGTTTTGCTTTTTTTTGTCTGTTTGTTTTTGTAAAGCTTCTGCTTTACCTAATGAAAAAGTATCTTCATTAACTTTGTTGCTAACTCCAGACAAAACCATAATAAATGTTAGCATTACGCTGAGGTAATATTGTATACACCTGGTGCTGTATACCTCAACATTAAGGGATAACTGGTGTTCAGTTGCACTGTTTATGGAAAAGAATAAAATCTTGATTTTGATAAAGAGGATCATAGATAAATGTTGGCAGTCTTTCACTACGGCTTATTTCTCACTGCTGAGGCTTGCTTTGCTATTTAATTCCTTTGACTTTTCAATATATTTCTATGGCAGTGGGACAAACACAGCTCATTTTGTTGACTGCGCTTACACAGATGCCCAGAATTAAACTTTATAATCTTCCTAAAATGTTAGCTTTTCTTTGCTAGGCTGGTGTGTTACAGAGAAGATGCATTTATCCTTTTTTGAATTTAGTCGTTTTAGTTCAGAATATATATCAAGTCCTTATTAATGTAGATACAGAACAGAAGAACAAACCAAAATTCTTTTTGGAGAGAAAATGCCCATGTGAAACGCACTGCAGCGTTAGTAAGAAAATGTTAGCTTTTACTGTTACTATATTGACTGCCATTTTAGCGGAAATAAATAATGTGATCTAATATTTTGAAGCTGAAAGTTATGTTCAATTTCAGTATATTAGATAAAATGTCATTCTTTTGGACATAAACTTTTCTTTCTTTTCCTCAAAACCAAGTTATCTCAGTTAAGAATATTGTAAAGAATGAGATCTTTAAACAATTTTTTGATGAGAATAGGAATGTGTGGGACAGGTTGTCTAGCATAAACATCTAAGTTGTATTTTGAATTCCTATTGGAGTCACATTTCATATGAGTGCAAGATGATTATAAATTGAGTGGTTTACTGGTACACTTATAATCGCTAATTACAGAATGTTATCTTTTATTAAATAGTTTTTATTATTGTACTATTAAATTGTTAGCTTTTATTAAGTTACTACTGAAACTAAATGTTATTTTAACAGCCTCTCCTTCTATGCGAGGATCAACTCCTTTAGATGTTGCAGCAGCATCTGTGATGGATAACAATGAACTTGCGCTAGCTTTAAGGGAGCCGGATCTGGAGAAGGTTGGTAGCTACTTCATCAAGCATATTTTTATACCTTCTAGACAGGTGAAGATTCCTTTTGTTCAGGCCCAGAAAAAGTAGAATGGAGTAATCAACATCCAAGATGAGAATTGTATGGAAATTTTAAATAACTTTTGGAGGAAGATAATCAGAATCTGATTGTTTGCTCTTTCTGCTGGTATTCTGGATGATTGAACTTAGAGTTTATGGTTATTACATGGGCAGGTGAAACCAACAGGAACTGGTTCAAGGGCAACCCTTACTTTGGAAATAGTGGAGTCCACCCTCAACAAAACACTATTGATAAAATCTGTCTTTGTTTTTCTGTCTTGATGACTCTTTTGGGAAGATTATGGAACAAATCATACTAGAAGTAATTTCTGAAAACCTGAAAGAAGGTAATTGGGAGCAGCCAGGAGGGGCTTACTGGGGGTAGATAGTGCCTGACCAACCACTGTTTTTAATGACAGCAGTGTGGACAAGTGGAGGGCAGAGAGTTTTGTATACCTTGACTTAGAAAGGTGTTTGACACAATCTCTGATAGTCTATTTATCATCAGATTGGCTGGATAAGGTGAGTGATAAGGTGGATGGAAAACTGGCTGGATTCAAAGGGTTGTTATCAAAGATGTGAAGTCCACTTGGTGGCCAGTAACCAGAGGCATCCCTCAGGGATAAGTATTGGGCACAGTACACCATGAATTAAAGAGAAGGATCAGGTACTGGCTATTGTCTTGCTAATATAGCACAACTTTAGTACTGTATTATCAATGTACAACTATATAGATAATTAAATTGTAATTAAAATATACATTCATCACCGTTTATCGCACCATCTTCACAAACTTCACTTAAATCAACAAAAAGAACAAAAATCAATATAAAATTCTCTGATTCTGTAATTAACTTTTATTTTTTTCCTAAATCTCTATTGTGATATGCAATTTTATGTTTGCATGCGCATGTGCAAGTCTAATACAGATTTTTGTACTGAAATCTACCCCAGGTACAAACCAGTGTAGCCACCACTGAATTGGCTGCCAGAGTGTTGGAAAAAACTATATTGACATTCAGAATGATTTTGCAAATTGAAGATGTGGTATAAATAAAAAGTAAAGCAACTCTTCAAGGATAAATGCAAGGCACTATGCTGATATGAAAAATACACTATCTGAATAGAGGATGAAAAATGTAGTTGGGATAATGGCCCAATTGAGTGTCGAGTCAAGACAACTGTGGCCCTACTGGATGAATTACAAAGAAGAGCAATGAGTGCTTCTTGAAGAGTAAAAGTACTGAGGGAGGACTGAATGAATAGGAATGGATTAGATTAATGAGTTAAAAGCTCAAGAGAGCATGCGGCAATTCTGTTGGATATGTAAACTGCTGCTTTGAGAATGAGTGGAACAGTAGATTCTAAGTCAGTGATGGATAAGAAAAGCAACTTAAATATGGAAAGACAGACTCAGGTTGCAAATCAGAAATGCTCTCTACTGGAAAGTAAGACATTTAAATACATAATTCAGTTTGTTTTTGAAGATCTCCTATTGTGGAGGTGCTATAACGTTTTTAGGAAAACATCTGTCAGGAGTGATGCAAGTATAGATGATCTTTTCTTGGAGTAGGAAGACGGCCCATGTGTTTAACATGATATTTTCATACTTATCATTATAACAAATGGTTAGCAAAAAGAAGCTCTCTGAGTTGATTAAAGGTATGCTTACAATTCTTAAAACTCAGAAAGGAGAGAGCGAACTAAAAACTACTACTGTGCCTTTCAGTCTGAACAACAGTGAGTATAAAATGTATGCATGTTTAAAAAGTAAGAAAGAGGAAAAAGAGTGAAAAGCAAATTGAAAATAAAAAAGCATACCTGTGAGTTAAATCTGAAGATAAGTTTTCGAAGGTGGGTAGATTGCAGTAGGGGACAAACACCAGGCTTACTGATTCTTAATGCTCAAAATATTATTTGGTTACATTCAGGTTAAGAGAATGTGGAAGTTAAATCCAAGACAATGTAAGTGGAGGCTTCCCTTTGAAACTTTACTTCTCTCTTTTTTTTTTTTTTACAAGAAATATCTCTTTTTATTCTTTTTTTATAATCTTATCTTGATTAATAGGTCGTTCGATACTTGGCTGGATGTGGATTGCAGAGTTGTCCTTTGCTGATTTCTAAAGGGTATCCAGACATTGGATGGAATCCAGTTGAAGGAGAGCGATATTTGGATTTTCTTCGTTTTGCTGTATTTTGCAATGGTAGTATAAAAGCCTGTCAGTTTTATAACTTCCTCTAATGTCTGAATAAATAGCTGCATGAAATTTTTCATTTAAAATAACATTACAAGCCAACTTGTTAAGGTAACTTTATGGTACAGTTAAAATTGTGCAAGCCATATAATAACACAGATCCCCATTTCACAGATCTTATAGGTTCCTTGCAGCCTAATCCGTAATTGCTAGATCTATCTTTAGTCCTTGGAAGGGACGCATCTCCATTGGAAGTGGAGGAAAGTCTCCTAAATCTTTAAAAGATAAAACTTATGCTAGATGTAGAGCCAAAGACCCATCATTTGTTTAAGGTTTGGACAGTCCAGCTTGTGTTTAGCAGCTATAGCGCTCCCATCATTAGCACTCTCACTTCAAATCAGTCATATTTTTTAATTTAGAATAAAATCACATATTCTATTTCATAGCTTCTAATAATAATTACAGGGATATATTTGTGTGGTTAGACAATTTTGCCACGATATTTGAAGAGGTTTGTATTTAAGTGTCTACTTAAGCTTACATCTTGCATTTCTGTGTAACCTTTTCCAATTATAAATAGAAACTTAAATGTTAATATTTCATATGATAGGAGAGAGTGTGGAGGAGAATGCTAATGTTGTAGTCCGACTGCTTATTCGTCGACCAGAATGTTTTGGTCCAGCTCTAAGAGGAGAAGGAGGCAATGGTCTACTTGCTGCCATGGAGGAAGCAATACAAATATCAGAAGATCCAACAAGAGATGGACCTTCCCCAAATAATGGATCTAGTAAAACCCTGTAGGTGCAGTTTAATTGCTTACATTGCCATCATATTTATTTATCAGTTTCATAATTCTAGTCATTAAATGACTTCTTTATTTTAACATGTAAATTATCGACTAGATTATTCCATGGAGGGTAGGGAATGATATTCTACCAAATATCACTTCTCCCACACTGTTACATTTAAATGGCTTTCTCTAAATATTGTGTCCTCTTCAGAATTCTGTTTGCTCAGTTAAGTACTGGTCCTCTGATTCACAATGAGACAGATAAATTACTACAATGCAAATGTCACTACAACCTCCTAGCTACAAATTCCATTCTGTGTTAGTCCACTAAAAGTCCACTGGGTATGAGGAAGCCACCATATATAAGCTGTAGCAACTATAAGAAGTTTTTATTTACTGCTGATGTAAAAACTTTATTGTATTTTTTTCTTCTTTTAATTGTTGTATCAATTAACTAATTACAGTGAAATAGAAGAACAAGAAGACGACACTATTCATATGGGGAATGCAATCATGACCTTTTATGCTGCTTTGATTGATCTCTTAGGACGTTGTGCCCCTGAAATGCATGTAAGTTTTGTGTCTTCATGAATTGGAAAGTAAAGACATTTTTACTGGTTGGTTGTTTTTCTGCTATTTGTTGTTTTCACAATGACACATGTAATTGGTTATTAAAGCAGTTTTATGACTACATAGTATCTCAGTATACATAATGTGTACATTGAACAAGAACAGTGTACACATTAGAACAAACACCCCCCCCCAAAAAAAAATCAACATCAAATCAACAACTGTGATACCTGAAAGCATTGTTGTTCAGCCAGGAATGTGGAAACAAATCTTTTTACATCTGAAAGTCTGCTTTTTTTTTTAATTTTTTCTTCTACCATGTGATATATTTTTGATGATTCTTTCACCTGTTTTTCCTAGCATTCAATTCTGAAAATAGGCCTAATCTTATTTAATAACAAAACCCCTAGATTTCTAGACTTTCCATATTTGCATCCAGAACACAGCAAGTAAGTACAGATTCTCTGAAATTTACAATACTAAATATGGTGAGAGCAATCATTCTTATGTATTTATGGTTTGCAAAGTTTCCAGATTATGAGAACATATACAAGATAAAAAGAAGACCCATGTAATATTTTATTTATCTTTTCCTTAGCTAATACATGCTGGCAAAGGAGAGGCCATAAGAATCAGGTCAATTCTGAGGTCTTTGATTCCACTGGAAGATTTGGTGGGTGTAATTAGCATTCCTTTCCACATGCCAACGATAGCTAAAGGTAAGATGATTATTGTACTGTTTTTCTCCCACCCAATTTTTACATTTTATACTTTGACTATATATTGATACACATACTTCCTTCAATATTTCAAAATATTTTAGAAATTAAGCAATTTATAATTCATATTAGAAGTAAAATCATCTTTCAAACATGTTTCAAAAATGCTTCTGCATGCAACAGTTAATAATTCTGTGTACATTTAAATCACTAATGTAAATTCTATTCAAGTGATTTTATGAAAGTCTGTTAAAACTTAAAAAATAAATCAGCAAATGTATGCTTTGTTCTAAAGTATTTTTAAAAAAGTAATCCTTGCTTTTGTTGTTTTAACCCTATTGATTGTTTCTAGCGGATCTTACTAAGACACCAGAGTTGTTCTTCAGCAACTATGGTGAAGTTATAGCATACATATAATTCTGCTTACATAGAATTCATTGCAATAATTGGGAGCAATGTGAGCATTAATATAAAATGAAAAGGCATTACATGTGCTTTTTTGGGTATCTTGAGAGAAAACCTGGATTGTCTAAAGATTTACAATGTCCAGGGTCCAATAAGTTACAGTAGAAAAGATAAAAAGATCAATCATTCTATTATATGATTATTTATTTGTTTTTCAACTAGTAATAATATATTATAGATCTAAAAGTGTTGTCTAAATAGCATAGAGAACAGCTCATGGATACCAAATTATTTATTTAATTTTCAAAATGAAAATATCAAGATTTTAAAAAATATTTATATGAATTTTTTTCAGGTGTTTTGAAAGTTTTCAGATAGAGGGGACTTTATTGATTCATTGTCATCCATCACAGGTGTGCTTACCAGTGTCTCATTCCTGGGATGTTTGATATAGAATTATTCCATTTCTTGTTTTCTAACTTCTGCTTAGAAGATGCATGTGTAGTTCTGTCGATTAGTTAGTATGATCTGAGTGTTTCTTATCTCATTAGAATATCAACAGTTGGGAACCTCTTTATATACAAAGTATGAACAGAAAAGTACTTAAGGACTTTGGAGTCTATCAGAGTAGAATTTGCCTTGTGCATTCTTTTTCAATGAACCACATGTTATGTTACCATTGTGTAACAAAACCACAGGGAAGATGGTTTCATATTTACAGAGACTTGAAACCTCCAAGGAGAAGTAGCATAAACAGCCTAGTTTGCTGTTGAAAGATGTTCCTTGTCATTGAAGTTTCATTTTTTCCTTTTAGATGGTACTGTGGTGGAACCTGACATGTCTGCGGGGTTTTGCCCAGATCACAAGGCAGCCATGGTTTTGTTCCTTGACAGGGTCTATGGAATTGAGGATCAGGATTTTCTTCTACATCTTCTTGAAGTTGGCTTTCTGCCAGATCTCCGTGCTGCTGCTTCTTTAGATACAGTAAGATTTTGAGTCTTTTGTAAATTTTGTTCCTCTGTCTTAGTGAACGCTAAAACATTTTTCACTTCTCAGAAATTTTTTTTTAAATTTTTTCATCTTGCCTTTTGCTGGCTGAGCTGCCTGTTGCTGATTAGCTTTGAGTATATTTGAAGATCAGTGAAAAGGGATTCTTCAGAATAATGCTTTGCTTCATCGTGTGTCCCTTTTAATACCCATATCCGTAGAGAACCAGTGCCTTTTCCCAGGAGGATTTCTGACCTTTTACTGTAGCATCCAAATCAGATCAGCACCATCAAGGCATGTGACTAAGAGTCTTTTCCCAGGGATTTTGCTCCAGGAATTTGTTAGGGGCACCTGCTTTGTTTTTAGCAAACTCCTTTTTTTTTTTTCTTTTAATTTGTCCTAAAAAATGCTGTCCTTATTTCTGCAAGCCTTTTTTCCCTCTAATTTTTCTTAGTTGGCTTGGTACACAGAAAGGTCAAATTTAGAAAGCTTAGATGAGGGCTAAGATGTGAAATTTGATTTCTCTATCTTTAATTTAATTTAACTTTTAATTTAACCTTTAATTTAAACATTTTTTTAAAGTAGTTTTTATTTAAGAATGGGTGAGGAGATCCTCACTTTGAAATTCAGCTTGATTTTACTGAGTTTTGTAAATGCAAAATTAACTGGTATTATCTGATCTCAGAATGCTTTTATAAGCAACTGTTTGACATTTTTTAATATAAATTTGAAAACTGTTTTGTTTTTGAAAGGCTATCTTCAGTTTCCGGTTTCATTATTTTTATCATGCTTTCATTCGTACAACCATAAAAAGCACCATCTGTGAGAAGACTAGAGAAGCACAAAAGGAAGCTAGACATTCAGTATCCAGTGGGTTTCAAATCTACATTTATGTGCTTTGAATATTTCCCTTTTTAATGGCTAAAAAAAACCCACTAAAAATTCCTTTAATTTGTAACAGCATTGGTAAAACAAAACTAATTTCTTTCTCGTTTACTTTGTAGGCTGCTTTAAGTGCTACAGATATGGCTTTAGCTCTGAATCGATACCTTTGCACTGCAGTCTTGCCTCTGTTGACCAGATGCGCTCCTCTTTTTGCTGGCACAGAGCACCATGCTTCCCTTATTGATTCCTTATTACATACTGTGTACAGACTTTCAAAGGGCTGCTCTCTTACCAAAGCTCAGCGAGATTCCATTGAGGAGTGTTTACTGTCTATCTGTGGGTAAGAACGTATTCTTGTCTGTACAGGAATGCGAATTGATAAAGTGACCTGCTTATAATATGGGAACACAGAACTGTGCCATCAGTAGTAAAATTAACATTTAAATGAAAAATTAAATTTCTGCTGAAACATGATTGTGACATTTTAAAAATAATGGTTGTATGTTGCTTGCTACTTTATTAGTTGCTTATATATCTTTGGTTATTTTACTTTACTGAGTTTTTAAAAATTACACCTAGGCAGTATTTTGGTATGGAGGGTGTACTGCAAAAAACAAAGCTCTGGAAACGTTGAATTGTGCTTTCGCTGAAGTAACATTTGAATTTCCTCAGTCTTACTGGTTGGCAGTGTGATTTATATTCAGTAGATCATATTGTTCAATGAAGATATTTATGTTGTGTTACATTTGAAATCGTAATCAATGGCTGGTATAGTTATACTTCATCATTGTCACTTGTTGGAGGATTTCATCTTCCATCTACAAGTTTCAAAAACATTTAGTTACAATCCCAAGTTTTTATGGGCTTAGAGGGTCAGTTATCAGGAGCTGATTAGGCAACAATGAATCTAATCCCTAATGAAAGTTAGCAACATTTAGGCTTTCAAATCACCAGAGCTCTTTTAAATGCTTTACTGTAAGTATGTTTTTTATAAGATGTGAATTTGTTCAGAAGTGGCAGGTATTCTTACGGTAGTCATTTTGAAACTAACAGGGAGGAACAGAAGTACTATACCAAAATTCTTTATAAAATATTTCACATTGATTGTTCTATATAAATGACCTTCATAAGAACCAATAAAAGGAATGAGTGTTTGCTATTTTTCTGGAACAGTTCAATGTTCTTGTCATTCTGAAATACATATTGTATATATTTCCTCCATCCCTCTAGTTGGCGAGCACTACTGCGTGTCTGATTTTAATACGTCTGATGAATTAGTGCTCTTACATCATTGTTGGTTTGTAAGATACTTTTCAGTACTATTGAGGTGTATTGTAAGAAATTAACATTATAGCCTCTTCTTGTGGACAGTGATCATAACATACAGTATGAGAATTCAGATTTTTTTTTCCTCATTTACTACATCTCTGTCTACCGGTCAGGTGTTTTCCTGTACTTTAAAGGATTTCATCTACAGCATGCTGAAAAGTTTTTCTTTGATATGTGCTTCTTTGCTCTCTTTTTGGACATGATTTTTCAGTGCTGCAAGCAAAATCCCATTACTTAATGAATCTGAAGGATTTTAATGTAGCGTTGAATTGACAGGTTGCTTTAATGTATTTATTAATTATTTATAAGCAAATGGTGGTTCTCTCTGTTGAAATTGTCTATCTGGTTTTAGGCAGTTGAGGCCTTCTATGATGCAGCATTTGCTGAGAAGATTAGTATTTGATGTTCCTTTATTAAATGAACACGCAAAGATGCCTCTCAAGGTAAATGCATATTTTAATCTTCAGTAGCATTCCTCTGTTGTAAGAAAATCAGTCTGATTTGCATCCATCCTCGTGGAGTTATGAAGTCCATGTCTAATGCATCTAATGTTTTTAAGTCCTTCCCCTCCGTTCCCCCCCCCCCCAATTTTTTTTTCCAAGACCATATGGAAACAGAATAGAGAAACCTTTTGGGGGAAAAAAAGTATATGTGCACAAAGATAGTAACTGATAATTTGCTTGTACCTTTCCTTTTGACATCTCTATTGATTTTTGTTTCTCTTGGAGTACAGACTCTTTTTCTGTGGTTTGTGCTTAGAAATCTAAGGAATACATGTTTTTAATTAATCTTCCTTTTTGTTTTCAGCCCTTGAAAGTTTTAACCTATACTTTCATTCTGATTAACAGTGCACAAGAAAAAGTATTGTTTCCTTCACAATATGACACTTTCTTTAAAGATTCTTCAGATTTCATTGTTGGTTGTAAGAAATATATCGTTTGCCACCTTTCATACGGGTGCTTGTCAGCAGTGCTTTTCAATGCTTTCCCACCAGAAATTTGAATGAGATATGATGTTAGTTCTTATTTAACATTTCTTTCCGCCTCAAAACCCACATATCAGAATTAATTGTATTTTATATCTGTTTCATTTGCCATAAAACTCTTCAGAATGGTGCAGGCTTCTACTAGCCAGTTTATGCTCTCTGGCATAAAATGAGGAATTTGAATGATTAGTCTCAAAGCCATGACCTGACCCATGGATTTCCTCTACCAAAGACTTCACACTTCAGTGTGTGTCCCAAGAAGAGTTCCATCAATCTAAAAGTTCCAGTGCAGCCATTCTTTAGTACTTATGTGTGAAAAGAGCAGTTGAGAATTTAGTATACTGCCTTGAAGAGTACCTTTTTAATGCATTATAATATCTTAAGTTCTGGAAAAAAAAAAAACAACAAATATTAATCTTCTAAGACATTTGGCACTCACTGTTTGTCTGTGGTTCTTCTTCTTCTTTTTTTTTTTTTTCATGGAGAACAATCCTAGCTGTCTGAGATCTGTTCCTCTAGGACAGAAAGGTTTTTTGTCCTGGAGGTTACGACTTTCTTGTAGTGCTAAACCAAACAGGAAGGAAACAACACGCATCTTAAAATACATCGTAGGCTCCAGTACTCTTTTTACATTATATATGCATGCAATTTCATCTCTCTCTTTTTTTCTCTCTAATAGTCTCATGTTTTAGATAGTAAATAGGTAATCACAGATTATTTAAACCTGAAGATATGCATAGATCACTCTGAAAGTAATACCTCCTATTTATTTCCATGGAAACTACAACAGTTACAAAGAGCACAATAACACTATTTGATAGAGCTAATTCTTAGCTATAGCACAATATGTTTTGACATAGTCACCGCTGTTGGCTATGCATTTTCACCAGCAATGAATAAGAGACTGCATGCCACACTTGCAAAAACCTGCACGATCATTCAGAATGTGGCTTGTCTTTCACGCCACTGTTGCTGCTGTTGAAACACATCACCCACTGCCTCACTGTACTCACATCCACTGTTTGGCCTCCAGAAATGTTCAGCAAGTGTTGATCTATGTTAGTGGGTGCCATTTTTTCTGCATGGAGGAATTCAGTGACATGTCTATGCTTCATATGCACTTCCATGTCAGACACCATTTTGTCAGACTGCCCCTCTGCTGCCATCTCTGTTGCACAGCAACAAAATGTAACAGAATATTGGTGGGAAGGTTCTTCCTTTACTACCATACTACAACCATTTACCTCTGATGTTGTGAGCTAACATAATAAAATAGGAGGCATTTCTTTCAGAGTATCTCTCATACAAATTGGTTATATGGATTGTTTTCTGATCCATGTCAAGTTTAGCAGAATTTCACAGTATTGGGTTTATATTTTTGATTAACAGAAAGTCCTCATTTCTGTACATCAGGGCTTATTTGTTTGTTCATTTTATTTAACACCAGTCTTTATTTCTGCAAACTGATACTGTGGATGTCTACAATTTTCCATCGTGTCATTTGTTTTCTCTATAAAAAAAGAGAGCCTAGCATTGACTTAGAATATTTTGCCAACATACTTTGCAAATTGATGTTGAAACTGGCTTTTTTTTTTTTTTTTTTTTTTCCCTGTGGAACTGTTAAAATTAACACTGAATTAAAATTCTAGCTAGCTTTTTCATAAAGAGCACTCTGTGCCTCAGGAAAAGCTTTGTTTATCTACCCGTAAGTTAGACTAGGTTTCATACTAAAATAGTGTCAGCAATTCATTACCATTTGGGATTGCCTTTAGTGACAGATGTCCAACTAATTTTTTCTGTTCTTGTTTGTGGCTCAGGGACATAGATGATCCATTAAATGAAAAATCTGTGATGTTTTGGTTTGACAAATACCTGGTAGCAGGTCTTTGCGCCATTTGACTTCTTAATAATCTGGAATTTTGTAACCACTTAACAAGAAGCATGCATGTAATGAAAGACAGAGAATAAAGCTCACTGCCAGTTTTAAGAGAAGGCAGGAGGGTATGCTGATAGCAGGTTTTACAGCTCACGGAAGAGATGAGTCACACTGGGAGTTATTGTTGAATAGCTTTCAGACATGTAAAGAGTAATTGGGAGCTAGCTTATATCATAAGTCTAGTATCTTACCCACCCAGCAGCAGTGTTTGGAATAGCAGCACGCTGATGGAGGCAAATTCTTCTCTTCAGCTGATCTGTCAGGGTTCTTGGGGTGCTGGGAAACATGATGCTGTGTAGAGCATGTTTTTTGCATATCCCACTAATGTTAAAAGTAAAAACTATTTGTCTTGTGTGTTTGTCCATGAACAATTTAAATAGTAAGTACATATCATTGCTTCTTCATAAAAGTTATAAATTATTCTGGCAGTGCCTGTAAATGTTGAGTGCCAGAATTGGAGAACATCAGAAGTTACATTTTATTTGCTTTCAAAATATGTTCTGTTTTAGTTGCTGACAAATCATTATGAAAGATGCTGGAAGTATTATTGTTTACCAGGTGGATGGGGTAACTTTGGTGCTGCCTCAGAAGAAGAACTTCATTTATCCAGAAAGTTGTTCTGGGGTATTTTTGATGCTTTGTCTCAGAAGGTAATTCATTTTACTATCTGCCTACCACTAATAAAAAATGTATAACTTCTTTTATATAATCTGTAACTTTTACTTATCTTTTATTAACCCAGTGTTATCCACCTTAAAGTGAATAATATACCGTGGAAATATAGACAGTAAAATTTTAGTCTTTTAGTTTAAATCTTCCTGTTGCATGTTCAAATAGGTATACCTATTTGTCTGCTCATTAAAAATAAAATAATCTATACCTAACATAGTAATCTTGAAGTATATCCGTATAGGTCAACAACACTTCAGAGCCCTAAAAACATACTCAAGCATCTGCAGATAGCTGAAAGCTGCGCTTTTCTGCCTTACACACTATAGTTTCTTCAACCAGGGTTGCCGTCCATCCAGATCCTCTTTTCAGAGCGGGATCTGCAGGTGCTGGTCAACAGTAGGCACAGTATGAGCCAGCAGTGTGCCCTGGCTGTCATATAGGACAAACTGCATTTTTGGGATGCATTAAACAAAACATAGCCAGCAGGTCAGAAGAGGTGATTTTCCCACTCATTTAGCAGTGGTGCAGCTTCACTTTGAATGCTATGTATGGTTCTGGTCTCAACAATACAAAATGGATATTAAGATACGTGAATGCATCCAGAGGTCAACAGAACAAGGTCCTAGCTTTAGCTATAGTTCCATAATTTGTTTTGGGCAGACAGTTGCCTTTATTTTCAGAAAAAAAAATCAATTTCACACGAAGAAAGCCATTCTATGACTACTTGGTTTCACATACATCAGTTTTAGCAATGATTATGATTGCTTGTTTTGAATATTCATTTTATATCCTTTGTGTGGTCTACAGAAGTATGAACAAGAACTGTTCAAACTGGCTTTGCCTTGTTTGAGTGCAGTTGCAGGGGCATTACCTCCAGATTATATGGAGTCAAATTATGTCAATATGATGGAAAAACAGTCTTCAATGGATTCAGATGGGAACTTTAATCCTCAACCTGTTGATACTTCAAAGTAAGGAATTATTTTGTTGCAACTACTTTTTTCATGAGTATATAAAAAGATGGAGTCTTTTGTTGGTAAGATGTGAAATTACAGCTTTTATTTACTTTTCTGAATTATCATCGTCTGAATAAAATGTAGGCCTTGAATTTTATTTTTATTTTCTATTTAAAATAATAAAAAATAATACATTTCCATTTACATTACTAATTCATTGGTCAACCTAGCAGATTTTTAATGCATTTTCAGCCTGAAGATAGAGCTCTTCAGTTACCTTTGTACATCTGCTGCTGACTGCCAAGCATGTTTTTAGGAACAGGAAAAGTAGGTAGCCCTACATCATCCCTGCCGTTATGAACATGTGCTAAGACACTAATTCTGTTGCCTGTGAATCGCTGTGTACCTACAGAAAATGATAATAATCGTATGTTCCTATCATCTGTTTTTCACTCTGAATAATGAGGAAGTAGGAAGAAAGATCTTCATGCTCTCCAAGCTGTCAGATTCTGCCCTTTTAAGTACACAGTCAGAAAGAATAGGTATTGGAAAGAGATTTTTTGTCCTAATTTTTTACTGCAGCTGGGACCATCTTCTGCTTTGTATAAAGTAGTCTTACAGTGGTGTGGTTGTTCACTGTAACTTGAAAAATACTACTTGTAGGAAATTTGTTTCAATTGCCCTTGTGGATTTTCTGTCTGTATTAACATTCAGAGAACAGAAAGCAGTCAGTATATTCATACCTTTGATGCGCAGTATGTTGATACAGATATGCACATGGAAATACAATAGCAGAAGCCATTGTATACACTGGAATGTAGGAATCACATTTGTCACCACTAAAATTCATCTATGATGTATTCAAGATATGTAAAGATTTAACAAACTTTAGTGAGGGTATTGTACTATCTGTTAATTAATCAGAAATATCACTTCTGGCACCCTTTCTGAGGAATATTGTAGATAGCCGTAATATACTCAAAACTTCAAAAAATGTTCCTTAACAATACCAAAATTATTGGTCACCTCATTTCCTTAAGAGTCAGCTGTTTTGTGATGATTCAAGACAAAGAAAGTACTACTTTCATAAGTATCACTTCTAATGAGTCCTTTATTCTTTTGCGTATCAGTCCTGCAATCATTGCTTACAAACTGTATCCTTCTTTATGTAAAGCTATAAATAATACAACCTTGTTGTATTTGTCCATTTCTTACATTTCTGAAATTATGCAAATGATTATACCACCAGTAGTTTCTTCTGAAATGCACACTTCCAAATAAATTAAAAAAAAACCCAAACTAATGATGATGCTGGATCAATGTTTTCTGTCCTCTGTGTGGTTGGGCTCTGTTATTCTGCCTGTATATGTCATCTTTTTGTTTTTTATATCTGCTTTTTATCACCCTGTAAATGTAAAAAACATGCTCTTATACTTCGCAGTAGATGGCACTGTAACATACTGCCTAAATTCTTTGTTTAAGGAGAGAAGATTTTGCTGTTACTAAGTGATCAAGAATGTAGATAAATAGTGATATTTGATGAATCCTTTTTGGAGAGGATTCTGTCCCTGTTTCTCTCTTGTTTGACAGTCAAGGACAGCTGCTGTTCTTTAACTGCTTAAGAGATTTTACTTAAGGGCTAGTTTATTTTTTGTATGTTTCCATTCTGATATGTTGATCTTTTTAAAATAATATTTTTAAGCTGTTCACTGAGGTGTTGGAAAAGAAACCGTTGTCTTATTTTTCATAAATTAGTGTTCTTCGTATATATAATAAAATTTATAGAAATATATAAAATTCATGATGTATTGCAAAAAGGACTGTTGTCACACCTATTTTATTATGGGTATGTGTAATAAACTACTGCATTTCTGAAGCTGTAGGTCATATTTATATATTTAATCACAAAACGATGAATACTAGTAATAGAAATAAGTAACAAAAAGAGTAGGTGCTGGGTATCATTATTGAATTTTCCCTACACATGTGTGTCAAAGAAATAAAAATCCCATAACAGCTGTAGTTCTCAATTGGCGATCATTAAATAGGTCAGATTTCATCTTTGATATAACTGGGTCTTGGAGAAACTGCTGTTTTCCTTGCACACAGTCAATTGCTTTGAATTGATATATGCATTGCAAAATTTTTAAAAAGCTTTTCATCAAAACAAATTTCACATTTAATATGTGTGATATATTAGCTTTTTTTTTTTTCACTTTACTTTCAGCATTACAATCCCTGAAAAGCTAGAATATTTCATTAACAAATATGCGGAGCACACTCATGATAAATGGTCGATGGAAAAGGTAAAATCTCTATTAATCTTTAAAAAAAAAAACAAACTGATATCCACTTAATCTGAAAAAGATTTAAATCTGAATTTTATTGTTTTTCATAATAGTCCAAGTTGGTATGTAGGTAAGAAATTAACAAAAATTTTCTTGAAGTAAATTTTTTGGAGGTTAGGACTTCTGTTAAGTCCACAGAAATATTTCAGGGTAGTTTTACAGCGTTTCATTATTTTAATTGTTGATTATTAAGCAAATATACTTGGTTAATTGTTTAAGAGTTTTGCTGACTTAAAATTTTTTATTTGTAAAAAAAATATGCAATTTATAAAAATACAGACTTTTTTGGATTTGTATGACTTCATGTAGTTTCTGGTGTCAAGTATTAAAAAATATTCCTCAACTGTAACACAATATTCTGCTCTGTAGAGTTATCTAAAGGAAGTCAATAAAGACAAAATATCTTGAAATATTTGCTGCAAGCAGTTGCTGATTTTCAGAAAAGGTGTTGTTTTGTATAATTCATTTCATTGCATGTGGATAATAAAAAGACTTGTTGAGAAAATTGTAGAAAGGGCATTTTAAGAGAGCAGACCGGCAGAAGCATTCTTCTGCTCCTTTGTACAAAGTAAAAATAGGATTGTTATTACTTTTTCCCTTTTTATTACTGTTTTCAGTTTGCCAATGGATGGACATATGGTGAAACATATTCTGAATCTGCAAAAGTGCAACCATTAATGAAACAGTATAAATTACTCTCTGAAAAGGTGAGGAATTTGTTCATTCTTCTTGATCCAGGATGACTGAAAGATTGCATCTTTCACTGTGAAAATATCACATTGCTATTATTTTGCTTTTTTTGCACCACTTTTTTTTTAGTCCATCCACTAATGCATTGTTGCATTGCTCAAAATCTTGAAAGAAGGAGTAGTGTTTTATTGTACAGTAAGAATAGAACTAGAACTATTTTCTCTCGTGGCTCAACATAACTGGCCTAATTTACAGTGAAACTCAAGTGTCATAACCCCAGTATATTTTTTTTTAGCAAGGTCATCCAGGGATTCTTGAAGATTAGATTTAGATTGAGTCTTTGTTCTCCTCCAGCATAGAACCAACAAGATTAGAGTAGGAGACTGGAAAACTTGATAAATGAGCAAGTTTGAAAGAACTGGATTTGTTCATCTTAAAGACAGCTCAGAAGAGTCTAATTTCAGTCTTGCAGCACCTGAAAAGTAGTTATAGAGAAGATGTAATTATTTTTTTTCATAGACATGTACAGGGACAAGGTGAGGCAATGAGGTATAAATTGCTTCACTAGAAATGCTTTCTGGACATACTTCATTCCTTGAGAATTCCTTGAGTTGGTTGCCTAGAGAAGTGGTGGACTGTAGTTGTTCACACAGCAGATCACTAGATAATCTTGATAACCTTAGCTAATTTATTTAGGTTAAGTAATCTGACTTTAGCGTTAAGGGTACTCTTCTGATGTAGACTTTTTTTATGATTCTGTATTTATGTTGTTTTGTTTCATCTAGCAGAGAAAACACCATATTACTCCTGATAATTAACCAGTCCACCTTTGAGTTCGTAGAGAATCATAGAGAATCATAGAATTGCTCAGGTTGGAAAGGACCTTCAAGATCATCAAGTCCAACCGCAACCTAACCATACTGCTCTATCCCTGCGATCATCAAGTTCCTGCCTGGCCAGAATTATTCCCACCTCTAAAATGATAAATAAATATTTTGTAGGATTTATTTGCCTTATTGTAGTGTCCTCATGTCATGATTTTGGTGCATTTCTTTGCGTCTCATTATAATCAAGCAAAAGCACAGTAGATAATTTTTTGCTCTGCACAGCTACATGTTAAATGAGGTAATTGTTGCCTGTGCATCCCTCTAGGAGAAAGAAATTTATCGATGGCCAATCAAAGAATCGCTAAAAACCATGCTGGCATGGGGATGGCGGATTGAAAGGACACGGGAGGGAGATTCCATGGCATTGTATAATCGAACGCGTCGCATATCTCAGACCAGTCAAGTAAGTAATTTTGTTGAAAACTTATCTCCCCCAAAATTTAATAAAAAATCATGCAAGGCTTGCTCTCCATTCTTTGATTTTTACAAGTGATGAAATAATCCTGTAGTGCCAAAACATGTGAAAGGATTTTTTACAAGGGATCATACAACAGTGAAGATTTGGATTTCTGTGCACTGAAGCTTGACAGTTTTTCACTGTTAGAAAACACTGAGCTAATGAACATTTTGAAAAATTGAAATATTAAACCATTTTTTTTTACTTAATTTTAAATTTGCTAAATTATTTAGGAGGATTATTATATTGGGTATTGATGATTTGGATTTTTGTGGCTATGGATGCCTTTAAGTAAGTAAAGAAGTAAGTAAAGATACACATATAACTGATTTTTATTTTGTCGTTTTAAAGGAAGAAAATTGAATACAAATATTAATGTTAATGAAGCATAAAGTTGACTTGTACTGACAGCCAAACAATTCTGAAAATGCTGAAGACTATTTTTCCTTTGAGATGGCCTTGTAAAATCAAAATGCTGCTAGGATAAAATAGAGCAATGCTGACACTGTATTATCTTACAGCTATATATACTTTGAAAGTTATGGGTGGAGAGAGTAGCTCTTTCAGTTTATTCATGGAGACATACATGGAGTCAGAGCAGTGGAGGAAATGAAATGGAGGAGAAAAATCTCCGCTTATCACTCATCTCTGCAGGATTTACATGTGCAAGTCTGGTAGTACACCTATGAAAAATAAGCAGTTGAACCTGCCACTCCACTCTCTAGGCATTAGAAATTGAATATTATGGGATTTGATTTAGCACTTAGGATTAAGTCAAAATTAAAGTAAAATTTTAGTTTACAAACACTAATTTCCTTTTGGAATTCTTGATTTCCAACTTCCTGACTTTGTTTTTTTGTAATATTGCCCTCAAACACTATAATGACAGATATTTATATATACTTTAAGCGTAAGGAGCTATTTAGAATTAGTAGCTTTATAATAGTCGTCAAATTATTATAAAAACAGCTTTTGTAGGCAAGTTAGTCTTCCCACACTGTAAAAAAGTACTTAACTTTACTAGGAGAGTTTCTGAAATCTAGAACACCACAGCATTTCAGAGTATACTATCACATTAATTCTCGTATGTTTAAAATGTGCTGTAATCACAGACAAAATCTAGTATTTTCCTGTTCATCTGAGAAATTGTTATGATATTTAATCAGTATCTTCAGTGTTAATGTAACAATTGTTTACTTTAGAAAACACAAGAAAGCAATTATCAGAATTTTTTTTGTTGTTTACTGCTTACATGTCCATTGTATTATTGTCTTCTCTGTAACAAAAAAAAAAAAAAAAAAAAAAAACACACAAAAAAACCCCATACCTTTTTAAATGGGTAATTGCATTTCTAGGCTTTGGAAATTCTCATATATGTGCATCTAAATAGGATATAAAACAAGGAAAAGAATTCTGTTCTTTTTAAAGGAAGATATTCATGTAGTGGACGTGAGTATATCTGTTACAGCAGAATCCATAGAGGAAGGCTCAGTAATTCCCTTTTCCTAGCCATGTTTCTTGCATGAATGGATTGCCATCCAGCAAATCTCTGTCATTGTTTATCTTTCTTTGATCTTTCATCAAGGGACCTTTGAATGAGTCTGTGACAAATTTAGGCAATAGAGAGAATGACAAAATGGTGGTATTTTCTGAGGAGGATAGAAAGAAAGGGACATGTGTCTTATTTAATAGATTCTATAGGTAGAAATAGAGTTGAATAGAAAAATGGGAAGTTTGATTTTTGCCTGAATTCGCCTTGAAGTACATCATCTGAGGTTTGGCCTGCTTCGTCTTTGTTTGAAAAAAATCCCTGCAAAATGCAGAGATTTAATTAAAACTTCAGTGCAGAATTATTCACAGTGAGTTCATATCTTAAACATGTTTTCAAGTCAAATTTGCATTTAAATGAGTGGTGTTTACACCTTTTCCCTACATCCAACATAAATTTACTACTCTTGGTATATTTTCATTTGGGCTATGTAGGGTCCTTTTTCCCTCTGAAGTGATTTTTTTCCTATGTATTTTCATTACTTTCAATATCTTGTTAATGTTAACTTCTTCATATCAAATACTTATAAATATTTATATATTACTCCATCAACTCCATTGTTTTGCGTTTTTGTCATTCAGATCTCTGTAGATGCAGCCCATGGTTACAGTCCTCGAGCAATTGACATGAGCAACGTCACCCTCTCCAGAGATGTGCACGTAAGTCAGAAACACTTTAACCCTTTTTGATAATTAAAATGGTTCTTTTTTTTCTTAATTTATTGAAAACAAATTTTGTGCCTTCTGTTATTTCCTTTGATATATTCTGATTTTTTTTTTTTGGTCTTTTTCACCATTGCTCTTTGAGTCTTTGTTACTTTAAAAAAAAAAAAAAAGCAGTTCTTTCTGAAAGGCTTCAAAGTTTCTTTTAGTCTCAGATTAATTTTCCAAGCCATCTTTACAAACATCTTTCATTCTGAAGAGAATCCTGTTTAGAAGAGTTTGGAACATCAGTATGTTGGATTTTTTTCTGTTTACCATTAATTTCACCACCAGCTTACTCAAACATTTTGTCGTTGCTCATTTTTCTGAACTGAATCAGGAACTATTGATATGGCTTGTAGTAAGAGATCATGAGCAGGATTTTGACAGATGTATCACTAGATTGCTGTTATTTGGAACATTACTTTTAATTGGTAAACAGATGTTGTTTCTGCCTTTAGAAAGTTAGGTTTTGTAGTGGTATTTGATGGATCGTGGTGCTAGATTTTAATGTCTACTGCTTTACTCTGAGTACAGTTCCAATATTATGTAGACATATACTAGATAAGTTTAAATTAGCATGAGATTTGGTACCAGTGTAGTGATGGCAACATGGTGTTCATAGCTGGTTATGCAAGACTTTTGAAATGCATGGACTTTGCCCATGCTGAACTTTGTTGTAGCACAGTGAAATGATCAGCAGTAGTAAAGTAATTGGCTAACTACTTACTGAAGAATTTTGTTACCATAGGTCCATGAAATATGAACAGTGAAATCTAGAGAAATTGTACAGCTTCTTATGTTTTGCGGGTATAGAGTCACAAACACAGGAAGGGAGAGTTTAAAATGTTTTCTCATGCTTAGGTAGTAGGTCCTATTACTTAGAGAATGGAGAGCTTTTCTATGTCATTTGAGTTATATTTTTTTAGTTACTGATCTGAAAGAGTTTTATAAGAAGTTTGCTGTCCTTTGTTTCCCTTATGAAGTCCTTCAGAGGGTTCTTCGTCTTTTTGTTTTGAGAATTGAGCTCCTGTCTGATATGCCAGTACTCTTCCTTCTCCTCTGTGTGGTTCCTTCTGTTTGGCTTTAACAGTTTTCTTTTTGGCTTCAGGTCCCTAATTCCTGCCTGCCCATCCTATGGAAATGCTGTATCGTAATTTTGTAATAAAAACTCTTGTTTTCATTGAATCATTGCAGTGTAATTGTATTAAAACTGCCATTACACAAAAGTTGTCATTAAATATCAACTAGAAATTTGTCCTTCCTTGGGAGCTGATCATTGCAACACATTGCTAAGTTCTCCATTTTTCTAAGGCTATGGCAGAGATGATGGCAGAAAACTACCATAACATATGGGCAAAGAAAAAAAAAATGGAGCTTGAAGCAAAAGGTGATGTAAACTCTTAAGTATTTATTTTAAATTGTTTGATTATCTTAAAGCAGAAATTGGAGAAAATGTATGAGACAGACTGCCTGAGCTTTTGTAATACTGAATGTTACAGTTCCTGCTGAAGTAGTTTAGCACTTCCACTGCAATACCGGAAGAAATTAAAGATTGTGAATAACTTTAAGATACATTAATACATTTTCCTTCTAGTTTTTATCTGTCAGACTATTGCCCATTGGGCTCTGATTTTCTTTGGAGTACTTCTTTTTATTGCAGATAGATCTAGAAGGGTGTTTTGAATTGACAAATACATAAGTCTAGAACAGATTCTTGATTCCACTTAAAACAAATTGATTGTGATCTTTTATCTCTACTTACCAAATGATGAATTTTGTGATATATTGTGTGTCTGCTGTTTCTTCTGTATTAGATACATTTATTTAACTATATGTCAAAGATTTCTTTTTTGCACATTACATTTGCTCATGGAGGAACCAATACTTGGAGAAACAACAAATTCTAATTTGCGGATGAATGTGTAGGATTTTGTATTATCCGAAGTTGCAAAGCTTAACATTATGCACCAAATTTGACCTTTTTTCTCCATGTGCTTGCATTTTTTTTATTTGTAAACCTCCAGCTAATTTATGGTAGTTAAGGTTTTATGAAAAAGTTTATTTACTTTTCTGGCTTTAATTTTTTACTATACAGTTGAACTACATCACTTTCATAGATTTTAGTTGTGCATGTATCTTGCTAAAGTGCATGAATCCTTGTGGTTTAACCCAGCAGCTACTTAAGCACCATACAGACTCTCACTCACTGCACTGCTCTCCTCTCCCAGTGGGATGGGGAGAGAATCAGAAAGAAAAAGTAGAACTCGTAGGTTGAGTTAAAAACTGTTTACTAAAACAGGAGAGTGAAATAATAGTAATAATAATTGCTATATGGACATATATATGCTATCAGAGTGACAGTTCTTGGTTTCACTATGAAATTCTTATTTATTGAAGTATATTCAGTTTCATTAGACCAACTTATAATGATAATGCATGTTCGTAACAGTTAAGCACTTTTACCTTTTTCACTTTTTTTTCTTCAGTAAGTCAGTAGGTCTACGTTTGGACTAGATTATCTTTGACTTTTCTAGCCTTAATGATTCCATGATTCCAAGAAAACATATTTTCCTGGTATTTGCAGGAACTGATTATGTTAAAAGTATGTATGTAGCCATGTCTAAAGTTCATATCTGAGTATTTTGTAGAAACATAATTTTTTTGTAAAGAAACAAAAAAATGGATTGTTAGTACTTCAGACTAGACTGTACTGTAACATGCTATGTTATTACAATAGTGGTTTTGCGTATCAGGAAATATTGTGTCAACAGATGTTCTTAAACTGCCTTTTAATTCTCTTGATATTCCATAGTAGGAGGAGGCAACCATCCTCTTCTTGTTCCTTATGATACACTCACAGCCAAAGAAAAAGCTAAGGACAGAGAAAAAGCGCAGGATATTCTGAAATTTCTACAGATTAATGGATATGTAGTCTCCAGGTAATGAAACTGTATCCTATTGTCAGCAGTGTTCTTTTTCTAGAGCAGAAATGTGCAGTACAAAAACAGATATATTTAGTAGGTACACATACCCTAAGCTGCAAAATAACTATTTGTAAACATTGTGCCTCTAACAAGCTACCTTGCTGGTAAAGCATAACTTCCTTATGTTCAGTCATTCAAGAGCTGGTCCTTCGTAATCAAAGTTTATGTCATTACCAGATTATCAATAGAAGACAAAAGCCTACATCATGAGTCTATTATCTGCAAATTAATTGTTGATTTGTTGCAATAAGATACATAGTCCAAAAGATAAAGTAAATTACAATTCTAGCAGTTCTTTTTGTTTTTACTCTGATTTTTCACTAATGCCAGATAGCTGTTAAAAATTTCTTCATTACAAATACAATTTTAGGCAAAACTCATGATGAGGGAGACTAACTTTTCTTCTGGTATGATTGCTTAAAGTAAAGTATTTTGGAAGTTTCAAAACTCCCTCAGCCAAAAATAGAAAACATTAAAGATGGAAATACCTTACAAATAAAGGAAAGTAATTGATGTTAGATTAATCTGAGTGACTAGTCCCCCTTTTCTGTAACTTTCTACCTGGGAAACAATAATTACATCTTAACAAATTGCTTAAAACCTAAATGAGTGTAAGAGTACTGTTTAATTTAAACAGAAAAATTCTTAATTCTTAATAAGCAGTTTATTATTACTAGAGAAAGTGGTCACAGAAGAGGTAAGACTGCTTTTATTCCTTCTGCTAGGTTAAAAATTGACTTGCTCTTATTTCAGAGGACTTAAGGACTTGGAATTAGACACACCTTCCATTGAGAAACGCTTTGCCTACAGTTTCCTTCAGCAACTTATAAGATATGTAGATGAAGCTCATCAGTACATTTTGGAATTTGGTATAGTACTTGTATATTTTTCTAGAATTACTAAGATTGAAATTATAAAAACAAAAATTTCAAAAAATAAATTCTTGGACTGGGAATTTTTTCCTCTAGCTTTCCGTAGTTGATGATAATAAGAATTTTGCAAAGTTGTGTATTTCACAGTATTCTAGTTTCCCACATTCATTCTTCAGATGAAAAATATTCAGCCAAAATTTATAATGACTTTCTTTCTTTGAAAAACAAAATAAGACATTCCCTTGAATTTATACACAAATTGATAACTTCTCATATATGAACATTAGTATTCACTATTTACATCTATTCTCTTTTTCACAGAGAAAATTAAACGAGTCATTTGTACAAATTTGAACTGTTTTTCTGGAGGAGAAACAGCTCTATAAAGAAAAAATCTGTTTTTCTTAAAGATAACAAAAGTAACAGTTTGGCCAGGATCAGATTCTTATGAGAGGGAAAGAACTGAAGCAAGAAGCAGCTTCTGTTTGACCTTGGAATTGCAAAGCCACATGATATATCTTGTACCTCAAGTCAGGGCACGCATACTGTAATTGAAAATATTAAGGCAGGAGCAGCAGAAAGATTGAAAAAAAAAACAGTGCTCATCCAAATACTTGTCAAGTTTTAAAGTGAAAGTTATTAAATTTATGAATATATTCCATGATTGCTTACACTAGCAAATAATTGGCCTTCATAAATCACATGGTTACTAATGCTGTTGCTGCGTAATAATCATGGCTTCATTTTCTGCTTAATTAGATAGATTTGGCAGAACTGCAAGAGTTAAAAAGAGTGAATGCTGGAAAACTAGAGTATTATAGCAATGCAGGAAGAGAAGTAACTTTAATTTCTGTTGGGTAATTCTAATTAATTTTTTTGTTTAAACGAAGTCTGTAAATATGCAATAAAAATTTGTTAATTTTGTTTCTCCTTGAAACTACAGGAGAAACGTGTTCCTTTAAAATCAGAATTCAGTCTTCCAAAAGTGTTGCCAATAACTAGAAAAATACAAACATAGAACCAGATCTTCATCTCATATAAGTTTTTGTATCTCTTTGAACTATGAGGTGCCTGTACATCTGTGGATATTTGGACAGTTTTTCTTCGCACATTTTATTGTTATTTTTCTTCTCATGATGTAGTCATAAAATGTATCTTTAATTTGTGTGTTTATTGTTCATGGTATATTAAATCAATATCTAAAGACCACCAATATTATTTATTTATAATGCACATTTTCTAAGAAAAATGCAGTATAGCCTATGATTAGGATATGTAATAGGAAACACAATTTTCTTCTCTCTTCAGATGCTGGCAGCAGAGGCAAAGGAGAGCATTTCCCATATGAACAAGAAATCAAGTTTTTTGCCAAAGTACAGTATATCTTTGCTTATTATTTGTCAACATAGTGGTTGAGAAAGGACATGTTAGTGGACATAATTAACATTGTTTTATTTGCACCCTTCTGTGTTAAAGTCATTGTTTTAATAATTGAAAGCAATAGTAATAAAAATAGATTGAAAATACTAGGGATGAAGTATAATCATGAAAAAAATTACAGGACTCTATTCTTACTGTCATTATTCCCGTACTAAATTATATGTTATTAATCATGAGATGTTAATCATAACCTCCCTACATTTTCTGTTTACTGACAGTGTAGTTCAGTAGTTTCTTTTACAGTCTTTCGGCAGCTAAATGTGAGCAACATTTACTGGAACCAACCAGTCACGTGTCTTTCAGTGTTACCTTCCTTATCTCTTTCCTTGTTTTAAAACAATGCTGATGTCTTCATCATAGAATCAGAAAATGGTTGAGGGTTGGAAGCGACCTCTGGAAGTCATCTAGTCTAGGCCCACTGCACAGGCAGCGTCAAACAGGGCAAAGTGCTCAGGACTATGTCCAGATGGCTTTTGAGTATCTCCAAGGAGAGAGACTCCACAGTCTGTCTGAGCAATGTGTGCTTGTGTTCAGTAAACAACATGGTTGTGTTTGTTTGTTGTTTGTTTTGGTTTGATTTGTTTCTTTTTAAAAAGTGTTTCCTTATGTTTGGACAGAAACTCCTTGTCTCATCTTGTGCCCTTTACAACTCTACCTAACTCAGCTCAGGTTGCTGTTTGATTTCTTTGCAGCAGGGACACTTTGTTGGTTTGTGGACAACTTGGTGTCCATCTAGACCCTATATCTTCCTCTACAGAGCTGTTTTCCAGGCAGTCAGCCCTCACTATGTATTGACCTCTGGGGTTATTCCTCCCCAGATGCAGGGCTTTGCACATTCCATTGTTACCTTTGACGTTCTTGTCAGCCCAGTTCTCCTTCTTATGACAAGGAGAATTTAAGTTAAGAAAATCTGGTTCTAGCTTTGACACTCAAAATCTGGTCTGAAGCTTGCATATTCAAAGTGCCTTTTCAATTCATTCAATTCAAAGAGATTTTTTTAATGAAACCTCCCTACCTTAAAGGTATGAACAGCAATAGTTGTGTCCAGGTATGTAGTATTAGACAGATATTAAATTGTGAGATAAAATGAAATGATGCTTCCTGTTATATATTCTTTCTAAAGAAAACACAGATCTAGTCTAAGAGATAATGTAAATAAATTTTTACTACCTTACCTGATGACACTTGAAGTATCTTGGATAATAAAGAAAATTTTTTTAGAAAATAGATAGACACTAAAAAAATACATTGGGAATTTGAAAGAGAAAACACATTTGAAATCTCCTGTCTGTAGCTGTGACTTACAAAGAGTAATAGAAAACATAGCAAAGAAAGCCCTGAGATAACCACTTTTTTCTGATGTAATTTCAGGTTGTGCTCCCTTTGATTGATCAGTATTTCAAAAATCATCGCTTGTATTTCTTATCTGCAGCAAGTAGGCCTCTCAGCAGCGGAGGCCATGCCTCTAATAAGGAGAAAGAAATGGTGACAAGGTAAATTTTAAAATAATGTTAATTTGTATGCATATATGTATATGTGTCATTAAAAAGTGCAGTTTATTATGGGTAGGTGAGAAGTGGGAGGCTGAGAAACATTTTTACAAAAGCAAAAATTAACCTTTTTTCTTCCTTTTTTACTTCCTTTTCTTTTTGAGAAAATTCATTGTGTGAAATGAGGAAGAGAGTCCAGAGTTATGATTACATGATGTTTTAAAGGTAGTGATGATGATTTTCAAATGCTGGGAACTTAATTTATTATCAACAGTATGTCTTTTGTATGGGATTTATAGTTGTGTATCAGTTCTCACTGTTGGAAATAGGTATGTACTAACGCAATTATTCCTATAACATTTTGTTTAAAGGAAAAATTTATCAATGACTGATTTTCAGAAAAATATCATTATTACTGTCCCCCGTAAAAAGTAAAATGAGAGTTACATTCTCTCTGCTCTTCAGTTTTCTAAGTAGTGACAACAGTAGTAATTCAACATAAATATCCTCTTGGTCCATCCTCTGAAGTTATCCATTATTAGACTATTTTTCCAAAAGTGTTTATCTCATTTCTGTTTGAATTGAAACCCATGTTTCCCATTTAGTAATGAGGACTACAAATTTAACACAGGACCATCTGCATACCTGCACAGTACGGGTGTCATGTGTGACCTCTTCGTTGCTAATGTGTACTGAACCAGACAAAACTAAATTGCAGATCTTTGAGGTAGACAGGCATTTGATGGTCATACTGATATGAGGGGGTTTGCAAGATGGTTTGAATATTGAGTGGAGTTTCTAGCCACAATACAGAGCATAAATAAGCAGTTGCTCTTGACTTTGCCATCTTGTGAGCTGATTTGGTCTGGTAGCTTGGCTGAATGGCCTTCTTCAAAGAACTAAACAAGTACTTTGAAATACATGCAACTAGAGCTGCTGTATTTCTATCTGTAATACCTTGGATAAGAGCATTTCAGCAGTTGTTAAGTAAAGACTCTTCAATAAATCCCATGTCAAATAAGGAAATATCAACACATGCTGTTTGGATTCAGGAATTCTGCACATATGCTGTCTAGCTGTATGCATGAGTTTCCTGAACGTGTCGCTCATCAAAAGGATCAGAGTTGCTGCCAAACCCTATTCAGTTTTTTTCCATCTAGAAGTGTCAGCCAAAGTCAATAAAACACATGCAAACCTGGATAAATCGTAGCTATAACTGGTGCTATTGTGCAGTTCATTTCTTGACTGTCAGGCTAATACAACTGCATTATGTGATCAATTTTTTAAAGTGTTGTTTTGGGCTACTTTACTAGATCACAGCATTTTTGTTTATCCCATGCTCTCCAGATTGTAGGGAATTTTTCAAAGCTGAATTTTGGGTCTTCTGTTGAGTTTCCCCTTTAGATTTGTTTGGGTGCAACTCTTATCTGGACTTTCCTTTGAATTAAGGGCAATTTTTGACTGCTGTCTTTTTCCAACGAAGATAAACTTGCATTCTTTGAACTATGAAAGAGTGTCATTTTGACTGTCAACGAGTACAACAGCCATTCTTGTTTAGCAAATACATTAAATCTAGATCAGTTCTAGGGGAGCACATAGGTCAGAACACTTCCTGAAATATCATGGAATTATCTTTTATTTGTTTGTAACCAGCTTCTTCAGGATTGGATTGTTTACATTTCTTCTCCGTTTTACTACCTTAAAAGTCCTGGTATTTTTGCAGTTGTATTGAATTAGTTCTGACCATAAGTCTAAGCACTAACCATTTGGAAGTTCTGGATTTTTGTGTTGTTTTTTTTTTTTCTCCCTGAATGTACACTTGTTACACTGGAGATAATAGATTCAGTTTGATTTTGTGGAAACATAGCATCTGCTGATTGTTACAGTAAGTTGAGTAGCTTTTGTCTGCTGGAAGAGAAGATAGATTGGAAGCTGATTAATGTCAATATTGGAATGGAAACACAATTTGTGCAATGATAATGTACCTCTGTACAGCTTTTCTTGTTGGACTAGATGAACCAGGATCCTCATAACAGAATATGTAGTATATGTCTGCCTCATGATATAGGTGAACAGCGAGCCTGGATCATGCACCAGCCAGACTCTTTTCTAAAACAGAGCCACTGCTGTTGCTGTAATGGATCACTATACACTGGCTAATAAAGTGGATTCAGCAGCACATTAACCTGACCATTCTGATTCTGGACATAAATGTTTCCATTTGGCACAAAGCTCTCATCTCTCAATGGAACTACATGTTCAGATCTTATCCGAAGACTGTGTAAACATGCTTATGTGTCTTTTGCTTTTAACTCATGGGTTGCTAACTGGCCCATATGATTGCAATTATACATTAATTAAATAATAATTAAAATAGCTTAATACGTAGGTTGCTCCAAAAGTAATGCCTTCTATTTATTTCCCTGGAACCTACAGCAGATACAAAGAGTGCTATAATGCTAGTTGATAGAGAACATTCTCAACTACAAAACACTATTTTTCAAATTAGTCACCATCATTAGCTATATGTTTTCTCCAGGGATGAACAAGAACCTTCATGCTGTGCTCTTAAAAAATCTGCACCAGCAAAGGTGACACACTGTCACTATCACCACTGCTGACCACCTCACTGTGCTCATATCCATGATTTGGTTTCCTGGAACATTCTGCAAGCGTTGATGAATGTCAGTGGGTGCCATTTTTTCTGCATGGAGGAATTCAGTTATACACTGTTGCTTCATACGCACTTACATGTCATACGCCATGTGACAGACTGTCCCTCTGCTGCACAGCCATAAAATGTAATGGAATATTGGTGGGAGGTTCAGCCTGTACTGCCATACCACCAACATCTGCCTCTGATGACATGAACCAGCATGATAAAATAGGATTCATTACTTTTGGAGCAGCCCTCGTAAAAGAAGACAGTATTGTTCGTGTCATTCTATCAGATGAGGGTTTTTACAGCCCAAAAATAAGACCCAAATTTATCACTGTTGCAGAAAATTCTCAGAGTGGACTGGGTCATAAAGATTGCATAAATCTCTCCTGTATTTGGAGGCCAGCTCAATTTGGGTAGGGCAGTGTGCTCCTGCTTCTATGAATTAATGCAGAAACTCATTCTTTATTGTTCGGAATGAGACACTTCTCATCAGCAAAAAAGTATTTTACACACACAAAATTAAATCATTAATAATATTCATTTTTGTTTACTTTTGCCCATTTAAGAAGCTATTTTTTATGTTGATTTGTTATTTCTCATGTTAAGTCGTGTTGAAGAGCATTGCATTTAAAAGAATTCATGCTGTGTTCTCAAGATGGCGAGATCCAAGTTGGATTAGTTAAACATTTACCATCAAATACTTCAATTAATTTGATTTCATTACCTTTTGTTTTCAAGTTGTCAGTGACATACTGAATAGCATTGTACCATATTTTACTTCTTAAAGCTTTAATGGTAATTTCCTTGTGGGTTTTCATATAGGACGCTTTTATATTAGTTAGCTTTGCTTTTAATTTAATTTAGTTTTTTTTAATTTCTTTAATTAAAATATGTGCTTATTTAACCATGTTTGTTAAGGATATGCACTTAAAAACTCTTTCTTTAGTACTCTGTCCCACATTCTGCTCAGATAGTTGATTCTTTCTGCGTGACATCATGTTGCTTTTCCTGCTCATATATCAGCTGTTATTTTTCCTTTCTTCCCCCTTCCCCCCTTTTATCTTCTTTTTTCCTTCTTTTATTTTTCTTTTGTCTTCAGCCTGTTCTGCAAACTTGGAGTTCTTGTCAGGCATAGGATTTCACTGTTTGGTAAGGAGACCCTTGACAAATACTAGCATGGCCATCTCTTGGTTTTCTTTGCCATTTTTGCATTGCGTTATGTGCTGCTTTGTTGCATGCTGCATGGCTGCATGGCTGAAATGCATGGTCTTCACAGACCACTAATTGTTTAGACTGGTAGATCACAGAATTTATTAGATGAAATGAAAAACTTTTGTAGTTACCAGTTTCTTGGGGTGGGAGTTATTTTGTTTTCTGTGAACTTAATATCTGGATTTCATTATTCTATTAAAAAACGTCACTGAGTTAATTATAGTTACATATTTGTTATTTTATTATAATTCACTTAGAAAAAGCAGAGTATCAGAACTGCACATTTGTATTGGAAACTCATTAAGGAAAATTACTAGTGGGCAGAAATGCTTAGTGATGTTCTGTGGAAATCTTAAACACACAGATGTGCTTTACACCACACGCATGTCTACTATATCTCTGGTATTATATGACTCTATCAGGGGCTGGATGTTTGTCTTACTTCATGTGAAAATCACTTAATTGAAGTTAATTTGAAGTCTTCATGTAGTATAAGTACTATCTGCAATGTGTGGCACAGTCATGTACTATGCAAATTTTTCTTGTGCCATGATAATAGGATAGTTGAAACAGCGCATCCTATGATGTATAGCTTCTACAATGAATGGGTGCACTGCAAAATTCAGCATTCATGCACGTATCTAATTGGGTAATCATCTATCTGATTAAAATTTGATTAAGATAACATGCATCTGACTCAATTTCTACATATTTCATTCAATTTGAAGAGAAGGAACCAATTTGATGCAGCAGTGTGGTGTATAAATGCTTACAAACCATTACAAAAACGATTAAACTGAGAAGGAAGTGTAGAAGTTATTTGGAGATATTGCTTTTAAGTATCTTTTTGGATGAACTGAGTGTTTTTTCCTGTTAAGCCAAAAGATCATAGAAAGAATGGAGTTATTTGTGCAGCTGCGTGGTGGTCTAGCTCTTTCTGAAAGATGGAATATGTCACAAACCTACACATAAGCTGTGGTTCATACACGAGGTTATTCAAAGAATGAACTAGTTCCGGAATACTATTAATTTTTTTTCAAGTATTATTTTGCAGTTGTTGCTGTGTTAATTTGTTTTTCTGATAATTTTTTTCCCCTAAAATGAATGACAATTCAGGGTCAACATTGGATGCAGCGTGATTCTTTGAGTACTAAAGGGAAGACAGTCTCACCTTTCAGCTTACTTAATTTCTGTTCTTGGGCTGGATTGAAATAGGAGGAGGAGTTAGGACAGATGGCGTCACGTGGTGCACCATGGCTATGGTTTGGTTTTCAACTCAAGTTTCCTAGTGTGCAATAACTAAGTGAATACAAAATCTTTGTGCCAACACAGAATTATACTGTAGTTTTCCCATTAGTTAGGACAAGATTACAATAAGACTCTGGAGCATGGTTGCCACTGTGAACCTACTAACTCAAGTCAAAGTCATCCTACAGCTTGCCTTACTTTGACAATAAATTACATCATGTTAGAAAACCTGCTTGGATCAAAAGAATTGCACTTCTTTGAGCAATAGAGGGCCTGTGCAGAAGAGGGGAAAATGCTTATGAGGAGAGCCTTTCAGAACACAGCTGGAGCCTAGAGTCTCCTTAAATGAACAAGAGATGCTTGGTAATAAGCTTTTTGGATGGTGGGGAATTTGCTGTTTTATTTACATTCCATAGAGGTGTTTTATATTTATTGTGAATTCTGAAGATACAGCTGCATATATTAAAGTCATTATAGAAGTCCTGTACTGTAAACTCTATATAAGTCATGAGAAAATGGAAAAAATTGAACAAAAAAATCTTCTAGAGTGAATTTAAGCTGTTAATTGCATTTCATATCTAAGGTTATTACTAAGATTATGGAACTGTGATTCAGCATTGTCTTATTATTTCTTGAAAGTAGAAATTACATTTTGAAAGTAGAATTTGACCCCAATAACTCCCTGTTTGAGAGCTGTATTTCTGCATCAGTATGACTGTACTGATTTACATTCATTATTATTAAGGAATTTTAAAGTTCTGAGGATTTGAATTTATATTTTGTCAATTTAAAAAGCAGATTTCTGTGAGTGGCTTGATTCAGTTTCTATACTATTTAAACCTCTGGTGAGACATTCTTTCTATATGAATTCTTAATTAAAAATATCTGCATACAAGTAATGCAGTGCTATGTTATGTGGAACACAAATTTGTTGAATGAGATATCAGATAAGAATGGCCTGCTTTTGCTTCTTCATTTTGGGTAGCTTGAGAAATTAATCAGAAAAGCTCCAAGAAACAGACAGAAGGCTTTCTCTGCCTAATTACACCCTGAATTTAAAATTCCCATCCTGGTATCAGTAGCCATGGCATTTTCACAGTAAAGTAAAAATTCTTCCCTCCTGATATATTAAGAACATTGCTTTCTAAAATAAGTAGGACATCACTTCAGATACTACACAGTGGTGCAGTTCATGGGATCATTGTCTATAGTAGCTATTGGGATACATTTAACTTCAACTTCTTGAACTTATGTTCTAGTATTTGCATATGTCCAGTCTCCACTGATTTTGTGAACATTCAGTCATATGAAGATTTACGTTAAAGAACAGCTCTTGTTTAAGCTTTCAACCTTTGAATTGTACTTATCTTTTTTCATGACTGAAAGGAATTTTATATATTATATATTCATTTCTACAATTTGAGTATTTTCTACTAAGCTTTCAGGCTTCTGAAAAATAATAAGATATTTAATAAAAATAATTTTAATTTAATGAAGGTATGTATATACACTTAAATATTGGCACTACTAATAAAACTAATTTTATCAGAAACTCCCTTATTTCAGATTTTGTAACTCAAGTTCCAAAAAAAAAGTCGCCTTCTGAAGTTGACTTCTGAACCCAGGTTGGAAGCAAACTGATGCTTGAAATGTTAAATTTAAAAAGATTAAGCAAAAAAAAAAACCAAAAAAAAAAAACAAAAAAAAACCACCTTTGTTGTTTGTTTTAGATGAAAACAAGTAAATCCATGACATCAAATAAAAGCAAGACTCAGAATTTCCACAGAATCTAAACCTACATTTCACAGCAAATTATATTTTCTAAGATTTTGTAACAAATCCTGTCTGAGATTATAAACTTCCTGGAGGCACTCCAGGAAGGAATTTTTGTGATAGTTTAGAAAGGCTGATTTCAGTGTTATGTTGATAAAAATGGCTAAACTATAGTACATCACTTTTGCACGGTCACAGACTTCTACTCTCATATCCAGGGTGAACATGTGGAAGGTTTTTCCAGATAGTTGAGCGCAGTGTATGTTTATTTCTAAGAAAATGTTTTTCTCTGTGTTTCTTTTACAGTAGGTTAACTGGTTGCCCTCACTTCTTGTTTTGTTAAATGAAACGTAGCAATGTCTCCTTAATTTGCCTATACCCATCTAGCTTCCAAAATATGCACATTGCTAGGAACATTCAGCTATGTAAACCCACTCTCAAACTGATTCATTTTTAAAAGTCTCCAAAATTTGCAAATTCTTCTTAAATAGGAAAAGAGTTTGTATTATGTTGCCAAACTACAGCTACATCTATTTATGGCAGATGTAGAAATGGCCTTCAGAGCTGGTCCTACATCTGTGTGGAAGGAGAAGAGATTGTCAGGCCATCAGCATTCTAAATATTGTCTTCAGCATTCTAATTACTGTCTTCAAAGCAGTTTCCAGTAAATTTAAACTCAATGATTCCAAACAAAATATATGGTATTTTAACTAAATGAGGGAGTGATTAAAACTGTAGTTTGGTACTATAAAGCAAAATAATACCAAAATTTCAGGAGATTCAAAACTGTTACTGATCTTTCTTGAGTTAAGGTAGTTGTATAAATCTTGTTTTGGTGTGAAGCACTGAAGCTGGCTCTTTTAAATGTGTTACCTTGCATAGTGTTTTAATATCGGTTTTGAACATATTTTTCATACAACAATAGATTTTACGATAATTTTATTCCAGTGGGGGGAAAAAAACAAACCCTTCAATATCTGTTAAAGGGATATACCTAAAATTTGTTTAGTTTTCAGAATAACTAGATGAATTTTTTAATCTTCCACCTGGTTGCACTGCAGAAGGTACCTGTTTCCTCATAAACATATGACCGTTATATCTATATGGTATAAATAGATTACCAGTGTTACTTTTCGGGGAAATGTAGTGAACTCTCTATACTACACAGTAGCTCACAGAATATGCACGCTTTGTGTGATAGTTTAATCCACAGTCTGTGCCAGGGTTGCCTTGAGTGCTTCCCTCTATCTCTGCTGTCAACCATGATCCTGCAATCTTTTTTTCATCAGTGCTGGCATTCCTGTCACAAGAGCAGTAAAATAGTAAGGAGAAAACATAGGGGTTGTGAAAAATAGAAGCTGACAAAAACCTTAATCTTTATGGGTATAGTCACTTATTTCTGTAGGATTCATTTGGAATTCCTCAGCTTTATCATCTGGTTGTTACATCATTGCATGACCGTGAGTGCCGGTGCAAAGAGGATGGGGCTGCATGGCTGAGGGCAGCTGTAGAAACTGCAGTTCAGGTTTGTTTAATCTACTGTGGGTCTGCACTTCAACAATACCCCCCTAGTTCTGATAACCTGGAACAGCATTCACAGTGCTGCAGTAAACCTTCCACTCCTTCCTTGCAACTTATCTTTTAAAATCTCTACTTCACCAAAACAGTTGCTATTTTAAATTTTATGTTTGCTAATATTTTCAAGTGAAATAACCACTGGTGATATAGTACACTGTATTTAGCTGACAGTATTTTCAGAAATCTATCTTTTCAGTCTGTTTCATTGATTTATTTTTGATTGAGAAACTAAAAATATAGGGACGTAAGAAAAATTATTTTCATTTTTGCAACGATTTACATTTAAAAAAAATCATATAAACTGTGGGTCAAATTTCTATGCCTAAATCTGTCATGGATTTAAAATGTGAACTTGGAGGTGACATATACATGGCAACATCAGAGGCTGTGCATGTTCATACAAGGCATGTGTATAAGTTCTCTTTTTACATCTCTAATTGTAATGTATATAATGGTAGAGACTATTGTGTAGATCAGATCTGCTCCTTCTGTAAGTAGTTACAGCGTATTGGTAACATGAGGGAGCTAACCTTTTTGGTGATGTTTTATATAAGTCTTCTCTTCTTGTCAGAGTTGCAAGAACAGCTTTTAAATAGCTTTTATTTTCCTGAGAGGGGAAAGATAAATGTTCTGATAAACTTGGATTAATTAAAGCAAAGTTTATAAAATTGAATGAAGACCAGACAATACACTATAACTCTAATTAACCCCACATTTATGTGCTTCCTACTTGATTGCCTCAGCTATTTGATGAGAGATGCTTAACTGCCTCTAGTTACTGAATTTGTGCAAACAAAGATAAGACAACAAACTGCATGTTTTTTAACTTGCCTGTCAAAATTTTACAAAAGTTGAATTACTCTTCTGCTATGTAATTTACTCTTTCATTAAAAGCAATGACATGATTAGCAGACTGTAGGTACACTCTGAAGGATGCTCAGCTAAATTGGTGGGTAATTTTCCTTCCTATTTAGGAAATGATGCAACATCAATAGTCAACTGTCTTCACATATTGGGCCAGACCTTGGATGCCAGGTAATACTGAATATATTTCCTAAAGTACAAAGAATATAACCTAAAAGAGAACTGTATCCAGTCAGATTTGTGTAAGGCTACAGCATTTCAATAATCAAAAAAGGAGTAACAGTACTGAAAATAATTCCCACTTCAAAGTAGGTTAATTACTTGTTCTACTTATATAGATTTTGGCAGAACAATATTTCTAAGTTACACTTAAAGTTTCAGTTCAGATCAGTGGGGTCAAGGAACCGCTGACCGTTCTTTCATCTGCTTGTAATCATGTGATTGTCTCAAAAACACAATAACATTAAAAACATTTTATTCCTTTGTTTATGCTGCTTAATAAAATAAAAATAAATCAGGAGTTAAGTGCACCTAGAGTGCAGTGAATCTGTCTCTGGGTGTCTTCATTGCAAAATTAATCCAGGTTGTAATTTGAGCAAATTATTAGCAAATTATTCCCTATCTTAAAAAGGATGTGAATTTTTACAGTGGGAAACCAAATAAAAATCCTTATGTTGTGCACCTATGAAACTTATTTTTTTTCATTAGCTTGTTCTGCTATGAGAAGATTTTATAATCTTGGAAGATGAAAGATTTTTCTTCAAATCTATGTCATCTATTTCATAGAAACCAAGACTAGACTTTATTCCATGCTTGTCTAATGGGAAGTTCTTTCTTTGCATGTTATATACAGAACTGTGATGAAAACTGGTCTGGAGTCTGTTAAGATGGCATTGAGAGCATTTTTGGACAATGCTGCTGAGGATCTGGAGAAAACAATGGAAAATCTTAAGCAAGGCCAGTTTACACACAGCAGAAACCAGCCCAAGGGAGTTACACAAATCATTAATTATACCACAGTGGCTCTCCTGCCAGTGCTATCTTCGTTATTTGAGCATATTGGACAGCACCAGTTTGGGGAAGATTTGATATGTATGTATTATTTAGAAATGCCATGCCATTAATATATTCGTAATATAATGTAGTAAGTATTATTAGGTTCTCTTTTCTATTAGAGAAGGACAAATCTCATCCTACTTTGACAAAATTTTGATTAAATTAAACATTTGCGGTAAATGATCTACAACAGTCTGCAGGTTTTAGTGGCATTTCTGTAAATATTAAAAAAGATGTGGCTATGAAGACTTAGTTTTGGTATTGTCTCTACCATAGATTCGCTGTTATTTTGTCACTGAGTAAAGTTACTTAAGTTAATTCGTTTTTGCTCTGTTCATAACTGACGATATACTGCTCGAGGGATGGTTTACTCTAATATATGCCCCAGTTAGCAGGGTGCATGTGTAGGTGCATCTCACATCGTAAAGAAAAGTGGAGAAGTGAAGAATGCAGTCACCAAAGAAAGGAATGTATGTGATTTCATTTCTGTAGATATTCTAATTGTAGCAGACTCAGTGTTATTCATTTTCCCAAACCCAGTCTCTTCAAGACAGAATTTTTTAGTCTGCAACACCAGGAGATGGTGGAGTCACCAACCCTATAGGTGTTCAAGAAATGTTTAGATGTTGTACTGAGAGACATTGTTTAATGGGAAATATTGATGATAGGTGTACTGTTGGACTGGATGATCTTGGAGGTCTTTTCCATCCTTGGTGATTCTGTGATTCTATGAACACAAAATTTTAATGCTATGTGTTTTAGGAACTTCATAGGAATTCTGGTGGCCAGTTTACACTAAAGCAAGCTGTTCTGCTTCTGCATAACTATCTCATTTATAGAATTCTGTGAAAATAAGTCCTTAGAATCTGAAAAATCATTATTTAAAAACCTTAAAGAATTGTTTTTGAAAAGTTGGAGTTGTATTGATGGATTCAAATGTGTTGAGACATAAATATCCAGTTCTCTTATTAAATTATTTCTGTAAAATTTAGGAGTCTTTGACAGTATCCAGAAAAAGTCATCTATGAGGCTAATATCTGTTACTACCACATTATAAATATTATTTTTCAGGCATGAATATGCCTTGTTTATTTTTTGTTCTCTGATATTTTGTGTTTTGGAACTTAATGGTAAGCCTTTCATACTTTCTTGCTAGTGAGATTTTCTCCATCAATTATTCCACATATCTCATTTTGGTGTTAAACTCCTGATATTAGAAATCATAAACTCAAAAAACTATTAGTTTAAATTATGCCTAATTGTAAGTTTGTTTTATTCGTAATATTCTGATGACAGGCATCTTGACCTGGAGCTTGTATTACATTTACAGACTACTACAGAGTGTGATCATGTACAAAGATGCTTGAGGTTACTATTTTAGCATAAAAATACTCAGCTCTAAAAGATGAACAGAACTATAATTACACTGTAGTAAAGAATCAGACTTTGTTGCTTTAATGAATCATCATTTAGGCTTTCCCAGCACATTATGTCTAAGTTCTATTTTAGTCCCAAAATTTCATTGCATTTTAGGGCAAAGGTAATAGCACTGTGGGAGAGAATAGAAAAGTTGTAAAAGGAAAATGTGGAAATAGTAAGAGTGTTATCCTTCTTGATGGTATTTATACTATTGTGGCACTAGTACCACATATTACACTGGAAAATCATTTTTTCAAATAGATATTAAGATGAATCTCACATTTCTGTGATTGAAATGGTTTATAATTTCGAATCATAATTTGATGAAGTGTTCAGAAGAACCAAAGGGATTATTTCTCTTTTTTAATCCTTTGTTGGTCTAAAATGTAAATTAAGCAGGTGCTATTGATTTTCTAGGTCTAAATTTTAAGAAGTATGAACTGTGATTTAAAGAATTAAATACATATTTAGTAGCATTGTATTTCCTCTGTGATGTATTAAATACACTGGTGTCATATTTGTATATCAGTCTTAAAATTACTTTTTTATTTTTTATACTCTCAGAAACTTTATTTGGTTTGCCATGAAATTTTTCAAAGTGAAAGTGCTCGAGACAAACTAGAAAAGACTCATTGACACATTTTCTATTGCTATTAATGGTTATGAAATTAGATGCTGTTCTTACGGAGTTGCTATGCCATTAATTTCTACTACTGCATTGAATGTTCAGAATTTTGTATTTAGAGAATGGTTGCTATAGGTTGTCCTTCACAGCTTAATGTCATTAATGCAGTTGTCCAAAGAATTTTAACGAAGTTTTCTCTTGATACCTATCATTTCTTCATTTCTTTAGTGGAAGATGTTCAAGTGTCCTGTTACAGAATATTGGCCAGTTTGTATGCTCTGGGAACCAGCAAAAGTATATATGTAGAGCGGTAAGATGAAAAAGTTTTTCCTCTATTTTTATTTTCTGTATTTATATTCAGGTTAATGAATATATGCAGTCCTGAAAGAAATATAGGGAGATGTGGTGTTTGGAAGCACTCCTTGACAGGGAAAAAAAAATGTGCTTAGATGTTAAGTGGAATCCTGCAGAACTTATTGCATTATACTTAAAATGTTATAGTATACACTTGTCAAAGTATATTACTTAATTCAACCAAAAACTACAAAGTAGACTTGATTAAAAACATCACATGATTTAAGGTCCAACCAAGGAACTATAAAAATATGACACTCAGCTCAATTATTGTTGTTATTATATCTAAGAAAAAGGAAATCTTAACAGTCAAATACAATGATAGTCATATTTGGTCTCTTGACACGTCAATCTATTCAGTGAAATTTTTCTTAATTATAAAGTCAGTAAAGCTGATAGGAATGTAATAGAACAAATGTCATTATCGTGATGACTTTGTGTTTTCCCTGCATATTCCTCACTTGTTTTCAACTAAGTAGTCCATCTTTGACATTTTATGTCATGACATTTAATTCAGCTATTAGCAGAGTTTACTGTACTTCATTTTCTATTACCTTTTCTTTTGTTGATAATGATATACACTTATCTCTGTGAGATGAACACCACAGAATAAAATAAAGGCTGATTTACAACACAGTGTATTCATTCAACAAAGTGTGTAACTTCAATGTTGTTTATTAATTAACAGGCAACGATCGGCACTAGGAGAATGCTTGGCTGCTTTCTCGGGTGCCTTTCCAGTGGCTTTTTTGGAAACTCATTTGAACAAACATAATATCTACTCAATTTACAATACCAAGAATGCAAGAGACAGAGCAGGTATTTCCAGAATCTCACGTGATGCTTACGAAAAAACAAATCTTGCTATGAATGTTGCTTGCCTTAGTGAATGTATTTTTGCATACAGTTTGTAGTGCAAGAATTTTATTTTACTCTCTTAATTGTATTCTTCTTTCATAAATGAATGGGCAAATTTCAGTAAAACTGATTACTTTAAATTTTAAAGATACTGATATTTTCATTTTGAGATGCTGTACTCAAAATATAATTATAGAAGCAATTTGTCGTAAGGACTTTATGCATTGTTAGTAGCTCAGGTATTGTATATTTGATGAAATTATATATTCTAATCAATAACTCTAGTACCTCAGTTTTTGTATGCAATATTGAATTCCTAAAACACACATACTTGCAATTGAAGCGAAATACCTTTACCTGTATACATTAAAAAAATATAAAGTAAATGTAGTACAATGTAGTGTATAAACTGTTTTTCTTTGTTGGAAATACACGTCTCAGAATAGATACTTTCCAGTAGCACTAAATATGTTTTTTGCACATATCTTTATGTTCCACTTTTGAAACTCTTGATTCATGCTAAAACAGTTGTTCAATAAGGACATTATGTTCCACTTTTCCCAAAGGTAAACGGAAGTTACGATAGAACTGTACAATCTCTATATGTATGCTGAGTGTGAATTGTAACACGGATTGTATAATGACAGTGCATAAAATGCCCGCTTATAATGGCATGGCTTTTATAACTTCGCCTGTATTTAAAAAAAAGATATGAGACATTCTTCAAAGAGTTATAGTATCTTATCTTCCAAGTATGAATGTCCATGCTTACTTGCCATATGTATTGTAGCTCTTCTAATGTATGTAGAAAGACAGTAAGCTGTGTTTTCTTTGATCTTAACAGATATTTAAATTTATTTTCCAAAATTGCATTGAGCTCTAAGGACACTAAAGTAGGGGTGTAAAATATATTTGAGCCTAACTAAGAGAAAATAATGTTTTGGAAAAATACTATATCTAGCCTTATTCTATGTTGGTAAGGTTTTATTCGTAAATTGTAGGCTACATTTTCAATGTGGAGATATCTATCTTTCTCACTGCACGTGTATATATCAGGATGTCAGACACTCATGAGCAAATGAATGTACTTAAGGTTAACTGTACATGAAGGAAATTTCCTGCAAAAAAAAAAACACCACCAACAAAAGGCAATTGCAATTCCCTTTCAGAGGAAAGAACTGACAATTCATGTAACCTGAAAAGCCTACCTTTACAATCAGAAATTCTCCTCCAAAAGTCGGTTTCTCAAAAACCGCTCTATTCAGTATTTCAGGGAATGTTTTCCTTTTTTCTAATAGTGAAATCGTGTCTCAACTTACGTATTATGGGGAGATATTTCATTGTATTAATATTTCCTCAACTGCAAAGCTCATGTTGGTTGAAATTTTGAAATTTAATCTTCATTTCATTGTTGAAGCTTCCATAAAGGAATTGTTTTTATTATTGTCAGCAGTTTACGGGCGTTTGGCCCGGTTCCGTGATGAATGACAATGACAATTATAGAAAGATTTTTTTTATAGAAGCTTATATATAACCAGTTTATTGCTAAATAGTATGAAAGCACCTCCCATTTTATTTTATTTTGTACTTTTTCCCTTGGATCAGAAAGGCATAAACGCAAATGGAAAAAAGTGCTAATGAGTATCACTTGGAGAGAATTATTTGGTTTCTATGACTTAGTGTATTAATTTTGGGATTTTTTTTTTAATAGTTCTCAATTTGCCTACTAGTGTAGAAGAGGTTTGCCCAAATATTCCTTCCTTGGTGAAGCTAATGGAAGAAATTGTGGAACTGGCGGAATCTGGTATTCGCTACACACAAATGCCACATATAATGGAAGTGATACTGCCTATGCTGTGTAGCTACATGTCACACTGGTGGGAGCATGGGCCAGAAAACAATCCTGACAAAGCTGAAGTGTGTTGTACAGCCTTGACATCAGAGCACATGAACACTCTGTTGGGTAACATATTGAAAATCATCTATAACAACCTTGGTATTGATGAAGGAGCCTGGATGAAGAGGCTAGCAGGTAAGATGTAAAAACAAAAAGATAAATAAACATGCATATATAATTGGAATATATATCTATACACTCTGAATTAATCTGCATTTACCCTATTAAAGTTAGTTTAGAATAACACTCATATGTTTGTTTTTTAAAAAGTATGAATCTTGATGTCTTAGAACTACTAAATATAAGAGAAAAATAGTATAAGCAGTATGTATTAATCTCTTAATAAATAATTTAAGAAGTTCATTAAACTATGTCTTTTTCTCCAGAATATACACATACTGATTTAGCAGTTTGTTGAATGAAAGGATTATAGTCGTTTAGCCCATTTTCATTACATATCACATTACCACTTGCAGGCATTAGGAAGTTTCTTGTTCTGTATGAGAGATGGATCCTTAAAATGCTGTTTTGAAATTGTGTATTCTAGCATTTCTATTAAAATGGAATGTGGAAATGCATGTCATTTTTTGAACATGACATTACTTCATTGTGATAAAACATTAAACTTTATTTTAATATAGTTTATTTATCAGTGTTGCAATCTTTAAGAAGAAGTCACAATACTTCAGTGTTGTGATTTCAGTTTTTCAGTTAGTCTTCCTTAGGATTTTTCAATACTTATTGTAGTAGCTGGTAACAGACTGGATTCCTGGTCTCTTGAGGTCTAGTAACGTAATGAACTCTAATGATAAGTTGGAATTGCCTAAAATTCTCTATAATCTAATGGATATGTTAAAAATGGTTTTGCACTAATGGACCCAGATGAAGGACTAATTTACATTCTAATTTCTATGAGTAGATTTGCAAAAAAATTGTGCAAACAACTGTCAAATGATGGGTTGATGGATAGTTGAATCGGTCTCATTTCTATCTATGCAAGCCCTCCACTGTCCTAATGTACATAAGAAATATAAGCAGGCTGTTTGAGTAGCTTTGCAAATACTTAGAGCATGTTTTCCAGCCCTAGTTTAGTCAAGCTGAAAAACAAGATGCAAAAGAGGAGCTAATGTCTCGTAAAACTTGTGTGAATGCTCTTTAGCTATGTATATATCTACCCATACATACCATTAAACAATTTCCACATTGTTCAACCAAATTATGCAGGTAAATACTAACATGTTGCCAAAATATCTGTAAATAGGCACCTCAAGATTTATGACCTTGCAAGGTTAGTCTGTTAAACTGTTTTTTGCCCCCACAGTTACAAAGTGAATTAACCACGTGAAATCCTGACCACATTTAATTCTTGGCAAAACTTCTGCTGATTTCAATGGGGGCAGGACTTTACTCTGTACTCTAGAAATAAGACACAAGAAGGAGGGAAAAGTGAAAGTTTTGTTCATATTTTGTGGCCAGCTGTACATTATAATATTGATTGCCTTAAATAGTGTTTTCCCAGCCCATCATAAGCAAAGCGAAGCCACAGCTCTTAAAGACACACTTCCTGCCACTGATGGATAAGCTAAAGAAAAAAGCAGCAGTGGTTGTATCGGATGAAGAGCATCTAAGAGCAGAAGGCAGAGGTGACATGTCGGAGGCTGAACTGCTCATCCTAGATGAGTTCACCACTTTGGCACGGGACCTCTATGCCTTCTACCCTTTGTTGATTAGATTTGTGGACTATAACAGGTATGTGGAGAGGAATAGGTTAATAAATCTCTTAAAATCTTGTTTATTGATACCATATCTTATTCCTTGGTATGCCCACTACTGAATTAAAGTAGCTTTTACTCAGCCTGCAAATATTAAAGTTGATCAAGCTGATGCTTTACAGCTCAGAAAAAGAAGCAGAGCCTTTTTCAGAAGAGGAAAAAAATAGTAGGCCCAATACAAATGTGATAAATTGCAACTAGGATTAAAAGAATTTTAAGAGTTTTGAAATAGGGCATCAAAAAGTCACTGCTACTAGAAAGGATTTGCATGCTTGGTTTTGTTGGCTTTCATCCATGTAAAATATTGAAAACACCATTCAATTATAAAGCCAATAAGGATCATCAGCATTTCTGCCCTTTTGCCAAATTTTAGGGCAAAATGGCTGAAAGAGCCCAACCCTGAAGCTGAAGAATTGTTCCGTATGGTGGCTGAAGTCTTTATTTACTGGTCAAAGTCTCATGTAAGTAATTCTTTGGTAAATATATTTTAAGGTAGTTTTTTTATTAGGCAGTCAATTATGTAGTGGTTTTGTTTGAGAAAACACATTTAATGTCAGAGTTGAAACTGTAGATGGGGAGGTAATAATGACTTTCAGTATTTTTGACACTTCTTAAATGTCTGCCTAGTTGGGGGAGTTGAAGGGTGTTTTGTAGCGTGATAACGACTGGATTTTTTTGTATATTGTATTATTTTATGATTACGATTAAGCTCATTCAAGCCTCTGTCCTTATCATATTTTTAATCAGCTTCAAAACTGTTTTATAACCTGAATAAGTGGCTACTACATTAAAGATAGTTGTCTCATTAAAGAAAAGGTCTTTTTATTAAATTGTATAGTCTACATTCTTGAGCCTCTAGACAGAATTACAGTAACAATTACTTTGAAAAGATCCTCAACGGTACTAGTAGAAAGAAGGCTTTCTGAAAGAAGTGCAAAGCTTTACTTATAGTGACTAAATTCGTGTTGCAGCACAGATTTTAATAAATGTGAAAAGCATATAATTAAATTATTAAGCATAGATCTGTAGCTGGATTGCATAAACAGAAGCCAGTAAGGAAAGCTGGTATTCTAAGAGCAAGTAAAAAATACATCTTAAAAGCAATCTCCAAATAAAATATTTTTCTTATATGATACCATTTAATGTCTGATAAAGTTAAGCATCTCTTCTTAACTGCACTTCTACCAAATACAGAATCCTTGGTTCTCGAGTCTGATTTCTGTTGTGCAAGACCCAAGGAGTCTGGATTAAGACCTAGCCAGGCACTATCACTGATAGTGCATAAATGAAAATAAAGTATGATTCATGTTGTTACTGGAGCAAAACAAAAAACAAAAAAAAAAACAAAAAAACCTCAAAATTGAGAGAGACTAAACAATTTCAGGTATTTGTTCATGTAATGGATTGTTTTCTATACTGAATTTCTTTTCTGCTGTAACTTCAGTTTTTTCAAGTTTCAGAAAGAAGATACCTTGTTATTTGTGTAGTTTCTCTGAATTTGTCTTTAAGATTTATTACAAACATTGCTGTAAGCACTTTTTACTGTAAATAGGTACTAGATCACCAAATTATTTGTGTATTCATAAGTTCAGACTTTTAAACTTATATATCTAGATAATATTAATCTTGTAATGCTAAAAATTGGAATGGATGGTTTATTTGTAAAGGAAAACCTAAACAATATTTTATAGAGAATTAGAGATTTTTATCATGTCTGTTTCATACCTAGATAAATTTTTCCTTCTCTCTGGTGTAGAAAAACCACAAAAACGACACAAAACCCTGAGCCATATCACATAAATAAAACTGTAATTCAATGCTGTTCTTGATCATCCATTATATTTTTCTGTCCTTGTCTTATTTTTGTGAATTTTATAAATTTCCAATTCATCTACATTTTAAATTTTATTTGGATACTGTCCTTATATATAGTCTGTGCTTTTAGCTGAGATCTTCTATATGTTTCAGAATTTCAAAAGAGAAGAGCAGAACTTTGTGGTACAAAATGAAATCAACAACATGTCATTCCTTATCAGTGACACAAAATCTAAGATGTCCAAGGTAGTGTAAATATTTTTTCTCTTTGCAAAGTAGAAGTAGGCAGGAGGACTCCAGAAAAGCATTATTTTATTTTTATTTTTTTATAAATGGTATTTTTTGACCACTTATAGGAAGTTAAAACATTGGGTTGAGAAGCAGTACGTAGTCATTTGAGAAACACAGTGGACTTTCAAGATACTGGTGCAAAATATTCACAGTAATAGGTATTTAGCTGCGAAGGAAGTAAGGAATGTAATTTGTCAAGCTAGAAATAAGTATGAGGCTGTTAGCTCAACTAACTGTTTAATAATAGATTTATTTAGTATTTGATATGTTGTATTTTATTTTCCATCATTGCTTCATGCTGCAGGCAGCAGTTTCTGACCAGGAGAGGAAGAAGATGAAGCGGAAAGGTGACCGGTACTCTATGCAGACCTCTCTTATTGTGGCAGCACTGAAGAGATTACTTCCTATTGGCCTAAATATTTGTGCCCCCGGTGACCAAGATCTAATTGCACTGGCCAAAAACCGATTCAGCATGGTAGGTGCTCATGTTGCACTTCTAGAAGAAGAAATATTTTACTAATAACATTTTTGAATTTTTTCCCTCGCTCTCATTTTTACAGTATGGCACGAATACTGTCCAATCTCTTTGTTTCCTGCAGGAGCACTTTGATCAGGAAATGCTTGATTGTATTTCATGGTAAACAAGCCTAAATAGAAAATATTGTAGAATTCTAAAAGTGTTGCTTGACATCGCTCTTCTGACATTCAACTTCTTAAATGAAATATTTGCCCATGCTATTTTCCAGTGTCTTCAGCCTAGAAAGTGAAAAATTAAGGATAGAATTACAAGTGGAGCATTCATATTAATTCTACTTGTTATGTAAATGTTTTCATTTTGATGTTGCTGTGTGTAAATATATAGTTCGAATTCTTATTCGTGATCAAGAATAATTTTGCTGTATAAGGGCACAATGGGTGGTGATAGTAGTAATCTACATATTGTTCTCATATTGGCGGCAAAAAAATGTTTGAACCTGTCCATATTTAATTTCTAAATGATCAATAAATTGACAATGTTCTTAAAAGTTATTTTACTCCTAATTTTTAATGCTAAGTTGTATGTATTACGTTTTGTGGAGCTTACATTTGGAAATGCATATAAGAACTAAATGTCAATTTCATTTGGTCAAGCTTCATTCAAAGTTGTAGTGTGTTTATATTTGTATATATATGTATACATATATAAAATAGTATTTTAAAATTCAAACTCGTAGTTAGTTTGTTGAGTTAATGTGAATTAATATGAACGGAGGCATCCAGAAGTTGTTCCTGTGAGCTTGAATATGGCTACCTCATCCAAAAAGACATATTTCCAACGAAATTTTCCTCACTTTTCCTCATTGTCAATTTATCATCTGGACCAAACCCAAGCTTAATGTTTATGTTAACAGCACTGCCTTCCATGCCTGATTCGCATCATTTATAATTTCTTGACAGAAAGATACTGAGGATGAGGTACGAGATATCATTCGCAGTAATCTTCATCTCCAGGGCAAGGTAATTTATATGTAGTTTTTAAAGATACAATCTTTCTTCCATTGAATTAATTTATTGGTACCATATAATGACAACCTGCCTCAGTTATTTAGGATAACTTGTAACCTCCTCTTCTGTCAGGTAACATTTCATTTCAATAGTTAAATGTTATTTTTTTAATGTGCTTATGTATGCATTTTATAATACAGCCTGTGGTCTTTTGAATCCCTATGAACACAATTAATATGAAACTGAGCATGTCTATCACAGTTTAAACTCTGCCTTCTAATTATTTGAGATAGAATCTGAAAAATGCTTGATGTTACCTTAGATCAGTTTGAAGTGAAAAAGGAAGCTACCACTTCTGCATATTCTGTGAGGTGAAAAACCACTGCGTTCTGTCCATGTTTTTCAGCTGATGGAATTGAAAGTATTTTGGAAGCAGTATAGATTATTATTTTTTATTGAATTCCAATTAGTGCCAGATTAATAGCCTTAGGGGAGAAGTCCTGAACTGGCCCAGTATAATTGAGTGTTTTGTTAATGCTTCAAATAATGGCAAATAAGCCAAATAAGAAAGCAGAAAAAAATGGTATATTGAAGGAAATTGGCCTGTGGATGGTGCTTCGCTTAGAATTGTCCTTTACTTCCTCCTCCAAAAAGGTTTTATTCACCTCAGGGATAAGACTGGTATTTAGTGATTAAGTAGTTAAAAAAAAGTGAGTTGACTATCTCAAAGTCAGTGCATGACAATATAGATTTGCCTATTTGTTTTCTTAAATGATTAGGATGTGAGATGGTTCTTCCAGACTAATATCTGAAGATGAATTTTCTCCTATTTTTTCTTCATAGCTTAGGTAGGGTTTCTGGGAGCTCACAAGAAGATGCTTCATTTTACAAAACTAACATTTAATGCTAGCTTTAAATTATATGAATTGCATATAGAAAAGCTTACTTCTTCAGTGTGAAAAATTTGGTTAAATCTTAAAAAGCTTGAAATAGTTGTCTTTGTACAGTGAATGTTATTTTCAACTGAAAAGCAAAAGAACCCATGCGAGCAAAGTAATGTGAAGAGCAGAACATTCACTGATCTGTGGTGTGCTTCATGAGCAACATATATGTGTATAACTAAGCAGTGAAAACACCGCGGACACACAAACCTGAAATGTGTTGTGACTTTATCGGTAAACTTGAGTAGTGTTTACTTCATTATGAAGATAATAGGTATTTCTATTCTGATATTTTTGGTAGGTGTATACTGCCATTTTGTAAGCCACCCTGTTGCAAGTTCTTGGCATTTCCTGCTGCATTATAGCTCTTGGTCTCCAATTTAAAGTACTCCTCCTTCAGCTTCTATTTTGCTTATTTAGGATTGCAGTATACTGTATAGTATTTAACTATGGGCAGAACAGAGCATTCCTAGGACTTCAAAACTTCAATTTATTATTACATTTATTATCTTTATGTGGTTTAGTATCTATTTTTAAGTCCCTTTTCTCAGTGGCTTGAAATATGTGTTGTCTTGAATCACTTAGTGTTGATGTATTCTAGAGTTCAAGTAAAAGATGTGTATAATTTAATTATTTTAAGATATATATATATAAGATTTTAAGATATATATATATTTTAAGATATATATATATAATTTAATTATTTTAAGATATGATGCCTAACATTAATTTCAGTACTTACAGTCAGTTACTCTGCAATGTCATTAGTATTTTTAGTATATATTACTCTGATGTCATTAGTATTTGGTCACTATATCCTGTGACAGAATTGAGTACACATCAGATACAGTCAGATATCATTCTTCCTGTTAAGAAAAACGGTGTTAATGTGCTATATGATATGCATACACTACACTTTTACACCTGATGCTAGATACGATGTTAGATATGAAGGAATTATAAGCTGGATGGTCTTAGATAATTACAATTGTTATCTGATGTTACTAGTTAATATGTAACTTAGTTGTAATGATGTTTGTGTAAGGTGGCAGACAGAACAGAGGAACTTATTACTTTGTCTTATTTTCTTTCAAGGAGATCTATTAGCATAGCAGTAGTCTCTCTTCAAATGATGTTTTCTGTTGACCACTTCTGTTTCTCACAGGTGCTGCGTTTGGTCGTTTGTATTATATGTGATTTATCTTGATTTCTTTTTAAAAACAGCATTTTCTAAGAATCATTCTCCTAATCTGTTAGCTAAAAATGCTGCAACATCTATTTCATGTATTTGTCTACCTTTGTCTACCTTTGTCTTCTCTCTGTTTCTGTCTTTCCTTTCCTTGCATGCCTGCATGCTGTTACTCAGCACTGAGCCTTTTATTTCAAGAAATTGATGACAAAACTTGCATTCATTTTGACATGGATGAAGCTCAAGTCACCAAAATCTTCTTCCAGCCATTCTAATTCACACCTTGAAATGTCAACTACTCATACGCTTAGAAAACTACCTATACAAAAAAGCTCAACCTTGATAGAATGTGAGGAGTCCTCAGATCAAAAGAGATGTCTGCCTGTGCTTAAAAAGTCTTTTGTGGACTATTGTTCCATTATGATCTGGTCAAATACTCACACAAAGACTGTGGATGTGACAGTTGTTAAGAAATGGAAAAGCAGAAAGATGGAAGAAAAGCCTACCAGTTGTAGCTTTCTAGGTTGTAATAAGCTATTATTGAGTGTCTGTGTAAATTTATAATCATTTCTGGCACTTCAGTAAATTGTGTATTAGATGATGTTTTGTGGAGGTGAATTAGCATTATCGTCTCTTTTTAGATACAATTTGATATCTGAAGCCACAAAAATGTTTTAGAAAAGTGCTGAGTGTAAGCCCTATTCAGATCCCTGGGGCTTAATCTCCCAAATTCTCTAGTAATCCAGTGTCACACCTAAATTGCACGATCAGGATAGTTCTTTCAGTGTTTGTTTCATCAGTGTTGTGTAGCAGGAGCACTGAGGAGAAAAAATAATCAAAAAAAGAGATGGATAATGATGGAAATTGAGAAGCAGAGATCGCTAAAATGGAGAAAATTAAATATAAAGAGAAAAATTAGAAAAAATGTTTTACTTCATACAGCTCTTTATAATTCATAGGCTAGTCAGCAAATATGTCTTGAAATCATTAAATTAATATCTAATTTTTAAGTAAAATTAGGATTTTCTAATAATTGAAAATAGTTAAAATGAAAAAATCAGATAGAGATAATATTTATTTCCATGACTAATACGCATAACTGAAAACCAAGCAGTTACAAATAACAAAGCAGCAATTTCATTGTTATTAAAATAACTGGAAAGACAGTGTATTAAGTTCTATCTAACTAATATTCATTACTTTTCCTTAGATAGTATATTCATCACTAATTATAGTTAGCCCATGATCTTTTGCTCTTTGTATGATTATAATACTTTCAGTCCCATGGAAGCTGTTGACAAATATTGCACAAATCAGTCTTTAATTTTGTTTCTTGTGTTCTTCCAGTTAAAACAGTGGGCACTGTATGGATTAGCCATTTAAGGGTATGAGTCAGCAATGTAAAGTGTTTCTTTTGTCCTTTGAAACAGTTTCTGTATTAATTAAACTGTTTATCCCTGTATTTTGAACATTTTGCCTTGGTTACACATGAAATATTTTTCCTGCAGCTTGAGGATCCAGCCATTAGATGGCAGATGGCACTTTACAAAGATTTACCAAACAGGACTGAAGATTCATCAGATCCAGAAAAGACTGTGGAAAGAGTTCTTGATATAGCTAATGTACTGTTTCATCTGGAACAGGTTAGGGATATTTTCCCAATTCCATTGCTTCTTATTCTAAACAAAAGTGTTGTACTTTCACCTGACATATTTAATTTTATATTCTTTTTTCTTTCCTTCGGTTGCTACTGTTAACATACTTTCCCTTGTGGTCTTTAATGCAATATCTTGTGGTCATATTAATCATGCAATGGTTTTTCAGCAGCTCCAGCAATCATTTATTTGTAAAAGGTCTGGTAACGTCTATGTTTCAGTTTCTTTCTGGTGTGTTGCAGTTAACAGGAGGTGATCACTAAATTGTCACCGCACCAAGAGTGCAAATAACAAACAACTGAATTACTGAAAAATGCCTTTTTTCCATGATATTTTATCTTCCTTTGAGAATCTTGAATTATGGAAATAACAAGAAACTTAAACTATATACGTAGTTTGAAGCTGCATATTTTAGCTACGTAAAGTTGTACGGTCTGATGACTTGATAGTCCACCTCTCTATTGATAAGAGCAATTTACTATATACTAATTAGAAAATAATCTAAGAAGTACATACTACAAATCAAAGATTACTTGAAAAGTTTAGTTTTCACAATTAACTTACTGAACTGCTATGTATTTTTCATTTTTCTGTGGTTTCGGTACATTCTTAGGGTTTTTTTGTTTTTAAGTACTTTGTTTAGTAATTTGTTTTTGTGTGTTGGTTTTTTTACAACTATTAATTTAGAGATATTGTCCCATGGCTTTTTTCTCTTCTGTAGATAAGTGCCCAGGTGTAGTTGTGCTTTCTTTTTTTTTTTTTTTTTAAGTTTTGTTTTGTTATATTTTCTCTTACTAAAATTGATAATCCTATGTCTTTAGAATATTATTGATTATAGTGAACACTGGGACTGTTTCTATGATAATCTGAAGTAGTCCATTGTTCTCCATATACAATTACTTTGACCTTATGGTACTTGCAAAGATCAGTACTTTGACTATTTCTTTGTGTTTTCTTTCCATGAACTCTTAATTTATTTGTTTTTATTGTTTTCAGAGATCTGCTTGTGTAGGCCGAGGCTATTTCTTCTGGGAAAGTATAGAGAATTTCATAGTTGTTTGTGAAGACATTACTAATAATCTAATTTATGCATTTGGATTTGTCAGACTTCTAAATTGCTAGTACTGACTTTGTTTTGTGTTTGTTATGATTACTTTTCTATGTTTTCTCATAACAAACTTGTAACTTGCTTTTTATCTTTTGAAAGGAAGATATTTTAGAATGTCACCATTTAATCTTACAAGAGTAATTCCCCTGTTTTACTGAATGCTTTGTGGCATTTTTAGTGTGTTTAATTAAATGTTTATTGTTTGAATTATTTTTTGTATTTCACTAAACTAGTGAATTTATCTTTGATAACTATGTTTTCATGTTTGAATATTGAGTGTTTATGAACATCATCATCACTACATATTTTAAGACAAAATATTTCATTTTATTACAAGTGAGAATCACCAAGCCTTTCAGCTAAAGCTAATTTCCATTGGCTGTTCTGATCATGCTGGGAGTCAGAAAAGCTAATATTCCACTAGCACAATTGCCAGAAAAATAAAGTAACCCCCCCCCCCCCCAAAAAAAAAAAAAAAATCCTCTATCAGTTTCTCACCCTCAACCTTATGGGAGTTGTGAAGGTTAGATCAAACCAATCTTTATTAAGCAGATGTGAAGTAAATCACCAAAACTATGAGTAGACCATATAAAAGGATTGATCTGTAATGTGGCCTACAATCATAGTTCCCAGTTATCCAGTCAGGCTATGCACTTTAGTATGCACTTTAGCATGCTGTTGTTGGTCTACTGGACCGCAGTAGTCATTTTCTTCAGACAAAAGAATGGAAGGTAGAACAAAGGAAAATGAATGAGCAGAAGATGAGGATGGAGCAAGCTCAATCTTGTCTAGAGCCAAGGTGCAGAAAGAGAGTTATCTGAAAACAGAGATGTGATATTATAAAATGCATCTAAATAAGATATTTTTGCATGTTTTGTTCATTGTAGTTATTCATATTCGTAGAATCATAGGATCGTTTGAATTGGAATGGACATTTAAAGGTCATCTACTCCAATTCTCCCATAATGAATAGGGAAACCTACAGCTAGATTAGGTTGCTCAGAGCCCCCTTCCCCCCCCCCCCCCAAGCCTGACCTTGAATGTTTCCAGGGAAAGGACATCCACCACCTTTCTGAGCAACCTGTTCCAGTACCTCACCACCCTTATTGTAAAAAACAAAAAAGAAAACAAAAAAAAACCACAAAACCTTCTTCCTTATATCCAATCTAAATCTCCTCTGGTTTGAAACCATTTCCCCTTGTCCTATCACAACAGAACCTGCTAAAGATTCTGTATATTTCTTTCTTATACATCCCCTTTAGATACTGAAAGGCTACTATCAGGTCTCCCCAGAGCCTCCTCTTCTTCAGGCTGAACAGCCCCACCTCTTTCAGCCTGTCTTCATAGAGAGGGTGTTCCCTCCCTTGGATCATTTTTCTGGCCCTCCTCTGGACACTCCCCAGTAGATCCATGTCTCTCCTATAGTGAGGACTCCACATCTGGATACAGTACTCCAGGTCAGGTTTCACCAGCACAGAGTAGAGGGGCAGGATCACTTCCCTCGACATGCTGACCACACTTTTTTTTGATGCACCCAAGGATACAGTTGGCTTTCTGGGCCGTGAGGGCACACTGCTGGCTCATGTCCAGCTTCCTAACCACCAGTACCCTCGAGTCCTTTTTGGCAGTGCTGTGCTCAGTCTTTTTGTTCCTCAGCTTGTATTGATAGTGGGGGTTGCTGTGACCCAGGTTCAAGACCTGGCACTTGGATTTGTTGAACCTCAGGGGATTCTTCTGGGCCTGTGCTCAAGCCTCTGTAGGTCTCTCTGGATGGCATCCCATCCCTCAAGCATGTTGACCATTTCACACAGCTTGGTGTCATCAGCAAACTTGCGAAGTGTGCACTTGATCCCGCTGTCCATGTTACTGATGAAGATATTAAAGAGCATTAGTCCCAGTAGTGAACCCTGAGGAACACCCTTTGTCACCGATCTCCATCCAGATATTGATCCATTGACCACCGCTCTCTGGGTACTATCTCATAACCCGTTCCTCATCCATTGAACATCCCTGTCTTTCCAATTTGGAGGGAAGGATGTTATGGGGGTGTCAAAGACCTTACTGAAGTCCAGATAGATGACATGGTGGCTCTTCTCTTGTGCACTGATGCAGTTACACCATCGTAAAAAGCCTCTAGGTTGGTCAGGCAGGACCTGCTCATGGTGGAGCCATGCTCATAATCCCATATCACCTCCCTGTCTTCATGTGCCATAACAAAGCTCCCAGGAGGATCTGCTCCATGATCTTCCCTGGCACAGAGATAAGGCTGACAGGTCAGTAGTTAGGGTCATCCTTTCTACCCTGCTTAAAAATGGATGCTATATTGCTTTTTTTCCAGTCACCAGGGACTTTTCCTGACTGCCATGACTTTTCAAATATAATTGAGAGTGGCGTGGCAACTACATCAGCCAGTTCCCTCAGGACTCTGGGATGCATCTCATCAGGACCCATAGACTTGTGGATGTTCAGGTTCCTTAGACAGTCATGAACTTAATCTTTGCTTACAGAGGGAGTGCCCCAGTTTCCCACCTACTGAACCATCCACTTGAGGACTGTGTGAAGAGCAGTCACTATTAAAGACTGAGGCAAAAATGTTGTTGAGTACCTCAGCCTTCTCCTTGTCCGTTGTTACTAGCCTGCCTGTACGCAGGGTATGCCTTCCTGGATTTTCCTTTTCCAGCTGATGTACCTATAGAAGCCTTTCTTGTCTTTCTTTGTGCTCCTTGCTGTGTCCAGTTCCAGTTGGACCTTGGCCTTCCTGACTCTATCCCTACACAGCTTAGCAACAAATCTATACTCCTCCCAGGTTACCTGTCCCTAATTCCACTGCCTGTGCATTTTCTTCTTGCTCTCCCATTTGACTAGCAGGTTCAGGTTCAGCCATGCTGGTCTCCTGCCTTCCTTTCTTGACTTCCTACACTGGGGGATGGAGAGCTCTTGTGCCCTAGGGAAAGTGTCCTTAAAAATCTGCCAGCTCTGGTCTGCTCCCGTGTCCTTGAGGACAGATTCCCACAGGGTTTTGTTGACTGGAAGTCAGCTTTCCTAAAATTAAGCTTCCTGATTTTGCTCTTTGCCTGTCCAATATCCCTCAAGACCAGGCTCTCCACCATTGCGTAGTCACTACAGCCCAGGCAGCCTCCAGTCCCGATGTCACCAATCAGCTCACTCACATTAGTGAGAAACAGGTCCATCATTGCAGATCCCCTGTTGGGGCTGTCTACTGCCTGGCCCAGGAATTTATCCTCAATGTATTCCAGGAACCTCCTGGATTACCTATAGCTTGCCATGCTACTTTTCCAGCAGATGTCTGAGTGGCTGAAGTCCTCCAGCAGGATGAGAGCCTGTGATTGCAATGCTTCCTGTAGCTGAAGGAAGAAGGCTTCATCAACAGGCTCTACTTGATTAAGCAGACACCAGCCTCAAGGCTCCCTTTGTTGCCTCAGTCTCTAACTCTCACTCAGTGGCGTTCAGCTTGCTCATGGCCATTCCTCAAGGACAGCTCTTCACGCTCTGTTCCTTTCTTGATGTAGATAGCAATGCTTCCTCCTCTCCTTCCTCACCTGTCCCTTCTGAACAACTTGTAGCTATCAGTAGCCACATTCCAGTCATGGGAATCATCCCACCAAGTTTCTGTGATGGCAGCTGCAATGTGTGGCTTTCTGTGATATTTATATTCATGAAAGTGATTTAGTTCTAAATAAGTCTCTGTACCTATGTCTCATTTTAAAAGATAATTCCTTTCCATTGTAGCTGATTATGATAAACATTACAAATAAAAGCTTCGTGATATTTAGAAAAATTCCCTCTGGGCCAATATGGAGATATACACTCTAAGTATGAAAGCAGTTGTGTACAAAAGAAAGAAAGAGTGAAGTTTCTCTGTACTAAAATGTAAGATTTCCTAACAGGTGGGCTTGATGATAATACTCTATCTGAAAGATCTAAGAATTAGGGTTAAGTAAAAAAGGGGAATATCTATGCCATAAAAGGGAAGGGAGATGCTGATTTTATGTTGATTGGTGTTTTTTTTTTCTAATTTGTCTCATCACTTGAACTCTGTCTAGAACACAATTTCCCATCCATAATTCTTCTGTTATCTTTCCAGTTGATTTGTTATCTAACATTACTGTTATTATTACTACGCTCAGTGAGTAGAGATACTGTGATGTTGTTTATTTTTCCATGTGTATTTTAGGTTGAACATCCTCAGCGGTCCAAAAAAGCAGTCTGGCATAAGCTACTGTCTAAACAGAGGAAAAGAGCAGTAGTTGCCTGCTTTAGAATGGCACCATTGTATAATCTGCCAAGGTAAGAGCTATATCTGTTCTATCATTGACAAATGTGTTTATATACATACAATGCTATTTGGTGAGATCTAAAGGAAGAAAAATATGCAAACTGATGCCTGAGAAAGTACGTAGTAATGTACATGTTATGTTGCTTTCTTTTAGTAGATCTCATTACTTTCTTCTAATACACATTCTGGGGAAAAAAATAACAGAAAATCTCTTTTTAAATTCGTGGTTCTTTCTGCTTGAACTTATTCCACCTATTTGTCCTGTTATGCTCTCTTTTTTGATAAGTAGATGCCTTTCACAGGAGATAAATACAAAAATGATCATGTTGGTGTCACTGTATTATAATCTTAGGAGATGAATTTCCTCCTGAACTATAGTATAACTTTGGCTCTGTACTTTTTAGGAAAGACAGGCTTGACAAGTGAGATGGTAAAGGCGTTCTTTATGTGAGAGAGCAACTGAAATGAATTGAGCTCTGCCTAGGGATGAATGATGAGCAAGTTGAGAGCTTACGGGTGAGAATAAAGGGAAAAGCTAATATGGGTGACACCGTTGTGGGTGTTTGCTACAGGCTGCCTGATCAAGAGGAGGAAGTTGATGAGGCCTTCTACAGACAGCTGAAAGCAGCCTCATGATCCCGGGCACTGGTTCTTATGGGGGACTTCAATCATCCTGATATTTGTTGGATAAGCATCATTGCCAAGCACACACAGTCCGGGAGGTTCCTGCAATGCACTGAAGATAACTTTCTGATGCAGGTGGTGGAGAAGCCTACAGGGAAAGATGTGCTGCTGGACCTTTTTCTTACTAACAAGGAAGGTCTAGTTGGGGATGTAAAGGTCAGGAGCAGTTCAGGATGTAGTGATCATGATATAGTGGAGTTCAGGATCTTGTGTTGAAGAAGCAAAGCAATAAGTAGGACTGGAACCCTGGACTTCAGAAGAGACAAATTTGACTTCTTCAAAGACCGACTTGGAGAAGTCCCATGGGTTAGAGCCTTGTAAGGTAAGAGGACTCAAGAGAGTTGGTTGACATTCAAGTACCACTTCTTCCAAGCTCAAGATTGGTGCATCTCTAAGAATAAGAAATCAGGAAAAGGTGGCAGGAGACTCACATCGATGAGCAAGGAGTTCATGGAAAAGCTCAAATGAAAGAAGCAATTCTATGGAATGTGGAAAAGGGATCTGGCCTCTTGGGAGGAATATAGGAACATGCTGGGATGCCACAGGGAAGGCTAAGGCCCACTTGGAATTAAATCTGTCAAGGGAGGTCAAGGAAACGAGAAAGGCTTCTTTAAGTATGTCAATAACAAAAGGAAGATTAGGGAAAATGTAACTCCACTGCTGAATGAGGTGGGTGCCCCGGTAATGGAAGGCACTGAGAAGGCGGAGTTACTGAACACCTTCTTTGCTTCAGTTTTTACTACTAAGACTGTCCGCTGGGAATCCCAGATCCTGGAGATAAGAGAGATAGTCTGGAGTATTGAAGACTTCCACTTGGTTGAGAAGGATCTGATCAGAATGTGTCTAGCTGAAATCAACACACTAAAATCCGTGGGCCCCAGTGAGATGCACTCACATGTGCTGAAGGGAGCTGGCAGAAGTGATTGCCAGACTTCTCTCTGTCATCTTTGAAAGGTCTTGGAGAATGGGAGATGGTCCTGAAGACTGAAGGATGGCCAGTGTAACACTAGTCTTCAAAAAGGGCAAGAAGAAGGAACCAGGAAACTACAGGCCAGCCAGCCTCACTTCTGTCCCTGGAAAGGTGATGGAACTACTTGTTCTGGATGTCATCTCCAAGAAATTGGAAGAGAATAAGGTTATGAGGAGTGGTCAATATGGATTCACCAAGGGAAAATCATGCTCAACCAACCTGGTAGCCTTCTGTAATGTCATCACTGGCTGGGTAGATGCGGGGAGAGCAGTGAGTGTTGTGTACTTTGACTTCAGTAAGGCTTTTGACACTGTCTCCCACAACATCTTTGTAATGAAGCTTAGAAAGTGTGTGATAGATGAGTGGACAATGAGGTGGATTGAGAACTGGCTGAATGGCAGAGCTCAGAGGGTTTTGATTGGCAAGGCAGTCTGGTTGGAGGCTGGTAATTAGTGGTGTTCCCCAAGGGCTGCTTCTAGGTCTGGTCTTGTTCAACATCTTCATCAGTTATCTGGGTGAAGGGATAGAGTCCATCCTCAGCATGTTTGCTGATGATACAAAGCTGGGAGGAATGGCTGACATGCCAGAAGGTACTGCTGCTCTTCAACGAGACATAGACAGGCTAGAGAGTTGGGTGGAGGGGAACCTGTTGAGGTTCAACAAGACTAAGTGTAGAGTCTTCGCCTGGGGATGAATAATCATGTGCCTGACTTGCTGGAAAGGAGCACTGCAGAAAAGGATCTAGGTGCCCTGGTGGACAAGAGGCTGGCCGTGAGCCTGCAGTGTGCCCTTGTGACCAAGAAGGCCAATGGTGTCTTGGGTACACTAAAAAGAATGTGGTTGACATGTTGAGGGAGTTAAACCTCCCCCTCTACCCTGCCCTGATGAAGCCACATCTGGAGTACTGTGTCCAGTTCTGGATTCCCTAATTCAAAGAAAATTGGGATCATCTAGAGAGAGTCCAGTGGAGGGCCACAAAGATGATGAGGGGCCTGGAGCATCTTCTTTATGAGGAAACACTGAGAAACCTGAGTCTGTTCAGCCTGGAGAAGAGAAGGCTGAGTGGTGATCTCATCAATGTTTATAAGTATCTAAAGCATGGGAGTCAAATAGCTGGGGCCAGGCTCTTTTCAGTGGTGTGCAACTACAGGACAGGGGACAATTGGCACAAACTGGAATGCAGGAAGTTCCATACAAACACAAGGAAGAACTTCTTTGCTGTGAGGGTGATGGAGCACTGGAGCAGGGTGCCCAGGGAGACTGTGGAGTCTCCTTCTCTGGCGATATTCAAGACATGCCTGAACACTTTTCTTCTCTATCTACTGTAGGGAACGTGCTTTTAGCAGAGGGTTTGGACTTGATGATTTCCAGAGGTCCTCTCGAACCCCTATGATTGTACAGTCTCTTTCAGGAGGATCTGTCCCATGATCTTCCCAGGCACAGAGTAGAGGCTCACTGGTCTGTAGTTCCCTGGGTCTTCTTTCTCCTCTTAAAAATAGGCTGTCTGTCCAGTCACCAGGGACTTTGCTTGACAGCCACAACTTTTCAAATATGATGGAGAATGACTTGGCAACCACATCTGCCAGTTCCTTCAGGATTCCAGGATGCATGTTACTGGGCCTTGTAGACTTATACACATTCAGTTTTGTGAGGTGATATTGGACTTGCTCTTCTCTTACAGTGGGAGTGATTTTAATCCCCCAGTCCCACTTAGGGGCTCACAGATACAAGGTCAGGGAATGCAAGAGACAGGAGAATCCTGACTGCCAGTGAAGACTGAGGCAAAGAACTTGTTGAGTACCTCAGCCATCTCCATGTCTGTTATAGTTAGTTTTCCCTTCTCATTTATGAGAGGGGTTACACTCTCTTTGGCCAGCCTCTTCTGATAAATGTACCTGTAGAATCCCTTGTTATTTTTCACATCCCTTGCCAAATTCAGTTTCCTTCTTTGTCTTGGCTTTCCTGGTCCTTGCTCCGCATGTCTGGACAGCAACATGAATTCTTCCCAGACACCCATCCCTGCTTCCACTGCCTGTACGTGTTGTTCTTTCTCTCTCAGTTTGACCAGCAGGTCCTTGCTCAGCCATGCTGTTTTTTTGCCTTCTCTGCTTGTTTTCCTATGCTGGGGGACAGAGAGCTCTCGTGTTCTCAGAAGAGTATCCTTAAAGAGTTGCCAGCTCTGCTCTTCTCCTTTTTCTCTAAGGACAGCTTCCCAGGGGGTCTCATCTGGCAATTCCATAAACAGCTGGAATTTTGCTTTCCTGAAGTTCAGGGTCCTGACTTTGCTTTCTGGCTGGCCCATTTTCCTCAATATCACAAACTCAACCAGGCCATGGTTACTACAGCCCAAAGTGTCTCCAATCTTAACTTCTTTAATGAGCTCCCCTGTTTTAGAGATCAGCAGATCCAGTAACACTCCTCTTCTGGTTGGTTTGTCCAATCCTTGGACCAGTACGTTGCTCCCAACACACTCCAGGATCCTCTGGAATTGCTTGCAGCCTCCCATATTGCTCTTCCAGGAGACGTGTGGCTGTTTGAAATCCTCCATCAAGATAAGAGCCCACAAGAGCAACATTTCTTGTAATTGAGGCAAGAAGGCCTCATGTACAGCCTCCCTCTGATCAGGTGACCTGTAATAGGCCCCAGCCATCAGATGTCCCTTATTAGTCTGGTCCCTGATTTTCACCCATCCATCACCTGCGATTCTGTGATAACTGTGGAATTACCTCTATTATTAGATGCTATATGTTCCATACACTGGAAATAATTCAGTACTGTTTATCTGAAAAGTTGCCTATTCTGGACTTTGAGGAGGATCATTTCTATTTTTCTGTTAGGGAATTATGCACATACTGTAGTTGTTTCACACCTTTTCCTGTGGTTCCCTTATTCTCCTTTTGTTCAAGAGAGTTTAGAATCTATAGCCAAATGAGTCTTGGAGTCCTAAGATGTTCAAAGGAATGAATGTGCAGAGAAAGCAAAGCAATCTACGTTTTCATGCAGTTGCTAAATAATTTCCAGAACAATTATATCTGATATTTTCAACATAATGTAATTCTTACTTCTTCTCTCAGAAGAGTGCATATCATTGTTGTTATCACATTTAGTATGGTGTATCTTAGAGTATGTCCTGAGAAGCACAAGGGTGTGCAATATGATACTAACCTGAAATGAAGTTCTCTTGACAGCTGAAAATAGAACAAAGATATTTCCATCTGTAGCTTATCTTACTTCCAACGAGTATACATATCTAACATTTCTATATAAGTCAATTGTACTTCTTCCTTTTCAGTATATGAGACAGAGAGTTGTTTTCAATAATTAAGTATATCAATAAACGTCTTCATGGATACATGTTTGTCATATGGTCTGCTTCGTATTGAATCCTCAGGGGAAATAAACCACACAAAACCCATTCAAAATCGAACAATTTAGGATTTTAATTGTGTAATTAAACACATTTATATGTGAACATTTAAAAAATGCAAATACTTGAGCACAATCCAGTGTTTTCCACTGCCGTTATGTTAATATTGAAATTAACATAATATTTCATTTTAAAATAAAATTCACTAATGTGGCCAAGTGATTTTATTTCTTCAAAGTTATTTTTTTACAGAAAAACATTATTATTGTATTTTAATATAAAATTTACAAATATTAATGTATAACTGTTTTGAATAGAAAATTTGAATGTAAAGACAAATTTTAAAATAAATGCTTTGGACATGTTTTCCAACAGAAATTCTGCTTCCTTTTTTAAATGCTAGCTATAATATACAGACAGTTCTTCAAACAAAATGAAATTTTTATTGATCAGATCTTCTCCTTATGAATTTATAGCTTTTGTTTTAACTATCCTTTTCTAGGCACCGAGCTGTCAATCTCTTTCTTCAAGGATATGATAAATCTTGGATTGAAACAGAAGAACACTATTTTGAAGACAAACTGATAGAAGATTTAGCAGTATGTCTGGGTGCAAAGGGTTGTGGGAATGTTTTATGGAATAGCATTCATTTTGTATAATCATAAGTCTCTGAGGCATGTAAGAGGTCATCTGAGCTATCTCTATTCAAAAATGTGAGCTATAATCAAGACATTCTGACACATATTAAAAATCGCAAAAACGTGGAGATTACAGAATTTCCTTAGGCAATCTGCCTCAGGGCTTCAGTAACCCAATTATAAAATCTTTTGGCTGCGCCAGCTGCTGACATTGCCTTTCTTCACCTGCCCTGTGGAGAAGGGGAACAGTTTGTTCCCTTCTTTCTTTGCAGTTAGTTTTTATATTTTTGAAGACATTATAACCCCTGTTAAAGCCATTTGAGTCAGAAGGCTAGAACAAGAAACTAGAGGAGTCTTACTCAGTTGCTCAGGTGTAGACGTGAAAATGCTCACTGGGACTATCAGTACAGAAGAGTCCTATTGGATTGCTGGTCACGGAGATAAGGACTTTTCCCAGCAGTCAAGTGTTAGACTCAATGCTTGATAATCCCTGGGGTGATTTTCAGTACAAGCTTGTGTCCTCATCCTTTATAATAATCTCTCAGAAAGCTAATTTTTTTTATGAGGGCTGGATAAGAACTACGATAGGGAGTGATTGCGTTACGAATTTTTTTTCTGTCTCTGTCAGGACTAAGTCTTCTTACAGTGAGGGCCCCGGCTAATCTGGAAGGGGATAAAGGAAGAGCCTTGGATTGTGCTTGAAGTTGAAAGGCTTGGTGTTTCTGAACTGTTCAGATATTGAGTAGAAAACAGAAACAAGCCAGGGCTGAGACTGTAGCCAAGAATTCTCAACCTTTAGCTCTCTGTAGTCAGTAAACTACAAAGTACTATGCCTTAGTACATTAGTTCACAGTACTGAGAATTTTGGACTCTCTTTTCTGCTAAGAGGAAATAGTTTAAGAGAAGAAATGCAATGAAAACTCTCTCCTTCCTGACTTTTCCAGATTCAGACCATCCAGGCCTGTGGAGGGGGCATTTTCTGGATGTGGGAGATGAGTGTTTAAGTAAATGATTAGGCTAACACAGATTTGCTTCCTGAATCTTCTGTCTATAAGTCTTTTATGCAAAATTGGTAATATCTTTCCTGTATATGAAAAGAAAAAAGTATACGTGAGTGCTCTATTTGAGGAGTTTAATTCTGCTTGTTCTTAATTCTGATTCAACAGATCAAGACTCTAATGAAGCTAAGTTTTTAGAGTTTGAAATTAAAATCATAGGTAAAATTAAAAAATAATTTTGTTTACATTGGTTTTAGGAACATTTGAACTTATGTGCTAAGTCTGTTATAGGTTTGTTGGTAGGCATTACTGAACCGTAATGAATTGTGGAAACAATGTGTTTAATGGAAGTTTAATAATGAGATTTCATTAAAACTAACTCTTTTAGATCTTAACATTTATAAATGATCACTAAAACTTCCCCGACTTATTTTTTTTCTTATTTTAAGTTCACTTTAAACTTTTTAAATTTAAATAACTGTAGGGCAAATGTCTCGAAACACTAAAATTTGAGAAAGCTTATTTTCCCAGTAATGCCAGGAAATGCTTTAACTTAGTCATTGGTGAATTTTACCCTCCATTTAATTTGAATTAAATCTCTGGAAACTAACAACTTGCATGAAATATTAGCAGAGCTTTTGCCATTTGCTTAATCAATTTTGGTAAAATTAGAGAGGTTTTTTTTTTTATGATAACGTTATGGAATGCTGCCATTTAATTAAAAAGAAAGATTAGCATCCTAAATGAAATTGAAATAAAGAGCAGGAGAGCATCCCCCATAATGGTAAGATGTAATTACAATTTTGTTTTGCCTTGTTCAGATTTTGTTACTGATACTGAAAATATTGTCATGTGACGTGAACCTTCCATGCCCAGCATAGCTGTCTTCACCTCTAATAGAAGTAGGCTCGTTAGTGAAACAGTCATACTGCTTACATGTCAAGAAGTGAATTCTCAGTTGCAACTTATGTTTAGTAGAACTGAGAGGAAAATGAGGACTTCACAGACATGTATGAAGTGTAGTACACAAAGACATCTAAAAGCATTCACAGAGGAACATTTTTGAGGTGGCTTCTTGGCAGCAAACAATCCTTTTTCCTTATTCCTGTTATGTGGCAGATCCTTTCTTATTGATAATAGACGACATCTGGCATTATAATATTTATTTTTTACTTCTACAGTCATAACAATGCATGCAAGTCTTTTTATCTATATTGTCTTGTATACTGCTAGGTGAGAATGAGAAGAAGAGTAGGCGTAATTTATATAACTGATTTTATGTTACCGACAGGATGCTTTGTAAAAAAAAAAAAAAACTTTTGAAGCAATGAAAAACGTAATCTGAAATATCTTTTGGCAGAAGACAAGAAGTCAGAGGACAGAATTTGTGTAGATCCTTTTTAAAACATTGCTTCAGTGATTGCCATCGTGATATCTAGGAGAACATTTTCCTTCTAGAGGAAGCTAACTAGAGCTATCTAAACCAGAAAGCAAAATAAAGATGGGAAAAACCAAAACTTTGTACGTACATATAATTAACCGATTGATATAAAACATTTGTTATACATTAGTGATTTGTCACCATCTAAAATTCTGCATTATTGTTGTTGGTAGATGTAGCTCATTCTGGCTAAAGCTATTGATGAGCTTCAAGTTTGAATAATGTTCCTCAGGCAACATTATACATGGCGTAGCAATTCAAACAAAGGTTTCCTACTTGTCACTGATTAAGCTTGTTAACATAAAGAGAAACAGACTACTGTTTCAGAGTTTGGAAATGAAGGTTGATTTTTATGAAGTTGGACTTCCCAAGCTTTGCACATAGTGTAGCCTTCATGGTGTAGTTGCTTGAAACTTGTCTTCTCCTGATTAACCATGTCAAGATAAATGTATGCAAGCATTTAATGCTTAAGAAAGAGAAAAGTAGTTTTCACAGTAGATAATTTAATATACTTTTTTTTTTTCTTAATCTTTATGTTATTTTTTCCCTAAAGAAACCTGGGGAGGAACCACCAGAAGAGGACGAAAGTCTTAAAAGAGTGGATCCGTTACATCAACTTATTCTGCTATTCAGTCGAACAGCCTTAACTGAAAAATGGTAGGGATAGTGTGAAATACTATGCAGAGCATATGCATATTTTCAGATTACTTCTCTATATGAAGTTACCTATGTCTTTGTTTAAGTCAGATTGCGTAGTCTAGGCTGGAACATGTGAATATGTACACATGGTGAGTTTGAGTTACACTGAAACCTTTCTAGTCTGTGGTAGTATCTGTTTATTGATATCTGGATACTGTTTGTAGGTAGCTTTACTTTTCACTTTGTATTAGTTAATCAAATCCTCATTTTCCAAAAAGACTTTTGTAATTATGAGCATGGAAATACTTTTAAGTGATTTTTAAAGTGCTTAAAAATATTTTGGAGTACCAGTACTATTATTGCTCTAATCTTCATTCTTTTCCTATTCCTCTATTACCCAGCAAATTAGAGGAAGATTTTCTCTATATGGCTTATGCTGACATTATGGCAAAGGTAACTTTTTCATTACCTTTTACATCTTTTCTGTTTTAATAACATTAATGATGAAGATCAAGAGAAATTCTGTATTAAGTCAACTAAGCCTCTCTTGAGCTTGTTAGTAAATGTTTTCTTTTTGCATGTTATCAGAGTTGCCATGATGAAGAAGATGATGATGGTGAAGAAGAAGTGAAGAGCTTTGAAGTAAGATTATATTTCTGTCTCTTTGGTGTTTTTTCTCTTGTTGATGTTTGTTTTTTACTGTATTTTTTTTCTTATCATAATAGACATTTTTCATAGCTTCCAATTGACATTTATGTTTCTTGGTTCATGGCTTACTGCAGCTTATTATGGCAGTGAATGCATGTCAGAAACTGAATTGGCAAAACAAAAACAGAGGTACTGTCACAAAAAGAAGGTTTATATATGTAGCAGTTTAACACATCTTACATGTTTATTTGATTGACTTTAACTGTTTAGTTGCTGAAGAGAAATATTATGGTGTTTTATTCCAGAAGTCTGATAGTAACAGACTGTATCTTGCAAGGTATCAAGTTCTACTTCAGTTTTTACATGATCAAAATACTGAAATAACACAGTAGCAGAAACCATTTATATTCAGTGCTAGGAATTTATGCAGTATTTTTATTTTTGCATATACATTAGTACTTAATAAAAGATGAACTTTTTTTTTTTTACAAACACTGCTAAGTTTTTTCTTATATTGAAAATAGGAAAACTGTATTTATTGTGGATTAATATAGAGCTTTTAGTGCTATGCTCTGTAAGAGGAAACACAAATACATGAGTTTATTGCAACTGCAAGAGATGTCAGTCCTTGTTATGTGTGTGCTCTGTGTTCTGTCTCTCTTTTTCCACCAAGAAAATGAAAATCAAGAGAAATTTGTTATTCTGGAGGGAAGTGAGAGAGTTAGCTTGTGAAAACTTTGAGGATATATGATGACATTAAAAGCTGTCCTGTATTCGCTAATCAATTAATACTTGTATTTAGTATGTTTACTAAAGCACAGAAACAGGAAATGCATGATTTTATTATTTTTTAATATTTATAGATATACTGGTTTATCTGATATAAAACTATTTGTGCTACTTGGATTTTTGAAAAGGGATTTGGGGCATGCTTACTACCACTCTCGTTGTTTTGTACATATCAGGTGCTATGTATTTTTTCTAAACGCTGTATGAGATAGCACTGAATTGTTTAAGTATATATTCTCTGTTTTGCAGTATACAGAAGTTAGGAAAAATACCAATTCCTTTTAGTCCCTCAGAAATTGTAGACCAGCTGAATTACAAACTAAACTGTCTAATATATCATTTTCTGTTTTGTGATAAATAACTAAGTCTGATTCCAAATTTCCATGCTCCTTTTTTAAGGTTTTTTTTTTTTTTTTGGAAATGCAGTGTATGACATTATCATTGACTAAACAAAGAATATTTCTATAAGTTTTTGTCAATTTGGCCATGCATGCTTACTAGATATTTAAAAGATTTATGTTTATAAATGCAAAAGCGTAATAAATGGAAAGTCATTGAGTTGAATGAATAACATTACCAGTAAGGGTTTTACTAGTGCTCCTTATCTGAATTGTAATGAGCTTCTTGTTTAGTATTCAGGATTATCTTTTGAAAGATTATTCTTATGTTTTTTTACATTATTTTTTCCTGTATCTATGAAGCTTCTACTCAAATAATGCATTAGCTCTTCAAAAGACAATTTTGTGTATGTATTTGGTCAGTCACTTACCTGCAGAAAAAAAAATTTTGGACTTCTTTTTCTTATTGCTATTTCGCTTCTTGTCCTTGCCCTTCCTTAAGGTCACAGGATCCCAACGCAGCAAGGTAAAACAAAAAAAAATTTGTGTGTATTTGTCTGGGTCTAGTTTTGTGACTTTTAGGCCCAACATCTTGAATAAGTTCATCTAAAAGGTCTTGAAAACATTTCTAACGTTTTTTTTTCTAGCATGACATCTCTCCACCAACCCCTTCTTGTGCACAGAATCTTATTAAAGACACCAAGAATTATTTAGGAGAAATTCATACAAAAACACATTGCCATTTTGGGGAAAACTGAGTGTCATTTGGCTTGTTCATATTGTTTTATTTTTCTTGCTTTTTGTGCTTTAGTTATCTTCTTTCTGATTATAATTTAATTTGAATGATTTAACTGATATATATGACTCTGAAGGGAAAGTCCTCTGACAGGACTTCTCTATCTTAGCAGATACGCATTTATGATACAATAGCAGAATTGTTCATCCAGTATTTGTCACAGTGGTCTCATCATTTATATTGTAGTTTATGTATGGTTTAAATCATTTGGAGTAGATGGAAATCTTAGCCTTCAGTGTCAACATACTTGATAGAAGCTCCCTAACTATTCCATATCTGCAGTGATTCCTTGTTGTTCCATGCTTTCTCTAAAAACCTGGTGGCAATTAGTGTGAAATTTTGCAGTTGTAATTACTATAGTCACTCAGTTTCTTACCCAGTCTTACATGTCTCTCAATGAAAGTCTCACCACACATTTCTAAAAGATTGATCAGTAGCTTAAGCACCAACTTACCAGCATACTTCATGCAAGTAGAAGTCTCGGTTTCCATTGTTGAATCAAACTGCTTGCTGATAGTACTGCAAAGTTAATGTTTTGAGAAGAGCTATAGTGTGTGCGGTAGCTAAATTTTATTCTGAGGCTCTTAAATATAGTTATTTGTTCTGTGGCTAATGGAGGCTAGACTAAGTAGAGATTACTTTAGATGGGAGTGCACAGGTTTGCCTGCTGGTCAGGTTCCAAGCAGTGGTTTCAAAATTCAGTGCATATAGCAATATGGGGATGTAGACTTCTCCATTGAAAAGATCAAGATCATTGTGGTTTTGGATTTGCTAGCACTTATTAACATTCAGCTTGCAAAATAATTTTTTCCCATAGAACTTCAGAAAGAGAAGATATACTTCAAGATCAGTTTCATTCTTACTCCTTCAAAAGTTCACTCCGTTCTGTTACGCCTTCATACCTTAAAAGCATTAATCTGGAAGATGAATGTACTCACGCAGACTTGCAAAGAATTGTTTAAAAAGTATTCTAACTGCTACAAACGCATCATACATACTAAAAAAAAGCCCAAATGAAAGTATGTAGTCAGTCTAATAGTACAGACTTTTCTTTATTCCTTCTGCTGAGCTATTTAAACACCACTCATCTAGCACTTCACCTGTGTGGTTTCCATACACTAAATGCTATACGTTCCTTAAAAATTAGTCTGTTTTTCTGACTGATAAGTGTTTTCAAAGGGAAAAAGATACAAATAATTATTGCTTCCTTTATGCTTGACAGGAAATTGTTGTAAAGATGTGAGACCATATATGCCAAGTGTTTGTGTGCCTTTGTGTGTTTCTGTCTGTCTGCTTCCCTGTCTTGAAGTACAATGTTAAGTCTGTATTGGGTCCTGTCCTGTTCAGTATCTTTATTGATGACTTTGATGAAGGGATTGAGTGGACTCTCAGTAAGTTTGCAGATGACACCAAGTTGGCAGGAGGTGTCTATCTGCCTGGAGGTAGGAAGGCCCTATAGAGAGATCTGGACAGGCTGGATTTCTGGGCTGAGGCCAATGGGATGAAGTTCAACAAGACCAGGTGCCAAGCCCTGCACTTTGGCCACAACCTCAGGCAATGCTACAGGCTTGGGGAAGAGTGACTGGAAGACTGTGTAGAGGAAACAGACTTGAGTATTTGTTGACGCTTTTCTGAACATGAGCCAGCAGGGTGCCCAGGTGGCCAAGAAGTCCAATGGCATCCTGGCTTGTATCAGAAATAGTGTTTCCAGCAGGAGCAGGGAAGTGATCATCCCTCTGTACTCAACCATGGTGAGTCTGCATGTCGAGTACTGTGTTCGGTTTTGGGCCTCTCACTACAGGAAAGACACTGAGGCCCTGGAGCATGTTCAGAGAAAGGTAACAAAGCTGGTGAGGGTTCTGGAGTGCAAGGAGGAGTGAGGAGCAGCTGAGGGAACTGGGATTATTTATTCTGGAGGAGGCTCAGGGAGACCTTATTGCTCTCTACAACTCCCTAAAGGAAAATTGTGGTGAGGTGGAGATCAGCCTCTTCTCCCATGTAACTAGCAGTAGGACTAGAGGGAACGGCCTCAAGTCGCACCAGCAGTGATTGTTTGCATGTTAGGAAAAAATTCTCCAAAAGAGCCAGTGCTGGTATGGGCTGCCCAGGGAAGCGGTGGAATCCCTGACTCTGAAAGTGTTAAAGAAATGTTTAGATGTGGTACTGAGGGACATGGTTTAGTGGGAAATATTGGTGGTAGGTATATGGTTGGACTGGATGATCTTGGAGGTCTTTTCCAACCTTGGTGGTTCTATGATTCTATTTTATTCCGTGCTCTATATGCAAGACCTTTGGACAAGCTTAGAATGTGGTAGAAATGAGGAGTGCATTTTATCTGCAATTTTCATGCTCATGCTTCATGCAGTATAGTCTCATTTCTCTACAAATAATCTGTTACTGAATCACTGAGTGAGCATTAGGGAGGTTGGAATGTAAATAAACAGTAAAGTTGTCTGTGCTTCACAAAATCGCAGAATTGCAGGGGTTGGAAGGGACCTCAAGAGATCGAGTCCAACCCCCCTGCTAAAGCAGGTACCCTACAATAGGTCGCACAGGTAGGTGTCCAGATGGGTCAAGAATATCTCCCTAGAAGGAGAATCCGTAACCCCTCTGGGCAACCTGTTCCAGTGCTCTGTCACCCTTACCATAAAGAAGTTCTGCATGTTAGTATGGAACTTCCTATGTTCAAGTTTTAGGCCATTGCTCCTTGTCCTATCACTGCACACCACTGAGAAGAGCCTGGCCTCATCCTTTAGCCTCTCACCTCCCTTTAGATATTTATTAACATTTATCAGATCCCCCCTCAGTCTTCTTTTCCCCAGGCTGAACAAATCTGAATTACTCAGCCTTTCCTCATAAAGGAGGTGCTCCAGGCCCTTTGTCATCTTTGTGGCCCTCCGCTGGACTCCTTCTAGTAGATTCCTGTCTTCTTTGAACTGAGGAGCCCAGAACTGGACACAATATTCTAAATGTGCCCTCACCAGGGCACATTTAGAGTAGAGGGAGAGGATCACCTCCCTTGACCTGCTGGCCATGCTTCTTTAATGTACTCTATTGGCTTTCTTGGGCACAAGGGCACAACATGAATCTATCAGCATTCGACTGCTAACATTTTCTTTGAATTATCATATTTTCTCCTTGGTCTTTGCCTTTAAGTTAACTTTCTACCCCTCTGAACAGTTGCTCAAATGACTCCTTGTAGAATGAATGTCAGTGTCCTCCTTGATTCTGTCTGATAGGAAATTATTTCAAATCAAAGTGTTTCACTAGTTGAGTGCAAATTGATTTCTACATTTGAGTCACTAATTCTAGTGGTTTGCTTCATATTAGTGTGCTCTAAATATGTGACTCAAGAAAAAGGAATTAAACCTAGTTTATCTTTTCAAAATAAATTGGTTAATTCTATGAAGAAATGAGGGAGTAAGAGCTTAATCTCTGTTACTGCTAACAACTTTGTTTAGATTTTTGTAAAAAGGATATATTATTCTGTCACTTATCTCAGGCCCATAAATGATTTCAAACTTCAGTACTTAAAAGTAAAGCAAGCTCTTTATTGAGGATCTAGCCTACCAGTGATAATCACTATTACCCTTTGTCATAAAGCCTGCGTAAATTGAGTGGCCGTTTACAGTGTTACTACTATTTCTTTTGAAGAATGATATGATCAATATATCATTTCTTAGGAGTTAAACAATCCAGTGAATTTGTTTATCTTGTTTTTCCTACCCATAATGTCTAATGGAATTAATACAACTTTTCATTTACTGCTTTAATAATTCCAGAATCCTTATGAGTATAGTTTGCCAAACTCAACCTTTGAAGAGCTGAGAAAAGATATCCTGCTCTGCTAAAAGAAATAAAATGTGAAGTCAAATAAAAGGTCCATTTTAAGTACTTTAAGTACTTCGGAATTACACTCTGATTTCAGAAACTGATTTCAGTAAACAATATCCTCAGAAAAAAATACTCTAGTAATGAAAGTGGTGAGGATTTTGTTGTTGTTCTTATTGCTTTCATTTCTTCATTTCTTCTGATATGTTGCTGAATATCTTTTTTAACATTTGACTGTTAGCTAATGCAATCAAATTTAAATTTGTATTTAGAGCTATATTAAATCTTCCTTTGACTGTAGACAGGGAACTGCAAACTACCCTTAGGTTTCTTGAAAACCCAACAGTTAATTGCTTCCTGTGATGATTTTCTTAATAGGTAAAGGAGCCATTATTCTGAAACTTGCTAATGTTTAAAGAAACTATTTTTCTTTTTGCAACTGGTGGTTGGGTCGCCTCAAATAAACCTTTAGTTTGAGTTCTTACTAGAGAATTTCTGTAGAGGTAAGAAAGGTACAAGATGAAAGTCTTCATTCTGTGATTGCCTGCAGTCTCACTTAATTTTTGATGCACAGTCCAGAGTTATGAGAATCTTTGGTACCACAGAGGTGAATCAGATAAAATCATAAGTACAAAATTTTGTCAAGTGGTATTTGACAGCAGAGGTAGTAGCTACTCTTTATTAAATGATACTAAATGTTTTAGCATTTGATTTAGCACATAAAAATGATGGGTGAAGTTTATATGTGCAAACTCTTTCAGTGCTGTCATCCAGTAGATGATGATGCAGTGGTTAAACAAACCCACCTGGAATTTTTCTTTGAATGTGACAGCAAGAATCAAGATGAGTGAAATGGAAGCAGAGACCCTGCAGGATAATTTAGAAGTTCTTTTCACAGTCTTTCCACTGAGGAAGATGTCAGAGTGGGTCTCTCAATCTTGTAGCATTTACTTATTTCTCTGTTCTCTGAACTGTTTATATATTTCTCTACAGAATGGTATCCATATAAAGTTCAAATAAAACGGATTAAACTAGGGGACAAGGGACTACTTAAAGCATATTCTGAAGAGTTTCACATGCTGGCTGAGGAATGATGCCATTCACCACTGGGGTCAGATTGTTGAAGGAATGCTCTGCAGGTGGTTGTTCATGAAGGGGGACAAGCTAGGAAGTTGCTATAGCCAGGGTGAATGGCTTTTCTAAGACTTACACTTCAAAACGCAGATTTACACAGTGTCACTAGTTACCTAATATGCGACATTGTGTCTATCCACAACTACAGGATAAGTTATTTGTATATCTACTACAAAAGCACAAGCTTCTGTTTAGGTAAGATATGATGAGATTTTCCATGTTCTTGTCTTCTTTCTTAGATCATGATGTTGTTGATACTGTGCTATTTTTTATTTCCTGGACCTTCTTTCTTTTGTTTTCTTTCTCTGCTCCCCAGTCAATTGATTTCCATCAGTCACTTTTTTTTAATCATAGACTTTATGCAGAAAATATTTTCTTATATTTTCTTTCATCCAGTTAGAGAACTTGGGTCCACCTCTGGACAGCCAATCTTTCACCTGTCATATGCTCCTACTTATTTGCAGTGTTTGGATTCTCCACAATCTAGTTTCTAGTATCATTGACTTAGGATCAGTGCAATTAATACCTTCTTTATAAGGTCAGTTGTTTCTCAGTTTCTATCCTATGACTGCTTTGGGGTATAGGAATAACATAACCTCCAACTGGTTATGGGAAGTGTACTACAGAAGTCTCAAAGAGAATTTATTTACAAAGTGAATGATATGCTTGTGGTTTTCTTTGGGTTTCAGTTCAGGAGCACGTTGATAAATGATGATTTGTGGCTACTCATTAAGATAATTCATCATGTGCTCTGGCTGCTTTTGTCTTCTGTGTCTACCAGCATTGCTTCATGCTACAGCGTTTCAGCAGCATTGGTGCGGTACTTTCCAAGAGCACTCCCAGGCATGCCACAGGGTTCTGTGATTATTTTTGGTGCAGTAATTACATAATGATCTTGCCAAACCTGTTGCTCTCTGGAAGATATGGTGCTTCAGCTAAAGAATTTAAATCCACTCATAGTGAAATATTCTAAATATCCATTAATTTTGTGGGGTTTTTTTATTTTTAATTCTCATAGAGAGTTAAACAGCTTTTTCAGCTATTCCAAGTATGTCAAGTTTGTTGCCCACCGTTAAACAAGAAATAGTGGGATAGTTTGAAAGTAATGTATAGTTTCATAGCTATGATTAGTGTAAACAAACAAACAAAAAAACCTGGAAACTGAGAACACACAGATTTGGAAGTCCCCAAATACAATATTTTTCCTCTTTATGACTCATAACAATATTAGTTCCTATCTACCTGAATGGGAATTGATATGATGAGAGATATCATTATCGATAGAGCAAGAATATGGTAGCAGTAATGTATGAAAGAAAACTTAAGTTCATTGCAAGAAGGGAAAATATAATTGAATGACATGGTAAATATGATGACATCAGTAAAGATACTGCTGCAAGCTAAAATGGAGAAATTTTTACAAAAAGGAAATGTGTAGTGGGGGATTGTATGGAATATTTTTGCATTTATGAAGGTATTGAGTTGAGATAGAGTAGATCAAAGCATATGTTCACCTAGTAGTATTTAAAAAAAAAAAAACACTACAGGAATTCTACCAGAATTACTACATTCCAATTAAATAGATTTATTTTTGAAGAAATTTTAAAAAATGCTTATAGACTGCATGTATCTAGCAATATGGCAGTTAATTCATGAAGTTATCACTTTTAGTGATGGTGCTTAAAGAGCACTTTCAAATGTTTTCAAAAGTATTTACTGATGTTATATTAGTAGTATCAACTGATAGAAGGTTTAGAAATGTCTGGTATTGTGATATATCAGTATTCTTTAACTATGGGAAAAATATGTAGAGGAAGAAAGTACAACAGATGACAGAGAAATGGCTTTAGAATTGCAAAGAACAGTTTTACTAAAAATTCTCTTGAGATTATTTTGTCTTCTAGGAATTTAGTAATTTTCTTTTTAACTTATTCCTATATTTTGTCATCCTTACGTCAAAAAAATCCTTTTGATTTTCCCCAATTTGTGTTTTTGGCCTGTAGTTTCTCGCTGTTATTTAAAAAAAAAAAAAAAAAAAAAAGAAAGAAAGAAAGAAAAAAAGTTTGAATCTCTACTTCCAGAGTGTGATGAAAATGCTTCTTTGTCATGGAAACTTGCTGGAGGAAATCTGTAATGTGGGCATACATACATGGTCAGCTTTTTCCCATATAAATGGAAAACTCTCAAGAAACAATAGATTTGTTTTTTTATTATTTATTTATTTAAATTTCTGGTTAATTACTTCAAGTATTTCAGGTCATATGAAACATTTTTACTTACCGTTGTTATGATTTTAGCAAATTGCAGAAAATTCAAGCCACTAGCTAGTTATTTTGGTAGTTTTCTTGACGTTAACTGACAGGCACAATAAAGCACAAAAAACCAGTCTGTTATCACAGGTAACTATTAGCAATAAGTGTACCCTATAGAAAAATGGATAACCTGAGCAGCTAGCCGCTCTATTAATGTTGCATACCTTCTATTTTATGGATGACTCACTCAAAATCAGTGCTGGCATGTAGCAGAATTCATACCACTCTACTTTCCCAGCCTGACTCGCATGTCTATGTTTTAATGGTGCACAGAGAAAGCAACAGAGAAAAAGCATTGTCAAGCTGAAGAGGACAACATGCTACTTGGTGGGCCTTATCACCAAATGAATGATTATTTTCCGAAGAAATGATTGTTGACTCTTTTTTGAGGGTTCTTTTTTTGTTTGTTTTATTTTGTTTTGGTCTACTTTGGTTGCCTAAACAGCTTGATATCTCATGGAAAATGCCACCCTTCTGACTTCAAGTTCTTGGGCAGTACCTATTTGTTCTGCAGTGCTATTGCCAGAATTGTGCATACCTACTTTTTTAGTATGTAGATTACACAACTATATCCTTACTATACCCATTTTTAAGAACTTCTCAAAAATATCGTATAATCAAAGTAGTATAGCTGATGGTAGGCTTGTGAATAATAAATCTTGCAATGAAAGACAACTTGAAAGATTGTTGGGTCTAAAACAAAAAGTAACTATAAATAGGAAATAGGTTTTAAAAAGTAAACACTGATTGAAGCGAAGGAAAATATTTTATTGTAGGTGTATTGAACCTGTGATGTCCCAGTTTTCTGGTGGTGTGTGTGTGTGTGTGTGCGCACACATAGGTGCATACGTGTGTATGTTTCTGTTTTGTTTTTGTTGAACTCCCAGGAAGAGGTTTAAACATGAAGGCAAAACTTTCAAACTTTAGCATGGCTAAATACAAAGCAAAGCTGCCATAGTTTTTTTTTTTTCCTTTTTTGTGCCTCCATCTAGCTCAGTCACATAATTTAAGGAAAAAAGAAAGATACAATTTAACCATAGGAGAGCTAATAGTGTGAAAAAAAAAACCCTGATGAATTTTGTTTCCGCAGCACGATAATATCAAAGATTTAAGAAACAAATTTGCCAGCCTCGGCGAGAACTCTCTGGTAACAGCATAAATGTCTGTGTTGGTTTGCTTTTGAGTTGAAGGTTTCTTTTTCATTCATTTAAACACATTTCTCTTTTTCCCTCTTCTTTTTTTTAATTTATTATTCATACTCTATATATAGCAAGCCTTCATTTTTTAAACCTCTTCCATCTTCCAGTGTCTTTTTTTCTGTAACTTCGATGGAAAGTTTATGGCAGCAAAGCTGTCATTCTGGCTACTTCTGCTGCAGCTGTTCCTGCTTTTAGGTCATACATGTTTTGGGCGTTGTGTTTTTTGGACATGATACTGACTGATTGTGTCATGTTCCTTTTGAGTAAGCTTTCTACCACACCATCTGATGGACTCGCTGTCATAGGGCTCTATGCAACGTCCATTTTGCAACTTATACTGCTTAGTCATCCTCAATTCTCCAGCAGACTTCAATTAATTTTGTGAAACTTCAAATTCACCTGGAATTAACTGTGCCTTTATGTTTGCTCCTTATGCTCTTCTTTGTTTTTTTTTAGTAGTAGTTTAAATTATAAAGAATAAACTTCACCATTGCTCAAGCAGTGCCATGCAGTATTGTTTGTTGCCGCTATAGGATGTGAAATATAAAAGCACAGTACATTCTGTCAAATATTCTGTTGGTAGGGTGGGCAATCTGTATTGTGTTGTAATGAGGAGTTGTGAAAAAAAAATGTGAAATGCTTTGGTTACTCTGGTATTCAGCAAGAACTTGCAACTCAAGAGCCACATACTGAGCAGTATGAAGTTATAGTCCCTCTATAGAAGATTACTGAGTGTCAACTACTGCACAAAAGTGCAAGTTTTTATATATGCAGAATATATATAATGAATATGGGCTTTGAACTAACCTAATTATTTACAATTGAAATAACTCCTTTTCAGATAAACTACTAAAATCATATTAAAGAAAAATACCAAGGGAAGAATATTTCTTGAACATGTTAAATATCTGTTCGATAGCACTGTCTGTATTAAGTTGGTCCATGATGTTGCCATAGAGCCCATATACTAAGAGAAAACCAAAAACCTTTGGAGAACTGATAGTAACTAAAATCTACATCTTAAATGACTGGAATTTTTATTCAGGAAAAAGAAATGGAAAAGCAAAAACTTCTGTATCAGCAAGCCAGACTGCATGACCGGGGTGCTGCTGAGATGGTTCTTCAGACAATCAGTGCTAGTAAAGGTAATGTTTTTTGTTGATTTCATATTAAGACTTATTTCTGATGAACTTTGAAATTGCGATCTTTAAAAAGTGCTCACAAACGTATTAAGCTAGCTATCGTGAAAGAGAGATAGTATGTTTTACACGAGAAACAGAAATGTCCCTCCTGATCACTGCCATTTAAGTCAATGTATGGATAAGTTAATAGAACATTCTTGTTTTAAAGTGTGATCTAAAAGTATTTTTAATGTTTTTAAGGTGAGATGGGGCCAATGGTTGCAGCTACCCTAAAGCTAGGGATTGCCATCTTAAATGGAGGGAATTCTACTGTTCAGCAGGTACAGTATTCATCTATTTTCACTCCTTCTAGTCAGTACAGAACTTTATAACATGGTCCTTATTATTGTAATGAATTATGTGGTTAAAACTGTTTTCAAGTGCTCTTTATACTTTTAACGTCATCCCCAAAAGAAAACAGTTTGCAAAATAATACCTTGTTTTATTCTTTTCATCTATATACACAATTAATCTACAGAATGCACGACTAAAACAATTGTTTTACACTTTATCTGGAAGGGAGAAACTTTATGTTAAATTGTTATCTCCTGTGAAGAATTTTGTGAAATAATTTCTGGGGGGAGTTTGCCATTTTCTTGTAGCCAGGAGAGAAAAAATGTTGGTCTCAGTATTCACAAATAAATTTTTACACATCAGAAGTCCTTAGCTTACACGTTGGACAGTCTTTGTGATAAAAGCAGAGATTAATAATAATAAGAAGAAACTTGATTTGTTGATCTATGGTAACATAATGTAGTGAGCAGAGGGCAAGTCTCGTATTTCGACAGTATTCTGTACTGTTGAAGAGAAGTGCCTCATGCATACTACATTCAGCATTCTGCAGCAGTTGAAGATTCCTGAGCCTAGGTTTCAGACTTGCCAGTACTACATTGCTGTGGGGTGATTTCAAGGAATATGGGAAACTGGGAATAGTTAGGCTCCTCTGTTAACTAGCCATTGAAGAAGCTGAGGACAGCCAAAAAATGATATCCATTTCTAAGGCTATCATTTCCAGGAAGCTACCTGAAAGTACACAACTTATCTAGAGAAGAATCTACTTGAACTTTTGCCAGTTCTTTGTGTTGTCATGATATTAAATGACTTAGAAGAACTATAATGTGTACATAGTTATTTAATCTGAATTTATAATGCAACAATTTAGTTTTTTAAAATAAAAAAAAATGTTAGTTTTTAGTCAGAATGCAGGAAATGCAGGACACAGTTATGAATCTGGTAAATGTAATAATACTTGTAGTCTAAATTACATATATATAAAATAAAAGCATCAATAGTGTAGTAAGAATTGCTATTTTTCAGTTGCCTACTCATTTTCTCAGGTGTTATGTTCACCTTTCCAATTTTTCTTTGGGCCCTAGCATGAACTCCTCAGTCTTCCTTGGGAATGGTAGGGGCAGAGGAAGTCGTGGAAGCAATTTTGAAAAGTCATCATCATTTGGAGTTCTTTACTACAATTAGCTTGCTGTTGATGATGGTGTGGGTTCTTTTTCCACCATCTTGGATCTATGTAAGGTTGTGGTAACACGTTCTGTTAACAGTGCCCGATTTTTTCTTTTTTTTTCTTTTTGGAGTTTGCTTATTATCCTTTTTTCCTATTCTTTTTGTTACTTGTAAAAAGAGTTTTATCTCATTCACAAAGTGAATTCTTATAGCATTCCATCTGAAATTGATCTTTGATTGCTGTGATTTTTTTCACATCTGGGACCTCTGGTTTGGTCCTGTATCTTCACTCTACAGCATACTCATTCTAGAATCAGAGTTCACTCCAGTGAATAACTTCTTGTTATTGTAATCTATTATTAGGAAGGCAGTACAGATTACACTGCAGCTAAAACAAATGTAAAAATACTCCTCTGACTACCGAGATGTTATTGCATCTAAAATAAGCTAAAATAAGTTAAGGCCATGACAATCCCAGTCTGGTGCTGAAATAGTAGTGAATAGAAATGTGTTGCTGAGTAGTAGCAAGATCCTATTTATATTAATCACTAAAATTCTGCTGACTGAGTTGACTTGAATTATTTTCCATATTTTAGGGAGAAGTAAATAAAATGGATGTCCTTTTCTTTCAAGAACATGGGCTTTTAAATGTTCTTTTTATTTTTGACACCTGCACTTTTCTCAGCAAGACTCTACATAGTTTGTAAATATTATAGGTATTTTGAAACACCAATATCACTGCTAATCTAGAATCAATATAGTGTTATGTAAATTAGGATAACACAGTGTAAATATTAATTCTCTGGATATATGATCTATGTTTACTGCAGAAAATGCTTGACTACCTCAAGGATAAGAAAGATGTGGGTTTCTTTCAGAGTCTTGCTGGTCTTATGCAGTCCTGTAGGTAAGAAAATATCTACTTTAAAAATTCATTATTTTATATTTAGCTTTTATTCTACAGGACGTATTCTTTTGAAAAGAATGACATATTTTTTTGCAAACAGTACCTGCAGAGTGCCATGTGCTAGATTTAGAGTAGAGGACAATATGGTATGAAAATCTTCATATTATATCAATCTGCCTTAGTTAATGATCTGTTTTCAGATATGTTTATGACAATTATGTCTGCTTGAGATATACCAGAAAACAATTCCAGATTTAGGAGCATTCCTCTGGAGTGAATTCTTAACTCTGGAGATATCCTGTAATCCTTCAGAGACCTGGTTAATGATCAGTGTAAGTAATCCCAAGGTTTTGGGAAACCAGAACTTTGTAAGAAGAATTAATAGAATTTTAGTGTGCAGAAAAAGGTATAGAGTACTGTTTTAATAAACTGAAGAGGTACTATGATTTTTCTTGTTCATTTCTGCTTCTTGACGTGTTATGTTGATTATATGTGAAATATTTAAATACACTTAGAGTAAACCACATGAATAACTAATGTATTAACGACTTACAATATAGGACTAAATTAGACTTCCTGAATAAAAAGGCTCAGCCTTCTGTCATGTCAAGTGTACTATCCTATGTCCTTTTTTTTCATAACACTGACCTTGGCAAAGTTTCATTTTGAAATCAGTTAGATTGGAGTTCATCAACATTCATGTGATTTCTCTACACATTCTTGCTTACGATGAAGAATTATTAATGGCAAGCTAACATGCTAAGCAATGAAAGGCAGAACCTTCCATTCACAGACGGAAATCAATGTTAAGAGTACTCTTTCCTTACTTCTGGATAATTGAGTACAGATACCCTTTTGGCATTGTCAGTTTTTCAGAACATGGAGGAGGGAGAGGTACGCTGAATGGAACTTAAAATGACATAGATTTCTTATAAACCTTGCTGCTTGGGATGAACTGGACTATAGCATGAAAGCAGAAAATAATGTGGCTTCTTTTCAGCCGCTGTAAATGAGTGTGTGTATATATATATAGTATGCATTCACTTTTTTTATCAATTATAAAGAACTAAATTGTATTGTCATTTTCAGGGCAAAAGCACGTTAAGTCTATAGCACTGAGTTTTGTAATCCTATAGCAGATGGGTATAGTAAGCCACTGAAATATATCTTCTTGACACTAGTATGATTACATACTTAAATGAAATCACAAACCCTTCTCTATCTTTCAAAAAATGAAATATTACATATATTTAATCTCTGAACAAATATAATTTTTCTCATTTCAGTGTTCTTGACTTAAATGCATTTGAACGTCAAAACAAAGCAGAAGGCCTTGGCATGGTGACTGAGGAGGGATCAGGTAATAATTTAACAGAAATGATCTGTGAACTTTTGTCTTCTACATTTTGTGGAAGAAAATTTGAAAGAAACCTTTAAATATATATCTAGAGTCTGAAGCTAAAATATGATGTGGTTTTTGTGTAATTGGTCTACTTAAGGCCATACTTGTCAATAGTAAATAAGTTTCAGACAGTTTCAGAACCCTCTCATAGGAGGCTTAGCTGTCATTTTGAAGAAGCAAAGAAGAAATTGCATGTAAAATTGAAAGCAGGTTCTGGTTACAAACAGCAATGTTTATGTGTGTATAACATTTCAGAAGTCCTTAACTAGTTTCAGCATAAACTCCCACCTGATTTCTTAAATTGAGTTGGCCAGAATTAAAAACAGACAATTTAGCTAAACAATAGGCTAAATAGTAGATGTCAAGAAAACTCTGTTTGCTATTTGGAAAAAAGGTCTTCTGGGAAAGCTGCTTCTTTGAAATAAGCCTTTTCTGTTGGTCTGTGGTGAAATACTAAAAAAAAATTGCTTCACTTTTGACTTTGAACCACTTTAGCTTTCTACGCTATGTGTTGTCAATTCACTGTCAGTTTCTTTCTTCTGTCTGACAGTAAGTTCTTTGATTACCTTCTTATGTTGTCTGGAACAATTAGTCTCATTTTTACATGACTGCCAGGGCTACCAAAGCACAATTTCTCCCCCTACGTACAGTATTTTTTACAATGTGTTTTTATGTTTGAATCCCACAGTGACCAAATCTTTTTACATGTTTTTATCTTAAAAACAAGGTAAAAAAGCTTGACTGCATAATCATCATTGCATTTTGGGGCTCATAGTTCATCCCTTCAACACTTCATATCTCATTAGCTATTGTGCCTGTAACTCTTTTATGTGGCATATTTCCTGACTATTCAATTGCTTGTCTCAAATTAATACCATGGAATATTAAATCTGGCTCAATTACTTCAAGTCTGGTAATAAAATGCTGTTTCTCCAAAAGTGCTCCCGCAGTTAAATTATAAGTTAAATATAGTCTGCTAGATTTGAGTGAGTAAACAAAATAAAGTGAATTCAAGTGGATAAACTCTGGTCACATGATTGTAGATTGAGCACTGATACACTTATCTGGTATATGAGTTTTTGACCATTACTTTCATATTTTACTGAAAACTATGTTGCACAGTGTTTTAAGCTTTTGGACAATATTTCTATTACTAAATATTTATAATTTGAACTTTAAGATGAACAGCTAACTCTTTCTAGAAATTACTGCTATTGAATGCAGATATAAACAATTATTTGAACACTGCATAATTAACTCTACTGATGTTAGAGTATTTTTGTGCTTCCTCAAGGGATTTTTTTTGTTTTTTTTTCTGTTTATTTGATCCTTATATTTTAGTATAGTACTAATTTTGCCAAAACCAATACTAAATCTATTCCATATTTGCTAAAAACAATTTATCAACTTTTTTCTTTCTTTTCCTGTTTCCTTTTCGTTGAACTAAATGTCCTCCCTTCCTCAGTCATCACTCATGAGCGCGGTAATTATTAAACACAACTACGTTTTCTTTATTTTTTTTTCTGTTGTTAGCTTTGTGTCAGCACTGTACAGCTCCTGAACACCATTAGATTTTTTTGTTCCTGTAAGACTGTTAAACCAGTGGTTCTCTCCTATTATTATTATTATAATTGTGTATTCTAAACTTTTTGATTTTTGCGTCAACTCTCCCCAATTTGTTCTTCCTCCCTATCTCAGGATTTGCACAGTAACTGGCACGCTAGATGTAAGAGCAGCAAGCTTTTTAAAACTTTTTTTAATTCCTTTTTATTTCTTTTTATTTTAGTGAGCCCAGTATTTGCAATGGATGAATGTTTAAAAAATAAAATTAAAAAGTGTACCTCTATATACACTGAGTCTTGTGCTATAGTCCTCCTGTAGTATTTATGTTGTGTTTTGAATGTAGCTTTATCGCTGCATTGGTTTGTGCAAACACAGGAAATCAGTGGTGGATCCAGTGAGGATTTGAGGGTGGTTAGCAAGGAGAGGACTTGCCACTGGCTAGGTTTATCTAATGTGGTCAGGAGTTGATACCAGGAAGAGGTGGTTCTTCTCTAATTTAGAGGTATAAATGCGTACAGGTGGCTTATCCTTGCTCTGAAAACTACTTGGTGTTTAAATGTTCCTATACCTCTACAGTACTCTAAAATACTATAAAATGTTTTGTAAGAGTAGCTGCCATGAGATGTTACCATCAACTCTGAGAACTAAGAATTTAAAATATAAGATGTATATACCTTTCAGCAGAAACACTAAGCTCAAACACAGCGGATGGCTTTTGATCAGCAAAATGTTGAAGGAGGAAGGTGAGGGAATCTCAGTTTTTGTTTGTTTTTTTTTTTCAATGGAAATTTTCATATAGCAAACTAACAGAATTCTACAGTTAGGATCGTGTGTTTTGGCTTTCTTTGTTATTGACAAGCAGCAGCAGCAATGTCAAGATACAGTAATTACACTAAGCCAAAAATTTCTTGATGCAAAGGGATAATATTTACTAACATTATTTACTTTTTGATAGATTAATATTCAGTTTTTGGAAATTCTGGAAAACAACAGCAAAACCAAGCCAAACCAAATAAAGGTTTCACATTTTCTTCTTAGAGTTACTTTACTCTTGATATTGTGATCCCTTCAAATTATAGTATTTTCTGTATTATTAAGCACACCTTTTTCAATTCACTGAAAAGGAATTTATGTAAGAGCTCTCTAGCCGCTGGTATTAAGACCTGATAGCATTACGAAAGCCCAGCCAGTGCATGTTTGGGGAAACTCTTGTGGGGAACAGTTTTTGGCTATCATATGTCTATTTGCTATGAATAGCCCCCTGTAAAGTACACCCAAGGAAGTACCAATGACAGATGTGGAACTTTCTCCCATTCTTTTTCTTCAAGGGAGATATTTATTCTATGAGTAACAAATTACTCCTCATTGACGATCATTTTATTGATTCCCAGGGGAATGGCGTAATGTAAAATGTGCATTGTAGCCTGTTTCTCATGTCTTCTGAATCTGGTGCAGAAGCATATTAATGAATAACTATAACTGAGTTTACTACATGTAAGTCTGAAATTATTCTTGCCAAATTCAAAGAAAGACTTCTGTTCACTCTTGTGGGAATACAGTCATGTTTTGATCAAGGGCAGTGCTATATAAAAGCTTGTTTCTGGTCCCACATCAACTTTGGCAATAGGCAGAAAGCCCTGTACTTAGTCATCATGGATTTGAGATTCATTGCTCTATTCCAACTGTTTCTTTGTGCTGTCCACATTTTAAGCTCCTTGTCCTGGTATTCCTCTGACTGGTACTACCTTCCCTTTCCAAACCCTGGAACCCCCACTGGTAAAAACATCAATGGTTCTTTCGCAAATGTGTTTCTTTCTTGTTCTTGTGATGTATTCAATGTTGTTTCTTCTGTACGTATTCTGTTTTGATTTAATTGTTCTGTTTCCTTTTCGGAAAAAAAAAAAAGAGGATTCAAAACTAAACCAATGTATAAGTGCTTATTATTTTGTGATGGTTTTTCATTTTTCATTCAATACTCATACTCTGTTATTTCACTGTGAGTCAAAATATTCTTGAAAGTGCAGTGTTTAAGTGCCTTGCTTTATGTCTCATATCGTGTGGAAAGTTTCTGCTTAGTTAATCTTATGTTTAGTAGGCAGTGTTCTAGAACGATATTTTAAAATGTTAATTATTTTAAGAATTCATAAAGAAACCTGTGTATGATAAGATGGAATTATTTTTCTTCCAATTGTAATTCACAATCAGGATGAACCTACTTCTGTGCACGTTACTTACAGTTTGAAATTCCCTGCTCTCTTGTTAGTTATGAGAAAGTTTGCTTTAAGTTGCTTTTTCAATGAAATTTATTAAATATATCCAGCTAATTGTACAGATAGAAAATAATAAGGAAAGTTGTGGGTGTCCCTGCTCTCAGTGCAGGGGAGTTGGACCAGATGGCCTTTGAAGATCCCTTCCAACTCCAACGATTCTATGATTCTATGATCACTCAAACTCAACTAGAATTTAAACAAAACATCCTTCCCTGAAACAGTAATACCTTTCCAATCTTTGAGGCACAGTAATGAAAATTATTTCTCCTAGTTTTTAATCTGAGGAACTTTTAATTTAGCTAAACAAGGCAATTCTCTGTAATAGACGTAATTACCAGGCTTCATGGCTTGAGTTATGTGGAAAGGCGAATCAAGTTCCCAGGTGAGCAACATGACAGTTGATACGGAAATTTTGCAACTGAAATTTTACTCATTTTTATTTCCTGTCCCATTTTCTTCCTTTGCTTTGTCTTAAAGAGAATATTGCTAGCATATCTATGCAAACGTAATGTATCAGTCTTTCATGTTGATTCAATTTGTATTGACATTTTTGTTTCTACTGTTCTCAGAAAATGATGTCTTCAATAGATATAATGCTAGTATATTGAAAATTTTAGACTGAAATTTTAGACTGTTTTTAGACTAACCTTTTTATCTGTCTATATCAATGTAAGAATAAAACTCAAATGCATTTAACTGATACTGAATTTGTGAGACATCTTTAAAATAATAACATGATAATAGAAATTTCAAGAGCAGCGTTTATCATTTTTTGCCCCATATTTGACAATCTTTGTCATGCACTATTGTGTCACCTATGGAACCTATGGAATAATCTTTTAGATGGATGCTGTCAAGTTTAACTGGACACCCCCAATGTTCTATCTTGTGTTGCAACAATAGCTGTACCATACATGTAGAAATAACGTAATTTTAACATTTAAATTTACTTTTTAGAGTATGGAGTTTTTTTGTTATTGTTTTATTTCTCCCCACTTGAACAACAGTAGTAAGTTTTCTGCTAGCTTTTTCATGTACTAGGAAGTTACTTGTCTCCCCAGTAATATTGTATTTTTTTTTTCCTTAGGAAAACTCTATTTTTATTTTTAATCTATTAATATTATATCATGGCATTATTTTGTTTTCTTCATAAGTTCTCACAAGGCTTATTATAATATGATTTTAGGATTGAATTTGATCTGGTAGTAAAAGATATGTTATAAAACTGAGAATGGTGCAAATGCTTTGTAATAAAGACATAATGAGAGAATACATGAGGGCTATTTTTAGCCATTAATAACATGAAATCAGTAAATAAGCCTTAGTCGTTCTTTGACATAGTCACACTTAACACGGTTTTCTAAGTTCAGTGTAATTCTCTGTAGCCTACATTGCAGTGGTGTTTTCCACATTTCTATTACTGTTTTTGAATCAGCGTTTGCATTTATAAAGGTCATTTAAGTAGCTTGAGTTCAGAGAAGTGGTTCTTGGTGAGAAAATTTGTTCTTTTCTTTTTTGAATCAGATTCTTGAGGTGTCAAAGGCATGCAGTACACAAGAATCCAACCCAAAATTATTAGGGTAGTAAGAAAAAATTTACTGTGAGAGTTCATTACTCTTGCTTAGCTGCCTTCAAGAAGAAGTCCTGATCCTTTCTGGAAGATGAATGTGTCAGTATTTCTGAGTAATAGAAGTCAAATATTTTCCACTAAGGATATTAATTATAAACAAACAAGCAACAACAAAATAGAGAATTATCGAACTTGGACACATGCACTTTCAAGGAAACAAACATACTTCATTTTTCAATCAAACTTATTTTCATTTCCTGTATAGTTATACTTCTGTTCCTCTACATCACAAACACAGGATATCAGTTTTTCCAAAACTACACACATAAATTTTTCATGTGTGTAGTCATACCATTTACATACAACATGAGCAATGGCAGCATTTTAACTATTTCAACATGTGTTAGCAACTATGTGCCAGAATATACATCGTATCAACAGAAGATAAAGAGTACAGTGTCGGGACAACCTAAGCCATGTTGTATGCAGTGTGCATATTTGTGAGAACATTTCCTAAATAAACGTTTCTGTGAACTGGCATGAATTTGTGTGTGCAACAGCAAAGGTTGTATTCTTAGATTTTATAGAAAGAAATTAATCTGCACTTCAGTTCTGTAGTTTCCATCAAGGCACCTCTTGCAGTCAGAAAGTAACATCTGAAAAATAAAACTCCTGACAATATCAACATTGGTTTTAGTCAGATTTTAGTCAGCTGTAGAAGTTGATAACTAGCATTATTTTAAATCTTAGTATGCCCAAGATGTTGGAAACAGCGCTTTTGATTTATTATTTACTTTAAAATAGAGAAAAAGATTATCTTCAAAAGGATTGACTTTTTCAGCATATGTGAGATTAAATACCTGCAATTTGATTTTGCAGAATTGTCCAATAACTTGTATTCATTTTGTATGGTATAGCTGAATAAAATGCCCTCCCAAACCTCTCAAATATTAAAATTGGGATCTTTTAATAACATTTATCAATTCCAGTGGGTGTACTAAAAGCCAGAATGTAAATTCACCATGAACTGATATATGTAATCATTTTAAATTGACACTTTTTGTTTTCCCTGTAGTTCTCAAAAATGTTAATTGATAAAGAGGTCAAGGAAGAAGAAAGAGGTTTAAAGATTTTGAATTTACTCTGTAGTGTTATCCCTGCAAATGGCTTTGATTCAGTGATATCTTGATATGCAAAAAACACATAGTTGGGCCATTTATGAGCTTGATTTTTCAAGCTGTAGTATATCAACCATTTTCTCTGCGTTTCTGTCCTACATTTTTACGTCCTTCTAATTTGCTGTCTAAAAATAACACTTGGCCACATATTCAGATGATGTATATTCTCAAAGAAAATAAGTTTTGTGGTTTCCATTTTTATTTCCATGTACTTTCCATTCCATGTACTTTCCATTCCAAATACTTGTTCAAAGTCCTAAAAGGGGGATTTCCTAGGGAACCTTCATTTGTTTTAATCACCAATATAATTGTCTTATCACTTTATTGTCTGCTGTTCTACCTGTTCCTCAGTTGCAATTGTTTTCACTGATGAATGTTTGTTTCTCCTCATCTCAGTTCTATGTACAAAGTTAACTGTAGGTGCTGAAAGAATTGAAATAGTGGTATTTTAATACAAGGCTTACTAGCGTACTGTTGTCAAGTGAAGGATCATGAAAATTGTTTGAAGCTTTATACTTTAGGATATTATCTGTCTACCAAAAAATGAACTTAATGACCTAAGTCAGCGAAGCACATTGGCATATGTTCTAGTTCATCATAAGTTTATTGCTTTATTTTGTCACGGGAAACAAAGGCCCAAGATCCGTTTTTGACAGCAGCAAGCAGGTTTTAAATCATGAAAGATGTCAGTCTAAATGATTTTTTGAGAATGCAGATAGCTATAAATTTCCTGGGTTATTCTAAGGTATTTTAAAATCTAATAATTTATTTCAGGAATGATTTTCATTACTGTTCAATTAATTCTCTTTTTAAATACTTCGTTTTGTGATGAACAGGAACCAAATTCATCCAATCCTAACCTTTGTTTGTAATGCAGCATTCATGCCTAGAATAGTCAAACAAGAATGTAAATCACAGATTATTTCTAAAATGTTGCCATGCTCATGCTGCCATATTTATAAATCTAAAGTTATTTTTTTATTAAGATTTTTTGAAACAAACTATCTGTCAAGCACAAGTAATATGTGCTTCAGGTAGATTGGAGGCTATAAATTTTCTCTCCCTTTCTTCCTTAAAATTAAATATGGAGATTTTCTGCAGGGCGCATGCAGTATTAGCTGTCAGCCTGTTATAATCTGTGCTTCCATCTGGACTTTCTGCAGGAGAAAAGGTGATGCAGGATGATGAGTTCACCTGTGACCTCTTTCGCTTTCTTCAATTGCTTTGTGAAGGACACAATTCAGGTTTGTGGGCAGTCTTCCACATAAGCCAAGGTGGCACTAACTTAAAGATAACTAAAGATTAAAGCTCTTCATTGCTGTAAGTTGGGCAGTCTTCATGAAATATTATGGAATGCAGTGAAGCTGCTATACAGACACAAAAGGAAAATATTTATATGTGATAAATTGTCAGGCTGCTTAATCTGTTTAAACTTTGTAGAAAAGGTATTGCTTTCCAAAATGATGAATTTTCAGTCTCGACCTGACTGGAAAAGGTAAACGATACAGGAAAATGCACATGATTTATAACTTGTAGCCAGTTATTGAGAAGAAAAAATAATTTGCATTAGCCATTGGACATATTTATTACCTTGCAGTCAGGAGTTGTATAATTATGAGACTTGATTTCATTGTCACTTAGCAAAATACTTACTAGGCGTCATTCTCTTGGTATTGATTAAATTCTAAGGGTATAAAATTAGTCATAAATATGGCCAAGTTAAACTTCTACGTTAAATTTCTACAGATGAAAAAAAAAATAAAATTCCTGGCTTATGTTTTGCTGATGAATTGATATGATCTCTGGAATAAAATGCTGAAACAGTTAGTTGAAAACTAAAAATCCATTCCTTTAAGATATACTTTCCTAGATATCACATTTAATTGGAATTTAATTTGAAATAATTGTGTAAGTCTTTAGCACTTAAATTTAAACTAAACTTTTATTTTAAATTCTAGATTTTCAGAATTACCTGAGAACTCAGACTGGTAACAACACAACTGTTAATATTATCATTTCCACTGTGGATTACTTATTGAGAGTCCAGGTAGGTTAACTTCTGTACTAATTAAGTAGATGACAAAGATGACTAGTTTTTATGCAACATTTACCATTTCACTTTTAATGTATTTTGATCATAAGGTAGACTGTTCTGTGTGGAGACTCTAATTTCTTAATTTCTTTGCAGCTTCCTTCAGCAGTACCCGATTTCTTGTAACAAAGTGTTCTGTTTACAGCAAGATCGAACTTCATCCTTAAAGCTCTACCATGCCAAAAAGGGGGTACTGGTCAATGGTAAGCTGGGCATGAGCCAGCAGTGTGCCCTCGCAGCCCAGAAAGCCAACCGTATCCTGGGCTGCATCAAAAGAAACGTGGCCAGCAGGGCAAGAGAGGTGATCCTGCCCTTTTACTCTCTGCAATGTTGAGACCTGACCTGGAGTACTACGTCCATATGTGGAGTCCTCAGAACAGGAGAGACATGGACCTGTTGGAGCTTGTCCAGAGGAAGACCACAAAAATGATCTGGGGGATGGAACACTTAACATATGAGGACAGGCTGAAATAGCTGGTGCTGTTCAGGCTGGAGAAGAGAAGACTCCAGGGAGATCTGAGAGCAGACTTTTCAGTATCTACATGGTGTCCATAAGAAAGAAGGGGGCAGACTTTTTAGCAGGGTCTGTTGTGATAGGACAAGGGGAAGTGGTTTCAAACTGAAAAAGGGGAGATTTAGATTGGATAAAAGGAAGAAGTTTTTTTTTAAGGTAAGGGTGTTGAGGCACTGGAGCAAGTTGCCCAGAGAGGCGGTGGATATCCCATCCCTGGAGACACACAAGGTCAGGCTGGATGGGACTTTGGGCAACCTGATCTGGCTGTAGGTTTCCCTGTTCATTGCAAGGGAGTTGGACTAGATGACCTTTAAGGGTTCCTTCCAACTCATATGATTCTATGATTTTATGCTAAGACATTCTGTTTTTACAGAGGAGCACATATTTGTAATGACATATTTTGTTCACTGTAGCCCATTTTGTAGGGAAAGGCTGTAATTCTCTAATGGTTTCAGTTCTTTAAGTGTTATTTCATTGCACTGTAAGAGTAAAGATGACAAAAAGCTATTGTCAACTGTTGTATGCAAATATACGATAGAATCTGTTAACCAGCCAGTTTAGGCAGCAGGTAGGTAGGTGCTAAGGAAGTGCACAGATCAGTGCATACAATTGACTGACTTCAGTTTCAGCCAGCTGCTTTTTCATCCATATACTGATTAAGTCTGACCAGTGGTTTGATATATGCCTGACACAACGTAAAGCATAAGTATAGTGCGTCATTTCCTAATGGATATATGCTGGGGTGAGGGGGAGGAGGAAAGCAGAAGGCTAGTTTAAAAACTTTTCAAGCCTCTACTTTGAAGTTTCTCCTTAATCTTTAAATATGAAAGCTTACCGTTGTTACCAGTAGTGGTAAATCACTGTACATGATATTCAGTCTGCTTTGTTTCATTTTGTTTATCTAGCTAAATTTTCTCTTAACTATTTATGTATTGTGACTAAGAATTCCAATCTATGAAAATAAGTATTCTTTAAGATGCTGCTGTTATCAGTGTTGCTATTTATCTTTATGCATTCTGTAGAAGTTGTAGGGGTAATACAGGGATTTCTATTCCATTGCTTACTTTGTTGAAATTTTTATGAGGTTTCCTTTGGTGAAGACAGAAACAGGTGTCTTGTGTACAAAACTACATTTGTTCCCACTATTGAATGGGTATCAAGCACGGAGTATAAAGAGAGATTCTTTAATGAACAGCGTGCAACATCACAGTAATATTGTGTCCTCCTGTTCAGAATGCAGACATTTTCATTTCTAAGAGCAGATGCCAACCAATCTTTTTTTTTTCTTTTTCCTTTCCTTTGGTTGTTTTTTTTTCTTTTTGGCAATTCTTTATTGTTCCTATCAGTTCCCTTGAGATGAAAATTCTTGAAGTAATACTTAACAAACTGTGAGAGATCATTTAAAAACATAAGCTAATTACTTTTCAGAAATATATTCCTAGCTAATATTTTTCTGATCTTGATGAAGAATTGATTAGAGAAACTTTGATTACATAATCTCTTTGTGCATCTCACAACTATTTTTAGGAGTCCATTAGTGATTTTTATTGGTATTATTCCGGGAAGGATGTTATTGATGAACAAGGACAACGAAATTTTTCCAAAGCCATCCAGGTTGCAAAACAGGTTTTCAATACTCTCACGGAGTATATCCAGGTAAAATATTTCATTGTGATTTTATGGATTTGTAAGAAAATGAGTAATACTTTAGATAGAAAAATATTGTAGGTAGAATAAAGTATAGGTAGGGACATGGTATAGATGGAATTATACTTCAAAATGATTTCAGCACATTCATTCAAGTAGGAAGTGAAGTTTTATGTTACTGGTACTACTTTTTTGCAGCCTTACTAATTTAGACAAATTTACACTTACTAGTAAATAATCAGCCTTTGGTTGTTTGCAAGGTACAGATAATGTGGCAGGGGGGTTGGAACTTGTTGGTCCTTGAGGTCTCTTCCAGCCCAAGCCATTCTATGATTCTATGATAGTAGGGTGGATTTTTTAATTATTTCTGAGGCAGCTTTGAGTTCCTTGCAATAAATAAATAAGAAATGAAGTGTTTCAGTGGATGATTAATCTCAAAATGTATTGAAAAAAAATCTTGTACATATTATACTGAAGTGTGATGGCTTTGGGCTGAGTAAATACAAGTAGCGGCAGCTTATACACATGTGCATACATGTGTTTATTGTATACATGTTTTGCAAATCACAAGAAGTATTGTTAGCTAGTAAATATTTTATGTGCTGTTGTCTGAGGTTTTAAAAGATTTTGTAATTGTGCTTTTTGGCAGTTGGAATTTTTGTAATAATATTTTTTAACACTGTGTTCTACAAGTAGAATTTGCTGGAAAGAAAAGCCAAACCAACGAATCAGGAATCTTAGTCTCTTATCTTTTACAACAATTTTGCATCAGTACTGTATACTCTTATTTCTAATTCACAAGTAGGGAAACGTCAGCTTGAGGATTTGTACTCCTCTAACATTTGTTGTTTAAAGTTGAGAAAGCTAACCTATACTTTTTGTCCTGAATTGTTAATTGACACTTGGCTAAAGTGGGGTCAGAATCCCTATTAGCAACAGGCATTGCTCATGGTTAGTGGTGTTATGAAGTAGGTAATTCTATTTATGCTTCTTTTTTCAAAACATTTTTTAAAGGACAGACCCCTACTATGCCTCTCTTTCTGTGTTGTTTTTGTTTGTTTTTTTTTTAAATTGAGTTTCTTGTAGATAAAACCTGCTGTTTTTCTCTTGTTGCCTTGTTAAAAATAGGGGCCATGTACTGGGAATCAGCAAAGTCTGGCACACAGCAGACTATGGGATGCTGTAGTTGGTTTTCTTCATGTATTTGCTCACATGCAGATGAAGCTGTCTCAGGTATCTTTTTGTTTTTCCTTTTAAAGTTAATGACTTTTTAGTATAGGTAAACTGTCTTGTTACTGTGTTTGAATAAATAACAACAGTGGAGGTATGAGGAAAAATAAAAGATATATAATACTGAAAGCTGTTTATCAGAGTGATGCATTGAATTTCTGCTTATGTCTATTTCCAAATCTTTGCACATACTATCATGATTGTGGAATATCTTTATTATATTCAGAATAGAAGAAAAGTCAATGATTGGGTAGGCCACAGTGGTGACTATTGTGCTTTCTTCCTGAATCACTAAAGCAGCATGGAAAGTGATACATAAGTAGTTACAGACAGCCAGTCTAATACATGTAAGCTAATTGTTGATTAAGAAATCTGATGTGATTATTAGCAAGATCTGATTTCACAGCAGCGACAAGTTTATAGTTTGAGCTGTGCCCAGCATGACTTCATACAGTCTTTTAGCTACTACATCTAGAAAACAATGACTCACCCTGCCACTGCAGACAAAGCTGAGAAGCTTTGCTCAGAAAGATTCATTGTAGTGTGTGGAGTTACTCATGCTGTTCTGCATAATGACAGAAACAGCTTGCTTCAATTGTATGCTAAGTAGAGACGGTGTCTTTCTCTTGTGTGGAGCTCAAACTCTTAGCCTTTGGGAGCTTGTTTAGTTTCTTTTATAATCATGTTACACTTTGAGCTCTATGTGCTGCTGCCATGGTTGTTTTTAAAAGGCTGTGAACTTGATTATGTCAACAGCAATGCTGTTTTAAATGTCGTTAATCATTACAGAAGCATCGTATATGGGCTTGATTTACCCAGTTATTGCTTTATTACTTTATTACCACTTTCAATACTAATAACCTCTTAATTTTTAAGTCTTATTTTTACAGAGTGATATCTACATGAACATATATGAATGCTGAGGATGTCAGTAGACATCTTATTTATATGTACTGTGTTCATTATTTAGGATTCCAGTCAAATTGAATTACTGAAAGAATTAATGGATCTTCAGAAGGATATGGTTGTTATGTTGCTGTCTATGCTGGAAGGTAGGTAAAATTAAATTTTTTGTTTTCTTTTGCAGTTATTTTGGCAACATTTTTAACTTCGCGATTTTCTTTATGCAAGAAACAACGCTCCATTGTCCTTTAGGTTTTTAATTTTCATATGACAGTTGTGAAGGGAGATGTTAGGTCTCCAATTGCATGAGAGATTTCTGTAGTGTATTTGATATCATTTATGTTACTTCTGCATGTCATAATTGTATAAAATCCAGCTATACCAGAAGTTATTATTAGTTTTTGTGAACTTGGCTTAGCTTTAAGTGAGAACTGTTACTGTTGGAGTTGGAATCCTAAATTCTATGAATTGAACAAATTATTTATCATTTTATTAACAACTTTAATATGTTGGAGTTATTTTTATAGCAATCTTAGCCATAAGTAATAGGCTGCAGTTCTCCTAGTGACTAAGTTCAAAGTCCTTTAAAACTAGTAACTGAAAATTGTCATTCCACAGAGAATGTGATCATTGTCAAGAAATACATTTATCTAGTTCCTATCTGGATTCGTATTAGCGGACTAACAGTAGACTATCAATAGTGTTCTGCTTAGAAATACACAAACAGACAATTGAAAGACTGTTTCTCTGTTTTCCTCCTGTAATGTACATTTATTGTCTTGAAAGAACTGGGAGGGCAGCAAACGCAGCCTAAATTGCAGTGTAACATCAGTTACTACTGTTTGCTCACATAAGGTCAACTGAGAAGCAAAGTAAATTCTTAATGTATGTAGACAACACTCCCTGAAGGACCTACTGAACTAGTCATCCTTTGCCCACGTTTAGTACTTTATTAAATGTAACAAAGTGCCTGTCTATGGCTTGTTTGTTCTTTCTTTCTCTGATGGCAAATATATTCAGTCACATTTTTTTCACAAGTCTTAGTGTAGTGGTATTAGTAAAAGATTTCTGATTTTACAGCTGGTTTCCTCATAAGAGTGTGTTAGGCAATGGTTTATCAGTCTTCCTCTTTGCTGAAATATTTGCTGCTATGAATATCTCTAACTTTGTTATCACATCTAGGTAATGTTGTGAATGGAACTATTGGCAAGCAAATGGTTGATATGCTTGTGGAATCGTCAAACAATGTGGAGATGATTCTGAAGTTTTTTGATATGTTCTTAAAACTGAAGGATTTGACTTCCTCTGATGCATTCAAAGAGTATGATCCTGATGGCAAAGGCATAATTTCAAAAAGGGATTTCCACAAGGCAATGGAAAGCCATAAGCATTACACCCAATCTGAAACTGAATTTCTGCTATCATGTGCTGAAACAGATGAGAATGAGACTCTGGACTATGAAGAGTTTGTGAAACGATTCCATGAGCCTGCCAAAGACATTGGTTTCAACGTCGCTGTTCTCCTGACCAACCTTTCCGAGCACATGCCCCACGATACTCGCTTGCAAACTTTTCTTGAACTGTCAGAAAGTGTGCTGAACTACTTTCAGCCTTTCCTTGGACGTATAGAAATCATGGGCAGTGCAAAGCGCATTGAACGAGTGTATTTTGAAATAAGTGAGTCAAGTCGGACTCAGTGGGAAAAACCTCAGGTAAAAGAGTCAAAGAGACAATTTATATTTGATGTTGTAAATGAAGGTGGGGAGAAAGAAAAGATGGAGCTTTTTGTTAATTTCTGTGAAGATACCATCTTTGAAATGCAACTGGCTGCTCAAATCTCTGAGTCAGATCTGAATGAAAGGTCAGCAAATAAAGAGGACAATGAGAAAGATAAGCCTGAGGAACAGGATCCTGGAATGGGTTTCTTCTCACTTGTAACTATGAAGTCAGCATTAGTGGCACTCAAGTACAATTTAATGACTCTTATGAAAATGCTCAGCATGAAGAGCCTAAAGAAACAGATGAAAAAAGTGAAGAAAATGACCATGAAGGATATGGTTATGGCTTTATTTTCTTCCTATTGGAGCATTTTAATGGGTTTACTGCATTTTGCCTGTAGTGTCTTCCGTGGCTTCTTTCGCATCATATGCAGTTTGCTGCTTGGAGGAAGTCTAGTAGAAGGAGCAAAGAAAATCAAGGTGGCTGAGCTATTAGCTAATATGCCAGATCCCACTCAGGATGAGGTGCGTGGGGAAGGAGAAGAGGGGGAGAGGAAGCCAGCAGAAACTGTATTGCCTACTGAAGACTTGACTGATTTGAGAACTTTATCAGAGGAGAATGATCTACTCTCAGATATATTTGGTTTGGATTTGAAACGAGAAGGTGGACAGTATAAATTGATCCCTCACAACCCAAATGCTGGTTTGAGTGATTTACTGAGCACTCCTTCCGTAGCTCCAATGCCTGAGGCACAGGAAAAAGTCCAGGTAACCATACCTTTTATTTGTGCTGTATGTTTCTCTTTTTCATATGCAGAGTATAGTCTTGAAGCAAAACTTGTATCTGTTTTTGTGCTTTTGTTGCATTTTTTAGGGAATCACATATAATCACTAAAGTTTACCTTCTCTGACATCATAAATTGGAATGTCTACAGCCTTCTTTGAGTACCTGGTAATTTCGTTTGCTCATAATTCAGGGCTAAAATGAGGGATCATTTTTTTTCTCAGAGCTTCAACTGTTAAAAAAAAAAAAAAAAAAAAAACTCCCGAAGTTAGTATTTTGAACTCTGTATATTTTTTTAACTAACTCTGTTCTATATAACAGTGTTTAGATACTTCAAAAAAAAAAAATCTCACTATTTCTAGGAACAGGTGAAAGAAGATGAAAAGGAAGAGAAGGAAGAAACAAAATCTGAACCTGAAAAAGCAGAGTATGTATAACTCTAACCAATGATCTTGCAAATTCATTCATTTCACTGAAAAATTAGCTTGACTTATACTTACTCCTTTGCCTATAATTTAGTTCCCATTCACCTTCCACAGTTGTTTTATTCATCCGTCTTCATCATCGAGATGCATTTGCAAGCAAAGTCCATGTAAATAACTTCACTCAGATATTTTATAAATACAGGTTTCAATGAAATGAGTATACTTTTAAAAAGTATCTTGAATCTGATAAATCATTTTATACAGATCTGTTTTAATTGGACTCAATTTCATCTGTTCATTTAAGGTTTTCTTGGCAAGTATGAAAATGAGAAGAAAATTTCTTGGAAAAGTTGTAAGAGCATTTGTGTTCCTGAGTGATTATTTATCTGTGGTAGAGACTGATTCTGTTTTCCTCATCCCATTTGCTCTGGCATACTTTGAGCTATTTGGATTTTGCAAAAGCTTATTATTCCATTATGGTTGTAATGAATTACTGAATACTTGCACATTTTTATGGGAATCATTGGTGTTTGATAAATAATAATTTGAGGCTTTTTAAGACATGGTAAAATCTAATGTTAATGAGGTTACTGAGAATAAAAAACCAAAACATAGGACTTGGCTTAAACAGGTGAAAGCATGGCACTCCATCCCCCTTTTTTATGGTTCTTGGGAAGTGTATGGTTCCTGTCGCTGATATATCACTTGTCAAAATTCTGAGTGCATCCCTTACTCTCTAGCTATCTCCATATTGCCCTCCTTGGATGATGAACTCTTACCAGTAATTAATACTCTTCTTTGTAATCAGTACAGCAAATTTCTAATGCAGCCAGTGCAACTTTGTAAAGGCAAGTCTTTCTGACTCTTGAAGTTCTCTGTTGATGGCACTACTTGGCTATGTGAGTTGCAGTGATACCTGTATTCTTTGTAAAGAGTGCAAGAGTCTGATGCTGTTAGCTGCCCTGAAGCCACCCCTAGTGTAAAATAAACTTTCAAGTGAAAGTTTGCTGAGAATATCCTACTATGAAGCAGCTTAGGACATCAGTTATTCTGTTTGTAGATAGACAGATTAATAATGTAACATGTAAGTTGCCTCTCACTCTGATTTGGCCTCAAATGGTGTTCTGTGATCCTTTCATCTATCATGATGTCAAGTCTCATTAGCTTCCAAAATAATTCTGAGTTCCTAAGATCTTGTGCTTCAAGAAGGCAGCCCACTAGCTATGCCTTTCTGTAAGCATCATGGTGATAATCACAGATTGGAATGCTGTCAAGCTTGCTGATTCCTCTCTCCTCCTGGAGGGGGTTCTTAAGTTGTCCTCAGCTGTACAGAAATGCAGAGGTTAAAATGTGAAGCTTGGTTTGTAAATACAAGAAAAAAAACAGTGTTCTTCAGTTTGTGTGAAAATCAGATAGTTCAAGTGCATGAGGTTGGATGGGAGCTCTCAGACATACAGACAGTTGGACAGACTCGCCACTGCAAGTATGAGCTGCACAGTTACGAAGCAGAGCTTCAGGTAGTAAGTTTGGAAGATTCTTGGTTACCTGCCTGTACCACTTAGCAATTCTAACTTCAAGGTGACAAACCAGTGAATTCAATTATCCGTAGATTTAACCAGACTGTCACAATTGCAAGTGCTTTATGCTGAAGATGGATATCTATGCTTGTTACTAATTTGCATGCACTGCATGAATCATGACTACTTGAGCCAAATGAAAGGATACAGTGTCCTCTCATAGGGTGTAGTTTAGCTATTTTTATGTCAATTTAATTAACTTGTCATGTTATTTTGGTTTCAATTGTATCCTAAGAGGAGAGGATGGAGAAAAAGAAGAGAAAGCAAAGGAAGATAAAGCAAAACAGAAATTAAGACAGCTTCATACTCACAGATATGGAGAACCAGAAGTTCAGGAATCAGCTTTCTGGAAGAAAATCATTGCATATCAACAGAAGCTTCTTGTAAGTTGTTTTCTACCCTGTATCCTTACATATTAGGAGAGGTATGTACCACAAAATTATTCTACCAAATTGAAGAAGACAAATTTACATCTGATAAATCTCATTCATTTTTCTGTCCACAGTCATCCATAAATAAGATATAAAGGTGAAGGTTTACTTGGATTGCTAAGTGAGAAACAAAACAAAACCACAAACACAACAAATAATAATAATAATAAAAAGCAGCTGCTCACTCACTCTCTCCAGATAAGGCCGGGGAGAGGGTTGGAAAGGTGAGAACTCAGTGAGAACTCAGGGGTCGAGATAAAGACAGTTTACTAGCAAAGCAAAAGCTGCACATGCAAGCAAAGCAAGGAATTCATTTCCTGCCTTCCATGGGAAGCTAGGTGTTCAGCCACCTCCAGGAAAGCTGGGCAAATTATGTTTAAATGGCTTCTTGGGAAGATAAACACCATCAATCTGAACATCCCTTGCTTCCTCCCTCTTTCCCTTAGCATTTATTGCTGATTATGTGGCCATATATTTGGTATCACTTTTGCCAGTTTGGCTCAGCTGTCCTGGCTATGCCCCCTCTCAGCTCCTTGTGTAATCCCAGCTCCTTGCTGGCAGGGCAGCACGAGAAATAGGAAAGTCCTTGGCTCTGGGCAAGCACTACTCACCAACAACTAAAAACATCAGTGTTCTATCACCACTGTTTTCATAAAAAATCCAGAATATAGCATCTTATAAGCCTCTATGATCCCAGCCAAAACCATAACAAAATAGCAATTTCCCAGAGTGTAAAAAGCAAGTGGAAGAATATTGATGCACCGGGAGTATACAATGACCTACATCCAAAAAAATGTTACAACTGGTAAGGATAACCTCTCAGAAAGATTAAAAAAAAAAAAGAGAGAGAAAAAAAAGCAACTTTATTTTAAATGTGCTTGCTTATATACAGTCTTCTTAGTGACACAATATTATTTTTATGGTGAGAGGTAGGGGGAAAAATTGTTATGTGGTCAATGGAAATGCATTTGCAAAATTGGGAGTGAATATTCTTCAAATTTTTCTGGTTTTCTGATAGCATTATTTTGCAACCTTGCAATTTTGGCCTTTTTTAACTGTTAGTTAATTTATTTTTTTAAACTGTTACTTTACAGATAAATGGAAAGATACAGATAGAAAAACTACAGGTATTGAAGTTCTTGGAAGGTGATTCATAAGGAAGACATATGTTGTGAAACTTCTTTAAAATGAAGTGGCCCAATTGACAAGATGAAATGACTGTAAATTTAGATATTGTTTTGAAACTTAAATATTCAATCCACGTTAGAACATAGGTTTAAGCAAGAATTTCCTTGCTGGAACAAGATTTCTCTCAAGATTTCCTGTGCTTCAACTTTCATTTTTGATGTTCTTAAAATCAGAAGGCATAGAAAAAAATGAAGAGTTCGTTTCATGCATAGATTTCCAGTCTTCTAACATTGAAGGCTCTGAAGAAAAGTAGTGTGGCTGATATTCTGCTTGTTGTATGGTCTGACTGAAATCATGGGAAATTCTGAAGCAGTGTGTGAAAAAATAATTATTTTCATATTGGGACTAAACATTCATCACACTTCTGATAATTTATTAGTTGTGTAGCTTAATTTTCCTAAAATAATGCTTAATAATGAATTTCAAGATTGTGGTATCATTATTAGGCAGAGTGTATTTATGCTTTATTTGTGTTTTCAGAACTATTTTGCTCGAAACTTTTATAACATGAGGATGTTGGCGTTGTTTGTTGCCTTTGCCATCAACTTCATCCTGCTTTTTTATAAGGTATGTTTATCACACTGTTGCTTTTAAAGTTGCATTCTGAAAAACATTCAGGTTTTGTAGACTATTTTCTATTGTAAAAAACAAACAAACAAAAACTGCCTACCCTAGCAGAGTAAATACCTTTTTCAGACTGATAGTTCAGAAATGTAACAGAGATAGCTGATAGGTTTGCATGAAACACACAAATAGCTGTTTCCAGAGTTCCGTGCTGTGACAGATGCAGCAGGGTAAAAGTATCTGTCCCTCATATGCTCCATTGGTACATTGACTCAGCCAACTCCAATCTTCACTGACAACTTAAGCTAATACACCTCAGCTGAGATCTCTCCTTGTGTCCTCATGCTCCCCTGAGAGAGTGTGTACAACTGTGTAGAATATCACAGATCATCTTTGTCAAGGTCTGTACAAAATGTAATACAACATGCAATGCAAGATTTTCCAGATTCAGTTTAGTTCTTGGAAGAACCCTGCTCATAAAGATTGCATGTGGCAATATCAGGAGTTCTTGGGGTTTCTTCAAAGAGGACTGTGCCCCTTCTTGAATTCAAGGTGATAAATTCAGTATGGTCCAAGTTTGCAATGGAAAGAGAGTAAGAGAAAATCAACACTGTCGTAGGTTAGCATAACAAGATGAAGTGGTCTCTGTGAAATATTCCCTGTGGACATTTTTCTGGAAAAAAAATTAAAATTCCTCACGATTCTGTTGTCCTTGATGAGATTGTTTTCAGTTGTACTATTTAGCTTGTAGTAGTATAAAACATCTGTCAAAGGAATACACCTATAATATTAAGATTTAAGTGATTTAAACAGGTCTCCACCTCTGCTGCGACAGAAGAAAAGGAAGTTCCCGTGGTGTCTACTGGAGAAAATATGAAGTTGGACAGCTTGGAGAGCGACAACCAGAGAGTCATTGCAGTGCATTATGTCCTGGAAGAAAGCAGTGGCTACATGGAGCCCACACTGCGGATTTTGGCCATCTTACACACAGTCATCTCCTTCTTCTGCATCATTGGGTATTACTGCTTGAAAGTAAGCAAAGCTCAACGTTGTTTTTTCTACTAGCTGCCAACTTTTTGTCCGCTGAGTGGCATAAATTGGAACAAAGTTGTAGCAACTTTTCTTAAACAAGTTGAGAAATCACGTAAATACTATTCTGCTAGTGTAATCTACAACAAAAACTGAGTTAGGTGAATTGTGAATTCAGAATGTTCCAGGTGAGAGCCTGATTTACTGGTCTGGCATTGGATCACAGGATCACTGTTTCCACAGTTACTGTGTCAGGCAGACAATTATAGCAGTAACATATCAGGAACTTCTTCTGACTGTCAAGCAGTGAATAGACATGGAGTGTCTGTGTTACTAGTCAGTCAGCTGGGTCATTTGTAAAGCATATTGTGCTTTGGAGTACAACTGCTGTGTGTTGTGACAATGTCCTCTTTGCATACACGCTCTGATAATTGTGTTTGGGCAGGAACTTAATGCCTTACAGAAGATCTCTGTTGTGGTGGTAAGAATTAAAGATGCTGCCTTTAAAGGCAAAATGGTGCTTCTGTTTTGGGAAGACAAAATGCCATGCATCTCTGGAGGCAGGAGGATTATATCTGGGATGAAATTTTCCCCATTTTTATACTCTTGTCCAGGCAAGCAATGTAGGTCAAAATGCAAGAGAGGGTATTAAATTAATTAGACCTTTATTCTGACCCAATATGGTTGCTTATTTGTCTTTACAAGTATAATTTCCAATTAAGATTTTATATGGCCCTTGATATAATTCTTTTCTTCTTTTAATGGATAATAATTTTTCTACGCCAAAAAGATGCATCATGCTGTTACATTAATTGTTTGATTTTCCTCTGTAAATTAAGTTCCTCTGCAGATCAGTAAATTCTAAAAACATTTTCCTTTTTCACTGGTTGGCATGAACAGTGAAAACTCAGATTCCTGGCAATGGAGGTGTCCTCTTCTACTTCACAGCTTTTTATCCTCTTGAACTCTTAATGATGCTTTCCCACAATATTCTTTTCAACTACATTTATTATCTGACTAGAAGTGATAGACATTATCGTCATTATTTACTATGAAGAATTGCATTCTTTCCAAATCTGAAAAAAAGGAAATTACCAAATGTGGTTTCAGTCTCTGTCTTTGGAGATGCATTGATTTCAGTATTAAAAATATTTGTAACTGCAGTTCTATGTACATTAGCTTCGGGAGAATGTTCCACATGAAATCCACTACATTTTTCTCAATTAGTTATCTGAAAATAAGATCAGTACTATTGTTACTTTATATAATACAGTAACCATCGTAATTTAGTCTAATTTTCATTGCTATTTTTTCAGTATACTCGTGACAAGTCATGACTAGTTATACAGACACCATTGCAATGTGGATGCATTTTGAGGGCCTGTGAAGTAATTACAGCAGAATTTACTTTCAAAATAAAAACCTAATGAAGCAATCCACTGTACATGTTAACACAGCAAGGCATGCATTTCCATTGGTAGCAGACTACTAAGTAAAACATACTCTCCTGAGACCACTAGTTACACCTGTTTTCTCAGAATGTACTTCTGATTGTTATCCAGAATACAAAAATGAGCTGTAAGAAAAGCTTGATCCTTACTGTTCAGGTGTCTGCTGGCAAAGAAGCAGAGATATCAAATCAAATACACGGAACGTGAACTATGTTTAAGGATTTTTAACTGCTCACAATCTGTTCTCCATGCTGTGAAACTTCAAGAATTCTTTAACAAATGAAAGGCAATGTCTAACACCTTTGGATTTCCAAAATGCAATCCAAAACTGTTATCCCAAATGAATATTTTAGAACTAGAATTTCTAAGGATTTCAGGATTTTTTAAAAAAATATTTTAGCTCCCTTTTATATGACTAGTTCTCATAGCTCCATGGAACTATTTTTATTGAAAGGACCTTCAGATTTTTTGGTCATCTTATTACAGCTGTGCAATACACTCTTAATTCTGTGAGTCTGTACTAATTGGTCGCTCTGCATCTATACATTCAGAGTGTTCTGGGCAGTCACCAATTCCTTTAATTTTTTTAACTACTATTTTAGAAATGTTCAGTTTCTGCATTTAATTTTTCTAAACAAACAGCCTTTCCTCTAAGTTTTCAGATATCTCAGTGCATTTTAACTAATTTCTGTTATGTTTTTTCAACTGCAGGTTCCGCTGGTAATTTTTAAGAGAGAAAAGGAAGTAGCAAGGAAATTGGAATTTGATGGGCTATATATCACTGAACAGCCCTCAGAAGATGATATTAAAGGGCAGTGGGATAGACTTGTAATCAACACACAGTGAGTTTTTGCTTAGTCTATCTTAACAGTTTTGTAAGGAGTTATTCTTTTTTATTATTAATTATTGTTGAGCTGCATCGAAAGCGGGGTGGCCAGCAGGACAGGGGAGGTAATTGCCCCCTCTATTCTGCCCTTGTAGGCCTATCTAGGAAGCATTACTTTTGGAGTAGCTTACATATTAAGGAGGAAAAAAAACCCAAGTAATTTCTTTTGACAAGCACAGTGATGATTGTTTATTGCTGTCAGCTCAAGAGTGAGCTATGGCTTGGATACTTTTATTGGCTCTTGAAGGCCCTCCTTTGGGAACATATTTAAAAGTCTGACTCTTTGCCTGTTGGAATTATGTGACTCAAATGCTTTGGAACCTTGTCTGTTAGCCACCAGCTCAGTTGCCCTTTTGCAGACATGCTAGTGTGATAGGCTCAATGCCATTTCGTAACTTTCATTCCAGTGACTACCTGAATTGCCTGCTGGTGACAGCAACAACACAGTCTCTTAGAAACAAATCAGTATATAATTTCTATATTTTAGTAAGTATTCTATCTCTTTACGGCCATCTAAAATGTGCTCTTTTTTCATCTGTGTTTTTCAGGTCTTTTCCAAACAACTATTGGGACAAATTTGTGAAAAGAAAGGTAAGGGTTATTTTAAAAAATGTATATGAAATTAAAGTAAAGCTTTAATGCATGTTTTTTTCATTTTTGAAAGAAGTGTAGTCCACATTTCTTCAAATATAACTTTGATTCAATATAAATATTTCTATATGCCATTTTAATATACACACAATTCCTTACCTTATGTTAACAGCTTATGGGTGGCTTTTTTATTGTAATTTGGATAGCTATTCTTTACAACATGTTTCATGTATATGACTTGTATAAACCGGAAATTTCAAATACGTTCATGAAATTCTGTAGAGATGTGTACACTTTTAAGTATATTACATCATACATAAATTGTTTTGTCTATGTGTATTTATATGTATTTATATATATGTTAGAAGAAATATATTATGCTGAATTTGACAGCCTGAGATAGATGAGGTTGCTACAGCTTCATGGCCTCAGGCCAAGTAGTAGAGAGGCAGAAGTGCACGTATGTACCTGTGTGAATGGCCAGACAGACAGAGCACACATGAATATGTGTGGCACCAATATCCTCATCCTGTTCCTCTCTCTGACTGAGAACGATGGAGATTCCTTAGTGTACGCGTATGTACAGTGTGATTCCTCCCATCAGCTGGGCTCAGACACTCAGTCTGCCCAATAGCTGCCCCTGGATTGCAGTGTCTCCATTTTGTGGTCCCAGGACATAGGAGCCCCTGAAGCTGCTGCCCCACTCCAGTTGCTGGTACGGTCTTACTCGCATTCTCACACATGCATAGTCAGCTGGTCATGATTCCCTTAATCTTGTAGCTGACCCCTCTGTTCCCTTGCACCTAGAACTGGCTCCTAGAAACCCACTCTCCACTGGCTCCCCACCAACTTCACCTCCTTGCCTGCTAGGCTGGCTCGACCTTCATTAGTGAACACAGACTCATTTGCATACCTGCATTCACTCCCATTGCTGCACCATGAACACACAGTCCCCTCTAACCTATGGTCGGAATCTAGTTGCTGCATTCACACCCCTGTATGCACATACAAGCACACAGTATAGAGTTCCTTAATCACTAAAGAGTTAGTAAGTAATTTATAAGGAGATCAGATAGATTGAGATGATTAGGCATAGGGCATAGCATAATAACAGCACTGACCAGCAAATGACAGACACCCTACTGCCCCTTTTTATCCCCTTACTCCTGTGTTTGCTCACGCTTATTTCTCCCCAAATCACATAAATCCATCTTGTTTCCCACTTTTGATTCCCCTCCATAACATGCAATAAGTCTTGTCTGATTTCCAAATGCTCTTCCCCTGTATCCCATAATATATCTCACATCCCTAGGCAGCTGCATCTGTTAGTCTAAAAGGTGATCTGAAAGTCTTCTTCAGTGACTCAGCTTGGCAAGTTTTGGATACTGGGAGTCAGTCTTTTCTGGAACAGCCCTGGGAGGAACCAGACAGGGAGTCAATTTCTTGAAATCAGTAATTTGAGTTCCTGCTTGCTGTTGTTCCCTGTGCTCCTCTGGCTGTGGAGATTGGCCTTTGATGGGCTGTTGGCTCCTGTTATGGCTCTGGGAGTAAGGGAAGGTATTATTTAGGCTCTCCCCACACCATTTTCTCTCTGTGCTCCTTTGTAGACATGCAGAAGAGCTTTTGTCACATAACCTGATTGTCATCTTATCAAAAAATAAGTCCTCTGTAAGCAGAGGCTATTGAAGGTTTTCTTTTTTTATGAGTATTATGTCAAATGTTTTCTCAATTTTTTCCTAGAAACATAAACAGCAAGAGCAATCTTCTTATTTTGTTTGTCCATGATTGAAAAAGAGGGTATATGTGTTGTTGGATCAGGTTTACCCCTCTTTCGGAATGCTTAAATACCACCCTTTAGCCAATTCTGGAAACAAGTTTTTTGAACTACTAGCAGAAATTTTGGTAGTAGAATTTTTAGGTCACCCTGTCTAAAAAATTATTTGAGTTGTGTATTCACTTTGCTCTTGAAAGTGTTATTGCTATCTTTGAAGTTGTTAGTTACGTGTTTCTATCTGTCTGTCTAAGCAAAGAGGAGACTTCACCTTGAGTGGAGTACTCAAGAAAGAGAAGAAAACTACATTGTTTCTGTCAGTTTAGTCGGTTAAGGCTTATAGGAAGTTGCTATTAAAAAGGAAAATGTATGTTTTTAAATTGTGTGGAATGTTTAATACTTTGGCTGAAGAACTGCTCTGAACACTGAGAAGTGCCTTCGCATACAGTATTTTGAAAATAATGTTTTATTTATGATATTCTTAAACACATACTTACGCACACAAATTCCTCATGCTAGTGAATGATCTATAGCCATTACGCACTGCTTTCAGGCATATGACAAAGAAGGCTCGTGTCTAAAAATTTCAAAATATATCAACAAAGTCTTTAAGTATTACTTATTAGAAAGATGGCAAAATATCATCTCTCACCTGTGGGAGTCATTCAGTTATGATCTTTTTATTCACAATTTTATACTTTGAGTGCTGCTTTAAAAATGAAGAAAGACTGATGATGTTTAGTGAGGAGCTGTGCATTTAGTGAGAATGAGGACAAGCAAAAGTTCTTTTCCAGAAACATTTCACATGAAACACACTAAATTTTGTAAGAAATAGACACTGGATAGTTTGAGTTCACTCAAAAACATTTGAGCTCCATCTTTACCAGAAAGATTTTGTGAATCCTATAAGTTCGCTCGAAAACATTTAACTCTGTCTCTCTGTTAAAGATCTTGTCATTCCTACATACGTTATCTGTATTATATTATTCATTGCGTTATTAACTATCATCAAATCATAAACTTATGCAATGATGCTAGTTAATGAGGACATTTATCATAACTTTTTCAATGTGAAATACTTCCCCTTAAAGAAAAATCTGAAAGTTTCCATCAACATATTTAAGCTATTTAAAGAAAAATTAAAAAGAATAAAAATTTTTTTGTTTCTTAAAATAATCATGAATAAGGGTCAAATACTGCCTTCAAGAAATCTTACTTTAATTAGAGCTTTTCATATAGATAGAATAATCAAAACATCTCTTGCCTGTGTGAGCTAAACATGTTGGGTTTTTTTTGCCAGTGACAATATTAACTTAGTTATTCTGCTTCTGCTGAGTTGTTTTCCTCTCTCTGTTTTCATTAAATGAGTGGCAACATCTCATCTTTGACAAGCCCTCTTGCCTCAATCAAAGTGATTGATATTAGCAGGAAAAAATTATTAAATAATATGATAGGCAGATAGAAACAAACAAATGAAAAAAAGATCATGCATGTTAAACTTCTTGTCTTTGGAAACCAAACTTCTACCCAACTGCTTCTCTTGAATGTTTCTCCTAACTTTAGGTCATGGATAAATATGGTGAGTTCTATGGCCGTGACAGAATCAGTGAGTTATTAGGAATGGACAAAGCTGCTCTTGATTTTAGTGATGCTAGAGAAAAGAAGAAACCAAAGAAGGATAGCTCCTTGTCTGCTGTGTAAGCATTTTCTTCTTGTTTGGTTTTGTTTGTTGTTTTTTTGTTTGTTTTGGCATGGTTTGAGGGTTTTTTTGTGGTGTTTTTTGTTGGTGGTTAGAACTGTGAAATCAAAGCTTGTCATTTAGGTTTGAATTTTCTTACTGTATGACTTCTCTTTTATACAAAAATGGCTATATAAGATAAAAGAATTCATAAATTGAATTACATTGCAAATTAATTCATTATAGAGCACTTATAAAACAAATCCCCTTTTTCTTATGTGTGAAGACTCATTTTAATGTACAGCTGCTTGAAAGCATCACATTCTTTCTGTTCTAATAGTGTTGATATAACTGGGCTGGAAACTCATATTTGCGATTTTCTCTGTTCAAACAGAACAAAAGGACAAAATTGGCACTGTACATCTTTGTTTCAAGGAAATGGTGGAATATATTTAAGTGATATTGATAGTGACTAGTAAAAGCTTGGAAGCTGGATGATTAGTCTTCACATCTTTACATAATTTGTTTTCCCTAAACTACACACTTGTCGGTACTTGCCAGACATGAGAAAAATCTCCTAGACAGTAGGAGACAGAATAATAGTATTCCTTTTTCATTCTTACACAAGAGATGAAGAGATATCCTCAGTTTTTGCAGACCACTTTTAATGCTGTAGAGATTCTAATGTAAGGGCATGTGGATAATTTTCTATAACGGTAGCACTTACCAATGTATTTACTAGAATTATGTGAAATAGACAATAGGGCTGCTAGTAGATGAGAACTGCGCTGTGGCAAGGGCTGTTTTTGTAAAGGTGGAACTGATAAATAAAAATGGAAGAGTAAAACCAAGAAAGGGGAGCCCACATAAACAACCAAAAATGTAGTGCTGAGATCCAAAGGCTCTGTGGCATTGCAATACTAGATACAATTTAATAATGTGGCAGAATTACTTTCCAGAATACTTTCTTGCCTGCTGTTCTGCTGGGTAGTAGAACCCATGCTTGGATTTAGAAACACATTTTTTTTTGTAATTGTTGTTTTTGTTATTATTGATTAAAAAAAGACAATGAAACTGCCTAGTCTTCCCTGTGTGCTCGTGACTCATATTTAGGGAGAAAATTGAAATAATATTTGTGTTGATATCTTGGAAAAAATGAGAACATAATGAAGCAGTTGAAGACTGTTGAAATGCTTGTTTTAGAATCATACCTTTCTTTTATATTTCTAATGTCTGCTTTAGTTCATGTACATTAACAGCAACAAAAATAAATTATGATTTTATGCAACTTTCACACTCTCCTTGGAGAAATCATTCCATACTTATTGGAGATGAATGTGCTGTGGGAAAATAAACAACTATGACAGATTTTCAGAAAATCACATTCTTCAGAAATTTGCATTTATCTACTCTATACCAGGTTCAAAACTGCACGCTTATGAAGCTACCCAAACTCAAGCATCCTCCAGATGTATTTAGATATTTACAGCACAATGAAGAGTGTAGCATCTTTAGAAGCAGTCCTCAAGCTCGGCTGGATTCAGTGTTAGCAAATGAGTTCACTTACAACAGAGTGACTTACATTGTAGACATTGATCAACTACAGGTCTGATGACTCCAAAATAGTGTGTAGTAATCTATTTTTCTGCTTTTCTTTCAGGTAGGTCTGTTCCAGAGTAAAAGTGAATTAGGAAAAGGTTCTAATGTATTTCAGCTTGAGATAAATCAGCTGTAATGCCTTATGTTTATGAGGCAGTATGCTTCCTGTAGACTGTGTTGCATAACTTCTTATTTTGTTCTTATATAAAATGTGATTTATTTATTTACTTTTACAGGCTAAACTCCATTGATGTTAAGTATCAGATGTGGAAATTAGGAGTTGTTTTCACTGATAATGTAAGTTTATCACTATGTGTATATATATATATACACACATTTATACCTTCTTAAAAATATACTCATCTTACCGTGAAGGGCTTCAGAGAATATATGAAATACTCTGTATCATATTTAATTTACTTCATAATGATCTTGGATGTTTAAAAAGACAATGTCCAAATCTTTTCCCAGTTACATGAGTATTAAGAATCTCAGTTTGTTATACTACCTCCCACCTCTCCCCTTCTGATATATTTATTTATTCAGGAAGAATAAGCAAGTATTGTGCTGTAAAACTGGGAAAATATCTGTATACATTCTAATTTAAATTTTTCATGTTGTTCGAAATCTTTACATCTGCAGTCACTTGAATATTTCTGGAGCACATTCAGATCAGTATAGTTAATGTTTGTGGAATTACTGTAATTTATATCACTGAAACTGTTAGTAAGATTTGACACAGAATGAGGCTAATGATTTTACTCATTTGAAAAATGAGTCTTAAAAAAGGAATGATAAACAAGACCCTTTAAATACCTTGCAGTTTAAGATATTGCTCATCTTATGAATGCAAACAGTGTTATGATTATGGTTCACCTGTCTCAGCTAATTGCTGGGGAACAAATCATTTTGGAAAAAGGACTGCTGGAGGATGAAGATGTGATCTGCCTTCAGTCAGGAGGACTGGAATTTGCAGGTTGAGTTTGGGACGGAAACTCATCAAGTCCACAGAATGCATGACCTGTAAAGAGTTTGAGATTGTTCAGGATTATGTTGTCTGAAATTTCTCTTATAAGTATGTACTTATCCTTAAGTCCAATAAAATTTAAATGATAGAGGAAAAAGTGAAATTAACATTTGTAGTAACAGTAAACTATATGAATTGTATTAAACAGTTAAGTAGCAGTTTTAGTAGTTTGAATTAATTTTAGCGTTACTTTTTGTCATTTCATTTGTCACTAACCTCCTTAGTGTATCAATATTTAAATGTAAACATCCAGAAATTTATAACCAAAAAAAACCATTTCAATCAGAAAACTTTTTGTGCTATAAACATTAACAATGGTTTAACAATGTAAAAATGAGTTTTTAAAAATGGAAATATAGAATTTGTCGATTTTGACCATTTCTTGTGGACTCTGTGTTTGCAGATTTAATATTTTAGAATAAAGAGAAAATTCTCAAAGATTGTGTCAGAAAAAAGTCACAGTTTTCTGTTTAATTGGAAAGCACATTCAAGCAATTTCTACTTTTCATAAGCACTGTGAATTAAGTTAGGCATAATAGTCATTAATTTTATTTTGTAATGTAGTTGTTTTTTCTGTTAGTCTTTCCTTTACCTAGCTTGGTACATGACCATGTCAGTCCTTGGCCATTACAACAATTTTTTCTTTGCTGCTCATCTCCTTGACATTGCAATGGGATTCAAGACATTACGAACTATACTGTCATCAGTGACCCACAATGGCAAACAGGTATTAACTGTCATCTCTTTTCATTGGTCTGTTCAGAAGACCTAGAAAGACAACTGTAACTGTATTTTTTTTTCCAGCTTGTCCTAACGGTGGGGTTACTGGCAGTAGTGGTATACTTGTACACAGTAGTGGCATTCAATTTTTTCCGAAAGTTCTACAACAAAAGCGAAGATGGTGATATGCCAGACATGAAATGCGATGATATGCTAACAGTAAGTCTTAGTTTGCTTTCTACTTCTTTTTTTGGAAACAGTTATATTTTTCTCCTTCTCCTTTATGTAATTCCTGTTCATACAACAGTATTATTTGCCATCAACAGAAAGACTAATGGAAGGTAAAGAAACAAATTCATGAACATCCCTTGAACAACTGGATATACCCTGTTCATGTTTAAATGAATACTTCTTTAAAGGCATAAAATAAATATGGTAGTATTCTTTATCATAGTTTCTGCAAAAATGAAAACCAACTTAAAGCTCAGTCAGTTAAAGGGCTGAATCTATAGGTTCTATAGAACCTGTAGAACTTGAGGCCATTCCCTCTAATCTTCCGGTAGTTGCATGGGATAACAGGCCGACCTCCACCTCACCACAACCTCCTTTTATGTAGCTGTAGAGAGCAATGAGGTCTCTCCTGAGCCTCCTCTTGTCCAGAGTAAATAATCCCAGTTCCGCCAGCCTCTCTTCATAAGACTTGGGCTGCAGACCCCTCACAGCATTGGTCTCAGACTCTTTCCATCATTAGCCTGTCCACTGCACAAACGACCTCAATGGTTGTTTGATGGTTTTTGTTATTACTGGATGGTGATTTTATTGTTGTTGTTTTGTTTTCCTTTTTTTATTATTATTATTTTTTTATTTTTGTTTGAAATGCCAAAAATGGGGCAAGTGATTCAATTTTGAGCTCAGGGGAGTGTGAGTTGAAAAGGGAGTGGTTTTGGTGGCTGTGGTATTTGCTACTTGCACATTACCACATGCTGAAACTTTTGTACCTCAATCATGATATGCTGCTAGGTTTAGGGTAATCAAATATGAAGTCTTTTTGAATTGAGACGTAAGTACAGACCATGAAATGCTGCAGTTACAGCTTCACAGGAGCATTTCTGTTCTCTCAGAAATGTACATAATGTGAAATAGAAATAAGAACTTGACATTGTCTAGTTGCTAGAAGGTAGAACAGTTCTGCCAGTTACTGAATTTGCTGCAATGGATATTTTTAATTGCAGATGCAGAAAACTTTGTATCCTTTTGTTTTGTTCTGTTTTTTTAGTGCTACATGTTTCACATGTATGTTGGAGTACGTGCAGGTGGAGGCATTGGTGATGAAATAGAGGATCCAGCAGGAGATGAATATGAAATCTATCGGATTATCTTTGACATCACTTTCTTCTTCTTTGTGATTGTCATTCTGCTTGCCATTATTCAAGGTATGTGTTTATAGCTTGCAGTGACTGAAAGCATTATTTAAGCAGTACATGGATCTCAGTGCTAGAGATACTGCATGCCTAGGTTTCAACCAGGACACTAGGGCAGATCAAAAAGCAGATTTATAAGGTAAATGACACCAAGATGATGTTTATTTGTGTGCTGTTCTTAGTCTCTACATAAACAACAGGCTCTGCCTGGATCAGAAGAAACAAAAAAGCTACTTGCTATGAGAACACTGATGTCACTAGAGTTTCTATCTTCCCTTTGTCCCATCTAAAAGACTCCTGTACTGATGTCACAAAAGAAGTGATTAGAAAGAATTACTGTCAGCTGTTAGGTAAATTATAAAATTTTTACATCGATAAGAATGCTTTCTCAGTTCCTACAAGGGTGTTTAGAAGGCAACTCTGAGCTTCCATTAAGCTTATAACTCTTACTGAAACAAATTGTTTTCAAGGTCTTGGGGAGGGTGCTTAATTTTTCATAGCCTGCTGTGTAGCACAGCTCAGACTACTTATTCATTTTGTGACTGACCTAAGAGTAGAGGCCGTAGCTGTCAAGCTTTGAGTATTATTGTCATCTGGTATTCATCAGTTTTACAGCTCAGTAGTTTCAGTAATGATCACGGAATCAGTCTGTACTTGTGTTAGTGTAAGTAAAGGGAGAATCGTTAAGAATTTATGATCTGAGCCATTGAGTCTGTGGTTTTAATTCTTTCTGTATCTCCCTGAGATGGTCCCTTACTTCTGTAGAGCTTTGACAGTGGAACCTCAAACTAAGTGGCAACCACAGTGACAGAGGGTGCATAAACTCTGGGCCTCTTTGCATCTGCTGTGTAGTAAATTCCTGAACACTGTTAAATGTATTGTAGTGTTCTTTCTTTGTTAAAGCTTCCGTCATTGTAAAAGCACGTGTCTTTCCATACTGAGTCAAGGCTAGAGTTCTGCAAATAAAACAGAAATCTGCTTATACTATATTTTATAATTCCAAATTATAGTGACAGTTACAGGTAGCTGTTTTCTTGCACTAGCTGATTTTCCTTCATATATCTAGATGTTTTTGTGGTTTCTGGAAGTTATAACCGATTCTACTATTTCTATTCAAGAGTATCATTTAATGTTCTTTGTCAGTTGTCCCTGGATTTCCAAATATTCTTTGTCATGGTTCTTGAACATTAACTATTATTCTGTCTTAATCCCTAGGGTTAATTATTGATGCTTTTGGTGAGTTAAGAGATCAGCAAGAACAAGTTAAGGAAGACATGGAGGTAATAACATACGATTGCTGAACTATATCCTATTTTCAGGCTTTCTGGACATCTGTGCTCAGTCAAAGGGTGATACTGAAAGGAGAATAAATATACAGTTCTGTACAGGATCCAATGCTCTTACATCTCAGTTCATCTGATAGAGAAAGTAAACGAGAGAGAATTTACTTATTGTTTTTATTTTCTGTTTTATTTAATTATTGTAGGAACTCATCATATAATCACAGAATGGTTTGGGTTGGAAGGGACCTTTAAGATCTAGTTCCAACGCCCCTTCTACAGGCAGAGACACCTCCCTCTAGACCAGGTTGCTCAAAGCCCCATCCGGCCTGGTCTTGAATGCTTCCAGGGAGGGAGCATTCACCACCTCGCTGGGCAACCTGTTCCAGTGTCTCACCACCCTCACAGTAAAGAATTTCTTCCTAATGTCTAGTCTAAATCTACCCTCTTCCAGTTTAAAACCATTTCCCCTCATCCTATAGCCACATGCCCTTATAAAAAGTCTCTCCCCAGCTTTCCTGTAGGCCCCCTTCAGGTACTGGAAGGCTGCTGTAAGTGCTATAAGGTCTCCTCAGAGCCTTCTCTTCTCCAGGCTGAAGAGCCCCAGCTCTCTCAGCCTGTCCTCATAGGGGAGGTGATCCAGTCCTCTGATCATCTTCATAGCCCTCCTTTGGACCCACTCCAACAGCTCCATGTCCGTCTTGTGTTGGGGGCTGCATAACTGGACGCAATATTCCAGGTGTGGTCTCATGAGAGCAGAGTAGAGGCGCAGAATCACCTCCCTTGACCTTCTAGTCACACTTCTCTTGACGAGAAAACTCTGATAGAATTCAGGTTCTGAATAACATTTAGCACTCCTTGATATACATTGTGCAAGTGGCATGCTATTGACAGCTCTTAACTTGTATGGGGGCACAAACTGTCTGCACTGTTATTCTGCACTTAGCTTATTTTGGGTTTGTTTGCCAGTTCCTAGTGTTCTTTAATACCTTTTGTAAGTATAGCCAGTTTTTTTCTGACAGTGATAAATCAACAAAAAGCCAACATTTTTATTTTTCTTGTGACCTTTTAAACTTCAGATTATTTTCATTTTTGTAAACAACAAAAAATATTTGTTGCTGTACATTATAATGAACTCCATATCTATGGCTATTTAAGTCTTTTGAATCTTGTGACTAGAGGTGTCTAACACTCATTAACACTGTAATGATGCAGTTCATTTCTGGTGTAATTTTCTTGGTTAATCTATATGTGAAAATGTCCAGTACTTTCTGGTTTTCTGTTCTGTCATTCAAGTGTGAATATAAGAAATCAGAAATATGTTGAGAACAAATGTGTTGTGTAATATAAAAGCACATTCAGGTTAAAAACTCAAGCATTGAGGTAGATATTGCCTTGTGCTACAGTGAGTATTGCTGACAGCATTCAAGGGGAAAAAAAATCGACTTTGGCTGTTCAGTGCCATTCATTCTCCTCATACCTGCTCACCTACTGGTGTCAAGATTGACTGGTTGATTGAACGTTAATACGTTATTTTGATGGCAGTTAACCTTCTATTCAAGTGTCTTGTCTGAAGCATCCAGTCTCAAACTTCAAAAGTGAAGCTTTTCTGTTCAATGCATATTATAGTTGATGCATTGGTATTTTGAAGAAAATTACTACATTTGGGGTGTCTTTTTTCAGAGGGGTACAGAGATGCATTGTGTCTGAGTGTTGATGTATTCTGTGTTCTTTCTTTTAGACAAAGTGCTTTATCTGTGGAATAGGAAATGACTACTTTGATACAGTGCCCCATGGCTTTGAAACTCACACACTGCAGGAGCACAACTTGGCCAATTATTTGTAAGTACGGTAAAAATGAACTTCATGTTAACTCTGCAAGTACCTGATTATTACGTAAATAAGAGTCATTATAGATTGGCTTTGATGTGCACTCATGTTGCCTGAATGAACAAGGGAGATAGTTCCTTCTTTTTTTTTGAATAGAGTTAAGGACAGATAAAATGTTGTTAGCAAAGTTTTTTTTGCCTTAGTGAATAGATGGAATTTTTGTGGAGGTAGGAGCAGGAACTTTACAGACTTCAATATATTCTTTCCAATTTGGTTGTGAAATACCCATTTTGTGTGAGCTAGGAGATAAAAACTGGGAACCTGGTATGTGACTAGTAAATATCCCCAATTTCTTAATTTTATTAAGGATTTATTACTTTTTTTAAAAAAATTCCAATTACTATTCTCTATCTCCAAGTTAGTGTTTGTGGACAAGAAATGTCTATTATAATTTTCTGATAGAAAGCTTAGAAATTCTTCATATAAAGAAAGTAGTTATTTATTGCAAATCAAATGGAATCTTGTGCATTTTGGCATATTTTTCATTGAATAATAAGTGCATATTAAAAGTGAGAGGAAAGTATGTTTAGTATGTCTGGGAATATCATCATAAGTATAATTTAGGAACTTATAAACCCATGAACAGCATTTTTTCAGTATACACAACATGCTGAGAGATAACCATGAATCTGTATATTCCCTAGTGCTTCCAAATACTGTATTCACAATGCTTTATTTCATTGTAGGTTTTTTCTGATGTATCTTATTAACAAAGATGAGACGGAGCATACAGGACAGGTAGGGGAACAACTCTTTGAATGCCAACAGTTATTAAATAAAACTGATTATAAAATAGAAATCATTCAGGCTTGCCAAACTGAGAGTATTCTAATGAATAGCAGTCTATATGGTAAGTAACTTAATTGTTATACTTCTAAACGTTTCTTAGGACTTTTCTTAATTTTAGATTATCGATTCTCTAATGCTTTTATTATCTGACCTAACTTTTTAAAGCGTTACTTCCACAAAATATAAATAGACTCTGTAAACAGAAATAATGAGAAACACTTAAGCATCCTGTGAAAGCAGCATTCCTTCTTTTTTTTCTTTAAATCTCTTATTATTGTCTTTGACTTTTAATATTATTCATCAGTTAGATGATCTTATGTCCACATTTCTGGATAAATCAATATGAAATAACTCGTACATGTATTTGGAATGAAAACTGGGAGAACAATTTTAATGGGAATTTTTTTCATTGCTGTTTAGTATCTTTCAAATCTCTGAAGTCCATTTTATTTTATGTTTTTTGCTTTGAAAGGACTGATGCAGAAATTCAGTCAAATTTCTGTGATGGAAAATATTCTGCTTATGGTGGTATTTAATCTTGTGACTAGCTTTTCTTGAGCTTTGCAGTGCTCCGGGATGTGAAATGACCTGCTCCTCTTCTGTGTGCTTTCTTCTGTGTTTTTTGACTAGGTGACCAGATGTAAAATCTACTCTAAACTCATCAAATAATTAACATGATTTTATTGATTGATGTACAGAAACCGAAGAATCAAGGAAGGAAAACAATAGAGAATATTTTTTTAAGAGCCTGATTCTTTCTCATTGAATCTATTTAAGTCACTTAAATTTTGTTTCTTTCAGGAATCCTATGTATGGAAAATGTATCAAGAACGATGCTGGGAGTTTTTTCCTGCTGGTGATTGTTTCCGAAAACAGTATGAAGACCAGCTCAACTAAGCAAAGATGAGGATTTCCACTTGAAAATATGTCCACATGTTTTCCAAGTCCTTTGGGAATGTCCAATGGATTTCTTAAATCCCCAAAGCTGTGTGCTTTTGGAGCACCAAAGCTCTGTTTTTAATGACCCAACTGCGCTTTTATTTTCTTGTGTATTTGCTTTGAGAACACTGGAGTAAAGAACAATGAAAAGTAACAGCAACTCTGGAAAACAAATCAACCACTTGCACAGACAAAAGATATCCATATAGATAACGTGCACACATAAGAAGAGACTTGAGTCAGCTTCTTTCTGAAACTGCCAGATTATGCCCTTATCTATAAAATCACACATGGGTGACACAGTAGCAACACTCATTTGATCTATTTATTTCATCATCTTGGAAGGAACTATATGTAGTTCACAGAGCACTGTAAAAGATTGTTGTGGACACTAAGTTGTTGGGAAATAGTGCCTTACTATATGTGGGTTGAGCTATGCAGAAGATGAGTGCATGATGACATTGTATTTTTATTTTTCTTTCTGTCTTCCTTTTCTTCCAAGTTAATATTTATTTTGTGATTTTGGTGGATTTGGGAGGAAGGGACTTGATTGTGCACATCTTTTTATTAAGACTGGAGTGTCTCAGGACAAGATTAGGTTATTCTCATTGAGTTCAGTTAACATTTACCTTCCTCTTTAGCTTTTGCTCTTATTTTGGTAATGCTCTGATACAACACTGCAACTTTATGAAATCTTTGTATGAAGATGAGAAGACTGCAAAAAAAAAAACACTTTAACAAGAAATGTTTCATTGCATGTTTATTATGCAAGTTTAAAACAATCAAAGAAACAACCTTCAAAAGCAAGTTGATCAACATGAAAAAAACATTCACAATAATTATCTCCATAGTAATAAAGTGTTGTGGGCTTTATTGTACATCTGAAACAAGTGTCATCAGCCAACAATGTATATGTTATGAATCTGACCGTAGTTTTGGTTTCTTTTCTTTTTCTTTCTTTCATTTCTGCCACCTGTGATTGATAGTGGAGTTGAAGATTTTCTTGTTAAATTATTTTTTAAAATCAAAGCTGAAGCAATATCCATTCAGGGATCCCATCAGTTGCATCATAAAACACCAATGATGTGTACGTCACTCCATTTTGAGTCCTTTTCAATTGTAATGCCAGTCTTTACAAATAAAAAAAGAGATTCAGAATGGAAACAAGATGGTCTTGGGAGCATTTGAGGTCTTTCTTATTGAGTCTTTTTATTAATCCCTGTGTTAACTGCACCCACTTCAACACAGGCCTAAGCTTCTGTTTCATGGAGTCATAGAATGGCTTGGGTTGGAAGGGACCTCGAGGATCATCAAGTTCCAACCCCCCTGCCACAGGCAGAGATGCCAGCTGCTGGATCAAATACTAGATCAGGTTCCCATGGCCCCATCCAACCTGGCTTTAAAAAACTCCAGGGACAGGGCATCCACAACCTCTCAGGGCAGCCTGTTCCAGCAGCTCACTACTGTCTCATTAAAAAAGTTCCCCCAGCATCTAATCTAAATCTCCCTTTTAGTTTCAAACCATTCCCCCTTATCCTTTCGCTATCTACCTGTGTAAAAAGTTGGTTTTCCTCATGGTAATAAACTCCCTTTAAATATTGGAAAGCTGCAATGAGATCTCCCCACAGACTTCTCTTTTCCAGGCTGAACAAGCCCAGATCCTTCAGCCTATCTTCACAGGAGAGGTGCTCCAGCCCTTGGGTCACCTTTGTGACCCTCCTCTGGACCCTCTCCAAAAGCTCTGTATGTTTCCTGTGTTAGGGGCCCCAGACTTGGATGCAGTACTCCAGCTAGGGCCTCAAGAGGGCAGAGTAGAAGGGGACAATCTCCTCCCTTGCCCTGGTGGCTGCTCCTCTTCTGCTGGAACCCAGGATGGAACCCAACCACTGGCCTTCCAGGCTGCAAGCACACACTACTGGCTCATGTTAAGTATTTCATCAGTCAGGACACCTAAGTCTTTCTCGGTAGGCTACTTTCAAGGAGTTTTTCTCTCAGTTTGTATATATATCTGGGATTACCTCCACCCAAGTGCAAAACCTTGCACTTTGCTTTGTTGAACCTCATTAGGTTCACAAGGGCCCACTTTAAGATTGTCAAGTTTCCTGAATGAAAGTTTTATTCCTCCTGGTCTTCTTGCAATTCTGTTGCTCTACTTCATTTTCTTTGTCATAGAGGAAATTGGCTGTGTCAGTATTCTGTTATAACTAAGAAAACTTATAAGTTTTCCATTATAAGGGAATAATCGTTTAAAAAATGATAATTCTTCAAAGACAAGCTTTCAGTTCAGTGGATTATGAATAATGCTACTCTGAAATTGACATCCTGTAAAGGATTCTGGTTTTCACCTCTCCCGAATTCTATAGTATTTGAGGCCAAAGGCTGGATAGGCTGGTGATGATGGGAGGAGCAGGTACAGTGGCTAAAATTTGTATCCAGGTTTTAAATCATCCCCACCCAAGTTGTAGTATTCTTCCTAGCTTTGTTCCCTCTGTTTGGCACAACTCCATAAAACAGTTTGAATCTACCTTTCTTGGCTTTACATATTTGATTTAGAAATCAGGGATTGTAGTAATGTTCCTTTTTTGGATATAAAACATGAGAATAGTTTTCTGATGAGACAAACATGCATTTATTTGATTTTGCACATTTTGCTGAGAAATAGCTAATGATTCTGATTCATGTTTCAAGATCCCCTTGTTCTGAAAGCAATTTCAACTGGAATTTATGGGCAAATAGGAGAATTGAAGTGGCATATTTCTTTAACCTTAACTTCTGTGTTTCAAGGCTTCTGGAACATACTTCTAAATGCAGTATACTGTGAGGCAAATATGTGTGAAGTGACACTTAAGCACTGCGCTCTCTCGGTATGGCATCTACTGATTATCCGGTGAGACAAATGTTTCCTTGTGAGTATGAAAGACTTTTATTTATTGAATGAAACTAATTAATAGCTTTCACAAAAGTGACTTCCTGCAACTAAGAATTGGTTTGTTAAAATTTGCAAGATTAGTGTTCATTGCTGAAAGTGGATGGGAACTGGCTTTGGCAGAACCTCAGAGCCTGGTCGTACAGCCACCTGTGGACTGACTGGAATATTAGATTCCTGATGCATGGTATTTCCTCTTTGATTCAATGCACAAAAAGTTGCTACTAGGAGCTTTTCTCCTTTTTTAATGCTTAATACATCCAATTCAAGAAAAGAGATTTGCTTTGAAATTAAGAGCACATGATATAGGAGAATAGTTTATTTTAAATCTTCATATTTCCTGTAATTCATACTATTTCTCATCCTGATGTCCATCCACATTTAACAGGATGCAATTACTCAGGCAGGCCACCTAGTACATGATACTCACTGAGGTATCTGAGCTAGTACTGTTTGTTTTAGAATTATAAAAATGTGAAAAGAACTGTAAAGACATTGAAAGTCTTTGCTGTCTGTCCATGATGTAAATGTCCCAAGTTTGAACACAAGATGCAACTTCTGTGGTGCTTTGTAGAATTTGCAGTTATATAGACGAAATATTTATACTGGAAATAAATAATCACCTCTTGAATACCAAACAGTGGGTAAATAATGCTGAATTTTGCAATTTGACATGTGAAACGATTGAGAAGGTTCTGATTGTTTCTTACACAGTGCTAATGGAATAGGAGGAAACTGCGTGAGTTGAATACATTCTGAAAAAAAAAAAAAATAACGAAAGAAAACCAGCACAAAACAAGACAGAGAATTAGTTCATGGAATGTTCTAAAGAAGCGGTAAAAAGAGAAATAGAGAATATGAAAGAAAGTTTTTAACTGTTGAGAAGTGGGATTTGGTCATGAAAACTTCAGTAGTTCTGCTTTTACACTAACTGTTTTGATCAAACTCTTAAGAACTGTTAGTATTTTTCTGAGCTATTAGATCATCTAGGAGGTTTCTAGAGCATGTGGAAGATAACTTCCTGATGCAGCTGGTAAGAGAGCCTACCGGGGAGGTGCCCAGCTGAACCTGCTGCTCACGAACAGAGAAGGACTGGTGGGAGACATGGAGATCAGGAGCTGTCTTGGACAGAGTGACCGTGAAATGACAGAGATCCCAATTCTTAGTGGAGCCAGAAGAGGAGACAGCAAAACTGCTACCTTGGACTTCCGGAGGGCGGACTTTGAATTGTTCAGGACACTGGTAGGGGGTAGTCCTTTGGGATTCAGTCCTGAAGGGTAAAGGGGTCCAGGAAGGCTGGTTGCTTCTCGAAAATGAAGACTTAAAGGTGCAGGAGCAGGCTATCCCCCTGAGCTGCAAGATGAACTGGCGGGGAAGAAGACCGGCATGGATAAACAGGAAGCTTTTCCTGAGGCTCCAGGAGAAAAAGAGAATCTACCTCCTGTGGAAGAAGGGATGGGCTACTCAGGGTGAGTACAATCAATTTGTTAGGATGTGCAGGGAGGAAATTAGGCAAAAGCCCAGCTTGAGCTCAACTTGGCATCTGGGATAAAAGAGAACAAAAAAATTTTTACAAATATATTAACAGTAAAAGGAGGGCTAAGGAGAATCTTCATCCTCTACTGGATGTGGTGAGGATCATGACCACTGAGGATAAGGAAGAGGCTGAGGTTCTCAATGCTTTATTTACGTCTGTCTTTCAAAGTCAGAGAAGTTATCCTCGGGGTACTCTACCCCTTGATCTGGAAGTCTCAGATGGGGAACAGAATAAACCCCTCACTGTTCAGGTGGAAACAGAGACCTACTCCTCCATCTGAACTGCTACAAGTCCTTGGGCCAGATAGGATGCTCCCAAGGGTGCTGAGAGAGCTGGTGGAGGTGATAGAAAGACATTGAGGCCCAGGAGCATGTTCAGGAAAGGGCAGCGAATCTGATTGAGAGGTCTGGAGTGCAAGCCTTATGAGGAGCAGCTGAGAGAACTGGGATTATTTTGTCTGGAGAAGAGGAGGCTCAAGGCGACATTATTGCACTCTTCCTCTCCCTGAATGGAGATTGTGGTGAGGTGGGGGTCAGCCTCTTTTCCCATGTAACTAGCAATAAGCCTAGAGGGAATGGCCTCAAGTTGCATTGAGGGAGACTGGGGTTGGACATTAGGAAAAATTTCTTCTCTGACAGAGTGGTCAGGCCCTCGAATGGGCTGCCCAGGGAGAGGTGATGGAGTCAGCGTTCCTGGAATTGTTCAAGAAACATTTAGATGTTGTACTAAGGAACATGGTTTAGTGGGAAATATTGGTGGTAGGTGAATGGTTGGACTGGATGATCTTAGAGGTCTTTTCAAACCTAGGTAATTCTGTGATTCTGTCTGGGAAGTTTACAGCTAGCAGTTTTTCTGAAAATCGGTCAATAAGTAAAAAAGGATTGAAAAGCAGAATTTTTATAAAGCATTTTTAGTATAGGTACGCAGACTCATTTTTATGGCTTTCATGAATTATTTTAAAATTATTTTGTGCTGTAAGTGAGCTTCAGGATCCAAATCAAGACATAAGGCCTTATGATGTCAGCCACCATGTGTTCATAACAAAACAATGGTCTCCAGCCTAAAAGCAGAAAGCCTGAATAAAGGACAGGAGAAAATACAGAGATTCAGTATATGTATACGAAACGTCAAGGTTACAGTGGGATAATGTCATGAATACAGTAGGTAATGGTGGAAAAAATATGCCTTGTTATCACCTGCCTTATTATTCAACTTTTTATAATTCTGGAAAAAATGGTAGGAGGGCAAGCTACTTGGCCTTATGCACAGTAAGTTTTTGCTATTATTTTTTTTCCCTTCAGTAACTTGCCACTGCATAAAATCCCTCAGTCTGTTTCATTACAAGTTGATTGTTTTGTTGGTTTTTTTTGTTCCATTTTTAATCAATTTTCACTTAGTGTGTGAGATTTGGAGACTGTGCTTGCTTTTAGCCTCTGGAAAACTTCAACATTTTCATAGTGTTCTCTGAATTACAGGTGAGGATGAACATTTCAGCTGTTTCTCCGCTCAGTGTCTTTAAAGGAAGAATATCTTGCTATTTAACTCCTTTGCATTCATGAACAAAAGAAGTACCTGAGTTGAACAAGAACACAAAAGGAACTTACCTCACTAGCTTGGATGGTGAGGATTTCTAATTTGGTCCAGATGAAATAGCTCGCATGTCCATTTGAAAAGGTATTTTTTAATTTCACTATGTGGGAATGTTCCTGAAACATTGGATACAAGTCATCTTTTTGCACTAAAATGTGTAGAACTTTTGAGGGAATCATTTAAATGATTTCCCAGATGACCTAGTCCTTTGTTACTGATTGACCATAGTGATGGTGTCTTCCTGTAACTTCTCTGATTTTTCTTTCCAGCAGTATTTTTATATTTTTTTAATCTGTAACGTTTGTTGCTTATATTTTCCTATCTTGGATGCTTATAGCAGCTCAGAGAAGCAGAGATTTCAGTCCTGCTGTTTCATCTTTTGCACCAAGCTCGTATAAAAAATGTATTGATAGAAAATATGGCACTGACTAGGTAGGCATTGTTCACCTGGTTTTGTGTTCATTAAGCTGAAATGACTTTTTGAGTTGTAGCAAAAACACCATTTATACCATTGCTTTGTCAGTGTTCTAATCCCATGTGTGTTGTGTAAATACGTTCACTGCCGTTTTGCAGTATCAGAACTTCTGCATTAACTTGAGAAACTCAGATTGATCTACTTTGTTAGCAGGAAGATACTTGAGTTTCTCATATGTAATCCATTTATAGTTGTTCTCAGGTGGCACCCATGGAATAGCTACCACATAACACTAATACACACTCAGTTAAATTGACATTTTGATTTTGTAACCTATATAGTGCTATTATAAAGTGGGAAATGAGAAGAGTAAGCTGTTTCAGAGTATAGAGTTGTTTGCTGGACAGAAATGTTAATTTTATTTATTTTTATTTAAAAGCAAAATAAGATTATGGTCACATGTTGTATGAAGTGTGCTCCAAAAGTAATGCCTCCTATTTTATTATGTTGACCCACAACCTCAGAGGCAGATGTTGGTGGCATGGCAGTAGAGGTTGAACCTTCTCACCAATATTCCAATACAGTTTGTTGCCATGAGACAGATGGCAGCAGAGGGGCAGTCGGACCCTCATATGGAAGTGCATATGAAGCAATGGTGTGGAACTGAATTCGTCCATGCAGAAAAATTGGCACCCAATGACCTTCACTGACACTTGCTGAAGGTCAGTGGAGGCCAAACAGTGGATGTGAGCACAGTGAGGCTGTGGGTGGTATGTTTCAGCAGCAGCAGCAGAAACACTGGGTCTTCTCTGCTGGGGCAGGTTTTTATGAACACAGCACGCAGGCACTTGTTCATCGGTGGCAAAAATTAATAGATAATGATGGTGAGTATGTTGAAAAGTAGTGTTTTGTAGCTGAGAAATTGCTCTATCATATGGCATTATTGTATCTGTTATACTTTCCATGGAAACAAATAGGAGGCATTTCTTTCAGAGCAACTTTTTTTTGCAGCAGCAGCAGCAGAGCCATTCACAGTCCTTCTACAACCAGCTGCTCAGTGTCACCTTGCATTTTTCTCTCAGTTACAGCAAATGTCTGTGAGATAAAAGAAAAAATGCAGTAAACCAGATCAGTAAATAAACAGGCTTTTCAGTCTGGCAGCAAATTCTTTAACTGGCACTGCCATTGTGAAAATGGGTGTAGTAACACTGTGATCTGGAAATCAATAACACAGAACAAACACGTATGCCAAAGAACAAGTAACATTCATACTTAGTAGTTTTTTCCAGTATGTATTCAAGATACTCTAAAATAAGTTCATTTCAAACTTTTGTTTGCTGCCATCTCAAAAGAGAGCTTTGTAATTGCACATGGTAACTAGTCTACTGAGTAACCAGGAGCAGAATGAAACAGAGACTGATATCTTTTTGAATTGCTTGAATTGGAGTTAACAATTGTTAACTCCAAATCTGGAGAATAATTTGCATGTTAACAGATTTTCTTCAAAAGTGAAATTATTCCTTCTATTTTCAGAAAATGGAAGAGAAATGTAGGATTAGAGTTCTATGTCTAGTGAAGTTCAGACATAACCTTTTAAAACTATCATGGTTAATCCTCTCTGTCCTAAATTACTTTCAGTCAAGGAATAAAATTTCAGCATCTTTTTGTCTTCCTACTCATGACATAATCAGCTTTTGAGATATGTTAGAGCAATGCTGTGAATTGCTCTAAAATTGGTATTGAACAGAAACCTAGTCATTCACACTCCCTCAACAATTGCCATGCAGATGTCTTGTGATACCTGCTGCTGCTTCTTCCATAACATTTGGTAGCAGAAGGTAGAATTCAGCAAAGTATAAAGTTTTCTTTAGCATGTGATCATTATGTCAAAAAGCTTGAATGTTTTGAAAAGAAAAGACAACAACGTGAAAAAAATTTGAATTGACTGGGAAAAGCTGCTGAGAACTGACTTCACCGTGTTACAGTTGAGTATGTGCTGTAATCAGAAGTGGATAATTTGATTTTGAGTCATAAAGTAGATAATATATTTAGGGGAATATCTAGTAATATCAAAATCCTTAAGGAGCTCCTAGTAAGTCAACACCCTTTATCTTATGAAGACCTAACAGGTGTTTTGCTTCCTGCAGTTCAGCGGGGAGGGAGAATGGTTTGAAATTATTTTAAATTTTTCAAAAACTAAGTGAATAAAACATGATGCGCATGATGTGAGTGAACTGAAATAAGCAAATACTCATGATTTGCTGTTGTATCTCTTTGAAGATTGATGAATTGCAGAAAGTGTTATCCTCATCATTGAGCCATAGCATGCCTACAATGCAGACAAAAGTTAAGGCAGTAGAATGGATGAAATCTGGCTTAAACAGTGGCATCCAGTGAGGTTGCTGCTCTGTCCTGTGCCCAACCTAGGCTAAGAGCATTCAGTTCTGAAGGACTCCCTTCATCATATACCTCAGTGCCAAGGAAAGGACTATGAGTGACCATCTGTGTTTTCTCAGTTGCAATATTGGCTCTGTCCTCTGGCAGCAGGCAACATCCTGCTGATACTCAGACACTTGCAGAGACTTCCTCATAAGAAGTGAAATTAATTAGGCAGTTGCTCAGTCTGGATGGCAAGGCAAATCCTTATATCATTTGGTTTGTCCTAATGGAAGGAAAGGAGTATATCCATGTCATGGTTTTATGATTTTCGGTTATTGGTACTCCACATCATAACATCATGTAATGAATGTACCTGGTTCTCAGAAGAGAAGGACTACTACATTCCCCACGGTACTTTGCTCCTCTGTTACCATTTTCCAGCCAGAGGGAAAAGATAAAAGCTCGCAGTATAAAGGCTTACAGATCACGAGACCTCATCCCTTTTTTCTGCCGTCTCTCGTCTTGGCAGCACCTCGCTCTCCAGCCATCTTATCGTCGGTAGTAGAGTAAGGCCTACCTTGATTTTGGGACATTCTCTCTCTCTGTATTGGATTTATCAGCTTAAATTGTAATTATATTGTATTATAGTGTGTTGTTTTGCATTCTGATATTTTATTTAGTAAATTAGTTTGTTTCTCCTCAGATTGTTGCCGCTGTTCTTTGCTCTCAGGGCCATCTCCTTACCCTTTTCCCCTTTTCCCTTTTCCCGGGGCGTGGGCCCGTGGATCCCCCGTCCCCTTCGTCACGGAACGGGGCCAGACGCCCATAAACCATTGACAATCCACTGTGATAAACCAGTGATCCAACCAGACTTCGTCCAAAGATGATAAATTTTCAGGCACTAAGAAAAATGTTATATATTTTAAGTGTCTACATTTTATAGCAGACTAAGGGGCATCACATACTGATGTAACTATTGGACACTTTCAAAGTGTTTCACAGTATTAACCTAAAGTGTTAATAGCATTTTTAAGAGGCTGTTAGAAAAGTATTTCATACTGGTACTAGTTCAGAGAGAGTGTTTTGTTGCATTGAGCAATCAAAAATTACAAGAGTTTACTTGATAGTGATAGGTTCTCTTCACTGGTAGTCTAAGTAGCCATGTGATCACAAAAATAAATACGTGAACTCAGTAAAACCAAGGCTGCCTGATAATCGTAATCAATGAAGGAAAGATGATCAGTAATTATGATCAAAACTTTTTTGGGGGAAAAGGGAATGACTTCAGAAAATGCATATTTAATGATGTGAGTAATTAGATGTCTCTTGCAGAAGTGCAGAAAAGCAATCAAAACTGAAAGCTCATTTACAAAGGACATTCTGAAATATAATTGTTGCCGGAAAGAAAAAATACTTGATACCACATTTTTCTGGAATAGTTCTTTTGTAAGAAGGACAGGGAGCAACCTCCAGTGGTACTTGCAAAATAAAAATAGAATACAATGAAGAAATGATTATTTTTCAACAATTTTAGAAATGACTGAATTTGGTAGAGGGCAGATATATCACTGAGCACAATTTGTGTGGCAGTTTTCTAGCATGCCCACAAACTCTGAAGCAATTCAGGACCTGCATAGTCACTGCCCTGCCTGCTGAGAAACATTTACCCTCTGTTATGTGCTCAATTGTGTGCAATGCAACAAAGATGGGCTGGGGTTGAGGGAAATATCAGAAGATCATGTTTATAGGCACAGAGAGTACAAAATTATTACCAGGATGAATTCACAGGGAACTCTGAAGTCTTTGTAACTAAAATGACGCTATAAAGTCATTGAAACAGTCCAGCCTAGTTTTTCAGATTCTGGAAGAAAGCTGTAGGAGCAGAAGGCTCTGACAGTCTGACACATCTTTGGACGTCTAGCTTTTAAGATAGTGAGAAATAAGTAGACACGTCCCTATTTTCTGAAAGGACAATGAAGTGTTTTTCAATCCTGTGAGTGCTTCCTACCAAAAGCTTCCTTCTTTTTGCTATAGTGCTAGATAGAATAATACAAAAACAGCCTGATGTCTCTGATTCATAACTGTAATGAAAATATAAATAATTTGAATATATAGTATTTGAAACTGGATGTTTGCTATTAACCTCACAGCTTTTAATAGTAAGATTTTTGCACTAGGAGTAAGATTGAAACAAGAGGGTGTTTGTTTCCTTAAAAACAAACAAGTTTGTTTATTTTTAAGGAAATCATCATAAAATTGCTAGATACTTATCTTCATTAAGAGAAAGAAAATTTTACAGGTTACATTCCTATATGCATTTCCAGCTCATCTGTGTGAAGCGCATGTTGGTTACTGAAGTGTTACTGGACCTGGTGCTCACCAGTGCAGAGGAGATCATTAAAGAGGTTAAGATCAGAAGCAGCCTGGACTACAGTGACCAGGCTCAGGTACAGTTTGTAATCTTAAGGAATGTGGGCCTCCCAGTGAGTGGAGTCAGGACCCTGAACTTCTGGAGAGAGAAATTCTAGCTGTTTAAGGAATTATTGGATGAGCTGTCCTGGCAAGCTCTCCTTAGGGGCATGGGAATGGAATAGAGCTGGCAGCTCTTTAAGGACACCTTTCTGAGTGCACAGGAGGTCTCCAACCCCCAGCAGAAGAAATCAAGCAGAGGAGGCAGGAAACTGGCATGGACCTGCTAATCAAACTGAGGGATGAGAAGGAAAAGAACAGGCAGTGGATGCAAGAATGGGTGGCTTGGAAAGAATGTAGGAATGCCATCTGGGCATGCTGAGATGGGATCAGGAAAGCCAAGGTGTACATGGAACTGAACTTGGTGAGGCATGTGAAAAATAACAAGAAGGGATTCTTTAAATATATCAGTCAGAAGAGACAGGCAAAAGAGACTGTATGCCCTCTCATGAATGTGAAGGAAAAATTGACATGGTGAAGGCTGAAGACATGGAGGTACTCAGTGAGTTCCTTGTCTCAACCTTTGTGGCCAGTCAGGCTTCCCACGCCCATCGTGTCCCTGAACTTTTAGGCAGGGAGCAGGAGAGAAAAATCCCTCTCACTGTAAGAGCAAAGCTAGTCTGGGGCTCCCTCATGAGGCTGAAAGTGTGCAAGTCTATGGGGCCAGACAACATGCATCACAGGAAATGGTTGATGTAGTTGCCAAGACTCTCTCCAACATATTTGAAAAGTTGTGGCTGTGAAGCAAAGACCTAGGTGACTGGAAGAAGGGGAAACATAATTCCTATTTTTAAGGAAGGGAGAAAGGAAGACCTGGAGAACTACAAGCCCATGAGTCTCATGTCTGTGCCTGGGAAGATCATGGAGCAAATCTTCCTAAATTGATGGTAAGGTACATGCAAGATGTGGTGGTAATCTGAGTCAGCCAGCATGGCTTCACTAAGGGCAGATCATGCTTGACCAATCTGGTGGCCTTCTATAATGGAGTGACAGCATCAGTGGACAAAGGAAGGGCAACTGATGTCATCTACCTGGTCTTGTGCGAGGCCTTTGACATGGTCCCGCATCACATCCTTATCTCTAAATTGAAGAGGTATGGATTTGAAGGGTGCAGTATTCAGTGGATAAAGAACTGATTGGATGGTTACAGCCGGAGGGTCGCTGTCAATGACTGTGTGTCCAGGTGGAGGCTGGTCCTGAGTGGTATCCCTCAGGGATCCATCTTAGGACCAGTGCTCTTCAACATCAATGACGTGAACAGAGGGATTGAGTACACCCTCAGCAAGTTTGCTGACACCAAGCTGAGTGGTGCAGATGATACAGTAGAAAGAAGGAATGCCATCCAGAGAGACCTGGACGGGCTTGAAATGTGGGCCTGTGGGAACCAAATGAGGTTCAACAAGGTCAATTGGAAGGTATTGTACTTGGGTCAAGGCAGTTCCAGAAATATATACAGACTGGTAGAAGAACTCATTGAGAGCAGCCCTGCACAGAAGGACTTGGAGGTTCTAGTGGATGAGATGCTGGACATGAGCCTGCATTGTGCGCTTGCAGCCGGGAAGGAAAACAATATCCTGGGTGGCATCAAAAGAGGGGTGGTAAGCAGAGAGTGGGAGATGATTGCCCCCTCTACTCTGCCTTCATGAGGCCCTGTCTGGAGCACTGCCTCCAACACAAGAAAGGCATGGAACTGTTGGAGTGGGTCCAGAGGAGGCCATGAGGATGATCAGAGAGCTGGAGCAGCTCTCCTATGAAGAATGATTGAGGCAACTGGATTTTTTTAGCTGCATTGTTTTGCTGGAGATTGAGACACTCTTACTGGTTCTTCTCCACATTTCTTAGACATGTCCCTTTCCTGTGCTGTTTGTGTCCTGTCTAGCAGGGCGTGAGACCCAACGTGAGGAGCTGGCCAATCTGAGAGCCTGCAGAACACCCCTGCCTGGTGCTCGGAGCCATGAGCACAGGCCTGTGGGGAGGTCTGCTCAGGTCTGATGCTTTGTTATTAATGACAAACGCGTGCTCATGTGCTTTCAGTGTTCAGATATTAGTTGTTGGTGTTTTTGTACAATACCTCTTAAGCAACCAATTTTGTTCTCTCTTGACTAATTTTAGTGCTGGCTGCTTATGAGAATTTTGGGGTTTTTTTTTGATACATGGAGTTAAAATGGCTTACACAGTGAACTGCTCAGGTGTGTTATATTACAGCACTAGCATACCTGATACAGTAATTTTAGTGTAATGTGTTTGTGGATCCCACACGGATCATTCAAAACAGGCAGCATGGGTGTTGCAGATCATAAAATAAATGCCAGCTAAAGCTTGATGGAAGTCAGCATCAATTTAAATGTGTAAGAAACCGTTGCACATTGCAATACTTACTTTCTGTTTTGTTTTTTTTTAAGTCAGATTAGAAACCCTTTCCTATTTACAAGCTCTGCAAAGTCATTTTACTTTTTTTTTTTCACTTTGCTGATTTCCAGTGTATGAAAACTGCTGTTATATTGGGCAAAAGTTCCTATTCAGAACTCCCTACTTTTTCTTGAAAAAAAAACTCATAGTGCTTTTCCATGAATTTGCATCACATACTTTCTTCTTCTCATCGATTTTTGTTGTTTCAAATGATATATTTTTTCCTTCATTCATTTTTCTTGTTAGTGTTTAAACTTTTCATGCTGAAGATTCTAACAATTTCAAAGTTATTCAGCTGACTTTGAAGGACAGAATTCCAAAATATCAGCTGAACCTTTCTTTTTTCCTAGTTTTGTTTTATATTTTTTGTATGTCTCTTTAATTTTTATTTATTTGGGGATATTCTTGGAATAAGTACTATTTAAAAGTACTGTATTCTTTCTAGCACACTTCTCTACTTTTTTTTTTATTTGTGAAGTCTCTGTGGATACTAAACAAACATTTCAGAATAACATATGCTCCACTGCTATTAATGTAATGCATATCAGATATGACAGAAGAAAAAGTAATTTAAAATAAATTAAAAATCCAACACCATTCCCAATTCTTTATTACCTCTAGCAACTGCTTAAATTTGAATGTTATCACATACTTACAACCATAATAAAAACACATCTCCAATACAGTAGCGTATAATGTTCCTGCTCTGTTAATGTCAACTATGTGTAAGGTTATTTGTACAATACTTTCACTTAAAGCTTCAAATATAACCCCCAAAAAACATATTTACTTCTGTTGGATTCCTTTCATACATTAGAGGAAGCAAGAGAGAAGAACAAACAGGAGTCTAGAAATCTGCATTTTTTTTTTACTATTTTTTTGTGTCACATGTAACTCACTAATACTGATGGTTATGTAGTATAAAGGAAATAAATGCTTATTTAATATTCATTTAGTACTCTTAGAAATGTTCTAGAGGTGTTGGTGTGTAATGGATTTGAGCTCTTTTATACATGGAACTGAGACCCCACTTCTTGGTATGAAAAACTTTTGAAATCACAAAAGAAAACATAAATCATGATAAGAAAAATCATAAAATTCAGATTTGGGGACTATTTTCTGTATAGCATAGACTATTATATTTTATACAGTTGTTTGTAAGAACTTGCATTTGAAGAAAACCTCTCTCAGAAACCTTACTTTTCAGATCAAAAGGTAGCAAAGTACAGAATCAGGCTTTGCCTTATTTATTCCAGTGATTAGTCAGCCTCAGTTATAGAAATTAAATTCTTATAATGTTGCATCATCAAGAACAGTAAAAAAGTATTTTTTTCTGTGCTTATCTAAAGCACCTTATCATATCCTGTTTTTTATGCCCACAAAGGTACTTATGCTCTATTGATATGCTCTATTGATCAACAAAGTTCACTGAGATCTTCACATCTTCCTCTGTTAGATGATTTCTTCCGACCTCATTAACTATGGACTTTGAAAAACATATTTTTTCAAATGTGGGCAGCAGAAGCATATGTGCTGCAGAAGCATTTTATTCTATCTCCATTTAGTCTCATATAGTGAGAGAATCAGATGGATATTTGTATGGCTTATTTAAGCTGCTAGATTTAAATCACTTTTTATTGAAGAGTCATGCTGAACATATGAATGTATCTTCTTGAACAACATGACATCTGCATGTTTTCCAAAGCCACTGTTTTTCAGGATAAGGTGAGATGTATTCACTATTAATTAGTCTGTAAACATAAATGTATTTGATGACCAAGTTGTCAAAAATCTAAAACTCTGTATAACTATGCTGCCCTCATTACTACAAATGTAAGAGTTCTTCAGCTGTGTGGCCTCTGATTATGATTTTAAAAATAATTTCCATTGCTGGCTACCAAACCAAATGCCAGTTCCTGCAGAATCCCTTACAGATACTTTCACTTCTGAATCTTCAAAAATATTGCAAGAATATGTCCTAAGTAAGTTTACGAAAACTCTGAATAATTTATGCTCCCTCTTTATTCAAGGCCATGCCTGTGAGAAGAGTCAGTACTTGCTTGGTAGGGAGTGCTTCTCAAAGAAAGCTTGCTCTTCCTTACTGTCTGTGCTCTATGTAACTCCTTTGGAGGACATGCTGGAAATGACAGAGATGTTGGTTACCGTAAGGACTTCATTAAAATGGGAGGGGTATTTGATATTGAGATTCTTGAGAAATGTCTTTTCAAAAGTCGTTTAATGAGTAGCAGGCATTAGTCATCTCTCTTGATGAATGACACTTTCTCTTCAAAGGAATTGATCTTTCCGTTGACAGACGTTATTGTACATTTCTGAATTCTTCTCACAATGTTTAGAAATCCATGAGGAAAAGACATTTTAGATGACATTTGGAAGGCAGGATTTTTTTTTACTTGTTTAATTTGTTCTTCAGTTTTCATGCTCATCATTCATATTTCCATCCAAATTAATTCCTGTGTATTTAGTTGCACTGACATTTTGACTGTTATTTCATGGTACCGGATGAATTCCCCCTTGAAGACAGGTGGCTGCAGTGGTGTGTTCAGGAAAGACTCTATGGTCTGTGAGATAAAGCACATGGCCAAATGACAGGCCTACCTGCCTTCCCTGGGCTCTCTCACCACTAGAAAATGTAAGCTGTAATTTGCATGTGTAAGTCATAACAGTACCACCTTCTGCCAAATTTCCCTTCTGGAGGTGTATAGCAGGAGGAAACAGAGGTTATCATCTGTTTGACCGTGTTAATGACTGTAGAGATGCCAACAATATCCTTGCTATCAGAGCTCCATCCGCTACTCCATCTTCACCCTCCCTTTCCCCCTCTACTTATTCTTTGCAGTGTAAAATTGCCTGTGGACAGTGTGAGATGGAACATGTCCCTAACAGGTGGACACAAGCACTCCAGCCCTCTGGCCAGTGGAAAACTTGGCCACATCACCTTGGGCAGGTTTCAGAAGGACTGACTTTTCTCTTGAACATCAGCATGATGAGCTTTCCTTCCTTGTGCCAGAATTTATCTTTAGAAATGTCCATGTGGCTGAAATTTTCCCCAGTAATTTTCATATTTCATAATGTCTTAAAATGTGAATATGTGCCAGAAAGTATTCTAATATTCTTATTGCTGGGAAAACTTTTGTTTTTAAAGGGCTCTGATAATTTAAAAAGATCTGTGAAAAATAATATATAGAGAATACCATCAGCACACACTTCCTGAATCCTACGTTTATGAACAGTTGTATTTTGCATCAGCAAAATCAACAACTGAACTCATGTGCTGGTAACATTAGTAAGAATTCTGTTTTTCCCTGCACTTGGAAATAATGAGTGTCAATATTCATTTATTAGAATGTATTAAAGTAATCATTCAGCTTTTACAGCAGAGCTGGAAATAACAAGTTTTCTTTATATTTTAATGTTGTTGGTGTTTACAATTTCTTGAAAGTGTTTGCTTTTCAAAAATCACTATTAATACTATTTTCTTCCACATACTTCAAGATTTTTAAACTTTTAAAAATTCCTTCTTGAAAATATATCTTGGATTTATTTGCTACAGTTTGGGTCTTTCTGTCTTTGTTCAGTTCCTTTGACGTACTGTAATATTCAATTAGGTGATAAAGTAAGGTATATATTTTATTTTCAGATTGTAATTAGAAGGAAATTGTCATTTCTCACTGAGTACCTTTTGATTTTTGTGACAAAGAGACTATTTTGGATTTGCAGTATTTAAGAGGGGACAAGGGGTTGTATGTGTGTATAACTTGCTGTAACAACCTAAGATTAATTTAAGAGAATCCTTAATGAATGGAAAAGGTCATGTTAGCCAGCTAGTGGTGCCATTCATTCCAGCTCCTTTTGTAAGTACCATGCAAGAATCCCAATGACACCTAAATTTTTCTGCTCTGTATTCTAAGGCTGTTTTGCTAAACATTTTAAATCCTTCTGTTCCATGAACTTTGACTATCAACTTTAAATGTATCAAGTATTTTATTTCTGTTATTTTTCTATTAGAAATGTGGTATCTATTTTCTGACCTCTTGACGAGAGCACTTCACTGTAATTCTAAAGCAAGAACGTCACAATCCAAATGGTGTTTCCACCAGCCTCATAAATAATTTTAAAAATCTACATTATAAAGTTAACCTGATTCTAAGGGTCATCCAGTGCTTGAAACAAAGCAATTTATCTGTCAAAATAATTCTGTAACATATTGGTTCTTAAAATTAAAAACTTGCATAATAATTAAAGAGTTGAGGCCTGACATCATTTAATGACTCTGACAGACCTGCTTGATTAAAGATTCCTGGAGGAGATTAATGACTGCAGTAAATATATGACCTTATGGGATCTCATAAAATTATTCTCTGAAAAGTTTAATGCCGACTTAATAAACAGTAATTGTTGCCTTGCTACCATATGGTTGATACCAGGTAGGTGAGGGCAGAATCCATTTGAAATACTAATCACAGGCTTGTGTAAGTTGAATAAAAACATTAATTGGATGTATCATGAAACATAAGGGTGATTGCTCCTAGGGGATTTATACTTACTTTCAATGGCAAAAGAATTGAGAAATGTTAAGAATTTGTATTTATAATTTTTGTCCAAAAGCATCAAAGTATTTGAAAGATGGATAATTATTATTTCAATTTCAAAGCTGTTAGTAAGAGAAAATAAGAGCCAACAATTAAAAAAGTTATTTTGATATGTAAAAATATACATAAGCATGCAATCTGATTTCAGTAAAGTGTGACATAAGATTTTAGGTGCTTGTTCTCCTGGGCATCCACTGAGTTCAGTGGGAACTGATCAAAACCTACTTTAGTGGCAAGATAAAAACTAGAACATACTGATGGAACAATAATTCAAGTACTTCATATTCTTCTGGAATTGTATTACATTATTGCACACTAAAACTAGGACTCCAAGCCCTGCAACTTAAATGAATTTTTACAAACATTATTCATGTTGAAAGCAATTCAAATTGACTAACTTTTAGTCATTAACTGAGGTGATAGGAGCAAAGCAGTCTTGATAGGCTTTGCCTGTAGAGCTTCCTTTAGATTATCTGATCTGTCCTCTGAAGAAAGACAGCATTTTCTGATTGTGGTTTTATGGTCTCTTCAGTCCATGTACTTATCCAAAAAATCGCTTGTATTTTCCTCGTAGGGTTTTAACTCAGTGGTAAATAACAGTTCAAAACAGGAAAAAAATTACAGGAAATGCAATGCTTTTCTGTATTATACCTTATTGGATATGTGCAGTAATGAAAAGTTTTAAGTCCTTAACACAATCCTATAAGAGGAGAGCTTATTCTCTTCTATGTGTTTTTGTTACGTTGGTCTGTCTTAAAATGTTCTTGTGGTTTGCATTCTCTGTGGTACATATACTTATTCAGAATCTCAAAAGGGTGAATGTTTGTCAAATCATAGTTCTCAATTTCTGCTATATTTATTTATATTCATCTTCTCTCATCAAGCAGAAGTTTATTTTACTCATCTTGTTATTATTTTCTTCCTTCTATGAAAGAGTGTCAAGTTTCTCCTGTAACAAAACAGGTCAACAAGTAATAAATATTAAATGAGAGTTTTATGTAGTGCCCTTTAGAAACGTGAGCATCCAGCAAGTTTATAAATGAAAATACAAATATACCAGTAGACTTCTATTTTTGTCAAAGAATATAGCGTGGGTTGATTCTAACTGAAGAGAAATTAGACCTCACTTCTTAATTCAGTAAGACCCAAGTTAGCATGTGTTTGTAACAGCTTTGAAACACTTTGGGTTTTGTTCCTGGCTTTAAGATATGCAGTCTTCCATACCTTAAACTGGAATCAGCCTGCTCTCTTGTGTTAGGAAGCCTATGGCATTTCTGTCAATATTATCTTGCATAATTGCTGAGAAATTGGCAAGAAAACTGCATGTTGGGAGGGACCTTTAAGGTCATCTAGTTTTTCTTTTTTTTTCCCACAACAGAACAAACAAGTGGGTACCCACTCTAATTATCTAACTATATTTTTAAAACACACAAAATCAAACAATACAGAACCAAATCTTAATACCCATTTGGTTTCCACCGCATACCTTAGTGAACAGAAGAATAAAGAGCAAGGGCTGGGAAAATTTTGTTTTCACAAAGTGTTGAACTGTAAAAAGTCATGGGAAGTAAGTTAAATTTGATCATGTAATTAAAATGGCCTTATATCTCTTCATTGATGTTAATCTAAACATGTTCAAAGCATGGATTTACTCAATTAGGTATTTTTTGTTGTTGTTGTTGATATTGATTATTGCATTCAGCTTTTGGTATTTTTGCAATCACATTTTAAACACAAGCAAAAAGAATTTCAATGTGTGCTTACATAAAGACATAGAGTAAAGTAGGATTGAGAAATAAAACTAAAGTTGGCCAGGGTAGTGCTTATTTTCTGTAGAGAATGCAAACACTATTATTATTTTTATTCCAAAAAGGAACTAATATATGAATTGTCCTGAAATATAATTTTATTTTTAAAAAGTGATTTCAATTTACTTGCTTATGATTTTATTTTTAATTGATACAAAATTTTGAGAAGTTATTTAGAAGTAAGTAAATGTTCTCTATTTAAGTCTACTGAAATGTACATGGAAAGATAAACACACATTGAAACCATTGCAGATTTACCACACTGCAAAGCAGTGAAAAGTGGCTTTTTGCAAACAAGAATCTGACTTTTTGTGCCTTTCTTACTAGAGGGAGTTCTATGAGTGTATGGTACTCTGTTCTTGGCAATTACTGCAAAGGAAATGTATTACCATAACACATTTTTAGCATCCCATTGAAGTATTTTGGAAATTAAGATTAGGCATTTTATTTTTCATTTAACTGTTCTCATTCAAGAGTTGTTGAATGAGATATGTATGCATGTCTGTAATTCAACTGATGCTTATGTTGTCAGTGTGAAGAATAATTGTTCAACCTTAGTAGCATTCCATTTGTGCTACAGGTAAACCTCATTTGTTTCAAAGTAGAAAGTGGTTTTATAATGTCACTAAAATTGTTAGTAATGTTGCTAAAATTGTTGTATGTGCCTGTAACAACAGATTATTACCACTACATTCTTTTAAATAAAATAGTTGTCTAATAAATTCAAGTTTATCTGCTGGATTCGTACAACATGTAATTCTATACTTGATATGATTCTTGATGTTAGTCTCTTATTTACGGCTTTGTTTCATGTAAAGGAAATGTTCCTAGTAGTTATATAAAGTGTTAGTGATCAAAGAAAGAAGTGTATTATGTTCATGTCAGTTATTTTTTATTTTAAAGTATCGGTAATTTTGCAGTATTTTACTGCATGAATTAACATTATCTTCCTTGCTCCTAAGTCTCAAAGGACAACCCAGAGTTAAAATTTGCACTCAGTAAGATGCCCACGCTGCAAAGTTGGACAACTCTTTAAACGTGTTAGACATCACCAGCTCTAATCACTCAGTCCTATGCTGGCTGCTGAGGAGATTGGCTTCTGCAAGGTCCATGGCAAGGGTGTAGCCGCTTGCTCCAGACTTTCTCTGCGTGTGGAGAGCTGGTGTAATGCTTAAAGCTTGGTGGTGGAGCAGAGTCACCTGGGTTGCAAATGTAAGGAGGGAAAGGCATGTGGTTTGTGACCAGGGCATGCAGGAACTAGACCGGCAGCTTGACTGACTTAAGCGAATACCCTTTCTCTGCACCCATCTCTGCTGTAGTCATCATCCAGCTCTCTCCTCTGCTGTTGACAGTTCTGCAGTGCTTCATTTATCACATGTTGTGCTCAGGTTACTTTGGTCAGCTGTCCTCCTCCTCACTGATAACTTGTTGATCTCTCTCCAGTACTACCTCAGCTACCACTGCAGTGTCCTGCAGTTCACTCTGAAGTTTTATGAACTACAGTGTAGCTTCACTGAGGACAGTACCCATAGTCTTCTAGATCCTCCTGCTTGTTACCTTTGAATCTTTCCTCTCCTTTATCCTTATTGGCTGTGACTACTAAACTCAAGTTCTTACTTTTCATTTTGTTCTTTTTTTTTTTCTCCCCGCTATTTACAGTTCTTTATGTTGATTTCATCTCCACTTCCAGCAATGTCCTTCCAACAGAGAATTTATTGTACTTTATTTGCAAGACCCCTCAGTTGTTTGTGTAAAATTACTTTTCCATAACTGCCTTAGTTGTGCTACTTTCTATGAATCAGGTTGTTGTATATGAATTACATATTATCTTCCCTTTCTCTCACATCTGTCTGCTTGTCTCTTTGCCCTTGCTTTATTCTGTGCATCAATCAAGGTAAGGCTAATTATTTTCTGAATGTTCAAAATGTGCTTAGCACAAAGAATCATCCATTTTTTTTTTCCAATTTGTGATTATGTCTCTGAAATGAGGATGCTGATTAGTGGTACAGTGTTAGACATTAGCACCTGTGGCACTGGTTTACATACATCATTGGAAAGTAGGGGAAAGGGCTCATCTCTTTGTTGAACAAGAGCTCATCTGGTTTGACAGTAATTAGGATTTGGTCAAGTTACACAAGAGAGTTAGAGGTTTTCTCTCTTATGTTTTATTTGACAGAAACTCCTTTGTACTGTGCTTGTTTTAATGTGTGAAGACAGTCTGTGGAACTGACTGATCAGATCATTAATCCAGCCATTTCCTTATTCTTACCAGCTCATGTGATCATGTTTACCAAGCAGCTCTCTGTTTCTGGCCTGTGATATCACATTCTCAGAATACTTGAGTCTCTCCCTTTGTTTCCTTTCTTCTCCATTTCTGCCTTGTGAATCTTTAATGTTATCTTTAATGCTCACAAGCTTTGTTCCTGTCAGCAGCAGTGAAACTGGAACTCAACATTTTTTGATATGTATTAGTAATAACACGGTATTTAGACATGCAGAAGCAAAGAAAACCAACCATATCATGCAGCAACCTGTGTCGAATGTGCTCAGGAGTGGTAATGACTAATATTGATGCACTGTAAAACAGTGCGATTCGGGACTAATGTTAGATTTTCAGGGTAAAGACATATACTGACACTACAATAATCACTAATTTTAAATGAGGGTTGGGAAAAAGCACCATTATTCGATTACTCAATTAGAGTCAACACTTGAATTATAGCTTGAGCTAACAGAGCTGTGAAGACAAGCTGTCTTGTTGACTAATGACATGCAAAAGATGTTTTTCAGTATGCCCAGGCCATTCTGAGGCAATCAATGCAATGTTGCTGCTCTCCAGATGTACTTATTCATCTGCAAAACTTTTAGCACAGATTGTTCCCCTATTTGTAAACAAATTGTTCAACAACCCCAGTGTATCACCAGAATGACAGAGAAACAGATGTGATACTCTATCTGAAGTGGCTAATTCAAGATTCGATAATTCTTCTACGCACACTGTCAAATTGCCTTAAAGAGTAAAGGAATATCTACTGGAAAAATTTTTCTTCTTAAAACAAGCTGGCCTTGGGAATCTTAAATATCTTGATGATAAAATCAGAGAAGCTGTTCTAATACCCCCCACCCCCCACCACTTCTTTTAAATATGCTTCCATTCCTGTCAATGTAATTTTAAAGAGCTTAGGTGATTTGTGTTAAGTCTCTGATCTCACTGTGAATTTGCTTCAAACTTGCCTTGCTAAGGAAAAAATTTGCAGAGAAATGAATGAAAGTGTATGTTTCTGGAAAAGATTGTGTTTCTCTATTTTTACTTCTAAATACTCCTGTATCTCTGACTCTGAGGAGATTTAAAGTAATGTGTTTTAAATTTTGCTTGTTGTCTTTCATTTTGTCTGGATAACAGCTGCCCATATGTGATCTAATAGCTTAAAAAATATTATTCTCCATTTGGAATGTATTTTAGCTTTTCTCCAGATAGCAAGGTATTAGTTCAAGTTTGTGGTTAAGTTTCATGGCTAAGAAAGAGAGTGTGGGGGCCCAGTTTCCTATGCTTTTAATGTATTATACATTGCACTAAAAGCTCACGTGGAAGCAGATTTTATTGTCACTTGCTCTCTGGCTATTGGCTTATGTGTTCTTGGCTGCATGTGCCAGTGGAATCCTCCTAGGCTATGAAAGAGATTTAAAGATTATTTTTTTCTGCCCTGTGAGAGTGGGATGTTGTGTAGAAGGTGAACAATATTTTTGAGTGAAAGTTGCTAGCAACCTCATATCATATTGCTTACCAATACATAGAGCAACTCCAAATTTTAGCTATTAAGTCCAGTACCTTCTCAGGTGTTTGCTGTCAGGCAGATGTTTCTAAACAGGACATCTCATCACTTCACAATTCACCCTGTGGCATTTGCTTATTTACACAGGAGTGGTGTCAATGGTATGTTGCAGTTTGATGGGTAAGTACCAAATATGTATACATTTTCTGTCTCCTAAAGTCTTGAATTTGAAGATCCCAAATTTCTTTCTCAATGTAGCTCTCAGAGAACTCTCTTGAACTGTCAAGTGAGAAAAACAAATGAGAAAACATTGTCATCAGTATTCATATAAGCACAGATTTGTTTATTTTAACTTTAAGTGTGTAAATAAGTAACTGAAGGTAATGAAGTTATAAATAAAAATCCCTAGCTGAAATAAGGAAGTTGAAAATAATGTTTTTTCATCATGTAATATTGGATGAGATTTTATTTTAGCATTGCAAACCAGTGTGAGGCACAATTATTTCCACAGTACTTGAGAAAACAAAGGAAGCAGTGCAATACTGAAGATAAAAATGTTACCATGCTTTTCCTTCAGATTTAAAGTAGGTATACAATAGTAACCATTACTTGATTCTGTTTCCAGTGGGAGTACATCTTGCTTTATTTCTGTGTACTTTTTGCCAATTGATGGAAATGTATAAAGCTTCTGACTGAATCTTTACAGCTTTTTGTAATTCATTACAGAGTTAAAAACGAAGTCTGATTCTGTTTTCAGTGAGACTAAGGTAAGTTGACTATATTGGAGGAAGTAGAAATACACTGTTATTATTCCAAGAAGCTTGCTGGCTGCTAAATTTAGTTTTAACCATTCTGCAGATCATGAATGACTTTTTTGATTTTTAGATTTTTGATCGTCTTTGCCATGTTTATCTCAGCTAGGCCTAAATACTTGTCAAACTGATATCATTCCATCCTATGGTATAGTCTCAGGAGAATGTTACACTTCATTTCTTCTTGATAAGGGTGCTAACACTGGTACAGCCAGCCTGCTCCTGATCTGTGTGACAGATAATATTCCACCTTCTAGAAGGGTTGCTAGATTGTCTCTGAATAAGTGGATAGGAGAGTTGGAGGCCATCTCGTTACTTCTTACACCATCCATGGTACTATTGTGTGCTGGAAGGTATTGAATTGTTAGAGCACATCCAGAGGAGGGCCACAAAAATGATCCAAGGGGTAGAACACCTCCCCTGTGAGGACAGGCTGAGAGAGATGGGGCTGTTCAGCCTGGAGAAGTCTGCGGGGGGACCTGATAGTGGCTTTTCAGTACCTAATGGGGGACTGTAAGAAAGAAGTGAACAGACTCTTTGGCAGAGTCTCTTGTGGTAGGATGACGGGAAACTGTTTCAAACTGAAGGAAAGGAGATTTAGATTGGGTATAAAGAAGAAATTTTTTACAGTGAGGATGGTGAGGTACTAGAACAGGTTGCCCAGAGATGTGGTGGATGTCTCATCCTTGGAGACATTTGAGGTCAGGCTGGATGGGACTCTGGGTAAACTGATCTAGCTGTAGGTGTCCCTGTTTGTTGCAGGGCAGTTGGACTAGAAGACCTTTAAGGATCCCTCCCAACTCAGAAGATTCTATGAGACTATGATTCTATGAATACTAATAATTCTAAGATATTTACTCTACAGATAGTAGTCAGTGTTGAGGGCACATTAACATGGAAGCAATTGACTCAAGAAATTATTTTGGTCTAGGACCAGATTTGCACAATGGTGTAGATGGTCACATAGAGATTAGAGTAGTTCAGTTGGAAGGGACGTGCAAAGACAACCAGGTCCAACTGCCTGACCACTTCAGAGCTAATCAGAAGTTGAAGTGTGTTAGGAATATTATCCAAATACTTCTTCAACACCGACGGGCATGCAGCATCAACCGCTTGCTCAGAAGCCTTTTCCAGTGTCTGACCAGCCTCACAGTAAACTTCCTCCTCAGGAAATTGTGGAAAGCAATGAGTTCACCTCTTAGTGTACTCTTGTCCATGGTAAACAATCAGAGTGCTCTCAGCCTGTTCCCATAGGACATATATTCCACCATTTTACCAGCTTTGTTGCCCTCCTCTGCATGCGTTCAAGTATCTTAGTATCCATTTTATATTGTGGAGAACAGAACTTTCAAGGTCAATATTCAAGGTTAGTCCACACCAATGTTAAATACAGTGTGAGAATCATCTCTTTTGACCAGCTGTGTTTAGTGCACCCGAAAATGCAGTTTGTCCTCTTGGATGCCAGGGTACACTGCTGCATCATATTATGCCTAATGTTGACCAGTGCCCCCAGATTTAACAATGATCTTGTTGTTATACTACTGACATTAATGTAGTACACTGATCAACATTATTAATTGTGGACTATATTTTGCCTTTAATTGAGCCCACGACACTCCAAGTTCGTCTGTGATATATGCTGTTTAGATCCAAATTTATATTTCACATTTATAACTCTTGTTAATCTCAGTAAGAGAAAAAATTCTGTTCCTACTTCTGGTGTAACAAGATCCTTAGCGTGTTACTTGAAGAGTACTTCTGAATCTAGCACTTAATTTCCTCAGCAGCTAAATAGCATGCATCTTTAATGTGAAAAAGACTTTCACATTAGGCACCTTGGCGATAGAAACCCATGCTATTTCACTTTGAAATTTAGAGAGCTAAAGGCAAGACTGGAGTTAGTGATTGCAGTCTGGAGCATAAGGAAATTTAGTCATTAATGTCTTAAAGTGTTTCCATGGAAGCATGTTAGTTATACAACAGATAAACCTACATCCAGCGGAAGTACTCTATAAAGCAATTGAAGTTCTATATTTTCACTTGAACTGATAGTTGTACTGCATTAAGGGCTTTAGGATAGCACTTTTTGTTTTCTGTGTACTTCGCTGCAATTTTTATTTTAATACAAAATGTTTGTTTAATCTTTCTATAAAGAACAGTGATAAAATAAAAGGATAACTCTAATCCATGAACTTCACCGACCAACACAAGTAAGGTAATAAAAGCTTGTTAATGATCCTTAAGACTTTCTATGAATTTTTACTAAATAAGATTTCTATATAGTCTTCCTGGAAAAGAAGAAATAATTGTGATTCTTTAATTTGATTAGTATTATTCGTATGTGTTCTAAGAGCCATATATATGTTCAGAGATCCCTGTCCCAAAGGCTGACCCATTCAAAGTTGTTAAACTGTGATTCATATTCTGTTGGTAGCATAAAAGCTGTTTTAGGAAGGATATGTGAACGCTCACCTAGCTGAAATTCAGCAATACAGCCCACAGAACCATCACTGATGGTAAACTCAGAAATTATTCTGGTCTGTAAATTCAAAGCCCAATCCTTACAGATTAGAATCAGTATGGTTTTTGGAGGCTGCGGTTTTTCCACTGATGATAATAAACATGGACACAATCAGTGAGGGAAGAAATATGTGCACATGCAGACTACTGTAGACAGGCATCATCTTGTTATGCTTCTTGTGTTGTGAGGGGCCAGCTCTGGACCTGCAGTCATGCAGCTACTTACGGTGCTGGTTGATAGACATGACCCTGACTCTTCATAGGGTGTTCAGAATTTCTTATGGTATTTCTTTTCAATATAGATCTCAGTTACCATCCTCCCTCATCTCACTCCAGTATGCTTTCAATATTTTATTTTTAAAATATTTTGTTGCCTTTTTCTTTTCTTTATCCATTAATGTCTTGGACTGCATGAAATAATAGTCTAAAATTTGGCTGATTTCCATCTGGAGCCCCAGTAGTTCCTAGATTCCATTTTCAAAACTGAGAAAATGTCTTATAATTTTTAATCTTCTTATAAATCACGTTAGTCAATAAAGGTTATTAACTCTTTCTAATGCGATCACTTAGCAGTGCTTGCTCCAGTTCTTGTTAGAATTTTTGACTGTTCTGTTTTGCTAAAATATTCAGTGTTCACAGAATTTTCCTTATACATCTCTTTCATTTTGAATCATTATGTTATATGCAAGTAGTAGTACATTTGATAGCATAATGTAACATAGCCATTACCTATTATGTTTGGTAATGACCTATGAGTAATTTCTGAGTACCTGTATATGTTCCCTTTGGTGAAGCATCAAGCTCTCAATTGTCATCTCTTCTGAGTGATGGGACTAATTATTCTTATTCCATTTTAATTAATTAATTATAATATGGAAAAATCTCATTATCTTCTTGACTTTCTGTCTTTAACCTTATAATCATTATGGATAACTGCGTTGTTATGTACCAGATAACATTAGTTTCTTTATTCTTGTTCCTTATAGGATAACATTTCTTTCATCTCCCATTTCCTCAGTGGATGCATAGCAGAGATTATAGTGCTTCCTCTTGCCACCTGCCTTTTCTCTTTTAATAGCATATTCATTTATTATCAGTTTTAAAGTCCATAACTTATGATAAGAACGTGTCTTTCACTCTTAAGCCTGTTCCAACTGCATGTTCTGTCCTTTCAGGTACTGTTTTCTCAGGCATCTCATGATTTGTGGAAATAAAATGAGCCTGTGTATTAATAGTTTGTTTGCTTGCAGAAAGCTCCCAGACTGCATCAGCTCCAAAGATTGTGTGTTCCCTTTCCATAATGCAGATAATTTAGTAAGATTATATTGATTTTTGAATGAATTTATTAGTTTTTGAGCTGAACTATTTTTGATTGTTTATTTTGGTGGCTGAGCTTTGACTTCTTCAGTTTGGAGGAGTCTAAAAGCAACAGAATGGAAGCCAGTGCAACAAATGCATCCTGTTGTGGTCACACCCTTTACTATGATCACGCTCTTCATTAGGAAGGGTAAAAAATGTTTTCTGATGGAATACCATAATGCTTTAATGACAGGTGCATACATATGTACACACACATAGACACACAATACCTTTTGTTACTGCTTTCAGTTTCGTTAATTATGTTGGCAGAATGGTACTGGAAAAAAACCTCTGTGTTTGTTTTTAGTATTCAAGATAATTGTTTATTCTTCACTTTTAGATCTACCGTAATTTGTAACTGTTTCGTTGATTTTGGTAACTAGATTACAGTACCTAAACTTGTATGCAGGAATCTCACTAGAGATAAAGAAATCTAAAATATCAATTTATGATTTGAAGTATGTAGGGGGAGATGTAACAACAAGGAGCTCAACAGACTCTGGTAGATCTTATTGCTATGAGGCCTCAGGAGTCTGGAGACAGGAAACAGAACGCTCCTTTAGTGTGCACAGCTAATGTGGCCACATCTGGGACAGTTAAGGAACCCTTTGTTTGTTATCTATGTTGTTGGGAAGAACTTAAGGCCAATTAACCGCGAGTGGATTTACTGCTTACGAGTGGAGGATATATAAGATGTATGTTAAACACAATAAAGAGAGCTTACTATTCTGATGCCACACTGACTGAGAGAATTCTCTAACGGGACAAGCGCCGACAGAAGTATACTGTCAAAATTTCACAAAACAAGGAAAAGAAGAAAACCAGAATACAATTTGTGGGAGAAAAGCTGTATATTGTATTCAGGCTGCACAGGATTCATTTCTTTTTCTGTTTTACTCCAAAGTTTCTGCATACTCCATTTGGTCACACAGCATAGGACAATCGGTCTATGAGAATAGTTCTATCTCTTTCCTGTAAACAGGATGTTTCACAGCAAATGCAGAAAATCAATAACATTTCTACAGTTTTGTTTTCAAATAGTCATAAAACAACTCATGCCATCTCAATGTTAATGTCTCAGTTACATGAACGCCCTTTATTCACTCTTGTCCATTTATTGTAGACCATTTTAGTTAGCAGTGGATTGCCTTTTTTTTTTCTTTCAAACTCACTCTAGGCAAGCTTTCTGTCTGCTTAGTGCAGTATTCTCTGTCTGTCTCTTTGTATATTCAAAAAGTTAACTTTTTAAGTCATTAGGAGTTCACCTAGTCTACCAAAAACCAGATATCTACAGGTCTCTAAATCTTGTCTTATGATGTGTTCTTCCCCTTTTATCTCTTCAGCTGTTATTCAGAAATGAGTTTCTGTTGCTTGCCTCAGAAAATCTAGTCCATGCTATGATTATCCTTTTAGTAAATAAATTTATCATCTGTTTTGTTAGGAGCCAGATCTATCTTAATGTCAGTTCATGCTTTCCACTTTTTCTGAAGCTATCTTGTTTTGTTAATCACTTTCCTTATAGCAGATCCTCCTTACTAAAGAAATTGGTTACAAGGTTCAAAATTTCCAACTGTTTTTCTGACTGAAGGATGGGAGGAAGCAAGTCTGAGCTACAGACAGTTTGATCTGGCTCAACAGAACTGACTTTTAAAAATAATCTCTTTTTAGCTCAATCCTATTCTATTAATTCTACTCATTGTCCTCGGGAGATTTGCAGTATGATGCTGTCCTAATGAACACTTCCTCCACCCAAAGCCAGCCCCTGCTCTGTAGGGCTTGGACCTCACTTTATGCTGCATGGAAGAGGGGGTCTTTCCACCTTCCTCTTTCCTTGCTGTTTTTAGAAACATCAGTTTTCTAATGCTCTGGTACTGTTTGTTTTCATAATCTTATTACCTCAGGTCGTGACAGATATCTTGCATTGCTTTGCATCTCCACAGTTTGTTCCTGTTTTAATTGACCAGTGCTAATTGGGTGTTTTTATTTCAGTTATATCTTTTTTTAATCTATATTTCCTTTAAGAGACCATTCGTTTCTAATTTTCACACTCATTAATTCAAATTTTACTAGATTCCATGGACACATCAGCAATCCTGCAGTATGCGTATTCACATAGCAGCATAGGAATGCTTATTAGAGAAATCCAGGTTAATGGTGGGTAATAGCTGCAGTGAGCATATACTAAATGAGATTTTAGGAACTTTAAATGACGTTACTGAATTTTGTTTCTTACAATATTTTGCTCATCCTTCTACATTTGGATCCTGTATAATAGCCTATGAGAAGCTGAAAGAGAGCACATCAAGGATTACTTTTAAGACCCTCAAAGCAGTAATAAGAGTTCAATAAACTTCAGGCTAGCAAAATGCAGTTTCACTGACAGTTGTATTATGAGGATGGATGATACCATTTGTTGTGTTTTTCCTTTCACACCTGCCTTCACTTTCAGGCCAGAAGCTGATCCACAGTGCAGCATGAAACAACAATCATTCTTACTTCAGAATGAGATCCAGCTTGAGGCTTCTCTACAAAGTGAGCAAAAATAATGTTTCTTCCCCAGATATGAGGTGTTAATGCCAAGCTGTTCCTACCAGGGGAGAAGGGACAGAGCAAGAATACAGAGGTTTAAAATCACGACAACAATCATTGCTGATTTTGGAAAAGGTGGACATAGTATTCTGTGGAAACTGCTGTTCTTCACCACTCTACTTGTTGCTTGGTGACTGAGTCCTGGTCTTCTGGCACTGTGGCAGTCAGAATAAACTGATATGACATGAACGTTTTTCAGTCTGAAGTGGTCTGCTGTGTTTAGATGACATACTTGGCCTTTCCACAGAACTAGTCCTATTAACATCAAATAGTATCCTCCTGAAGGAGAACTGGAAGAGATGTTTGCCTCTTGACTGCTCACTGCAGTGATCAATCCCTGATTTCTTCCCTGTGACAGAACAGGATGTAAGCATTTCTGTTCTTGTATTTTCATTCTGATATCTTATATTGAGGTGTGATATAGTCGGTACACGTCTATGATCCTATTTACTTGAGAAGGCTCAGGAAAATTAAGCCTAATTAGTTTTTAAAGTGGATTAGTTAAGCAGTGCTGAATGCCTGTATACATGATCCAAGTCAGAATAGAAATTATTGTAATTCTACTCACTTTAATTGACTTTGGAAAGAATTAGACTAAGTTTAATTGTGTCTAGTTTCATTCTGAATTAGCCTTTAACGTACTGTATATAGACCACTAGGAAAACTTTAGTTCATTTAGATTGATTTTCCTTAGTGACTCCGTGTTGTTAAACTTGTGTTTATACGCTTCCATAAGGAAAGAAATTCTTAATGGTTATGTTTGTTAAACGAATCTCTGATACTCAAGTTTTAGCAACTCTTCCTACCTTACCCATCTCCCTGCTTTTATTTTCTTAATAATGATTTTTGAAGCATTATCACACCTTGGAAGACTGGAACTTTTTGTTATTTAGATAAATGTTGAAGCTGATGAATTTAAATAGGTTATATTAAACATAAAACTGTGCTTTATCCTAGAGTTGTGAAGATATTGCATGATATTTGTTTTCTAGATTCTCCAATGCGAGCTACCCCCCTCATCACTGAGGCAATCCTGTGCTGTTATATTTCCAAGCAAAGGAAAGAAGAAAAATATCTGCTGAAAGCTGTGAAGCATGTTGGAAGTTTTAGACAAGGTTAAAGGTAAGAAAAATACTTGTTTCACAACTGAATTAGTTTTGATTTCAATTAATTTGGCTCATTCACAATCTAATTTTGTAGAATTCAATGCAGTTAAAGTAAGTTTGGCCCTGTATGTTCGGAAACAATTGTAATTTTGTGCTAAAATGTAATGAAAGCATGTTATAATTTATGTGTGGTAGTTTGTAAGTTTAGAGGTGGATTATTTTTGCTGGGCAATTGCTAATCAATATCCTGCTTTGGTCAATGACCAAAGGTGAAACATACAGCCTTGTTTCAAATCCTGTCCTTCTGTGGGAACTGTTTTTTAACTGTATTTTTTACCTAAATTATTTCAGTTCCATTAAGGAAATGTTAGTTCAACAGTTATATTTCATTATATTTTCGGAATACACTGTCAGGCAGCTGGAAAAAGGAAGATAATCCCCTGGGGAAGTCTGTCCTTTTTTTTTATGTGCTATAGCTTTTTGCAGTGCTTCTTGGCATTTCTTTATAAATGCTGACCTAAGAAATCAGGGAAGTACATGAGTCCATCTAGTTGATCCTTCACTCTAGTGTAGCTTTCCATTATTTTTCTACGAATACTCTCTCAATCTATATATATATAATCTTGAAGACCAATGAAGCAAGACCCTCATCTGTAAAACCTGAATATGTAGAGGCTCCTCGGGATCATTTGCTGGACAAGGCTGGTACAGAAGGAATTTCTGGCTGAAAGATGAATTCCTTTTGTGTTTTTCCTGGAGGAAAAAAAAGAAAAAGAAAAAAAGAAAAGAAAAAAAGAAGAGAAAACTACCCAAATAGTGGCTAACTTGTTCTGTCAAAAATAGTCTATTAAAGGGCAAGTGTTAAACATCTCTAGTGTTCTAGTGGTATTTATCAAGATATTAGTGGTTACTATAATTCTTGAAAACACTAATTAACACATCATCAAAAATCAAGTGAAAGGAGGCCCGATATTTCCTGAACCTTCCTGCGCTTCTCCAAGAGAACCATCTTCCCCAGCCTTGTCTTCTCTCTCACTACAGAACCTGAAGCCTTCAGCGAAGAGGTAGGTATGCTGCAGGGCACACAGCACTTTCTTTTATAACTAACAATACCAATATTAATTGTGCTGTAAATGGTATGTTAATCTAAGTATGTAATGGGGAAATGATAAACTTAAGCAACAATGATCCATAAATCATACTCAAAGAGTAGAAAAGCTAAAGTCCTGGTTATCCTGTTAAGAGAAAGAAAGATTTTACAGATATCACCATCAATTAAATCCAGTTGCTGAAAATGTACGGCAGCCATCCATCGTTACATCCAATGACCTTTAAAAGAGCTTTGCTTGCGTCCTCTCTAAAGAATTGTGAGGAAAGATGTAGAAAGCTGTTCTTAAAAGTACTTAAAGTTACTATGTGGCATCTCTGTACCGTGAAGGTCCGCAGTCCTTGTTACAGAATTTATGGATATGCTTCTCTCAGGACATGACTTGAAAGGAGAATCTCAACATTCATATTCCTGCTGGTAGACCTCACCACTGGGCTGTAATGTCTCACTTCTAACTTTTCTCATTTTCTAGTCCAATACATAGTGAGGTAGATAAAATAGAAGCTTGAAATAACAGGGAAAAAGCAGCCCAGCAACAGAGTAGGTAATAGCTATGTCACTTATTCTGTGGTATATTCAAGGCTGCTCTCCATTTGTTGAGGAAGACTAACTGCTGACCTTGTGTAGGTTGCAGCAATGGTAATAGTCTCTCTTCCTTAAACCAAGTATTGTGAAGGATCTCACCTGTAGTCATGGGAATCATTCTCTACAGAGACATGCTGAAGTGCTTATCATTGCCAAGGTTCATGCAGATCTTTGAGCATTAGTTAAATATATATTTATATATATTAAAATCACATCTTTTAATAAGTCTTATTTAACAAGAAAAGTAGAAAGAGTTTGTAATTGGTTTAGGGTATTGAAGTGTTGGAAATTACAATTCTGGTTATACTCTGTTTCTGCTTGTAATGAGATTGTTTTGTGAAAATATCTGCTAGGAGAATTAACTTAATGAGCGTGTGTGGTGGTTAATACTAAGGCAAAACCTGCTTTGGAAATGAGAACTCTAAAACCACACTTTCCCTGTACCATGAAAAAAAAGTAATTAGCAGAAGATAAAGTAATTGATGTATTTAAGATCTACTTTTCTAATTTTACAGAAATTAGTTTTAATCCCATATCACTTGCCTTCACTTTGAGATTTGTCTACTTGCGGATGTAACATTGAGTCCCAGTGGAATATTGCTGTCAATTTCCATTGTACTGCCCTTGCCGGCTGCTACAGGGAAGCTGGGAAAACTGCTGCAGGTCATACAGCAGGAGAATACATTTCTGCTGATTTATTTATATGGCGGATTAGGTTTTTTGTAGTAGTTGCTGTTGTTGTTTTCCTTTTTGTTTGTTTGTTTTGATTATTTTGTTCTGGCCTGAAGAGGTAAGGCAGTACCATTCATAACTACCAGGCATAGTCATATACACATGGCTAGGGATGAGGAAACTGATCTGAGAGCTGCTAAGCAGATGGAAGAACAGATTTTTTCTCTATAGCAGAAAGCTGCTCTACTGTAGACTCTGTGATTAAAGTTGAATTAAAATTTCTTTTTATCTTTGTAAAAGCTAATTTTGTAAATGCTAAATGAAATTGGAGACTCAATAAACTGATCAACTTAGACATGTAGTTTGAAAAAGTCCTCAAGCATTTTACAGAACCACCCAAAATACCTGATGTTACTGACATTTTGCCCCTTGTTTACTTAAATTCTGCTACTTTCAGTATCTCTTTAGCTTGCATCTGCCTTTGAAGTTCTATATCTGTTATGCTGTGAGCAGTAAACTGATTTGACTTATGGTCTTGGGAGGTGGAAAAATAAATCGATGCTGATTGTATAACTGGAGCAAAGAAATTTTAAGGGGAAATACTGTCCTGGAAGAAGTTTGATGTATGCATGTTAGGTATAACTTGTGGGAACAGACTGATAAAGAGATCCTAAACAATCACCTAGATCCATCTGATCTTATAAACCCAACTAAATCAGGTAAATGTAGTACAGGTAGAACATTTGTTGTGTTAAATATATTTTCTATGATTTGTTCCTCTTGTGAAGATTAAGCATTTCAATTTGAGGAAATTATTCTAAATCTTTGTGGAGCTACTGATTATGTATCCTGACTGGAAAGTTTTTGGGATGAGTTAATTTCCATGAGTTCTCTTGATTTGTTGTTGTTGTTGTTGTTGTGTTGTATAAGCAGGGCTGTGTTAACTCAGTGGCCAAGTATGTTTTAGCCTCTTTTAAAACGGTTTATGCTGTGACATTATGAAATCTTGTGGTACAAGGGATGGGATAGTGTAGGGTCATTATAATTCCAGTTTGCTCTACTCGAAGTCTTCTGCAAGTGGGATCTATGACCTATTGCCATATCTTGTTCTTTTTGTGTTTTTTTAACCTTACTTATTTCCTTGTCCAAACATGCTGCTTTGAATGAATACTTTAGTTCATTAAAGAACAAAGCTAAATGCAATATAATTTACAAAGCATAATGGAAATTATATTTCATTCATAACTGGAACTTTTATAGGAGCTGTCATGCCTCTGTGGGATACCACTAGAATCTTGTGCAATAAATATAAAACTAGGTATAAAAACTGGTACTGGCATGTGACAAATGAAAATACTATGTAGCAATAAATCTAGTGTAAATATGCTCCATACCCTCAAAGCATGACAGTAAGACTAGTTGGAATATTTTTAATAGGAAAAAGATATCTGAATTAACTTTCAGAAATTAAAAAGTTTCTTCCTTAGACCTGATTGCATATGTCTAAAAATGCAACTTTTCATTTTTTTAAACATTTGTTTCCTTTTGGTATAAAATTCCAATATACATTACAGGAATATCAATTTTGCATTAATGTGTTTTTGAGTGGAGCAATGTTGTATGCTAAGATGGAATTGGGTTGGATAATTAAGCTAAGCCCTGGAACAAACAGAAGTAGAAAAATACTCTAAAATAAAACATGGTATTTTTTCTACCACTATTAAGGTAGGATTCATTTTCCTTGCAGAATTTAAGCAGCTAACATCTCAGACCTTGAACTATGTTAGTCCTTCCTTGCACTGCAAATAGCAGTTTGCTGCATTTGGATATTGGAATTTTCCTTCCTGTTTAAAATGTTGATCTCGTATGTGTACAGGATTATTCTCTTCTCCACCTGTCTGTGTTGTCCAGGTCCTTGTCATCCTTGTCAGTCTTCTAATTTCAGCCCACACTTGCCATGGTGCCCTTCATTCCAGCAGGGCTGGACCATGAGAGCCTGTGCAGACTGCTTGGTAATGAGGTTCATCAAACAGAGCAGAGAATCACAAACATGTGCATGCTAATTTGAGCCTCTGCGTTTGTGGAGAATATGCATGCAGAGGCAGATGGATTAGCAATGAGAATTTAGGTAACACTGGCACGTTCATTGGCAAAGATTAGACAGTGGTAGGATTTGGTGGAAATACTGCAGTGAGAGTATGGAATAAGCAATAGATACTGTTGCGTTTGTATTAATTCTAAGTGATGCAGACTCCACTACTGTGTTGTATCTTAAAGCTGAAGCAGAAAGAACAAACGTACATACACTGTTCTTTAAAATTCTAATTTACTTAACCTAGTTAGTGAAAAGATGTTACTGACTGGTGAGTCCAAAGTGGCAAAGTATGATGGGGGACACATTGAAAAAGCAACACTTTTTCCTAGCAAATATGAGTTAAGGGCTGCTAGCATGTATGTTGTAGTGCTGATCCTCGTCTGAGGGAAACATTTTCTCTCTGTATCTTTTTCTTTTGTTCTTGTCCTCAGAGAGGCTGTCACTGCTGTTTTTATCTCCTTTTTACTTTCATCACATATGGTCTGTTTCTTACTCTTTGGATATTTTTCTTTGATCTCTTTGCTGTGCCCTAAAACTAGTTCTTCTCAGCTCTCAAACTTCTTTTGTGCTGGACAGATAGAAAATGACCAAGTGAGAACCCAAAGTCACAGCAGCTAAAAAGCAGAATAAGCTGAGGGTGAATGAAGAGAGTAAAATATGTTAATGGTGAAAGTGTATTGGAGAAAACTTTGGGTAAGAACCCATGAGGTTTGGTCCAGCTTCATTATTGCATGACAGTGCTTGAATGGGTAAGGGAGGCTGAAAAGGCATATGCTGTGTCTTATACCCAGTTTACCTGAAATTACAGCTAAGTTCTGTGTTCTCTGCTCCTTCAGCACTGTCACTACACATTTCTATGTGATCTTACTTTGGTGAGGTAGAGACCACCTCACCACCACCAAACAAGCAAACTAAAAATCTCTCGTAAAAAAGGAAAAGATTCAAGTAATGTGTTATGAAGTGAAGGGAGAAAGATCTTATTCTTACCTGAAAGGTTTCTGTGTTGGGGAAGAGAGAAGTAAGAGTCTCATAGCTGACAGGGTAATTAAAGCAGAGACCTATACAGTTTATCTTATATTATAACATCTCTAGTGTGGAATAAATCCAGTCCCTGGCAATCTGTGTTAAAACTGTGGCCATTGTACTTGACATCTAAGACAGGACAAAAAACAATGCTTCAGTGATGTGCACATCAAAGAGACTCAGCCTTTTTTTCCTTGTGTGACCTCTTTGCATGCTTTTTCTTTACCCTCAGGTGGTATTGGAGGTGGCAGAGGATTATCTCTCTTTCTGTGGGTGGAGAAAACTTGAGAAAATCTGTCAATAAGTGTCCATGGAGCACAAAGGAGTAGGCTCCAGGCTACAAGCATACTGGGGAGAAACTCCTCTACTGTGGCAAAGAGCAGTGCTATTCCTCAGCCCTCTGCCCAGAAGGGAAGGGAGGCCTCTGAACTGTGATATTCTTGGAGCAGGCTGAAAAATACATACTGCCTGGCTGCCTCATCTGCATGCGTTAGAATAACAGTGAAATGAATTGTCTTTGTATCAGAAGAGGAGAGCACAGGCTTTGGAGAGAAAGGGAACTTGGAACTTTTGTAAACCTAAGCTGCTTTTCTTGGAGCTGCTTTGCATGTGTGAAGGAAAACCATCTGTGTCCTAAATGCAAACTCTGCTGTCCATTTTCCCTAGAGCTGAAACTGCAGAAAGCATGGGCAAAACGGTTGTTCAGAGGCAGCAGCATGTGGCTGCACAGTGCGGGGACTGCCCCAGGCATGACGTGATAGTAGAACCTTGGCCCACTTGTAGCACAAACATGCTGCAGAGGTTTGGATGTCTGGAAATCTTCTGGGCTGTACTGATTTCTTATAGCATGAGGGACCTTCCTCAGCTTTGGCCTCAGGCTTGCTGGTTGTTGAACATCTAGTCATGTATATAAATTGCTTGTAATATTTATTTGAAGTTTAAGAAATGAACCCAATATTTTATCTTTGATGCAATATGCACATATCACATCTTTGATATGATGCACAGGTCATGAGCTCCTGACCGATAGTTCTGCAAATATTGAGATGCTAGAAATAGAATAGATACTTGAAATAGCTCTATGGCTGATCTGAAAGTGATTCCTCCTGTTTTATTATGTTGGCCCACAACATCAGAGGCAGATGGTGGTGGTATGGAAGTAGAGGCTGAACCTTCCTGCCAATATTCCATTACATGTTGTTGCTGTGCGACAAATGATAGCAGAGGGGCAGTCTGACAGAATGGTGTCTGACATGGAAGTATGTACGAAACAAAGGTGTGTCACTGAATTCCTCCATGTGGAAAAAATGGCACCCACTGACATTCATCAATGTTTGCTGAATATTTCTGGAGACCAAAAAGTGGATGTGAGCACAGTGAGGTATTTGGTGATGTGTTTCAGAAGAGGCAATAGCAATGTGAAAGGTCAGCCACGTTTCATATGGCCATGCAGATTTTTATGAGTGTGGCATGCAGGCTCTTTTCATCACTGGCAAAAATGCATAGCTAATGGTGGTCACTGTATGGGAAAATAGTACTTTGTAGGTGAAAATTTGCTCTATCATATAGTGTTATTGTGCTCTTTGTATCTGTTGTAGTTTCCATGGAAATAAATAGGAGGCTTTACTTATGGAGCAGCCTATGCATTATTTAAACTCTAGAAATAAAACTGCACACATCAGTTTCAGAAGCAAAGATCTATTATCCAGGTTTTCATGCTAAAGCTACTTTAATGGGTGTTCTATGGAAATTAAGAGGTTGAGATGGAGTACAGCTTGGTAAAAAGGGTATTTATGTTGTTAATATTGCTACAAGATATATGCCTGGAGGAATAAAAAAAGGGAATCTGTATGAAGTCAGTTACAATATACAACTAGGTAATTATCCTGAGAGGATCATATCAGTTTCATTTTTGTGAGCCTTTTGCTAGCTAATTTTTTTCTTTGTAAGGTTCATAATATCAGTGCCATACACACACACTGTAAAGTTTTCCCTACAACTAAACAGAGGACTTGAATTCAAAGAAGTTATCGTCATAGAAGAAAATTTCTGGAGGGCACTTAAATAATAGTTTTCTCAGCTATTATTATGATAGTATTCATAGTAGGCAAATACAATAAGAAATTTTGTTATTGCACCTCATCAATAAAGCATGCTAACAACTTGTCTTAGAGTGGAAGGAGTAGTACGTAACCAACAACTGGAAAACATTCTATGTTGGAGAGTCCAGAACTGGAAAAAAAACAATGAATTAGAGAAAAGTTCCATATATCACATCACAGTCATCTGGCTAGGAATGCAGGCAAAGTAGTCACTGAGACTTGTTCAAAATCCAATCCTAATTAATGATAGACTGTGAAAACACTAGCATTTTGCCTTTAAGTTTCTTGGTAGGCTGGCTTCTCTTTCTGCGGAAAATATTTTTTTTTGTCCTCATGGTCTGAAGTCTTTGCTCAGCATTCACAGAGGTCAGAAAGTCTATCCTTTCTATTTCAGAGTAATCATCAAGTTTTAAATACTTTTCTTTCTACCACTGACTTTTCCCACCCCGACTGTCTCCAGCCATGGAGACATGTAGCTCCTTTTCCATTTATTGTTGATAATTTATTTCTTCAGGTAGGAATTCGCTAGCATTAAGTCATTAATTACATTGCAGAATTCTAGAGGAGTTCTTATTTTCCCCTTGTATGCAAATACATTATTTTTATGCATGTACTGTAGCTATTCAGAGCTGTGATTAGTGAAGCCAAACATGTTCTTAATTGTAATATCCTTCTTATTTATCCAGTGGTTGCCTATTGACTTCACCCTGTTTATAAAAAGCTCAATATTTCGGTGCCATTGTGATAAAGATCTTTAATGTATAAAGAAATTGTGAACAAACGTTTATCAAGCTTTTTTAAATGGCAGCATTTGTTCTTCATAAATCTTAATTTCCAGCCCAAAAAATGTAGCATCCCCAAATATCCTGCCTTGAGTGTTCAGTGTCTGATGCTGACCCATACACTGTGTAGCAGCTGATCTCAGTGAGGATATGTACAACATATGCACAACTATAAAGAAGCACTATAAAACTGAGTTTCATTTTTGGTTATTTCAGTCAGTGTTATATTAGTGCTTCATTACTAAGATCTGTGTGATCTCAAGACTTGAGATTCTATTTAATAAGGATGTTTAAAAGATACTAGTAACACAGACAAGTACCTTGTTTCCCATACACATGCATTCATGACATTCATACTCCGACTCATGTTCAGAGCATTAGAATGCTGTCATAATTCAGTTAGTTATAAAGAAACTGACAGTTACTCCACAGGTGTTCAAAGCCCAAATTTTCTGATCAGCTGATCGCAAATTTTCACTGCTTCCGCACATTTCCACTGCTTTTCACTGCTTGATAACCTGCAGGGAAGGGAAGACTCTCACACTGATTTCAACAGAAAAAAATTATACCCTCTGCTGGAAAGCAAGAAACCATTTGATGGTAATTTAACTACCGCAGAATCATGTTTAAATATAGAGACAAAAATTGTCTCCTACCTTCTCATTAACTGCTCAGGATATCTGACCCATGGAACTCTTGATTAGAGCATGCTTATTTAAGGAAGAATATTTAGTTCCTTTTTAGAAGTGTTAAATGTTTAAAGAGCAGTGTTATGTAGAATCTGTTCTATTTAAAGTACCAGATCATAAACCTATTTTTAATTATCTACACGTAATTGCTAAGGTCTTTGTAGGTGTTACAGGGAACAAACTGAAGGTGTTACAGGGAACAAACTGTTGGTTTAGCCAACAGCAATTAAAGCCTCAGTCTTTCACTGGTGAATTTCTGCTACTGCTTATTTTACAATGTTCTATTCTTAACCAGGGACAATCTATCTTCTGGTGCTTTCGTCATGACCACAAAATGCACAGGTGCAAGAAAGACATTACTATATTAACTTATCTCAAGTACTGAAAATGGGAGAAAATAAATTATTTATTTAACTTGACGTATTAAAAGTTTGGAAACTAAATTTCTGTAGAGCAGAAAAACATAGAAAGACAGATAAATAGGTAGATGTGTGGGTCTGTGTACATATCATACCTCCCATGCATTATCTCTTGGATAACTTTGTCAAGTTTTTCAATCACAAAGTTTGGTTCACCGTTTCTTTTATCAGATTGTAACGCTGGAGAGAAATTGGAGACCAGCTGGAACTGCAGCCCTACTCATGTAACTGCAATGCATTCCCCTTGGATGTAGTGTGCTGAAACATTAGAGATCTTGTCCTTTCAGTCTCCTTTTTTGCTTTCCTTCTTTTTTTTTTTTCAGTGCTGAAGCATCTGTTTTCTAATAAGAAAATTAAGTTTCCACACAGTCTTATTCATAGAGCTATTTATAAAACTTAAAAAAAAACCCGCTTGAAATGCATGTTAAAGTGTAGGTACCCCTGTGGTCTTTAAGTAACAAGATGAACAGTACCACCTATAATATATTGCTTCAGAAATGGACTATCTTAATTTTGCTATGGAAGAAGCTGATCTGTATAATGGTCTGGGAATAATTTTTTTAAAAGAATAACAAAAAACATGTATCAATTCTTTCATTCCAACAGTTAAATGAAAGAGAAACTCAGAGGAAAATGGTTAAACCAGAGCACTTTTAGAAGAAATCTTTCCCACAGACAGAAGTTGAAATTCAACACTGGGAAAATAAAGGTCCATAAAGTTCTGTGCAGGAAAAAAAATGCAATAATATTTCTTTTAAAACTTATCTATGTATGTTCTTTACCTTCTTGGAATTTAATTTCAAACCTTATTTGAAAAACAAAAGAAGTACCACAAAGCTGACCACATGGTAGAACACTGGCTTCATATTGTATGAGTGTACAGTACAGAGGAATGTAATAGCCATATTTCTGTGGAGGAATACAATTATTTATGGTCAAACATTCATTGCAAGAGATAAGACTTAAGCAACCTTAGCTGTACTCCATATACTATATTAATGTATTATTTTGGAGTATATAACTTAACAAGACTTAAGTTGTTTGATCTGAAGTTTTCCAGTTAAGTGACAATCCAAGACAAGGCAGTTTATGAAAATATTTTTAAAATTTCTAGTTACTTCAGAAAAGGATGACATAGACAATCCCTTTCCATTCAAAAAGAGACCTCTGAAATAGAGTTGTTTGATAAAAGGTTGTGAAATTTGGAAGAAAATGGACGTGCAGAGCCAATCCAGACAACTAAAACTTAAGAGATGGAATTTATTTCTTCCCCCAAGACAACTGTTGGATGTTTGCAGTGGAAATCACCAAACATAACAAAAATAATTATATATGAGATGACCCTGGGAAAGCTCATGTTGAAGACTTCTGTGTAAAGAGCAGGGCCTGAGTATGATGCATAGAAAGGGGCACAATGAACCACCAGGTTTAAACAAAATACATTATAGCTGCTCACTCTGTGAACACCATCCATGGATTGTACTGAAGTAGGTAATGCAAAGAAGTCCCAAGGAAAAAAATAGTAGGATAATGAAAATAAGGACCATAGCAGCACATAAACACAAATGTAGTGTGACACAGCATGGTCACTCTTAAAGGTGATATTTTGGGGCGTTTTTTTGTTTGTTTTCTTTTTGTTTGTTTGTTTGTTTGTTTTTCTCAATGTCCTTTTTCCATGTCACTTTACTGTTGAGAGCTATAACTACTACTAGTACATAGGTTTGTCTCTCTTTCACTGGATATAGGAGGATTTATTCTTCCCAGCAAGAAAAATTCATGCTGTGTGCTGTACTTTCACATTCATCTTTCTGTCCCTTTACCCTTCCCCCTTAAGTACAAAATCAGCATTTCAACCAACTGCAGAAAGGTAAACTCAGCTTGTCATTGTGTTGTGAAGAAAAGATATCCAGCTGCAATCAGCATGTATTTGTAATTAGTAAAATTCTATTATAGGATAAGTTGTCAGCCTTAATTTAGTTTTAACTTTTTATATGTTTCCCCTTTAACAAATATGATTTTAAAAGAGTCTAGATTTACTTGTAATTAACAGTAATCAACTCTGTAACTAAATGATGTAGTTGGGAGGTCTGTCTTGCAGCTCATCAGAGTTGATGGGAATTTGTGACCTCTGTGGGAAATGATTTGCGGCATGTGCTGAAGACAGATGGCAGAATCTCAAAATACTCTATGAAGGGTTCTGTTTGGTAAGTTAGCCACTGCATAGGTACTGTCAGAAAATATTCATTCAACATGCACTGGAAATTATGCAGTCTTTGAAATTTGTCTTTCTTGTAAACTTCGCGAAAAAAGCTTTCATGGAGCCTTTCAGCTTCTTATGCCCACACCTAATTTGTTCAAAACAACGTCGAAGCACTAAAAAGATGGGAATTACTGCAATAGCCAGTAGTGATAGCTGCGGCTTGAAAGACCTGAATCAAATTCTTGATGAGAACAAAGAAAAAAAAGGCATGGGAAATGCTCCAAATTTTAGTTTATTCAGTTCTTTTAAAAATCTATATGCATAAAGGAAAAACAGGGAAACAGAAAAGAAAGCTGTCTTGGCAAGGGATGATTAGATCAATTCATTACCCTACTACATCTCAAAACATGCAGTTATTAGTTCTTCACTTGAAACCATAGGAATCATCTGGGGGAAGTGCGGTAGTCAGGAAGGGATGAGAGTTGAGAAGTTACTTCTTTTGATGTTTTTGTTTGATATTTTGGCTACCATGGCCTCAGTTTCATAAAATGGAAAGTCATATCCAGTAGTATTTACTTTAACATTTACTTTATCAACACATAGAGGCACTACACTCCTGATTCAGTCAAAGCACCATGGCACATATTCAAACCTAGTTGTGCTCTGAAGAATGTTTCAGCAATGGCTAACTGCAAGTAGCTTATTAAGACCTGCAGAAGTCATTGGAATATGATAATGTGCTTACAATTAAACGGAAGGACATCAATATCTGTGTAAGAGTGTTCAGGTGTGAACTACCTTTTATGTCTTATAAATGTGCTTTTTTCTCCTGTCCCCAGTGTATCTATCCTTGTGACACAAGATTATTTTTCATTTATTTTTCAAAATTTTTTAGGATCCATGAAAATATTTTACAAGGACAAATTTGGGTAACAGCTGGAGGCAGATTGTTTTGGGAAATGAGACTAAAATTGGCTGAGATACTAGAAAATAAATGGATGTAATCTATGCAATACTAAAGGCTTACCTTATTAAAATCCCCCACATTGGCACTGATTTGATAAACACCTTTGTAGGGATTCATCACAAAGTATATTAAAAAAGCTGTTAATGAATAATGAATATTGCAATGTCTTTTTGGCAGGAGGAATCAATATGTTCTTTTTAATAATTCAGTTTGTTCCTCAAAATATCATTTTCCCACTAGAATAGAAAATAAGAGAATGAAATAATTACCAAATTCCACCTTTTTACCCTTCTAGCAACGCACTTCTTCCTACTGCTTTCTTCCCTAAGTTTTTCTGGAATTAAATTATAAGCACTCCAGAAGTCTTGCTTTTGTTCTAAAGAAATGTCTATGGTTTTCTGAAGAACTTCAGGTCCGAAAGATTGATGTTCAGTTTTTAGACCTCGAATGTTTTATTTTCTGAGTGGAAGATCATATGTAACAAGCAAATTTATGAACCTTCCTGTGTCTCCATATTTAGGGAAAAATAACTATTAGATTCTTCTTTCTTTCCATTTCTTTCTTTAAGAAGTCCGATAAAGCATGAACAGCACTGATAGTGAATCATCCCCTGATGCTGAAGGATTATCACACTATGAAAAATTTTCTATCTGATGTTGCATTTATGTCTGTTCAGTCTGCCTGTTGCAGATGATTCGTTTGCCCACCTCTCTGCCCACCAGGCTGGCTGGTTGGCTCTGTTGCTCCTTTGATAATGACCTTAATGGCCCTCCAACCTACTCTGCTGCATTTAGTAAAGGGCAGAGAGCTTCCAATCTTCCACAAGCTGCATGAAAATTGGTAGGTAGATGAGAATTCAAACCCATGCTGACGAAAGGGCTGAACGGTGAGATCAGCCATCGTCATTCCTCCCTGGTCTGCTGTGGTCAGTTGGCACTGGGGCACAGCATGCTGCCCTGTGCCAGCCCAGGTGTTTGCTGGCTTTTGCTCGTGGGATTTGGTTGAACAAAGAGGAAAGTGGAAATACTGCTGGGTGCAGTAAGGGGCAGGCCAAGTCCCTGTGTAGGATGGAGACATACACAGTATGTATAGAAGCTGCATTATTATCATAGAGACAGTTTAGGTGGCATTAGACTAAATTTGTAGGAAAGGAAGTTTTTCAGCTCACGGTGCAATTTGCTTAACACGAGAAAGCTCTTTTCCTACCCTCTTCTTGTGGCTTCAGTTTTATTTCTGAGATGATACAGTGAGATACGGGAGATAATCACTGCTGGGAGACAGAATGGATGGTGTGTCTGGTTGTCCTTATTATTTATGCTTAAAATAATGAAACTGTTTTCTTAGAGAATACACTAAGAGGAAAGCAGTTTCAGAAATAACGGGTTTGGGTTTTATGTTTTTTTCTTTCTTCCTTTCTTCTTTCTTCTTTCTTCTTTCTTTTTTTTTTTTTTTTTAGCAAAGAAGAAAATTTAGTCATGCAGATTTTTTTCCTTAAGAGAATGATACTGGATGTCAGATATATTACAAGCATGTTCTTGGTCTTTCTGCTGGCAGAAGCGCCTCACGAAAATAAGGTATTATTCTAAAATTTAATGGTAAAAATAGTTTGTAGGATTCCTAACTATAAGAAATGATGTAACCTTAAATATTATCAGCAAAGAATTTTTTAGGATGTTTTCTGCTTTGAAATTGTGTAGGAATATTAAGAAATATTGCTACAAATTTAATTCTTCTCTTCTGGACAAATTGAACTGGGAAAAACTGAAGAGATGTTTCTTCTCTCCCTGATCATTTTCATTGTTAGCTTTGGCAAATCTTCATTAAATGACGTTTTCAGTTCCATGGTACCAGGAAACATCTTCTAGGTGGGTCTTTTCAATTATTGCAAAGCGTGATTCCCCGTCTGTGCAGTTTTCTCATCTGGTGTGATAAATGGAGATGGTGAGTCTCACTGTGCTCATGATGGAGAGTTCATACATTGCTGTCATAAAGGTCAAGCCAGGAAGTATAGTTAGATATCTTGACTAAGTAAATACATGTTACACTAAAATCTATTAAAACTATCCTAGGAACAGCTGCTCCCACAAATATTTTTCAAGGATATTTGTTGCAGGCCTTTCTCTAGGGACTTTCTCTAATGCTAAAGGAGAGGTGTGTGAACTCTGAATGCTTCAGACTGTTAGCATTTAAGGAGTTACATCAGTACTACTGGGTTTCGGTATGATTTACTAGCTGTCTCTTCTTTGCTTTGGGGTAAATTGGAAGTATGCATGTAGAGTTATAGCAGTTTTATCAGATGATGGATGCACTTTCAACAGATTGAAACAGGAGTGATAGGGAGTGCCTCCAGATATAGTTGTCTGCTTAAAATTACTTCTGGCATAAAATCATTAATATTCTGCAGCTCCTGACCTATTCAAGCCCATAATTACCATTCTTTTTTTTAATATACTCTTCAATCTAACACAAAGACACTGTTATTCTTGCAAGTGGAAATAATGTCTTGTTTATGTAGTTAGGTGTTAGAAAATCTATTCTACTTCTTCATAGTGTAATGGCTTAAAGAAAATGTGGTTGTATAAAGAAAACAGAAGTATGAAAATATACCTTGTCTCCCCTAAATGTGTAAGAAATATTAATAATCAGTAGATATTTATTTCTTAGTTTCTAGAGACAAAGTTTCTTAAATAATTCTCCAACACTGTAGATTTTTTAATCCTTTCTTTTCTGAAACACAATAGTGAACATTGAGTTATTTAATAATATATTCACTTACTTTTTATGGACTATGGACAGGGGGAGAAATAAAGCATGAAAGAGATGAAAAGTGCAAGATTTGCCCTACTGAATAAGGGCAAAAAATGCAAAACTTCATAGAAACTGTCTTCTCCCTGTTTATTGAGGATGACACATGTCATAGGAACTTACTAATGCAAGAGAATTTCAGACCTTTTTCAGCTAATAAACTGAAACCCTGTCTAATTTGCATAGAAATTACAGAATGGTAGGAACTGTAATTACCATTGTATTTTTTCCCCTTATTTTTTTTTTCTTTTTGTAATGCAGATATCCCTGACAAAGGCAAATAGAGACTGTAAGTAGGCTTTTCCTAACCTCTGTGAAGTTTTTCATCCTCATTTGAGACCTTGGACAGGGAAGAGGTGATTTTTTCAGGACTGTCTTCCCACACAGGTAGTAAATACCCTGTATTTTCATGTGTCTCAAGGTATGTCAGTGGAAGTGTGTAATCACTGAATCAAAGAAGGTAGCAACCACAATCTCAGGAGAAAAATTTATTTTTAAGTACCTGAAGTAGACTTCATTTGCTGTTAGCTGCTTTATGTTAGTTTTTTAAGAGCATCATACTAGTGTTTTTACATGCATTGTGGTAGCAACATCAGCTTTATGATTTGTGAGACTGAAGATATTAAGGTACCTATCTGTTGTGGTTGAGTCCTGCAGGCAGCTCAGCAGCACATTGCTCAGCTCCCTCTTCAGTGGGATGGGGGAGACGACATGGAAAAATGATTAATCTCATGGGTTAAGATAAAGACAGTTGAAAAAGAGAAAGAATGGAAAATAATAAATAATGATAAAAACAATAAAATAATGTAAACAAAAATAAGTGATACACAGTGCAATTTCTCACAACCTTCTGACAAATGCCCAGCCACTCCCTGAGCAGCATGCACCCTTACTGGCAAACTCCCTTTAGCTTCAATAGTTCATCATGAAGCCATATGGTGTTGGAATATCCCTTTGGCCAGTTTAGGTTAGCTGTCCTGGCTCAGCTCTATGTGCAGCCCCAGCCTCCTCACTGGCAGGGAAGTGAGAAAAAGAAAAGACCTTGACTTTGTGCAGCACTGCTCATCAACAACTGCATCACTGGTATATTATCAAAATTATTCTAATCCTAAATTCAGTACACAACACCATACCAGCTACTGATAGTATGCTGCTTTAATAACTGGTAGATATGATGTACGTGTATTATTTTCCCCCTTTCAGTTTACATGTGCGTAATATTATGCACAGATATTAAGGAAGCATGAAAACTTACATCAGAGAGATATTTTTAAAGATGGTTCTTCGAAGCTGTCCAAAATTTGGAATGTCAGAGATTTTTGGGGAACTTTGACTTCAGACAAAGGAGCTAAGAAGATGAAAGTGGTATAATGCCTGTAATTGAATCATATCTGTGAACTGTATCTTAGGGTTACATTCCATCATTATGGATGTGTGTGTAACAAATGCACCATCTTACCAAGTGCTATTTTTTCCACGCAATGCAAAAACTCTGGAATACATTTCCACTGGAGGTCACCAAATAATTCTTATAATGGATTTGGAAAAATGGCAGAATATTATCACTGGCAATATTACTCAGAATAAAATAAGGGAAATCAAGCATCATGCTTCAGAAGATAAACTGAGAAGTCAAGAGAAGTCTCACTGCCAGTTTACGTTGCAGGTTAGATGAATGGTGTAGACGGGGGTTGTTACCTTCCTTCCCAGTATGAAGTATTCCTTTACAGGACCTAACTGGTATACCCACTGATTAGAGAGCCCTGCAAGGTCCTGTGATGCAGTTATATATGCCTTCCAATAGAGCCTCTGACTTTTGCTTCTGCGCTGTATTTTCTGATTTTCGATTATTTGGACCTGAAGCCAAATGTTTCTTGATCTTCATTTTTTTTTGTATTCTTGTGCTGTAAATGATTTTGGTCTCTGTAAGTTTTCTGTAATCTGTGGAATAATGTTACATCAAGGTTGCATTTTAATTTTTGTGCAATTTGTAAGACTGTCTCTTATTGGATTATTCTGTAAGTGCTATCAATAGAAATGAAAAATGATAAAGCAAAGCCAAAGAAAAATGAAGGGGAAAGGAAGGTGAGAAATGTACGAAACAGTCATGGGTTACTTTAAGTTAAAATCATAAGGACATTGCAACAATACAGCTTCCTTGATGAAATTTCTGCATGTGTCTCCTATTTTCTTTCATTTTCATAATGCTGAAGTAGTGACCAGCTCCTAAGTAAGCAAAGTCAAGCTCAATCAATGTCTAGGTAAAAGACCTTGTAGGCGCTGTGAAAGTATTACAGTAATGGGGCAGATTTATACTCATGTGACTTTAAGCCTGTGTTAATGCAATTCACATTGCTTATATCTGGTATTTGGATTTTAGATGAGATACTGAGGAATTGTAATGGCCCTTTTTTTTTTTTTTCTTTTTTTTTTTCCCACTTCAGAATAGGGGTCAGTCCAGTCATCCTGATTAAATTATTATATGAGATGGTAATTCTCAGCTTCATTTTTGTGGGATGAACTGATTGGCCATGGTTTCCATTCTTTGTGCTGAGCAGTCATAAAATCCCTGTGCATTATTTAAGTAATGTTTTTTTTCCCTGCAGTAACAGATGGATGTACAGTAGAGAACAATTTAGTTCAGACACATGTGAACTTATGTTACTCAATTATTTGCTACACATCCTGGCAGTAAATCATCGTGAATGCTAATGTGGCTTTTACCTTCCATTATGGCTGCATGATTTACATCATTCTTCATTTGCCAACATCTACATTGCTTGTGCAAGCACCTTTTTAAAACTGAGATACTGTCTTCAGCAGTGTGACCTGGATTTGGGTGTGAATTTGAAAAACTTCTTTGGGTTTGACTTGTGCTAGCTCTCATTTCAAAGATTTTGTATTGAAAAAAAAATGACACTGTGAGTTAATTTAATTATTACTTTCCTGCCTACCACAGCTACAGATGAAAATGTATGAATACATTAGCCTAGTGGAGTTGATAACAAGGAATGATGTAGAGAGAAGGAAAGTGCTGTATAATAATGAGAGAACATTTGCTTAGGGTAAACGAAAGTGCTGCACAATAATGAGAATTAGAACAGTTGCTTAGGACTATTTAATTTAGAGGACCATTCAAAATGCAAAATGAAAATATCATATAAAATTATTTATTCATTAAGTATTTAAAAAAAATAGTTTTTACTGTAACTATGAAATCTGTATTCATAATAAAAGTAATTTATTGTTTTAAATCAAAGAAAAGAGACAAAAAGGCACATATACCATACATGGACTCTTTCCCCCTTCCCAGTGTATTCTGCCATTTGTTTTGCTCTGCTCTCCCAGACTAGCATGTTTCTGTTGTATTGTATTACACCTAGCTTAATGGTGGTGCCATGCCATTGCATGTGAGTTCTTAATAATTTCATCAGTCACAGTTTTCCAGCTGTAGATGTGCAGTACAACTGCACTGGATATTTTAGTAGAGTTCTGGAAGAAATTTGGCTCTGGTCTGATTATGGAGGCAAAGCAGCTTTGCCAAGCAACAGAAATATATGTACAGCATAGAGAATGAAACATACAAAGAATTCTCTGTTTTCAGGAATCACTTTTTTGCCGTATTTAAACCATGATTAAGGGTACTCAGAATTTCCTTTGTTGCAGAGAATCAGTATACAATAGTAGATGCACTTGTGGATGCTGCTCAGTTGAATAGTAGCATTTCCTTTTGCAGTTGAAAAAGTATTTAATTCAGATTGCTACCAGTGAGAGAAGAACAACTGCATTAGTTACCAAAAAGCAGAGAAACTGGTATGATGGCAAATGATGCATCACTGTTAAGGTTTTTTAAAGACACTTCTTTTCACATTTTTTTTTTATTTTATCACGTAATGTTTTGTATTTACTATTGAGATCTGTTTTCTGTCCATGTGACTATGACTGTTTTTGTTTGCAAATGATGTTTTTTCAGTATGAAAGTAATATTTTTGTTGCAGGACAGCTATCATGTTGAAGCAAGAGCTTTTGGAGGTGGAGAAAGATTTCTGTTTGTCACAGCAAATGACTTTTTGGGGTTCTCAGTATATAATGGAGCTTGTTTTGAATGTATACATGTTCTTGTTGAGTTTCAGAAATCTCAAGAAAAGGTAAAAATTGAAACCCCCCAAATATCAATCTAAATTCTCTTACTAAATTAGCCTCTGGCCAATTTTTTTGTAAGAACCTCTGTTGAAGAATTGATATGAGTTAAACATACGCACAGATGACTGTCATTCATCTTGACATGACTCCTTTGATATACACAGATGTAGAAGTATATGTAGATGAAGATGAAGAAGCTTCAGATGTAGAAGATGAAGAAGCTTCAGATAATATGCAGAGTACTGGAACAGTAGCAGGATTGCCATTCAAAGAAGATCAGTGACATTTAAGTCTTTTTGCAAATATGAAGGCTAAGAAACTTTCACAGGATGATATTCCTTTGGTGAACCAGGTGAAATGAAGACATTCTGCAAAAATTAAATCAAGGAGATGAGAAAGATGAAAGGTTATTACTGTGCAAAACTGAGACAGTCTATTATTACCTACAGATGATTTTTTATTCATGTAACTTTTGCTCTTCCTAATTATTGATAGAATACAAGAACCATTTCTAGATGCTATCATTCTGGAGATTTAGCTATATTCTGACTATATATTTTAAAACAACAACAGTATTCAATGCTAAAATATTTCCCAGTAATCATCTTTAAGCTGAGTATCTTCAAGTCCTCTTACAACCTCAAAGAGAAGAAAAACTTGAATCTATTAAGGCTGCCATTAGTAGAGATGGGTTTTTTTCTATCATTCTTAATATCCATCTCCAGCCACTGTTGCTGAAAAATACTGTCTTTTTTATCATTGCAACTTTAGGTACAATGGTGGAGATCATTGTTATGATATATGTTGACAAATACAACATCTGGTCTAGCTATGATTTTGATGATCTGACTACACCGATGGCTACCACCATAGGCGTCCCAGATGTTTTCCTTCCTGCCTTATTATTCACGAGATACTATTAAGGAAAAATGTCATTTGGAGGCTGTTTGATAATACTTAAAGTATGATAAAGCCATGCCAGATTACTGAGATAATGATCCCTGCCAGGCAAATATCGTCTCTCCCTGCTAGTTAGAAATTCTTCTCTTAGTTCCAGTTTCTTGCCCATTCCTCCTTCAGTGAGCAGACCCCCTCAAACATCTGCTGAAAGTTATTTATTTCAAAGATAAATGCAAGTGCTCAGTCACAGTTTTGAAAAGTCTTAGATGCGTCAGTCAATGTGCCAACAAAATAAGGAAGAATTGAATTTTCTGCTGTTTATCCGTTTTTACTTCTCCTGCATTCCTGCAAATACTTTGACCCTAGAAAGCTAGTTTGGAAACAGTCCTGTTGACATCAATATTGCTGTATAGTTTAGTGATAGGAAGTAGCTTTCCACCCTGCTTCCACCCAAAGCAAAAAATTGCTGATTATTCCCTGCTACTTGAAAAGAAGACTTTCATGGTACAATAATCTTACAATGATAAAATATGATTATAGAAAGCCGTTTCCTTGAAGCAATCATTGTTAGTGTTATTGCAGTGTCTGGCAGTCAAATTTCTCATAACATCATTCACAGCCCAGCTTTTGCCTACTCCTTCAGTCATCATTCCACATTTGTGAGAGCATCTATTCCTCTAGGTTATGAATATAACGTGACAAATTCAACTTCATGGCTAGAGCAATGAGCTATTCAATAATTTGCTGATCTCATTTTAAGGGACAAAATGTCTCCTAGACACCTCCCATCCAGTTGATTATTTAAGTAACCATGCTGCCTCACATTTATGATTGCATATGGCTTGCTTGAAACTTCAAAATAAAATATTAATATTTTTGTATGAAAATATATAATGACTAATATATTTTTTAGAAAAGAATACGTTATTACTTTCTTTAGTGAATGCTTGGTTATTTAGTCACAGATGACAAACGACAAATCATTTATTTATTTTGTGTTTCCATGCGTTCTAGATAAACAGCTTGCAGCTTCTGTGTTAAAGTAGTCTGAAGATGAGTATGGCATTGTGACTAGAAAAGAATAGCTAATTCTACCTTGAAGCCTAAAATTAAGCAAATTACAAAAAATGTCTGTCTCTTTCCACACACGGTTACATGGCAGGCCAGCTCTATCTGCTGCATAACATATGAAGTGACCCAGTGTTAGACTTGGGTGCTACAGCAACAGCCTCTTAGTCCACATGAGAGGCAAAAATGAGAGATATTAAACATGTAAAATTGCTTCACTTTCTAAAATTAGTATTTTAAACCATCTTTAACATATTAACTTATATGCTGTTGTTTCACCGAAGAAATTCTAAACTAATGAGTAGTATAAATCTGAATTTTATGTTTTTTGAAAAATTGCTCAAGCTTCCTATGTAGCTATTCTAAAGTGCCACCTTTTATCCCCGTAGTGCCTTGTTGTAGAAAGAGCCAGTGGCTGTGATTAGCTCTGACACAGCAAGAAGTAAGGTAATTGTTCCTTTGGACATGTTTTTTGAACTTGAATGAGTATGAAATATGAACTGGCCCTGAAGAAGGAGTCAAACATTGTGCTTATAGATTTCTGCTTTTAGTCATTTGCTGTAGAAAATCAAACTAGCTTTGAAATGATAAATCTCTATATAAGGAATAAGACATTGTGGGCATCTTTATCATGTGATTTATTTCTCTTTTGTTAACAGAGCAAAAGACAAAATTTATTTGGGGCCTAACCTTGGAGAAAAGAGTAACTATACCAAAGGTAAAGGGACAACCCTGCTGTAAAACTTGTGTAGGATTACATCTCATAAGTGAGCAGCCTATGGTAAAGGCAACATTTCTGTCTTCTTTCTTCTAGTTAAAAAAAAAAACAAAAAAACTGTCCATTGTCAATCTGCTAAAGATAATGTAAGCCAACAACTTGGTGTCTTTAGGAATTTTTTTGACGACACGCTACCTTTCTACAAGTTCTACAAGGAACCAGGTACTCTTTAGGTGTGGATTTACCCCATGTCTGTAGCTGGTGCAATTTCCCTCCTGGTGGAAGAAAGGTTGAAGTCATGTTTAATGACATTGCCTAGAGCACCTCACCTGAAATCTGGACAAAATGTCCTGAGGTGTGTAACTCTTTACATATGTAACACACACCTAAGGTTGGCAAATCAGTTTAACCAGTGCTGGTTAAAATGTCATGTGGACTTGAAGGCCTGTAGTGTGACAAATTATGGAAACAAACTTCAGTGTTTGATTTCCCTCTTTGTATCACACCAGTAGGAACAAAGATATCCCTGGTAAGTGTTAAAGGTCAGCGTGCTCTCTAGGCGTGGAGTGTAGTGCAGAGTAGAGGGCTCTAGTCCTTCTGTTTAAGGTACTAAACTCTATGCACTGCTCTGGTTTTATCATTTCAAGAAAAACTGGATAAATTTAAAAGAGAAACAGTATGAGTAATCAGTATACTAAATAATAAGGACAGTATGCCTTAACATGATGGACTAGAGGACTTACTTAAATAAATGAAGCTTTTCAGAGGTCAGTTTCAGTGGTAATTTGATAATGGTATACACAGGCCATTCTGGAAAGCGAATAAGTGGTTAATAGATGATCCAGTCTGTGGAAGCTGAAGTTAGACAAATTCAGACATTATCTTTAGCTGAGAAGTTAATTAACCATTGGAACAGCTCATATAGGTTTTTGATGGATTCTTTGTGAGTGGAATTTGAACATTCAAAAAAAGTCAAAGCACAGTGATTGGACTTAACAATCAGATGAATGCAGGCTAAAGATAAGTGTTACATGTAAGACCAGAATTTATAATAACATTGTTCCCTTCTGGCTTCTGGGTCTATTGATTTTAATGAAGAAATGATGTCCAGTACAAGTGTAACCTGTTCACACTACTCTAATGTGCTCTGTTTATTGCCTGCTGAGTTGGAAAGGATGTTTATACTTCTAAACTTAGACTCTTCTGAGATGTTACAATAACAGCCAGATCTTGTGTGACTGACAGGGATCAAAATGCAGCTCAGTGCTACCTTTCCGTATACTGGAAATGAGTGGATCTAAGTCATGCATTAGAGCAGAAAAATTTATAATGGCTACAGTTATTCCTAAAAAGCCACTCTTTGCTGAGTTCTTCAGCTCCACATTTAATTGTCTCCAAAGTGGGAATAATTCCAATGTGTAGAGGAGACAGGGTCATTGTCAGACCACTAGCAGTGTCTCTAGCTGTACGTTTTGTGCAGAACTGGAGGTCAAGATTTGTTTCTGTATATCTTACTGCTGCTGTCCAAAGCTAAACAAACTCCATGTATAACTTTCCTTTTCTGAAACCTGCACAAGATGGCAAGTAAAGGTTTGTGATGATTCTATGGGAAGCTAGAATGGTCAGTTTTAAAACATGTTAAGAATAGCTAAACTGGTGGCTGTAGGAAGCCAGAATAAAAATTCAGCATGCCTGAGCTGAAGTGACTCACCATGCTCTGCTCAGCAAAGATTATACCAACTTTAAATACCAAGTAAAATAAATTAATTATTACAGCCGTATTCTGCAGTGATCCTGCAACAACACCTGAATTACAGTGAATGAGTTCCTGCTCCTAAGTGATCTAAGACGGAAAAACTGCCAACACTAATTACCATCTTCTTGTTAAGATGATGAAGTAATACATACAGATGAAATTTATCTCTTTGACTTGAGAGTGAAATCTGTTGAGTGAGAGGAGGGACTGATTCATTGAGGAAAGTCCCCTTGAAATCAGTAGGACACTGAAAATAAATTTGGCAACATAATGCAAAAATTGCACTTATGAACTAACTGTTCATTCCCATTAACCCCAGGCTTCAGCATGGGAGTTGAGATCCAGGGCCTATCAAAATCTGAATTAGAGAAATATAAAGGGCATATTAGAAAGTGAAAATATAGGATTTTCCAAAAGGAAGAGTTTCAAATTAGAAGCTTTACTGGCATGATCAGGGGTTGAATGTATATGGAAAAATAAAGATTTGCTAATTATCTTGGCTAGGGCAAAGACAAATTAATGATTCTAAGAAACGAGGAAGAATATATCATTCTTGTTGGCACTAGATGAACCAAAGATTTCATTATTTTTAGTGCATTCTAAATTGAGTTTGCTAAAAATGGAATTTGTGGAACAAAATTATAAGCAATTATGTAAATGAAATTTTACAAGAGAATGAATAATGAAAATGCTTCCATGGGTAAGCAGTACATGCTGTGAGTTCAGTTTGCTGAACTGCATGAAGGAAAAATCTGCTGTCTGTTCCTTTCTGATCTGGGAATAGAGGAGTGTTCTTGAGAACAGTTTAGCTGAATCAGAAGAAAAAATTGTTGCCCTTGTTAAGATGATTAGTTAGTTCATTATGGCTTAAATGCCAGTTTACAATAGAGAGTTCCTATATTTTGTTTGCATTCTCTAGTGAACACTAGTAATCTGAGATAGATTTCTGAAGACAAGTGCACTGCATTATCCTTTAAAAGACTGTTTTTTTAACTTTTAAGAAATAGATCTCAAACTCAGGACATTTGTCCTCTCTTCCTGACTCTGCCATGTAACGCGAACATAACCATATCCTCTTTAGTTTGTAGCTGTCTTTTGTCTTGTATAAAAGACCATGTTTTCCTTCATTTTCTCTACTAGCAGCGTCTTCTGATTTCACCAAGCACTATTTTAATCCCTGATGTTGGGAGTTGCCATCATAGCTATTCTATGTAGAGAACTAACAATGAACACAATTCATAGATGCAGATGAAATTTATAAATTAAAAATACAAAACATACCTTCTCAGTGAATTTCTTAATATGAAACAGTAGTTTTGCATGATGTACTGAAGTAAAACATTTATATCCAAAGGAATCCTTAAGCCAAGGGTTTAATTAATGTAGAAGAAAGCTGTTTCAATTAAGTATCATGAGCTATTGCCTTAGCTTTCAGGAAATTATTTTTGCTTACTCTAAGGTAAGTGATGGATTATGTGAATGTCTCTGGGGAGTTTTAAGTGTGAAAAGTTACCAAGCAGTTAGATAAAAGCAACTGTGTCCCCAGACCAAGATCCTGTTCAATGAATAAAATACAGAAGAAAACAATCCTGTCCAAGGGCTGGAACTGCTCTCAGTAAGTATTATTACAACATTTTAGCTTCATTAAATAATTTTGACTGAATCAGAAATACAGGTATGTGGAAAGCATGCATGCTTTTTCATAAAAGACTTCTTTTTTTTTAATTTATTTTTTATTATTATCTTTTTCTGTGGCTTCTAACCAATCCTCAAACCTGGCAATTTTTTCTATTAAATACTTTCCAAAGGAAGTATTTCAAGGAGTCTGGTGAATGAAATGTGATAGTGGGAAAGTTAATCTTAAAAACAACCCAGAAACATAAGTACTAAGCAAGTACTAGATTGGAATTGATGCTGCAAATATGCCTCTTCTTGTCTGCTAAAGCTGCTTCAGTTTGGATTCTGGTTGTATGAGATTCACACCCAGTAGCAAATATGGACCAGGTTATTTCTCTAAATGAGACAGTGAGAAGATATTTGAACTGTGGGGGTCTCTTTGATTTATTAACTTAAAGATATGTGATCATACTTGGAAAATGCTTGCAGATTGCAGTGGTGGATACTACAGACATGTATAAGTAAAGTGCTATAGGTTCTTTGTTGATAAAGCCCAGTGATACCCATTAAGCAGATTTTATTTTTATTACTGTTAGCCTATTATAATGCATATTGATTATGCATTGCAAAGGTTTTTTATTAGTTATTCAAACATATAAAAAGTAATACCAGGATATTCTTAATATCGTTCTGAACTAAACATCCCATGCTGCATGCAGATTAAATTTTCTGCTGTAGGATTTATAATCATTTCTCATTTTGAGCATCGACAAACATAAAAAAGCTATTCATTTTACAAGAATTAAGAGAATGATAAGCCTTCTTTTTTAAGTAAATATGACAGTAGTCCTAACAGTTGAGAGGATATAAAGAGAACTGTTAGTAACCTGAGATTTCATCTGCATCTTTAATGAGATGGCCAATTGTGTGCCAACACTAACTGTTAGGGCTATTTCTGTCCATTACTTTTTCTCCCCATGGTTTGAAAGAAAGGACGGAGCTGTATTGTGCTGATTCAGCTCTTTTAAAATAAATTATTTCAGCCTTCTTGCCAAGTCAGGAGGAAAAATTGTAGTTTCAGCAGAATCGGTACTTCTCACTGTGGGATGTTTTCTGGTATAAGTGTGTATTTGAGCAGAGGGCATACCTTTTGATATCCATGCATAGCTGGCAGAAATCTACAGTTTAGAACTGGCTAGTGTCAGCCCATGCAATGATACTTATTTTCATAGCTCATATTCTCTTATTTGTGGATAAACATTTCACTATGTCAGATTTCCTTGGAGATGACATGTTCAAATTGCATTCTTTAGAAGCAGAGTTCCACTTTTCCATCAGACTTCAGTAATCAGTATTTCAACTGTTAAGGAGTTGAAATAAGAGATTGTTGGATTTGACACCACAACTCGTCTTTATAAAGCTTGTGTTGTTATAAGTAGAACCACAGTTGGAATAGATCAGAATACTGGAGTGGGTGCAGAGGAGCACCATGAGGATGATCAGAGGGCTGGAGCACCTCTCCTGTGAAGAAAGGTTGAGGGAGTTGGGCCTTTTCAGCCTGGAGAAGAGAAGGCTCTGGGGAAACGTCATTGCAGTCTTCCAGTACTTGAAGGGAGCTTACAAGCAGGAGGGGGACCAACATTTTGCACAGTCTAATAGTGATAGGACATGGCAAAATGGCTTCAAACTAAAAGAAGGGGGATTTAAGTTGGATATAAGATAAATGTTTTATACAATAACGTATTGAGCAGATGCTTTAAATCTTTTTGACCATGTTTGGGAGTTATATAGTATTTACAAACTTCTAAGTAATTATTTATCTGATTGGGTATTTTCAATTTCATACTGTAACGATCAAATTGTAAAAGATAATTCATAGAGTCACACTTAAATAATCAAAGAATGCTCATAAAGCTCTGAAATCACCTTCGTTTCTTGTTTTTAATGGAATAGAGGGACAGGAAGATTTTCAACACATTAATTTCTATTTTTTATACTTAGCATAAGAGAGTATGACTTTTAAAATTCTTTTCAAGCTCAGATTGAATATGCTTCTTGTACTGAGTGAAACTTTCATTTTTAAATCATAGTCATTTAATTTTCATTCATTCGTTTTAATTTTTAAAATACAGCACTTGAGGAAGAGGTGAAATACTTTGTGTTCAGGGCTACAGCCACAGTGCTATTTCAGCGCTCCTAAAGCAGAATTTACTAAACAAAAGGCAATTCTAAACTCCAAGAGAGGCAAGATCCCAAATGTCTTCTGAATCATGCTGTGGTCAAAATGTAAGTTGCCTTCCAAAATACATAGGAAAGGTCAATCTTCCCCTAGCCTTTACTCTATCACACACTCACTTTCTCACTTTAACATTTTGTGATTGCAAGCTAGAAACTCTATAGATAGACATCAGGAAAACATACTACTAGTAGGAACTGAAATGCAGATCTTTCTGGTTGGTTATTGTAAAACATCTACTCTCACACATGTACATTCAGACTTTTTTTTTAATAGATCTGTCACTGCATGTTGTTCAGAATGACAAAAACACTCAAAAAATGTATTTGTCATCTTAGCTATCTGTTAATGAAAATTGTCTTCAGATTACCTAACTTTACTTCCTTATTCTTGTTTACAGTGATCCATTTCGTAGGACATTCTGCATTAGTTTTGGTATCCCATTAACTCAGTGTGAGTTTGATGTCAAAAATAGCCATGTAAGATTTTTACTGTTAAGGGTTTTCTTCCAAGACACTGAAATACCCCACCTGATAAGCAAACTCTAAAAAGGACTGTCTTTTCCCTTGCATCATTGCTTCTCCTTTGTAACTAACTTACAGATTTTCCTTATTGGTATTCAAGACCAATCATAATCAGACATTAACCTATTAAACATAGGTTTATTAGACATAAACCTATTAAATTCTACTTTCAACAGATCTTAGAACATCTTCTGTCACTTTTCTCTTCTACAGAAAATAGTTTTGTTCACTAGCAACAAGTAACCATTCTGACTGGATCAATAGAGTCAGTACAGGTCTAGAAAAAGTAAAAAGAGAACTGAATGAAAGGAATATTTACCTGGAACCTCAGGACGTCACTGCTTTGTTAACCAGCCAGAAATGGGAATGCCTTGACATCTTTTTGCAGGAGTGTTAACTCTGTAGGGATGACAGTTACGAAATATGTGATTCTATTTATAATTGAATAAATCTGACATACAGGCTGCTGAGACAAATTATTTATGACTTTGCAGTCCAATTATTTATGGACATTGCAGCTATAATCAAATGTGCAAAAATGGCACTTTGAATGTGAACTCACTTAGACCCTGAATTGGATAAGTCTTCGATTCAATTTGGAAGTACATAGTAGCTTTTTGCTTTGACGTCACTGAAATTGCACTCTCATATACATGAAGAAAAACTGGCAGATGTTTGTGTTGATTTCATTATGACTTTATATGGAACTGCTTTAACCTAAAGAATGGAAGATAAATGATTTAGAACTGTAGACATAACTTGTATATTTATAGGCAGGATTTCTAGTTTTTCTTTCATGCTGTCACACGTTAACTATATAGCATATTTCATACTTGCAATACAAACATTCTAGGAATTAAGATCTGAAGAAGAAAACATCTGTAGCTATTTGGGGAAGATTTGCATGACTTTTCTGAAGTGCATGTTGCATTTCTGAGGAAACATCTATTAAGTGCAACTGGAGTTTTTCCCCTAACTTCAGTTTTGGGAACCAAGACTTCAATCTCCTGTTACTGCCAGAGAAATATATACTATTTGAAGAAAAGAAAGATAGAAAAATTATATTTAAAAATAAGGATGAAAACATTCCATTGCCAAATCAATTTTTATATAGAAGTAAGAACATAGAGGGCATGACTCTTATTTCACATTGAGATATACCAGCAGTCCCTTCACCGGTGCTGTTGGTATGCATATTTGTACTGCTTTCTCATTCAAGGATATTGCAAGCGCTGTTAAAATAGATACTGAATTGGGCTTAAAAGACATTTTGCATTGTAGAAGTAGAGCAAAGCAGCAGCAAGGTGACAGTAAATCTGGCTGTGATGTCACACTGACATAAAACCAGCATGCAATCAGTTCAGGCTCAACGCATTTACTTCAATGTCAGGGATAAATCAGATGAAAGAATATCAACATAAAAACAATTTTAAAAATCATCTCAAGGCATGAGATTGTAATAAGCAATTTGAGTACTCTGGTGAACCTGTAGAGATTATGTCCAAGCAGACTGTCTTAAAGCATAAATCAGAACATGCTAGATAGTCACAAACCATGGCAGGAGAACATAGGTATCAAATACCTATGAAATCCTGGTCAGAAACATCAAGAAATCCAGAAATCTCTATACTGTAGAAATCTTTGATTCAAGTAGAAGACTATTCACCAAATGCTCCATGATTTGTTAGCTACCTTCCTTAAGTACACTCAAAATAATAATTGTTTCAGTAGTAAACCCAGATATTTTAACTTCATTACATTGTATGTACTGAATTGACTGAAGATGGTTTGTTTTCATTTTTTAAATGGAAATCACATTTAGACAAATAAAGTGATAGTGAAAAGCTCTAGCAGAGGCTTATTGAGTACTGTCTTGAAATACTTTTTTAAAAAATTTGAACTTTTCGTACCTTTTCTTTGAGATAAGATTAAACTTCAGTACGCAAAATAATATTATAATATGCTCCTAAGGAACTGGTAAATGAGCTAATGAAAATAACTTTTTATCCCACTGATATTTTAAACTACCATGTTTTAATTGAAGCTTGAATTTGTTCAGTGGAGATACAAAGAAAAAGGAACTACAAAGTTTTCAATTTGTTATAACATCAGAATAGTATTTTAAGTCTTGTGGAAGACTTGTGGAAATCAGCTATACAAACTACCAGTAGGGGATTAGTCAGTGCGCACCTGTTTCTATAAGCCTCACCAGGTTTACAAGGTAACTAATGAGTGGTCTTGAAGCCTATACAGGGAAGAATGATGAAGAGTTTAAATACTGGTAAATTAGTAAACACATTAAGAGAAGTGAAAGAGAGAATTAGATACAGGAAAAGAGATCTGGTCTGGTATCTTCTCACCCCTCCCCCCCCACCCCCCCCCCCCAAAAAAAAAAAAAAAAAATCTTGCTGGATAGAGAAGGAACCTGGTGAACGTACTGTATGTTTTCCAAAGCAATGGGGCTCTAAGAAGGTAAATGTGCTGCAGAAAGCAAGGCTGAAGAGAACATTAGCTCTTCTGCTAAGGAAAATACTGAGCACAAAGTACAGCACAGCCACGGTCCTCTACAAATTTAAATAACATTTTAAGAGTCTTGGATTAAAAGTCCAGGAGCTGTATTTGAAAATAAACCAATTTCTTTGAAATAAATAAAGAAAGAAGGGTTTTAACCCAAGGTAAATTAAATATGCTATGCTGAGCACAGGATTCAGAGCATGTAAACAATCTAATGAATGAATGAGATGCTGAAGGAAACATGTCCTATCAGGTCATTCAATCCAACTACCTGTGGAAGTAGGTTTACTCTTTCCTGTAACATCTCTGGTGTTCTTCCTAGTATGTAGAACAGAGATCTCTTTTAAAAATGTCACAAAACAACGAATCCTGCCCCCACAGTGATATTTCAGTAGGAATGATTTTATAAACATTCCTTATCCCCTTAATGTTAGCTGTTTAGGCCCAAGTGACTATGGCACTCCAGTTTGTTAGACCAAGGATATTGTTATAATTTCTATGTGTACTGCATTTCTATTTGTATTGCTGTAGTACCAGAGGGGACAACCAGAACTGAATGGAATGGAAGTATGACTAGAGGATAGCAAAGGACATAGACATAATTTTCTGTATTTCTTCTCCCTGAAAAGGTTGCTGTGAAGATGATGCATTTAATCTAAGAAAAAGTACATCTTGCATGTGATTCCTTAGGAAGATTTTATATGTTCTCATATTTTGTATTCCTTTTAAGCTAAAAGGCTCAGTGAGACTGAAGGGAAACTTCATATACTAAAGTCTGCCAATAAAAAAGAATCACCAATGACTGTTACCTCCATCAAGCAATGCACTTAGCCACCTACTTTCTGTAAGTATGTAAATAGTTCCCTTGTAGATTACTCATAGACTTAAGCCCAGCACTCCTTTGAGTGCTTTCCTGGATTGCAGCCAGACCACTCAGCACTATGTAGGATCAAGTCCTTTTCATGTGATGAAAAAAGAGCAGTAGCCGTGATTGTCTAAGCAAAATATAAGAGTTCTGAATGCATGGATTTTTGTTTATTTGTAGCTCTTTAGATCACACTAATCTGGGCATTTTCCAGTCTTGTGGAAGCTTCCAAACAGGATCATACCCCAACTATAAGCACACAGAGAGGTAATTTCTTGACTGATGCACAGGGTGACAGTGACTGGCTGAGACTGAAACAGTGTTATGCACATAACCCCAGTGCATGATCCTGCTGAGAAGACAGCCATCAGCCAGGTGGGGAAGTGTCAGCCTTGGCTGCTCCCTGGCACAGTTCATCGCTTGTACCTGATAATGTGCTGGCTTGTGGCTTCCACTTTTTTTCTAAGGGCATTTTACCTTGATGTTTCTCTATATTAACCTTGAGTTTCTACTACCAATCCAAATTTTTTGCTATTGCTGAATTAAGATTTTATTCTCTGAACATATTTTAGAAATTACATAGGCATACAGCAGGATTTGACGTTATTCATTATTTGTTTGCATCCTTTGTTGAATATCCATTTTAAAGCTAATTGAAGGACAAGTTGAGTTCAGAGCTTTGAAACAAGTTTTGGAGCATTTTACTATTGAAATTGTTGCTTACATTCATTTTGTATGAGTAATCATCAAAATTCACTACAAAGTGATTATCCTTTGGTGGCTCCTGTGAAAAGTTTTTGTGCCTAGTCCTTTGGGTAATTTATTCCTGAGAAAACCCCTGCGGTGACTGACAACCCAGAGTGTCACCCAACGGGGTTATGAAGAACTACTCTCTTAAAAGTACAGATGAGGTCTTTCCATTCTGGAATGAAAATCTTTGATGAATCGTTTTGTGGATACTCTTTGCAGATACCCTCAGTCAATGCACTTTGGGTATAATTTTCTTGTATTTCTTAGAACAGTGTAACAGTTAGGCATTTTTGGTGTGATTTTTTTGTTTGTTTTATAAAAATCAGGGGTAAATATGTGGGAAAAAAAATCTATGTAAAATAGAATAACCATAAATGAAATGTGTGGGCCAGAAGACCTTCGGGCCAATAGGTTTCTAAATAGGAGAACAAAAAAAATTGATAGTGGTGTATGTATTGTCTAGATTCTGTGAATACGAGAGGTGAGTTTTTCTGATGTATACTATCCTGCAAGTTTAACAATACTCTGCTTTTTCATTCTTTTGGAAGTACATTGATACAAGTGTTATGACATAATATACTGCAGTCTCAAGAGAGGAAGTATAAAGGTCGTATTTTACACTCCATAATGTATGCTCAAGGACCGCATTAATGATTCTGGTAAACCATTTCAAGCTATGTTTCTGACATCTTGGCACTAATGGAGTCTATGCGTCACAACGAGCTGAGGCTGCTCTGTGAAGTGACAACCATCTGGAGCTTTCTGGTTTTTTTTTTCTTGTTTTTTTTTTTCAAACTAGCAGCCTTGTTGTCTTTCTTTGAGAATTTCCTTTGGTTTTCATTCCCTATTCTCAATTAAGATGAATAACAATAACAGCATTTTACTTTCCACCCTTCTTGTCTTGATGTCTCTGGATAATCATCAAACACTGCTGGGCTCCTGTGTGCTTTTGATGTCAACTGGGCAGAATGCTCAAGAGTAAGCCTGTTGTTCTTTCTACAGCTAACTGGCAGAGACAGAACACTTAGCACAGTGGTGTAAGAAATGAAGTGGTGGCAGGCTTCTTGGGCCAGATTTTTGATTAGTTATAACTGTAAATAAAATACCATCAAGTCACATAGCTTTATGTCGTGCTTGTCTTGTGTTGACAGTATCAGTCCTACAAACCACAAAGCAACTGAGAAACAGGTCCTTGAATCTCATGTCTGACAAAACACCACTGATTCCCCATAAGTGGCTTCAGCACCAAAGATCTTACATCATCTAGTGGGGCATATTTCTCTTGATGTTGCTTAATATTTTTATTGTCATTCATTTATACCATTATTTTCCCCTGCTAGGTGTTTCATGGCATCTTCATACTCTCATCAATTATTGTACAAAAATCTCCACTGAGAGCAGGTCCGGGTGCCATTACCTGCTATGTCCAAATTTTGGCAGCAGTAACAATCATTTACTAAGGCAAAAATCTAGGCACACTTCTCTTCTGTGAAAGCTGGAGTTCTAAATTGTACTACAGATTCTCCACTGCTCAAATAATAATGATGATAATTTTAAAAACTGAATGAAAATGATTAACTTTCTCATTGGGATTTAAACATTCTTCTGTTGCTCCTTCGTGCCTCTGAATCGGATGAAAGTAAACAATTTGGCAAGTTTCTAATTTGATTAATGGGTGTGCTGTAGCACTGAGCTACACAAGGAGGTCCGTGTAACATGTTCTTAATTGCAGGAGCTGAGAGATTTCCAAAGTGACTCAGAATAGTGAGTACAATATATGCACAATCTGATGGGATAATGCTCCATACATGTCTGGGATATTTCCAATATACCCATATCTGTATCTAAGCCCAGGTAGAAGATGGGCTTCCCCATTTCATAGTACTAGGCTGTCTTACTAAAGCCCTGTTTAAAGGACCTAAAGCTAAGGATCTCAGTGATAAAGAGAGATGTTTCTTTCCTTCTACCTTTCTCTGCTCCCTTTGAGCACCCATAGGGCTGCTCTTGTTTGAGAGGCTGTGTTGTGAACACAGTTTTTGGCAATCTGTGCTAGAGGAAAAGGAGCTGTGGAGTAATGGGTAAGAGGAAGTGCAGAGCGTTGAAATCCTCTCCATCACATCCCACCCTAGTGAATCTGTGCCTGTAGACCCCAGTTAGCAAGGGGATGGCAGGTTATCTGGACCAGACTGAGCTCTCTCCTGCTTCAGATCAAGATGAATGTTCATAGAGATAGGTGGTGTCCTTGTGGTATACCTCATGTCTTCAAGGTGCATTAGTGCGCAGTGCTGTGCACAGCACACTATGAGGACAGGAGATATTTATGTCTGAAGCTGCCAAGAAAACTGAATTTTAGTTCATTGTAGCTGTACCTATGCTGTATAAAGTGGGGACATCACTGGGTTTTGTTGCATGATCTGGACTTGGTCCATGTGCAGTTAGACCTGAGTGCTCAATCCTGCATTTCTAACCCATTTTTGGAAAGAAATAATGCTGGGTTCATGTGGTAGAAGGAAAGCATATGGGTACTTTAACATTTTCAAGACTCCAAGCTTTTTTACTATTGCACAAATTCCCAAAACAATTATAGACCTATAACATGAATCATGTACGAATATTTTAATAAGACAGTAGGCTTTTTTCCCTCAGAGATGTAAATGCAAATTCTATATGGAGGCAAAAGATGAGAAGAAAAATGTATTAGCAGCCCATTTTAAGCATGGAGAAGATTAAAGCTGCAGGAAGTGAACCTGACATTTGACAGAAGGGCTTCTACGCAAAGATCCTGTTTGATGATTAAGGATAGACAAGCTTCAGGCCATTGGCATAGAACTTCTGCGTGAGAAGTGAAGACTAACCTGTGCCTTTTTTTTCTTTTTTTTTTTCTGAAGCTTTTTTAGCTATTTTTCTTAAATATCTTACTGGAAATTTGCAGGTTTCGATGTCTAATGATCAAAGTTCAGCACTATTGAAAATTTGATATTAAATGTCACTGTAACAGGTGATATGTACCTAACTTTCCATCATGCAACTGTTTAATTACAATATAGAAAATGATATAGATTTGTTTTTTCTTCCATTAATTTTTTTACTTTATATCCTCACTTCTCAGTATTTAATGTGTTCAGGGTAAAACAAAAATGTTTAAAATCAGATTTTCCATCTCTTGGAATTTTAACCATGAAAAGATAGGCAAGAATAGCTAGTAAGTACTGAAGGTGAGCAACTCTTTCTGTTCTCTTCCTGTTTTCTTCTCTTTCATGTGGAAATAATGGGGAAGTAAAAAATATTTCTGTAGTTATTGGTAGGTGCATGAAAAGACTGTTTCCTTTTCTGTATTCTTTCGAATGAGTCTTTGTATGTATTCTCTACTGGTGACAGTGGAATTCTTCTATGCTGGAGTCAGTGATGTTATTGCCTTATAAGGAACTCAAATTATTCAGTTTTCACTTTATAGGAAAGTATATATTTTATCTTTGCCTTCTTCTATTCCTGTTATTTAAGCATCTGTATTAGCATAGCTGTTGAACTTAGCCTGTGGTGTGTACTGGAAAGTACTAGGGACTTCTAAGCAGTGACAGCTCTGTGGTTTTGCTGTGCATGACCCTCAACCACATGAAAAGCTGGCTTCCCTAGTAGGGCTTGAACTGAGACCTTAAGTTCAAAAGAAGTAACCCTTGTGTACAGCATGAAAGAAATGATAGTTACAGGATCGATCAGTTCTGTGCCTCCAGCTAGTACAGAGTCTCACTACTGATGTCAGGCAGGTTTTTGCATAGTGATAGAGCTAAAGTGTTTGTTTTAAGATAGTTTGCAGAAAATAAAGGTTAAGCAATGCTTCTGAAGAAGATTCAGTAGCTGTGTTTGAGCAGATAACCGTGCTGGCTTTTGGTATCCCTGTGGAGATACGATAGATAAGTACATGGCCAAGAGGGGAAGCATGCTGGGAATTAAGCTTATTTTCTTTGCACCTGTAAAATCTTTGCAGTCTTTGGAGAAAAGTATAGCCTTTGAGCTTCTGAGAGGAGGATGCTGTAGTCACAAGATAAAAGGTACTTCTTTTGGTTATGAAGTCCTGACTCTCTATGTGATTAAGGTGCCTTTTAGCTGTTATAAAGTGTGTTGAATTTTTTAAGTATCCCTCAGACAGCTGTTTTAATATTTTCTGCAACAATGTATTTTAAAGAACAAAACAAACAAAAAGCCCCAACAAACCACCTTTATTTTCTGAAACGTTGAAACATTTTTATTTTTCTTTCTCAGTGCATATCCAAATCATGGAAGAAGAGATATGCAAGCAGGTTCTGGAATAGGACTGTTGTCAAAACAGTTCCACAGACGTTTACATAATGCCAAGTAACCAGGAAAAGGCTCTTCTGCTTCTAGACCTCATCTAAAATATCTACATGGCACTGAATGCTCATGGGCTTTTGCTCAGATATAGCTTGGGACATCTCTAACCAAATTATGCATAGGTGTTGATACACAAATAATTATCTTTTGTGGGTTGTGTAATACCTTGAATTTTTCTGGGCAAAATGTCAGGCTTCAGGAGCTTTTAGAGAAGGTAAAAGTAGAGCTTTGCTTAGGGATTTCTGAAGAAGGGTATCCCACTAAGAAAAATGGTGTGATCAGAGGCAGTGCCAGATGGGCAGAATGAAGCTTCACCAAGCTGATATTTCTATTTTCAATATCAGTAATTTAGAAATATATATTGCAAATTTAACTGGAAGTCAGTGGAACCAAGACACTTATTTTTCTTTTAAATTTGTAACTCAGGCTTCTAAGCTATTTATGCACTTATGAAAATGTTTACCATTTGCACATCACCTGGATTCTATGGCTGTACTTATCAGCTAGGGTAGTTTATCTTTAGAAGGAACCTACTGAGTGATTCTGCCACGGTTGTTTTTTTTGTTTGTTTGTTTGTTTGTTTTTGTGTGTGTGTGTGTGTGTGTGTTGATATGTATTTGACCCTGAACAGATACAGGCTAAAGATCTTTGCTAATCCTGACACCCAAGTGCCTTTGTTGGCAATGATTTATGTCAATCTAATGAGAAAAAGTAGGAAACTCACCAATTTCAGCATGTGCATCAACTTAAATTCAGGTAATTCCTTCTTCCTCTGCACCAAAGTACATCTGTCAAAGGTTTAAAAGAACAATTAGAATAGCAACTCTCTAGACCTCATGAAGAAATGACTTAAATTACTACAATCATTTGAAATTACTATCCTGAGGCTAAAGCTTTGCTAAAGACATTTCCATTCTAGAAACCTTGCTGTTGTAAGTGACATGGTAGCAAATCTTTTCTTTGCTGTGATTAAACTATTTTTCTTGAGATAACGGATTTGTCTCACTAAATTGTTATAAATCATTGTCAGCAAAAGCACTTCTTTGTCAGAATTAATTCCACTTCTGTTATGTGGATTTGCTTATGTGGCCATGCTGGCAGGCCTTAACTAGTTTACACCGAAAACATGGTCCTTGACAATAAGCAAAAATAATACTTAAGCAGTCAGCGGATGAGCAAAGAGAGCTCTAGAAGCATACTTTTCAGTCTGCAGTCTTGTTTACATCTCTTGTAATGATCCTACTCTGACCACAGCAGAAGAATTCAATTTGAACAATTTCTGCAGTTCTATTAGTAGTGGGATTACTGGAGTAGGCTGAGATCAGTTGTATCAATACAGTTTTAGGTCTGCATTATCGCATCCAGGTATTTCATCAAGGTCAAGTACGGTTAGGGAGAAGGACTGTTCCCCTCTTTTCACTTCTTTTTATTTTCCTTTCGAACTACTTCTATCAAGTTTCTGAATGGTGTTCAGAAAAATAATTTGTACTTCCAGCAACATAAGATGGCACAGTATCTTGTCACAATATTAAGAGGCCATCTATAAACAAAGGAACAGCAAAATTTTCAAAGTACTTCAGAGATACCCAAATTATAAATAGTTGAAAGCAGAAAGATTCAAACCTTATTTTCAGGTATTTGCATTTGTGACATTTCCATATGATAAGAAATAGCATCTTATTTCTAGGACAAACACAGAAGACATTCAAAAGGCATTATTATGAGTTAAACAACTTCGGAGTAAAACTGTATCTGCTTTCGAATGAAAAGGAATGTGTACTGGAGAAATTTTACTGAAGCACTGGAACAAACTGCCCAGAGATGTGGTGGATGCCCCATCCCTGGAGACAGTCAAGGTCGGGCTGGACAGGGCTCTGAGCAATCTGATCTAGCTTAGATATCTCTGTTCATTACAAAGGAGTTGGACTAGAAGGGACTTTGAGTCCCTTCCAATTCAAACAATTCTGTGATTCTATTCTATGAAATTATACAGCTTTACCTCTTCTATCATCAACAAACCTTTCATATTTGAAAATACAAATAACAGTACAAATTTTCCCAGGAAAACATCACGTTCGCTCGTACATTCCACAAAATCAGAGCAGAAGTATGAGGATCCATCAATTTTTTTTAACTAATAATTTTCCTTTTTTGGGAGTTCCTGTCCTCTGTTGCTCTCTGAAGTGATTTTTTCCTCTGTGTGATTACTTTATGTTTTTATAGAATAGTAAAACCAGTTATTTCATTTAGATTATACTAGGAAAGTTTGTGGCCATCGTGATTTTTGAACAGCACTGGGTACAATGACTGTGTCTCTTCCCTCAGTTTAAATCTAGTCTGTCATTCCTTCTGGAAGTGTATAAGTTTTTCCCATTAACCATGGATGACTGACATTATGGGAAATACCTGCTATATTCTCTCACATTGGAGCCTATTATACAAGCATTTAATCCTCAGATTTCAGATACAGTATGTTGTAACAGCTCCAATGTAACCCTTTGGGTGTATCCTGACAATGTCTGTTTGGGGAGTCTTTAGACACTTTCATATTAATGTGATGCATTATAGTGGTTCCTTGGGTGCAGTTAGTGCATGTTATGTTAATGTGAACTTAGGGATTCTTTAATTGACTGATACAGGAGAATGATTATGCAGCATATTGACTGTCTAGATGCAGCAGTTGATTGTGCAGTCAGTACATGCATAGTACCATCTTATATATACATATGTATACGTATATTTCAAACTGAAAGGTGTGTCAGTGACTTGATTTATTACTTCAAGACTTGTGACTGATTGCATCTTACATTGCGCGTATCTCTAGCTGTAGCTCTAGATGTTTCAACAGTGCAACTGAACCAATGCAAGCTTCTTGCTTTCATAGGGCTGATGTTTGCTTCCACATATCCCCTCTCCTAGGGACTCTTGCGACCACTCTTGTGCTGATGGATTCTTTGTCTATTGCCATACCTGCCTGGTCGTGTTGAAATAGCATGCTACTTACTCTGCACTACTCATATGACTCGGTGGTTCATTTCTTTTTCTGTTTTTTGGTTTGACTTTCTTATTTTTTTTTCTGCTAGAAACAGCACCAAATAAATGATTTCCCATGATGATCTTTCCGTAGCTATCAAGCATTTCACATCCCTGATCCATTTCCTTCTTTTCCTGATTCAGTACAATTTTTGTCTGCCCTTCTCTGACTTTGGTCTTCCTTCCTGCCGATTATTTTTCTAGTTGCTTTTTTGAGACTCCAGGGAAAGACATCATCTCATTCCTCTCCTGTGTCACAGTATTGTCTGCTTTCTTGAAGTGTGCTGAAGCATCTCCCCTGATGGTCTAGATCCCTGAAGCATCTGATTATGATTATGCATTTGTCCTGACCTACTCTATTTCATTCATTTCATACAATGATGATGGCCCTTGTGGCCCTTGAAAAAATAGGCTGCACAGCTGTATGCAGGTGGAAAAGATATATTTTTTTTCCCTTTCACACCATTAGCAGTAAGAACAAAGGAACGCTATATTACGTGTTTGCAACAAAATGAAACACATTTCTTCCCAGTTCTCATTTTTCCTCCTCTCCCTTTCTGCACCCTCCTCCCACCTCCCCCCACATTCCCTTTTCAATCTTCAAGTGACAAAAGAAGAAAAGACAGGGAGAAAGAAAAGGAGAGAGAAAGATCAACCAAAAGGATTTTGCAAGATATTTATTGCCTTGCAATAAAAACATTTTAAAGCAATGTTTGTTGCTGCTTTTGATAATGAATTTTAATTTTCTCAGACAGACTACCTTATTCATGTATACACTTTCCTCCTTTCTCCTGTAGGTCTGCACAGTCTGCTTGAACCTCATTGCCCATGACATCAGGCAGACTCTGAATGGAGCTCTGAGGACTCCAGCAGCAGATCTAGCCCTCAGTCCACAACTTGCTGAGAGAATAAGATCTGTCCATTTTATTCTTCAAAAGTAGAGCTTTAGTATCTTCCCTCTTCATCTGGCTTCCCTTGTCACACTCGCATTCAAGGAAGTTTCTACAACTTTCATCAAGTTTTTGCTACTGCTGCTGGGGCCTTATAATTAGGCTCCAATGACAAACCATTTGCCAATATGTTCTTGATTATCCTTGTGACAGACCTTCACTGAGCCTTCAAATGCTCAAGGCAAAAGAGGCTCTTTTTTTTTTTTTTCGATCTTTGGCTTCCTGGCTGACTTATAACAGGTAAGCCAAAAACCTGAGTCTGCTCTGGGTTTAAATATTTTTTTAATATTTCTCCATTACTGTTCCAATTTATTTTGATTTCTGTTCTGATTTTAGAATATGAAAATGTTGAATTTACTCCTCTATTTCTGTGAATAATTGTATTTTAAAATTCTTTCATAAGATTTAGGAAAGCAAGTATTACTGTTTTTATTGTTGTTATTTTAGGGACATTCATCAGTGAAACTTAGCAGGGGACTTGTAACGTTTTGCACAATTGAAGCAAATGGTTTAGCTAATATCTGACAACATTCCAGTCTAACACTAACAGGCTGTTAATCTGCCACCAAATAGATTTACAGTGAAAGCTTTTCCTTTCTCTGCAGGACAAAGCAAAATTTGAAATATCCCCCTCAAGCTAATCCTCTGAATTACTAGATTCAAGAGAGAATCACTTAATTTTTTACTTGTGATCATATTTCGTCTCCACTCTACCTTTTGTACTTTTGTATCTATCTTACAGTTTTCATATCAGATTCATGCAGAACTCCTAATGAAAGCAGAGCAGAGATCACAGGTAAGTGAAACCACTGGATTGTCAGAGAAAAAGCTCAGTGAGAAATTCAGCCTGTGTTTTAAAATAATGATTATTTTTTATTATCCAGGTTGCTCCCTGCTTCTTGTGCTTTTGCAACACACATTTTAAAAATATTGCTTCATTCTTCTGCATGTAAGATTTCAGTGGCAAATAAACCTCATCATCTAGCAGAAGAGAGGGAAGAATGTGCAGTGACTGGAAGGGTGTGTCAGTTTCAAAGTAAGTAAACATATTTCCTTTCTGGTCTTGGTTAAGTTGACCTGCTGTTTGTGAAAATTATTAGCTGAAAAGCTACTAGAGATGAGGAATTTTTTCAGAAAATCATCAAGATTTCTCTTATAAGCAAAAGCAATGAATTGCCAGTAGTTGTTCTAATGAAATCAGAGCTGGTGTTCTGGAAGAATAAAAACTGAGGCTCAGGCCCATTTATGCCAGCATTAGTCCTCTTCCTCTGGGCTAGGACAAGAGAAAATAGGCTCATGCATCAGGAGGAGCATGAGAGTGGGAAACAGCAAATATAAGAGTTATAAGTCATAGTGCTTTTCCTTTTGTCCCTAATGTGTCTCTTCTGGTATTATGGCCACTTGGGAATGATTATTGGCAAACATCAGGCAGATTCATCCAAAATAGTGAGCAGTCAGAAAGAGTGTAATTTTCTCTTTCTGAAAACAAAACCAAGTTCCTTTATCTTCTTGAAAATTAATGGAAACTAGAAGCTTTAACCTTAGCAGGTGTGAATTAACGAACCTGGTGATGCTGGCTGGGGAGCTGACCTGAAGTCCGCGTGTAATGGTGTAAATGAAGGATGGGAGGGCAAGTTCCTGTATGAATGGCTTAGCAGATCGGAAAATGAACCCAAACATACCAGAAGAAAAACAGAGAAACAGATCACCAAGGTTTGTACTAGTCAGGCAATCCAAATAACTTAGAAAAGAAGCTATTTAATTTAATTATGCCTATTTATGCATTAGAGTGGTGATTCCTTCACCATCTACAGGGACACAAATACGTATGCAAAAAAAAAAAAAAGGCAAAGAGCTTGTTACACACAAGCTCTCTTGTTTTACTGAAAAGATATCCTGACTTGTTCTCAAATACTTAAATAAAGTTGATGGTTAGCTTGAAGCACCAAACACCATGAATAAAATAATGAATCTGCCTTTAGTTTAATCTGAGGGTGAATTTGCTATCCACCTTAGAAGCTGTTCAAGCTGCTTAGAAAACATAAAATATGTGACTGGGAAAAGGCTGTACTTTAATCTTCACGGTGAATCTTTTCTAAGCATAGCAGTGCATTTTCTTCCCTCTAGTTCACTCTGTAGAAAATCCTGATGCCAGTTATTGAGGGAACCTTATCCAAAACTTAACTGAAGTCCGATTTTATAATGAAGGTGCAAAATGCAATAGGAATCCAAGACTTGAAGACTTAGGCTAAGGGTTTTGATATAGTCAAAGTTGTCTAGTGCACAATCATCTGAATTAGAGCAAAAGTACACTACAAACTCATACGACCAAGGAAGAACATATTACCTCTTCACCTACCAGATTTTTAAATGTATACATATTTGTGTTTATTCACATTAGCAAATGTCTTTTTCAAGTTTTTGAGTAACTGAGTATAATGAAATCTATATACAATTGAGATCTCTTGGTATTAAAATAACTGTAATAAACAAGGAAAATCCCAAAGAAGCAGTTTCTGGAAATATTTTAAAAGATGTGAGATTAATAATAATAATGAATAATATAGTATTTAGAAAAAATAATCAATTTTATAGTAACATTTTCTCAGAATGAAATAAAATATGAAGGGAAAACAAACTGATGGTACACTGAAGAGAAAAATATTAAAAACCAGGAAGACCTCATTATTCTACCATTCAAATGCGTTGCCTATGCTGCATGAAAAAATTTTGTGTCTCTACAGCATAAACTTGCTTCACGCTGTGGCAGTTACCGTTCTGAGGCTGTCTTAAATCTGCAGTGAGAATCCCCTAAGAGGGCAAAAATCACCATTTCCAGATTTTCCCATGTCTTTCTGCATGATCAGTGCGAGGAGGAGAGGCTACAGTGACAAGTGTTCTGTGGTTTGGTCTGGCAGTATCTGAGATCTGAGATATGTTGAGATTACAGTGGAGGAAAACTGATCTACAGAAATCTAGATGTTACTATCAGAAAATAAGCTGGGAGAGACTTTGCTGGTTTTGGGCATCCAGTCCAGTAGTTACAACCCAAATGCCATTTCAGAACACTGCTAATCTTAGCAGCAGAAACAGCAGAGTATACAGGATTAAAAGAGTGCCGAATCTACAGAACGAAAAGGTAACTGGAAAAATATGTTGCATTTCTTCTAGAAAAGATGAGAAAGCTGAGCAGTTTTTGCATCAGCACATCATGTAGCAACCCAGAGAAATTCTTCAAGCTGTGAGAGCAAAGACTTACAGACACTGTTAAGAAATTATAAGCTGATACAGGAGAAATAGTTCTTTGGAAATTTAAATTAAACTCTTCTGAAAACAATTCCTTTGCTTTGGCTCAGGGATTTGATCGTAATTTATAAACATAGCTTACAATAATGAAGGAAAAAAATGGATATTTTGCTGTCAAGTTTTACCTGGCTTTTTGAAAGCAAGATCCTGAGACTTAAAATATAGAGCCAAATGTGAAAATAAGAAGAAAAAAAAATCCCCTTTTATTAAATAATGAGGCACAGTGGTAGCCTTGGTCTCCTCTGAGTCCTGTAATGTCAGGAAAGAGAATGAGCAAGCAACATAATGAGCAACTTTGCATAGCTACTCCAAGGTTTAGAAATGAGAGGCCTACACTCATTTACTCTTCAGCTTTATACGGAGACCATGATGTCTCTCATTTTTTGTCTGCTCAGTTCTCCCTCCCAGAAAGGATAAACCTGTGATTATTTTTTTTAGGAAGGAAAACTTGTAGACATAGTAGCTGATTTTCCCAAGACAAAGCGTGAGATGCAAGTAATGTGATACTTGTAAGCTGTAGAAAAAGGAGAACAGTAGTTACCAAATTCTTTTAAGGGAATAACATCTCCACATTTCTCTTTTCTTGTATAAGAAAGTACACATTGCCTGTAGAAAGTAAATTAGAACAGGCTATATTTTAAGGATGAAATGTAGATATTTACCCTTCCTGCTCTGGGTTAATTCAGTATTTTGAGTTTTTTTCATTAGAAAATCAACAGATTATTAAAATTCTGATTTAAACTCAGAACAGAAACACATTACAATATAATAACTCTGAAATAAAAAAGTTTTATCTTTTTTAATCCACTAATGTTTTTCAGAAGCCTCCCAGCTAGCTTAGAGTCAACATAAAGCACAAGGCTGCGTGGTGCTTTAACATTGAATGCGGTGACATTTTCTTCTGAACAGGTTGCTACGTCTTTCTTTCCTGTACCAAGCTGTGAGGTTAGAACCCTCACTTATTTTAAGAACATAAACTTTAATAGAAAATTCTTTTACTTCTCTCTGAATTCTTTTAGATTTTGATACAGAGAATCAAATCAGTTGAAATCCTCCTGTTCATAGCAGGTATCTGATTCACCATGTAACTGTTTTCTATTATTGTTATGCGTGTCTAATTATTCCCCAAACTTGAATTGCCTAATGACATATTTCCAGAAATATTACAGTGATATATTACACATAAAATGTTTGTAGGAGTAAGTTACAAAATCTATATATCCATTTCCAAAATATCGTTCTTTGGACTACATGATCTCTGAAGGTCCTTTCTAAGTATCATTTATCTGTGTCACTATCTACTCATGTCCTGTTAATAAGCTCCCTTTAAGTACTGGAAGGCTGCAGTGAGGGTCTCCCCGGAGCCTTCTCTTCTCCAAGCTAAACAAGCCCAGCTACCTCAACCTTTCTTCACAGAAGATGTGCTCCAGCCCTCTGATCATCCTCGTGGTCCCCCTCTGGGCCCACTCCAACAGCTCTGCATCTTTCTTGTGTTGGAGACAGTACACCAGATGAGACCTCATGAGAGTAGAGGGGGACAATCACCTCCCTTGCCCAAGGGGCCGCTCCTCTTTTGATACAGTGCAGGATACATTGGGCCTTTCAGGCTGCAAGCACACACTGCTGGCTCACATCCAGCTTCTTGTCCACCAGGACTCCCAAGTCCTTCTTGGCAGGGCTACTCTCAATAAGTTATTCTCCCAGTCTGTACATATATCTGTGATGGCCCTGACACAAGGCACTTGGCCTTGTTGAACAGTTTCAAGTTCTAGTGGGCCTTCTTTTCAAGCCTGTCTTGGTCTCTCTGGATAGCCTTCCTTTCCTCTATTGTTTCAATTGCATCTTTTTTTTTAGTGTTGTCTGCAAACTTGCTGAGGGTGCAGGAGCCCCTTCCACTAGACCAGGTTGCCCAAAGCCCCGTGCAGGCTGGCCTTGAACACCTCCATGAGTGAAACTATGTCAGCTGAACAGAGCAGAGGCATGGAGATGCCAGTGATACCCCTGATTGCTGAAATTTCCTCCAGTGTTTTACTGCAAGTCAGAGAGCTTTCAAGTGCTATTAACAGCCTCTACAAGGACAATTCTGCACCTACTGGCACTCTTTATTGCTCATCTGGGTAGTTCAGCTGGAGTCTGTCACTTACCCATTCAGTGCAGTCTCTGTTGTGCTGAGGAGATCAGATTCAGCATCCCACTTGCCTGCTTGTAGTTCTGTTGCATCCTTATGTGAGGACTACTTTGTTGTTATTCTGTTATCTTACACTTTGGTCAGGTGTGGGCTGTGCTTATATGCTCCTCTGCTCTTGGTGTATCATGTTAGCTCTCACAGCCAGTCTCCTCTTTCACATCTTCTAGAGGTTTGGAACCTGAAAACTCATTCTGTTCCTTCAACATACAGACAATCTGTCTGCCCTCTTAATGAGAATGGGTAGACAATCTGGGCACCGTTTTAATGACAACAAATATTGCTTCCTTTCTTTGCTGACTTTTGACAGAAAGCAGATATGGTAGTAATTAGTTGCTCTAGAGATGACAGAGGCTAGTGGTGGCAACTGCCTACTCTTAAATATACAGTAAGATAAAGAATACTAGCACAGTGTAAGATGCATCTGGCCATTGTGGTGTAACAGGTTTCTATGAGGAGTCCACTGGTTATTGATTACCTGCTGGAAACCTTATTAAGTATTTAACTCAGATATTTTTATAAGGAAATCAGATCAGCATCACTGTCATGTTTTTCAGCTCTGACATGACTGATCTTCAATACCTGAAAAAATTCAGACACCTCAATGCATCGATGTTAAACTGCTTCTCCAGAAATGTATGGGCTAGACTTAAACTGGTAATAAATCAACTGAAATCAATACGAACCAGAAAATAATTTGACCTATGGATAAAACTTCAGTGAAAATCTTCTAAATAACATCCTTCTCAATTTATCAGTAATCCGTTTAACCATTATTATTATTATAAGTAAGAATTACATCTGGTGATAATGAACAGTGTTTTTGAGAACTATTTTTTTTTTCAGGTTTGAAAATTGGCAGCATTATAGATGTTGTCAAAATTCTTCAAAACCGCGGTACTTCACATCTGGAATCGGTGTGACCATTAATAATTACACCTGTGGAAAAGTTAGGATTGCAAATCAAAATAAGAACTAAGCAATGACAGTGATTTCTAACCATGTATGGTCATTCTGTTTTAATAGTGTATAAAATATTTTAACTAGAATATTGGGTTTTGAGTCAGCATTTATGTTGTAATATACTTATATATACATATATGGAAAGTATAGTTCCAAACAAAAGAATTTGAAATAATTAAAAAATTGTAGGTTGCAATGGAATGTTAAACTTTATGAAATATTTTTTTCCTCAATCCTTTTAGTCTGAGTTGCATTCTTACACATAGGTGGCTAATAAGGGCAGGAACAGGGAGGAAAATTCATTGCCTGATGTTGAATAGGAACGTTATTTTCCATTTTTCCTCAATTTTGATGCTATATTGGTCAGGATTTCCTGAACTATATGGAGAGACTGAATTAATGCTACAAGTATTTTCTTTTTTCTTTTTCTGGCAGACAACTAACAGTCACTGAAAAAATAGAAGCTTTCTGCTCAGGTGCTAGACTTGGCCTCAGGATATTCTCACTGGCAAGGGACAGCTCCCTGTCATTCTTAATGGACAATAGCAGCCCCAAGCCAAAGGTAGGAACTTTACTGAGTAATGTTCTCCAATGTGTCACTTATCCAGTTATTCCTCTTCTGGATTTTTCACCTCTTTTGCAAAACACTTCTCTACTGTGCCAGAAGTCTGTGCTATGATTTCCTCTATTGAACACAGCTGTCATGAGCTTACTAATGCAGGAAGGTCAGTGTGAATGCAGAGTAAATCTTCAGTGCCTCTCAAAAAGGGAATTTTCTTGAGTATAATGCCACAGGGACACACTCTTTGTGAAATCTGTGGGGACAGCATATATAACTGAAGTTGGATGGCAGTAAGCTTTAAGGAAAAAAAATCTCTCTCTAGTGATAAATAAATAGACAAGCCCTCCAAATTAAAAAAAGTGTTAGATAATTTCGAAATCAAGCAGTTAAATTAGCTCGAGCGTTGGTAAAGCTATAACCTGCTAATTCTTCATTAGGATTTAATAAAGCCATTATTACGTATCAATTAAATATTCATTGAAAGAGACTAAACCAACTGAATTTTGACTGCATGCCACCCTGCAACACAACCCACAGAGAACAGGTAGGGTTCCAGTAACTTAAAATTGCAGTGATAAATTAGACATTAACTTTGCCAAACACTAATTAGCAAAAGTCTATCTTAATGCTATCTAATGTTTCAGATTTCTTTTTATGTAACAACTTAAATATGTTAGATGTCATTTTTAGTAGCAGCAAGGGCAAAAATACCATATGGGAGCTGATATTCAATATTTCCACTCCGTAATATGCAGGACTGGTCCTACCATCCATTAGTCCAGACAGGCCTGCATTTTTCTTGACTGGCTGATTTATGAAAATGAAACCTTTTATAGAGTGCATTTAGAGGAATTGTGCTGGAACTGTGGCCTTCTAAAATGAGTTTGTATTATTAGGGAAGCCTGATAAGGCACTGGATTAGTCTGGACTTTCCTTAGTCTTATTGCAAGCAGTAAATCCATCTTACATCCATGATATCATAGAAAGAGGTAAAAGAATAAACTCTGGTTCATTTTGTATGACAAGAATGATTAATGGAGAAGAATTTATTAGGAATTTTTCTAACCACTAAGACTTCTGTTTCTTAGCGCAAGGGTTCCTAGCAGAGTTTCAGTCTGTGATCACATTGTGTTTTTCTCTCATTCCTTTTCAGGGTGATTTAGATTCCCACAATGTTCTTGGACTCTTTACTATCCAGTGCATACAGAAGATGTAAATGACCTGTGTATATTAGTATCAACAATCCTTTTTGTTGGCTAAGTGGTTTGGTTAATTACCCTGAGCATCCCATTGATGGGCAATAGAAAGAATGAATATTTACTGAAGGGGAACCTGAGCAGGAGATGAATGTAGTAGCTCTTTGCAATTGCTCTCTGCAGATCATATTTTTTATTTCCTACTGTAAAAATAGGGATATTAGCAGAAAATTTGACCTAGAAAGTCGGTGAGCAAAAGATGGATGGTGTAAATATGCATGACCTCATTGCATTTCTGTATGTACAACAATTTTCATTTCTGTTGAAGAAATGACATGATGTTCTATTGTTACTGTTTCCCTCAAAGTTAATGTAACCCTGCTTGTTATGTCTGTCTCACTCATGCAGTCGTTTGTGATTTCCTTGAGTGTTCTACCTAGTGTTCTACCTAAACAGGAAAGAACATGTCATAAGCAGCTTGCCAGGGAATTTCAGAACATTCAGAGCCCAAATGCATATGAAAAAAGAAATTTGAAATGAAAAAGAAAGTTAAAGTGCTTACGAAGCCCACAGCGTGTGTCTATAATGTCCTACGTGGTTAACTTTCTCACAAACCTATTAAAATATATCTTTCACCCCAATTGAGCGTTGCAGAAAACAACTCATCCCCTGGACATTATGCTGTGAAAGGCTGGAGCCAGAGCTAAGTTTTGTTAGCAGCTGTACACTCTGTGAAAGGTCTTTTTTTTCCTTTCTGGTTAGAAGTAGGTAATGGTACTCTCTGGAGGTTTTGTGAAGAACACTTCAAGGTATGTTAACTGAAAACTGAAATTAAACAGAGAGCACTCTGAGCTCATGTCAAAAGGATTCTGAGGACAAGGCTGAATAATGAAAAGAGATTCATCTCCTGGGTAAGGAAGGCCATAGGCCGGTGTTCTAGAGAGCTGTACTTTTTTGCATGTGATTATTGAAACATGCAACAGATATTTGGTAGAAATTCACTGTTCACGTCCCTTTAGAAGCACACTGCAAAGATCTTTCACCTGTAAAGCTTTTTATTGCCATTTAATGATTTGCTTAATATACTAAGCTATTTTGCCCTGTATCAACCAGCTCCTGTCAATCTCTAGCTTAATATGATGTATTTACTACATCGTGTGCTAAATGGGCTCAGTTGTGGAATAATAATCCCTTCACATTTAACAGGAAAACTTGGCAGGGAAAAACACTATTTTTCCTAAGAACAACTGAAAATAAGAAGTGGGCATTCATAGATTGCCCATAATTGCATCTCACAATTTTAGACACGAGAAGAAAATAAATCCACATTTTTAAAATAGATACTCCTGTCTTCAGGGCTTAAATAATTTTGAATTGTTTACTGGGTTAGCTTAAAATAAAGTTAGAATCAAATTTTACTTACAGAGAAATTACTCCATATTTCTTCAGAATGCCATCTACGCAATTGTTTGCTCAATACCTTATGTTGTCTGTAACAAGTGGATCAGTTTCAACGTTTTTTTTTTTTAGTCAAGACAATAATCCTGATGTCCTAAGGGCAAAGAAGAATAGCACTGAGCCAAGTGCTATTGTTTTCCTGTTTGCTTTGTCATTTGTACTTATCAGTATTAAACCACCCAGGTGATTTTTTTTTTCCCTGTCCTTTCTGAAAGGCATACTTACTTAATCTATTTTCAGGCATGTGCATATGGATCTAGTGGCTTACAGTTCTAGGATTTTGAGCTCAGATTAGAAAACATGGCAAAATGAAACTCATTTGTCAAATCAATGACTTAAAAATTAGGTCAAGGAATGGTTTAAAATAATCTATACTAAATAAAAAAAGACGTGAATTATGAAGCTCCATGCTTAATGTATACAATCTTCTCAATGTTTAGAAATGAATAATATTTGCAGACAATGTACCAGAGCAAAATATGTGAAATTTTGTAGCATATTTTTAATAGCCTGTTTTTCTGTTAATTTTTTGTGTTTGTGTATGCAAAAAGCTTTTCATGGTTTCTGACTATTAATAAATTATTTTTTATGTTAGTTTCAAGGGCGAATATATAATGATTTTTCCTATATTAAACTAAAGCAAGGTGGTATAAGGAGGTAAGACTACTGAATAAGAACCAAATTGGTCACATCATTAGTCTGGCTTTTATTATCTATGAAAAAGTTGACTTGGTGAACTAGCTGTTCTTTCTAACCTTCATTCAAGGATTCTTACAGAAGAGTTAAAAAAAAATCCCAACACCTAAATTTGGACAATTTGCTTTGTTCATTAGTGTGAGTAACTGAAAATTGATTACTTGATCTGGTAGCCATGCATTTTAATAATCTACTCTCAAGTCTGCAATCTTCTTACCCCACAATTTATAAATATTAAGGCTAACTAACTGTGTATTCTTTGAATAGATGGGAAGAAATAAGGTTTTTGGAACACTCTTACTGTCTTTTCCATGTGGCCTTGCAGCTCAGCATTTAAAGCCTGGGTTTCAGAAAATCTATTGTGACCATGTTACTATCTATGACCCCACAGCCATGGATATTTGTTGCTGTGACAATTCAAATAATACATCAGAAGGATAGTTTTTGGAGCGTATTTCATCCTAGGTACCCATGGGAAGTAGAAACGTTAGTGGAATAATCTATCTCTTGTTGCCATGTTATTTCTTCTGAGAAAAATTGGCTTATTTCTCACAACTCTCAAGACAACGAAGGCATCTTCACTGGATAGACTACTTTCTTTTACAGTAAAATCTTTTTGGTTGATAGAAGAAATGACTGCTTGAAACAGACAAATGGCTGTATTCTGCTGACAAATCGAAGAAGGAAAGTCAGAATACAGCAAATATCACTGAGAACAAACTTCCATGAGAGAGACTCAGTGCCTGCTCAGGTCAATTAAAAGTCACTGATTCATTTATAATATGCTTTTAATATCCTTTATTATTTATTGCAAACCACACAGAAGATAACGTTTTTTAAGTAAAGTACATCTTCCCACTTAAGTAAGTGGCTACACTAAGTGACATGGTGTAATTCTGTTGCTTAGTGTTTTCTGCCACTGTAATTGCTTTAAGGCATCCTACATGTTCTCCAGCCTCTGTGTTGGGTGGGAGGGCATGTGCTTCCCCATAGCTTCTGTCCTATCCATTAAGCCTGTACTGAAGTCAAAAAGTTAGTTATTTCTGGATGAATCATATGTTTTACAAATTGAATTATGCTCTCACTGTCTGAAATACTATTTTTATTACTATTATTTCTGTTAAAGAACAGTGTATTATGTTTATTTAAAAGAATAACAAAATCATGACTCCATTAGCTTTGTGTCTGCATCTGGCTTAAATTCAATGTATCTTCCTGCAGAAATACCTTTCTCTGTAAACAATTACAATTATTTGCAATTGCAGTAGAATGCATGGTCCTGCAATTGTAAACAGCATGGTAATGTATTTTACTTAGATAGCTCTTATTCTGATTTTGCTCAAACTTCTTTATGTCTATGAATAACAATTATTTTCAAACAGAACATCAAAATGTTTTACTTGACTAACTTCTTAACCTTCCTGACTGTAACGAGGACTATGGTTATATTTGAGAAATAAAAATGACATATTTATATACTCCTAGTGATATAACTGGGTGGAAGTAACACAGTTTTAATGCATAGCAAGCGTCCTGTTGCCATCTCAGGTAGATGCAGTTATCCTACAAGTCCTGGGTGTCTCTGTATAGATGGATATGCTTTTCCTTGGCTGTTTTCCATTTAGAGCCTAGTTTCTGGGAATATAGCCACAGTATTAATTTCAGTTGGAATTTCTCCAGATCTCAACTGAGAATTAACTGTATGAGAGAGGACATGAAGTTTTCCATTAACTTTGAGTGCTAAAAAAATTTCAGTGAAAACAAACAAACCCCTACAGTTCTGTGGCAAGAAAATAAAAACAAGGGAATTTCTGACTCTTCCTTGACTGCTGCTTTATCCAGTGCATTTTTTACACTGTAACCCAGACAAATCATCTTATCTCTTGGGTTCATGCAGCAGTGTTATTTTCTTGAATAAAGTGAAAGCAGTTGTCTCCTTGCCTGGAAGGCAAGAGGAATTAAAAAACAAAAGAAAAAAGGAGAAATCCTATATGTCTCGTCACTGTACCTCAGTTTACGATACTTTTCCTTTGCAGGACAGAGATAAGGGAAGTGGATATCACTGGAGAAGAAGATAGATAGAGAGCTACAACTCAGCAAGTTTGCCCTGCTGGTCCCAATTGTCTTGCACATTTCATAAATCGTACCTCACACCTCAATTTTCCAACACACTTTAATAATCAGAACTAGAGCAGAAAGCAAAGAAAGGAGGTAGACTAGATCAAAAGCCATAGTTAAAATGGTTATCTAACTTCAAACCTTTCCCTCATTCCTACTTATTGCTCATCATTATTACAGACACTAATTTTAAACCTTCATTACTATGCTGAATTCCAGGAAGCCTCCTCAGAAGAATCTATATAAAAAGCTATAAAAATAGGTAGATTTAATGCATTAAGTTAACATCTAAGAGATCACATTTGATGCAGAATTTGAGTCCTTCCTTCCTACTGATTTACAAAATTACATGAATATATATTTTAATCTTCACATTAATTAATTACAAGTGCACTATAGATATTCAGATCATCCCACTGGACAAAAATGCTTTACAATTTTATTTCCAGTAGCTATAATGAGTATACTTTGAAATGAAAAAGCCTTTCAACAGCAATAATGGCAAATTCTTTCAAACAAGAAGACAAATAAAGGAAAGTCTACAGTTTCAACATTAAAAAAAAAAAAATACTTTTCCCTTTTAGAAATAAGCTGTTCAGCAATTGTAGCGTTTTATTTCAAACTTCATGCTGGAAATCCCTCTTATTTAATTCCCCAATTACTTGCAGTAATTCCAGTGTTTATTGATCATGCAAGCCTCCTTAACCAGATTCAGGGTGTGTGGGAAGTCCAATACCAGCATATGTAAAGTATGAAAAACTTCCTACAAAAATAGATGGTAGCAAACCTCTGGCACCCCGAAGTTTGGATCTACAGCTGCTTTGTAGCTCACAGAGATAAAACACATGAATAAACAGCAAGAAAACAAGACTACTTAGCATTACAAAATAGAAGCTATCATTGTGAAGTAAAGTCATCTGCATGATACTTTTGATCTCTATAGTACAAGAATGCTTTTCAAAAGAAGGTAAATAACATCCAGTAGGGTCATACCCTTGCACTGAGTTTAGAGGTGATTTTCTGCTAGGTTTATTTACTTATAACTCATTATTTTTACGTAAACCCAAAAGTTATCCTGTGAGCTGTAAGGGGTAAAGATATTGCAAATTATCCCTGGTTAATTATTAGCTGACATTGTGTTTCTAGCTTATTAAAACTAACAACTATCCAGTATATTTGTCTTCATTTGTATAGAATCTGTAACACAATAGAAAGTGCAACAAGATGGCAGAGCAGCAAAGTCTTCAGCTACAGCAAGTGAGAATAGGCACAGAAATAAGAGAAAGAAACTGCTTATCTTTGGAAAGCCTGTAAGTTCCTCAGGTAGGCAGGGATCTCCAGATGAGATACCTTCACTTCCAGGAAGGGATAGATTCTGTCTTCACCTCTTGCAGTCATTCAGGTGCATTGCTTGCACCTGAGCACCCTTGGATTGGCCCTGCCTTCCTACCAGGTGCTCCATCAGTGTTTCAAGCTGTGACTTAGCATTCCCACTACAAAGTCCAACATTCTTTTCCATGTGTTTGTGAAGAGGCTGCATTTTTTCTATAATAATCAATGGTATTTCAATGATCTTCTTATACATGGATGTTTTTTCTTAATCTATCATAGGAAAGTGTAGCCTGATCTTTTCCTTTCACAAATTTCCTAGTCTGAGGCACCTATGTCCTTACTTAGCCTCCTAAGTTACTGATCTCGACAGCCTGATGCATACCTGCACTTACATTAATTACTCTATGAAGTTTGAAATATTCAGCTGGGATCTAAAGGTAAAAACTTCACACCGAGGTTAAATGACCTATGATCACATTACTAGGAGATCTGGAGCTCATTTTTGCTTCCTCCCATGGCTCAGTAGGAGTGCTCTGCCATGACAAGCTGCAGATATATCCTGGAGATATTTTGCTCCTGCCAAAGCTGACAGTCTTTAGAAGGGCAGGTTACTGGCAGAGGAGAGCTCCAGCAGTCATCACCACCATAAATTATTCATCTTGCTTTGCTTCTAATGTTATAAAAAGAGGAAATGACTTGACAGGCACCTCTGTCTCTCTTTTCCTTCCTCACCCTCTCTGTCTTCCCCAGGGAAGCTGAGAACTGACATTCATGCCAGTGTGAAACTCGGGCCCCAAGTAAGCAGAGAGGCCAGCTTGCCTTATGCATACTGGTGTGGTAGCACATGCTTTTCTTCCTGCCTGGTCCTTAGCCTGCCATTCATGCCACAAAGTGAGGTCAAAATGAATGTGATGAGGGTTTTGTCGTTTCATTTGGAGACACAAGTTAAACTAGCAGTCTTGGACCATGCTCCCTGCCAAACTATTTGAAGCATTATACAAACACTGCATATTATCCGTACCTCAGCAATGCTTCTGGAAAGTACCAATCTGACAAAACCAGTGTTTTATGACAATGTATCAATTCTGTCCAAACTTTCCAATAAAGCCAGTCGGGAAGATGGGGCAACTGGCCACTTGTCCTCCTACTTCGTATGTCCTCTCCTGTTTCCTGGGTTTTCTTCTCCCCTTCCACACATCTGTGGAAATGTGTTGAGCCCCTGCTCCGTTGCTTCCTGCCAGGTGGTGTGCTGAAGAACCAGGGGGCAGCAGCTAGATCAAGAAAGTCACATTTTAATTCTTTCTTGATAAAGAAAGAAGAATCTTAAGCTTTCTCCCTAATGTTTCAGGAGGATCAAAGGAAGTACTGAATTGTCTTAGCATGAATAATTAGACTTGGGAAACTTTGTTGTGAAGATTAAGGATGACATGTTGATGTACATCTTCTTTGAAACTGCAAGGGGACTTAGTAAATATCCTTTTTGTTTGTTTTACAATATTCAGAGAAGATTGGGTTGAGTCTAATGAGTTGGATTTTTTTATTTTATTTTTCTATTCATTTTATTACTTGATGGTTTTCCGAGTCCATTTTGCAAGATTTTGAAATCCTCTTGTTATAGTTAAAGCTAACCAGAGTAATAAAAGAAAATCTAAATCAAGCAGTGATTTAAGTCTCTTTCCTTAGATGAGATATATTTTTATTATTTGGTTCTGTTTTGCTGAGTGAATGTTAGGACAATTTTTCTTTCTAATTGAGTTCAATGGCAAAGCTTTTATTCTAATAGAATACTTATCTAAACATCTGCCCTTCATCAGCCCATTTGTGCAATGTACTGCTAGAACCATTAGCAAAAATGACAGGACTAAAATCCACTATTAGAGTGATGACTGTCAGCAACTGAGTTTTCTCTTTTTTTCTTATGCAGTAATTCATTCATTTTGAACAAATGTGCTTGACCCTAGAAGTTCTAAGCATAAATTTTGTGTATATATCCAGGTTTTAAAAATTATGTCAAAGGAAACTCATGATCAAAAGTCATCAAATCCTCAGAGATAGTAAACCTAAGTGTCAACGGTTTACGGGCAGGTTTGGCCTGGTTCCGTGACTAATGGTGTGGGGGACCCATGGACCCATGTCCTGGGAAAGGGAAAAGGGAAAAAGGGTAGGGAGGTGGGCCTAAAAACAAAACAGTGGCAACAATCTGAGGAGAAACAAACTAATTTACTGAATAAAATATTGGAATGCAAAATAACACAACATAATACAGTATAATACAATTTAAGCTAATAAATCCAATAAAATGGGAGAGAGTGTCCAAAAAAATGAAGAGACCTTACTGTAATGCCAACAGTGAGACGGCTAGGGAGCGAGATGCTGCTGGGATGAGAAGACGGAAAGAGAAGACGTCTTGTGAAATGCGAACAGTTTTTATCTTTCCCTCTGAATGGAAAATGGTACCAGAATAGCAAAGTCCTCTGGGAAATGTAGTTCTTTTTCTCTTCTGAGAACCAGGTATCTGGAACTATCCACAATCCATGGAACTGGAGCATTAACTCTTTAACTCCCAGTGCACTACATGATGTTATGATGTGGAATACCGATAACCAAAAATCATAGAGTCATAGAATTGCTCAGGTTGGAAAAGACCTTCAAGATCATCAAGTCCAACCACAACCTAACCATATTACCCTAACTCTAACAACCCACTGCTAAATCATGTCCCTGAGCACCACATCCAAATGGTTTTTAAACACATTCAGGGAAGGTGACTCAACCACCTCCCTGGGGAGCCTGTTCCAGTGCTTAACAACCCTTTCTGTAAAGAAGTTTTTCCTGATATCCAACCTAAACCTCCCCTGGCGCAACTTGAGGCCATTTCCCCTTGTCCTGTCACCTGTCACCAGTGAGAAGAGACCAACCCCGCAATCACTGCAAATCATTTCAGGTATTTGAAGAGAGCAATAAGGTCTCCCCGCAGCCTCCTCTTCCCCATACTAAACGGATCCAGTTCCTTTAGTCTCTCTTCATAGGGCATATTCTCCAAGCCCTTCACAAGCCTTGTTGCCCTTCTTTGGACCTGCTCCAGCACCTCCGTGCCCTTTCTGTACTGAGGTGCCCAAAACTGAACACAGTACTCGAGGTGGGGCCTCACCAGTGCTGAGTACAGGGTCAGGATTACTTCCCTAGTCCTGCTCACCACACCATTCCTGATACAAGCCTGGATGCTATTGGCCTTCTTGGCCACCTAGGCACACAGCTGGCTCATATTCAGCCGACTGTCCATCAACACACCAAGGTCCCTTTCCGTCAGGCAGCTTTCCAGCCACTCCTCCCCAAGCCTGTAGGGTTGCCAGGGGTTGCTGTGACCAAAGTGCAGGACCCGACACTTGGCTCTATTGAAACTCATATGATTTACCTCGGCCCATCGATCCAGTCTATCCAGGTCCCTCTGTAAAGTCTTTCTACCATTAAAAATAATAATAATAATAATAATAACAATAATAATAAAACAATGACACCTAAGTTACAAAACGTTTCGATTTTCTAATAAAGGAACAAGTCATAAAGACATTTTGTTTCCTTAGGAAACATATGAAAAATATTTTTTGTTCAGTAATCAGTACTGAAGTTCTTTGCATGCTGTTTTCTTTTATGTAATTATATGGTGAAACGTTTTGTTAATTTTTTACGTAACACATTGTGTCTGAAAACCACTCCTTTCTTGTCTGAGTACAGGAAGCAATCCAACATCTTTCTTTTTGGGAGGTTTTTCTTTCCAACTTTGGTGCTTTAGTTCAACAAAATGTGATGTTAACAGCCATAAAAAAAAAAAAAAAGAAAGAAAGAAAGAAATCTAAGCATATGATTATCATAAAGCACAACGCAAGCACTTTGAAAAACAAAGAATACTTGGGTGAAGATTGGCACAGGCTTGAATCAGAATGAATTCAGAAAGATGTGTTTCTATTCAAAAAGGGTTTTCAGGAGAACTGTGGCAGGAATCCAGCCCTGTTTGTCATGGCAGTCAGCTCTAAACATTCACTGTTGGAGTTGGGTTTGTCTTCATTTTCTCTTGGAATTCTATTACTGAACCTACTGAAAAGTCTCCCTTCATCAGTACTGGCTTATTGTCTCACAAGAACCTTTCAGTTTTGCCAAACAATTCATTTTCTATAGTAGTTCAGATTTTCATGTTATGTTCTAATTAGGAGAACGGTTTAGCCCTGCATGCTGAGTAATGTTTTATCAGCATGTTGATATTTAGACTCCAGCACACACATCTCCCCTGAAGCCAAATGCTATATAGAGACACTCACCCAGCTCATCAGAAACCAGGAGAAAACAGGATACGAGGTATGAATTCCCAATTGGGCAGGTGACACCTGTCCTTCCATGTAGCTGTAGAACCTGCCGAGTGTCATCACTTTCTGCTATTCTGTGATCATTGTGTTGGTCAGTGAAGTCAGACATTTCCAAAGGATGGTTTCTCCAACAGTCAGACCTCCAGGTTTTTCTGTAGAGGCATTTTATATACAGAGCACTTTCAGTGCTGACTCCTCTCAACTCCTACATGAAGTGCATCGTAGACGTTTTCCTCATGAGCAGCATTTATGTTCTGTTACACTGAATTTTACTTCCTACAAATGCACGCTGTGATTAGAGAATGTAAACCAACAACCTGCACAATCGCTCTTCTTACACCAAATCCTGAAAAATGTAATTCCCATGGGAACAAGGAAAGAAACATGATACTGCCTTCTCCTCCATGCTCAGTTTTCTTTATTAAAACTGTCACAGCTTTTGGGATAATTAAGATTTTGTCACTTTTGCACCTCATTACTTTGGTAATTAACAGCTTTAGATGTATTCTCAAATGGCTTGAAGTATAATTCATTAATTGAGGTCAAACTCTCCTTATAAGAACGGAGTTTACTCCATCACTAGCTTAGCTAGCTGTCTAGAAAGTGATACGTTGCTCATTTCTTAGTTCATCATAAAATGTCAGTTATACATGACAAGAAAGCAGTGCCTTGTATTTGTTTTACAGACCATTGTAGTGTATCTTCCAGTGGAGAAAAGGATACCTAATCTTTATGTGCTCATGAAGAGTTCATAGCCCAGATTGTGCAATGCTCTATGTGATGCAACTGGAAAATTAGGCCCTTCAGAAAGGTGAGCTAAAGGAGTACGCTTAATGAAAAGTTTGTCTAAACCCAGCAGCCGCTGGGACAATCATGGGAAGGGATGTGTCTTAACTAACTCCTCTGAAAGTGTTTCTGTCTTCATAGGATGTGCATGAGGAGACTTAAGTGCCCAGTGTGGAAGTGAAAATTGTACACAGTAATGATCTCAGATGCTAAACAGGAATCACAGCGATTCAGTTTACTCCAGCCCAGAGAGGTTTACATGTCTTCACTGTTGAAAATACTCTAATGTGAGGCAGTAAATTTGGGGATAGGGCATCAGGATACCTTCATTTTGACCAGTTGAAGCTAGAACACTGTTCATCTCAAATTGCTAAATAATGAGACTTGTTGGATAATAAACAAAATAGAGCCTGACTCTCTTGTCAGGTGATTAGTTTAGTCTCCAGCAGAGATATTTTTTGGCTTATATGGTGACAGAAAAAATCTGTAAGAAGCCTGACTTATCCTAGGGTTAAAGGAAAAATTAAATATGAATGGAAGAGAAAAAAACAGCATGACCTGCTGAATCTTATTATCTACTGTTTTGCTAATACTTCCTGCATGCAGGAAGAATTTTTGCTCTCGCTCTTATAGAGTTCAGCTTTATAAAGGTGGAATGATTACATTTCAGCAATACTATACAGATAAAGAGACAACATTTGTCTTGGAATTTCTTGTTCATTATATGTCGTTTCAAACACCATAGCCAGTAATACTGTATAATTTGATGGCGCTCTTGATGAGGAGCAGTATTTTGGCTGTAATGAAGTGTATTATTCATTAGTATTTTATTGCTGATAGCTTGTTTGGTACTGAGAACCAAGTTCCCACTGAGTATCATTTTCCTTTATTGTTGTGATTATCACTAGATAATCCAGTGTGATTCATTGATTAAATATGATTTTATTGTTGTAGGTATTTTAGCAATACATAACTGCAGAAGATGTGGAGAGAGAGCTAATTTAAACTTTAATTAGTTGAATTGGTTTTACCAGTTTTACTGAGCCTTATGTTTTTCACTATTCTTGACTACTATACACACAGTTCATTTTTCCTCTTTTATCATTTCCAGTTGCCAAGGCTGCAGCTTACAGAAGAAGTTCTTACTATGTGTTTTTAACTGTTGTACATTTGGTTTCATATACAGTTTATGCTAGCCCTCAGGGTTAGCTAATTCTTTCTGTCTAAAGCAATGCACTTCAATGCTTTCTACAAAGGTGAATTGCTACATTATTGTGTTTTGGTTTTCTATCTGTTTCCAGAAATCACTTTCAGATGCATGTTATTAGTGAATTAGGTATTAAAGCAAAATTTCTCCTCTTGGAGGAAGGAGTGTTTGATTCAAAGGGTTTTACTGATGGAGCAGAATTGTTTTCACAGTTACACATTACAAGCGAGAGTGATAAACATTCAAACTGAACAAACTGACTAATGGGAGGATGTGAGAAACAACTGCTACTCTGAGTGTATGGGTGTAAAACAGAAAGAGGTGAGAACACACAAGTTTCAAGACATATTGGTGCAATAAGGATAAGAACGGGAACATTAATGGTTCTATTTTGATCTACAGTAGGAGAGGACCTGTTTTTTTTGTTGTTTTTTTTTGGTTGGCTGTTTTAATAAAAATACATGTGATCTTCTTAGGGAATTGTATCTTACAGTTGAAAAGATTGAATACGTTTTTGTCTTTACAAGCATTTGGGCTCAAGGGAATAAAATGTGTTTAAATTATTCTCCACTGCAGTTCTACCTCTTCCTCTTCTTAGGATTTACTCTATTTTTAAGGTTTTATTTTCAATAGCTGAAACTCCCTCTGTGCTGAAAAAATTAACCCTTATCTATCCAGATTGCAAGCCTTATGGGCATTTTTCATGCAGTCCAACGAGAAAACCTGAGAGCTAAAACTTGGTTGGTTAAGAACATAAATATTCTTTTCTTGAAAAATTGGGAACAGACAATCTAGAAAGAGTGGACATCCTCTGCCCATGGGCCAAAACCAGCATGTACAAGCAGTTCATCTCCATGATAGTTGTCTCTTTTCTGCCCTCTTTCCTCAGTGGTCTCCAGTAGTATGACCCAATATATATGCCTCCCCTGACCACACTGCTGATGTACTATTGAGAGATGATTACTCATCAGATAATAGCTCCTGACAGTTGGATGAATTTCTAGAAAGTGTGCCTATCAGCTCTGGGACAAGCACGTATCTAGTCACAAGTCCGAAATTTGCAGTGGTGTATCTTCGTTGAATGTCCCTTTTAGAAGAAAAGAGGAAGATGCTGGACAAAAGTTTGGGCACATCTATGCTGTTACTAGGAAGAAAAGATGACAGAAAGGGGAAAAAAAAAACTTTCACTTTCTTTCATTATTTAATTTCAAGGTTTTTGAATTTAGAAGGGAAAATATCCCTCCCATCTTTTCTGTTTTACTAAATTGCTGTTAGATCAAGCAAGACTTAGAGCAAATCCTGTCACATAATATTTCTTTACAAGGTGGATTAGTAATGAAAGAATTTGATGGCAGTAGGCTGACAAACAAGACAAATATTGATTGCAAATGCCAACAGGCACAAGAATGGAGCAGAGGTAGGTGTCAAATTCTTCAGGGGATGTTATGACAAGTATTAAGCCCTTGTGTTGAGCTCAATGCTATCCAAATGAAATATCATTATGTAGGCAGCAGCACAAGTATTAACAGACCACAAGGGGGAGCACATAATTCCTGTGCAAAAACAATATGTTGTTTTCCTTTGTTGTGGAGTATTTTACTCCACAGAATCCAAAGTTGGAGCATTAGGACCGCTGGGAGAATGAACAGTAAATACAATCAAAGAAAGCAACAACTGAAAGATCAAGATCTGGAGGAAATTTGTTCTATACTGCGAATAAATTCTGTGTGATTCCCTACTCTTCAGGAGAGAAGTAAAATTACACGCTTAGAGGTAGCATTCAGAAATTTTATCCTGAAAATGACTTATTTTTAATGTCAGTGGCAGATAGCCCTGCATGATATATTTTTTCCCCCTTTTGGTACATCTCTGTGTGCCCCTGTGGCACTGTAGGCATAACATAGCACCACCTTAGAGATTCTCAGGGTCCTTTGGAACCCATAAACTGGCTACACAGAGAGAAAATATCCATAGAATAAGAGCTATGAAATGAAATCAAAAGTATAGGAAAACATTTTACTTGAAGTGACATGAACGCTTTTATTTCCATCTCAAATTAGGTATCTTCAGTATTTTTAAATGCACAATTATCACAAGCTTTGTTCATTCCTCCAAATGGAACTTACTGTTTTTTTCTTTATTTCGGTGCATTATTGTTTTGATTTCTAAACAAAAAGCAGTTCATTGGCTTGAAATAAAATCATAGTTGTGAGTGGTGTAACAAGTTAGGGTGGGACTCCTGTGACTCATAGAGCTTGTGGGAATTTGAAGTGTGGCTTCTGTACTAGAAGCAGATCAGCAGATGATGCTTGTGTGAGGATGAGTGTTTTCTTCTGATCTCCCATGGAGTAGGAGCAGTGAGATCTGCTGTGTCATGAGTGTTGGTCACCTGGAGATTGAGCAGAGGCAACTGCTTGGGGTACCACAGAGGGATTCTGTTATGGGAGTGACAAGCTGGGCAGGGGCTGACAACTTCTGCATGGCCACTTTCTTGATGAGGACATTTGGAGCAGTGACACAGCTTCTGCTGAGCTCTGAGTGTCCCCTAGCTCTACTGTGCACAGCTCACACACAGCCTTTAGATTCATATCACCTGTAAAGTTTTCATTTCCATAAAAATCAAGTTATATTTTTCAGAGAAAATAGTTGAAGTAACTCAGGATTATTTTATTCGGAATTGTAGCTCTCTAGTCAGATACCAAGAATGATTGTATGTCTTTATGATGTCTCTTTCTCTCTTCTGCTTTTCCATGGTGTCTTTTCAGATAGGAGCTTTCATTCTATAACAGTTCTCTGTTGTAGCCTGCTTGTTAGTGGATGCCTCATGTCCTAAGCTTCAGCATATGCAGGACTGATCATTTTAAGACACTAATGTTTTTTCTTTAAAAATTATCATCATTATTATTACTGTTATTATTATCAATGTGGCCAGCTTCTCCTCTTCCAGAGTATTTCCGGTAGAATCTGTGGGAATATATTTTTTTTATTTAAAAAAAAAAAGAAGTGATCTCAGAAACCCTGTTCTTTTCCACTGATGAAATCAATCTCACTGTTCTTTTCTTTCTCCAGTTGCGAAGCCAGCTGCTGAAGTATACCACCCCTGTAGCATGAGGCAGCCAGAGAAGCAGTGCAGCAAAACCTCACATGACTGGCATCCCTGGGTGTCCTGGGTAATGGTTTCCCAAAGTCTTCTACAGAAGACTTGACTTAAAAATGTTCAGCTTCTGCTGGGAAGCGCTGCTTTATCATGGCATTTGAAAGCTCTAACTTGCAAACAGTGGTCATGCCCTAAGGAGAGTCTTATTTTCATAGATACTGATGGACCTTTTGAGATGTTTTCTTCCTGGAATTCTCCCTCCTTACTTAGATTACAAATGTAACATAAGAGGGCTGGGTTGAAGTCTGAAACATGGCTGTATGCACTGTTGGTGACACTACGTGGTTTTAGTAGTCCCAGAAAGAAATTTCCTCTGTATGTCACTTGTTCCAAGAACTGTTGTTTCCTTTTGTTGAAATACCAGGTTTCTTCAAACTGAATGCTTTGTGGGAAACAAAATACAAAGATCAGTGAGTACTCCTTTGGCTCTGCAAATGTATGATTGCATATTCCTATTACATGATAAATGAATGGAAAGAGAAGTGCCTCTAAAAACAGGGAATGTCCCTCAAGATAGGAAACTAGGACAATTTAAGAATGGAGCACTGTGCTAGAGTTAGGTCATGCATTCTTGGAATACAGGAGTTGGAATTTCGTTATGCTTCTCTAAAATACACTGAGGATCAGCAAGTCAAAATGTAGTATCGCTTAAATCATAAAATTTAGGAAAGTCTTAAATGTATCTGACAGTGCATGACAGCAATCAAAGCCCCCAAATATTCACCTTTCCAAAGTAAATGAATATAAATCTTAATCTTCAGGTTAATTAATTAGAAGCGCACTGTGGATATTCAGATGATCCTACTGGTGAAAAATGTGCTCTTCTAGTTTACAACTTTTTCCCTGGTTTTCACTACTAGGCCAATACTATACTTCATAGAAACAGATGAGGAGCTGTTGCCATCTGGAAACTCAAAGGAAAGACTGTATCTTTATATTAGACATATCCCATTGAAGCTTCTGGCACTTCTTAAAAAAAAGTCTTCTAATGCAAATGAGATCATAATTAATTCTCCAGCTTTAAGCAACAGATACCTTCTGCATTACATTATTTTTTTAACATCAATTTTTGAATGCTTTCCTGCAATAGCTTCTGCCATAACTTTCAACTAGCTTGACATAGAAATCTATTAATTCTGATATTGGAGCACTGAAGTTGAGGAGTTGGATTTCTGGCATAACTGTTATCACTGCACTGTCTATGCTGCAACAAAAAAAGTGCTATGAATTTTATCATGAACAGGGGTAAAAATATTCCTCTTCTAAGCCACCTGTGGATCTCTTACCTGCAGTGAAGATTTCCATTACCTTTTTCTGGAAGTAATTTTATATGGGTGAATCACAGTGATGACATGCAATTTCATTACTCAGCTGCAGAACAATATTCATGAAAAGTCTCCTGTGCACATAGAAAATGTAGACCTGGAAGGGGTGAAATTTACTTATGGGATACGAAACCAGTATTCAGAAATAACTTTTTTTTGTATTTTGATCATAAATACCCTGGTTACATGAAAAAAGGAAAACAGATCATTGTTCCAAGAAAGATGTTCAAAGGAGACTAAATTCTAGTGCTGTACAGGAATAAAAGGACAGAATTTCAGAATGCAATATGACTTTGTTGTAGATATCCATTGCTTGATTAATAATCAGCCCTTGGAGTCTTTTTGAAAAGTGCAGGTCAAAGTGCTTGGCCTTTGCAATTGCTAGAGGGGCTCCTAAACTGAAGTTAATGCTGGAAGTCTCCTTATTGACAACAACAGGGAAAATGCAAAATACACAGGCAGCCATTCCCTATCAAGTGATATATCTCACTTTGGGGACTGAAAAGCAAACTGTGTGCTATATTCCTCACAGTACTGCAAATGTGCAGTGTGAAGCAGCTGCGTGAAACTTGGGAAAAGATTTCAGGAGACTGAATGTATTGCTCTGTGTTAACCTGAAAACTTTGCTGGGACTGATACACAGCTTTGTGTCACTAATTTTTTCCCATTTTACTTGAAGTGGTTGAGTCATTTATTTGACATTCTGTAATGCTAGAAGCATGGACTGAACATGTTGAGTGTTGATATGAGTATTTGTTAGTCATCATGACTCACTGTGTGTTTGGACCCATCCGAGACGCGTGTTTCTTTCTGAAACATAGTTGTGGACTAATCCTCAGGAAAAAGATAATTTAATTTTTTTTTAGTAGTATTTCAGGAAATAATTTAAAAACCAAAACCAATCTAACAAACAAAGAAGCCTGAAGTTATGACTGAAAGTGGTGGGCAGATTCCTAGATGTTGCTCTTTTCCATCTGGTGATGAAGTGACATCTCCTGCAGGTATGTTTATTGTACAAGCTGGACTGGAGTACAAGAATGCTCTTCTTGCAAGTCTGTGCTGTCACATTTCTCAGTTTTTTGACTATTCAAATCCATGCTGACCCCTCACTTCTTTTTCTCTATTAATTGGGCCAAAATTCTGCCGGACTGAGATCTTTTCAGATCTCTGTTTAGTATCTGGCATCATCAAGAAGCTGCTTACTGATTCTCACACTGAAGCTACTGAATTTTCTCTGTGAATTGCTGTAATGTGTGTTGGTGTCTGTAGTTCACAGAGCGTAGCCTATGGCAACTGGCTGATGCCTTGTCATTGTGTTCAGGGAGTCAAAAAATTGTTGAAGAGCTCACCTTAGGTGGCCTCTGAGATTCATTTACAATCCCATCTGGATAATTCCAGCACTATATGGTTCTGCCATGGACAGGTTTTGTTTTAAATGTAGCTTACAGGAGGGTAAATTTAAATTGATACTATCGCTTAAATAGCATTAAAACCCTGTGCATATTATGAAAGCATCTAATTCTCCAGTTCTTTGCTATGGTAGTTACCAGGATAAAAGTTTGGTGTCAAATGTGATATGTACCCATTTCACAGAGTGGTTGTCCCACAGGATCACACAGAATTGCTGGGGTTGGAAGGGACCTCAAGAGTTCATTGAGTCCAAACCTCTGCTAAAGCAGGTGCCCTACAAGTCACACAGGTAGGTGACAAGCTGGGTCTTGAATATCTCCACAGAAGGAGACTCCACAGTCTGTCTAGGCAACCTGTTCCAGTGCTCCGTCATCCTTACTGTAAAGAAGCTCTTCTGCATGTTACTATGGAACTTCCTATGTCCAAGTTTTAGGTCATTACTCCTTGTCCTATCACTATGCAGCACTGAGAAGAGCCTGGCCTCATCCATTTGCCTCTCACCTTCCTTTAGATATTTATAAATATTTAACAGATTCCCCCTCTGTATTCTTCTTCCAGGCTGAACAGACCCAGGTTACTCAGCATTTCCTTGTATGGGAGATGCTCCAGTCCCTTAATCACCTTTGTGACCCTCTGCTGGACTCCCAGGAGATTCCTGTCTTTTCAAACTGGGGAGCCCAGAACTGAACACAAACTTAGTGATAAGTTTGTTAGAAGAACAAGTATATAGTCCTGAAATTAAGTGCAACCTGATTATTATACAACTGTTTAATTATTTTTAGATAGCTCTTCTCTACCCTGTTTACTATAATTAAGTATTTTTAACTTGATGCAGAAGTTCACAGAGTTCTGTGAATTCAGACAAAAATAGTAAAGTTTAACATCAAAGGTATGTTAACTGCAGAAAATCAACATCTGCTCTGCATTGTTTTTGGGAAACTCCAAAGCATCGACCACCTCCCAGTATCTGACCTGTCAAACTCTCAGAAATGTTCTGAAAGTGCACAGAAATTTCTGAAGAGAGCTTTCACTCCAGCATAAACTTTTCTTAACAGCATGAGAAGACGTTAGCCAAAATTACTGATTAATTAGCTCTAAGCCCTTCTGTATATTATATGCCAGAGGGTTTTGGTAACATTTCCAGACTAAGTGAGGTTTCTGTAATGAAGCAATTTATCTACATAGAGCCCCTTGTGCTATGGCTGGTGAGCACCAAGGCCGTCTTGGTACAAAACTGACATCTTCACACATTTGTGATGCCAGGATTAATTATAATTAAAGGTTACTTATTAGGCTATCATTTATAATTAGCCTCCAAATTATTTCAAAATAATGTATTTCATAATAATGTTTGGATGTTGTGAGAAAAAGGTTATAGTTCTTTGATTTGGAAAATAAAAACTAATTATTTTGACACAATTAACAAAACTATGAACAGTACAATTACAAATCTTACTAGCTATTTATGACCTTGCACATTTGTTAAGCTGAAATCATCTGCAGTGAGACAGACAGGGTGTCAGGTAAACACTGCCCAAAGGGGACTGTTTTTTCTCTCTGCAAAATTACTATCTTTTAAATGTTTTTGTACTTTTCTGCTCTCAGTCCGCTTATTATAATTATTTCCTTTTGTTATTTGTTATTTACATGTTGGATGTGATTCGGTTGTTTGCAATGTTCATCAAGCTGTCTGTAACCATATCACTAGCACAGTATAATTTTAGTAACTTTACTGCAATGGATAGCACAACAATGACAGCAGAGCAGCAAGATCCCAGGCTGCAGAAAGTAAGGATTCACTCAAATGCAACTGCAGTAAGTGCAGAAAATAAAAGGAAAGAAGCTGATTACCTTCATAAGGCCTCAGGTATGCATGAATCTCCAATAAGACACTCTCACCTTCTTCTGAGTGACCGTACTTCTGGTCACTGAGGCGCACTGCATACACCTAAGCTCCCATGGGTTGGCCCTTCCTTCTTACCAGGTGCTCAGTCACTGTTTCAAGCTGTTTGAATTTCCACTACAGTAGCCTTATTGTTGTTGCAGGTGTCAGTTTATCAGTTCAGTATTTTCTTGGCAAAAATTCATAAAATACCTAAGTTTTCCCAGCTCACTGATCAGACTTGAAAGCTCAAAATGTCAAGTGATTAAACTATTTGCACTTACAGTAGTTCAGGGTTTGCAGTAGACGCGGTGATTGCTCTGGAAAACATCCAGCACGCTTTGCAGAGGTGAAACCTCAGGCACAAATCTGTATGGATATGAGTGGGAAGCTGCTGGCTACAGGGGCATTGGGTCCTTGGCTGCTCCTACCTGAGCAGGGGAGCTGGGCAGCTCCTTGCCCCACGTTGGTGTCTTTTTGATTTGGCTGCAGAACTGCTTGAGTTTACTTCTGTGTTTGGAAGAAGAGAGAAGCTGATCTGCAGCAAAGCTGAAAGAGTGCATTGATACTCCCGAGGCTGAAGGAGTTATAGCCTACAGTAGTGCTGATATATGTGTCGTGCTTTGAGTGGTCCTGTGAGAACATGCTCTTGCTGCCTGATATCTGCCCAAAAGGCCTCTGCCCCCTACTTCTGTAAATTACGCATTACAAGTCTACCACCACATTTTCAGCACTCAAGTTTCCTTTGTAGTCTTGAAAATGTCCCTCTCTATCACTTTCCGCTGTCAGAAATGGGGATCTTCTAATGGCAATTTCGATCAGAGTTGCTGTGACCTCAGAGCAGGAACAGATCTATGCTCAGTAACTGTTATGATTCTTATGGCCCTTAGCCTGTGAATCATCTGTCTTTCAACACTTTTTTCTGACTGGGCTCTTTTTCTTGTTTAGCAGTAGCAGTGATTTTTTCTGCACATTTTTCCTAAAGATTTACTGAGGCCTGCAACTGAAGTTAGCAAGGTAAAATGACTGAGTTTAGGTTGCTGAAATAAACCAAATAAATTGCTTCAAATTTCTGTGTTGATGATTTTATCTAGGTCAGTTTGGTATTCTAACTTGAAGCCAGAAGTCTCCAAAGATTTGTTTGCAAAAACATTAATACTTTCTTAATGAAATCATTCTTTGATACCTTAAGTTACTGCACAGTATGCACGCTTAGATTTATGGAGAAAACCAGTTTTTGTTTTCTGCCATAGTGTACTGTCAGAGAGATAATGCAGTAAACTATTAGCAATATAGGTTAATTAAAAAATGAAACAGGTTAAAGAATGATTCATCTTTGATTTCTCAGTGTCTTTACTCTGTAACTTGTGTTTTATCTAATCATTTTAGTAAAGTAGTGGAACTCATGTGCTGAAACACAGATGGAACAGATTCAAGGCTGTTGCAGTCTGCAAAATATCTTCTGCTATAAACAAATTCTTGGCTGTAAGATTTTGCAGTCACTGTAAGGGATGACTGCTAGTTCACCATGCAGCATTCTCTCAGGAAAGGTATGTCAGTGTTCCTTCCCACAAGGTTCAGTCACCAAGGCCTGCAACTTGAGAATTTACTTGAGGACTTCACAAGACTTGCAGGTAACAGTTACCAGCAAAAGCACTTGGTCTAGGGTAATATCACAGCCTCCTGACTGTATTTTTTTTTACCATAAAATAGTAAAGTGCCAGCCAAAAATTAAATCTACTTCAAGAGGCAGCTGTAACAACAGAATCATAGAATCACAAGGTTGGAAAGGACCCACAAGATCATCTTGTCCAACCGTCCTCCTATCACCACTACTACCCACTGAGCTACTAAATCATATCTCGTAGCACCTCATGCAGACACCTCTTGAACACTGCCAGGGACGGTGACTCCACCACCTCCCTGTGCAGGCCATTCCAGTGCCTGACCACTCTTAGAGAGAAAAAGTTTTTCCTTATATCTAATCTAAATCTCCTCTGGTGCAACTTGTGGCCTTTTCCTCGGGTCCTATTTGTTGTATGGGAGAAGAGGCAATGTAGTGTTTTCCTTGATTTCTTGGGCCTGGTCCTGGGGTGCATAATACATAGATTATTTATTGTTACATAGTGCATTTATTGTTACTGGTATAGACCAGTTATCAGCACTTCTCAAAAGAAAGAATTGTAAACAAGGACTAGCAATATCCTGGTATTTTTTGGAGTGTTGTAGTATCAGCTATCCCTGCAAGAAGGACAAGGTACATTGAGGTTTTCCAGATCTGCAAAAGAATACTCTACTGGATTGCCACTCATAACAGAAATTACTGAAATTTTTAATGATGCTCATGTGTTTTCAATGTGTTTTTCAGTTTTCAGGTGAGAACCTCTAGTGATATACTTTTAAATACTCCTAAAAAGAGAATACTTCTGTAGCACAAATGCAAAGTAATGGCCTGAACCAGTGATTGAGCACCTGGTGGGAAGGCAGGGCCAACCTAGGGGAGCTCAGGTGCATGCAATGCCCCTGAGTGACCTGAAGGAGTGGAGACAGGATCCACCCCTTCCCAAACCTCATTTAAGGGTTGGCAGTGGAGGAGAGGTTATTTGTCTGGAGATCCCTGAATGTCTGAGTTCTTTTGAAGGTGAGGTTTTTTTTTCCTATATAATTGTTGTATTTGAGTAAATATTTCCTTGCTGTAGCCTGGGATCTTGCTGCTCTGCTGTTATTTCTGAGCTTTCGATTGTGTTACAAATTCTGAAAAACAACTATTTTATGGGAAAGAGATTAAAACACTATTAAGAAGAAGCTATCAGGTTGAAAGAGGCCTGATCTGGTGTTGCTATAATACTGATACCTGCTTTTACCTGTGAACTAGGCTAAGGCTGAAGTTTGACCGCGATCTTCTATTATGAGACAATGTAATAACAGTAAGATGAGAAGAGTCTGAAGCTGAGTGCTTGTTTAGTAATTTACACTTCTATTTTGTGGCAGAAATCTGAAGAGTTTCAGTTTCATATTAAAAAGTACTTGGAAGCAAATTGTAAATTTTCACATAATTTATTGTATTTTAACTCACATCATAGAACGATTTCAAACTCTGCAGATAAGTTTTTTTTTCTCTTGGTGAAGCTGAAGTAGAAGTTTTACTTTAATGGGCACTCAGCCAACAGGAGTAGTCTAAATCTAATCTAAAGTAACTCCCTCACCTCAGAAACTTGTGAAGAATGGATGATAGGCTTTTAAAAATTTGCCACTGTTTTCCATTTGCCTCAAGAGCTATCCTTACTGAGCTGGAAGACTTGATAGTGATAACACAATTTTGTCATGTTTGTGATTATCAAGCCTTTTATGGTTTCTTCTTTCTCTCAAACCTATCAGCATTTTAAAACTTTCAGACAATTTGCGCATGTTTTTTTCTGGTCTTCTACTTTTTGTACAATGTGCCAGGAGCAACTGCTATGGAAATACTAGATACGAAACTACGCAGGCTGGTTTTGAAGTGCAATCAATTAACTCTGTATGTCTGTCCCTCTGTTACAGTAAAATAGATAACTGGAATCATCTTTCTTTGCCTCCTTGGCAGTTTAGTGTGGGCACTTAATTGGGCAGGGATGACCTCCAAACAACAGGCTCCAGGCAATGAAGAGCCCAACCAGTGCTCCCTTCCACCCCCTGTACTCATTAGCTTTCATACTCCATGACAGCCCTTACTCTTGTGTGTAGCACCCACTTCAGCAATTGCGTTTTCCAGTTTTCACTGCTGGGCACAGCGCAGAAAAATTAAAACTGGATGGTAGCTTTACACTTTTCATGTGATCTATGGGAATAAGTTATGGCTAGAAAGAAAAATCTGTGTAGGCATTTGGCATGGAAAATGTAGTGATTGTGTGACAATGGTTTGAGAGCTTACTAAAGGTGCTAGAAAGAGGTATGAAAAAAGCCAATGTTTATCCACAGAGTTAAAATCCTGCATAAAATCTTTAGTATTGAATCACTAGAAAAAAGTAACCTCCTTGATAACTCTGTTCAGGGCACAGCACTGCTTTTTTCCTTCTCTTACTTTTTAAGGTTTCTCCCTTGTTTAAGTCAGATTAATTCAACTGTTTTCCACATTATTCTTCTGAGATCTGCCTCACTGTTTTAATGATAAATATAAAGTAGACACAGTAAACTTTTTTGCTACTTTTTAAGCTTCTCCAAGAACTATGGATTTCAATGTTCAAATCAACCTCAAAGTTCTTAGTGTTGCCTCTTTTTTTTTTTTTGACAGACTGAATAAGGAAAAAGCAGAAACTTTGCTGGCAGGTAGTACTGAAACTGATCTAAAAGTTCTGCTAATAAGGCTCAGGAGAGGCAGGAAAACAGGCATATGAGACACTGACACCTCTGTCTGTGGGGGAGGATTCTCAGCTGCTCAGCCCACATCAGAGCTCAGCATTCAGCAGAGCTACTTATGTGACATTTAAAAGCAGATTCCCAAGAAAAAAGGCAATAGTAGTAAGTGAAGGTGGCACTTTCCTAATAAAGAAATCAATACTTGGTTTTAGTGAGCTAGAGTTCAGTTGGTCAGACTTTTGGGGAAGGCAGAAAGGGGAAAAAAAACTGGATGAATTTTTTCAGTTCTCAAGCTAAGATTTCAAATACTTGATTTGAAATGGATATCACATCTTGAAATTAATTTTTTTAAGGTTAGAGCAAAACAGAATGCTTTTCTTATACAGGTAACTTAACAGTTTTCACTCTTGGGTTGTATAAAAACTATGTTTGCAGTGCTCTTTGATACCCAATACCATGCTTTTTGGAGAGCCTGATAAGAACACCACCACTTGTCCTTGACTGAACATCAGAATGTTCTTCTATCTTTCAAAGTGTGTAAAAATACCTGTCCGTAAATTAAGAAAACAACAAAGTAACAAAAATAACTTCGCACAGGAAAGAAAAAGTGTAATGTGGTGTGTGACCAAGTTTCTCTATTGCTCACTAGGGCTTCTGCAGATTGAGAGATAGGGAAATAACTGTGATGGGAACTGAGTGTTGTTCTGTATACCAAAAAGTCTACTGCTAGTAAATACTTATCTATTTGGAGATGAAACCATTATTGTCCAACAACACATAGGAAAGGAAAAGGGAAGTTTGGATGGTTCTCTGCTGATTTCTGACAGAGGCACAGATGCTTTTAAGTTCATATTTCTGGGAACAGCCCTAGGCCATATTCTGCAACCTCTTAAATATCCACCAGAATGTTTCTGTGATGCTGTGCACCTGGTTTCTGTTTTATAATCCACGAAGATCACTTCGTACCAGAGAAACCAGAAATAGGTTAAGTTATCTGTTTCATACAAATATCACAAAATACTGGGTGTATGACAGAATAGTAAGGTAGTGATAAAATCAGGATTTGTATTTGGTACTTGGATATTCATTTATTTTTGCAAATTTGTACTTTGGGAAAACCTCTCCCTTATTTTAACTTGTAATCATGTTCATAGATGAATCATCAGCAGTTCTCCCCTGGGAAAATTAATTTTAGGTAGGCTGGAGACTGCAATTTGAAAAATCTTAAGACAGTTTTGTTAACTCTCATTTACTCTTTTCACATGCTGATAAACTCTTCAGTATCAATAAACTTTTATTCAGTGTAAAGAAATTGGATTGTGAAGTAGTTAATACCGTAATAACGGTAGCATCTGTTTAGTCTAGTTTGTATATGTGTTCTGTTAGTTAATCATCGGTCAGCTTGAAATGAAATGTTTTCACGTGGCATATGAGTTGCTTTATTTTCTTTCCATTGATTGAGAGACAGAAAGATATGATGTGGAAGACTTGAGATACTGCCAAAAAAATTCATTATGGTTTATAACTGAAACTTCTATTTTTACCTTAAAATGCAGACCTCAGATCAGTATTCTATCATTTTTTAATCCTCATGGTATTGTCTTAAGCTTTTGAAATTAATTTCAATGTCTTCAGCTGGTCATACTTAATCCTTGTCATGGACACCCTTTGCACAATGTCTTTCTCATCAAGATTTTTAAGGTGTGATCATTTGGTGATGAAGGCTATTGGAACAGAAGATTTACACTAGCTGTTACAAATTTTTGATTAAAAATGTCTTCTGTGTGTTTTGTTGTACTCTTTAAAAATACTAATTATTTAGATACAGTTGGATGAAAAACATTTTTTAGATTTAAGGATTATCAAATAATACTCTGTGTGTTCAGCATCTATTGTATAGGCAGAATCCCCATCTATAAAAAATGTCTTGAGAATCTTATCATTGGGTAAACATAGTAAAGGATAGTTTGTATTGCAGTGATTCTAGATAAAACAAGAAAATGAATCATTAAATAGTAGAAGAATGTCAAAAACTATATGCAATAAATCCTCTCCTCTAGACTTAACACTAATTTCTTAATCCATTACTTTAAATATTTAGTTATGGAACTAATTAAAACATAATAAAAATCATATGCAATCACATCCGATTTAGCTGCTTTGTTAGATATGAAGGTGCTTAACTGCCTTTTTAAATCTTAATAGTGAGCCTGTCCATTGTATACTTATCTTTTTGTTAACAATGTTAGACACTACTTTTTCCCCACGTACTTCGCAGAAGTCCATTGGTATATAGTCCTCATGCTCCAAAGTACTCACTGCTTCTATGTTATTTCTCTTCAAAAGTCTGTGTACAAGGACATCACCAGTGTAGCTATAACGAGTGGGTGTTTTTTATCATATACACCGGCATCTCTGGTGTTAGGACTGATGATGGGTGTGTTATTGAATTAAGGATCAGTATGCACAAGGCCTGAAAACATATGTAGAGTTAGACATCAAATTAAGTAGCTTTGGCTTCTACTACACTCAATACTTACAATCTGCATGAAACTCAGGAAGTCTTAAAGAAATTAAAACTGGTCCTTATTACATCCAAATGTGGAGTCCTCAATGCAGGAGAGGTGTGAACCTGTTAGAGGGCATCCAGAGGAAGGCCACAGAAATGATTAAAGGTTTGTAACACCTCCCTTTTGAGGACAGGCTGAGAGAGCTGAGGCTGTTCAGCCTGGAGAGAAGGCTCTGGGGAGACCTGATAGTGTCTTCTCATTGCCTAAAAGGCAGCTGCAAGAAAGAAGGGAACAGACTCTTTAGAAGGGTCTGTGGTGATAGGACAAGGAAAAAACTGTTTCAATCTAAAGGAGAGATGATTTAGATTGGATATAAGGAAGAAGTTTTTTATGACAAGTGTGGTGAGGCACTGGAACAGCTTGCACAGAGATGTGGTGGTTGCCCTGTCCCTGGAGACAATCAGAGTCAGGCTGGTCAGGGCTCTGAGCAGCTTAATCTAGCTACGGAAGTCCCTGTTCCAACAAAGGAGTTGGACTAGATGACTTTTAAGGTTCCCCTCCAACTCAAATAATTCTATGATTCTATGGATTATGTTGATGGCTTATCAAGCTGATGCTGGCTTAGCTAAGCAGAAGAAATCAAGACAGCTGTGCTCTTTATTGCTTTATAGGGACTGCCTTTATGCCATGTGTTTCATTAGGACTTCTGTTGTTCACTCATCACTGTTGTTGAGATCTACTGCTCTTTACAATGCAATTATTTCTCTTATTCAAGCTTTTCATTAAAGAAAACTCTCAAGTAACCAAATGTCTGACTCTCACCTGGAACTTGCTTCCAAACAGGCCCTACAGCCTAAATATTTGCCCTTAGTCTCAAACAAAAGAGGTTTTCATGAAATGTATACCACTGTATTTAGATAACCATTAGGCTGGCACAATATTTATATTTAATTCATTATTTCTGGAGCTGGAAGGTGTTCAGGGTTTGTTTGTGGGGCTATGATGTCTTCCTTTGTAATGACTCAGCTGAAAGGAGAGGATAAGAAGGGGGTCTTTGTTTGCATGTGGGATCAGAGGTGTGGTGATGGCTGCCGGTGAGGACTCCAAGGGTGTGTGGGCTAAGTTTCCCTTGGATACACTGTTGGAAGGTAGCTGTTCACGTCCTGTCTTGATAAAATTTTCATCTATAATGTGTCAGGTAGCTGGTAGGTGCCATAATGTGTAGATATTCTTATGCTGTATGGAATCTGGAGGCTGCAAAAGTGCAGGATGTGAAGGGTCTTCAGGGGAGAATTCCTGGAGTTTTATTTATCTTTCAGGCTGGCATTTTTAATGCCAAGTTTACTGGCTTAAGTTCAGGTTGTAGGACAAATCCTGGATGCCATTGCTTGAAGGGTGAATGAATGTGGCCTTTTCTGGAAGAGGAGACCTTGAGATTTTCCTCTGCAATAAGAGGATTTGTATTTATGGTTTCCCTGATGAAAGATTTCTTTTTGTAAAGATTATTGTTAAGAGAGAACACAACTGTATCCTGTCTGTTTTACTAACTGATTTCTATGGGCATCTGTCCTTGTTGGACCCTCTTGGGAGTTAAAGGGAGAGGAAAAGGAAAGATTGTATTGATCCTGCATGCTGTGTGCCTGTCAATTGTTTCTAAGGAGTCATTTCATGTAACAGATAGGAACTAACACTAACCTTTGTAATTGGTTGCTCACTGATTGTTCTCAGGAGACGCATGTTTTGATAGGAGGAAGGGACTTGCCTTCAATTCAATTATAGTATGCAAGCAAAGTTCAGGATTTATCCAAAGGAAATCGAACATTTCCCCACCACTTCTTCACAGCCTATGTTCTCTTCTGAGGAAGGCTGGTCTGCTAGAGAGAGATGATTGATTTTTACGTAAGATTGCTTAATACCTACAAATGCAACTTACGCTCTTCACAGAATATTAGAAGATATTGTTTTTTCATGCTATTACACTGCCTAAATATAATATTTTTCTGGTTCATTAAGTGATTAGTCTTTTAAATGTAGGATAGACATACTCACCAATATTGCTGTGGATATCCAGAAGCTCAGGAATGATGACTTTAAGAAGCTTGGAGTGAAGGGTCCAGCAGTGAAGTTCAGGTTTGGCTGAGTCATGTAACACTCCATTTCTTGGAGCCAGGTGACTTGGATCCACATTTCAGTATGAACTATCCATCAGATCAGGTTGGGATAACCTGGAAATAAGCATGCAGTTCAGACTGATCTTTGTGTTTAAAAAACAGCCAGTTAATGCATTAAGAATTACAACAGGTTATGCAAGCGAATAGATGTAAGAGTAGTACAGGCTGCTACAATGTAGTTAGTCTATTTGAGTTGGAAATTTGCTTTAAGATACTCTTATAAGCAGAATTTTTCTTCTTTGATTCTAGAAAACCATCTTAGATATAAAGCTAAGAATTTATAGTATTATAATTGAAACCTTAATATATAAGTAAAAATTACTAATAGAGATTTAAGAGAGAGGAAAAAAATGTTACTGCATGGAAAAGATCACGATAAGAATGAAGTTTAAATTTCTGTGCACGTATTTCCTGGCATCTAGCACTTATCCTAGTATAATGGTCACCTTTCCGTTATCCCTCTGCATTCTAAGGCTGCTTGCAGGGTGTAAAAGGGGAGACTAAGTCACTGACATCCTGAGCCCTTTGCTTTGAGTAAAATAGTGTTTGTTTTCTTCTTCCTCCCTCTGGAGTCCACTTAGGGTCACTTTATGTATTTCCTAATGTACATTTACATCTTCTTGTTTTCCCATTGTTCTATAAGTTTATGCTGTTTGAATTTTGCTATAGATGTTGAGTTGTATACAAGTTACTGGTCTTTTGTTTTCTTTGTTGCTTCTATAATTGTTTTCCCTCAGTCTAAAGGCTTATATTTCATCAGCTGGCCACTAGTGAGTTTGTAGTTTTGCCAACTTAGTGCTAGCATGTGCCCCATATCTCATCATCCTGTGCCTATGCTCCTCATGTTCTCTGCTTCTTTAACCTTTTGCTGCCACACCAGGCTAGTGTTTCTTCATACTAGTTTTCTCTTTCTGTCAGAAATGCACAATTCTATGCAGAATGATTCTCTATGCTGCTACCTGTACAAAAAACTATTCTACCTTACAAAAATTAACAAAAATGAATTATTCACAGTCACTTTTACATGTGAAGAGCTGCTTTTAAGGCTAAACCAACTAACAGCAAAGCTGCAGGCAGGTCACAACAAGCTCAGAGAAAGCTGACAATCCTCAGAACAGAGGCTTTACAAACTCAATACATGCCTGAGGCCAGTGGCTGGCACTGCCAATGCTGCATCACTGGCTGCCTTTTCTCCTAATGGGAAACTGCCATACTTAGAGATGCTGCAGGCCATTTAATAGATCTGCTAGAAAAATCACAATAGGACTCGTACATCTGGACACTTCAGTACTAGAGGGAGTAGTTCAGTATGATTTAATACTATATATGTTGGAGTCCATTTCTTTCTCTCACTTCTTCCTGTGGAATAATACCTAGAAGGCTGTGCCTCACCTCTCTGAAATACAAGTGGAAGTTTTATGAAAGGAATCAAGTACTGACCTGAGATGGATATCCCAAACAAGATTTTATTTTTCTGTTCTCAACAACAGAATAGATTAAAAATAATTATCTCTGAAGCAGTCAGCGTTTCATGTAAGCAATCATCACACTAAATTTTACCCTTGGGGTGGGAGAAACTGGCATCAACAGATTGGTATGTCTTCCCTCATTATAAATAAAATCAATGTCAGAAGCACAGATTGTACTATATTTCTGCTGGAGTACTGAATTCTAACCATTAGCCATAAGACTACCAAAACTGCTAAAGCCTCTCATGGTCAGGAAAGAATTAACTGAAGATTAAAAAGAAGTCAAATATACTGTAGAGACAAACTTTGTTCAGATATTAAGGGTTTGTGAGAGTGATACAAATCATAACAGAATGATAGAGCTTCCTTCTTTTATAACTCATCTCATTCACAGAGTTGTATGGGATCAGGCCAAAATGCACTTACACTAGTGCACCCAAGGTGATGGTTGTAGAGAAGTAATCTCTGGCCTGTTTATTATAGTACCGTAATGTTATGTTCCTCTGAAATCTTTAGGAGAATCTTAAACTAGACCAGCATGAAGAAGCTGGTGTGAATCTTGTTCTCTTCATTGATAAATGTATGCACATCTCATGATATTCTTTTCAATATTGATTAATGAAGTTTGGCTATTTTATAGACACTTTTACATATGGCCTCACAGATGGTTGTTTCTCAAGGTATGTTTTAAAGAAACATCTTGTGACATTGACTAGATGTGTCAAATAGAAGTGACATTGTAACTGTAAGACGTATGTTAACTGGAAAATTTCTACTGCATAAGCCACCTGGCAGCTGTTACGTTCTGAGGAGTCCCTGGAGAGAATAGTTAATGTCCTATAGTTCCTTAGAAACTTGAAGTAGAAAAGTGCAAATACTGTTCTTGGCAAAGGGGCAAAGATAAATGTTCCAAAAATATTGGTGTTTTTCATTTTTTTTCTCTCAAATAGCCTACTTTATATTCAAAAACAATTAGAATTTCCTGCATGACCAACTGGAAATATTATTTATATTACTGTTTTGATGTCTGCTTGAAATGAGTATTGTTTGGGAGAAGATATTGGTAAATGAGCTTTTTTTTAGATGCTGATGTACAGAGCAGGTCCTTTTTTCCCCACTGGAAATGCTGATTTGTATTTTCTTCCTTCAGTTTTCACCCTTAAGATAGTTTTTGATGTGTAACTTTTTCATATTCCATATGTTTTCTGAAGGAAAAAAGAGGTGTTATGAATGTAGTAAACTTTGGCATGCTAATAAAATAAAGGTAGGCACTGGGGTCGAATGCCACAGACTTGTCCAAGGCAGTAGATAATTTTCATGAAGTATGAGTTCTTTGGATGCAATGTAAGTATTTATTTGCCTGAGGAAATAATAGAGCTAGTCTTGTTTATTTATAGCATTGTTATTTATAGCATAATTTAGGAGATTTAAAACACTGTGTTTAAGTGTTGATAACTGCATGGATTAAAAGTGGATTTTGTGGTTTTGATATAAAGTGAAAAGAGCAGGTAGAAAATGGTGCTCACAGCTTCCATTGATATGAAATGAAATAATCAATTATCTGGAAAATACATTATGCAATATACTATTTGTTTTTCTTTGTTTGCTTGTTTTATTTTGACTGAAGGACAGAATGCATTCCTTGTGCTTGTGGGCCTGGATCTTTCTTTACCTGGTAGCATTTTTCCTGTTTTTTGTGAAGTTTTCAAGCATCCTATAGGAAAGACTGTGACAGGTTACTGATTCTTGTTAGTGAAAAGATTTTCTTTTATATTTTATATATATTTATATATTTTATATCCTGTGCAGTCTGGATTTGTTAACCCTGTACCTTGCAACTATAATTATACTCCTTGTATGTAGTTCTCCTTGTACTACATTAAGCTCTCTCAATATTGGCCTTGGTATTTGTTACCAATGTGTATTCCTGACCACTGCACTGAAATCTCAAAGTAAACAAAATATTTGTTCACAGACTTCTAGCTGGATTTACATTCCTAAATGTCTCTACTAGTGCATTTTTATCCTGCTTTCAGATCTGGATTACTGAAATAACCAAAACTAGACTGATCTCACTACTGAGAGAACCTGAGAACCATTCTGTTTTTCTTGGAAAATGAAAGATTGGGCTTTATATTTTACAGAATGTACGCTGCCCTCTGGAAAAATTTTTCTAGGTGAGTTGAAGTGGCTTTTTTAGTATGAGCGTCACAGCAAAGTGTAGGTACTGCTTATTTGAAAATACTTTAGAAAATGTAGACCCTTAGACATAGAAAATCTATTTTATTTTTTCTTTCTCTCATTGTTGACAATGACTTTAACAGCCTCTTTTCTATTTGCATAATGCTCTTTCTCTCTTTCTACATTCCTTTTAAAGGCAGCATCTTCTGTCATTTCTCATTTTTTAGTATGCAACATGCAAAACAGGAAAATCAAATTAAACAGGCTTGGAGACAAATTACTTGCAGGAGAAGTAACTCACCCATAACAACTAAGATGTCTCAAAAGCTTTGTAAAAGAAAAAATACAAATATTGCAAAGAAATAATCTAAATGTATTCCTCATGCCAATCAACTGCCCTGCTTGCAAATGCCTTCTCTGCCAGCAGCACTCATTCTGCTGGCTGCCACCACCTGTACTGTCAAATCTCTGCCCTTTTTCATCCTCCACTTTCAGTTGCTGCAGCCCTTTATTACTTCTTGAACATATATTCTCATTATGGTCTGATTCACCATGATATTTTGAACAAGCCATTTGCATGATGTGTTTCACATAATCGGTCTACATAATCTCCTCCTAATCTTACACCTTTTGTCATATTGCTTATTCCACGTAAGATAACCTCCCACACACACAAAACAATATCTCCCACCACATTTCTTTTTCTTCCATTACTCTGTCTTCAACTATCTTTTATAAAAGTACTGTTCTTTCTTTACGCATTTTCAGCTTACAAACTTAAAAGATGAAGTGTGAGCCTGATATCTGGCCTAGCTGTATTCCAGAAAAGATTTGTTGGGTCTGACCTATGTGTTATGTCCTAAATTCCTGTGATCTATGTGTTTCAAGTTAAGTTGGACTTCAAATCTCAGAGGATCATGGTCAGTGGCACAGAGTCTAGCTGGACGCATGTTACTAGTGGTGTACTCTAGGGGTCTGTGCTGAGTCCAGTCTCATTCAACATACTCATCAGTGGTCTGGATGAAGGGATAGAGTCCACACTCAGCAAGTTTTTTGATGGTACAAAGCTGGGAGGAGTGGCTGACACACCAGAAATCTGAGCTTCCATTCAGTGAGACTTGGACAGTCTGGAGAGCTGGGTGGAGAGGAACCTGATGAAATTCAACCAGAACAAGTGTAGAGTCCTGCCCCTAGGGAGAAATAACTACACATCCCTACAGGTTAGAGCATGACCTTCTGGAAAGGAGCTCTGATGAAAAGGACCTGAGGGCTCTGGTGGATAACAGTTTGGCCATGAGTCAGCAGTGTGCACCTGTGGCTAAAAAAACCTATGGCATCCTGGGATGCATTAAAAAGAACGTGGTCAGCAGGTTGAGGGAGGTGATCCTCCCCCCTACTCTGCCTGGTGGGGCTACATCTGAAACACTAAGTCCAGTTCTGGGATCTTCAGTTTGAAAGAGACAGGGAACTTCTAGAGACAGTCTAGGGGAGAACCACAAAGATGAAAAGGGGTCTGGATTCCTCTCCCATACAAGGAAAGGCTGAGAGACATAAGACCTTCCAGCCTGGAAAATATAAAGCTGAGAGGGGATGTCCACATTTTTTCTCTGAAGTGTGGGAGTCAAACTGATGGAGGCAGACTCTTCAGTGGTGTGCAGCAATATAAAAAGGGGCAACGGGCTGAAACTGGAATATAGGAAATTGCATAAAAACACAAGGAAGGTCTTATTTACTGTGGGGGTGACAGAGCATTGGAACAGGCTTCCCAGAGAGATTGTGGAGTCTCTTCTTCTGGAGGTATTCAAGACTCATCGGGATGCTTTTCTGTACAACCTATCCTAGGGAACCAGCTTTAGCAGGGAGGTTGGACTCTGTAATCTCTAGAGGTCACTTCCAACCCCTGAGATCCTGTGATTCTGGGTAGTTGAGAATTTGTTCTAACAAATGTTGCTATTGTGCTTTATCTGTTGTATTTTCCATGGAAATAAATAGTAGGCATTTATTTCAGAGCAAGCCTACACATACATCCTATGTGTGTGGGCATGTTAGATTAAACTGACCAGTAGTGAATGCCCTTGGGAGACATATAATAAAATCTGTGCATGAAATGAAACAATGCAGTTGCAGCCTTCTGGTTGGGTACCCACTCTGCTTTAGCTTGGGTTGAATTTGCCTCTGAGGAATTTGAAACTTCAAACCCTTCCAAAAATGCTTTGCTTTGCCTCAAGTCAGAAAAAGTGTTCAGTGATCCTAGCTGGTATGAACTGCCTCCATAGTGCCACCACAACATGCCTGACGATACATACCCAGCAGGTGGTGTGCTTGGGCAAAAATGAGACCTTTGAACTCTGGAAGAACTGTATTGTTTTGTTGGGTTTTGGTGTGCTGTTGTTGTTTTTTCTTTGTATTCCTCCCTCCTTAACCCCCAAAGGGTTAAGAATTAGAGCTTTTTCTTTGCGTTCTCTTTTTCCTCCTCTAAGTCTTCTAAGCATTTCTCTTTCTCTCTTTTTCCCCCACTTTTCTAAGCTGAACAATATTCTGTTCAAGCAAATCAAAAACTGTTGAGTTGAGAGAGAAAAAGCAATTCATGTGTTTGAGAGTGTGTCTCTTCAACCCCTAGGGGCTGTCACAGCAGCCAGGAGGTAAACTGGAACATGTGGAAGAGAAGAAAAGTCTCTCATAGTTTAGGTATTATTAGTGCTTTTTCCTGCAGAGGCATTTTCTTTTCAGAGATTGCTTGTTCAAAAACAAACAAAAGACTTTTTTACTACTTTATCTAGAAAACAAGAGGTAAAAGGGTTTGGTATGGTAATTTATGTGAGTAAATTAGTAATTTATTTGCTTTCAGGTAGCAGTGTCATTGCATTACTTACCATATTTGCATATCTTCCAGGGGATTTTGCAGGAACTAATGAGTGTTCTGTATAAATGGGGATGCATTAAGACACTAGTGCATTTACTATATTCTGTAATATGAGATCAGCAAACAGGTGCCACCCCATCTGTAATCCTGCTCAGTTTCGGCTGTGACTGCAGAATGGATACAGACTGGAATTACAAATCATTAAGTGTGTGTGGCCCCCACTTCAATTCGTGCATTCTGAAATGCATGCTTGCATATCCACAGATCATATGCAGAAAAACACAAAGTAGGACTACAACTTTCTTGTCTTTAATGTTTTGTGTTAGCATGTGTTGTAAGTGTAGATCTAGTGCTACTGGGCTGCTCCTGGAGTAATTCTTGGACCTCATGGTATTGTGTGAGCTCCCTCCACAGCTGGAAGATGAGGCACTCCAGTTGTATGAGGCTGTAGTATGACCAGAAATCTTCAGACTTCAGTGGATTACTTTGATTTTTACCCAAGAGAAAATATTGTCTGTCTATCTAGCATGATGCTCTCCCCAAATACTCTGAAACAGCAGAAATTCAAAGCAGAAACTCTGGTTATGTTCTGTAGCCTTCTGGAGTACTTGAGTGTCTCCAGCAGCTGAGGGAAAACTCAGGAGAGACCAGCCAGCCAGTAAAAAGTGTGGGCATTTCCCTTGTACCTTCACATCAAACTTTCTCCCTGGAACTCACCTTCAGATCTGAATCTGAACTTTAGAGTTATGTTTGATCTCTCATAGTCATTTGTATCTTCAAGCCTGGATCCAGACCAGGACCCTACTTCTGATCAGTACTTTGAGTTTGTGTGATACAAGGTGTAGAGTAAGTTGATAGCAATGAAAAGAGAAACTGGGTGCTAAGAAACTAAACTAAGAAATGTTGCTGCAGGATTTTTTCACTTTTGCTTAAGCAAAAGCAAGCAAACACCTTTCTTAAGCTGGACATAATTGGTAATAACTATAGCTTATGCTAGATCCAGCACTGTCAGCAATGCTGAAATGCTTGTCCCTGCTTAACCTGTTATGATTCGTACTCTTTAACAGTGGCAGTAGTAATTGTCCACAGGAACACATGACTTTTCTTCCACCACATTTGTTTCTTTATTTTTCCTGCCTGAGGAAGGTGTGGTACTGGGGAGGAGATGATGGCTTATCTCCACAGATGATAGCAGCCCAGACACCAGTTTCTGAATCTCTCTTCCCTTCATATACTGTAGTTACTGCAGGTTTGACTCTTGTGCTGTTGATGAAGAATATCATTTGTTTCTTGTACGCAGATGAGGGGAATAGATGTTCATAGTGACCCACATAGTATTAAATGCTACGACATTATTTCTTGTGGTCATGGAGGACGAAGCTTAGTGACTCACTTGGCCTTTTGCGGGTCCATCTTCCCAGGTAATCTTCATGCTTTTCTTATTTCTGATCATGAATGAAAATAAATAACCAGAAACAAATAAGACAAGCTTGCCAAGATAGCAGTGAGTCACATAGGAGATTACACAATTTCTGTATTTAGATGGTTTACTTCTCTCTTTCATATTACTCACTGTGTTTTTTGGTGCCTTGGGATGGATTTGTTGTTCTGCTGTGATACTGTTACTTGGATTCCGCCCCTCTCTAAGCAAGGAAGTTGTTTCACATAGGGAACACTTGGACTGTTTTTTCTATGGCTGTAGTGATGCCCATGAGCTGTGAACAGGCATGCAATCAGTAGACCTAAGTTTCCTCATTCTAAACTATGCTCTGAATGCAGATAGTAAGAAAAACTCTTCCAACTGGTGAGCTGTTATCTACCCTATCTTCTCCCTTGCCAATGTGCTTTTAGAGAACGTCATTCTGTACGGTATCTGGATCAGCATATTTTAACTCTGCATGTTCATACCATTTGCCATGCTGTTTATGTGAGAGGTAACAAAGGACTGAGGACTGGAATGTCCTCCTACATCAGAAAAAGAACTTTTATTGAAGAAGAGAATTGTCTCTGGAAATATAAGTGGGCATTTAGCTTCTTGTTAATTCATGGAGTGATACTAGGAATGATTTTATTTTGTTATTAGTAGTAGTTGTATTAAATATGAAGATTCTTAAATAGCCTGCTGTAAAGCTAGTAGAATCTTTTGGTACATAGCTTCCTGTGATGAAAGTGATTGAATCCCAACCAATCTTGTAATAAGAATGTAGAACATTGTTCACTGCCTTTTCCTCAGATGTGTGGGACCTTCTTGAGCTCTAAACACTACAGCTTGTCTTCTGTTTCATCTCCATCTTCCCTTTAATACACTCCTGTATTTCAATGTCTCTGAAGCACTCTTCAGTGACTAAATCATCCCATGTACAAGGTCCTGTGCAAGCACAATGGAGAATCTAGGAATGGGAAGGCATGACCCAAGGGGAGAATAAGGATGCTGAGAGAGCAGTTTAGTGTTTTCATTTTGAGAAATGTATTAAAGTGCAGCAAATATTTATGATTGTTGGTCCTTGAGAAATATCAGACAAGGTAATGGTATAAGAAGTTTTTATAGGGACGATAAATGATACAAATTATAAATAAGCCTTGGAGCCATAAGAATCCCTCTTTGGCCACCTGCAAGCATCTGTATTACCACTATTTCATAATGGTCTATAAATAATAGTGTTTTTCCTAGACCGAAGCATATAATACATGTGAGGTTTTTGAATCAAAGTCACCTTTTTTCCTTAAGGGTAATGAAAGATGTATTATTTATTGTAACATTATGGTTATACCTCTTTTTACCTAGCTTGTGAAAAGAAGCTCAGACCAACCTTTAACTTCTTAGCTGCGGGTATTTATAAGCTCAAAGAAACAGTGCAATCAATGAGATTTGGATGTCTGCCCATCACATTTGATTATATTTCACTAGAGAGAAAAAAACAAATGGATCTTTTTTCCTTTCAGAAGGTATGGAAACGGAAACGTTTCAGAGCAGTACAGAGTTGTCCGTGGAAGCAATGTGTTTGTTTCTTCCTCTAGAGCAGAGCAATTGGTGCTGAGCAGCATGGAAAACAGCTACTGGAAGACAGAGCCCTTTGAGGTTTAAGGATGTGACAAGTAGGAACAACACAGTAAGTGTTATTTGTGCATATACACCTCAACAGCTTTCAGCCTCAGAAACATTATCACCATTGTTAAGTACTTGTGGATACTTTTATTTAGTTCTGATGGAATCAGACCACAGCTACTCCTGTTATTACTTGCAGCTATTGCCAGTGAACAACTGTATCAAGATAAGTGGGCAGCTATTAAAAGCAAATATTACTGAGCCCCGTTAGTTACTTCTAGTTCAGTAGAGCTTAAGAGCTGTACCTCTATGCTGGGAGAAAAGATAATTACAAGCCTTAAAGGGCCCAGCTGTTGAGCATGCAGTTTTCTTTTGGCACCCTATGTCATGAAGAGATTCTAGGAGTTTCTTGGTCCTTATTATCTCTTTTCCTAGCAACACTTCTTGACAAATGAAATTCCCAACACAACATCTGTCCACTTGATTATCTGGCAGTACTGGGAAAGGAATGTGACACTCAGAATTGCATAGTGTTTCACCAGACAAAGTTTAATGTCATAACACTTTTTTGCCAAATGTTTACATTCTTATTGCAGTATTCATAGAACAGAAAAATATCAGCTGTTGGTGAACTGAATATCATATCACTATTCTTCACTACTCACATCACATTTCTAGATGTGATTTCTAGATTCCTACTGCTGGTAGGAAAACTTTTATTCATTCCAGTCAAGTGAGTCTAAACCAACATATAGAACAATCCCAGGACCCATTGTCTTACCCCAAAACCAATGGGTGTGTTACGTTGCCTTATCATTCAAAACAGGCTGGCTGTATCCAGATGGTCTTGTAGGAAATATCCCTGGCTAGTGACAAATCTTAGATCACCTCCAGAGGTAGTTTGGGTGTGTGTTACTTGGCTTCTGGTTTAAAAACATGCTAATAATTTTCCAGTGGTTATGCAGTTAAAGAGACTGATTGAATACCAAGATACTGGCACTGTTTAACTTAATCATTTAGATGTAGCCTGTAAAAGTTGGATTACTCTGAATATGCAGATTCAGGATTCTGGGTTAATTCCAACATAGAAGTCATATCTGAGTGTGTATGCATTCACTTGTGCTGTCATATATGTGTCAAAGACTGATTATGTTCATGCTGAGGTCTACACTTTTTTACTTATTTTTCTGGTTTGACTGCTCCCACAAGCAAGACAAAATAGTTAAGTTTCCCAAGCTCTTCTCTGGTGTCAACGGTTTACGGGCGTTCGGCCCGATTCCATGACAAAGGGGATGGGGGACCCAAGGGCCCATGTCCCGGGAAAAAGGGGAAAGGGGAAAAGGGTAGGGAGATGGCCCTGGGAGCAAAGAACAGCAGCAACAATCTGAGGAGAAACAAACTAATTTACTAAATAAGATATCGGAATGCAAAACAACACACTATAGTACAATATAATTACAATTTAAGCTGGTAAATCCAATACAGAGAGAGAGAATGTCCCAAAATCAAGGTAGGCCTTACTCTACTACCGACGATAAGACAGCTGGAGAGCGAGGTGCTGCCAAGACGAGAGATGGTGGAAAAAGGGACGAGGTCTCGTGATCTGCAAGTTTTTATACTGCGAGCTTTCATCTTTTCCCTCCGGCTGGAAAATGGTAACAGAGGAGCAAAGTACTGTGGGGAATGTAGTAGTCCTTCTCTTCTGAGAACCAGGTACATTCACTACGTGATGTTACGATGTGGAATACCAATAACTGAAAATCATAAAACCATGACATCTGGTCACCTATCCTGCTGGCTAGATTACTGCAGTAGAGATTGTTCCCTTCCCCCACAATCCCTTCAGTGATAATGATGGGGTGGAGGGACTCTTCCAAGCCTATTGCTCAGACACCTACAGATGTTCCTGACGGCTCCCATGGGTAGGGACTTGCTGAACTGTGACAACTCCAGACTAACCTCAAATGCTCCCTTTGCTAAGAAAGCAGTCTGAATTACTTTTGTACTTGCTATGGCTTCCTGAGCTTGAATGCACTACCTCAGCAGTACATCAGAAGGACACAGCCATAATCAGCTTAATGAAGGCTACTGGGATGTCCAGGCATCTTCAGACTTTTCTACTTCTCTTTTGATGTCTATGGCTCCTTTCTGACTGAGGCATGTATAACTTGGATGATTTGAAAAATTAATCTTGTGGCTTCCTTCCTGGCTCTCAGATTCCCCATCTCCAAGAGGCTATGTAATCTGTCACTCAGGTATCTAAATCTGGGTAGATTAATTTCAATCCATACATGAAAGCTAAACACACAGCTTGCCTCTAGGTTGTAGAGATCCAGCTCAGTGTTGCCAGAACCAATTTTGCACCATCTCTTCAACATTACCAGTACTTTCTGCTTGCCAAGAACAGCACCATCATCCTATCTACTGTGCAGGCCTGGACTCCTTAGCATCATCTTCAGCCAAGCCCCAGCCATGGGCTGGCTCTGAACATCAAAGATTCTCTCTGCCTAATGGCTCTAAAATGCAGACACTGTTCCATTCCCTCAGTTAGATCCATCCCTCATTCTTTCCTAACTTCATTATTGCAACATCCTGTCATCTCAGTCTGACAGAGCTCATCCTGTTATGCTCACATTTATCCACTATGCTGTTTAGGCCCACTGCTTTCCCTCAAAAACTTTAGACCTTTCTTCCCTCTCCAAGTATCGTTCTTCCAGCTTTGCATAGCCTGTTACATCTGACAGACACATCTTAGTTTTGGTAGGAGGTCATTATTGTAGTTGTCCTGTGCCAGTGCACAGGACACAGTGCAGAAGTCACTGTCCACACTATTTAACTGTTCAAATAGTCCCGTGTGCAGCTGGCTAGCAGTTTGCCAGGTAGCTCCTGGGAGAGTTTGGGAATTAATACTGGAGAAGCTAGCAACTGTGGCAGTTTGGATGTGAGCACCCTACTTCCAGGCCAAGTCTAACAGCGTGAATGTGACCAAACTATGCCAGCTGGTCTGAGAATGAGTGAAGGGGCTCTGGCATTACTTCAGGGCATCTATGTTGTTCTTAGGCTTCTAGGGATATGAAATAGTCGTGGATTTCTACTGCAGAAAACCCAAGTGTAAGGTAACAAATAACTGGAAAGAGTAATAAAATTGTCTTTGTTACATATTTTCTCCTGAGACTTACACTCCCACAGTGTTACTTAATTACTGCTGTTTAATATCCACTCTCTAAACAAGCTCCTGGTTCCTCCGATATTATTTCAGCCACCTTTACCAAAGATTAATGGTCCAGGCACTGATTATAATTTTATTATCTAGTAATTACTCTGTAAAGTAATTGAGTCTACAGCCTTTCATAATATGGTGACATCTACCTACAAGTTGCTTTTTCATGAAGAAGGGGAAGAGATTATTTGAAATGATTCTACAATACTATCTTCAAAATCATGCTGTTATTATAGTTTCTTCAGTGACAGCCTCAGATTTGCTTTGTCCATGTACAATTTACTTTGTGTATTTTTCACATGCTTTATTTGTTGGATCTACTGTTGCACTTATTAATATTGAGTTAAAAGTTTGCCTATAAAAGGTAAGCCATCTATGGCTAGATGCTTAAATCTCAGAAGAGAAACCTTCAAAAGTCTATTAAAATAGATGAGAGGATCTATTATGAGTAGTAAATTTTGTTAGTGTAATATAACTATGGAGATCAGCTGTTTCTCTCTAGTTCATTGCCAAGTTCTATTAAAAATTATTTTGCAGACACAGAGTGTCACACATTGCAAAGTCTGAACATAAATTGTGTTTTCCAGAGAGCCTTTGGTTTCACAGATATATGAACGACTTGGCATAGTTGTCCTCTGGTGGTTAAAATATTCAAATAGCCCATAATTTACTACTAAAGGCAGAAAACTGGGCTGGGATTCAGGAAACCTGGATATCATTTCTGAAACTGTGTCAGCCTTGATAGATGACCCTAAGCTGTCACTTCTCCTTTCTGTCTTATTTTCTCATCTAGAAAACAATGTCTGACTCTACTGATGAAAAGCAAAGCATAATAGATGGTAACTATTATTATTTCTATTAGTCATAAATGTTATCCTATATTTCATACAATTTTTAAAAGAATTTTTAAGATGAAGGAGTAATTTCAGGTCTCTTTCATAAAGTGTGATGCCATAATGATTTAATGAGTGTAGCTGATGTTCTTCCACTGCTGATTCTGATTTTAGAAAAGCATGCAACTTTGAAGACAAAACACATGAAGTGGAGTTCTATTACAGATTTCAGCTGCTAGTACTTGTCCACACTCTCCAATTTTCCACACTATGGATTGTTCCAATATCTACAGATTTGTTGCTTGTTTTGCAAACTAAAATGGTTTTGATGTTCCCCATAACATTGATTAAGCAATGAAAATGATATTAAAAATTGTTTATTCACTAATTCCATCACCAACACAAAGGACAATGCGTTTCTGGTAAGTCTGCTGCTGTCTGAGCTCTCTGTGCAATTCCATCCTCTGAGGCTCAAGGTCATGGGCTCTGCAGTGTGACTCCAGAAGCAAGCTGCACAGGCCAGGTAACAAGTAGTGGCTCCTACTCTTCAGGATTGGATCCATCTTAAATGCTGAAGTGCAGCTCTGCAGGTGGAATGGTCAGTGACAGACAGGAATCAGAAGGGAGGAAAAAATGTTTCATGGCCTGATTCTAACTTGTAAGGACTCAAGAAACAGGTGAAAGTCTTTCACACAAGGTCCAGTTTTTCTTCTCCCCCAGTTATCTTCATCTTTTCACCCTAATGTTTTCTTTCTTAACCAGCAACAAATCTTAAAGGCTTAGGCAGTAGAATAGTTGATGGCATTTGTCAGAAACTTGCAAGATGCAGACACTTCTGTGTTTCCTACATGTTTCTGTTTGTCAAAGAGCTCTGATAGATACAACTGATACAGGAAAATGTTCTGCAATATTTCAGCAGCTCTCTAACAATGGTGTGTGGGAGCCCCGTCAGTTCTCCACATGCAGTTGTGGTGGGGCTTGCACAGACACAGCTCTTTGTCACCTGGCCCTGCCTTGACTGTTCTGTCAAATCACTCCAGACTTTTCCTTTCCCATGCCAAGATGAGTGTGCCTGGCATGAAGCCAGGAGGGACTGTTTCTTTGTTACCAAACAGGGCTGCAGAGTTTAGCAGAAGTCATTGTGAATGCTTCTTAGTTGTATGTCAGACTCCTGTCTTTGTATTCCCTCTGTAGTTGGTGCAGAGAAAGGTCTCTGACTTTCTCACAGTAGCTCAGCTAATCATAAGAGGAACACAGCAAGAGTTGGAGATAACTCTAATTAAATGCTCTGGAGATCTTTCTTAATATCTCTGGCCTCATTTCAACACAGGATGTCAAGCTGATACCTAATTCAGTGCATCAGCCATTTTCACTCAAGTCGAGGGGTTGATTGCAAATTCTCAACAATATTTCCCTATGCATCTCTGCCAGGTAAAAAGGTAACATCTCTGCACATCACAGGTCCACAGTACTTAGGCACTCATACAGATGTTTAAATATGCAATTAAGCAAATGCTTAATTGATTGGATATCTACCCTAACAGTAGTAAGATGCAATTACACAGACAAAATCAAAGAACTTGTGAAGTACATTTAATTCCTTAATTATTTGTGAAAGTTATGGCATTGTGTTATTGGCAAGAGTAAATAACATGGTAGATAAGCATAAAAGTCTGGCTTGCTGGATCTGCCTCCCTGTGAAGGAATAGGATATATGTTGTAGCAGTGACAGGAGAATTTTTTCCTTAGGAAGCTCCAGTGCACTGGAAATTTCCCATTAAACCATTTTATCCAGATTTAACTCAAGATCTGCACACAAATTATTCAAATAAGAAAGCACAATTTGATTTAGAACAAATACAACAAGGAACATTGTAATACTGCAGTAAAATGCTACATATTAATCTATTGTCACTAATTACAAAACAAGCTTGTATGATATAATTGAAGCTTCTGTGTTTTATCACATCTTTGACATCTAGCTACGTGCTCTCTTTGTGTCTTTAGTCTTGCTAGTATATTTTACAAAAAAAAAAAATCAAAACCCCTCTTGCTTCATCTTTCCAACACAGTTATACATTAAAACAAGACAACCAGGTAGTACCTTTGAAGTCCAAATGAGACATCCATTGCAGTACATGGGGGGGGGGGGGGGGAAGAAAAAAGGATGTGTTTATTTTTCTCTAATAGCTCTGTAAATTCTACAGGGAATTATGTTTTCACAGCATATTACCTACTTCAGGTAGGTAATATTAGATGCAGGTTTGCTACTCAGTGAATTGGATGCCATATATGAAAGAAATTCCTAGAAAAGTTTTGGTTCTGCTATTGGAAAGTGTGGGGTATTGCTATTATTTCCTCTAGGATCTTTTAAGAACTGGACATATGTGAGTCACTTTTCCTATTTTCTGTTATTTTCCATTTTCATAGTACCTCCCTTCCTGAGTTTTGCAAAGCAAGTTCCTAAGTACTGTGAGAAAGGCTGTGCTTCTAATGATAACACCAATGATATTTTCAGAGCTGGGAAGCCATATGAGCAAACTTGTTATGCAGATCTAGAAGCTCCTTCTACTTCAGTGGGATCAGGAGCAGACCTGCATTTTAGTAAAAGCACTCAATATGTATTTTCAGATTCTTGAATCTGTTTTAAGCACACGTGAGGAGGAGGAATTTAGCTGATATGAATCAAGTTGAGGGAGTTCTGCCAAGGTACATCTACCTAATACCCAGTACAATATTCTCCCACTGCTCATTAGATCATAATTCAGCCCATTAAGGAACTTTGCACTAACTCAGTGAAACTGTCTAGCTGATAATAAATATTAAGATGATATGTAACTTCTGCCAGCAGAGAGATTTGTTTCTTACATGGTGAAAAGAATTGAGAATTAACAGGCAACATGTGAAAAGACAAACATGCATTGCTTAGAAGCATATTTTAGAAATAAAATGATAAGAATTTCTTGGAATTCATCATTGAATGCTTGTTTAATCAGTATCAGGTAGTAGTCTATCTTGTAGCTAGGCATAGATAGCAATTCTTGTATAGCACTCACTTACAAATGATGACAATTCTTGGAACAATGCACCACAGGCTGCTTCCTTGCCTATTTGCTATTAAATATTAGTGATCATTTTGGTACTTTCAAAATCAGGACAGGTAACATTAGCAGAGATTGTTTTTTACCACTTACTGCTTTAAACTGAATACTTTTGGTGTATCAAGCCATAAATTTCCTCTGTTAATGTGCTTTTCAGGAGACAGATACTATGAAGTCAATCATTTGGAGGAAATATAGAATTACCAACTGAACAATTTCTATTCCTTTCTTACACTTTTGTCTTTTCCTCTAGTACAGAATATACATACTCACAGGTTAGTAAATATGCCAGACTTCCCACTTCTTATGGTAGCCTAGTGGCTTGAACAGACATCTAGTTCCTGGTAGACACCATGCAATGCCAAGAAGATGCAATGGCAAGACCTCTGTGTGACCTGATACTCTGGCATGTTCTGATGATAGCTTTCTTAAGAGCTGTAAGTATATAAAGGAAGGAAACTATTTAGCTCTGTTTTATGACTTTTAATTTGACTAACTGTGCAGAGAGCTGTTGAAAATTAGTAAAACTGTATAGAATTATCACAACATTAGTGTCCCAAGACTACTATGTGTTTTGATGCCAATTTTTATCTATGAAGATCTCCTTAACTTTACCTTATTTTCTGTTACCATTCTAGGCTTAACAATCTATAATTTTATAATTATAGAATCACAGAATCTCAGGGGTTGGAAGGGACTTCAAGAGATCATGAAGTCCAACCCCCCTGCTGAAGCAGGTACCCTACAGTAAGTCACACAGGTAGGCTTCTGGATGGGTCTTGAATATCTCCATAGGAGGAGACTCCATCACCTCTCTGGGCAACCTGTGCCAGTGCTCCATTAACCTTACTGTAAACAAATGGTACAAAGTATTTTGCATACCACTTTCAGTTGTATACAGTAAACTTTTATTTTGCTTTCAAAACCATAACAGAATGTAAAGCAAGCTTACAGGAAACTGTCATCTTTTCAACAATGACTGAGCAAGTCCTCTGTTTAAGAAGTACTTTGTGGCTGTCTCATGAAAATTGATGTATGACAGCAATAGGCTGTGAGGTACATGAGTAGCGCTTGATACAGGTTTTAAAATTCTTGAGTCATTGTTACAAGCATTGTTACAAACTGTTTCCCCTAAAGTGACAATGGCAGAAGAACAGATAATAAGCCTCAGTAAATTTTTCCTAACATCTTTAACATTCTATGCATTTTCAGACGTATTATGAGCTCTATGTGTAAAACTAAAGGAGATGTCCAGAGAGTAGGGAAGGGTTGGTGATCTGCCTAGATCTTTTGGCTGAAGCAGGTGGACAAGCAGGACTGGGAAAGGAAATTAGAGAAGAGGGGAGCACTTGGCTCCATTTTCCCCAGCACTGTGGCACAGGGGAGACTGTGGTAATAAGTCAGCTACCAGAACTTACAGTTTGTATAGGCTCCTTCAGGTATTGTTTTCTGAGATACCTAAGCCCCTTCCCAGTTTCTCTCACAGAGAACTCTCCTCACACAGCTCTACATTATGACTTCCCAGTTGCCTCTTTTCATACATCCACCCCCTTTGCTCCCAGTTTCTTGACAGCATATTTTCCTTCAGTATATTTTATAGTATTGTAATTCCTTCTGTCAACTGATGGACTCTGCTCTATCAGTTTTGCATCAGACAGAGCCAGAAGTGATATGCAGGGTGACTACAGGTAAAGGAGGCCTCTCTGACACTCAGAAGGGTATGTTTAGAGTGTGGATTCATTCCTCTGTTGAAAGAACTGAGGGGGTACTGGTAGAGTAAAACAAATCTACCTCTGCTTTACAGCCAAAACCTCAAGAGAAAATTATCCTGTGTAATTTATACAGTTATTTTCATAAATATATGAATCTAAAATAATGTCAAAACAACTTGAGAAATGACAGTACATGTACAATTGTACAGCTCATTTTACTTGGCTGTATGCTTAAGGGCAACAGTCAAGTGAGCAGAACATCAGAAATATACGTAGTTTCTATAGTGTAAATCAATAAAAATTTTTATTGTTAATGAAAGGTCTGCAGATGTCATGAAGAGTGGAATAGGAACATAAATTTAAATGCAGATTTTTTAAAATTGCCACGCAGTCATTCTTTTGTTCTCATTTTATTGCTGTGTTCTGTATTTGTCTGTCTCTTCATCAATTAGTTGATGTAGAATAATTATTAATCTATAATATAAATAAAGATAAAAACATCGTGTAGCAGTTCTTCTTCCAGTCAGAAAAGCTAGTAAGATCTTTGCGACTGTTCATCAAATCTGCACATTGTTTTGTAATTTGAAATGTCATCCACAAATACTTATTTTTAGAAATGTAATGGATTTGGGGAAATCTTCTGTTATTTTCAGCTGTCATATATAAGAAATTGAAAATTATAGCAGAGTAAAAGTTGTTTTGTTTATATTAAATTTAATAATTTAACTGCTTTCTCTACCTGGAGAGGTCTGAATTGGTTTAAAACAAATATAAGGTAGAAATAAAGTGTAAAAGTATTTTAAGCAATTTCATAAAACAATATTTAAGAGAATGAGTTATTTGAAGTTACTTATTTGTATTACTTATGCAGGAAATGTGTGTCAATAGGAATTTGCAGCAGAGGAATTTAAAATAGCTTAACCATAAATGTAACTCTACTTGATGCATGCTGGTTACATTTTACTGCAGCATCACCAGCTGAGAAGCAGAGAGAATTAAATCCATACATAATTTGAAAAGAACAAGGATCTGAAAATAAGAATGCTTAACTATTTAAAGGATATTGGTGTTATTACTTATCTCTATAATTTGAATTCTGGGGTGAGAACATACCATGAAATGCTCCTTCCAGTTTTCATCCATTAAAGATAATTCTTTTAGAAAGGTCTGTATTATGAATAGACAGTTCTGATCTAGAAATGTGTGGTTTAGGTTAATGTATGTTACTAAGTAACAAAAGATGTCTTAACATAATGTCACATTTCCTTCCACGTTAGTCTAAACGCTTGTATACTTTGTTGGTTTTCATTCTCACAGAAAGAAAAATGTGGAAGGTGATTACCCTGTTTCTGGAAGCAGTGATTTTTTTGTTAGTCTGTGAATGCTCCTTGAGAGAAAGCTAGATAGTTAATGGGAATTAAAACACATTTATCAATGGAGGTATTATCTACAGTGCTTCTATCTCTGAGAATCAAGCGGGAAAGTCTTTTCCTCTTCAAACTCCATAATGCTCCCTGGGCAGTATGGGAAGCTCTCTGGAAAATCCAGTCTTCCCAAAGGCCAGGAATTACCAGTCCTGGTGAGAAAGGAGACCCAGGTACCATGGCAGCAAAATGTTGCACAATAAACTAACTTGGCGCTATGTTCTTTATATCAAGATGGCGGTGATGTGATACAGACATACACACTAAAGATTAAGAAGAGGTAATGGTCAATATTATAGAAATGAAAATGGAATAAGTTATTGAATTCCTTTTTGGTTAGTAAAGATGTAAAGAAATCAAAGATTTCAACTCTAGAACTGACCCATGTTAAAGGATCTTCTGTTCTATCTTGTCTTTCTTGCTGTTATTCATCTTCCTCAGTGTCAAAAATTGTATCAGCCTCTGCAACAGCATGACCTCTACAGAGGAGCGTGTTCAATTTTCACCATTTGAGAAAGTGAATAGCATCACTTATCAGTATACAGAGTTGTTTGCTGATTGATAGTAACAGTCTTACTGGAATTAAGCTGGATAATTTTAGCTTGGACAGAATGCAGAAATAGTTGCAGCTCCATAGGACCTTCTCCTGACATATTATTCAGTAAAAGGAAATACCCAAAGCAAATCTTTTCAGCCTCTGGAGACCTGGTATACTCACACATCTACTAAGGGCACTAGTAGTATCCTCAGCTAGGAGCACACAAGAATGTTTGAGGATATGCTGCTCAGAGAGTACAAACACAGCAGGATGTGTTGCTTCAGAAAACTGGAACTGCTGTAAACATACCTGCCAACATTGGGGGGAGACTTAACAACAAAGAGCTCAACAGACTCTGGTAGATCTTATCTCTATGATGCCTCCGGAGTCTGGAGACAGGGCTAAGGTGTAAACAGAATACTCTTTAGTATGCACAGCTAATGTGGTCACATCTGGGACAGTTAAGGAACCCTTTGTTTGTTATCTATGTTGTTGGGAAGAATTTAAGGATAATTAACTGTGAGTGGATTTACTGCTTACGAGTGAAGGATATATAAGGTGTGTGTAAAACACAATAAAGAAAACTTGCTATTCTAATGCCACACTGACTGAGAATTCTCTAACGGGACCAAGCGCCGACACCAACATGACTCATTTAAAAAAAATGAAGAAATCTGGTGGCATTTAAATGACTTACTGAAGCACTGCATAAGTAGCTGATCTCTTCATGTGCAATATATCTGACCAGTAATGGATCTTTGAGTTACACTATGTACTCCATGAACCTGGCATGTTCAGGGTGTGCTACAACTGCTGAAGAACAGAAAAACTTGCTTTATATTCCCAGAGCAACAGCATTATTGGAATGCTATGGGACGGATCAGTTATGGAAGAACTGTGCTCACTGTGACTTAACAGAAAGTCACCTGCAAATGCAAGGTTGGTGAAGTTGTATGAAAAGCAGTAGTCTGGCAAGAAAAATGTGCACTACTGTGAAGGAAGTGATGCCCCCAAATATACATATGGACTGCCAGGTGCTATAGGCTGTCATCCTCAGCATGGAGCATTATATCACTGTCATTATTTGGGGTAACCCCTTTAATCCAAAAACAAGCAGCTCCCAACTCTAACTGTGTTAAATTTGATGAGAAATGTTTTCTTTTTTAATTGTTCTGATTAGCTTTGAGTGGAGTTGGTATTCAACTGCTGAAATACAATTATGAAAGACAATGTGTATCTATTTGTCTTCTACTCATTGCCACATTGTGGAACTGTGTTGGTTATTGTCATTTGCTCAAGCACTTTTCTTAAGTGCTTGCAAAAGTCCAGACTGTGGTGCAATTACCTTTGGTGACAACTTCTTTAGCCAGAAATGACTGGAATGATCAGTGTGTGTATCAAAAATGCTGCAAGAATTATATAGAGGAAAATGCACGTTTGTACAATAGCCTGAAAGTCTCTTACATCAAAGTTGGATCACTTTTTTTTGCTTTTTCTGTGGGTTCTTTGAGTGTGCTCAGCTTTCATGGTGGAGACTTATTGCCATTTCATCCTTGGAACTTATTTGATTCTGTGTGCTGGCAAGGATGTTAATAGTGTCACTTGTAGTGTTGATGAGTATGATGCAGGCAGTTTCTCACTGGATGTGGGTAGGTAAATGGACCTTACCAATTAATTTATCATATGTCACAAGACACTTTTATGGAGGAGGAAAATAACTGACAAAACCACTGCTCTGTTTAAATTATTGATCTGCAGTGTCTATGAAAAGCATTGAAGGCCAGTCTTAATCTTTCAGAAAAACCTGTTTCTGCTCACAAAACAAGAAAATTAGTGTAGACTCAAGCTCAAAAGAACAAAATTCATTATCTGTGAAATATAGAATTTTATGAGGAAAATGTGGTTAATGGGAGTAACTTTAGCTTAAAGATTCAGTTTTTCCAACATATCATTTGAAGGACATTCTGTATGAAACTAAATGTTTGACTGGCTTTACTTTTTTCATTGTAGTTCTTTAAGATAACAAAGTGCAAAAATAAAGGACAATCTACTCATCTTGAGATGATACTTTGTATGGTTCCACTCCTCATAATATTTTTTAATGTTCAAATATAAGTAGGAAGGAGGTAAAGATTGTTACTCTATCTCTTAAAAAAAAAAAAAAAAGGAAAATGCAATAGTAGTTTTCTGAAGTTTTAGCTTTTATGCTAAGAAAATAAAAACAGTGTTTTATTTCAACTCAGATCCAAAGGCTTTCAATTGGTTAGTTAACTGAAAATACTTAACACTGCATGATATTTCCTGGAAGTGCCTAGGGTGTTGTTTGGGAATGTACTTGTCTATGTGAGCTGAACTCCAAGGTGGATTACACAGCCTAGGACACAGTGAAGAACTCCCCTCTAAATAAAATTGTATAATATTCTCTGAGATGAGCACAATTATGAAGATATAGCTTGATGAGGCGATTTGCATTTTAAGTCATGTTATGTATTGCATTTTAACATAGTTAAAATGAAATGTTGTACATCAGCCCTTAACTGAATGTTTTCATTTGCTCAACACTTGTAAAATGAAGCATTTCAGCATAATTTAAACAAAATTGCCTTGCTATGTAAAAAAATTTGCTATTCCAAATTTTATCTAAGCAAAGAACTAGTGTTGAAATATACATCTTACCATGGGCTGGAAATTTGAAGTTTAGTTAACATTAAATTGAGGAAAAAATTCTTGTTGGGATATAGTCTGAGCTTTCGTGATCCTACTATCTGAATACAATGCTGCAACATGCTTGTATTTAAACTTGGCATACCGGGCGAAGAAAGGATGTACTATTTAACATTCACGAGACTACATTTTTCAGAAGGCATTGCTGTCTCTGAACTCAAATATTAGTGGTGCTAAGTGCAGCATTTCTTTAAGCCCACACATGGGAGGAGAAAACTTGTTTGTTATGGTGTTATGCTGGTGCTGAATGTTCCCAGAATTACACAGGACTTTCCTCAGCTCTGTCCTTTGGAGCAATCTTAGGGGGATAAAATGTTACTTCAGAAATGTCAAACCAATAGCCAAATTAAACAATTTAAAGAGTGTCCTCAAGATAGTTACTTGGGTACCCCAGGTGACTATCCAGTTCCCATTAGATAGTCATGAGCAGTAAACTGTACACATCTTGTTAGGAGATTAAGTGCATTTCAGTATGCAATGTACAACAGTGTAGTTCACTGGACATGCACTCAGCCCATATCAGTAGAGACTGAAAAGAGAAGAGAGACACTGATGGGTACTAAACAAACATTAGAGTCCCAGGCATTAGATCAACTGCAGTGACGATTTCTTGCCTTTCTAAATTAGAACAATTATATTTGATATTGTCTAGAAAAGTATCCTTGTTTAAATCCATACAACAAGAAGGAATGTTCTCATTTGTAGATGTTAAAACAAATTTAGATTTTAAAAATGATGCTATTTAATGTAATAATAGCTTGTTCCAATGCATTGCAAAATGTCAGCTACTCCAATCTCAAGTGTTGCAAGTGAGCATAAAGCCACTGATTTCAATGATGTTATGCTAATTGACATCAGCTTTGTAGTTTCATCCCATATATTCCATGACCAGAGGAAGTGAATACAAATTTGAGGATTTATTTTATCTAATATCATCTCATTTGCTCTTCTTTGCTAGATTTGAGTAATTAACTCATAAACCAGTATGAATTAAATTAAACGTAATTACTGAATACTACCTATGCATCTGCAGCTCAGGAGTTGTTTTAATTAATTACTCTGCTGTTTATTCAGTGTAAATCTACCAGATGTATTGTCATCTGTGAGCTTCCCTATTTCTTGAACGAACAGATTTGTGAGTGCTGAGATTTAATAAGTGTCCTACAACTCTGTCCTGAGTTTCAACGTGTGAGCTAAGAAAAAGCTTCAGGCTCTGTACAACCTGGCTGATGTCAGTAAATGGTAATAGCCATAAACTACAAGAACTAGAGATGAAAACAACAGGACTAACCTTATCGTTATATGGAAATCACTAGTTTTGAAAACAGCGTATCATTGTTTATTTTGGTCGACAAAATATTGTGTTTTAATGGTGTTTCTCATATTTTCCTCTTTAATTTTTCCTGCTGTGCAGGTCTGACATCTTTATGCAGATGAATTCAAATTTGGATATTTTATTAGTTATATGGAGAGTTTAGTGTCCTTCATCAGATTAAAATCTAGGATGTGTCTTAAGAAGTGAAAAATGCTACTCATCTGGAAAGATCACAGCTTCCTCTAGGAACACCCTTATTCTCCCTCAAGAAGTGATGCCCAAAATTCTACCCTGGAAGGCACTGACAGCCAGGTATGTTGCTCACCAAGAAAATCATTGGAAACTGTTACTGCTTAAGGAGAGAAAGATGCCCAAATGAGCAGGAGGAATAATCCTGCTTTAGTAAATACCAACTTTAAATGTATTAACTACTGTTTATGTGGAATAATTACATTATTTTTCCTGCTACGAATATAAAAAAATTGCATTCAGAAATTGAATGTTGGATTTATACTGAAACATTTTTTATCATCTGTTTGCCATAAAAAAATACTCTAACTAAAAAGTCGAACACCATAAATCTTTGCAAAGCTTCTTTTTTTATAAGCTATATATTTATTATTATTACAAAAATTTCTGAACAGTCTTAGTGCTTACTACCATATTTAAGTTAAAATACACCACAAGGTTATTCTCCCTTCATTTCCCATGGTGAAAAAATATTTACTATAAATACCGTGGATTTTCCTCTAAATATTCAACCTACATGAGCCTTCTCCAAGTTTCATCCCAATTATTTGGATCAGAATTGACATAATTGCTTGTTTAAATATTCAACTCCAAGTCAAATTTTTAAACAAAAATGGAAATCTGAAATATAACTGAAATCGATAATAGGAGGTGCTGAAAAATGTTCGTAATTAGGTCTTAGATATTCAGCACTCAAAATCAGGCTATGTTTCTAAAGACTTTTGCCCTATTTTTGTTACTGAGTAAGCTTGTCATATTGCAAGTGTTGCAAAGGCAGGTAAAACTCTGCTCCTGGAGAACGTGTTCTACAGTAAGAAATATTCTTAAAATGTAATGGTGTTAATTATTACTTCACATCTTGTATGGACAATAACTGGTATGACGGTAATATAAGTCATTTCTCACCATCCATTGTGCTAATGCTTTACATCGCATCAGCAGCTTGCAGATAAACTCTCTTAACTTTAGGCACAGTAGTTAGTTCACTGTCATCACAGTGACAGGGTTAAAAATAGGCATGTTTGCAGGATCTGATCAGCAGAGAGCTCTGGGGGATTATAGAGTCCTGTGTACATGTAATCTAGTATATAAAATATTCACTTGAAGGCATTTGACATAAATTAGCATGCATTACAGACACTGACTTTGTGTCATGAGTGTTTTCAGTGAGACTATGCACTCCTTGATTGCTAATCATGCAAGCGAGGAAGGGCATCCTCGACATATCTTGCAGGTAACATGGGGAAATTCTTTTATATTCAAGTCTATGAAAACACAACATTAAAATAGTTTTACATTAAATATGCCAGTGTATTTCCTAGAGGTTGAATGGTGTCTGGAATTTTTTTCATCTTTTCGTCAAGAGCTGAAGAAAACAGCTTTTTTCTGGAGGCAACCAACTACATACCAGCTCAGACTGCATTTCATTGAAAGCCTTTATTTTGCAGTATTTGTGTATTAGGAGTAAAAAAAGATCACACAAAATGTGGATAATAACATGCATAGATTTTAGACATAGAACACAGTATTTAGGATCACACTCCCTCTCAGGATTTGCTACTAATCTGGTGCCATTTGATCTACTCAAGTCACTTCATCTCAAGGTACCCTCCTTTCCCTCTTATGTATCCTCTTCTCAGTCTGACTTTTCAGTTGAATAATACTGCCACAAAGGCCGTCCCAACTCAGTTAATGCCTTTGCTGAAAATCCATGAAGAAGAGTTTCCGCTCTGGATTGTTGATTTTTTTCCATCGGTATTTTTTTTGAATGTAATTGAAAAATGGAGTATCTCTGTAATGCTTTCAGAGAAACAAGGTTCTGGGAGAAGCTTGCTGTCTGCAGATGCAGTACAATAGATGGAACAAGTTACCACTGTAAAATCCATTTCGTAAGGAAAGGTTGCAGAGGACTTCAATTTAAGTAGTATAGATTCAAACTTACTGTGAAGTCTTAGAACGTCTACACAATAGCTTTTTTTTGCTTTGGCTCCTGAGTTGCACTGAAATATTTGGTGACATGCTTAGTTCTACCAACTCGTTTAGTTCTTTTCATTATGAAACTGTCTTTCACGATACAACCTGACTTACTGAGGATGCACTTTGGTAAGGTGCTTTCTGTTAACGTAAGTTGAAGACACAACCTGAGTCCTCTTTGCCACTCTTTTCCAAAACACATAAAGTGGTCATAGGAAAAAACAGATTATTTCTGCTGAATTACAACTCCAGCACTCTGCTTATAAGAAAAAAGAATGTGTATATAGATGTGTATATATATAAAATTAGGATATCAATATGTACTTGAAGATTCACTTTGATCAACTCAGTTTACATGACAAAATTTGCAAATGTAAAACAGTCACTCAAAAAATGTTTCACGCTATTTAGCCTCATGAGAAAATTATGAACGGGTCAAATCTTCAGAAGCAGGGCTTTGAATCACAGCCTGTAATAGACCTGAGAGCAGAATCGTGAAAAGCACTTTTGTTTAGGATTTGCTGTAAAGATGGTCATGCTTGGAGAACATTTTCTTAAGAAAAAAAAAAAATCCAATGCTTCTCTTTCTTAAAGGCCATTTCTTACTGTCCCTGAGTTTTGTTATTCTGATGTTCCAGTTCTGCTCAATTACCTTTCATTTGCCTAGCCAAGAAAGAAGAGGTAAGGTAGGCTTTCTAAATTGTCAGAGAGATTGAATTGAACAGAGCATCAGAACTGGAAACAGTTTTTTTGCTCATTCCAAGATCAACTGTGAGGACATGGAACCAGATTTGGAGCTGTGTTAATATGTATTTGTTACTAGAGGAGGACTGGATCAGTGATGAACTGAAGAAGTACCACTCCAATTTAAGTTAGGGAAGCTGAACAGCTAGAGTGCCAAATGCTGTCAAGGAACTGTTTTCAAGAGATTTTCCTGGTGAGAACTTGCACAACGAGAAAAGCATGCCCAGTGGTAGCCCTTTTTGATGGCAGTTAAAGAAAATGTTGCCCTGCTGTAGAGCTAAAAACAGCCAGTCCACATCAATCGTCTCTGGATGCCAGTGAGTCAAACACTCTCATATCCCTCAAGCACTCCATAATTACAAGTAACTGCAAATTTCCATGGTCTTGTAACCTCTGTCCTCTGGTATCTTCTGGGAGCAGAAAGGGCAGTCAGTAACTACTACAGGTCACAAAAGATCCTGAGGAAGAAGCGTGTGCAGAAGGATCAGTGGAACTCAGTGCTTGGGAATGTTCAGCAAGAAAGTGAAGCAGCCTTGCTCGGAGCAAGGAAGCTGCAAAAACTGTGGTACAGCAGGCAAGATGCATTCCTGTTTGGTAACCGTTGGTGGACTGGGCAGCATACCATACAGGAATTGCTACTGCTGAGCAAGTTCTTGAGGGATTATGGTACTGGTAGTATGCAGGAAGGCCACAAGAAAAGTAGGAGTACAGCTAATTCTGAGCAAATTAATTTTTAATTTAGCTAAACATTCATTTTTAATTCAGTTATTGTGACCTGGAGCACAGGCTATCCTTGAAAAGCAAACAATGCAGATAAACAGGAGAAAGGTCACTCCAGGAATAGAGTAGGAATTAATAGAAAAAAAGGCTGAGAAAGCTATAGAATGAAAATTAAAGAATGAGATAACTAATTTTCAAGCTGTGAACTGCTGAAGAGAATATAAAAATTGTCCATTGAAAGCACTTGGAATTTGTTAAGTATTTCTTGTTATTTGTGTTTTATGCTTTTTGCTTCTGGTGCAATTATGTCATTAAGTAATATTTTATTTAAGTTATTTTTGTTTCTGGGGTGGACAGTCGGCATTTTGGTAAGTCAGGCAGGCTGCTTCCAATGCCTGCTCTTTGTCAGAATGTTTAGGGAGAGACAGCTTCTCTTAAACTTTGTGCATTTCACATTCTCTTAAATCATCAGGACACTGGCTTTTCTGTCTGTCTCATTCCCCAGATACAATCCACCTGGTAATGAGGTATTCACTGGCAGACATAACAGAGACTTATCTGCAGTAAGTGGAAAAAATATTTTATGACTATTCTTTGATGTTTGTAGACAGTTCAAAGTTACTCCCACTTAAATATGAATGAATGGAGAAAAGAGGGAGGGAAGTGTCATGGGTATGAAAAGATTTATCAGTTCAGTAGCTTCTATTATATGCTAAAGCTGCTCTTTCCATATCCCACAGTTTCCTTCCAGGCAGCGTGCTTGTCAGCTTCTTGCTGAAGTTGAGCATTTTTTCGGAAATTCATAAGTAAATGTCACTGTTGGATGCAGAAAGTGTGCAGTCAAAGGAATCCATGAGTAAGAAATATCTGGTCTTAATCTGGTGAGGTATGCCCATTAATTTATCTGAGTTGAAATTCAATCTCTGTGAGCAGAAACAATATTGCAACATTCCTTTATTAATTGCAAGTGTGTGTGAAAGAAACATCTTTCTGCGAGATGATTTTCCTTACCCTCTGCACATTAAAGGTCTTGTTTTCATCCTCTTCATGAGGATCCCATCCCCCTGGCACTTCTAGACTGTGAATCTCAGGAAAATTATTGAACCAAAAATTTGTGAAGATGTCCAGAGCTCTGGGCTGCCTTCTTGTGTATCTGCATAAAATCTTTTGCGTGATGACCATGTGGAAGGAAGAAGTCGCTTAAGTGAGTCACCGCACATATAATCTAGGCATGGTAGAGCAAAATGAGGTTACCAGCTGTGGTTTTCAGATAGCAGATACACCATGAAAGACCAACCATGATATATAACTAAGAAATAAAAAGACTTTATTATGAAATTTGTTAAGTTAGTAATTGAAACTTGAAGAGAAAGTTGAGGAAAATAACTAACCATGACATACCATACTATACTATTACGTACCACATTGTTGTATGGTAAGTGGTAAATAAATTTCATTTAGCGCAATGTGTTTGATTCGAAATCCTGGCCATTGCATTTGGCTTGTCCACTATAAGAAATTTTCCTGCACTTGAATAGCTAGTAAATTTTTGTCAAGTAGTATTTCTGTTATTATTTATCAGACTTTTCCTTACATTTGCATTTGCTTTCATTAACTTTCTTGTACCTCTTCTAGCTTTCCACTCTAATAGTAATTGTGAAAATATTTTTTTATGTGTTTGCTATTGGTATAACAGAGCCATGATAGACATAATCTGGAAAGACTCTTGGAATGTGGCCACTCGCTTTTTCTATGAATACGATAGCGGTGTCAAAAGAGAAGAAATCTGGAAAAAAAAAAGTAGATATTTCCTCTTGCTGCTCATAGAGGTCAGATGCCCAAATGTCTTAGCCACTTGCTTGTGCTGGGCAGTTATTTTGAGTAAGTGACACACTGAGCTGTATCTAAGTAGGACTTAATACCCTTGTTTCTGTGCAGAACAAGAATCTTTGACTCTGCCTCTTATTTCTTCCATGTGTGCCAGTGTCTATTAGAGCAAGAGCTATGGCTGGGAACAGGTTTGCTTTGGTAACATAAGTTAAAAAAACCAACAACAGAAACAGAAAAGAAATAATGGATTTGGACAGTGATTTACAGCAACTCTGTGAGGGCACATTCACAAGATCAAGACACCTGTGCAAAGAGAACTTGAAACAATTTATTTTGCCTGCTGCACATCACGGCTGTGCTACCTCCAGATCCAAGCTGGTGATGTTCAAATGGTCTGAGTGTCCCCACATATATCTAAAATCATGGTTTGTTTACCTCAGAAATAGTGCAAATGACTCATTATTTTATTTTGAGTTGTGCTTAGCCTCCTTTGTGATTTATGTCTGTTCTCTACAAAGCCAGGTGGGATTCTGCTGCTGCATGGCCAGGCTGTCAGATGGCTGGCAGCACAGACCACCCTGTGTTCTGCACCAGTAAAGAAATTTTCTGGCTGTTGCTGACCACTCTTGGGTAAATTTTCCCCATTATCCTGGTAGACTGTGTGTTTTTAAGTTCAAGATCTTTAAATATTTATGTGACTCTGCTGGAGGCAGTCTGTTTTCTAATATCTGCAAGGATCTCTTTAGCTTTGAGATCACCCTTCCTAAAATTAAGAACCATCTTTGCAGAGAGTGACGAGGAGAGATCAAAATGTTGTAAAACTGTACCAGAATATCCAATCAAACAAATTTGAGTTTGTGTTCACGCTACACTGCTGTCCCAGTGTTATAATTTAAAAGTGGCTCTGAGGAGTTATCTTTTTGTAATTAGTAGCTTATCTTTGCTTGTTATTTTCCTTTTTGTAGGAAAGCTAAGTCTCATAGGATACTAACAATACGGAGTGAGAAGAAGATGGCCAGCATCATTACAGATACAGTCCTGCCCTCTAAAAGACAGTTGCTGCTTCTGGAAAGGAACAATGCATCCTGAGGCCAAGGGAAGAGGAGGAGCCCAGGAACAACACTGAAGAAGGGAGGGATGAGGTAAGTGGAGCTGGTAACTGAAACTGTAGAAAGTGGGAGAGAGGAATGCAGAGGTGTCCAAAACACCACATTTCTGTTTTGGACAAGCAAAAAGATTGTATATATGTGAGGATTATATATACGTATTTAAATGCAAAGAATGGGTATATCTGCCAGATGTTTACACTTCAGCAGCAGTGTCAAATGACTGAACTATTGATCTCTTTAACCCCAATAATCAAAAAGTGTTCTAAACTATGATTTTGAATCTTTGCTCATTCTGTAAATGCCAAATGCTTCTTCAGTAATCAGAAAATCATGTAGGAGATGAGGAAATTCAAATTCCCATGAAGATAATAGTTTGTCTGATGCAGATGTGGTCAAAGATTAAAATGTGCAACAGCATATGCAAAATGACTATGTTCTAAATTTATGACTGGGTTAGTGTTGACAAATTCAAAATAATACATTACTGAAAGCAGACAAACATGCCAAAATAGTGTGGATAAGGCTTATTAACATGCTCTGGCTACTTGGTGCTTCATCAGAGTTTACATTTGGTTCATGCTATAGAAGCAAAGGAAAACAGCCAGAAGTTACAAGGGAATGTGGACTAACGTGGTTTTTCTGTTTTCTTCCCTTTTCTTTTTTTCTTTTTTGTAGTATTGTAAATTTTAAAGAAAAGGCAACAAACAACACACAGATTACAATGCTGGCATCTTCTCTGTAGTCAATTTGATATTACAGACTGAATTTTCATAGGAACCTATGGTCATTTAAAACCAAGCTACTGATGAACATAATTGGTATAACAAGCATCCATCCACAGGCTGTCATTCACTATTTCTGTGTAAACAGCCAGAGACAAAGGAAGTATGACTTACAGCCAGGAAGCAAGCAGTTTGATCACTGGATTGGGTATGTTTGTTGTGGGCCAGAATCTCTGCTGTCATCCTGCCCTTTCTGTGCTACGTGAGGGAGTGCCCCTGAATTGGAGAATCATGTGTTGCCTGGAAGTGGTATGCCAGTCACCATGAAGGGTCACAGTGAAGCCCCATGCCAAGTTTTTGCTTTGTGCAGCACCTACTGCAGGCTGTACAATGGAGTGGGAGGAGCCACTCCATTGTCCCACTTGAGATCAAGGAAGGGCCCTGTATTTCAGCCTTGACAGACTCCACATAGGTGCAGCTCAGGTGCAACAGGAATTGCCCAATTACTTCAGTTTTCAGAGCACAAGCACCACTTAAGATTTTGTAGGTATTTCTTTGGTTGAGAGGGGTTAGTAGCTGACCTCTACTGATCTCAAGGACACTTTGGGGCAAAGGTGACTCTTTGGTCATATCTCCAGTCTCCTGAATCCCACGTGCATGCTCTAAGGGCAATGAATTCCCTTATTTGTGATTATTTACAGCTGATTATATAAATGAAAACTTATGGCTATGTTATTATTTGTGTTACTGCCTTAGCTGCTCAATACAATTTTTCTTTCGGAAACCATTTTTGCCTTATATGCCAGTGAAATTTCTTGTGTGTTTGATTTCAGACTTGCTCCAATTCAAAGGACTTTGCTTATATAAACACTGTGTTTTGACTATTTAAACCAACATAACTCATTTTTACTAAAACAAATTGTAGAGTGATTGCCTCAGAAAGGCTGGTCAGCAGATGGAACTGAGAAGTGTCTTCCAACTGATGTCATTTGGGAGTGTTAAGTTCCTTAACTGGCACATGTGCCAAAAGAATATGCATGTACGCTGGCTCGGCAAGCCTTCTGGAGCATTCATTCTCATCTGGTCATCTGCACTGTGCCAACCATGGGCCTCTGGTTGGGATTCAAAGCCTTGTTCTAACAGAAATAAAGACCATCAATGTGGTTCTAATCATCAAGGAAAAGACTGCATGTGGTTATTTCTTACTTTTTCTCCCCTTTTATGTTAGCTTCCATCTACACAGAGGAGAGTAAGAGGTTATTGCTAAATTGTGCAGAAAAGCATTCACTGAATCAGTTCGTATCTATTAGAACTGGTGAGAAGTGAGAGAGCAAGAGAACCTGGAACAGCTGCAAAGCAAATTCATGGAAAAGGAATTTTATTTCAAACAAACAGGAATGTATATTTAAGAGACGTTATGATTTTTTGTTTCTTTCCAGTTAGTTGGATCCATTTGTTTAGTTCTTAAATTTTCAGGGAAGACTATGCAATTAAGTGCCTCACTTTCAAAGCTGCTAATCCCTTTCAACCTAGTCAATCCTCACTGCTTCACTAATCAGTGAAAGCAAAACAAAGAATAAAAAAGGGGATTTAACATTCACTGATTTACGGTGTCTGAGTGGATTATAAAACCAGCAGTCAGCACCGTCCTGGTGTGATAAGACCTACTGTGGACACTGAAGCAGTGATCACACTGTAAATCAGACACTGCAAAACTGGGTAACTGAGAAAATCCTGTTCTCTGTCTAGTAGTTGACACTGGGATAACAAGTATACTGATATGGGTTAATATTTTTATGGCCATGCAGCCTAGAATGTCAGATCCTCTGTTTTGTTTTTTATTTTCACTGACCAGTTAAAAAAAAAAAAAAAAAAAAAAAAAAAAAAAGGGTGAGATATGATTTAGAAAGGTTTCATATGTGACTAGTGTTTGAGACAAAATCCAGACATGAAAGAGCTGCCTTATGTTTAGAAATCAGTAAAGGATGAAAAATACTCTCTTTTAGGGAACTGGAATAAGAGTTCTTTGGAAAACAAAGAAAAACATCAGAAATTGTTTTTAGAAGTTGAAAACAGGGAGGTTGATTGCATAAATGTCATTTTTGTAAATAGTTGTTTGAATGACTGTCTTGATGACGGGAAACAAAAGCAGCAAAGAGCAACTGATCTTGCTTATTTTCAGTTAAACAGAGCGAAGTTATTATTGGTGTTACTACATAAGATAATGCAGGTAAATGAAAATTCCCTTTTGATGTACAAAATTCAGTGAGAAGTTCTGGTATTTTATGATTCATTTTTCTAGTACCCATGTACACAGAAAGCTGTGCCTGAGAGAGGTCCATTTATTTTATATGTTATTGTTTGCTTTTGATTTTAATTTTTCTTTGCATAACAAAGATCAGAAATCAGGCTTCACACCAAGCCATAGTGAAAATATGCTGACAGTTTGGTTTTCCTTTGATACATTTCAAAGAAACATCAACAGGAGCATTTTACTCAGGAAGAATACCTTATCAGAGCTCCTGCAAAGCAAGTGTTGCAGTTCTCAAGAGAGACAATTAAACAGAGGGCGTTAATCTCTTTCAGAAACAGAAAACAGTTGATACTCTTTTGCCACTGAGGTTGCTGAAAAATTTCTGCCTATTCCCTGCTGCAGGTTTTTCCCCATTACTTTCCCCATGTCGTTACAAAAAAAAAATTCCTTCTGGTAGATGCATTCGAACTGAGAGGGATAGAAATTCAGTTGTGTTGGCTAACTGGAAGGGCTGGTCACTTGAGGTGACAAAGCAGTCTTTTTGGTTAGCGGTCAGCTGGCTTCCAAGCCATCAAGAATGTGAAGCTGGAGTAAATTGAACTGATCTATTTTAGGTCTCATGATGGAACTAACCTACGCAGAAAAAAACTGAGTTAACAAATCCTCAATGCAAATGCAAACTGCTTCTCTACCACTGTGGAAGAGAGTGTGTATTAATATATACATATATTTTTCTGGGATCAGCAGAAAAAACATTGATAATAAGACAGACTTATTTAGTTTTCTCTCCTCTTTGACTTATATTCTTTAATATGCCAAAATTTGTGTCTTTATAACTTGATTCATACCAGAAGAAGCAAACTTCTGCATAACGCTGTTTCTATTTCCCTAACAGTCAGAAATCTTCTGTCCTTCTTTGCACTACAAACCAAATAAGCGTCATAATTGCGCTGACTTCCAGAAATGTTAAGTTCTTTTACTGCATCAGGTTATGAGAGTTTAAAAAGGAATATAGAAGACAGATTAATCTTTTTGCACAAGCATTATATGACCTCTTTAAGAAACAGAAACTGAAACAAGACCTTAATGACCCCAGTCCTAATAATATTTTTATTCTAACAGATCTCAGAGAGGTACTGCTGAGGAAGATCTGTGAGAGATGCATTCATGTAAATGTTTCCATCATACGTGTTCATTACATTTCTTATTGTGTTACTTCTCTGCGCTGAGGCAGTGACCCAGACTTTTTACTCTAGAAGAGTCTGGAGAGTAAAGGCCAGATACAGGACTCTAAGCTATTGGGTTGAGTGGTCAGTCATATCACTCTTGGTTGACAATTGACATCAACTTATCATTCTAGTTCATAGTATAGCACTACTACTGCCCTAACATGTTTAATACTTAATCTACAAAGTTTATCTACAAGCAGAAGATCATGCAAGTATTTGAAGTAGGTTCTTCACTTAAACAAGGAAACTCTGCTTCATGGCCTGGTATTTTTGTTCTCAAGTTAGTGTAGGCTGTTGAAAGTAAAATCATAGAAAAATTTAAGTTGGAAAGGAACTTCAAGATCAAACCTGACCTAAAAAATCCTATTACTAAACCATACCTCTTAGTGCTGTGCCGCATGTCTCTTATATACCTTTGGGCATATGGACTCCACCCCTTCCTGGGCAGTTAGTTCCAATGCTTGAAAAACATTCTCCATAAAAAAAAAAAATTGTTGTTGATGTCCTTTCCCTGGAAGTGTTTGAAGCTAGGTTGGATGGGTCTTTGAGCCACATGATCTAGTGGAAGGTGTCCCTGGCCATGTCAGAGAAGATAGAACTAGATGATCTTTAAGGTCCCCTCCAAGCCAAACCATTTTATGGTTCTATGTTTTCCTCCTGTAAAGGCTGTATTTTTAGATTGTATCAGGATGACATGGTAATTGGCAGGTAAAGTGAATGTAGCTAAAATATTTCCAGAATTACTAGAATACAATGAATTCTTTCATCCACCCTCTCATTACCTTTGTGTTCATTTCACACAAATTTCAGCTCCTGCTGTTTCCTGAGAAGATGTTTTCTGATGACAAATTTCAAACACATTTCTCTGATTTGCCTGAAAGTGCCCATGCATTTGTCTCCCTGTGTATCTAGGCAGCACTGCTTAGGATCTGTTTGGCAGGGATGGAGGGTAGGGGGGAAGAGGAGACTGTCTCTGAATCTGTGAAGCTGGATGAATTTCAAAATGTTGTGATCAACCTGTCTTGCAAAGGTTTACCAAAATTAAAATATGTTTGTTATCATCATGTCATGAGTGGAAGAAAGAGCTAAACTGAGGTGTACGCTCCTTGTGCATTAATGCTCTCTAGAGTTACTTAGGATGCATTTTCATTTATTCTGTTTTTCTTCTCTGTTTTGATACTCAGACCTAACATCAAAAAATTACAATGGCTGATCCCACTTCCCTGTGAATTAAGATCTCATACCTTGTTATGATAGGGTGAATATAGGGTCAGGATTCTAATTTCTATAAATCCCAAAGTGGAGGCTTTAATTTAAATGGTTAAAATGGTAGCATTCAAGATGTACTTTGTTCCGGTGCTTCCATCTTTTCCCCACAGATTTTTGTCACTTTCCTCTGAAGCTTCGTGATGAAAAAAAAATTATTTTATGCAAAGAGAATGAAGGAAAGCATCTGATACACTAAAAAGTTAATTGTCTGTGTATATACTTATAAGTAAAGTATTAAAAAAAAAAAAGGAGAAAGATGCAATTCTATCATTACACTAAATAGCGTCTTTTGTTCCTTAGGAGGAGGTTGGCACGCAGTCACCCACGGAACAGCTAAATTCTTTTTTGCCAGATGAGAGCTATCCTAGCCAGTGAGTGCTTTGGAGGGAACCTGACTCAAGAAATTCTACTGCCAAAGACAAATCAGGTTGTTGAAAATATTTGTCAGGCTTAGAGCTGGTCGTGGAGAGGAATTCATAGACAGCTCAGTTGAAAGTGGATTGAAACAAAAAGGAAGTGGTTACTATACCAGAAAAGAGCATGAGGCTACAGGTAGAAATGTGAGGAGGAGAAGATTGCTATTTGTCTGCATCCTTAAATCTGTGCAGCTCTAACTTGTAAGTTGTCTGTAGGCAAACAGCTGCTCCTATTCTGAATTGTCAAGGTCATCTCTACAAATTGTGCAGACAAACCTACTGATACATTTGGGATGTGTATTTGCAACAAGTAACTGAAGCTGAAATAAAAGATTTTGTTCGTTGTTGTAACAATAGTACTGAGGGATAATTCATTATTATGTAATGCTTGCAATAAAAAGAGACACAGAATATCCGCTGTTCTAGCCTGTCACACTATTCTTCACGTCTTAGCAGAAAGAAAATGAAATGAGGAATATCAAAGCAGACTAGTATTTTTACTCTCCAAATAGTTTAGTGGGGACTATTTTACAATAACATTAAGAAAATCTCTGTTGTGTCCTCATTTCTCATTACAACTATCTCCTCTTTCTATCTTCTCCCAGATGTGACAGCAAAACATCTCCATGACATTTTACAAATGCTCACAAAGAAAAAGGATATTTAGAGGGCTTTTAATACATTTTTCCTGTCCTTTTAAATCCTGCATTCCTCTTGACAGAGTTGGCCAGTGCTAAGGCTATTAACAGGTGAGCAAGCTCGGCTGAAGAAACTGGAGCAGAAGTTAAAGGAGGAGGAGGACTAGGAATGTGGACTCTTCTTGAATGTATTGGTAGTCTTGTTGCCATAAGGTTAATGTTGTTTGCCTCAGGATGAGCATTAAAGTTGTCTGGAAGCTGCTGCTTTTGTGAGGTAACTGCTTTTGTGAGCTAACCTATGAGTTTTGGTTCTTTTCATTTTGTTTCATTTCAAGAAACAGTGAAGAGAGAAAGAGAAGGGCTAGGTAGCTCAGAAGGAGGAGTGAAGTTGTGTTCTCTGGGTGTATTTGATCCCAGGTGTCAGTGGGAGTGATCAGTAGGTTATATGAGGAAGTTGTTGGCATAAAATGAAAAAGCAAGAAAGAATACTTGAAAGGACCTTGAGTTCCTCTTACAAATTCTCTTTCAGACTGTGAAAATGTAATAAGCCAAATTCTTGTGTAGTCAGACAGTGCTTCCTAGTTTCTGTTACAGGCACAGTGCTTCTTCAGCAAGAGCTCAGGTTGTTTTCATGGGATCTGTACTCCACTGTTTCAGAAATGTGTTATCATGCTTAGTCAGAAAACTTAAATAATTTTAAACAGATCTGGAACAACACAGAAATCCTGAATCTACTTCTGGGTCTTTTTCTGATTAAATGTGGTATGTCCTACTCCAGGAGAGATTTCAGTAGCTCTAAGGTTGAGGAGGAATAAAGCAGCCCCAGAACAAAATAATTCACCTTTGATACATGGAGCTTTTTCTGTATGTCTTGAATTATGTCTCTAGGTGTAAACTCAGAAACTACAAGTGGTAAATTAGGATAGTAAAAATATGCAAGAAAGAATGAGAACAAAGGAAGCCAGTCTTTTACTTTAGACTCTGTTTTTTTTTCTTTTTATTATTTTTTAACACACATCCTAGAGGTACTGTAATAAGTGCTTAATGGCTTACTAAAAGGAATGGAGGAACTGAGTTACAATACGTATTTGGGAGGAACACAATTTTGCTGCTGTTCAGCGTATTTTTGGCTGCTGAGCTTCCCCGCTACATCTCACAAGGAGACTTTTCAAGTGAATTTCCTCAGATTTCCCTATAATCAAGAGAGCAGCATGATACTACTTCATACAAATCTTTTGTTTTTTTGACTTGCACATGCAGTTAATTTATTTGCAGGAAGTGATATGTCCTTAACGCCTTTTTGAACACAGGTGATATGCAGAAAAGTTACACTAAATTTGGGGTAAGGAAAAATTCTGTACACGTTTTGATGAAAGCATGTGGTGAGGAAGATATTTTTAATACTTAAACACTAATCATTTGTTCATATATTCATATAAAATATGTTTGTTTTTATATATTTACAGTCATATTTAATCTATTAGCGCCCCTTATATTTCTCTTGAGCGGGGCTGTTTATATCCATAGCCTTCTAAAAAAATGCTTTGAAATCTTTAAAAAAAAAAACTTTCTTTTTGTTCCCCTTTGTGTTGCTATCTATTGAAATCCAAGCGAGATGTGTTCCTTTACGCTTGCTGCTATGCATCGTGTTCATGAGTAGTTTCCTGGAATAAAATGAGCTCTTCCAAGATGGGTAGAAATATTGCTACTGGTTATAACTGTAATGCTGAATTTTGAATACAGAGGCAAGACGCACAGGTAAGAGAAAATAATTTCATACCTTTGTCCTTAGTCCTGTTTAGATACTGGTCAGTCCCACCTGTAGGTCATTTATCTGCACAGTTCACACTTACTTGTGTCTGTTGGGTAGTGTTTAGCCATTGTGTTTCATGTGTCTGCTATCCATGCTGTCTGGCTTACTGTGAGGTAGTGTACTGCTTTGAATGAAAAACTTCTCTTTTTTTAATTGGTATCAGAAAGCAGCTGAAGATGTGCACCAATTCCTTCTGCTTTTAAATTTTCATGTGGAACGGGTGTCATTTCAAATGACAGCAGATGTCCTAGCAGACAGAAATGAATATGTCAAATGACGAGTTGTGCCACGTAACCAGGATCACATTAACTAACTTAAAATCACACGGATTTTTAAATCAGCCAGTAGTTATCACACACAGGTACTTCTTTATTCAGTGACTTTTTCCGGAAACAAAGAGAAATGCTCATTTTGAAAAAGCTATGCTTTCTTGTATTGCAATGTTCTTGGTATATACTCTCCTTTTCCAATTCTTTTTCTGAAGTCTCCTATTCATCTTTTTCCATATTTTATTCTGACTTCTCTAGCACCGGTAAATCAGATTTGACTTTTCAGGACAAGAAGCAAGCTATTGTTCAAATGCTGTAACTATGGCTTAGGCTCAAATCATTCACTTGAGGGAAGCACTCAAGCAAGTACTTAACTCTGAGAGTATGTAAAATCCAACTTGTTTTAGTGGAAACATAGGCTCACGGATAAGTACTTTGCAAAGCAAGAAGTTATTGCCATTTAGCCACATGATATGCCCCATAGTTTAACCATGCTCTTACCTGTTGCTTTAGGTTTAGCGTTCCTGCAGAAAATAAGTCTATTAGTAGACTGGATGAATTCACACCTCTTCTATCTTTACTCAAAACTTTTAACTGGCTTGAATGTTTTTCATCTATCTTTAAACATAAGATCACTATCTATATAGTCTTAACCATGATACTTTTCTAAGGAATACTATTTTACTGGGAGTAATTGATCAATATTAAATCTCACGATTCTGCAGACAGTTTCTGTACAATTTCAGTTTATTCACAGAAAATTTGCTTGTGAGTCTTCAGTGTAGGTTACACGTTATTTTCTTTACTTTTAGAAGACAAGCTGAGAGGAAAAAAAGCCTCAAAATCACATATGGAATTATATGGTCTCAATTCTTGCTGTCTCTGAAAGTCTTTCTTAAACAATTTCAATTCCTCAGTTAGGAGAATTGCCTATCCAAAGGAAATTCAATGGCTTCATTGATACTTAGATGTAGAACTAGAGGTGACATACCAACAACGAAAGCAAACTCCACTAATGAAATAAAATTATTGCATTTAAAGGGATGTTTTGCTTACCATCATAATGTGCTATTACTTTTATATCTCAAAATGTGATGGTAAAAGCAGCAAAAAAATCCATTACATCAACTGGAAATGTCCTTTCAAAAAAAGGGAAAATGTGTGCATGACTACTTATAATTAAAGTAAAATCCATTAAGAGAAGAGGACATAAAAATTCCTGCAGAAATGAACCAAATTCTGCAAAAGTTTTTGCTTTTTTGAATAGAAAGGGATGCTGCAGATTCAGTGTCCTAGCACATATAATGTAGTGGTCCTCACCTGTTCTTCTAGGTAACTTTTATAGGTACAGAAGAGAAGGAGAAAGAAAATAAATGAAGTTGTCTTTGGACCTTTTTTAAAAAAAAAAGCCAGAACACTTTTTATGAGAATCTTGAATATCTATACAGGAGTAATTATTTTAATATAGTTATTCTGGATAAACTGTCTTACATGTTCTTTCCATCTGAAGCAACAGCGGAGAGATGAGGCATCTCAGGGAGCTGCAGCTATTGGATTTTAAATGAACTTCCCCTCCTTGCTCGTGTCTCAAAGCATGCATCTCTTAGGGAAGGCATATAAAGAGAAAAAAGCAGAAAAAAAAGACCAACAGCTTAACAAAGTAAGTAGACTTTATAAAAATGCAGTTGATAAAAGACTGTGCAATAAGTAGATTTTCTTTTTAATGTAAAGACTGGTGGGTCGTTTGGATTTTTTTTTTCAGAAAACATTTTTAACAGGGCATCAGAAAAGGGCACTGTGCCACTAATATTACTTTAAGATGGAAAAGCATATTCAGACTGGCAAAGGAATTAGACAGCTTGTAAGTGCTAAAAAAAGCAGAAGGAAGCGAAACCCTCTCCAAATTTTTAAAATTATTTATGATTGCAAAATGAAAAGAATTGCAAAAGAATATAGACATTTTTAAAAAGTGCAAACATAAATTCCAGCTGTAGAATACAACTCCTGTTTAATGTCTTCAATTGAAGTTTTGTTTTTAACTTCATAAGCTACAATTTCATGTATATCTAGTATATCACTTGATTGAATAGTCATGAGAGTATGTTTACTAGCAATTAAAAACATCCTCTGAATTTTCACATATGCTATTTCCTTTCAGTGTGATGTGGGTCACATGACTAAGTTGATTGCATTTGTACAGGTGGTTTTGCACTTTGGTTGCAAGTGTCTGTGGGCAGGAACATGCTTGCTATTTCTGCACAGTTTCAACATTTCTGGACACGCAGTAATGAACAAAGACCTCATGGCTCAGTCTCATTCATCCCAATTTGGACACATTATTAAGGCATCTAAGATTAGACTCCAATTACCCTACGCTCTATATGTTGCCACAGGAGAGGGACATTTATTTCCAGGTGGTAACTGTTGCTAGGTACAGCTTACTCTGGTACCTGTCTTGGGATGTGGCAATGTGGCACTGTGTCCTTTCTCTCCTCTCAAGTGGAATTGCACTTAATAACTTTCTGATTAATGACAAACATCTTCAAATAGTGAGTGATTCATCTTATCATATCACTACGGACTCCTCTTAAAGTTACTGCCTTGTAGATACCCTTGCCTGTTTGGTTGCATTCCAGAAGATATAGTTGTATGCTGAACAGGTATGAAATTTTTGTTTTGTTGGGTTTATTCCGTTGGTTTTTTTTTAAGTACTGGATAGTTGACTGAAAGATGAGTGAATGTTGAGTAAAATTCCCTGTGTACTCATTTGTACATAGATCTTGTGGAGGTCTCCAAGAGCCATTTGTGAAGATAAAAGCATGTGTGCATAGCTATATTAGGAATGTATCCAATGCAACTACGGCAGATAATGTCGTAAAAAGGGCCATCCCTTCTCCAAACACTTTGAGTGTAGAGTTAAAACACTGTGTAATAGAGAAAAGCAATACCAGACTCAAGTAGAGAAGATAAGGCAACAAAACTGTATCTGAACAGGACAACTAGTACAGTAGTAGAACAATAACGCAGAACAGCTTTATCTATTTTTTCCAGTTAATGAAAGACAGTCTTTTTGCTCAGATCATGTTGTTTCAGATACCCTCCAGCCATTATGGAGGCGAAGCTGCTTGTTACTGAGGTTCGTTAAAACTCAGAAACTGCTGATAGATTTCTTACTTGAAGGTTTAGAGAACGCATGGTGCTCGACTGTAACAATTCTTGCTTACCTTAGCAATGTTACATCACAAACCGAACAAATACAGCTAGAAGGGTATCTGACAGCAAATACGATGCTTGACTGCTACAGAAGTTTTTTGGAGTTCATAAATTTTGAAAGGCTATTCCCAAAAGATATTTGTTTCTGATTTTTGGAATGCAGAATGATTTATGGTCCAGTCTAAAAGGCAGGAGTTCTTACACAGGCAAAGAAGAGTCCAAAGGAAAAGGCAAGATCTTAAAGATAAAAAGTAATGTGGAAGCAAACTGCATTTTCTTTTCTCTCAAATAACATTAATCTACCACTAGTGTTTAAAGTTATAGTTACCCACTACTACAGATAATGTGCTTTCTGAAATGTATTTTTTTTCTGTGAAGTAATGTTTCAGAAATCCTGATGATCAATTTTATAGCCAGAAACTGGGGTAAGAAATTGTCTCCAGGATGGTACAGACACTTTCATTTTCTTTTTCTTTATGACATAAAGATATCTGTTTCAAAATCTTTCTTCCATCTCTAATATATATTTTTTGAAATTTTAATATGCAAGAACATCACGTTTCAAGTTTGATAATTCACAGTTCTATCATGTGTTGCAAGTTAAGAGGATGCACTGAATGAGAGGTTTGGCTAACAGTTTTCTCTTGGGATGGGTTAGTAACACAAGATGCTTGTGCTTTTTTGAGCCACAACCATCTGTGACGCCACTGCCACTGAGAGTGATTCTTTGTCTTCTACTCCACCTGAGGTGGCAAAAGTACATGAGACCAACTGCAGAAGCATCTCTGTCCGTCTAATCATTTTGTCTACAAGTCTTCTGTCACCTGTAGGACATAAAAAGAAAGTAAATGGCAGACAGTCAAAACTGTCATTATCAGATGAAAGAGCAAGTGAACTGTTTCTTTTTTTTGATTATTTATTAATTATTACTTATTTATTAAACAATCCTTTTATCATTCAATTGCATAATTCTTTTTACAAAATGTTTTTGCTTTGAAAGTCATCTAAGGTTTCAGACAAGCAAAGAAGGCTGATTTACTTAGAAATGGGGAGGTCTAGTGGGTTTATTAATTCATTGTAGTTGTGTGACAGAGGTTTGGTCATTTTGAATATTTATGTCAGATTTAAATCATATTATGCCTAACTTTTGGGCGATGGAATGGCATGAATGGGGCTATTAACAAGTGTGAGTCGTTACTGAGCAGAAAGTTTTATGTGGCCGATAAAAAGGGAAGCACAGCTGTATGACTTTTTAATGGGCCATCTGCTGTGATACTGACAGCAGAATAGGAGCCTGCTTTCCTCAGTCAATGTGAGAAGCAGAATAACTTGGAGGAGCATGTTGTGGTAAAAGCATATAGCAGCCTGACTCTGAGAGGAAATGAACTGAGAAAATAGTTGACCAAATACCCTCAAACTGTAATTCTGTTTGCATGTGAAGCAGGAAGAAGAAAAGTTCTCATTGTTAGATTGTTCATGAAGGGTAGAAAGGTTAAGAAATTGAAATAATAGTTTAAGAAAAATAAAATTTCCATGCACGTGTTATTTCTTTTGTCGTATCTACTGTCTTAAAATACTTTGAACAGGATTGGACTGCCAGAAATCTGTATAAGACATTTGTTTCATAGTATACAGAAACTGAGGAAGTTTATTTAAAAAAAAAAAAGTGCTTTTGGGTGGAGGCAGGAGTTGAACATTTCCTTTGCTTTGTTTTATAGTGGGCACAGCTTGTGGTTTAAAAATAACACAACATCCAGAAGCCAAACTGTTTTCATTGGATGTGGTAAGTGTTAACATTTCACCTTCAATGGCAGCAGTATTTACATTTGTTTGCATCAAAAAGGAACTTCATTTTCTCACCTAAATAGTAAGTAAATGCTGAAGTTTTCCATATTCTGACACTTTAAAGGAAAATGTTAGCAAATTTAGAACAGTAGCTTGTACACAGAAAAATTACATATATTTTTAAAAACCTTTATATTTCCTGAAATCAGAGTTTATATAGGTTTGTCACCTAGTAATTTACCATTAATAACTCCGTTATTTAACTATGCAATGATGTTAGTTTAGGGTAAGCATGTGAATAACATCACAAAAAAAAATGTCTTTTTGCAGTATAACTATATTCAGAAACTAGACAAGCAGTTCTCTGTTATATACTTTCTTAAAAAGTTTTTTTTTTTTCCTTCCTTTAATATATCTATTTATTTAGTGGCCATTTCAGGCAGAAAAAGGGGTAGCTTAAAAACAATTCACATCAAAGGAAGAAATTTGCAAGTCCACGGAAAAAAAGTGTCAACATGAAAGACCAGCCACATTGATAATGCCTCTTGGGTAGAATTTTATTATATCATATTGAATGAAAAGAGTGCTCTCTCTGAATTTAGATCATGTGTAGAGAGCTGTAGGTACATGTGCACAATTATTTTGATATTGTAAACTAACAGAATTGGTGTATTTGTCAAATCCTTCTGATATTTGAAAGTACATATACTTGGACTATCAAATGGATCTGGTGACAAGTATTAAAATACTACTTTTAAGGGAGGTTTTCAAGGAAGTGACTATAAGAACAGGTATTTGTTTCCATTATTAAGGAAGCACAAACCATGTTGTTTGCCACAGCATTATTTTCTGTGCAGTCTCTATCCTGAATGTTTTCAGGATAGACTCCATTAAATAAAAGTCAAAGATGACTACATTATGGCAAATTATAAGGAAATTAAAAATGAATTTTCTTAATATAAACTACTACACATTTCACCATATGCAATTTTCCATTGTAAGTCTGTCATCATTCACTTTCTAAAAGTCTCTTTCAAAAACTTTTATATTTTCTTCTATATATTTTCTATTCTAACACTCATATGAATAACTAATGATTTATAACAAAATAATTTGGATTCTAACAGAATGGGTAGTTTCTCTGGAGTAATAATATTTTGTTGTAAAACATAAATATTAAGATTAGGAGTTACTTTTCTATGTACATCAAGATTCTCTTGCATATTGTCATTTTTATTAATAAAAACTTACATCCATATTACTTTGTGATTGGAAGGAGACTTATCTGAGAATTTTGGGGTTAAGTAATATTTTTAATTCTTAGTTTTTAATTTTAATTAAGAATTAAAAATATTTCCATTGTAATCTCTGAAAGCCGGTGATTTATATTTAAAAATTGATGTAGAAACAATTAATTATGCTTTTTCATTTAAAAATTAATTAAATTTTCACTAGAAAAAAATGACAATTTACAATGTTTAAGCTGAATAATGAAGCCTTACCAATGGCACAATTTCTTTAACATTTCCTTTAATTTCTCTCAGGAAGAAGTCAGTGAATGTCATGAGTATATCTGAATTCAGTTGCTGACCCACTGAAAATTTTAAAGGTTTACAGAGTTTTAAGATTACTGCGAAGTTCCTATGAATATTTGACCAAACAACCTCTGTGAGTGACAATTACTACTGATACTTCTAGAAAATCATTTATTCAAGAAAATGACATCTGCTTGTGTAAGAAGTTTGTCAAAGTGGAAAGACAATTCACTTTGAAAGGTGAAAAACTAATGAAATAACTGTACCTATGCCATAAGAAAGTGGGATAAAACACTGCTCTCACCTCTGTAAAGGGCTCTTCAAGACAACATTACTGTCTCCAGCACTGGATGACTAAGAATGAAAAACTTACTTCAGGATTGATGAACATATTAATAGATAGCATGTTAGGATAAGAAATGGAAACAGATGCCTTGCCTGTCATGAACCTAAGAATTCTGTCAACAAGAATACTGATGTACAAATAGTGTGAGCTGTTAAGGAAAACAAAATTATCAAATATATTCATCTATTTTAAAATATTTCATTAGTATTTTAAACATTTTATTTGGTATAAGTAGATTTTTCTTTACTTAATCCTACACTCCTTTCTTTTTCTTTTCTTTTGGTTTATGATTACTAAAGTTAGACTTGGGTTTGAAAAGTCTTAAAAAAGTAGAAAATAAGTAATTCCTTGGTGTCTTGTGACTAAAATATAACTTATTTGAAGCATGTCCAGTCAAAAAGTCTACTATTTTTAAAGATAAATGTTCCGTTTGTGACTTAACCATAAAAGCTTCAGATCTAATTCTGACCTGACCCGGAGCAACCCTCTTGCTGGCTGAAGGTCTAAATTCAATCTTGTTTTCAAATCTTAGCTTTAACTGCGGTTCTGTGTCTGCATCATCCTTGAAGAGAAGAGATATTGGGGCATATATTAATAAATGACTTAAGAAGAAAAGGAAGGAATTCCAGGTGTAAGTCAATTCTTAATAAAATGATGACAGTTCAGCGGGCATACATGATGTGATGTTCTGGCCAAGTTGACAAAAACCACATATTTAAAATGCAATCAAACTATATTAATATCACCCTTGATGTGATTATAGTAGATGAAAAATATCTGGGACAATAAGTGGTAACTGAAAATATGATTCTGTAATCGATTTTTTTCTTCTTGATAAATTCAGAGAAGAGATAAAGTGTAGGTTGTTTTTTTTATTGTTGCTTTTTTTTATAAAAGAAAATTTAGACTGGAAATCGACTTTTCAGGGGTAAAGCCTATTTGTGTTAGATAAATAGACCCTGGGCTTTTCTACAAATACATGCAAGGCATTAGATTTCTGGGAACTTTATAATCTACTGCTAATGCTTGATGTCTTCTTTATACACATAAAGCAGATTCTAGAGAATTGCTGGTCAAATAGTGTTCAATACATACTCACTGAAAGGCAGTAGAAATCCTAGCTTTTCTGTGCTAGGAGGTTATACAATTTTATTTTTCCTTGGCTTTAAGTTCGAAGACTGTTTTGTATTGATACAGTTATTTGCTGTTCCACTTTGGTAAGACATCTTTTCTTTCCAACACTCATCTGGTTTTACAGAAACAGTGCTAAGACCTTTACTGGTGAAATAAATTCAAGGAATAAGAACACTAAAAGCAAACTTACAGCACGAGAAAACTTTTTTTTTGTTAAAAAATTCAAGAGTATGTAACTCTTTTATAATGCTTGAGAAAGCATTAATGCATAATTTGTTCCACTAATAAGGAGATGTTTAGAAGAGTCTGAATGAGAGACTTTAAATAAAACAGAACAAAACCTAGATATTGTAGATATTGTGGCTTTAAACTAACTGCTACTCTTTCAAATGTGTACTTAAGCAGCAAAGCATTTACTTTAAGTTCTTTAAGTTCATATTCTATTCTGGATGGAAACAAGAATTTGTTTCACAGTAGTTTAAAATTCTGTCAAGAACCTGAAGAACAACATTAAACTAAAAAAAATGATTTTCAGTCAATGCTGTATTTCACATTGATTGATTGAAAAACTTAAGAAACTAAAAGAAATATCTTGGCTTCATGGAACATGACAGTTCTGATGCAGCACGTCAGAGGCTTAAATGTAATTTTAGACATACATTCCTCACACACAGCACAAAAATCAGAAATACTCTCCCTCTGTCAGAACTGTTTTCAAGTCTATTTTTATCTGTAGCATTAGAATAGGCTCATTCTTTGCAGATGCTTAATTCTTCTGCAAGATGAACACACAAGTTCAGAGAGTTTGAGAATACACCTGTTGGGAAGGGATAAACTCAACTATTTTATCTGGTCAACTCAAGTACAAAGATGAGAAGGTGATTATCCAGTTACTTAATCAGACTTGGATTTAGCCTATGTAAAAGTGGAAGAATAATAGGGAAGAATACTCAAAGGAGTATTCTTCACATGACAGCAGGTTTCCAGAGAGTTTCAGATCTGACACTGTAGAGCAGTCCAGGTACTTTTTATTTCTTATTTTAGATTCAAAGATAATTTTTCCACAGGAACTTTAGGAAAAAGGTAGCATGCTGTATTTTTCTGTTGCTCCCACAAAACAGTTTTATCAGCAGTGAAAGCTACCTCAAAGCTCTGCAGAAGTGCAGATGTTCAATTTTGACATCTTCTAGTTTCCCATTTGTAGAATAATGAGTTGAGAGGACTCATTCAGAACAATGGGATATCTAAAGGGGCCGTCTAAGGTAGACAACATGAATTAATAGTGAATCAGAAAATGGATCAGTGATAAGGCTGAAGAGCGTGTAGGCATAAAGGAGGTCTCATCCTGTTTCCAGTATATATGTTACTCCTTCTTTTCTGCATCCCTCAAGTATGGGACGTTCTTCACCCCTGTTGTCACCTTACACTTGTTTCCAGTATGTGACCTCTTTTTTAACACTTCAAACATTGGCTACTCAGAACTGGGTGGCCCTGGTAACTCTTAAAGATGAGAAGAGCACTAGAAATGTGACATGCTAAAGTAGCTTCTAGGATGCAGTAACCTTTGCTGCTTTACAATATTGTCAAGAAGCTGCTTTTTGAATACATTCTGCAGTCATATGTCTGACTTCTTAAGGATAAGTAACTTCTTATTCAAGGTGTATGTAGCAAGATGAAAGTTTAAGCTGTGCAGCTTTAGCCTTGCAGCCCTGCTGTGCTGAGATCTTACTCAACTCTAGATAAGTATACAACTGAGAGTTTCTATCAGGTATGAAAGTGTTATTACAAATAAAGACTGAACATAAATAAATAGCTGAGGCTGTATCAGGACATGATATCTTAAGATAAAATATTGATGACAGTAAGAAAAGAGGAAAGTTTCATAATTCTTGCATTTACCCTTCAGTATTGTCAATAATGCACTGCTTAAGAGTGTTTGTTACAGTACTGTCCAAACAGTGTGACAATAATTATTTGATCATTAAATTGGCAGAGCTTTTATGTCAGTCTTTCACGTTGTCAGTACTGTGTAGGAGACTACATAGTTGCTGCTATAGGGTTTTGTGTTTTAGTTTTAGTTCCTATATACATCTTCAGTAGTCTTCATCTTACTTTTGAAAATACCTTCCTGAACTATTTTAAAATGGAAGAGCTAAAAGCTCAAAAACTTTCTTTGCCATAAGATTTTCAGCTCTTTGCACAGAATGACAACAAAGCAGCAGTCCTTTTTGTCTGAGCGGAATCTCAACCTAGTATGTTATTCTTCTTTCTTAAATTAACGTATTTATGTTTATTCTATAGAAAGCCTATTCATTTGACTATGATTTCTTGACAAAAACAACAGTAACCACAATGGAAAAAAAAAAAAAAAAACAACAAACCATAAAAATACCATTCACACATGAGGATAAATGGACCTATTCACTCAGTTGTCCAACCCTGCTAGTCAGAGAGCTGCCAGATGCTTTCATATGAATTATGCACCTGTAACGTTTCTACTAATCTTCATTACAATTACTGGACTATTTCTAAGTTCTATGTTCTTTCTGCACAATTGATCAAAAGATCTCTGGGTGGAATGCAGAGAGATACAAATGCTCCTTTGACTTGAAATATGCAGAATTCTACGTATTTTTTTTTCATGTACTTTGTTGCCTATGCAAAAAGGTGCTGAAACACCTTATTTACATCTTCAGTGATGGACAGTATCGCTTCTTCCATAACAGACACTTAAGGATTCACAAGTGCCCTTCATATTTCCACACTCTTTTACACAGCTGTAGAAATAACTTTGAACTCCAGAGGTACCAGTATTTGTTGTAGTACCTTATATTTAACATTTGACACTTTCTAAAGACATTTGCATTTTGAGACATTTAAATGTCTGTTGGCACATGTTGTAACTTTCTAATTTGCACATTCATAAGATGAAGGAAGTAAGATGTAACTCATGATCTGTAGTTGGCTCTTTAGGGCTGTAGATTGTAATGATGATGTTCAGTTTTAGAAGCACAACAGAGTATTAATCATTCCAAATGACTCAAGAACAAAACAAAACTGTTTCACATGGTGCATTTGCATAATATTGAAATGGTCATTGTTATTCTAATGGTTAAATAATTGGCAATATTTTTTCATAATGTATCAGAAATACCTGAATTCAATATTAATCAGAAATTAGGGTATTTATCTACCAGATTTCAGTCCTCTATGAGTAGTTTTGTTACAGATTTCTCAAAGCTTTTTTATTTGTTTTATGTAGACAGTTTTTTTTTTTTTTAAGTTTATTTTTATTCTTATCAGCATTTAAGGAATTTCACCAATGAATATGTTTTTTAATTTGTTTTTTTTGTTTTTCCTCTGATATAATTGGTATGCCAACTGGAGCTCCAAAATCTTGGTGATTGGTTTCCATCTTTATGAATATTTAAACTTAATGATTACAAATACTCCATCAAAGTAACCTCTTCTTCTTTCATTTAGGTGACAAAAAAAGAAAAAGAAAAGACATGCAGACACCACAAGTATTGAATGTGGAATCTGTTTCCAAATCTCAAAATGATTCCTTTTTAAGCTGTGTGAATTTGAGAAAGAGTCAGAATTTGTTTTATTGTGGGGTTTTAACTCTATCTCAGAAATCTGCTTGAAACTTGTCTATGTTGTACAATAGATTCCCTTCCACTATTTACAGTCTTTACTGAGTGCTGAGAAAGTGTTCATCCAGCAGAACCAATGTAATGACATTTAGCAGTTTCTAGGCAATGATGATGGTTCAGGATGATTTGCAGGAAAAAACTGTGATTTGTCAGAATGTTTTCACCTCAGTGATAGATAAGCATAAAAATTGCTTTTGATTATCAACTTCTCAATCAATCAAAGCTCCTGTGCTTTGTCAACAAAATGTTTTGTGTTTCCCAACAAGAAATGTAGAATGACAGCTTGACTGTTTATTTGATTCCTTAGTTTTTCATTAACAATGATGGATTATAGTTTGCCATTTTTACCGGAGTAAATGTATAAGGAAATCACTTTCAACGTTTCTGAGGCATCACAAATTAGATAATATATAAGTAATGGCTGCCAAGCATTCCTTATGCAGAACGCTCAGTACAGCTCTTTGTAAGCTGTCTTTTCATCAAATTAGATTTCTCTAACTGAAAATTAAACACAGTGGATTGTACGCATGCCTGGAGATAATAATCTCTTTAGTTCTGACAGCAAGGTAAATGCAGTAGCAGTATAAATATCCCCTTCCGTCATTTATCAAAAAGCTTTTGAACTTAAAAATGCTTTCCTTTGCATTGACACTTAAATTCTTCATTTTACTAATTATAACAGTTAAAAAACCTCAAACAAAACTAAAACAATTATTTTAAAGTTCCAGCAATCAGAACAAATGCAGGCCATTGTCTACTTTGAGTTTTTAAATTCAGAATTTGAACTGTGTAATCTGAGGAGCTATGTACAATGAGGAAAATGCCATGTGATACAATTAAATGAACTTAAGGGGCATAAATGGAACCCTTCACCTTCTTAAAATGACGCATTTGGAGAAAGAGAGCAGAAATATTTTTCAAAATCTGCACCGACTCTACATTTCCCTTTTCAGATGCATTGCTTGCCATGGTCTCTGCAGCAATGGCTAACAAATGTTAATCTATGCCTGTCCTTCACACTCAGATTTTTTTCCTCATCTTCGTGATCGGTCTTCACACTTTTTTAGAAGCCTTGATCCAAAGTCTTCCAAGCAGTCAACCTGCATCTGTTCTGGGATTCTGAAGTCCTTTTGCTTTCCCTATACTTATTCACCAGTCTGCCCCATACTCTTGCATCGTTGTCTGGAAAGCCTATGGCTTCTCATCAGCCCACAAGGAGAACAAGATACACTTACCAGACTCAACCAAGAAGAGTTTGTCTTAACTGTGCCAGGGTAATTTCTTACCTTCTATAGCTAGCGTGAGTGGCAGTACCAAGAGAAGTGTCAGACTGGGAATTTGAGATTAATAAGTTTGGAGGCAGACCTCTTGAGTGGCAACTATTTAATTTATAAAGGTTTAGTTAATTAATTGTTGAGCCACAGAGAAAAACTGCTGAACAATATCCAGAGGAAATTATATAAAAGAGAAATCCTTGTTGTGATGGATGTTTAATTACTTTGCACCATCAGGAAGCAGAAAAGAGACTGAACCTGTTTCCTTTAAGTTTTCCTGAGCACCACCCTCCTGCTTCATCCTTCCCTTCCTTAGTGAATGGTTAATGACAACAGACAAAGCTAAACTGTGTTAAGCAGGGAGAAGCTTGCTCTGTACCAGAATCTTTAGCGTAAGAGTCCAAGAACTTTTTAACTGTTGTCTCTTTGCTCTTTTGTGGGTGTGCAGATGAGCTTTCATCATGTTATATGACAAGAATGACTCAAGAAATTGATTTCATTCCATGAAATTACACATATCTCCTAGTCTAAGAAGTAAAGGACATTGCTATACAACAGAATTTGGTATTGCTTCCATGCCTCACAGGAGAGATCTATTTCTGTGCTTATGTTCTCCTCTCTGAACTTTAAACATGCAAAAATTAACCTTTCATCTGAAATTACTCTTTGCCAAGAACAGAACTGTTTTAATAGACAAATAATGGATTCTACAGTAATGAGCACTAGTAACTGCAAACACATAAAGAAATTAGGTTTAATTAGTGCTCTGTGCAAGTCATTACCATTTTAAAGTAGTGTAAAAGATACAACTTAAATAATTAGTTTATGTACTAATAGCCTCGTGGTGACTACATCTTGTATCTGCTTGTTCAGAGGAAGCTGATGGCATATCACTGCACGTTGTAACTCAGGCAGTGTGCTGGTTCATGTGGGTTATCTCAGGTCAGATAGCACTGCATATACTCAAAACAGATGTAGAAAATGCTGTGTCTTGCTAAGACAAATACTTAAGTACAGAGTTATTTCTGCACTCAGTGGATAGGAGGCTGCAAACAATTCTGGGAAAGAGCATGGATGGCCTCATCATTAGTTGTGCTCATCCCCAGTGCTGATCCAACATGATGGAGCAACATGATGGAGCTTTGAGAGTAGCAGAGAACGGTGTGAAAAGAACACATGGTGACATTTTAACTCAAGTTCAGGAAAGCAAACAGCTACGATGGCTTAAAACAATCCTTACCTCCTAGTAACCCACCTTCCTCCACAGCACTGCTTACAGATATTTTGGAAGATACAGGAGAAGAAAATGTGTGTACGTGCCTTCCTCAATGCAATTTAATCTGTTGTACTGCTGTGATCCTAGCCTTGCTGGTGACGAAAGATCAGCTGTCAACTGGGAATGCGTTTTCTTTTTCTGCTGGTGTTATTACAGCAGTGTTTGGCAGAAAGATAGGGTGGACAGATGGGGGAATAACCTCCTAAATTGCCTTGCCTAAATTCACAAGATTCATCTGGCAGGACCTTCCATGACTCTGATTATTAATACAATATAGGGCTTGAGATCACTCAGAAATTCAAAATATTCTGCACAGTATGTCCAGCTGATTATTTTTCTATCTATTCTCTTTCCTGGAAGTGATCAATGTGTTGCAACAAGATAAAAATTAAGTTTCTAAACTACTAAATTTGAACTGTTTAAATCAAAACTCTGGGGAAAAGAAAGGAGGAGTCAAGCTTGCCTATTTCTCATAAATGTATCCTAATAATTCTGCTGTTTTATTTTGGAGACTGTCAAATTGAAGAATTCCATCAGTACACAATTTGATGGGGACAGCATTGAAGTCTGTTTTTGTGATTACACGTCTGAGGTAATAAATAAACAACAAGATATGTCAGAGACAGAATGATTTATTTATTTATTTTGTGATATAACTTTACCAAGAGTTAAAATATTGAAGTAGAAGAGAGAGAACCAGAAACTGTCAATGAAAATGACAAGGCAGAGGAGAATTTCTAAAGGTCACACCAAGGAAATAGTTGTCATGAGAGAGAAAAAGGAAATGCAAAGTGGGTGAGGATGGTATCGTGCACTATAGAGAGAAATGTTTAAAGAAAATACATTTCTGAAAGTACTAAGACAACTGACAGTCCATACAGATGAAGATGAATAGATTCTGTGTTTTGGTGAAGAGGAATTCTTACAGATTTCAAGAACAAAAATGGGAATGTGAATCCCATTGGTAAATGCCTAAAATAAGGCTGGAGAGATCTCCAGGGAAAATAATGTAGAATTAGCAGTGAAAGAGAAAAGATGAGATGACACTGCCATAGGTAACTTGGAGCTGTGCTGATATGAGTTACTAAAGGTAAAAAATAACCTGTGACAGAGTAAAGGCCAAAAGTATAGGACTGTATGAATGGCTTAACCTATGGTAACACAAACTGGTCTAATTGAAGCAACCCTTGCGGAAGAGCCTTCTGAGTGAAAAATGTACTCATCAATGAATAAGGGAAATGTATATACATATTTCTAAATATGTGCCAGTTAGCTTCCTTTTTTTCTCTTTCAGATCCTAATAGTCTGTGAAAGATTCTCCCTGGTTGTACGTTTAGAGCCTGCTGTGCCTGTTCATACAACTCTGTGTGGAGAAGATGCTGAGGAGTGAAAATAAATATGGGTGCAAGAGAAATCAGGGGAGTAGATATTTCTCTAAGGTAACTCTATGGTAAGAAAAGGACATTTAAAGGTGAAAAGAGAAAAAAAAAAAAGAAGAAAGAAAATATAGTAAAGCTGAAGAGGCTCAATATGTCCCAGATAACACTGGGGAAGTGCTTTGCAACGCAATCTGTTTGGGCTGGTAAGGTGGGTTGGTCCAAGGCAGCAGAGATGCAGGTGCTGCCATGTGGGGATGAGATATTTTCTGTTGAAGGCAGGCTGGATGCAGGATTTCAGCCTCAGATACTTGGAAGACCTAAATATTGATATAGATACTTTCAGGTATACATTATTTTTACTGAAAAATATTAAACATGATATTGAGAGATGTTACAACTCAGTGGAACTCAATTTCAGCTTTAAAAATAGAAGTTAAGGATAGAAGTTAGAGATGTTGAAAATACAGTAGAAGTTCAGAAATAACCCTTCATTGACCTTCTGTCCACTGATCAGAGGTGGTGATAAAAAACAAAACTATGTAAAGGGGTTGGGCTCAGGTCTCTCATTGTAGGGACACAAGGTCAAGACACAATTGTCTCAGTCAAGTAATTAGGGGAAAATATTTTTCACTACATTTAAAAGGAGAAATTCAAAGAGGAGGAGTTTGTAGATTGCAAACAACAGTTGAACTACATCCGACCCTAAAGTTGACAACCAGTACCATCTGAATATAAATGTGGATAAATCCAGGTCCAAGAAAATTAGGACAGAGTTTTCAACAGTTCTTAGTATTAGATGATAAAACTGTGGTTACTGTGCTGCAAGTAATGCAGCTTTCACAGGCGCAACCTCCCTGTGGTCTTGGATGTTTCCAACTGCATAAGGTAACATTTGTTTACTTAATATATTATATAAACAAAAGAACTGTTTCTAATGCAAAGGAACAGATCCTCCCTATTCTTTAGTGTTTTCCTGTTATTATGTTACTTTCAGTAACTTGTCTCCTGCTTTCATTTATTTCTTTTCATCTCTAAAATTAATTCAGTCCACACTGGAAATTTTCCAGAATGCTCTGCCATTTGTTTTTGCAAGTGATTATATGAGCCAGTCAACTCTGGCAGAGAAAACATGAATGTTTAAAAAAAGAATGTTTTGGAGCACTGTAGTTCATCTAAAGTTTTTGCCTGGAACTTACTAGAAATAAAAATCTGATCCTGAATTTTTACATACATAAATCTGTGAAATTTGTCAAACATTTTGGCTGGGTGAAAGTGACTCCAGTCCAATAAGGCTAGAGCAGCATACACGAAAGTCAAAACAAAATAAGAAGGAAAGCAGTACTTGCATAAACATATTAATGAATTTATGTTCCCAGAACTGGCCCAGTGTGAATGCAAACAAAAGACAAAGTGTTAATTTTCAGTCAGGGGAAAACTGAATCTCATCTCTTGCACAAGAGGTATCTAAGAGTCAAGAGGTCTTGGATGATATTAACAGATTTTTTTTTTTATTCCTATAAGGTGCTATAAAGCATCTTAAATTACTTGATTTATACTAAACACTTGCTTTATGGGATTCTAGCACCTCAACAGTGCAGAAATACCCTCTAAAAACTTTATAAATGTTATAAATCACAATCAGAAACCTTGATCAGATGGCAAGTAAGAAAACTTCATATTCTGTGATTTTGTATTTATTGAGCTGAGTTATGATTAATACAATCCTGATTGCTTCTTATTTCACAAAAGCATAAGGGCTGGATTCACTTATCCTTTACTATGCCACCGGATACTAAATCTAGGATTTGCTAGAGATCAGATGATGACAGATCATTTTCAGATCTAATACCAATTAAATAAAAATTTATCCTGTTGTCCCATCTCTGTCCCATGTGTGTTTTATGTCTACAACCTACATGTATGAAAACTGAAAAAGGGATGCAGAAACTGATGGTTTCCTGAGTGATTTCTCTATTCAATTATCTCTGTGACTGCACTCCTAAAAGGTTTATAAGCTCGTTAAATATTAAAATTTGGGAGTAATATTCATATCTTAACATGATTTACAAATAGTAAATTCCCTTTAAGTATTAAATTCAGGGTACTTAGCCAAGTACTTCAGTGAAGACAGAGTTGCTAAATTTAGTTATAAAATTTATTTTTGGTAAAGTCAACTGGCAGATTTAACCAGAACTTTAATCAACTTCTTAATGATTTTACACTTGTCTTCTTGCACATGGCAGAGCAAAGAAAGGCTGACAAATTGTATGATACTATAATTAATGACTTTATTACAAGAAAAAGTAATGTAAAATTAAATATGCATCCTTAATCCTGATTTTCTTAACTTTTTACTGTCTGTTTTTGCACATTTGTGGTATTCTTCCATTACACACTCTAATATGCATGTATGGGACAGACATTTACAGCTGAATTGTTTCACGGCAGAATGTAGGTATTCCATGCAGCCTATAGGAGGAACCGTTGGAGATACATTCACAAGGCAGCAAAACAAAAATAGACAGTTTTGTCATTTCAAATGACAGATAACGAGGAAGTTGTTGAAAATGAAGTCCCATGTTTTGATACAGAAGTATTTGGCAAGAAGTATTATACAAATTATTTTTTCAGCACTTAATATATGTAGAGTATCGTGAATGAAATGCAAATTACTGCCAGACAATCAAAAGAATGAAAAAAATATTAAAATAATAAAATAATAAAAGATATTAAAGTAATGCCATACATAAATAAAGCAGATTTTAAGTTGTTCTTAAAGATATACTGAGAATGTCATTTAAATATGGCTGAGATTTCAGTTGATACACATGCATACTTCAGAGCTGCTACAGAGACTGACACTTGGCAAAAAATGGAATGGACCATCAGGAGTCAAAGAACTGTAAATTCTGAAGAGCTATTCATCTATAAGAATCTTTTTACAATCACAGACATCACAATTAAAGTATTGTTGAAGGTAAGTGTGTGTGATTATTAAGATAACCAAATGTAATATCCATTTGCTTTTCCAAAACTGTAGCTACATCAAGTGTGGCAGTCACTGTGCACTGTATCTGTAGTAAGGTGTTAGCTTATCATCTTTAGCACAATACATTAGTCTAAGTAGTTTGAAAGTAGCCCTTATATATACTGGATTTTCATTAACATGCTGATACGACACAACTTCCTATGTGAACCCAGAGCTGAACTCAGTCATATAGAAAACCTAGACTTATAATGGCAACTGGATCACACATATGTATATGTGTATCAAATACTGGAATAAGCTCCAAGGTTCAGAAATTGCAGGAGATATACAGGATTTTTGAATCCAGAACGTAATAATAGATGGAGTTAATTTGAGGAATTTGAATTCAAGCTTAAATTACTAAATTTACTAATTGTGGTCAAGCTAGCAGCTGTTCAACAGTGAAATAGGGAAATAATTGCTCCACCTACATCGGTTCTAAACTAATGACAGTGCTGGTTCTATCTATTTATAATTCTCATTGAGAAAAAGGTTCACTCTTTTTCTGCCATCCTTTCTGGGGGGTAGGATAATTTTTTACTTGTTTTTGAAGAGTATCTACCACTGCAGAGCTGAGTAGGAGGACAGAATCACTAGATCACATTAACTTTTCTTTTTTTATCCTTTTCTTGATTTGTAACCTTTAATCACAAGAGAAATACTGATTGCAAGATAGCGTTAATATTAGAACAGCTTCAGATGAGTACTTTGTACTCATTATGCATTTTATATTTCAAAGAAAATTAAACCTGGTTATAAAACTGCTTTGATAGCAATGTTTTCCTGAAAATCTTTCACTTTTTTCTCTATCTAGATGTGCTAAGGTTACTACCTTGTCAATTACTTCTGTCTCATGTCAAGTAATGTCACTAGTAACTATTGCATACTTTGTGACAACAAAAGGCTCAGAAAAGAAAATAGTTATATAAAATGCAAATGAGCAAGCAGAAGTAGTAAAGCAGCAGCAAGCAAGAAGTAAGATAACAAGTCTTGTGTGAAATAGCATTATAGCCTTTGGGTTTTGTATGTGCTCTTTGAATTCTAGAAATATCTTTACCATTTAATCCTAGATATCAAAGGTAAATTTGAAGAAAGGAATTGCTCTTTCAAGACAGAAAGAGCCAATTGCTGTCATGGAGATAATTAAACACCATCTGTGAGCATTTTATTTACCAGGCATGCTTCAAGGTTTTTCTGCATTATGAAGTGGTAGGAGTGCTTCACAGAAGGGGACACTGGTGGGGTTTAAGGACTGATTCATCAGCTTTCCATGGTTTGAAGGTCTGATTGTAAAGGCACGTTACGAAACAGAACTTCAGACCCTAAAATATAGCATTGTTATTTGTACTTGCTCTTGGCTGAGTAACCAGGTAAACCAACCTGCTCTTCCTGAAAAATTGAATGTACGATTTAGCACAGTGAAGTACAAATAGATCTGAAGTTCAGTTGCATATCTTTATCCTATAAAGCAAGGTTTGGATAAATTCACAAAGAACATTCTGCTTAAGACATTATATGGCATAATGACTGTTTTTCTTTCCAAGAGTCAGAAAAAGATCTGGAGAGATTCTAAGGTTATCAAACCAGAACTTTCTTTACATCCAGATCTTGCTGTTAGCAAGGGACAGCTTACTCTAAAATATATGCAATTATAACAGGGCTTAAATATTAAAGGAAGATCAAAGTTGCAGCAATTTTTCTCTGGTACACTATTTTCATTTATATTGACACCAAAAACTTTGTGTCTTGAACTGTGGAAGGGTGAATTCAGGTGTCGTAATGCGGGCACAATCCGCTATCTATGGAAAAAAAACATAATCTTCTGTGGCAAATCCACAATTACAGAATCCATAACAGCTTGGATTTAGCTCAAAGAAGTTATAAACTAGGGTGTTAGAGAGTATTACCTCATGCTGGCATCTTTGTAACTCCAGCAACTGAATTCTGAGATTTGTAACTCTAAGATCAAGCAGAATACTGTTCATCTGCTGTGAAGTTACAGCTAAGCCACAGAATGAAAACTTTCCTTGGCTTGCTTTCTGTGAACTGAAATTTTTCCGTATGAATTCTACACACAACAGTTGTGATAATACTAAAACATATTTGTTCTCTTCTTTCCAGCAGATGTGAATTGCGAATCGTAAAGAAGGAAATGTATGACGGCAGCCCTGAAAGGAATACCCACGATTTTATTATGTTGGCCCATGACATCAGAGGTGGATAATGGTGGTTTGTCAGTAGAGGCTGAACCTTCTTGCCAATATCCTGTAACATTTTGTTGCTGTGTGACAGATGGCAGCAGAAGGGCAGACTGACAAAATTGGCATCTGACATGGAAATGTGTATGCAGCAAAGGTATGGAACTGAATTCCTCCATGTAGAAAAAAATTGCACCTATTGACATTCATTGACACTTACTGAATGCTTCTGAAGAGTGAATATGAGCACAGTGAGATGGTGTGTGGTACATTTCAGCAGTGGTGGCAATGGATCACCTCCACTGGTGCAGACTTTTCAAGTGTGGTATGCAGACTCTTGTTCATCACCCACAAAAATGCATAGCTACTGATGGTGATGATGTTTAAAAACAGTGTTTTGTAGCTGAGAATTTGCTCTATCAACTAGTGTTATTGTGCTCTTTGTATCTGTTGCAATTTCTATGGAAATAAATAGGAGGCATTACTTTCAGGCATATACACAGTTTTAGAAACATAACTTTTGATACTGCTGCTATTTAGTGTTTTTCATTCCTAAATGCCTGCGCAGCAAAATTTAAAATTATTTTGATCCGAGCTAAGTGGAATTACGCCTGGAGACTAAGCAGGTATTTCAGCTACTACAGAATGCAGCTTCTTCCTTACCTAGAGGTGATCTTTCAAAAAGAAACATGACTTTTTGATGGTTCCTGGATTTTATTTAATTTCCAGGTGCCTTGTAAAATTTTCCAGTACTTGATCCCAAAATTTAGAAAGCTGAGATTTAAAATATAAATGGCAACCTTTTCTCTTAATATTTCCTTTAAGAGCCTTAAGGATGTAATTGGCTCATTTTTTTCAAATATTTCTACGAGTAATGCTCATTTTAAATCTGGCAAACTGAGCCAGCCACAGAATCTTTTCCTTTCAGCATCTGTGGTTTCAAGAACACTGAAAAATATCTGAAGAAAAAAACGAACTCAATGAAGCAGTTTTTGCTGTTGTTGAGCTCAACTCCATGAATGAGGCTGTCAGTACCCTGAATGAGCTTACATCAAAATAGGTTAAATATCAATTTGATCTGGGAAAGTCTTGCAGAGGAATCTGCTGGACAAAGAGAACTTTGTGTCTCTTCCACTTGGCTGCATCTTCATTCCTCAGTACAGTGGAGACATAGTCATGTTAGGGCGCATCCAGAGGAGGGCCACAAAAGTGATTCAAGAGATGGAACACCTCTCCTATGAGGACAGGCTGAGAGAGCTGGGGCTGTTCAGCCTGGAGTATAGAAGGCACTGAGTGGCCTTTGAACTTCTGAAGGGGAGCTACAGGAAAGGAGGGAACAGACTCTTTATCAGGGTCTGTTGTGACAGAACAAGGGGAAATGGTTTCAAGCTCGAAGAGAGTAGATTTAGATAAGGTAGAAGGAAAAAGTCTTTTACGGTGAGGGTGGAGAGGCGCTGAAACAGATTGCCCAGAGATGTGATGAATGCCCTGTCCCTGTGGACTTTCAAGGCAAGGCAGGATCAGGCCCTGGGCAACATGATATACTTATGCATGTCTCTGTTCATTGCAGGAGAGTTGGACTAGATGACCTTTAAAGGTCCCTTCCAGCTCTGAAGATTCTATGATTCTGTGATTAAAACTAGCAAATGAACAAACCCTGAAGTATCAACATGAGATAAAGGTAAGAACAGAAAATATGAAATGTTTTGCACTTTCAGTAAATGTGTTTATTTAAACATTTCTTGTTGTTGTCCTTATTTTTTTAAATGAGGACACTTTACATGCTGTCTTTTATACTTATGGAAGAAGAAGAACAGAGAAAGGACAATGAAACTTAGAAAGCCTTTCGAGTGACTTAAATTTTTAGTTCTATGGGATATTTTTGAAAGCACATAAAATCTTTGTGATAAAAGTAAATGGTGTAAAAGTTTTCCTTAAAATGATGTAACCACTACCACATAGGAGTCAAGTACCCTTGTGTTAGTGTTGAGTAGTCCAAAGAGGAAAGGTCTGTCTGCTGCGCCCAAATGACTTCCTCTTCAATAAAAATCTGTGCAACCTCAGAGTGTTTTCTTGGTAAATTTTCAACAAGCTTTCTAATGAGATGGAAATAAGGTTAGAAAACCTTATGTAAAACGCAAAGATATCTTCTTGTTGTGGTAGCTCTGCCATAGCTGCAGCTGTTTTCACAAATAACAAATTCTCTCCGGATTGCTTGTTGAGAAGAAAGGAATATGTCTTTACATTTTTTGTTTCTCTATTTAAATGTCATGTTTAGTGTCTCAGAGTTCTGGAAAAAAGATTTTTGGACACCAATTCTGTAGATAATTTTTTTGAGAGACTGATCACAATAAGCTGACAGAAAGTCATTAAGAACCTTGTGTAAAGCTCCTTTTCTTAGTAATCCAGCCTTCCCTGCAGAAGGTTTCTCTCTTAGCACCCTATGCTCAGAGAAATTCTTACAGCTCTGGACCCTGGAGTTTTTATTCTTCCTAAGAGAACTTCTGCTTTCATTGCTCCCACAAGCATCATCCTACCTGCAGTCCTGCTGCAGTCTGACTTACTGACTTCTGCTTTCTATTAATTTAGTCAATCCTTTCACCGACGTGTCAAGCAATGTTTCTTCTACTTCCACTGGATTGATTGCTTACTCTCTTTTACTTAAGGAGACTTCCTTGTTCAGTATAATAGATTACTACTCCTTTTTATCAGTTTTTCTATTTTTCTTAGCGAGTGGATTATTCTTCATTCGTTATTGCTAGCACTTGACCACTTTCTGCCTTTACAAATGAGCCTGTGAAAATACTGATCTTAATTTCTGCTATAAAACCAAAATAACTATAAAAAATCACTCAGGTAAAAAAAAATATCATCATTTTCTTCTCTTTGAAGAGAGATCAGGAGATAAGGCACTTAGTTTAATATGAAGCATTCCATTTAACTTGAAAAGCAAAATAAATGTGTCTTGATTTGTCAGCCTCCTAAAGAAGAGAGGGTTATAGTTCTTCCTTGTTCTAAAAGCTTAATGAGTCACAATGTGACACGTGCACAGGACCATGGTGAAGATAATTTTCTCTTGCACTGCAGCAAATGCTTTTAGATTTTGTGTGTATGTAAGTATGCATGTATACATGTCTATATCTATGTATGCAAATATACATAGATACAGACATATGAACTTACTTACAATACAATATATGCCATTTCATGCTTAGTCATGTGAAAGCAGAGTAGGAAGGTTCAGAGCACTTCTCTTGTCAGAGCAGAATCTCTGTCAACTCAGGAATGTCACCCAAAGCCTTTCCAATTTGGGAAAATCCTTTGTAAAAGTGGAAGAGCCATTCTTCTGCTTTATAATGTCAGTAAAAAAGAATTTCAAATAATGTCATGTATTGAACTGAATTTGTTTGCCAGCCCTAAGCCCAATACTGCTGCATTGAAGCATATCCTCAGCTACTTAAGGAAGAAGTACGAAGAGCTGCCATATTCATTTATTTATTTATTTATTATTGAACCTTTTTCATATTTCCTATTGTTTATTTTGGGAATCTTTGCTAACCAGTCTTATGCACTCCATATGTCCTCACCCACTGAACTCCCACCCTTCCACCCTTTCTCCTGATTGTAGCTATTCCTGTCTGAGTTTTAAGGGTCTTTTCTGATGGTTAAATCTTAGGTCCACCATTTTATCCATCCGTGTTGTCCATGCTGTTTCTGACTTTGAAGTATCACTCCTCTCAATTTTCCTATTGTTTTGTTTTCAGTGGTTTCTTCCTCCCTCTGTCTTTAAAACTTGGAGAGTTCTTCCTTAACTGCTCATTTTACCTTCTTCTAAAATGATTTCATGAAACATGGAAATGATTGCTTATTTTTTAACGTACGAAATGCAGAATGATTTGTTTAACTATGAAGATTCTTATGTACACTGATACTAGAAAATGAGTCATTAGTTTAGCTATTATTATACTATTCCTTCAATGCTTTTTTTTTTCTCTTTAGATATGGAATCCTTAGTTTTGTGTGTATAAATATTGTAAGTGCGTCTCATGTAGTGAGAACCAGCACAATTGCATTTGTAGTTTGTAGCCATTGAACCTTTCTAGCTCAGCTCAGTTTACCTCTGTTGTTAGATGAAACCATTGAGTAGACTGAGAAATACAAAAAACAGAGTTTGCACTAATATCTACAAATGTCACTCAACTTACAATACTCCTGTAAATATGTGTTCATATAACTTTGGTGACAAATTGTTCTAAAAAAAAGGTACTTCTTAACATGCGGTAATTTGCTGACTAACAGGTGAATTTATGGAGAAATTTGACTAAATTGTTATCTCTCTGGAGAATAAACTGTCTTTTGTTATTTTAGATATGCAAACACCATGAAAACAATATTTCCTCGAAATGAGATTACTACACTGTTGCAGGACACAGTCATGCCTTTGAGGCACTGAATTACAGTGGGAGCACTGCAAGGTTACCAGAGGTACCTAATAAATTTCCTGGAAAATCAAACTGGATCTGTTTGCTCTGAGGATGGTACTCTGAGACCTGAAAGATCTGGGTTCAATTTCTGTCTCTGCTACATTTACTATAGTCAAATATTGAGGGGCAGCCACTGATAGTGCTTTCTGGTGAAAGCGGCCGGACCTGAGGGAATGGCATGGAGCCGCATCAGGAGAGTGCGAGGTTGGGTGTTAGGAAAAGGTTCTTCAGCAGAGGTCTGTGAGTGTGGGACAGGTTAGCAGTGGCCAAGGCCCCAAGTGCTGGAGTTCAAGGAATGTTTAGACAACACTATGTTATGAACATTTGTTGTACTTTACATCAGAAATTTTATATTATGCAGTAGTCAAAAAATTCCTAGGACTAGTATTTGTCCAAAAATTGCCAATGAGACATGAAATCTTCCTGTGCAGAATTTCAAGCTTCCTGCTTCAAAGATGTAAAAAATGCCAGATAACTGAAAAGATGAATTTGAACACATCTTGACAGTGGCATTAACAGTTTTGATCAGAAAATTACTAGTAGCATGCCAACACCATGTTGGTGTTTTCAACGAGACTTAGCAGCTTTGCTGAGAATACTCCCCACGTTGCCTTCTAGAAGTTGCTTCAAAATATTCATTTTTTAAAATGTGTGGATTTTGCTTTTGTATTTCCTAGAGAAAATAGATTAAGAAAACACAATAGGAAGAAAATTCATAGTTACTGTTCTTAATTCCTTGTTTTCTGTAAAAATTATTCTCGGTGCTATTACATAAAAAACCTTGTGAAATAATATCTCCTATTTAATTTAATCACTTAGTAGAAGAATAAATTCTTCCAAACTATCAGTCTCTAGACCTTGAAAGTTACAGTTCTGCATATAATTCTTAACACGCCATTTGTGAATATAATGTCATAGCGCCTTTTATTCACATTAAATGACAAGATTAACATCTATCAGCTACTATTCTTTCTTCTTTTTCCCTTAACTTTAATGTGTCTCTGAAACTGTTTAATTGAGATCAGTGGGAACAATGGCAGAAAGAGGTGTGATTCAATACAATGTGAGAACTGGAGTTGATATAATAAAGGATAATGAGACAATTAACTTCTCTGCCCACCTGTGCACCAGAGAGTAAAAAGTATTAAAGAGCTCTTGCTTCTACCTCTTCTGAGGCCGCTAATCAAACTGTATAGAACCAAACACAGTAAAAGCAAGCTGACAACAATGCAGTGTGAGATCCTTTCTCTGCAGCAGCCTGGCTTCTGTTCAACACATAATTTGGCCATATTCTCTGGGGCGAAAGACGGGAAAAATCTCTGTATTTTCTTAGGAAAAAGAACAAAGACCTTGACCTTATGCTGTTTAGGCTTTCCAGCATTCCTGTAGTGCTGATCTGTGCACTGTAAGAGCATTGGCCAGGACAATATTCTATGCCATGCTTAGCTTTTTTGTGTTATAAATATATTTCTCTGTTTTTATGTTTCTTGCTGCTTACTCTTTTTTTTTAAGAAAAAATAATAATAACAAAAAAATCGGTTGTTATCAAGGTTTTACGAGAGCTGTGCTGTAGTATCAGAAGAAATGTTAGTTTCTGGTTATAAAAATTGAATACATATGATATAAATACACTTATGTTTTGCAACTATAATTTTGTAGGAAATATCAATTACGTATTCACAGATGAAAGGAATGAAGTATAGTAATGAGTCTGGAGTGAGGTGCTATTAGAGGTAAGAAGGGTAGAATTTTCTCCTTGGCACTTGCTCAAAATAATTTCTTTAAAACTTCACATGATATTTGTCAGAGTGTTTACTACTAGTAAACTAAGGCAATATTTTTTCTCCCAATAGTCACTGAATTTTAACATGAAACACTACTGTGTCAAAAAGCCTCCTTGCTGAGGAAAGCTGCTTTCATTTAGGTCCCGAGTAGAGGCATCCACACTAGTCCAGAGCCACTGCCTGGCACAGAGCAGGAGCAGTACCACTGCATTGACTGCAAAGGCTGTACTGAGAGCACAGTGTGCAGCTTGTCCTGTTGCAGGGGACCTCGTCCACATTATGTATCCTAGAATGCAGTCATAAAAATACAACTGTTAAGATCAAGTCCTTGTCAACTAAGGCATCACCTTCTGTACACAACAGTAGCAAATCAGACATAAAAAGTGTCTTGGGCATTCAGATATGCCCTAGCTATCTTTCTGAGCAATCTAAGTCCAACAGACAGAATTTCTTTAATACTAAACAAGTGTTTAGCTAGTGCCTTCGTACTTGGAGATAAACAAATCACATATTTTTTAGTCTTCCAGCAGATCACATCCAGTTTAGTAAAATTTTTTGGAGCAGATTCTCTAGCTTGGGCCATAGACAAATCACAGAGAAACTTACACTTTGCTACAGCACCTGCTTTAAATAGTGTCTTGTATACTTCAGTATAACTGTCTACAATTTTGAATCAAAGTCTGAAATGTAACACTTAAAATATTTTAATGTTATTGAGACATCTAACTACAGACATAGGAAACAAATAAGATAAAATTAAAATTACAAATCAGTCTGTCTTCCATAAGCCCTGATGATCTGTTCCTTGTAGTTTTGCAAATGAAGATCCTATTGAACTTGAATGCATGTAATTGTAGGATGAGTGTGTCCTAAATTATATAGGTATAGTAAACAAGAGAGGCAAGTGTGCCTGGTGGATGCTGCTCTTTTTCAATAGTAAAAATTACTTATTTTAACAGATATTTGTACCAATTTTAGGCCACCTTGAGTGGGCTCTGTGCAATTAATGCATTGGAGTGTACAAGTCAGAAAGTGAGTTATTGTGTTCTCGCTGCTGATCTGTGAAAAATTGTATCGAGTACTTAGATTAGCTCTCTTACCTAGCAGTCTACTTGAAGTCCTAAACTCACCTTTTCTGCACTTCTAATTCATTATAATGACTTAATCCATCTACTTGAGGTTTGAATAAATGAGCTACTCAAGCATCTATTTTGGGCCCATTTCATTTATTATTTATAGATTCCCCATTGAACATGTTATAAGCATAGTATTTTCCAGTTCCATTTCTTTAAATTAATGAAAATGTGGTTGTTCCAACTTATTTTTACCATTAGAAAAATGTTTTCCAAAGTATAATACAGTAGAAAATGTCATTCCTTTTCAATGAAACATTTCTCAGAGGGTAACATTCATTTTATCCACCCAAAAGAATATGTAATAGGACTTTTCAAAGTTTTGACAGTTTGGGAATTTATCCACAGTACATTATAAATGTCATTGTGCTCTGTGAATAACATCCCAGCATGTTCACCTTTAATTATAACCTTCACTTGGAGAAAGAAATAGCATCAATCCACAATGGGAGCAATGATTCTAGAAAGGATTCCAGAATATCTTTTTTTTTATGAGGCTTTCAATTTATTTGCTTTTATGCAGACACCCTCTAAACTAAAATGTTTATATGGAGGATTATCCTGTGAGAAGATATGAAAACCTCCACAGTATCAACACTAAGACATAAAATCTCCAAAACAAATTTGATTTTCTGTATGCTAAAGAATCTGAGTTCACTTCTGTTCAGAGTAATTGAACAAGATGATGAAACAAAAGTCAAGATTTCTCATGGAATTACATGCAGAATGAGGAAGGAACCTCTTTATCATACAGGTACGTGTGAGAAGAACATTCTCATAAAAGGTGCAATAAACATATAAACATAAACAGCTACAGCTGTTCAGAGAAACCTCAACATTTCTAATAGACTGATTAAATTTCAAATTAATTATATATATTTAAGATGCTTCTTTTAATAGTTACTTACATATATACAAGGGTTGCTCTGAAAGTAATGCCTCCTATTTTATGATGTTTGTCTATGACATCAAAGGCAGATGGTGGTGGTATGGCAGTAGAAGCTGAACCTTCCCACCAGTATTCCATTATATGTTGTTGCCATGCCACAGGTGGGACCAGAGGGACAGTCTGACAAAATGGTGTCTGACATGGAAATGCATCTGAAGCAAAATTGTGGAACTGAATTCCTCCATGTGGAAATAATTGCACCCATTGACACTCATCAACAGTTGCTGAATGTTTATGGAGACCAAAGAGTGGATGTGAGCACGGTGAGGTGGTGGTGGTGCATTACAGTAGTTGTGACAGCGGATCACCTCTGCTGCTGCAGATTTTTATGAAAGCAGCATGCAGTTTCTTGCTCATTGTTGGTGAAAATGCACAGCTAGTAGAGGAGATAATGTAAAAAAATAGCATTTTGCAATTGAGAGTTTGCTCTAACAAACAGTGTTGTGCTCTTTCTATCTGTTGTATCTTCGTGGGAAATAAATAAGAGTCATTACTTTCAGAGTGACCTACATATATAGGCATAGAAATACACGTTCCTCCTTTATTGAGGTACTGAAGTGTGCCTTTGTCGGTTAAATTCACAGTTATGTCCAGTAGCAGTTTAACTGTTGTGTGAGGTTGAGAGTGTAAACCTGGCTGCTGTGTAATATGCCAAAAAGATGACTGGAAAGAAAGAAAGACATTGATAGCACTGTTGGGAAAATGGTTCCATGGACCACTTGGTTAGTGATTAAAAAAGACTAATGATTCTCAGTTTCAACTGCCATTCCTTCAGGAGAAAATGAAGGAAGATATCAACATTGCAACATCTATTTTTCATCAACAGTTGCTCATTTATATAAGTAATGAATATAGAATAATCACTTAATATAATCTCCAGAAGCATCTTTCTACTTCCAACAGCGTAGACTAACATAATTTTCAGTTCTTACAGTAAAGAATCTGCACCGATAATGTCTCATTTATAACTACAATACTGGTGATCTAGACCTTAGTGCAATGATCATTCAGTGACCACTTTCTTTTTCAACATCTCAAATTTGGATTCATATTTGGATCTCTAAGAGCTGTCTCCTTGTGCTCTAGCTGCTTTCTCAGAAAAGTCAACAAGATTTATTACTGACTTCAGAAGCCAAGAGCTGGCTTTTACTTCATGCAAAGCTGTGTATGCAATTTCAGTATTCTTTCTTATGATCGTTCTGTGAATTTTAAGCAATTGAAGCTTCTGATCTGAGAAAGAAATATTATTAGGGAATAAAATCTGGGGATTTCAAACAGCTGAGTAAAAATATATAGAATGCTGAGTGCAGAGGGGATAATTTACTTATTTGAAGTAGTATAATTTATTTCACATATTCCAAAATTTGCAAAAGGAGAATGTAAAGGATTATGTCTACAATTGCAGCTACAGCAGATCAATACTCCAGTCCTCTTTTCTCTGGGGGATGAATGCCTGTTAGGAGCTCTGTAGCTGACTGTCAAATGACCCTTTTGTCTGGGACAAAGGATATAAGCTAATAGGAAAGAAATCTGCCGTTCCTGGCATATTTCTACCTTCTTTAAATGTGTTTCTTACCTTAAGACCTATTGATCTTCAATGTGAGCTGAAATATGGGAACCCACTGACTCCATGAATTAGCCTAACTGCACAATACCTGAATCTGAGAATAATAGAAGTGCTATTGAAGCTGCAAAATTCACACTGAAAGTATTTAGACAAAACAAATATTGAAGGAAGAAATCTTTGCAAAAGCTTTGTTTGTTTGTTTGTTGTTTTTTTATCATGTAAGTTAATAATTTTTTTTAGAGGAAAAAAATCATCCAGATCTAAAAGGTACATAATATTCTTATCCAAAGAGCCATATGATACCGAGCAGTACATGATATCAGAATGACCTGTCAAGAGAAAGAATGCAAATGGGTTATGGCAGTAGTATGAGACTAAAGTACTGTGAGTTCTGGAGAAAAATATGAGCTTTCAATTGTTTTCTGTTGCTAAATCAACATTTTCTGTAGAATGAAAAAAACCAAACATTTTCTGAGTCATTCTAACAGGAATGTTTACTCTAACAAAGTTACTGAACGATCTGAAAATGAAAAGCCAGGAACTTTCCTTGAGATTAGTTGAGAATATGAAGGATAAAAAGAAATTGTCCTGGGACTACTTCAAATATAAGCTGTCACCATCACAATGATGAGAGTTACTTTCCCACTTCTGAAGGTTATACAAATGTAACAGATGTGCTTTCATTTTACTTTATTATAGGAAAAGGCCAACCTAACTTATCCTTCTGGGACCAAGACATTCATTCTTATTCCTTCTGGTTAAGTTATTACATTCAGCTGAAAGGAAGAGTAAAGAAATGCATGGTGATAGCAGTGAATATCTTGTGATAGCAGTGAATACCTTTTGTCTATTGACACAACAGAAGGGAGGGACTCCACCCAGAGGGACCTGGACATGCTGGAAAAGCAGGTATATGAGAATCTAATGAGGTTTGACAAGGCCAAGTTCAAGGTGTTGCACTTGGGTCATGGCAATCCCATATCTGAGTAAAGGCCGGGAGAAGAACTAATTGCAAGCAGCCCTGAAGATAAGGACTTGGGGCTCCTGATGGATGAGAAGCTGGCATGAGCCAGCAGTGTGTGCTTGCAGTCCAGAAGGCCAACTGTATCTTGGGCTGCATTTAAATGGGGGTGGCAAGCAGGGAGAGGGAGGGGATTGTCCCCTTCTACTCTGTCCTTGTGAGGCCCATCTGAAGTACTGTATCCAAGCCTAGGACCCCCAATACAGGAGGGATGTAGAGCTGTTGGAGTGGGTAGAGGAGGGCCACAAAGATGATCAGAGGGCTGGAGCACCTCTCCTATGAAGAAAGGTTGAAGAGGTTGGACTTGTTTAGCTTGTAGACAAGAAGACTCTGGGAAGACCTCATTGTGGCCTTCCAGTACATGAAGGGAGCTTAGAAACAGGAGAGGGACTGACTTTTTACATGGTCTGATAGCAAAAGGGCAAGGGGGAATGGCTTTAAACTAAAAGAGGGAAGATTTAAGCTTAATGTTAAGAATTGTTTTTACTCAGGGTGGTGAGGCACTGGAATAGGCTGTCTATACAGACTGTGAATGCCCTGCCTCTGGAGGCATTCAAGGCCACGATGGATGGGGCCCTGGGCAGCCTGATCTAGTGGGTGGCAACCCTGCCTATGGCAGGGAGTGAGAACTAGATGAACTTTAATTTCTCCTCCAAAATAAGCCCTTCTATGAGTATATGTTTCTATGATCTTTGGGGATTCTTTTTCAATCAGTTTTGTAGGCTGTTAATACTGTTAATAAGATGAGACAGTTAGTATTTGAGTTGGATTGCTTAGTCTTTACTGAGCATGTAAATTGCATTGTTGAGTTCCATTCTGTTACTGCCCTGTAGTGTAAATATCCATGATAATAACTGCAAATTTCAGATTATGATTAGTACTATAAGTGATTGAAACACTGATTCTGCAAGCATTCCTGCTGTCTCTCATTTCCTAAAACACTCACAGTAAGGAAACAACAAGAAAGACAACAGTAGATGTCTTGTGGATTTGTGTACAACTTGCAATTTTAGTATCTGTGGAATCTAATTGCAGTGCTCTTTTCTTTGCTGACAGTGTTTTTTTTTATCAAGCCAATGTGGTTGAATTAATAGCGACAGGCATGGTAGAGCCCTGAGGACCTGAAACTGATGCCAGCTTGTATCAGCAGTGCTACCTGTGAGGAAAGTTTACTAACAAACATAACAATGAAGAAAAGGAGAGCAAAATGAAGAAAATTGTCTAAGACAAAGAACTCTATGAATACATCCTTGTGAAGCTAAAAATAATCAGCAAAGAGCTGTGGAAAGTTCTTCTTAGCATCAGATTAGTTACAGAAGATTTTCATATTTATGTTAGGCTGGGTACACGTTATTTTTTTTTTTTTAACAACGCTGTATCACAAAATATTGTCTTTTAGGTATTGTAACTGTGTTGTAACTGTGTGAAATAGCCTAGGCAAAGAGACCAGCAGCTCGGGGAACTTTTGAATCGTTATTAGTATATACTGAAATTGCTAGAAAACAATAACAAATTTATGGAGTCTGGAGATTTGCATATGCCTGGAAAGTCTCACTTCAACCTGGATTCTAATGAGGAAACAGTGATAAGGAAATCATGGGTTGTTTTTTCCTATTCTTCCCCCCTAGTCCAAACAGCTAAGCATCATTATGCAACAAAATATATCTGAAAAGAAAATCAGGTTTCAACCAGTCCTATGAAGAGCAAAGTAAATTACATCTATCAAGTTAGAGAACAAACTAGAATTAGGAAAGGATCTGTATATAAATAAAAAAAGCTGAGAAAGGGACACCTGTAATTATTGCTGTAGAAGTCAAAATATAAATGAAGAATTCCTACAGTACTTGCCCTTCAGGTATCAGGCTATACCTGCAGTGTTACAAAAGGCTGCATCTATCCTTTGTCTGCATTAGGAAGGATTTATATTTTATACAACACATCCAAGTGTCAGTTTTAAATTTAAATTTTAAAATGTCTGCTTTTTCTCTTTATTTGACAAGTAAAGGAAATCATTACACATATAACAAATGTTCTCATTTTCCCTCACTTGTTATTGTAACTATCTCCCTTCAGCAAATTCCTGGCAATTTATCTTTGAATGATGAATGATAATTAGGGTTTAGCCATAATGCTAAAAAAACAACAAAAACACAGTGAAAGCAGAACGATAGCCAGGAGCCCATCATTGTACAGTTGCATGATTTACAGACACATCTATGCTGTTAAGTAAAAAAGGTTAAATAGCAAGCACAAGCATCTATGATTCATAGTAATTAGGTCATCCTCTGTCTCTGACTCAGATTGTTGCAACCAGCTCTCTTCATCATGAGAGACAGTCCAAAGAAATGTGATTATAAGTTAGACCTTATACTTAGCCTAATGTCTATGAACCTAGGAATGTCTGCATGTTGACCTGAAAAGGAGCTGAGAAAGCATAGCAAGCCTGCTTTTGAAAGTCCACTAGATGCAATTATATCCTACATCCTTTAGCTGAGGGACTGAGGCATGGCTGTTCTGCAGAATGAATAGGGATATACTTTCGGGATGGAGATGGGGAAAAGGAGGAGACAGCAACAGCATCATTGGAGAGCTTTAGAACTCTACATTTCCAGAACTGCTGTTACTAAAATCTAATCAGAGGCGTGTCTTAGAGTATATCTGAAAAATGTGTAGGTTTCAGAGGAGTTCACGATGTTCTATGAACAGTTATTACTGAGAGACAAAACACACTGTCCTTCATTTTGATTGTATTGCATCACTCAAAATTTAAGATCCAGTTCATGTTTTACCATGAATTGGTGTGGTTAAGGAATGTCTAAATTCTAGCCAAAAAGTCAGCCAAGAACCAAAATATCATCTGTTTTCAGAAGTCGCATGACATTTTGTGTGTGAATATAGTTGATATTTTACAGAGAATTTTCCAAGTGCTGTGCAATGATCCAAGAGTATTTGTGAAATAATTGGCAATAACTTTTTAAAAACCTACTTTGTGCTCTCACCTTTAATCCAAGACCCTTTCTAGAAGGTATATATTGTGAATTCATGTCAGAACAGAGTGAAGAATTTCTATAAGGCTCTGTTTTCTATGATTTTTCCTGTTCTTTTGACTTGTATTAGCATAGTTGATATAGCTGCATTACTTCTCACACTGGAGACATTGTCAGAATATTAATTAATTGTTAGATTTTCATATAACTTATTACATTCTTGACATACGCTATTAAACTTACAAATGCTGCGACTTTAATAGTATCCAAATCTAAATGTGAATAAAGGCAGTTTACATATTTAGTTATGTCAGGTTTTCACTCAAGTGAAGCCAGTATATGGGATTCATCTTGTCACTAAAGACCTGAGACATGACAGTGTCTGACATTACAGGGAAAGCCACAAAATGGTAATCTGAATATAAACAGCCACAAAAAATGCTGTCCTCACTTACGTAGGATCCAATATGTTCTGTTTACTGAAATTGAGCCACTCAGCATTTGATGAGTGAGAGCAAGGCCCAGTTTGGTAGTATGTGTAAACTCAGTGCTGTTTTTTCTTTTTTTGTCTTTTTTCTTTTTTTGTCTTTTTTTTAGAAGAAAACCTACCTGAACTTATATCTGTAATTGTTTTCTTCCCAAAACTGCTCTTAAGAAATTGAGGGGTCATGGCCAAATGCTTTCCTATATGCAAAAAATACACATCAAAACTAGCATTTGCATAGTCATCCTATGTGTCAACCAAAGGAATGAGGTTGTAGCTGAGTCTACCATGCTTTCTCCTCCATTTCAGGATTTCCAGAGGACATTAAGCCAAAGCAGCCTGGTGGTTTCTGTATGACAGCATCTCTGTGCAACTCAATGCATAGAAGCAAACTTCCTAGAAAAAAATGAATGTTCCAAATTTCTAGAAAGAAAGGCTTGATGGAAAAACTAATAAGAAAGTAGTCAGTAAATGGATAAGGCTTTAGTGGACTGTGAATACCCACCAGATATCAATTAAGAAAATACCTGCTGCTGCTAAACTTCTGCTGTTACTCAACTCAGTCAGGTCAGTTTTGAAGGGAAGAGGATTCAGGTGTAGAACAGCAGGATAAATAAATGTGCACTGACCTTATCCTAAAAATACAAACTGCTATTCTTGTCTGTAGTATTTCATTTCTCTCCTACTGAGCACTTGCAAGCATGTATCTTTGCAGTCATTCTGCTCATGACCGTAGCTCTTCCCGAGTGTAGGAGAAAAACCTAGCATATCTTCAACAAATAGATGAAATATAAACACATGATAAGACCATCATTTGAGTGACTTTACCTTTTTTCCACTGAAAGCATTTCTTAGTTTCCACTGTGAAAAAAGCCTGCCCTCCCCATTCTCCTTTTCTTAGTGATTGATGCCTTTTGTGGTCCCCTGTTGATTGTACTCAGGGTTACATGTTTTTTTCTCACACATATGCCTAGCCAAACAACAGATTTCCATGCTCTGAAGTGGGTGCCAATTTATACAGGGTGAAATACAGTATGCCCTGACGAGATTATATCCCAGTTATCTCAGCTAACACCTTTTGCATTGTTGTGTACTACCACATGACAGAAAAGCTCTCTTTTCATGTGTCAAAGTGGGAATTTCAAGGCTCAGGAAAGAGAATGTTAAAAATGATGGGTGAAGCCCAATGTTCTCTCTTTATTAGTGTTGCACTAAGTGAAATTTTGAGGTCTTTTGCTTCCGAGTAAGCAGTGAGAGGTTATTACCTAATAGTCTGGTTATGCAAACTGTATGGAGGTGCATAGTGTTGAATGCTTTAAAAATGTTTTTCCTCCAGAGTCAGAAACACTGAACAACTATACTTTCACCTCTTTTCATCACGTTCTATTTCATACATTGCTTCAATTAATCTCTGGATTTTCATGGGTTAGCATTTATTGCTATGGCACTGACTTCTTTGTAGTTTACCTCCTTCTACAGCAGCGGTGGCAGGCACAACACAGTGGTTTCTTCTTGGCATCAATTCAAAAGAAGCTCAAAAACAAACAAACAAAAGAAAATAATACTAGTTCTGTGACTGAAGTCAGGAGATTAAGGGAGACTGGACAACTCGTCTCTGAAGAAACTTCAGGGAGCTTTATTTTTGGCAGGTAAGACTCACTAACTGTGCTTTCAAAATATACCTTTTAAATCCCAGAACATATGAATCACTCCTCCTGTCTGGCTTATAGCAAAAGGCTAGGGAGGAATAGTTTATGAAACATCAAAAAAAAAGAGAAAGAAAATAACATATGGTTAGTGCATTTACTAAAACAGCAGCATGCAGAGCATTTCTCCAGTAGCATACAGCTTTGTAACTTCTTGGATGCTGTGATTTCTTCTTCAGGAACTTAATGGGAGAAAAAAAACACAGAAGGAAAAAAAAGGATGGAAAAAAACTGAAAAGCTCTGCTTTTATTCAGCTGTGATTTATTGCATTTGCTAAGTACTGTTCTTCCCTGGCAGTGTGTGGCAGCAGTGTTGTGGTCTCTCAAAGAAGTGATGTTAAAGCTTATTTCTTTTTTCCTTGACTTTAAAAATATTAGATCAGGTTTTGTATGATTGTTTTCTTGTTTCCATTCAGTTCTTCAAGTACAGACACAACTCTACAGTGATTTTTAAAATTATTTGTGTCAACTTATGCTTTTAGTTTTTTCAAAATGCCATAATTTCTTCACTGAATATTAGCAGGAGAGATCCTATTGAGTATCCTAAGGCTTTTAATGTTAAATTAAATGCTTGGTCTTAGATCTTTGTGTTAGATTAGCCACAGACTGAAGTGAGTAAGAGAGATATTAACTTAAGCAGAAGAATCATGTTTTACTTCCCCCTTCTCTGTTATGAAAATAAGATTTAAATTTAAGTTTTAATATAGCCATGTATGAATTTTGATCTTGGAATTATTTATTGTGGTATAGCTAGAGCTTGACTGGCATCCTTGAGATTACCAAGGCTGTTCTGATATCTAGATGCAGCCTTCTTTTTTAGTTTTCAGAAAATAAAAGTTAAACCTTAAGGTATCTATGATACAGAAATTTTAGTGGCTGACTTTAATCTGAAAGCATCCTCCATGTTTTCTTTTCACCAGTTTTGTTTTCTCCATAAATGGAACACATCAATATTCTTCATGTCTCGAGCATTTCACTTTTGCTGAGCCTGAGATTTATTGAATTACATTTTTCATAATAAATTATTCATTAATTTCCTAGCCTTCCTCATCAAAAACACAGAAGGAAAATTTTGAGTCTTCTGAAGGAGATGTGGAGAGTTTAGCACACAAGATATATCTTACCTGCACGGTACAGGTTCTTATGTGATTAGAAAAGTCCTTTCATGCACACAAGTAACAAATGCATGATGCAGACCTGCCTCAGATGGGGAGCAAGAAGATTGTTTTGTTAAACTCCAGCATTCTGGTCTTCTAGATGTGAAGAGTGGATATTCATAGAATCTGCAGTGTGAGCTAAAGAAAAAAAAATAAAGCTCATGTATGGAGAGCATGAAGGGAGTGAGTAGGCTTTCAGAAATGGTTGCTAGCGGCTGCAGGGGGACCATACAACCAGACAGATACTGCAGCTTGTGTAGCATATCCTATGGAAGTCACATTCGTGGTTGCCAGGCTGGGACAAGGACATAGCACTAACATCTTTTGGAGGATAGCAGCTGAATAGCACTTGGTGATCCACTAAAATGGGAAAAAGAGGAAACGACAGAATGAACTGGAAGAAATACCTCTCTTTAAATTTTAATGGAATTCAACGAGAAAAGCCTTTGCATCTATGGGTTTTCCTAGGCATTTAAATGTTTCCATTAGATTCTACAGTTACTAGACTAAGGGAGTCTGGATTTTGGAGTCTCTCTTTCAGTTACCCCTCTTGGCAACTGTGGTGGAGACAGGAGGGAACACTGCAAAGGACATCTAAAGAGAATCTCTACTAAATTTGAGATCAGTTTATTATTTCTTTCTGAGTAATGTTAACTTCTTCGTATCGGCTAGAAAGGCCCTCAGAAGGTCATTCATTTCACCCTTTTATGACGCCTACTTCTTTCCCTCCAGACACTTGTTTGAGCTTATCCTAATGTCTAATATATCTAATTATATATGCCCTAATTATTCTAATATCTCTATATTATATAAGTTGGATTTGCCTGGCAATTTCCCTTGGAATTTCTAAGCCAAGTGATCACATTTACTAGAATCATAAATAAATCTGTATTTAGCCCCCCCCCCCCCCCGCCAAAAAAAAAAGTGACACATATCATCTGGCATCCAACACACTCAAAGAAAGATTTTACAGAGCTGCAGAGGCATTCAGAAAACTACACGCTGACTCCTGACCATATGCTGCTCTCTGATTCTAATCATATTGCACATCTTTGGTATAAGGCACACAGAAATGCTACAGTTTGCTGTTTCTGAAGATCTAACCAAAAAGAGTAAGTTAATGTTCCAGCATACACTAAATAAAAGAAAGTATTGGATTATCTGGTGTCACAAGAGAAAAGCACTGTTTTGGCTTACAGAATCTGTCCTGGCTTGAAACAAATACACTTATCCTCAGTTTGTTCATTCACCTTGTGAACTGTAAGAACTGACTTATGGTTTGCTTATTCCACTAGAAAGAAGCTGAACTCCACAAATACCTATTCTCTGACAAAAGGCTGATCTGACTTGCGTCAAGTTCAGTGCCCAGTGACGTTGCAGTGATTTATTCTTTTTTTCAGGTCTGACAGTCCCATCAATCATAACTAAACTGTCTAGGATGACTGAGTGGCCACTTTCCAGAAAGCTTGCTTGAAATCCAGCTATGCTGTTATCGCTTTTGTTAGCACTTGTATTTCACTTATCTCTCTGATCTCCGCTTTCATAAATTTTGTTGGTTTTAGTACTACACAAAAATCTGAATAAGTCTGTTATGTAAAACTCATTGCTGCTCTGGTAACTGATATCTCTAGCTGCTAAAAGCACATACCAGTTAGTGTAGTTGTCAATAACAAAACCAAAAAACCTATTTTTATTGTGGTTGTGTGGGAGAGCTTGTGACATTTGAAGATGAAGACAATTAAAATTCACTAAAAATAAAAACAAATGCATATACATTTTTTATTTGTATGTGGTTTAAATGTTTCTGTTGGTTGAACATGCAGGTCTATGCGCAAGTTTAGAAAAAGAACAGAATATGTGAGTGTCCCAAGAAGAAAACTTTTTGTATCACTGTCTTTGGCTGCAACTGCACCAGCTGAATAACCTCTGCAAAATGTAAAGATGTCATGCTGTTAAATGGTCTGAGCTGTTACCAGAACTGGTCCAAATTTGTCCAACTGTACCACTCTTGTCTGAATGTGCTGCTTCTGCCTGGTTGGAGCAGTGGGGATCTCTGAGCAGACACTTGTTGGCTCTAAGCAGCTAATTTAATAAATAGAGAGCTAGAGCTAGCTCTAAGCTCTAATAAGAGCTAGCTTAGAGAGCTAGTAGTGGGTAGAAACGTTACCTTTACGGGCTCTGTACTCTTAAAAAATCTCCCAGGTTACAAGCACCAAAAAGCACAATATTTATCATGTCCATTTTTTCAGTGAAACAGCAAAGAAAAGTGGAGTTATAAATGGAAGAAAATATTAAGTTGCCTTGTGCTTTCTCTGTTCCAGCTGGACGGTTGTTCCAACAGTGCTGTGCAGCATGCTGGGTGGAGGAGGCTATTGCCTGATGTGACACCTGATCTTTGTGTGAGTAACAAGGGGATCAGCCAAGGCAGGCAAAAGGAAAGCTCACTCTTGGCCCAAGCGTTGTCACCTCAGCTTTAGGAGTCAGCCAAGAGGAGATTAATTCAAACGATGGTTGCTGCCTACGTATTCTGTGCTCAAAATGTCCTTCAGTTACTTGAAATTAGAACTGCATTACTGTAGTATATGCCTGGTCTGAGAAGTAAGTCTCCTCTGGAGGCCACCACAGTTGAGTATCTACACTCAGGTCCTTGTTTCATGCTACATGTCTGGCACATTCATGTATGGTATTGTCACAGTTTACTGCCTTCTCTTACAGAGGAAATGACTTCCAGCAATATAAGTGTTTTTGGAAACTAACCAATAATGATCTTCTTCTGTGTTGGTTTCTTTAAGCAAATATTTGTTAGGAATAGTTATGAATATGCAAAGATTCCTCAATTTCTATGTTAATATCACTTCTAAATGACAGCTTTATGCATGAAAAATGATTAACACCTCTTTGGAAATTGGATGTCAGCATAGGAATAAGAAAAAAAATACAATCTTTCTCAAATAAGTGTAAGGTCTTCAGGAGAGATCTTTAAATCTAATGTTAAAATGACAGCTAAATTAGGAGTCTAGGTAGATGTTAGAAATGTTGTGCTTTGTTCTCTTTATCTGATTTACATTCCTTTACCACAAAATGTCTCCTGAATTTTACAGCTCCTTCATGTCAAATATACTGATATTGAATTTGATGAAATTAATACATTTGAAGGAAGTATTTAAATAGGCTACTAACTATTTAAATCTACATGTGATTTTAGAAAGATAAATCTGGAAAACTTTAAAATTTCTCTTTGCATCAAGTAGGTCACTTCTAAAACTGGGGCAATGCTGCATTAGAAAATATTATGGAGATTATTCAAATAGTGTTAAAGGAGTTTAAATCAAATGATTGGGTAAAAAGTGTTAAAGAGAAAACAGCTGATAATCTAGTTTCTCAATAATTTCAAGATGTCTTGTAAATTAAATTGTGTTATAAAGTATGATTATTTTGAAAAGAGTAGGTAATTGTCCTAGTAAAACTGAAAAATTCACAGATTTTTCTGCTTCAAATATCTTACGTCGTGTAATTCTCAAGTTATTTTATTGCAGATGAGCATCTGTTACTGTTTGCTGGACAAAGAACATCTAAGCAATTCTGTCCCAGTAATTTTGTTATTTGCTAATTCAAATCTCAAGACAAATAATGCCAGTGTAAGATATGCAGAATATACCCCGTAAATAGAAGAGAGTATGGCCAAAAAACCCCACCAAAAACAAAGCACAATCCAAACATACTCTTAGCTGATTGCAGAGTGAGAACAGAATAAATTAATGACTGTCCTTGTCCCTGGAGCCCTTACTTGTGGCATGGGGTGGTAACTCTGCATGGTTTCCAAGTACAACTCAGCTGTGCACCTCTCGTTGTGACAAACCTCTGCCCTGTTGGGACAGGGTTAGTCTTGAGGAATATTTCCTTACTTCTTTCCAACCTTCATTGAAATTGGCAATCAGATCTTGTTATAAATAGATTTATCTCAATTTCTTTTGCCAGGTGTTATTCCAGGTTTCCCTGGGACCAGTAACACTACATGGGCTTTTGTAAGCCTAAGTTTAATTCATGCTGTTTTCTATTTTAAAGAGATCTTCAGTATGTAGCGGACCTTTTTTTATTTTTCTATTTTGTTTCAGCCTGTATTCTGACATCTTTATTTGTTTATTTTTTGACTCAGGAGTCTTACTCTGCTTCCTCGGTAACTTATCTACAATGTTATAAAATAATGTTGATGGCACAGGACCTCAGTTTGGAAGTTAATGTTTGGCACCTGAGAGGTACCTAAACTCAAGATCAGATCATTGTAGGATGAAAATCTTCTGAGGCAGTCAAGCATTAATCTCTTCTTCTCTTGGTGAGGGCTTCCATGATGAGGCTATCAAAGAAATAGATGTCACTTTCACCACTCCCTTCAGATGCAAATTTTGGAAGTGATAACTGGAACAGCAGTCTGTGATATATCAAATGTAAGTGTACATTGGATTGAGCTTCCAAAAAGGCTTTTGGTAATGGGATGTCTTGTTTCTGGATCCTGTTTAGGCAATGGGATTTAGGATGCTCTACCTATTAAGACAGATACTGTTGCAATGCATATACAGAATGAAATTTTATTATTTATTTCTGAAAAACATTGAGGCACTTCTGGATAATCAGCTAGTAATAGTTGAAAGGAGTGCTTTTCAGAGCAGATTTGTATTCAAATGTATGAATTCGAACCCACTCCCACTTTGAGTGATTTGTTATCTGAGTGAGCAGCAGGAAATCATGTAGATATTTCACTGCAGCATCCTGAAGAAACTCATAGTATTTTTTTTGTATCCATCTTGGCTTTACAGACATTCTACATCCCTATAAGTTTCTCCATCAGAACTACACGTGTCTCCCATTACGTTTCTACAGCAACCTGGGTCAGAGCTTTCTCTATATGAAAAAAAAGCTATAAGCCTCAGCTTCACAATGGTTATAATAATTGTCTTGACATCAATAGGTCATTGCTTGCTGCAGGCATTTCATGACAATCTCAAAGAGCACAATGTGAAGTCTTTATATTCTCTGTAATGCCTCATCTTCAGGGTCTGGTAAGACGATGGGTACTATGTGATGCCCTGGAAAGAAATACCTGATTTTGACCTTTTCATGGTTTTCATTAGGAATGAAGTAAACAAAAATATTTTTCTTCCCGTTTATTTAAAAATATATATAAAAATCTGTAAGTAAGTCTTTATAAAAGCAGAAATTTTGTTCAAAGGAAGACTTCTAAATCTGACAATTTTTAGTAACTTACCAGAAAGCAAGATGAGATACAGTGAACAGGAATTCTGAATTTTTATGAATGGCAATGGTACTGCTAAATTAAAATTTTTCAAGTTTTTCCTTTAGTTGGATCAAATGTGTTTAAATTTAGAAATTTGTAACCAATAATTGACAGATGCAACAATTTGAAAATAAGTCAAAGAAAACTGTAGCATTTGGCTCAGTGCTACCAGAAAGTCTGAATGTATACTTAGTCACATTAAGAAAATAGTTACAAGGACCTACAAAACTCATGTTGACATTTAGACTGAAAGCATGTAAGCATTTTTAGGCAAACAAATGAGTAAGCCTAGCTATGAACAGTAAAGCCTCCCACACTATCTCTAAATCAGTTACCAACTTGCCTAGTATATATCTGATGGGCAGCTAAATGGGATATTATAGAATCAGAAACGAACTCCTGAGTAAAAAATGGCTCCCCAAGGTGTCATTTTGATTAGTACCTATCTTTTAAGCTAGTTTGAGATTTTTTCCTCTGTTAGCTGATAAAGCACCAGAGAAAGAAGTCTTTGACTTAACCAGAAATCTTTGACTTGATTCTTAAAAAACTGAGGAACACTAGAATCAGGATATGTCTGCAGGGCTTAGGCTGAAGATAAGAAATTTTTGTGAAAAGCTACCACTATTTTATCAGAACTTAGCAAAAATTCATTTTGCCATGTTGAGTGATGAAATGTGTTGTCCTAACTTATATAAGGGACATGAGGGTCCCTTATATAAGGGACTATGAGGGACTAAACATGATGGTTCAACAGATTAATATCTGGCTCCGAGCCTGGTGTGCTCGACAGGGGTTCGGGTTTTTTGACCTCGGCTCAATTTTCATGAGATTGAGCCCTCTGGCAACCGATAGGAATAGCTTATCCCATCGGTGGAAAGGGGTTTTATGATGGGAACTGGGAAGGTTCATTGATAGGGCTTTAAACTAGGTATGACTGGGGGTGGGTGTGAAAGCTGGGTCATTAGTAAGGAGCCTGTATGTAACAAGCCAGTGCTTGTGGGAGGGGCTTGTGCTAGTAAGATCCCACAGTCTTGTGGGGTGAAGGAGAAGGACAACACACCTTTTTGTAGGAAGAACACAACGGTTGGTGTGAAGTTGGTGGCTATGGAAACACATGAACATGGTCAAGAGGGTATTAGGGCTTCTCCCGCTCATAAGGTGGCCCAGCTCGGGCGCATCTACACCAATGCACGCAGCATGGGTAACAAACAGGAGGAGCTAGAGGCCATTGTGCGGCTGGAAAACTATGATATAGTTGCCATCATGGAAACATGGTGGAATGACATGCACAGCTGGAATACTGTGATTGATGGCTACTGACTTTTCAAAAGAGATAGACAAGACAGGAAAGATGGTAGTGTAGCCCTCCATGTTAAGAAAAAATATGAATGTATGGAAATTAATGATGGTGATGATAGGGTCAAGAGCTTATGGGTTAGGATAAAAGTGAACGCCAATAAGACTGACATAATCGTGGGAGTCTGCTACAGGCCACCCAACCAGGATGAAGTGGTGGATAAGATACTTTATGGACAGTTGGGTGAGGTCTCGAGGTCTCTACCCCTTGTTCTCATGGGGGACTTCAACTTCCCAGACATCTGCTGGAATTATAATATGGCAGAAAGGGAACAGTCCCAGGGGTTCCTAGAGTGTGTCGGAGACAACTTCCTGACACAGCTGGTGAAGGAGCCAACAAGGGGAACAAAAATCCTGGACCTGCTGCTTGTTAACAGAGAAGGCCTTGTGGGGGATGTAAAGGTTGGAGGCCGTCTGGGGCAAAGTGATCATGAAATAATAGATTTCTCTATCTTTGTTGAACCTCGGAGGGGAATCAGCAAAACTGCAACCTTGGACTTCCGAAGGGCAGACTTTGGCCTCCTTCGGAGCATGGCTGAGAGAGTCCCCTGGGAGGTAGTTCTGGAGGGCACGGGAGCCCAGGACAGCTGGGAATACTTTAGGGAAGTTATTTTAATGGTGCAGGAGCTGGCCATCCCCAAGTCACGGAAAACGAGCTGTCGGGGTAGAAGACCGGTCTGGCTGAACAGAGACCTTAAACTGGAACTCAGGAACAAAAGGAAAGTTTATGGTCTTTGGAAGAGAGGGCAAGCAACTTATGAGGATTACAAGTACCTAGTGAAGCTGTGCAGGGAGAAAATTAGAAAAGCCAAAGCCCACCTAGAACTGAACTTGGCCACTAAGGTGAAGAACAGCAATAAACGTTTCTATAAATACATCAACAGTTAAAGGAGGGCTAGGGAGAATCTCCATCCCTTATTGGATGCTGAAGGCAAAACAGTGACCAAGGATCAGGATAAGGCTGAGGTACTTAATGCCTTCTTTGCCTCTTTAATAGTAAGACTTGTTGTGCCCTGGGCACACAGCCCCTGGAGCTGGCAGATGGGGATGGGGAGCAGAATAGGCCATGCACAATCCACAATGAGATGGTTTTTGACCTGCTCTGCAAGCTGGACACTCACAAGTCCATGGGCCAGATGGATTGCACCCTAGAGTGCTGAGGGAGTTGGTGGATGTGGTTGCCAGGCCTCTCTCCATCATCTTTCGGCAGTCCTAGCTAACAGCGAATGTCCTGGTTGACTGGAGACTAGCAAATGTGACTCCCATCTTCAAGAAGGGCCAGAAAGATGATCCTGGTAGCTACAGACCTATCAGTCTCACCTCGGTGCCAAGGAAGGTTATGGAATGGATAATCTCAGGATACATTGTGGATCAGTTAAAGGTCAACCAGGGGATCAGGCCCAGTCAGCATGGGTTTATGAATGGTAGATCCTGTTTGACAAACCTGATTTCATTCTATGACATGGTGATCTGGTTAGTGGATGAAGGCAAGGCTGTTGATGTGGTCTACCTGGACTTCAGTAAGTTTAGGCTGGATATCAGGAAAAACTTCTTTACAGAAAGGGTTGTTAAGCACTGGAACAGGCTCCCCAGGGAGGTGGTTGAGTCACCTTCCCTGAATGTGTTTAAAAGCCATTTGGATGTGGTGCTCGAGGACATGATTTAGCAGTGGGTTGTTAGAGTTAGGGTAGTATGGTTAGGTTGCAGTTGGACTTGATGATCTTGAAGGTCCTTTCCAACCTGAGCAATTCTATGATTCTATGATTCTATATAGGTCATGGAAAGCCATAAAGTAGAAACCTCACTTAACCGAGCTTGCTTCATCAGCCTAGGAAAAAACTTTACATGAAAAGAAATTCCAAAAATTTCAGAAGTTGAGATTCATATAAAATTTATGTCTGCTAAGTAGAGTAAAAATTTGAGGGGGCTCACAGCTGCAAAGAAGGAAGGCAAATAAATAATATGTCTGTAGAAGTTCATGGGACTTTTGCTTGCATGGAAGCCCAAAAGAGTCTATAGAAAATTGCCAGTACATTCAGAATAAAATATGAACTTTAGAAAAACAAAAGGATTTAGCAGGGTCACCTCCAGGAATGAAGAATAAGCAGAAAAAATTCAGTAGGTCATGGGATAGACTCCTATCATTACAATGAAATCATAATATAAATCTTTTGAGAGCCTGCAGTGGTAAACATTGTTAGATGTTTTGTTTATTTGTTTTTTGTTTGTTTTTGTGGTTTGTTTGTTTGTTTTCACTGAGGTAGCTATATTATAAACAGGCAGCATGAATTACTTTATTGAATATCCAAAGATTTTTTGAATGTCCTATAACTTCTTATGGGATTATCAGCCTTCTTGACATTTTCAGATGTGCCTTTGGTCACTAAAATGATACACAGGACACCATTGTGCTTCCTAAATGTTCTCAGTGCAGTGATTTCAACACAGTAGGTTGGTAACCAATTATGTGCTATTCTAAACATTTTATGTTTTTCATATTTTCAAAAAATGTCAGTAGGTAAATAGTGCTATGTGGTCAGTTTCTAACTCTCACATGTAATGATTTGAAAAGGAAGATGTTTAAGATCAACCTGGAATGGTTTGGATGTCCAAAAATGTAAAAATATCATGAGATTATGTACAATCTGTAACCAGTGGACGAGTAATTTGCAGTGAGAGTCATGAGACCTTCCGTTGTACAGACCTTTCGTTGATTTATCAGAGGAAAACTTTCTCCACTACTACTCTTTTATGATATAAAAAATCATTGCGGGTAGCAGTAAATAATTCTTAATTCCAGTTACCTTAATGAACTTACCAAAACTTAGTGGAACATCTGTAACAGCACTCAGCAGCACTTACAAAGAAATCTTGTGCAGTAGCAGCAAGTGGAAAAAGCAATATTTAGTCTGAAAAACTTTAACTCCAAACTGTCACTGCCAGCCCATTTTCAAAGGATAAAACTGCAGCCTGACAGAAGATGAATATTATATGGACCACTTTGGGATAAATCATTCATAAAAAAAATGGAGACTGTTTGGCAAGATTGGCAGAATCTTTCTGATTCAAATGTTAAATAGCAAAAGTTAGATTTTACGTGGGCTCATTCTTTTTCTTGAAAGACATTTGAGTAAGCAAAAACCTGTAGATCTCTCTCTTTTGGTCCCTTTGTTGAGGCAATGCCTACCACACACAAAGTGTCTATATAAGCAGGATAGGGGCAACTTTAATACCCTTCATAGTTCCCAGCAGCTGGATGGGATGCGCAGCTCTGCCAACAAGTCATTGTAAGCCCACCAGCACAGATGAGGTGGTGTCAGATCAGCAACCACTGCTCTTTGGAATGTGCTCACCATCAGCATTGCTGACAACATCTTCCAGCTCCACAGGTCTCCCTTCAGTTTTTGGATACCTTCCCAGTGCCTTTCTATTTAACCTCTGAACCCCTGAAATGCTGACAGTCTTCCATTGACTGGCTTACCTTTGCTTGCAGTTTTACTTTTCTTATCTCACTGGATTCCCATCCATATCTTTTCTTACAGCTTCCTCAGCAGGATAGAAGTTTTCTCAGATGTTTGTGCTGAGTTTACACCGTTATGCCATGTCAGTGCTTGGCTGTGGATCAGAGAACACTGATCATTCAGGAGGGAGGTTGCCAACCTGGCAGGTAGCAGGTAGGCAGTGTGCTCCCATTGCTTACTCTGTGTAGCTTTCTCACCTCTTGTCTTTCAACAAAACATAAATCCTTGCTGAGTTAATGATGTCATTTTCTCAGAATACTATGAGATAACACATTATCTGGCATATACATGGTAATATTTATCTAGAGGGGCTTTTCTTGTATTGTTACCCATTGGGACTATATCTTTAAAAGAAAAGTAATTAAAATAAAATATCCACATCATTTATTTCATTATAAGAGAAGCAAAACAAGTGTCAGAGTGTACAAGCATATGCCAATTTTCTGTTAACTGTCTTCGCGGATGTAGTAATTTGTTTTCCTCCAGTTTTAATTCCAGCATGGGATGTAAGGAGAAGGAATAACAGCCTCTTCTTTGCTTGCTGATTTCAGTGCCTGAAATGCTATCTCATCTCCACTAATCTAGCTTTCACAGCTGAACTTCCTGGCAAATAGAGAACTTCTTTTATTGCTTCTATATGCTGTTAGCAAAATCACTAACTTCTCTCGTTCTGTTCTCTCTCCCCATTACAGCAGGAAGTTGTATTATTTCTCTTTGAATTTTCCTGGTAAAATACAGAACAAATATAAATTTCATCATTATGGATCATCATGATGCTGCATAGCTGCAAAAAGTATACACCTACAATGATGTGACAAGCAACAATACAGGTGAAACTGTCTCCTAATTACACATAAAACTGTAAGGACTTGCATGTGATGTGTGTTCAAAAGCATGTTCATTCACATTATGATTAATGTTTTCCAGTAGAATATGATTGATTATTCACATGGCCATTCACACAGATCAGTACATACCATCCTTTTAAATACACATTATTTCTTACACATTGTTCTGTTTTCAACTCCTGTGCTGTTATGTAACTACTCAGTGGTTGCTCATGTCAGATTCTCAAAGATCTTCTATGGCATTTTTTTAGAGAAATGGATTCAAGATTGTAAACATCATGGGTGTCATGGATTTATGATTTTCGGTTATTGGTACTCCACATCATAACATCATGTAGTGAATGTACCTGGTTCTCAGAAGAGGACTACTACATCCCCCACGGTACTTTGCTCGTCTGTTACCATTTTCCAGCCAGAGGGAGAAGATAAAAGCTCGCAGTATAAAAACTTGCAGATCACGAGACCTCGTCCCTTTTTCCGCCGTCTCTCGTCTTGGCAGCACCTCGCTCTCCAGCCATCTTATCGTCGGTAGTAGAGTAAGGCCTACCTTGATTTTGGGACATTCTCTCTCTCTGTATTGGATTTATCAGCTTAAATTGTAATTATATTGTATTATAGTGTGTTGTTTTGCATTCCGATATTTTATTTAGTAAATTAGTTTGTTTCTCCTCAGATTGTTGCTGCTGTTCTTTGCTCTCAGGGCCATCTCCTTACCCTTTTCCCAGGGCGTGGGCCCGTGGGTCCCCCGCCCCCTTTGTCACGGAACCGGGCCGAACGCCCGTAAACCCTTAAGAATGGGATAATTCAGGATGTAAAATACAGTGAAATCAATGTTAAGAATTCAGGTGATTTAAGTATGTTGAGAAACATTCTCTCTGAAACATGGTCATCAGGGAGCTCAGCTTTACCAGATTGTTTAAAAATATTGAACAAAAGACTTTTTTCACTTTATTTATTTTAATTTATTTAATGATATTAATATTGTCAAGGCTATACTGTCACAGAATGATTTTAGTCTGGAGGTTTATAATCAGTCTGTTCACCTTTCTGTCCTGTGGGAATTACACATCTTAGTGGGAACTAAAAAAACAAGCCAAGAATCACGCATACAAAACCCTACAGTTTGGCTTTTTGTGTTGTTGTTTTTTTTTTGGAGTGGTTATAGAAAAATATTGGGCATAAGAAGAATTACTTTCAAATGTAATGTCCGGAAAACTGCTGCTGCTTCATACTGGCAACTCTTGTCATTAAATAATCTACTGAGAAAAGTATGCCAACTAGGTTTTTAGGATAATGCTAATAGAAAACTGGTCAGTGTGGTAGTTTTGTCCTTGACATATACAGTAGTTCTATTTTATTACTTCAGCTGGTATTAGCACTGATTTATATTTTATTTCAACTTGCAATGGTAAATACTCTATTTAATGTGAGGCATCGATACAGACTCTTAATAGAGACAAGCCTATTAAATATGTGTCTACAGGTTCATCCTTTCAAATGGATTTCTGAAGCTATTAAAATCATTACGAAAAAGAGAGGTTTTACATTTTTAAAAGATGTGTTTTTTTTTTTTTAACCAATATCCAGAACACATAAAGTGAACACCTAATGGTTATTATAACCACAAACTTTCTGCCTTAGCAAGAACAAGGAAAAGACAGACAGCAAACATCTCAGCATATGAAAGTAGATTCTCCTTTAATGGATATGTAAATGTTTCCAAATAGCTCCTTTTTTCCCCTCAGACATCCATTTTACATGCGCACTTTTGTTCACCAGTTAGACAATCTGCAGTATACTCTGAAATGTTTCTGCTCATCATTACAATCATTTGTATGCTAGAATATCACCAAGCACAGAGTTACCAGACATTAAATTAACAAGTAAATGTAAAGTCTAATGTCATTGGGCTCTTACAAGGACACTTAGTGCCATTTAGATGCTTGCTGGCTTGTATACAAATAGTTCTCACTAACGTAGTAATTTAGTATAAGGTTATTCATATTGTTTTGCTATAATTATCATATCTTACTCTACATTAATGATATACCCAAGGTACTATGCCATGTTTCTTACCAGCGTTCTTCTGTGTTGGTCAATGGAATGTGTACAGAATTGTGCTAATACGTTTCAAAAATCTTACTATCTGAAGACATCCACATTTTTTTTTATTATTTTTTCAAAGGCTGAAGACAGGCAGGGACATTGCTGCTTTTATTAAAATGGTTTTAAAAAGGTGATTGGTTTTCTTGGAACTGAGCAGAATCCAGAAAAGCTGAAAAATAGCCAACCTCCTTTACCACAACAAAACTGACATCTAGCAAAAATGAGCAAAGGTACCTACTTTTTTCTAAGTTTCAATGTTTTCCCTTTCTCTCGTTAATTTCTGCTATTATGCCCCTCTTACTACTATGACAAAGAAGACCATGGGAGAAAAAAAACAAAGAGTAAAAAGCTAAAAATTGTTTGGAACATCTCATATTTAAAAATATTTTAAAACCGTGGCTTCTAACATTTTATTGAACATACATGACATTTTCAGATTTGTCGTCATAAAAAATGAATTTGTAATTAATTTTATTTCTAGACTTTACTGTAGTATCATTTTGTCTCAATCTGAAAGCAGATTGAAGCCATTCGTAATAAAACCTCAAGATCTGAAACCATTTGGACAAGTTAGCCTTTAAGTTAAATAGTAGAAACCCTAAAATTGCTATTTCAGATATGACTGCAGGTAATGAATAATTCATGAATGAGGCTTGAGTGCCTTGAATAAATAAAAAATTACTCATTTCAAGAGGCTGAGATTGAATAATAAAATAAATACTGTTTGAGATCATTTCATCAGTTATACTTTAATGAACATTACTGATAAAATTATCTTCCTTATTTGGAAGGAAAGAGGAAAATCTGTGTATCTGACTCAAACAGGCCATGGGAATAAAAATTAATGTTATGACATAAAGGCATTAAAATATAATAAACCTTGTAACTTAGCTGCTCTTCTGCAATAAAATATCATAACTATTTCAAGGTATATATATGATATTTTATAAAGTAATTTTTAATTATGTATGTATTTTTTCTACACAATGCAAATACCGTATGTATCATGCCATATGTAATATCGTCAATATAATTGACAATATAATTGATGACCATATAATTGTTGTGCTTTGAAATGCAATACAGAAAGAGAAAGAAAGGCTAGTAGGGAAGAGGAAGCAGGTTTACAAGAAAACTAAAAATGCAAGAGACCAACAATCTACTGATCTACTGTGTTTACAACATAAAAAAAAAAACAGCTGAAGGGCTTTCTGAAGAGAATACTCTGCCTTTTTTTTTTGGTAAGTGGAATAATGCAATTACTGAGATTAAGAAAACCATTCTAAAACAAAGAAAAAGGAAGAAGATCGAAAAGAAGAGAGGATTTTAACACAGCATGAAACCTTTACAGTGTCCCCTGTCAAAGCAAAAACATGAGCAAAATATAACTGTAGATACAACCTGATTAAAAAAAAAATCTTTGTTGAATAACTCCAAATTTAAGGAGACAGACTTCTTGAATTGTATCTACTCATCCTCTAACATACTATATAAATTACAAAGCTTTAATGAAAATATTCTTAAAACTGAATTAATCAGTCTAATATAGGTAGATTAGGAAATTATACATTTACTTTAATTGTAAAATATTAATATTATTTTCTTAATTTACCTTAAAGAACAAACACACTTAAAATAATTAATTTCCAGTGCCACAAGAAGGTCACTGATATAAAAATGAACCAGCATAGTTAATGAATCCTCTCTGAATCTTTTTTCTTTTTTTTCTTTTTCTTGTAGCCAGGAAGATTGTACTTTATTTTACTTTTGTATTTAATCTTTCAGTAAACCTTCAATGATCTCCTGTATCAATAGGAGTGATAAACAGCAATTTTGCCATATTTAAGGCAAACACTGGAATGTGGCATATGCTGAAGATTTTTCCTCTTCAGAAAAAAGTTTGAGTTATAAATATACTCTCATGATTTTGCCTTGTGGACTCCTTTCTGCTATAAAAAAAGGATGAAGTGATCCAAGAAAACCTAGTTTTTCCATTCCTTGTTCCTTCAGTTCCTTCCACTTTCATACACCTGACAATTAAAACTGAAGCCAAATGCCTGCAAATGTGCTAAGGTACCTACTTGCACTGGGGATCTTTTAAGTCAATACGAGAAAGAATAAAGTGGAGATTGTGTTCCATACCTCCAAGTGATTTACTCATTTGCCTCTTTCTTTCACACCTTTAGAAAGAAATTCTTGATTTCACTTTCAAAGACGTAGAGCTCCTAGTACACTTGGCACAACTATGCATGCTGTTACTGCTTCTGCATCATACAGCTGCATAATTTGTACCTCTTGTTCTTGTTTAGCAAATCTCTCTACAGTTTAACAAGGTCTTTTTGAATTTTTAGCATTTAGATTTCTCATTTTACTCTTCTTGGGTTAAGATGTTCTCATATGCATATATAAGTAGGAATGTCACTATCCATCTAAGTAAGCATTTGTTAGTTGTAGTAGTTTGAGCAGTAAGAAAATGTACATGGCTATCTGGGGAAAAGGGTTTCGTTGTGAGTGGAAGTTGTCAAGATCAGAAATATCTGTGAGGAATGACTGAGGAGCACTCATTCCAGAGGACTGATGGAAAGTAACTCAAGGCACAGGCTGCATGTTCTAGGATTTCCTCACCCTACGCTTCTCTGAGCTATGTGCTCCCTTGAAGTCAGTAATTTCACAGACGCCTGTTAATAATTTATCTACAGAGTTGGTCAGTATGGCAAAACTCATGTCTTCTTGAGCAATCCCTATACGATCAGGCAGATTCTATAAGTGATTAAAATGATAACCGTCTGGACCAGTTCCATTAAATTCTAAGTATTTACTCACCATTATTCACTATAGCTACAGTGTAGGACATTCAGATATGCATGCACAGGTGCACAAAGCTGTATCCTAATGTGAACATATTATCCTTACAAGAAAGCCTCCAAGAAAACATTAGCCACTTTTGACATATTTTGCATTTCCATGTTCATCCCCAGCACTGTCAATCTTACAGTCAGCTAAACGCAGTAGAGCATGAAAAATCTCTCCTTTTCCCTTTCTCTTTGAGCACTGTAATTCAAATGAACTCAGCAGAAGAAAAGACAATTTATACTGTACACTAAGCTGTCCAAGGCATCAACAAAGGGGAGAAAACCACTTTCTTGACAACATGATTTTTTACCAAGGTGCTTGTTTCATCATTGTGCTTTTCTTTTTTCTTCACAGATCTGCCAGCTCTTCCCAGAAAGAGGCTGAGAACCGACACGAGGAAATCGAATGCACTTTAAATCTGAAATCTGTCCTCAGAGCAGCAGTCTTCACAGACTTGACTTTTCAAAGCAGGAAGTGTATATTTGTACATGTTTTTATAATACCTAGTATAATAGGCCTTTAATTTTCACTGAGGCCTCTGCATTGTTGTGTTATAAATATTTAATAATCATGTGGCTATGTCTTCATCTCTGTGTACACTGTCTTCAAACATGCAGGAAATATTGCTGCTTATCATGCCCAGCAACCACTTAATATATGTGCCAGGATGGGCTTTAGTACAGCAGGCCTGCTGATCACCCCTGTGGATAATTTACTACTGTTTTTCTTCACTCAGCCATTCTCTTAACTGAAAAGGGGTGCAGGGGAGACTTCTTCCAGTGTAAGTGGTGTATTTGTATTAGCTACATGAAGCCTCATTTAAACTTGCAGAGGAGTATTGACACTATTAAGTCAGATACCTGGATGTTGAGCATAAGTCCCTTGTATAATGACTGAAGCATCCAGAATATAATTTAGTGCATTTTGAAAAATGTCAATGCTTTAGATTTATGTTATACTGAGGATTTCAGCAGTGAAAGCTATATATGAAGGCTCTCTCTAGCTCTCATCACCACTTTTCTTCCCACTGCTGTCCTACAACCTATGGTTTTGGAAGGTTCTTAACAATCTTTGTGAAAGCTGCAGGAAAGCTGCTCAGCGAGTCTGCTGTACCAGGGAGACTTTGGGCTTTCAGCACACAAGGGTACTTGTGGCAGAGTGCAAAGCATCACAGAAGAGCTAAGGCAGGAACATATCTCTAGAGATGGTCTAGTCCTTCTGCTAGGGCTAGGGTGACCCAAAGCAGGCTTCCCAGGGCCATGTTCACTCATGTTTTTAAGATCTCCAAGGAGGGAGTCTCCACAGCTTCTCTGGGCAACATGCGCCACTGCTCATTTATAAGTGAAATTATTGAAAGTAATTTCATATAACTATTAAGTCTATCTCCTCTAGAATAAAACCAAACATCCAACATACAAAGTCTGTCTTAAAAAAAAAAAAATCTAATGAAAGTACTTAGTTTGAAACAACCAAAGAGGAAGTACAAGTCCTTTGCAGTGGATTCATCTGAACTGCACATTTTTAAAGATAAATAGATGCTCCAGCACAAGCATAAAAATATTTTATGTCAAATCGATAGTAGCTGCTTGAGGTTATTATTTAGAGAATAATTTTGGTAGTCAAATAAGATTTTTGTTATTCTAGGTAAAGTTTGAATTCTCATTTCTACTTTTCACAACCCTTTGGCAGTTGGTGAGCTTGGAAGAGCCACATGCTACATTTAAATAAACTTAAAATCACTTTATAAGCATCATGTAAGTATTCTGTAAGAATAAGAATGAAGGCTTAAATGTGCCTTGCAAAGTTACTCCTCTGACAAATTATTAAGCCATACACAAGAAATAAAGGAATAAAATTGTTACAGCACTGGAACAGTACCTGAGCTTTGGACTGCAAGGCAAAGGATCCAGGGTTTTTCTTTTTTCTTCTGCTGGTGCATCTATAATATCAGCATGACCTTTCCTTCTGCAGGTAAGGAGATAAATGTAAAATGGAAAGGATGACAACAGGATTCATTTGTAAAACACTTAGTTCTATGATGGAAAATAATATAGAGATTGTGTTGAACCAATAACTTTTTAACATGTATATATTATTTATTGTCTATGATTCTGATACAAAGATTTTATTTACAGTGCAAATTTGTAGACTGACTATAGATTTTGTTAAACTATTTAGTAGTTTATAAGCCTCTTAAGCCATGATGGTTAAGTAAAACAACAGTTAAAACAATTTCAGTTTTCTCTTTTTTTTTTTGATCCATTTGCTGTGAGACCTGCTTTGAAGCTAAAAACTATCACTATAAACTGATTAGTTATGTTTTATCACAGTAACTAGAATAAAATATCTGAAAAATGCTGGTCATACCCACTTTTCTACTGATGGTGATGAAGATAATGCCTAACATGTAGCTAAGAATTCCAAGAATATTGATATACTCAAATGTTTGTTTAGATACATATGTAGAGTACCCTTCCACTAAACCACAGAAGATGTACTGTCAGTTTTTGATAGCCCACAGGAAGATTACTGATTACACATTAAATATTGCTGAGGGAGAGCCACTGTTATTCCATGAGCGATTTGAAATCAGATGGTGTCTGTAAAACACTTGAGCTATATACATATGGATATTATACATATGTAAAATGCTTATTATATATGCATACAAATACTTAAATGTATCATTTTATAGACACATTCTATATAAACTTCTTTATATACCTGTATATATACATTGTGATGTGATCACTGCTGCCTCAGGGACTGCTACGTTCTCTAGGAAAACAAGTGATCTCTAATACAACTTATCTATTAGTTAATTACTTTACTTGCATACTTGATTATAAAATGCATGAAGTATTTATAGATTTCTGAATTCATAGGTTTTAAGTAGCTTAGTTTACAAGTGCTTCATATTACATATGTTATATTAGAATGGCATACTAGAATGGGAATAGGACAAATGAAAAAGAAACATTAAAATTAATACAGTTATAAAAATATATACACTCTTTATGCAACAAATAATTAGACAGTAAAACTCCTTGTCAAAAGATTGTGGATAATTGCCTAGTAGGATGAAAACAACTGAATACAAGTGAGTAATTATAACACTCTGCATAATTGCATTAACTAAACTGACAATGTATAATGGATATCAGTATTCATTCTGTAGGCTCAAATATAAGCTTACGTGTTTAACAGAGTAGAAGAAACATTCCCTACAGACAAGTGTTTGCATAATCATCAACTATGTATTTGGAGAAGCATAAATTTTAAGGCCAAGAGAGATTGTTAAGATCATGTCACCTGACCTTTGAATAAGCATGTGCAGCAGAATGCCATTAAGTCATTCCTGACTCAGTCCTTGGTTACTCGCTTTATTTTAGGAAGAAGCATTTTAAACTAATTTTTCTAGTTTCAGACTCTTACTTCTTATTGGAAAATTGCTGGAGACCTTTTCTTGCTATGCAGCTATTTGGAGAGAATAAAGAATCTTTTCTACTTCCAGCTCAGGTAATTTTTATGATTACAATGTAGACACATTTTCAGATCCTCTTTGTTAAGCTGTAAATCTGTCATGGTTGGATTGTTTTTGTCCGAAGAAAATAATCATAGTTAAACATATGTATATGTAAATATGATATAAGATTCTGGTTTGAATATTATGAAAATATGAAGATTTTAAACTGTGAGTTGATAAAATCTCTAATTCTGAAAATTGTTTAAATTCTTTTGAGACATTTCTATTCAATACTGATTTTTTTCCAATTTTTAAATATGAGTTGCTTAGTACTAGGGAAAAATCATTGCACTGGGGAAAACTTTCTTTTGACATTTAAAAGAAAAACAGAGAAGACTACTTCAACAATTTTTATTCTTCACAACAGTATATGAAAGTCAACTTTCCACATGATATATTCAACTTTTATAAAATAATATTTTTTGAATAAATCATTCTTTTTTCTAAAAATAAAAAAGGAAGTAATGCAATTCAATATTAGAGGTTTAAACATTTGTTTATCCTTATGCTATGCATTTTTGTCATCAGGTCAGTTTTTCAGCTCTTTTCAAAATCTCTTTCATTTTTTCACTGTCTTTTCAGAATTTACACATTGGACACATTATTCAACTGATAATTTTACTGGTTCCTTCTAACACTCTGGGTTCTACTTCTCCATTTCTACCTAGGGGTTTTGAAATATTTTTTTCTTTCTTGACATTTATTTTGTACCCTGAAGACAATTTTTTGTTACAAATGTTCAGTGGTGGCACATTGTTTTCCATCTGCAAAAAGAGATCACAAAGGTACCTATCGATATGAACTGTAGGTCTGATATGTTCATATAAGGTATCCATATCTATGAAAGGCATGTTGTAAATAGTAGCAAAGGTGTGTTTACTCAATGGCAGAGACTCAGAAAGGTCCTAAAACTATGACAGATCTAGTCTTAATCCAGATAATTCAATCTTTCAAAAAAAAAAAATTATCCTTCTTTTCCAACTGTGCAATCTTTGGCTTAACTTTGTAAGATACATTCAAAGGATTTTCAAGAGGAAATTTTTTTCGTCAGTATCCTTGTTTCTCTGTATGTACTGTGAAAAGGAGACTTTCATTATGACAGGAAGTGATATGAAATCTTTGAGAGTTTTCTATCCTTAAAGGCGTATTTCTGCCTCTAAAGGAACTTAGGTATATTTTTACATATCTTAAGGAAACATACTATTTTCACACCATCCACATTTGTTCAGCTATAATAAAGATTGTGTCAGAATTTAGTAGCTTATAAAGTGTCAAAGATCTATGCTCTTCTCAACAGAAATTTGACAAGCAGTATTTTAACCAATATATTTTAAGAGTTATTTCCCCCAAACAGGAAAATTGTAATAATTTTTTAAGTATGCACTGTTTTATTCTCAAAACTCCTTGCCTGCTCTCACTGCCTGTTGGAATCAAGAAGGGTCTTGCTAAAATTTCTGCTTATTAAAGATTTCTGTCACATCCCTCTCACTGACTGTCTAGAAAAAAACAGCACATTTTCTTGACCTTCTTTCATCACCCTTATATGATGGGCAGGATTATTCATGTTATTACAAAGATGTGAGTTACCATCTGCCTAGGCACAGCACTCTTTGGCGCAAGGATGACAGGCAGCATGGTACAAGAGTGCAGGGATGAAGAATTTTGTGGTATTCTAGGAGCTAGCAAAACCTTTGATGGCTGACAAGGATATAGCAAGGGAAGGATCCTCATTGGATGCCCTAATTGGTAGATTGTAAGACACTGCGAGTAAATTACAAAAATTGGCTCTGATGCTCAGACCTTACCTCAGATCAACTGGCTAATCGTTTTAACTGTATCTAAGATGGGATATTCCTCTCTCTCTATAGATTTTCTTTTATATTGCCTTCATTGAAACTTTTTTCTTCTTTCTCCCTTACATTCAGTCTGTCCTATTGCCTTCATTCTTTCTTTCCTTCTTATTATTTTCCCTTTCCTTTTTCTGGACTCAGCATATTTTCCAAAGTCTTCTGTGTCATTCTTCTCTAGCCAGCCTCTAATTTGTTTGTCTCTTTCTTATAGTACTGAGATGTGGTATCTGCTGAATTTGTTTGAGCTTCATGCAGTCCAAAACTAGTTTTTCTTTAAATAATAGGGGGATGATTCTGATTTCAAGCTGCTTAAAACTGATTCAACTGATCTGAAAAGCATTCCTCTAGATTTATCCTTACTGAAATGAAGTCAAGCACTTTGAACGAGACATACTTTCAGCATTTGATTTTCTGTTTCAGATGCTCTTAAAATAAGTTAAATAACACAACTGATTCTACTAATTCTTGTCACATTTCACAAGGGAAAACAAAGGTTGATAATTTATTCTTTGAGGCTCTTATTGAGTCTTCAAAATCCCAACATCTATTTATCAATCGCTTCAGATTTTGTCCAATATATAGACTGCTTTCACAGGAATACCAGTAGTTATGCGTTCTGTTCTACTGTTTTACCACAAAAGGAGCAATAATTACCGTATTTCAGTTTCATAATCTACTTGTAACTCTGCTGATCTGATCATCTATATGTTTGGCCAGAACAACATATTTTGCTCATAAACTTTAATCTTCTCTTGTGGCAAACTTGATTTTTGTATTCTCTGTTCACATGGTGTTAGTTAGGGATTCAGGCTTTGAACATACCTTTTCTACTTTCTTGGGGAATTTCTTTGAGTTTTATTTTCAGATTTATATTTAAAGTCTTCCACAGTGCCTAGATCAATTTTATCTTTTGTCCTGAAACACAGACCATTCTTTCCCTAAGGCAAATTAGGGCTCATTCCCTCCTAGCGATACGAAGATGTGTATTTGTTGAGAGGCTACTTAACTAATCTGCATAATAAGAAATTCTTTAATACATAAAATTATTTTATCTGTCTACACTTCTTCAGTGCACCTTATATATTTTATCTAAGTGTGGATTATAAACAAAATTGGCACATGAACTCAGGAGGTTCATTAGATGCAATTGCATGCATGTCTTTTCACAGAGAAACTGCCCAATAGTAATCAACCGTTTTGAACTGACAACAGGTTTGAGGTACTCAAATTCTTGAGCAGATCAAAACTGTGCTTTGCAGAAACTGCAAGGCAAGTTGATGAGTTTCAGATAGCTTTCAATTCGAACAAAAGCACTCTATATGCAAAACAATTGAATAGGAATGGAACTCCTGTCAGAGATCTTTGGCATTCGTGATGCAATCACTAGAATTTATTCATTCCAACATAACAGATAAACATTTTGTATGGATGTTTATAAGGAGTTCTCAAGTAGATATCACAATAATTTTCATTATAATAGTTATGAAGAGCATGATGCTATTACATATTAAATGTGATGCGCTACTGAAAACATACTTCAGGGACAAAGCTGGGATTTTGTCGACATTACACTTGTTTTCACAAAAATTCCTCTTGTACCTCACAAACTGAGGTGGAAAAAAAGACAATCTGAAGAAGGGAAAAGGAAGTACAGCATATGAATCTTTCACTGCTTTTTCTTTTCTGAGATTATTGATTTAAACAGAGGGGAAAAAAAAAGAACCATGCAAAGCAGGTAGGAGTTACTGTAGTTCTTTTTTTTTTTTAATTTGTTCCCTCTGCCACCAGCATACTCTTTTACCAGGGAGTTTTTGCCAAATTAGATGCTAAGGCCTAACACTTCCCTAGTCACCCCCAAAAGGGGCACTGAATGGACAGCAGAATTACCCTGAGAAGTAATAGTTAATATTAAAATATTTTCAAAGAAATAATCCTTATACCTGAAGGCTTAGATTCAACTCAATTAGTACTACAAATAAATATAATGGGGTGAGAATATTTTTATGCACATTTGGTCATTTAGAATATCTAGAAGTAGGATATTGTACTGGATAAATGGTGAGTTTGAAATTCTGTGATAATTTTCTCAATTTATGGACGTACTATCACTGCTGTCTGAGTTTGAATTTGCTGCACTACTTGGAACAAGAACAGAATTATCAGTGACAGAAAATTGTGTGCATGTGTAAATGTGAGACAAATTACCTGTCTCTACTGACCAGAAGCAATTCGTAGTTTCATTTACAAGTAACTTTTTTTAATGAAATGTGATTTAGCTAGACAGCGAGATGCTCTCCATCCCACTCAGAGTGCTAGCTATGTTGGAAAGGAAAAAAGTAAATTTTACTTATCAGGATAAGTTTCCAGAAAATCTGTAAACCATTGATTAGTTATATTTCAATAAGAAGAAATGGATGAAATAGAGACTTATAATACTGCAAGGGGAACTCAAAGTGCAAGCAAAACAAAACACTGCTCACCTCCCTGTTAGGGAAAAAAATGTGACATTTCTGTGACACAGGAGACTTCTACCTCAATCTATGAGTCTTCTGCAAATGGCATCTTGAAAAGCAAGTACTGACAAACCAGTGCATGGACTAAAAGAGAAATATCAATATTGGGCTTGAATATCGTACATCTAGACATAAAGTATACATTTCCACCTGTATTTACAAAGAGATTCATTTGAGAGGTCTGCTTGTTTGTTGGGGTTTTTTTCAATCTAGGTAACTTGGAATAGATGTTGAAAATAGAGAAGACTGGAAAAATAAACCAATAGACTAACAAGTTTTCCTCCAAAATAATATATATGCATTGAATGGGTATATAAATAAATTGAGCTTATTGTATGTTTATTACATTATAAATAGAAATTCCATGCTGTTTTGATTTACTCTGTGATCTGGGGGAAAAATAAGTTTCAAGGGTACTCGAGGTTCTTCAGCAGTCTCAGAGCAACAGGATTCTCTCCTAAAACAATTGATGCAACAGTGACTAACAATGATGACACTGAGAGGCTGTAATTGGACTTAAGAATTACCGAGCCTCTGAGATAAGTGTAAATCCCTTACTTCCCAATCTATCAGTGAAACATATGGTGAAAGAATATTATTTGAAGTCTTTCTTTTCCAGTCACAGAGACTAGAAACTCTAGATGTAGTTATCTTAGACCCTAGCAGAAAAGAAAGTTTCTTAGAGTGTTGGAGCTGGCTGGTTGCCTGGTGGTTCCACTGAATAGAGTGCCTGATACTAAATATTTTATAATAAATACAATAAAAATAAGTAAACAAAGTTATTTCATATATCAGTGCCCAGCTGTGAAAAGCATGCATCTTCCTGCTTACAAGAAAGCTGTACTCCATTCTAAAAACAGCACTCTAAAAATGGTAATTCAGAAAATGCATCTCTTTAATACATCATATAGTATTGCAGTAGCATCAGAAAGAAAAAAGGAAGTCTACCAGCTCCTAACAATATCCAACTTGCTAGAGGTACAGAACAAATCATAAAAATTCTTTTCTCATATCACTGTAAATGTTTAGAGAACAGAATATTTTCAGGAAATAACAACAAAATTGACAGAGCATGGAAAAGCTTCTTAGAATAATCTGCTTTAAAACATTCTCACTGTAGATATTAACATACTGTATTTTCAGGTTTTTTTTCAAGATCTCACAGGAACAAAAATCAGAGCATAAATATTTCCAAAAAGCTCTCACTTGTAAAAAAGCAACCTTGGTTTGCACTCTAATTATATTATTTACAAAAGTGGGGGACTTTGATTCAAGTTTAGACTACAATTTTGCTTTCTGAGCAGTTGCTAAATTATTATTATGGAGTTTTGCAATAACTAGTTGTTAAGGCACTAGAATTTATACTGCAAGATCTACTTGGAAGTCAGGTGAGTAAAAAGATAAGACATTACAGAAAACACTGCAGAAGATTTCAGCATTTAGTAAATCCTATGATTTTTAATTTCATAATCAAAACTGATTCTGTTGCCATCACATACAAACATGGGATTAAGGCATGACAGTAAAAGTCAGCACTTAACAGTTATCAAGAATGGGAACATCCGCAATGATAATCTCCAAAGTCATGCAGAAGTATGTTGGTGCAATGGGAGACCAGGGATTACACTTAGTAATGTGAGGTTAAAAGATTCTTTCTAAATATCTTAAAAATATGTACGTATGTTGACAATCTAGCTTTTAATAGTTCTTCTAATTTTTTTCCTTCTCTAAGTAGCAGTGAACCCCTATTACTTGTGAAATTAGTGCTTTGGTAATTGTACAGAGAAAAGCATGTGTAGAGCAGCAACATTTATAGGGAAAATTGTACTTCCTGTAGGAAAGATAAAAGCAAGAATAAGGCAGAAAAACACTGTGGCTCATAGCTTCTTCCTTAAGTTCTTCTGTGCCTCTTAAACTTCTGAGATCTTCCAACTGCCTCAACTAATCTAGTAAAGATTTACGTTCTTTCTTTACATAACCTGCTTTTCTTTTTTTACTTAGTGTGTACAGACTTCTTGTTTTCTTACCCACATTTTGTTGAATGGAAGAATGATGAAAAGCAGCTGCAAGATCGACATTAGTGCTAATTACATGCTTCACTGTGCACAACATTTGAAAAATCATATGAATTTGAAGAGTGGCAGATGAAGAGTTTTATTTCCAGGGGAAAAAAAAAGGAAAGAACCAACTAAATGGTCTTGAATTTCCAAGATAATTTTTCAGTTTCACTGCTTTGTTTACTTGCAGTGGCATTCTATCTGACAGAAGACCTTTCTATGGTGCAAAAAGAACTTCAGGATTTTAGCAATGCATTAAGAATATGCTGCTGATTGTGTTAATTCTACAGTTTAATCTGTGTCTTTAATGGGAACAAACTATCTGGAAGTGTCTTTTAAATGAGGAATCAAGAAAACAAATCATCTGCATGAAAAATAAGTAGGCTTTCTACTTAAAGCAGGTATTTATTATCTCAGTAAAATATGCAAAGATATAATTCCTAATCAAAACATGCCCTAAACCCAGGTTTTCCTTAAAGCAAGTTCTCATATACAATTTTTTTTTTTCCTGACTGGGGAAGGGAAAGTGATCACAGCTAATTTTTTTTCTTTTTATCTTTGCAATGTTTGTAATTCTTCACAGAACTGTTTGCTTTCTAATTCCTTTGTGTTTCCCTAGTCAGTTTTTAATGACTTGAAAAGCTCATCTTATTTAGAACTGTTTATAAACAAAAGGGAAATTCAGAATTTTGACTATCAGCTAGCAGTACTTACCCATTTTTAAAGGTTGCAAAGTTCCTTAAGAATAACAATAGTATAGCCACCTTTGTCACACCAAGTTTTTAAGACACAAGTTTTTCTTGGCAAATATGTTTTCATGCCTTCTTCATCTCCTGAAAAGTCAACTAAGCTCCCTGCAGATTGTTCCTGAAGATAAGATTTAAAAGAACAAGAAAAGGTGCTTTACTTTAAAGCTGTTGAGTGTTTCTTATGGAACTTTATGCTGTAGAGAAAATTGTGCATCAAGGGGGAAAAAAACATAGTTACATGGGGAAAAGAAAAGCTACTAAATCAGCCAGTAAACAAAATTATCTTGTTAAGAAATTATGAGCATTTTCAATGCATATTTTTTCCTGATTACATCTCAGAATATTATTCCCTAGCTGGTTTTGTTTCACTGCTGGCCCAACTTCTCTCATTTCACTTAGAAAAGCATACAAAAAAAATCATTTCTAGCAAAGCAATCAGAAACATGGGCCTAAGCATTTCTGCCATTTGCTGAAACCAATTAGACCAAATGTGAACTATGTTCTTAACAGGTGGTTTTAAGGTAGCTTTACTGTTAATGTTGCCAAGTAGTGAGCACTAATTAATTTTTTCTGATGCCTCAGGGTATACTACAAATAAGGAAATCAGTATTTTTTTTTAAAACTATTAATTGATTACATGACATCCATTTGGAGCGTCACAGTCATTTGTAGTCAGTTGTTGTTACCATAACTTTGCTATGAGACACATGACACTACTTAAAGAGTGAGTTACAGTAAGTTTCTGCTTAACAGATAAACATGACTGAAAACAATCATCCACAGATTATTTACTGACATATGTGAATATTCTATGCTATAGCTATAGCATCCTCTTTCTGGATTTCCAATTTGAGAATATCTACTAAAATATTTGATATTTTAGTAGGGATGATAACAGCAGATGCGAATGTTCATTATCAGATTTCAATGTTTATAATAGAAAAGAAACATATGTCTATTTTTAAAAATACATTACTGAATGTGAATATTTCAGGGGTCTTTGTCACTTTGTAAGAGGACCTGATACGTTTTTCGTGCTATTTCTGTACTAAAGTGTCAGAGAGTTTGGGTGCTTACATACATATGACTGGCAGTCCAAAGAGCTCTGTTCTGTCTCTGCCTCCACTGCAGTCATCGCATGAGTTCCTTCAAAGGCCATATGATAATTCTGCGTCAAAACCTTTCCAGCTACAGAGTGATTTTTGGGCCTTACAGCCACTATGTTAGGCCTGTGAAGGAATCTGTTGCTGGTGTGAATGTTAAGGATGAACTTGATGAAAGACTTGGTCATAAAGTTAGGATGTCTAGAAGATTTCAAGCAGCTCCATGTAAGATAGATCCAGAAGACAAAGTAACCACAAGCAGGTAGTCTTTTCAATAGAGATGGAGACCTTTGGTGCATGCCTGAGTTTGAGAGCAAGGCAAATGATTAGCTGCTTTCCATCCTAAGGTGGTACTTCAGTACTTGCAGTATTTTGGGAGAGGGAGGAACTGCAGGTGGTGACTTTCAGGAGCAGCTGTGCTGAGTGGGATCAGAACATCCCTGGCTTGGCACTGGCAAAGAGGGCATGGTTAGGGCTCAGACGCCAGGAAGAATTGGGCACCCCAGTATGGGCTCCAGATCCCTTGTGTCTTTCCATTAGTGAGATGCAGAAAGTGCTAAGTGTATGTACTGTTACATGACTAACATACCCACTATTTGATGCATTATTCAGGGTGATGTCTTCATGGGATCACTGTCAGAGATTCCTGCTCTGAAATGTTTATATATGACAATGGGAAAGCAGTAATTTGTATCACAAATACAATAATAAGTGGTTACATTGCTGGGAAAACATGACACCTTTGTGGCTGTGCCCTGGCCACTAGACAATAATAAAAAAAAATGCAGCTAGCCAACAAGAAATTTGATCTTTATTCTTTAAATCTTTGAAAGCAGAATATCTCTGCTATCAAGAAATTACATGAGCAGTAACAGTATCATGCAATATTGAAAATATTTTCACTGGAATTGAGTATTGTGGAGAGTGGTAATTCCTCATATAATATAATAAATATCTCCTTTATTCATCTGAACAGGACAGTATTGAGGCTGACAGAACAAATGTCCAATGAAATAACATGTGCCTTATTTCACCATTGTAGAGGGCTAAAGATAAGACACTGAGGCAGATTCTGATTTTATGAGTGGTTTAAACAAAAACAACTCCTTGAGGGCTAGAAGGCACATCAAATGATTCCCAATTCAAACACGTTTCTGCTTTCATCTACTTATTTGCTTTGCCCTTAGGAAAAGCCAGTTTTACTAGATATCAAGTCTCATTCCATGCTTGAAAGCAGAAGTACTCCAAACAATTGGTTGTATAATTTTCTATATTTTGGTCAATAACACTAACTAACTCACATGTTAGCTACTCTCATTGCAACAGTCCCTAATAACTAATGAACAGACATTTTCTCTTTACAGTATTTGTGCACCACATTTTCAAATGTGACAAATGAGCAGGACGAAATTCAACGAGGAACATCTTAGTTCCTAGGCTGTGAGTCTTGATCAGGTCTCAGGTGTGTATGAAATGAGAACCCCTTCTAGGTGTGTACCGGCTTTTGTGTTTCCTTTTCTGTCCCCTGTCCATCTCCATTGATAATCTCACACTCTGTGTTCCAGGATTCTTATAATTAAGCCTAGGGATGTGTGTTAGAACAGAGGCAAGTCATGCAAGAAAAACAAACTCCCTACAGATATAGGCTTTATTTAAAGGTCAGAATTAGTAATCAGCCCTTGCAGATTTTGAAGAATTTTATCCTTGCATGCTATAGTGTACATTTCAGGCTTTAGCTGTACTATAAGCAGACATATCTGTTCACAACAAAGCTCAGGCCTTTTAAAAGATTTTTTTAAGATCTTTTCAAAATCTTTAAAAATGTGAAAACTCAGGAAGAAAATCAATATTCGGTTCTGCCTGGATTTAAATTGAAGCTTCATGTACGCTTCATTTTAGCAAGGTAATCCTAAAGGGATAAAAGTACAGTGACTCTTATACCACAACAGTTTCAAGATCAGGCAGAATAGAATAAACATGTGTTGGACTGTGCTGCTTTCTGACTGCTAAAACCAAAATCTTGTAATCCAGCCTTAGTGTCAAACTGAAGAAGGGTCTTTAAAATCTCTGCTGCTTCTGCCAGCCTGTTCCCTGCTCTTGTATTCCAGCACCACTGCCATGTTTTCTGTGCTAAATGCAGCCTTACCCCAATCTCTGCCATTTCTCAGACTCTAAAGTACAGAAGCACAATGGCAACTTCTTTGTCTTGTGTGACTCCTAGACAAGATCTATCAGCATAAATTTTGTCCACTTTCACCCAGTCTCTTACTGGCTATTAAAATTGCTGTTGACTTCCCACTTACTGCACAGACATGTACTGAAAAGGAAATGGTGATACAACTTCATTCTATAAACTAAGAATACTGTTTATGACACTTTCACAAAGATCTCTCAGTAATGACTTTTGACTACAGACAGGTTTTACGACTATTTCTTAGTGACATACTATGCCCTTTGTTTCTGAAGACTTGAAGTGATTTTGGTGACCTTAAAGGAGTTGTATTAGCAGGAAATGCCAAACATCTGTCACAAGATTGTTAGACACTTTTATCAGAACAAAGATGCTACGATTAGTAAGCTTCTGCATAACAGCCTGAAAATATAATATTTTACCTTTTGTTGGAAGTCCTAAAATGACACAAGCTTGCGTGTCACTCTCTCAGTGAAAGTACAAATTAGGAGAGGGCAATACATGTATTAACTCTATTTATTGCTCAGTTTGAAAACACACATAACTGAGGTTTGAATAAAAGTAAAACAAAGTTGTCATGTTTCTCATAATTTACTAATAGAACAGCAACAAATGATAATATGGAGATTTCAATAACAAACCCTACAGCATATTTCAGATTCAAGTATTGTGTGGTATTAATAGCAAGATCTAAAAGTTTTTCTTCAACAACTGATTTCTGTAGCATTAGCTCTTATATTTTCCATTAGGCTTCAAAAATTGTTGTTCACTGACTGAACCAAAACGACACATTACTCACTATGCATTAGAACAAATGGAAAATATTACTTGTCTATCCATTTAAACAAGCAGTTTAAGTTTTCTTGGTTTGTTCATTGCTGTTTTTCCTTAAGAAGAATCTTCTGGCCCTGTTATTAAAACAATTACTTGATCATTTCTTCCTGTCAGTAATTTGCCTTAGCCTCTCCCAGTGATTTGTCTTAGTGATACGTAATTCTTGAGCTGCATTTGTGACAACAGTTACTACAGGCAATGGCAAAACTTCACTCCATTCTTCATCCTTCATCTTCAGAAATGAGAGATTTGGAAAAAAGTGGTTTGCTCATGATGGAATATAATCCATATACAAATAATTCAACCTTCAGATAGGCACATTGTCCTTATTCATCCAAGCCTAGGTATCCGAAGCTTGGATATCTTTAAAATACTTCTATTTTTAAGTCACTAAAGATAGAATGCTACAAATCTAACCAGTATAGACTGACCAAGAATAAATCTAAGATAACAAACATGGGATTTCTAATGATCAAAGAAGAGAGGTTCATAGTGGAAAAGACTGGTTCTTTTTATATAATTTTTCATAAGCTTATGTCAGTGTCATTGTCATACATGAGAAGGATCAGAAGATGAGCTGTCCATTCCAAGGTCTTGGGCTGAAGCCTAGAACCATGAAAGAAAACAGTGTTAAGCATTGGATCTAAGCATATTGCCTTTGAAAGTCAGTCCTACACTGTCTTTCTTGTGTAGACATTGTCCTAAATAACTGAACGTGCAGGATGGGAGTTCATGTAATTTCTATAACAGCGTAGAGAAGACTTGAGCTTCAACCAGGTCAGAGCAATTGTGAAAAAGACTGATGAACCAGAAGTTCCTTCTGGTCTTATCGTCCTTTGCTTGATGTGCTTGATGCTCAGGGACAATACCTGTGAAGCTGTCTATTACAAACACCAGATTTCTCTGTTAAATGCAGACTAAACTATTTCAAAATGTGTAGTGAACAAGAGATTACAGAATCCCAGATATTGCCTTTTCTATCAAGAATGCTGAAGTTCTTTATGACAAACTCTTCCTTTCTCCATCAGAACCTCCTTTTGGCATGCATGAATGTCCTTTATGAGTGTCCGGTGCTGCTTTATTTCTTTCAGTGTCAGTTTGATTCTGCATGCTGTATGCAATCTAGTAACTGGATTTCTTTTATCACATTCAGAACACCAAAGAAATGATTAAAAAATATAAATTGCTCTATAGAAAAGAAATTGTAGCATTCAAAATGCAATTGCTGTCAGCTGCTCTTCCTCTTTCACTGCTCACTGTAAGGGAAGAGTGTCCAGATAGTCACAAAGGAGAAAATATTGCCCAGGAAATTTTTGCCTAAATGCCTACGTTCAGTAGCATGCTCATACCTCTATTTTATTCTGTGCCGGCAGCAAGCAAATAAATGAAGAGTGTTAACTAATTGAATCCCTATCATACATCTTTCTCTGTCAAAGGCCTTCACTGGCATTTCAGTTAATTGATCTGGGCAGATTGTGCCTGCTAAACACTAATTTCCTTAAAGCTAACATATCTTGCTCAGTAAAGATGCTGCTCTCAGCTAGGCTGGAGAAGTACCAACACAATCCAAACATGCATTTTATACAAGTGACACCAATTTCTTGCCTGATGCTAATCTTGATAGCTTGTTTCCTTCTGCTGTTAGAGATTTCAGTGACAGACTATCACAGGGTAAGCTCTTCCCTTCATTTACCTCTAAAGTATCCTAACTTATTTCCTCTCACTTGTATCTCAGTCCTGTCAAGCTGCAAGAAGTTTTTGTTTGTTTGTTTGTTTCTTTTTAATAACAAGGTAGAGATGGTCAGGAAGTAGCTGCATTTGTTTTCTAAATATTGAAATTCATTTTTTCCTGCCCTGTAAAGAGCATGTTTTTGCATACTTTCCTTGCACAGAGAAATATGACTTGTGCCTTTTCTAAGAGGAGTACCTACCTGGACATTCACATGTTTTACGAGAAATTTCTCAAGAAAAGCAATGTATAAGCCTGACTAAGAGTAGTTATCACTAGTAAAACAGGATTTGCAATGAAAAACATATACCAAGTACGTTGGTCTGTCTCAGAGATTTGCTGGAGGATAAGGAATAATTCAAAAGATTAAAGTGGGAAATGAAAATGCAGCCAAAGAATAGGACAGGACATTGTTCATGGCAAAGGAACTTGGTTTCCCATGGGACATGGGCAGTGCATGCTTCACCCATGCTGCGTTCTCAGACAGTGGCTGTGGCTACATGCTGCTGTGTGAGCAGGAATGCAGCAAATCGGAACTTGTGCTGATGGGGTGGTATGGGGTGTCCCAGTTGGCAAGTGCCAAATAACCATAGGTAATAGAAAGGAGAGCTGATCTCTTTTATGTGAAATTTAGATGCTGAGAATTACAGCTAAATGAAATTGAAGTACTGCCTTGACCTTTCCCTATTTCATAGTAACTGGCTTAATTATCATCCTCTGACATCTTACCTAAAAATCAGCCCTTTCTTTTTAGCATATTGAAATGCAGTTCAATACATATTCCTTTAAAACGGGGTTTCCTCATGAATACCAAATGCTTTTTCATGTTCTGAAAGCTACTGGCCTATATTCACCTTCAGCTGAATGCAGCATTTGAGTGTCTCAAACAGTGAGCTTTCTTTCTTTGAAGGAATTTTTTCCAATTTGCACCCGTTCTCTGAAACAGTTACACACTAACTTCCTTTTTCCATATATTTTTTCCTGTGCTATAAATTGCTGGTGCTGCAATTACTGATGTAGATTGAATATGGTGGCAAAAGTTTGTGTCTGGGTATTCCTAAACTCTGCCATAACTTTCCAAAGATATTTTGACTGATTTTTATCAAGATAGTAGTTTTTGGAGGGCTGGATTTGATCTTGATGTAACTGAAACTTTCTCTGGCACATGCAGTCTTTCATTCTCTGGAGTTTGCTTCCAGTTCCCCCCAGATAGGCATCATTTTGTTTACAGGAATGTTACAAATAGCCCCAATCCTCCAGTAGCTTATCTTTGTTTTTATGACATACTTTAGGCCAGAGTGGTTTAGGTTTCTTTGGTCTCAATGGAGATGAACCCTCAGTCTCACTAACTTCATGCTGGCTCTGTATGTGCCATCATTGAAGAACTGGAGCTAGCTTCTTCTGTCCTCCTGAAGCAAGCTCTGCTCCTCAAATATGCCTGAAAGCTGCCTCAGTCCTTTGCAAGTTTCACTAAAAGTTTAAAGGCAGGCACAACAAACAAACAAACAAACAACAACAACAACAACAACAACAAAAAGAAAAAAAAACACCACATGGATGGGAATTTGTGACACTTCCCTCCCTAATTCTTTAAAGTATGCAGCTAAAACTAAGTCTCTGCTGGCACAAGTACTTCAGTATATCATTTGCTGATCAGCTAAAATGGAGTCTTTGTGATTGCTTGTTTCATTAACTTATTTGTTATCTTTAACAGGTAGAAGGAGGTGCAAATAAGGATCATGGTTTGCCAAGGCTTCTTATACATTAAAGTATACAGAATTACAATTTAATGTAATTTAGCTGAATTAACAGGAAGGATGTAGACAGGTACTTGAAATACGACTTGTGGAAAATATTACATAATTTCAAGAATACTTCAAGAAGATAATTTTTGAGATCTTTCTAAAACTGTTTTTAACAGATGCCTTATTTTAATGGAAGTTATTTAGTTTCTGATCATGCAGCCTTTAAGTGTTAATAATGCAATATGCTAAGCAGCAATATTTATCTGAAGAGCTGACAGTATTTATATATTATTTCTGGTAATCTTTTAGCATGTAAATAAAAAGTTCTACTAAGAGGTCCTGGAGTCATAACTTCAAAACTAAAAAACGTATGCTTCATTAGCTGTAGCAATATCCAAAGCATTTTCTGGAAATGGGTAACAAAATCTTAATTCTTGTCACTTATACAGATTAATTATTTAAAACTTAATCAATTTATCCTCAGAATCCTACATGCAGGGCTTTGCCAATGAGGTACCTGAATCTATTAAAGGACTCCTGATTTGGACTTATTAAAATATATGATATGCTGATTGTGCTACATCTCTTATAATTGATTCAGAGCACCTTCCTAAATGTCAGCTGGTTCATACCAGGGGAAATACTGTAATGATATTCATAGTTGTGGAACATATCCCTCTGAACAGAGGTTGTGTTTAATATTTACTGGAGAGTAGCAATACATACTCCATTCCAAGATGATGTCATGAATTTTTTTCAGGAAAACAGTACTTCTGATTATTATGGTAAGGTTGTGTTTATGGAGCTTGCACATTTTTATAGCATACATGCTTTTATATACACTGCTAATAACAATGATTTGAGGTATGCTATTAAAATTGTATAATTTATTTGAAGAATCCTGATTGATACAGTAAGAAAATACTGGAAATTATGCTTTTATTCTCTGACTTTTGTGGTTATAACCATTTATCCATTCAACAGGTGCAAAAGCATGCTATGGATTTGTTTAGAAATCATTTTTACATATGTTAGCTGTGACATCTCCAAAATACTGGCTTTTAACTCAACAAATATCCAAGTAAGCAAAGAAGCAGAAACACAAATAAATGTAAACAAAGGAAGGATAGAACTGAAGTGGAAGTTACCATCCTGGATACACAATGAGTTCTTGGTCTTCAGGAACATGAGGGATGTTTACAGAAAGGTGAAACTAGGTCAAATTCCAAGGGAAAATAATGAAGTAATAATACGTAGGGACAAAATCAGGGAGTTCAGGGCACAAAAGATAAAGCTAAGAATGAATGCAAAAGGTGTAATAGAAGGGTAGTATAAGCAATAGGAGGAAATGTTGTTGGGAAATATATGATGTATTATATGCCGTAGAAAAATGTTATGCTACAGGTAAAAAGAGAGGGAAGTTTATTGGGAAATGGAATCAAGAAAGTCAACAGATACGTGACACTCCTTGAAACGCTGTTTTAAAAGAGTGGATGCCATTTGCAGTGAGGTGACTGATGGGAGTTCTACTCTTCTAGCCTGGAACAGGAAAAGCAGAGGGATTACTGAACACCTAGAAAAGTAATATATTTTGAAATTTTTCAATACAATGAACTTTATCATCTATCATTTATCACTAAAACAATTTGCTTTTTAGGGTTACTCTAAAGAGCTCCAAATATGGTGAGATGACTTGATGATTTGTCCTTTTCAAAAGAGAAACAAAATAACACTTCTCCAGAACAAAAAGAAAAACATAACCTTCAAAACGTAATTGTAAATTAACAATATGAATTTCATTTCCTAGAAAAATTGCTAGGAATAAATGAGTTCCTAGAAGAAACAAAGATGATCAACAGCCAACATAGATTTAAAAATCTTACCAAAGAGATCTTTCTTGCTATAGTAGAGAAACAGAATTAATGAGTATGGAAGCAGCAGTAAATATCTAGATTTTAATTTGATACTGTTTCACAGAAGATTTTCATCAGCAAGCTAGGGACATATGATCAAGATGTTGCTATTAGAGGTTGGCTATGACACTTGAATGGGATGGGTTACTGGAGTACAACTGAAATCACTAGTGGTAAGTTAGTGAAATGGCCTGAAAAAATGTAAGATGCTATTCAGTAAAGAAAAACGTAAAATTTTCTGCTTAGTGTGAAAAATCAGTAGCATAAATACAAAGTAAGAAAAGTCTGATTTGGTAGCAGTGTTACAGAAAAGATCCTTGGGGAAAAAATTTGTCACAACATAAATATGTATCAAATGTGATAAAAATGAAAAAATTGTATCTATAAATAGCATTATATATTTATATATAAAATATAGTTTTATCTAAAATTTATTGTCCAATTTTGAATGCCATAATTCATGAAAAATGTTAATCATCAGGACAAGGTCCAGAAAAGAATAACCAGAAGTTTCAAAAACATCAAAAACAACAACAAAAATATAGGGTTTATTTAAAATCTGAGGGAGATAAGGCTACAGAGGAGAGTAACAATAGCCTTCTAAAGCATAAAAGACTGCTGATAAGAGGAAAGGAACAATTTGCTCTTTATCACAGACAGAAAAGAAATGTGGTTAAATGGCAGCAAGAAAGATTTAGTTTAGATGACAGAAAATACTTTTTTAACAATAAAGACAGTAATACACTAGAATAAATTGCCCCAGAGGCTGCAGACATAATTCAAAGTTTTCGAGAATGGGTTTGTAGAGGAACTGTTAAGTCACAGCCTGAACCAGCAATGGAGCAGCTGGTGAAGGGTTGTAGCCAGCTCTGGGAGCACAGGTGGAAGCAATTTACCTGTGTGACCAGAAGGGGTGGAACCAGGCTGAACGCCTTCCTAACCTTATTGAAAGGCTGGTTCCTAGAAGGGAAGGATCTCTACTTGGAGTTTGCCTCCCTTGGAATATTTGGCAAGTCCTGATCCCTCAGAAAGGGGTAAGTAATTCTTTCTTTATTACTAGATTGTGGTCTCTGTTTTTTTGTTGGTGATCTTAGACTGGTTTAAAGCAGCAATATCTGCTATTGCCTTTCTCTGCAGTGTTAAACGCACACTCGTAAAGATCATTTAATGTTGCTTTGGAGAAAAAGGATGGAAAAAGATGGCTTGCTGTTTTTCTTCCAACTCTACTGTTTTAGTGGTTCTATGGACACTCTATAAAATAATACTGGCTGTTTACTGAAATTGTATGAGGTTGTGTCAAATATAACTGAATTTTGCTGTGAATGTATAATGTCAGCAGTATGGAGAAGGAGAGTGATTATTTACCAAGCTCAGCAGAATTCAGGTTCAAGGTTGGGTCACTGCTGGACTTAGCAAATGGCTGCCTTTCTCAGGGTATAATCCAGCTTCTGAGACAAAAGTTTCTGCTTCTTAATTGAGGTTCTGGAAAGTTTTCTCTACATACCGTTCTTCTATTTTATTCATAGTGTCATATTTCAATGGCAAAATTAAGTAGAAAGTTGAATGTACTCCTACTGTATTAAAATTCCTCCCTGTTATTGCGGTCATTGTCTTTTAAAGGCCATTTTGTTATCTTAGCTCCTATACAAACCATATTGTAGAACTTTATCTGTAAATTCCGTAGTAAAGCCTAAATCTCTGTGACTTACTTTTTCGAGAAAAATTTCTTAATAAAGAGCTGCTGAAGAACCAGTCACAGTTCTTGAATCCCTGCTGATGACTCACTATGAATGATATGCAGCTCATTCTATATTTCTTGCTTCCCCAAGAAAGTACAAGGAGTCCTCCAGAAAGACCAACTGAATGGCCATCCAAAATAACTATTTACATCCATTTCAAGGCTATCATTTCAGCCTTTATAAGAAGTATCAAGGGGAGGGGTCAGGTCCAAAAATCAGGTCATTTGGAGTAACCCTTTTCTCCTTCTTTAATGACAAAATAGCTGACTAATATATTACTCACCTTACTAATTCTTGAAGAAAAATCCACCGCTGAGAGAGCAGTGAAGTACTTCAAGATTTGGAATTCCATCCTTACATGCTAATACATTACTAATATGTTAATAGATCATAAATTATTAAGTTTCATCAAAATACTAGTTTTTCTTCATTTCCTTTTCATAGTATTCAAGCTTTGTCCTAACAGCTCAGCTCAAGCAGTCTCCATGCTATTTTTCAGCTTTCTCAAACCTTGTTACTGACCCAGATACTTGTGATCTGAATATACACTGAATGATCACATATACTATGTAATTTCAGCTCTGTCAAGAATTTTATGGCAAGGGTCCTGGCCTTTGTTGGATTCTTCCTGCTGCTGGAATTGTGCTGACTGCATTGTTTTTGAACAGGAGATCACTGAGAAGTTTTGAGTGCCGGTTTACATAATTTTTACGTGCTTTCTCATATTAGGGGATATTATTGGGGCAACTGCTTGTTTATGACAAGAAAAATATTATGTGCATTTTTTAGGAGTAAAAGAAGTAATTTCCTTAAGGGTTCTACTTAAGGTGATGTATTCTTTTATCAGAAATATTTAGACAACAGTTTTTCAAGGAAATGTTTGTACGCCCTGAAAACTTCATTGACTTTGGTATGAATAATGGTTACTTATTATTTGTTTGTGTTAACTATTCTGCAAACACTTATACACACTATGCAAGATCAGTACATGAAAACTTGATGATGAAAAATCGTTATGCTCAGAGAGCAAACAAAATGCATATTATCCAAAAAGTAAATCAGAGGCACCTTTCATACATCTAGTAATGAATGTAGAGTTGATGCTGTAAGTGATGTAGAGCTCAGAAGCACTTAAAGGTAGCACAAATCTAAATTTGAGCTTAATAATTGCCTAGTGTAACCTCAAGCTAAACCAGGCAGCAGAAAATCTTACAGGACTGATTCCCAGGTCACCATTCCTTTACTATAAGCTGTTCAGAAGCTGTTGCATAAACACCCGTAAAAAGAGGGACCTGAACTGAAGAATTCAGATTCATATTTCTCACATTGTTCAGGGGTTAAGTGAAGTAATAAGACAGGGAAAGCAAAATAAATAAATCTTTATCATTTTTTTCCAACTCTTCATAAAATCCAGACATGCTGCTGGAATGTGGGGGATGTTATATGTAAGAAGTGCCTCTTTAGTAAGATATTTGGCTCAGTGTGCTCACAGAAGTCCAAGGGATCCAGCTGGTACTGAGAATATTGCTGTGCATTAAAGGAAATGCTCTCCTATAGAAAATATACAGTAAATACTGATTGTAACATTAATTCAAAGTTATATTCAAGTCTTTTCATGTATTAACACCCATGAAACACCTAAGAACATGTTACTAAATTATTAGAAAAGCTCATGGATTAGGTAGACCCAACTAACAATTTCAAGATACAAAATCAGATAATTGTAAATGTCCTTGACAATGACAAAGTACCTGAAGTAGGAACAAAAGTTCCTATATGGTTTGATCCCTAATTCTCTTACACTTACCAAACATGCTGTATGATGACCATTAACATCAGAAATGGGTAAATTCTCAAGACTAATGTTTCCCTAGGGAGCCAGACTTACAGGAAAGGACCGCAGTGCTTATAACAGATTCAAGGGCTGTTTTTTTTTTTCCCCCTCTCTGCAATCATTATAACCACGCCTTTGAATGTTTTTGCAACAGCTTTATAAAAAAACTATTGAAATGGCCGAACTAAGTTGATATATTGCTAAGTTGGAATAGACTAATAAAACCAAACAAGGTGGAAAGAAGTTGGTTTGCTTTTTGAGCAAGATAGCTTTTCCTTTAGGATTTCTATATTTGTTCTGCTAAAGAAAGAGACCCAGCTTAGACCATCCCGTTTTGTATTATTATTCTTCTGTACTTTTGCCAGGCCATTAGTTTTTAAATCAGCTCTTAAATTTTATAATTAAAATTCAGTCTTAATTAAATCCCAATTCTAGTAGTTGTATTGCAGTGAGGGTTGTATCAAATTTGAAGTGGAATGTCTAAGCATGCTTCCCAGTCATTCAATTTTGTGAAGTGGGATTATGGTGCCATGTGCAGGCATTTGGAGTGAGCAAACTGGCTAACAAGCTGATAAGACTGACAAAAGGAAGAACAGACATACCAGTGATAGAATTTAGGATGCATGTATGCTAAGCAGTTACCCATGAGAGTGACTTTAAGCATTTCAAAAAGTGTTTGGCCTGTGAGATAATTTATTCCTACATCATTCATATACTGGGTATATCAATCTATTGACTTCTAAGCACCAACAGTTGTGTTTTGTTACTTAACACTTATGAGCCACAAACTGCTAAACAAAAAAATCTGTGTCAAACTCAGGGAATGCAACCTTAATTTCACTTAAATTAATTTTACCTGTGGCATCAGTGCAGCTGCAGTACATTGAATGCTTAAGGAATCAGGGCATAAACAATCCAGCTCATCTGTTGGGTTGAAATTCTGGAAAGCCTGAAGCCAACTTAAGAACAGGAAATCTGGAGCAAGGAGCAGTGCAAGTAGCTGAGAAGGAAAGACAAGTAATGAGTTGAGGGCATGTAGAGTTACTCCCTTCAGCTTCTGCTTAAACAGGCACGTTAAGGAAAACTTCAGAGATGGCCTTAACAAGAACTAACTCAAAGTAATAAATTAGATTCGTGATATTTTTCAGTCAAGTTGTGAGTCCAGTGAGAAAGTACTTTGGAAGGAGTGAAATGATCAGTTGCACACTCAGAGTACGTGCACCCAGACTGCATGGATAATTCAGTGTCTTCTGTCAAACACTGAACATATGTACACTGATTTTTTTAAATGGAAACAAAAAACACAATTTGAAGTGAAATTCCAAATCTCACTGTTTTGGTCATTAGACAGCCATCTAAACCAAACCAAAAGCAGATTGTTGGTTCTTCCAATTATTTAGCTCTCTCTTTTGAGCAGAAAAGAGAATAGCTGTGTTAAGTAATAAACTGGTATCTACTCCCAGTTCCATCAAGATACAGTTTCACAGCTGGCAAAAATAAATAACTAACTCTCTTGCAACAATGTTTTAGAAAAGACCTCATGTTCCATCTATTTTGGAGGAGAGATAGCATATCGAATGTGTCAGGCTCAGACTCCATGCCTTCCTGAAAGCTCATCAGGACCCAGTGCCTGAGCATCTCTGAGTCAGATGCCAGGAGTGACAGCGGGCCCGCCAACTGCTGGCAGCTGCCTGACTGCTGGGCTGTCATTTTTGCTATCATAGCAGCCACGCTGATAGGAATTGTCATGCACAAGAAGTGATTACAAGGAGAAAAGCAACAAACAAAACTTGGCTTAGAGCGAACTAATCGGTGCCTCAAAGATTTTAAATTAGTGTCAACTTTAGGCATCTCGCCCTACTACTTGCATGAGATTTTGAGCAGAATGCACCTGATCCATTCACACTTGTGCTCACGGACTTTCTAATATATTTTGGTGTGAGAAATTCTAATGTGCCACTTATTTCATTCCTTTGAATCCTGCTATGATGCCTGAGATGTGTGGTTCTCCCTTGCACTAGTCAGACACTTACTCATAGGAAGCAAGCAACAAGGGAAGTGTAGGTGATGGCCCAGCCCAATGCTATTGTAGCATGCAGACAAGGAGAATCAGAAATTTGCTCCCAGTGGCGGGAAACTAAAAACACAGGAAGAGAGAAATAAGAGCACAGCATGTTTATTCTTTCCTTTCTGCAAAACAAATGCACTGAGGAGATACTGAAAACTATGTCTTGTGTATGTATCAAAAAAAATAATGTTGTCTTTCTGGATAATTTATTTGGATGATGGAAGAGGAAACTTGCGGTGACACTACAGTCCTATCCTGACAGCTTTTGCTGGCTGCATTCCTCTTATAAACGTAGATCAAGTTATAAATGATATGTTGTGAGACATCGTTCTGATGTTAGGGACTGGTGACTTTGTGTCAGTAGGGCCATATTCATTGAAATTGTTTGAACATTACTACACACGCTTCACTTGTGAAAGCAGAGTCCACCAGTTGGCTAATAGGAAAGGTGAATGTTGTAGTGACAGTACAGTGAGGTGAAGATCTTGTCCTTCATGTTTGGATTTTGGTACCAGTTTTTGTACTTCCTATTTTATTGTAAATATGAGCTTATATCAGATTATGTAAACTGGCTTAGCTCTTTTCATATCAGATTTATTTTTAATTAAGCTATGGTTCTTGTGGCTTTTCCCATCCAAAGATGGGAAACCAATCTTAGAATAAAGGAAATATACTGAATAACAAAATAAGTGTTTTAATATAGGGAAATAAAAGGCATCCTGGGAAAAAGAATTAAGATTTTTTTTTGGGGGGGGGGAGGGGGGCGGGGGGGGGGGTCTCTGAAGAACCCATAATTGTCTTCACATCTTAGCATCTAGAAATTTTAAGAATATACGCTCCCTGAAAATGAACAGTATTGCTTTTATATTGTAAAAAATAACATCCCTGGAATGAAGAAAATTAAGATACAGCAAATACAGAGTTAAGTTACATAGAAAGATATAATTACTCCGGTTGGAAAAGACCGTAAAGATCCTCAAGTCCAACTGCAACCTAACCATACCACCCTAACTCTAATAACCCAGTCAAAGAATGGCTCAACTTGGATGGGATTTTAGAGACCATCTAGTTCTAAGCCCCCTGCTGTGGGCAAGACTGCCACCCACCAACATCACTTGCAGTAATCAAGTCTAATCTGAAGAAAGTTTGGTAGACAGAAGAATGTTTTGTGACGTATAGCATATGCCTCTTCAACAGAGGACGCTGGAGAATGTCTGACTTGAAGAACTTGAGCTTGAACCTTAATAATAGGTTAGCATGATAGGGAGATTGGACAACTAAGGTGTGCTGAAGATCCAGCTGTGTTATAGCTGTGTGTTCAAGTTGGGAATTGCTGCTGCACAAGGAAGTATCAAAGACATAGCCTGAGAAGAGACAAAGCAATTTATATTTGCCTAATTAGACAAAAAGAGACAGACTGAAGCAGAGAGGATCTTCAAGGAACCTGCACAGAGACAGCAGTTGAATTTGTGTGAGTAATGGCTGTTCAAGAGGGACACAAAAGTCCCTAAGTTTCAAGTGAGGATTTTTAATATGTAGAATTCTCAGTGCAAAGCACCTCTCTTTTTCCTAAAGCATGTAAAAATGACTGTTGTGACATTGCATATGCCATGGTGGACATTTTTTAAATGCATAGAATAGTTTTGTGGTCAACTATGCTAACCTGCCTCTTTGAGCACGTCTGCATTTAAATGAACAGACAACATCATGTATCTGTTTTACTTCATGGATTATTGGCTGGGGACTCTTTATACGTTCACTGGGATTCTAATTCCTGGAGGATAAATTGTTGAAACAAACTCCAAAGACCAAATGGAGTGCTGTTTACCAATATCTATTAAACAGAGTACTTTACTGAAGAAAATTGCTAGAAGATAACTGAAATTTCCTTTCCATTTACACTTGAATTCAGCTTTAGTAAAATGGCTGATGAGAAAGTGGATGGGGTTACATCTGAATGACTCAGATGGACTTGGCATATAAGCACTAGCGTTTGCTGATGATTCTTAAACTCCCAAAATGCAGAACATTTCACAAGCAGTCTTCTACCCATATGAGAAAACACTACCATCTTGGCAAGATGAAGGGCTCAAAAATCATTAAGATCTCCAGATGAGACATTCTGCTATTATCCAGCACTCTGAGGCTGGAGCAGCCCTTGTACATTGTGAATCTTATCTAGAAACACAGGTTGCTTTAGAGTTAACTCAAAAATGAATGTAATATGCAGCATTTAGAAAGTGTCTCATACTCCTGTCATATGTCAAATATCATTATGTTAAATGTTCATGCTAGTTTCTGTTTTCTTTAAATTACTTGGTTTCCTTTTTTTTGGGGGGGGGTGGGGGCTATGTATAATTTTTTACTTCTTTGTTTCTCCCCACGCAAGACCATATGTTTACTAGAGAAGTAGGCGGTGGGGGGGTGAGATGTTTTTGCACCAGTTTAACCATTCTGGTTTTAAATACCTAATGGTGGTTACAGATGTTCTACTATACTGTAAACACAGAACTTGAACTGCTCCTAACTGACTTCTCAAGTTCTGCAGTTATCTTTGCTACTTTCATCTTAAGTGTCCTTTTGTTCTGCTCAATAGCATGATATATGTAGACTGAAGCATAGTCTGTTTTATTGTATAACTTCTTGTGCTTTTAAAAATATTTATATTCTAGCATAAACCTACACCCACAAGCACCCTAATTTTATTACTCTTTCTCTTGCTTTCCTTATATTTTTTGCCTTGCTTTCTTGTCCCTGTCTCTCCAATTAAAACTGTCTGTGGCTTATTTCTGGAAAAAATTGTAACGATGAGCCAGAGAAAACTCTTACTTTAGCCATTAGATTTATTAGACAATCCCAGTAGTCATTAAGGAAGAGCAATATATTATGCTTTTTAAGAGGCTGGCCAAAAACAAAACAATCAGAAATTCATCATAAAACTTGTTCTCTGGATTGAGAGATATTTTGCTTTGAAACAAGTGGAAATATATCGGAGTCTGAGAACTTCAAGTCCCATCCTTAAAATAAGACAAGTCAGAAATCTATCTTGTATATGCAAGCATCCTCTATGCCCAGCACTGCACTTCGCTGAGGTTGCCTTTTGAAGCCAGGGGTTCTCTAACCCATTTGTAAATTCTCAGACTTTCTAGCATGCCTTTCATTGGAGAAGGGCAAAGCAAGAAGTAGCTGCTAGAAATTGGGGAAGCCAAATGGAAATTATGAGGGCTGCACCAAAATTAATGCCCACTATTTTATTCTGTTGGACCACGATGTCACAGAAAGATGCTGGAGGTACGGCAGTAGAGGCTGAACCTCCCCACCAATATTCCATTACATTTTGTTGCTGAGTGACAGGTGGCAGCAGAGGGGCAGTCTGACAAAGTGGAGTCTGACATAGACTTGCACGTGATGCAAAGTTGTGCAATTGAGTTCCTCTATGTGGGGGGAAAAAAAGCACATATTGACATTCATTGATGCTTGCTGAACATTTCTGGAGACCACAGAGTGGACAGTGTGGCAGTGGTGGTGCATTTCAGTAGTGGGGACAGTGGGTCACCTCAGCTGGTGCAGATTTTTGAGTGTGGTGTGCAGGCTCTTGTTCATTGCTGGTGAAAATGCACAACTAATGGTAGCGACTATGTTGAAAAATAGTGTTTTGTAGCTGAGAATTTTCTCTATCCTGTACTGTTACTGTGCTGTTGTAGTTCCCATGGAAATAAGGAAGTATTACTTTCAGGGTGACCTATGTAAAAACGCAACACACAGGATTGTTTGACTACTTGAATTAATATGAAAGATGCTGATAGGCTCTTTTTATCACTTGCCTCTTCAAACACATGTAATTGGGATCATCATAAGAGAATAATAGTAATTTGTACAGGAGATAATTTTAAAGACCACTGATGAAATCTGAACTTGTGAAACCTGTTTTATCTGTGAGAACCAATGTACTGCAGTTAACTTCTGTGAAGCAGGTACTTCATGATTTATGTAGTTACTTTAATCCAATTAAATTCTGTAGTTACATTAACCCAATTAAGTGACACAGATGTTAAAAAAAAAAATTAAGAAATTCTTAACTAAAAGTTCTCATGACCTTGAATTGCATTAATCAGCAGCAGATGGAAGGAAACATTGTGCCCTGATCTTCTTTTGCTGTTCTAGCTGTTTTCTCCAGAACACAAGAAGGACTACAACCCTTCTGCACCCTTCTGATACTCTTCTGAATCCAGAGCTCTCCTAGGCTGCAGCCTGGCATGAAGCAAGCCATGGTAGCTCTGGCCCCAATGGCTCCTTTGCTGCCTTCAAGGAAAGCTGGGGCCTTGCCACCTGAGCCTCCATCTGTAAAGAGAGGGATTGTTTCAGACTGGTACACTTAGAATGAGCATGTAATACTTTAGAATTACTAACAAAGTGATACTCTTTTTGGATACTGCAGCCACTTTTACTGACATTTTAAAATAATTATTGTGACTCTGTATTAGGAAAACTAACTATTTTCTCACATTATCATAAGGAGTGTTGGTGGTAATGAACTATATTCATTAAAGTAATTTATTGTTACTCAGAGTTACCATCTGTTGAGATAACAGATGCTTTTTAAAAAGTATTATGTCACAAATGTAAGTCCCTGTTAAGATCTCCATTATTAAATGATATTATAAAATGTCATTTCAAAAAGATATATATGAGCAACAGGCTCTTTATGATGAAAACAAAATCTCATATATAGCAATAAGATTTTTACCTTTCCTCATGAATAGGATGTACAGACTGCACTCTCATTGTTTCTACTGGGAGGAGCAAAAAATAGGAGACAGGAAAAAAATAAGAAAAATAGAACAAAATGAAAGAAAATAGAACAATGAAATAAACAAAAGAACAACCGCTTTTTCAAAGTGACTAAATTAGAATCTAACTCAAACATGATTAGTCTCAGTGGAGAAAATCCGCAGTTTTGGATCCGACTCTTAAATTAGGTAATTAGTATTTTGAGTCACATTGATTTTCTTTTTTAAATACCAAAAAACTTATATTTAGGTATTCTTCTGACTTCTTGAGTATAAAGCGAAACTGCCATGAGCACAAGTGCCTCCATTTCATATGAGACAGTGTATTGTTTTGCTACTAAAGCACAAATCTTGTTTGTCTGAAAACGGGTTGCCTCCAGGTAATTAAATGACACAGTAGTTGAAAGCAAAATGGTTAGATGTTTCTTTCTCTTGCAGAATCAAAACACTTCAAACAAATATCTTACAATTTGTGTCTTCCAGTATTAGAGGGAATATAGCAACTTCATCCCGGTACTCAGAGTGGTATGTTCAGAATTCTCAGTAACACGTATAGCAGAGGAAATAAATTGAGAGTTTCTATATCTGGGGTTCCTGGTGTAGGAGGGAGCTTTCATTTTCAGCATTTATTTTCCCCACGGTACCTGACTTCGGCTATTCTGAAAACCCAAGCAATATAATTAGTCAGTTCAATACCTATAAAGACTCCTACAGAGTCAGTGACAGATCTGAATTCCAGAAGCATAACACTTGCTGTCTGTGCCAAACTGAACCTCTCACAATGGTTTCTTTAGAGCACAGTGCTTTAAGGCTTTCATTCCAGGTGCTGGGACACTGAGCCTTTACTCAGCAGTGGCCCTGGAAAATGACTGTGGTAATGGAAATTATGGCTTTTGTCACAGGAAAAATATAGGATTTAGTGATTAGTTTGTTGAGGACAATAAGAAAACGTTGTACTGATTTAATATAGTTGATTGATGAGGTGATGCCTAAAATAAGTGCTGATAGAGGGAGCCTAGGAAAGTACTAAAAATAAGCAAATACAGAATATGGTACTCCTTGAGACTAAGAATAGTATGGAGTTACTGCAAAGAAGCTGCCTGATCCTCCAGCTGTAGCTACCGCAGCTAACTAGATACAGAGGGAGAGTGCAGCTACTGGGATCAAGGAGCGTTATCCTCTTGTCAGTGACTGGGACTGTCTTTTATTCCATCTCCTCAGCAGCAGCTCCTGAACTTTGCAGCAAATATATAAATGTGTATAAACTCCCAGTCAAGGTACAATATCCTCTCCGCTCCCTTTGGCTATAGGTATGAAGTTTTCTTGTACCATTTCTGAAATTCTATGTATATGTGAGAAGGAAATCTCTCTATTCTACAGATATTTGAAATTTAAAATAATTTATTCCAGATTAAAATTAATGGAAAAAATATGGGATGTTCTTCTGCAGTCATTTTGTTGAATGGTTAATAATGACAAAAGCACTACCAATTGAAAAAGAAGAGAGACTTGATGTTATGCCATGTGATTACTGAATTAGCAGAATTAATTTCAAGTACCTGCATCAAATGACATTTAAACCAGTAATACAAAAGGTAATTGCTCCAGAAAAAAAAAAAAAAGGAGGCTGAGCAGGGATTACTCCAGAGAAGATGACAGCCTAGGCAGTACCTGTGACAGAACATGAGCTTGTGGCTCTCCAGTGTTTGTCTGAGAGTCTTTCTTCTTGTGTTTTTACTAACTGATAGCATTTCCCATTAGAACTGCTTTAGGTTCTTGTGGTATTTGTCTTTCCCGCCTTCAACCCCTCCCAAAGTGCAACTAAAGAAATTGTCTTAACCTGTTTATGTTTGATAGACAAAACTTTCTGTGCAGATTCAAGTCTTCAGAATAACTATTTTTACACTAATTTTTTTGTCAATTTGAATATAATTCATAAACAAGCAATTTTGACCACTTAACCTGCTGATAAATCACACTGTCAGTGACTGCAAAAACTATTAAAGGTCTGGTGAGGAAACAGCAGCAAGAAGGACTGCTGGGAGTCTCTGTGAAGACATGTTTCTTCTGCTGTCTTTTCAGAAAATGTTTGCTTCTGTAATGGTTGCCTAGCTTTCTCTGGGCTCCTTTGCTTTTCCAAATCTGCTTAATCTCTTCTGGCACAAGTACTTTATTCATTTATAACTAAATAATACTCATCATGCATCAAAAAAATCCATCAATTCTAGGCATCATCTCTTACATTTGTAAGATTCAGAGTAGTTAGAGACTGTTTATTTCAAAGGCTTTTTTTAATTTGTCATATTTTGTTAATGGAATCTACATTTCTTGTTCCTCAGAATTAAGGTCTCTGAACTCTTGGTATTTTTTTATATATTTACTGGAATATGTTCTCTCTTGGCCAGCAACAATCAAAATGTATCCCATTCAATCTAGAAAAAATGAATCAGAGATCCAGTCATCTAGCTGCAGAGCTTACTGTCATCATCCTGCAGCAATGATTTACCTTTCCTTCTAAGCTTTGGGCCGCAGGCAAAAACAGTTTTAGGTGTCCATTTCCAAGTCCTCCATCAATTCAGATAGGGCTCTGATTGCTGAGAGACTGACTGGTGCAATAACTGTTTGTGACAAACAGTAGAAACGTCAGACAAACTGAGGCTCATCAGCATAAAAGGCATAACCTAGGATTGCTTCTCAACAAGAAAACATTCCACTTCCTGACTGCTGCAGAAACTGCATCCCTTCTTCAGCTTAAATATAAGCAAGATAAGAAAAGGACCAAAATGATCTTAATGATAAGAAAATAGACACGAGAAACAAATCCGTCCTTTAAACTACAGACATAGTAAGATGCCTCTCTGTCACGCTGTTACATTTATACCATTTTGCAATGATTTCTGCTCTTCTGAAGATATCAGAAGACCAGGATCCCAGTACATTAGTGGTCATCTCTCTATTATTACCCATTTCAGAGAATGAAACTATTCTGTCTGAATCTATTTTATTCTCTGGCCTCCCACATCCTGTCAATTTTTAATGGTTTTTGTTTCTTCATTAAGGTCTGTATTTGTACTCACAGACACATTCCAGTAAGTTTATTTCCAATCCATGGTTGAAGCTGAATTTCTCTGTTTAGGGAAGACTCTTACATGTACTTAATAATTGGCCTATTTGAATACTTTGTATGCAATAAGATTTCCCAACATTCCAGATGAACTGAATGCTTCAGTTCTCATCTATAAATAGATTAGTGGCGGTTGTAATATGACTATAAAAATCAAACTGTCATTAATAAAGCTGAATCAATTCAGTGTTCCACCATGACAACATGTTGCATGCATTATGCAAATAGATGAAGCGTAGTCTTTCCTTGCTGCTCAGAATTTACTGTATCGGTATTCTGATCTGGTGAGACTAAAGGAGTGAACAAATTCAGAGCAATTCTTGGTCCACAGCTAACTCTGGAAACTAATCCAAGAAAAATTTCTCTCAGTTTCTCAGCACCATCATAATTGTTCTTGTTGTTGCCCTGACTGCAAGTATCCTACTATAACTGTAACCTATACTTAGAATTCAGGTGATTTATTTTCATTCCCAGTATATTCTGAAGTATTATTTTTTTCACTCCATTCTTCCTAAATCTGTGGATTTTTAAAAGAAGCCTATATATAATAAAGAAATTTAAAATATTTTATGTATTATCTAAGCAAAAATGTTAAAATTTGATAGGATTTCTGATCTTTCAACTATTCTTTTTTTTATATTCTTTTACAGAGAAACATCTTTTGTTTAGAACAAATATTGAAGTCAAGAATATGGAATAAAAGTTTTTGACAGAAATTCTTCTGTTTGAGAATCTCATTAACATCATGATGTTGTAGTAAGTTGTACACAACAGTGTACAACTTTTTTAAACCGATCATAGATTTTGAAAACAATCTATTTAGCTGAATTTTCCATACATATTATTTAGAAATTTTAAATCTATTGAAATAATTGTTAATGTCAAATTTTTTTAGCGAGAAATCATTGAATTGATGTGGAGAAACCCATATCTATAGCACTCCTGCAGTGCTTCTGTGAAGAATCTCTTAAGACAGTCAGCATATAGGATACAGAATGTCATTCATAAAGGCTAAAAATAGCCGAATGAGGACAAAATTGAGGCTACTATGTAGTCCCAACAGAGAGAAGTCATCCTCCTGAGGCAAATAATTACAACTAACTTTGCCGCCTTTTCTGATAGGCCCACAAGGAATTTTTTCCTTTTTCCCCCCATGACGTTAAAAGATGGCCAGGAACATGAGCTGCTTGATTCCCATGATTTTTACCATGAACAAGTTATGTTAACTGTTAAAAATTTTACATACTATTATTCTCCAGAGCATTGTCAAAAGCAAGAAACCATTGTAAAGAGTAATTTGAGGGTCGTGTTTGTAGTTTGTGTGTGAATGCATATGAATCTTTTTTTCTGTTTGTGAAAACGCAACCTGAGGAAGTGAAAGCAAGCTGTAAAAGGCAGATTTCATTTAAGAAGCCAGTGATTACATCTCTATGCCAATTTGTTTATTTGCAAAAATAAACAAAAATTGTGAAGCTTAGACTTAATAAAGACTGCTATTCTGCATATTTACCCTGTTTATACAGACACAAACATTAGGGTAAATATTACTTCATTAGGTGCTTCTTGATCAAGGATATGTATTTGTTTATGTAAAATGGTGCCCATTTAAAACCTCAATAATTTCCTCTACCATTAGTTACTCCATTTGCTTATTAAAATACTGTGTAATATTCATAGCTCACCAATCTTTTTTCAAATGTTAACTGTGAGATTTATTAGCATTTTCTTTTCCCATGTGACCTTGGCTCAGTCAAACTGATATATACACACAATTTTTAATATGCCATAACACTTAACCTGTAGCATCCTGTCATTGTGGCTTTTGTTTTGCATAAATGTCTTACTTTGTCTTGCATTAGTTTGACTGTTGATTTATTAATTAGTGCATTCTTCATAGAGAAGAGCATATTTACATAAGAATTCTTAGCAGACCATACCCACATCTGAAAAACACTTTCCCTGTTATGTCAGGACACAACAGTTTTACAGTTGGGGGTAGATAAAACTGCTGAAATTGTAAATAAAAGCAGACTTTCATGCACTATGTTTCCAGATTAGGAGGGTAAATACTAAATTCATAGCTTTTTTCTTTTCCTCTTTTTTTTGCTATAAGTCTGGACTAATGGAACTTAATTGCTAGCATCCTCAAAGAATCAAAGAGACAGCAGACGTTAGCACATCCTAGTGAAATAAACACAGGATGTGCAAGTGGAGATGAATCAAACTAATTTCTAGACTAGCATTATGATTATATGTAACACTCCTTACAAAAGAATTTCTAAGAATAAAAGTTCTAGAACCCTTAGCATCTTAATGCCAGTGAGTCACGAATTCTTGTGTGCCTTTATTAAATGAATTCAGCCAAGTATAATTCACCTATGAAGGAGCTTGCTCTAATGTACTCTATAAATGTACTTGTATACCACCTATTATAATTTTTCTCTCTAATCTAAATTACTGTAATCCCTGAAAACCAGGTGGGAAAAGAATACACAAATACATTAAAATAATAGTTTGTGGCACTAAAAATTTGATTTCATGCACTCTCTGTAATTGAATTATGAAATATTTGTTAGCCTTGGCAGTGGAAATCTAGATTATTTTGAAATATGAATAGGCTTCTAAATTAAGGGGCCTCTTTTGGAAGCAATGTCAATTTTATGCAAGTATAGAAATCACAGAGAGTTCTTTAAAGGCAGTAGTCGTAATCCTATCTACCGTACATGAAAATAAAGGACAAAACTTATCCCACTGAAGTGAGATATTTAAAAGTGACGAACAAAAATGAAAATATTTTCTAATTGGAGCCAAGTTCACTTTTGTCCCAGAAATTTTATAGCAAGAAGTTCTCTTAGCTTTTACACACTACTAGCCCTTGTTACTCCACTACATATTATAATAAACATTTTATCATAGAAATCAGGTAACAACTAGTTATCTTGCCATGAAATTGCACTTCATAGGCATAATTGTTGAAGAACTTAACAGTCTCAGCAAATCATCTGAAGCTGCAACACTTATTTGTTCATTAACATCTCTGCAATTGCCTCTCAACTTTTCTCTTCTTGAAAATGATTTTATCTGCTTTGCTGTAATGCATATGTAGAAGTTAACTTCATAGGCTTTTGTTGCTATGGACCAGTGAAATTGTATTTCTGAAATGCTAAATGTTGGCATCATAGGTGAGTAGTAATCATTACAATATAGTGAATAATGGTTTATGAAGTGATATGATAACAAGAGAATTGTTTCCCTTAGGGTGGCCAGTGCAGCTGAAAGTGTCAATTAAAACTCTGAGAAAGCCACTTTGTTTTCCAATTATAACAAATTCTACGAATAATTAAATTGCTTGTCTACTAAGAAAAAATGTTTTATTTGAAATCAGTATATGTGTCTGAAATCTACAAAGCTTCAGGGATCTCACTGCTGTGCTTAGGTTTCTGTTATTCTTTGGCTGGGATGTTATTCTGCTGCTGTAAAACATTCTCCTAAGATAGACTTTCAACTGAGGGAAAAAAAGTCTTCAGCTTTAGTATGAGGAATTAAAAAAAAAAAAAAAGTCCATTTGTTACCATCTGAACTCTGGATCTGACAGTCAAACTGCCCTGAAGTGAGATGGTGCAGCAGGAGAGTCTGAGATCATATACATAGGTTGCTCTGAAAGAAATGCCTCCTACTTATTACCATTTACAATAGCTACAAAGAGCACAATAGCAGTATTTGGTAGAGTAAATTCTGGGCTACAAAACACTGTTTTTCAACATAACCACACCACTAGCTATGTATTTTTTTTGCCAGTGATGATCAAGAGCTTGCATGATGCACTCATTAAAAAAATCTGCATGGCTGTCTGGAATGTGGCTTGTCTTTCAGTTCACTGTTGCCAACGCTGAAATGCAGCACCCACTACCTCACTGTGCTCACATCCACTGTTTGTTCTCCAGAAATGTTCAGTAAACATTGATGACTGTCAGTGGCATCTACAGTGACATACTACTTCAGATGAACTTCCAGTTCTGTTGCATTTTTGATGTGCATGTGCAGCTGGTAAGTTGAATAGGCCCTATGCTTTCCAGATGCTGCAGAGGCAGTCAAGGTGTGAGGTTACTTGCAGTTATGCATGTTGCAGACAGTAAACTTCTGATTACCACTGCCATGTTAAAATTCAGTTTTAAAGTGCTAGAAGACTTTGGCCATCTGTGCTTTCTTTCCTTACAGATACGCAGTATAGGAGGACAGGCAGAAAAGCCTGGAAGGAACTGAGACCTTCACTTGCAGTATAGGGGGAGGAGTTCTGCGAAGCTGCTTTTCTCTTGTGTCATGAGCCATGACACAAGAAGGATATGGCACTCTTTCTACCATCTATTTTGTAAAGATCACTGCTCTGACTGAGCTGTGTTACGCACTGACTTTGATTCTGTCAGCATCAGCTCCACAATGCTAAAAGAATGAGTTTTTTCAAGGTTTTAAAACATGAGTATCTATGCTTTCAATCCCAAGTGGTCTCCTGTGTAAGGTAAAGGTTCAGTCAATACTTAACAGCTCAGTGAATATTATGGTACCCAGGATCTTTTGCAGAAGCAGCAACATATGCCTGCATAATATTCATATTTATTTTTTATTCTGTTTAATTTCTACCTCTTTCATATTACAAGAATTTAACATTTTCTTCTATTCTGTCTCTGCTAGAATTAGTACACCTTCATTTTTAAAACTTTTAAAATTAATTTTTTAGCAATTGTTTTCCTCCAGAGCTATGCTTCATTACTTTTGGGCTGATGCCAGTTCTTTACAATTCACTGCTGTGCAGCTTCAGGGAAACTCTTGTTCCCTTGAGCAGTTAGCCAGTACTTAAAGGTCTGATGTAATTAGCAGTGCCTGTTGTTTCCACAGTCATTAGATCTCAAATACCCAGTTGTTATTGCACTTCTCTCTAGTGTCCCTTTTAGCTGACATCAATCTATTCCCAGTATCATGGTACTACCTCAATTCCCCATCCCTTTCCAAAACCTTCAGACAGAAGGTAACAATCAGACCTACAGGGGACAACTTTAACAAAACTTAAAAAAATTAAACAGAGGATTTCAGGTTTTCTCAGCTACATGTTGCCATTGAGCCCAGATGCATGCTTTCCTGTGGGAATACAGGCAGGCAAGATGTCCCTCTGCGTACCAATGTGAGGTGGAGATCTGCTGGATCTGGGGAGGGTGGGTGAGGAGATAAAGGAGCTCTCCCTGGTGTCTTCATTGCTATGGGTGAACCAGGTGGACCAGGCAGGAGCTCTGTACTACATGCACTGTTAGGTTGGCATAATTAATGCAGTTATGCAGCTTTATAGGATGGATTGTATGATAGCAACAATCACTGTAGGGATTACATAAAGATTGCTAGACATATTTACCAGGTGGACCTTGCAAATGTATCTTTCGTACAGTGTACCAATCAGTCCTGCAAAGTGATGCTGGTACTTTTGAGAGCAATGCACCTTCATCCCTTTCTCCTTTCTGAGGAGCCACCTCAGAATGATATATGTAGAGATGGAGGAAGGCAGAAACTATGATGTAGGTATGTTGTAGGATGTCTGACAGTACAGTGCAGGAAATTGTAGAAAACTGGAATACAGACAATCTATTATCTAAGGTCACTGCCCCTTGTGTAGAAATCAGCTATGACAGCAGAAGATCATCAGCCACAGAGGGGTCTCCTCTATAATGTCATTCCCCAAATAGTCTTCTACTTTTTCTACACTATTATGGAAATATTCCTAAAATATATTACTTAACGGTATAAGTTATATAAATCAATGTGCTTGGTCCTTCATAAAACTATAAAGTGGGATGAAAAAATAGCTTTCATAATTATCCATTATAATTTTTGTTCATTCACTGAGATATGCTGCCATGAATACACTAAAGGTAGTTTCAGAAAAATAATTATTTACTGCATTCATTTTTTCACTGTAACTAATTTTGCATTTTACATTTATATTTCTGGTTAATATGTATAGCATTATACACATTTTTAAGGTTTAAAATAGCTTTCTTATATGGTTCTGTATTGTTCTACTAACCGTGGTTTTGGCCCTACCAGATCTAAGTATTTTCTGCATACGTTCTCTGGTCTAATTTCTTAAGCTTTTAATATAATCTATCTTGAAGAAATTGTTTAACATATAGTTGACTGAACACAAACAAGACACTTTAACACCTTTTATACCTGCAGTTTCAGCATTAGAAGAGTGATTCTTGTTTCCCAGCTGCAATACTCAAACATCAAATTCATATTTATCTATTAGAATGCTCTTTCAAGACAGAAGAACAACCTGAGTGTTTCGAAAAGGGGATTTTCAACACCATTTCTTATTAATGGAAGTTCAGAAGAAGGCTTCCACTTTAAGTGGAGGTTTTCTTAGTCTCAGAGATATCACAGCTCCATCAGTAGGTATGCTAATTTTCCCAATTGTTATTACTTTTCTAACCAACTTTAAAGAGTTACCATTTAGTGGAAAATTTAATTCAGTTACCATTTTATGCTATCCTTACTGGCAAAAGCACTTCTCTGTACAAATGAAAACTTACGGTAATGACTATTTGTTAAGCTAAGCCAACCTCCACAGGAAGAAAATCGAAGGATATATTAGATGTCCACATCCAAGCTTACCAGTATAGTAGCTCAGATCAGATATGGAAGACTTCATTGAACCTAGGACTAAATTATAAAGCAGCTCTTTTCTCAGAAAAGAAGAAAATGTTTCCTGTTGTATTTGTGCACTGTGGACCCCTCTGCAGATAAACATACATCCTCCATGTCAGTACTTTGATATCAAACTGTTCTACATACATTTGTTTTCCTTCAGAGTCTTCAGACTGTGATGTTAAGATAAATATCTAGAAATGTCTTTTTACTTTAGCTCTCAGTTAAAAGCCTGAAAGAAGCTTGTTTTGTTTTCAAGTAAGACTAGAGGAAACAAAGATAGACTTTGCTACGAAGACATGTAATGTTTTCAGTTTCACTGATGATAGCTTCATTTATCTGCTGAATCTATAGAGACAACAAGATATTCTCTGTGCTAAATAACTATTGTGAAATACAGAAATAAGTTCTGTCTGCAGCATCTTTTCTGTTTCTATAATAGATGGATGGCAAACAGGATTCATATGAAATAAGCATCAGCTCGTGAAAATGCAACTGGGTTGCAAACAAAACAGATTAGGCTATCAAATTTTGCCATTAAAAGAAAAAGATCCTCTGTAAACATTATTTATTGCATCTAAATTGTTCGGTTGTCGAGTGGGAATTGGAGAGAGCTACAAGGATGACGAAGAATGGTTTCCAGCATCTCTTATTTGTTTGTTACTATGGTAAAATACCATATTCAGCAAAAGTTCTGGAGAGGAATAATTTCTGCTACAATAGGAAATCAAGTTCAGCATGATGCATGACTCTTACTAGATGATTTTATTATGAGATTAGTGTAACTGTTCACAGAGGCATTATTTTCCCAAATGAAGGAGATAGACACACTGAGGACAAAATAAAGGTAGAATACGTAGCTACTTCGGTGTATGTATATATAACTCTATATGTGCATACACACACACATGAAATACATGCAAGTACATGCATATATATGAGTTTTATAGCTTCAGAAGGCAGAAGCTAGCATTTCTCGTGTCTTGTCTCAAGATATTGCTTTAGCAACAACACTATGCAGTTCTTACATGGCTGCTCCCACTCTATCCTGTTCAGTTTGATCCAGGCTAAGCTGATTGTTTCACCTGCTAATATTATTAAAGTTCTTCCTCCTGTCCAGCCACAGACTTCATCAGAATTACTTTCAATTTCACAATTACAATATTTCAAATTAAAAAAAATAAGGGGCAGCAGGATGAAGGAGAGAAAGGCTTTGTTACCTGGATAGTGCGTAGTTTCCTCAGTGGTACAGTACTGGAACTGAGCATCGCTCTTCTGGATGAAAAGGAGACAGAGTGTCATGGTTTTATGATTTTCGGTTATTGGTACTCCACATCATAACATCATATAGTGAATGTACCTGGTTCTCAGAAGAGAAGGACTACTACATTCCCCGCGGTACTTTGCTCCTCTGTTACCATTTTCCAGCTGGAGGGAAAAGATAAAAGCTCACAGTATAAAAACTTGCAGATCACGAGACCTCATCCCTTTTTCCACCGTCTCTCGTCTTGGCAGCACCTCGCTCTCCAGTCGTCTTATCGTTGGTAGTAGAGTAAGGCCTACCTTGATTTTGGGACATTCTCTCTCTCTCTGTATTGGATTTATCAGCTTAAATTGTAATTATATTGTATTATAGTGTGTTGTTTTGCATTCCGATATCTTATTTAGTAAATTAGTTTGTTTCTCCTCAGATTGTTGCTGCTGTTCTTTGCTCTCAGGGCCATCTCCTTACCCTTCTCCTCTTTTCCCGGGGTGTGGGCCCGTGGGTCCCCCGTCCCCTTTGTCACGGAACCGGGCCGAACGCCCATAAACCGTTGACACAGAGAAAACACATCAGTGTTTAGTTACACCTCTTATAACTCTCTTTGGTAGTCTTGTGCGACAGGGAGTATATTCATAAGGAGGTGACTGACCTACAGTTTATCCCCAGCCCCCTTTCAGCCTCCTCAGTATGACTGCACCACATCTTTTGGCCAAGTGTATAGGTCTGTATCCCTCTGTTACGTGCACTGGGATTGCTCCTCCATAAAATGCAGCAGGTACAAGTAAAATACACTTTTTCCTTTGGTTGCAAACCCTTTGTTTTGACAGAAAAGTTTTGTGGCATGACTGAACTGGTTAAAACAGGGAGAAGAAACAGTGCAGGCTGTATCTCCTCTCACCAGCATCAAGGCTGGTTCCATGGCAGGATGTGCAGGCTGCTGGGCTGCTTTATCTGCAGAAGTGCAAGGGGAGGCAGAGGCCATCGGGACAAAGAGGACAGGGCAACTTCTGCCCACACATGATCCCTGGGGTGCCCACCATCAGGTGAAGACCCAACCAGACCCAACACATGAGTATCACAGCATGAGCAGACGTAAAGGAGAAGAGCAGAACAGGCTGGGCATCAGTGCACATCTGCAATGAAGGCAACAGGAGCAGTATCTCCACTTAATTAACTTAAAGCAGAATGGGCTTTTTATGGATGTTTGGCAACATTTACAAATAATGGCACACTAATTAAAGATGCATTACAAGGAAGCTCAGCTGGAAGCAGACGTTTTGTCAAACCGTAATACCCTGTTAGGTCCTCCAGGAATAAATCTTTTTTCTTTTTTCTACAGTTCTGTGGGCTACAAATGATGTTAATTGAACTGACTGAGACACACCTCTTCTCTTGTTTCCAACAAATAGTGTAATGCAGCGTTGATTAATGTTGAAATGAATACTTTCTGCAATTTTCAGCAACTACCTCTTTCTTTAATAAAATTGGGTATTTGATTACAACTGAAATCACTTGAATGAGTTGAATTGCTAAGTTTCAGTAAAAGTAATGAAGAACTTAGCTCTGGTTACTAAACACGTAGTCTGTGAAGTTTTCCCTCTTGGGATGGCATAGTTTGCCATGCACAAGCACATTAGTTCTCCTGCTTGTGGAATTTTTTATTATGTGGTGATCTGTGGACCAACCAACTTGCAGGTAGGGATAATCTTAAAGCAAAGACAAGCTGATGATGGCCTGGTTGACAGCAACATATTCAAACTTCACTAACTTCTACTTTTTTTGGGAGTAACAACAGAACAGTTTCTCTCGGCCGTTGAGGGACTACTTGCTGTTTTTTAATAACTTGTCAGAAAGCATTAGGAATGACTTACGGCATGGTTCACCAGGAGACATGAGGATATTTTCCCAGTGATTCATCCTCTCATGTGAGATGTGTTAGCGAATACCTTGAAACCTCCATTTACAACTGTTTGTGCAGGAAAAAAAAAACAAAAACAACACAGCAGGCTGTACCTACAGCCACGACACATTTAAGAAAATGACAGTACACAAGAGCCAAGCATCTCTAAGCAATTATTCCCTGATCAAAAGTGTTGCTTTTTATTTCCTTCAAGTTCTTAAAATGCCCTGGGCAAGTGCAGGTGTGGGGAGGGAAACTCACACAAGTGCCTAGAAGAGCTCTTTATTTTGATCCACACATCTCATATGCATATGTATTTATTTGTACGTATGCATAATATATTTTAACAAAATCCAGCCTAGCCAACAAAAATAAAGCAGAAAATCATGTAGGCACTCAGTGGTAAACTATATAAAACAACAGTGTATTTATTCTTCCCTGATACTCATCATCCTAGTTTATTTTGTAAAGGAGATGAATTATTCATTTCTAAGCACAATAGGAAAAATTTAGTACTGTTTAATGACTCAAATGGGCCATTAATGAAAGATTTGTGAGTCAGGTCAAATGTAATAAGGAACATTTTTACAAAAACAGGTATTAAGTTTAAGAAGTAGTCATAACTTCTTGTTCAGAGTAGGGCATCCTGAGTCAACAGAACTGTTGCTAAAGAAAATGAAAAAAAAGACCACAGAACCTTCTTTTTGTAAAATAAAAGTCACTGCGTAAATTAAGTCCTTACTAGTAAATTATGTTGGCTATATTCCTGATGGCAAAACAAATTACTAGCGGCATAACAAGCACACTGAGGGCAAAATAAAAGGGGGGAAGGAAAAAGAAAATTATTTGGAAAATTCAGACTAAATGGTATGATTTAGGGCAACAGAGGTCAATGTTAAAAAAAAAAAAAAAACACAACATATTAGGTCACACAATTACTTCCCTGCCTAATGCTCACTTCAATTTTATGTTGATATTATTACAAGCTAGGAAAACTCACTAGACGTGGAAACAAATTTTCTCCTGTGTAATTACATGGTCCTTTTTCCAGGTTATCTATGCAGAGTTCTTCATGATGGTAAGCATCCTGAATTGCATGACTAAGTCTTGATGATGAATACTGAATTACAGGATTGGTATAGTTTAATTGCCATTCAGCTGAACATAAACTCAGAGGGATTATACAGTTGGTACTTGCCAATTTAAGAACTGCCTGATTTTATTTGTCTGCTAAAAGCAACATTATAAATATAATAGCTATATCCATTAACATTAGTAAATGTATTAGGTCCATACCTCTTTCCCTGGCTATCAATCTCTTTCCAGTCTGTAATACACAGCTGCTAAGCTTATCCAGCAGGTCTTTACAAGCATCATCTCGAGTCTGATTGCTTCCACCACTCCCTGAGAGAGGCAGCACAGAGGTCTGTGGGAGGCCAAGATGCACTGAGCAGGGAATTGCGTGGCCACTGTGTTCAACTGGCTATCCATGATACCTGAGGGCAGTGGGGTATGAGATATGGAAGTGGGAGGCTGACCTCCGATAGCCTCTGGAACAGGGTTGATCAATGGCCAAGGGCCAGATTTAGCCAGTATTCATGGCCAGTGTGAAAGGATTTGGAGATGCCATTAAAATCAGTTCTAAGTATTAACACAATTTTAAGAGTAACACATCCTTCTGAACTCTTTCCTTTTCTATATGAAGAGTGACATTTCAACAGAAAATCTATTTCCTTATATCCACCACAAGAAAACAGTCTTAGTATAATTCTCATTCTTTCCTACTTGTTTTCATTTTTTTTTGTTCTTCTTAAATCTAGAAAAATCACCATTTGTGGTAATAATTTCTTCTACCATTGAACATTATGTTCTTTCAGACAGGATACAATCTTCCATCATTTGCTTGACCTATTGTTTTACACAAACTCTAATTCTAACGATAAGGTAATGTTCTAATTAAGTACAATATTAATTCATGTATTAACCTTGTCTGATTAATGGATGGAATATCATCCAGTATATGGTTTTAAATTCCTAATCTGTTTTTACTTAAATCTATGTAAACATGTAATTTGATAAAGTTGGAGGCATTTTCCATTTGAAGGAAAAAGGAAGAAATCAAGCTACATTTTCACAAGGCAAGGTACCACGTAAACAGTATTTCTTGTCCTGTATTTTTCGTTTTTTGTCAGCATTTTAGCACACTGTAGCATAAAAGCTACTGCATTTTCACTATGACTGTAGTCTGGAAAAGGAACAGATATGATAATATAAGAAAGTCTTATCTACAAGCAAGTACAACATAGTGACTGATACTCCAAAAAGAAATCAGAAGGCTTGATATGGTTTTCCTATGGAAAAAAAAAAAAAAATTATTTTTTTTGCAGCCTGATTAAAATCTGTGGCACTACTGTTGCAAAACAAAAGAACTGACTGTTATAGGTGATTATTAGGGTTCTGCAAATTAATATATGAGAGATATCAAAGAGCAATCAACATGAAGTAGATGTTTCTGGATCAGAACATTTCTGATTGCATTCTCTGGAAAATAACAAAGTCAGTCAATGAATTGGGAAACTTTGTGATAAGCATTCTGCATCTCAGTAAACTGAGGAATTAACATCAGCATTATGGAGATGTTCATATTGCAATTACACTGAAGAAGTTTAGCCTAGTTTTAAGGAAAGCAAATTCAATCTAAAATTACATTGCTTGCCCCTGTGTCCTCTCATTTACTATTGTTATTATTATTTTTTTTTCATATGATGGTGCAAACATAGCAAAACATCTTGTCATTTTTCAGGAACTGCAGAAGTATGGTACAACCTTCTTCCCCCCCCCCCCCCCCCCCACCCCAAATCAGATGTAAGCATATGACTGGGAATGGATTTATATCGCCATTATTTTTTTTTTTCAGATCACAGCCACCAGATATATTCACTCTTACAAGATTTATTAACTTGCAATTGTGCCATGCCCTTGCTGAAACCAATAGAACCATTTATGAATAATAAAATTAAGTTTCAGACAGACCTTGAGCCTATACGGGCTGATGGCAAAGCAAACTGTGTAGTTCATGGAGAAATCAGTGCTTTGTTGGCAAGATGTGGATCAGAATTGGCTAAGGTCTGGGGCCACAAGCATTATCATTATATGTATTTCAGAATATTTTCTTCACAAATGATCTTATGGGAAAATAAATAAGTCTTTTGCCTCTTGAAATACCATAACTTGAAAACACATGCCGATTGTGACATGGAGAACTAGTGCAGCAAACAATCATTATGGAAAAAGAAATGGGCTTAATAAAACAGATGGATATAGATTTAGCAATAACACCACCAGCTGCAAATAGGCATCCAACAAGCAGGGCAGTTAAGACTGGGGATTTCAGCTCAGTGAACAAAATTAATTGTGGATGCTCTGAGGAAGACATTTTCTTCATGATGACATCAATCTATATTTTGAAATTAGATAGGCCATAATCCAGTTAACCAAATACATTACTCAATGCTAAGTACAAAGTCCAACTCCCCACTAGTTCCCAGAATGTTTTTGATTCTCAGTAGTAAATTACCTCAAAAGCATTTCTTGAAGACATCCGCACATATCTTCCATGTGCAGACAGTGTAATTTCATTTTTAAAGCTGTTTAATCTAGAACAAGACAGTTACTCACTCCTTATACATCTACATCAGAATTATAAAATGTTATACCAGGGTAACTTCTTGGAGTTAAGTTCCACACCTAAACAGGGACTTTCTAAATGTACATAAGGGATTCAGGTGTATGGAATATGTTTTCATTTGGATGAGAGCCCTTGAAAACCCTTGTAAATGTTTAGATTTGTTGCAATGTACATATCATCGTACACAGCCTCTACATCCATCAAGCTGAAAAATAATTGAGCCATTTATTTTGTCCATGTCACAAAATGAAATCTGTCACATAATGTTTGCAGTAGTTATACTTCTGATTTTAAGACCTGATTCTTCCTAATTTTGCTTACTGTCATTCCCATTTCAATTCCACAATTCAAAGTATCTCTTAGTGGATTTTAAGTAAATAAAATTAATCTTATCATTTTTTACTTACTGTAAAATAACAGTAAAAATGTTTACAGTATATTTCAAATAACATTGTACTTTCTGAATTTGCTTAACAACATTCAGAGGAATGATTGTGATGATATGATGGATACAGAGGGAGCTCATCACTTTATTTTCTTTGTCCACTGAGCAAAAAAAGGAACATGTCACTATTATAGTCTGGAAAAAGGATTTTTCAGGAGAAGCAGTACTTGTGAACCTCAGTGACACGATCTTAACAGTTCAGAAAAGCATCTATAATACTTGTGCAGAAATGGCAATGTAGCGTTGGACTAAATTTAGTGAGAGATCTTAGTGTTGTTCAAAATGACATTTTTTTTTTTTTAAATCTCTGAAGATGCAAAAGGAGCAGCTATTCTTACCTCGAGAAGTGATTGTAATATGTCTTGTGCTTAGCATAACATTGTAACTGAAGAAATTTGGAAAAACAAAATATCAAAAGCTTGTTCTTTCTCTCTTTCTTAGCCTATCACACCTCCTCCAGTAATCCCAGGAAGAATTTACCTGTTCCTTAAAGGCTTCAAAGTAAAAACAATTTACTGCCACTGAAAATGGCACATTTATAATCTGACAACTCCTATACTATATTTCTACTTAAATCCCTAGCTCAGCAAAGACATTCATAGTGTGTCATACATGCAAAAGTAATACTAAATCTTAAAAGACATGCCACGGATAAATCAAGTATGTTTGTCCCAGTGCCTTTAAGTCTCAAAATGTTTTTAAGTACTTTCTGAAGTCTAAGACATACATAGATATATGAATATATAGGGAAAGGTCTAATTTGGATTGTCTGCTGGATCATAACGAGCAGAAGCGTAGCTACAATTCGGGCTCTTCCATGAGCCATTTTCTCTCTCTTTGTCCACAGTTTTCTTGCCCATTTTCAAAGAGTGAAATTATCTGTGTTCATCCAGAACTTCCACCTATTCATCTGAACCATTTCTAGTGCATGGGATAACACATGACTTGTTCTCCTGGCTGCACTGTCTTTGCCATCTCCCTGTTATTCTGAAAAACTGCATTTAAGTGCTTTCTATTCTGGAAAGCAGTGTAAAAGGTGATATTAAAAAAAAAAAAAAAAAAAAAAAGAGAAACGTTTAAGCGCTACTAACAAAACATTATATTGAAATGGCTTCACACTGACTCTCTGCTTGGTTAGGTCAATTTTAATATGGACTCTGTGGTATGGGCAACAGATCTCAACTCCATACAATAAACAAAGCTTTACTCTGACCAAGAATTATCTGGAGGTAGATGCACAGACTATAAAGCGGATAGAGAAATAAACATCAGTTGGACAAATTCTTTAGAACTTCATGAAACCTTGCTCCCATACTGACTTTACTGTGACTGAAAACACACTAAATAAGGATGCTTATTTTTTTCCTTCTGGATTATTGACCATGACTACTCCTCCAAAACTTTCAGACACAAGTTAAAATGTATAATGAAAAACAGTGGTGAAAAACAGTACAAAACAAACACCACTACAACAATAAGATTTTCTACCTGTAGCAACTTAATACTGTGGCTGCATGCACATAATCCTTGTGCAGCTTACCTGGCTAGTAAAACTTCCTTGAAGGAAAATTCTACCCAGCCAGCCCGAACACAATAGTAAAATGTGTGAACAATAGGAGTATCAATTCTGTTTTAATTTTCTCTTCATTCTACTTTTATTGGAAAAAGTGGCAAACAAACTATAATAGAAGAAAATAACAGCAAAGTGCTGGCAGATAGAAAAGCAGTGTTGAAAGCCTCTGAATTTAACTTCTCCTGACAACCTACCTTGACATTCATTGCAAAGATGGAAGCAACCTGTAAAGTGAGGAAATCAGCTGTCTAGACTAATGCCTCAGGAATCAAAGACTGAAAGCAGACGTGAAGGCTGGATGAAAAGTCTAAAACATCTGGTGATTTCCTCAACTGTAGGGAGTCTTGACTTAAAATAACCAGCTGTTTTATGGGCCTAGCAGTGGGCATACAAAAAAATCACTATACCAAATCTAAACGGATTTTTAGGAATATTCAGGTTGCTAATATAACAGAAATTATCTCACAATATGAAGAAACTGAAGCTGAAAATTCCTCTTTCTACCATTTTAAACAAAACATAAGAATGTCTTTATTAGATGTCTTAAAATATTGCCTTCTTGAGCATCCTCTTTTCAGAGTTGGGGAGAGTTAAATCAAAGTGTTCTCTTTAAAAATTTTTCATAATCCATTATACAGTTTCCATGCAAAAGCTTTAATCATGCTATTCTTTATGTGAAATATATATAAATTCTGTATTTCTAACCTTTCTAAAGAACCCTGAAGAAGGAGGAAGTTTGTGCACATCCCCAAGCTCTAGACAGAATTCACCAAAGTGTTTATTTTCTCCTGGAATAAGGGACACTGAATGATTAGATTGCCTTCCAATAAAAATACAGTCACTTTTCAGTTGCCAGATAATTATCAGTCATGCTGTATCAAACCTATTATAGAAAGAGACTGTGCTTTAAAAGAGGTTAATCATTAAATCTACCATCTGCAAATAAAATGTAACTGCAAAATGGTATTTTGAAGAAGGTTCCTAACCATGATAGTAATGAGTTTTGGAAAAACATTCCAGAGAAAGTTAGGAGAAAGTGAAACCCGGCTGGTTTTAAGATAAGTTAATCAGTGGTGAGGAAAAAAAAAAAAAAAAAAAAAAAGAAGAAACAGTTGCTTAAAACTGCAGAGGAATAACTTCTGTCATACAAGAAGCCCCTTCCACTTGAGTGCATTGACGAGAATAATTGCAGTATACAAATAAGTTTTTAAATGTATTGTTGTTTGTTCCTGGTGGGACAATACTAGGAAGGCAGAGTGAGTGAAGGAAAAGTTTTTTTAATTCTATCATGTGTAAAAATATTTATTTCATACAATGTTACCTTTGTTTGAGCTGTGCTTCTTCCACAGTCAATGGCAAGCTTGCACTTCATTGGTCCAAATGTCTTCAGAATCAAGATTTGGCACAAGGAGATGTGAAGATCTGGTTACGGGTGTCTGAATTCCAAAATAAAATAACAGGATTTTTAAACACACTGAAAAGTAAAACTGATTAACAAAGCAATGATAAAGAGTAAGACATTAAGAATTTGCCTTTGGGAATCTGATACTACCTCAGAACAGAATAAGATTTATCCTCAATTTATTTTGGTCCAGCAGGTGCGGAAAATGTGTACTGAACCCCACTCTTTCACTGTCTCCCTGTCTTGCCATAGTACACAAGCTCTCCAGTGATGCTGTCATGCAGATGGGGACCAGGAACATGGTCCTGCCCACACTGCTCTATCAAATGCATTTCCAAGGTCTTGGGCCACTGCATCTGCTCATTGTCCAGTCTAACCTAGACTCCTGCTTGGGTTATGCACATCACTTTTGTTTTGGAAAACAGAGCTCAGACATGGAAGATCAAGAGTTCCTGTACACTTCTTTAACTGTTGCTTTCCAAAACATATATGTAAGGGTTGATCACTGAGAAGTTTTCTCAAGATGGTAATATATAGCTACAGCCCTCCTCCATACCACTTAGTTTAAATGCTGTGCCTTGTGTCCTCTTTGTGTCCCGGCTTCCATCTTCTGATACCAAGGACTTCACAATTAACAGTGAAGAGAGGATGCTCAAATTCTGAACAGCCTTTAATAAATTATAAAGTACAGATATGTGAGTCTTGAGAAAAAGCTATTTAATTCTTACTAATCCTTAGGCTATAAGTAACTGAATATTTTCAGTAATAAATAATAAATTTCGATACCTCAAAATTTGACTATATTGCTGCAGACATATTGTACCAAAAGTTATTCAAAGTTACTATCCAGTGAATAGTTTGACATTTCTTCATATTTTTTCCATCAAATGTAACATTTCCTGGAGGCTTTTCTTTTCTGCAAGTCATATATTTAAAACATGGTGGTAGCCTGTAAGATCTATTAAGTGTAAGCCATGTTCCTTGAAACTAATAAATGAAAAAGTGTGGTAAATCATAATTCTGAACTGAAGTTGTTTAATTTAACAAATGGAAATCAATTACTTTAGAAATATCAGATGTCACCTAACATTTGTTTCAGTATATTCATTTTGATTAAACTTCACTGACTTAGATAATTTTCATTATTTTTCCCCTCTAGGCAGATGACTGTCATTTTACTCACTTGGAGACAGACTTTTTTGAATTCATTTTAAAACATTTTTCAAAAATATGCTCTCAAAGAAAATGGTATGAAAGAGGGTATGAAAAAGTAATGTAGTGTATTTGGGTTACAGTAAAGCCTTAATGTTGAATATCCAGTGCTATACCTACCATTGAAATCAAACCCGTTTGGCTTTTGGCCTGTATCAGTTTTTACTCCCTTTACAGGGAAAGGAATACCTATACCATACCCATTCCATACCCCCTTTCACATGTGCTTCTTGCTCATATAGCTAGTTATTTCACTGTGTTATACAGACACTACAGTATGCTGGAATGAACACCAGACATGTTTTACTCAGCATAGTTTGTTGTGTAGCAGCACACACTAAAGGATATGCTTTTAAGGGATGTAAATGACTCAAGATGTGGCTGATGTTCTAAAGATTTTTCTCCCACTAAAGCCCTGGAGCATACTTTCATCCTTCCTGACTCTGTTCCTCATTGATCTCTTTCTTCCCTGGGGTCTCATAAAAATTTGTCTAGAGTAAGCAATGTGGCTGGTCTTCCAGGCCATGCTGTTACTTCTCCAACTTTGTAAGTAACAAAACAGTCAAAAGGCAGGATTACATTATTTTGAAAGAACTCCTTTCACTGCTGTTCTTATTTCCCACAAAATAAGTTATATCCAAATATTCTGTTTGTTTTCCATTAACACATTTTCACCTATGTAAAAGCCTACTTCCATCTCACACAAGTGAAAAACAGAGTTTTTCTCCCAAGTCTGGCAAGCCAGTGGCTGAAGTTTTACCTCATGAGTGCCATACAGCATTGCCTTATCTGGTTTCCAATATTACCCTCATCATTCTGAGACACTGAGTTACCCACACCTCCTATCTTTATGTTGTGCACTTTCAATTTTCTGGCTGAATTATGGCTGACACGCTTCTCTTCTTCAAGTTAGAACTACCAAATTAAAATCTCTCTTCCTGCCATTTTCAGCTGCATATTTTCACCCTTAATCTCTTATAAACTGTATAATTCTGAACCGAGGTTGGGATGCATCTATTTGTTCTCATAGGATCCATTGAATAAGACTTTCCTCCATTCTCTCAGGGACATCCTGTGTTGCTATTGACTGTTTGATCTCCAAAAGGGAGATCTTGGAAAAATGTCATATAACCTTGAATTACACTGGCTCTCTTTTTATTCCTTCCCTATCTCAGCTATACCAGTTTGGTCTCACCAGCAATACCTTCCAGGAGTGTTCTGACTTTGATACCAGCAATGAATCAGAAGCTCTGCCAAGTACAGTCCCAAGCAGAGTTTTCAAATAAAGCAACACAACCTTCACAGAGGGGGCCACAAGTCAGCTATCAGTCAGTCACCACTCTTTTCAGTAAGCTGAACATTCCCAGCAGAGAACTTCTTTTAACTTCACTTTTCCTGTTCACCTTCCTGCCAAATGAGGAGCTATTCTAAACTTCCACAGTATTCTGGGAAAAGGAAATGGCCAGCTGCCTTCTGGAAAGGCCTTGAGTCAGGAAATACTCCAAACGACATTTTGAAGATCATGTGTCCATCCAAGTAAGCATGTTTGAAGCCAGAGTGAGATCTGCATATCTGTATACTGGGTGCCAGATTCACAGGCTTTAATTCCCACACTCTAGTAACATCTTGTGGCTGAATATTTTTCAGAGGGGAAAATCACTAAAGTTAAGTATTACCATATCACTTAGTAATGCTGTTGTGTTGCTGTCCCATGTTAGACCTGTAGCCATCTAAGAAAAGACAAAGTATTTGTGTTTATAGCTTTAATTTCTAAGCAGAAGGACAAAGAACATGTTTATATAAGAGTATGCCATCTTCCAGCAGCACTCTGTGAACAAGCTAAGACTAGATGACAGCATCTTATTTCAGCCAGTGGAATGGGGGTCTAAATTGTCTAAATCATGGGAGTTACAGTGAAACGTGAACCACATCTGGTTAAAGGATTAATAGCAAATATTCCCATAATTTATAATCTATTGCTGGACTTCAAAGGTGTAATTGCTTCTATACCAGCTGTTACACACACAAAAGTAAACAAAACTGAATGGCTCTATGAATATCTTGTGCAAATGGTACTTAATAATTATTACTACTGTGATGTTGAAGACTGTTTAGACAAGAAAGGTTCCCCTATTGTCACCAGTAAATTTCCTGTATATACAAAAAAAAAGAAAAAAATCAGAAATATTCAGTGAAGAAGGGTAACATAATGGACCATATTGTTCTTGTTAGCATCAGCCAAACATGGAGGCTGCAAGACTTCGGTGCCTCCTCAGGGCTGGGAATACTCTGAAATCCTGAATGATAATAATGCTATGATATATATTCTTTCAAAAAAAAAAAAAATGGACCGTTCAAACTATAACATTCATTTTTTACTTGTGCTATTAGTTACATAAATTGTTCATGAAACAATATTATCATTGTTCTATATGATATCAAAAATTCTCAAATAGCGTCACAATTTTGATGATTTATTATAAAAGATATGGGCAGAAGTGAAAAAGCCCATGTAGCTCTAGTATTTCTCCTTCTATCACTTCCTCCTCTGCAGCTACAAAAGACATTGAAGCAGAATATCTTGTTTCTTTTACAGTATATATTCTTCCTTAAAATAATGGCAATTACATAAGAAGTAATATAAAAGGGGAATAACCAATACTAAGGAAAATATTGCTTAATATTTATGAGGTATTTAACACTGCTCTCAGTAATGTACTACTATTGCAAGTAATTTAATGCACATTATATTCCCTATGAAAATTATCTTAATCTAATATGGCCAGAAAAAAAATACACCATGGTGTCTGCACTTAGTTGTATAGAGATTTCACATGTATGATATGCTTGGTGGGTATTAATTAACTCAAAATAGACCTTAGAGTAATAAAATCTTGTTCTTCAGAGTGGGAAATTGTTTTTTCCCTCCACTCTTTTCAATCATTCTTCTGCCTTTAAATTTTTTTGTTGTTCTCGTGACCCAAATGGTGACAGCATCTTTTCATATCTCTGAAATAAATTACTTCAAATAAGATTTAAATAGCTTAAGAAGTCCTGGGCTACTCCCTTCTGTCATTCAGACTTAATATTGCATAATTGTATTGAAGTATGAGTTAAAGACTTCCCATCTTGAATTAGTATCTCTTTGGGAGATATGAGTTTTCCCTTTCTTTTTAAAACCATAGACTGTTGGTTTTTTTTGTCTTAAAATCAGGACAACTATTTTTTTTTTTGTCTTAAAATCAGGACAACTATTTTAGAGGAGCCATTGCATGTCACAAGGCATGGCATTTCATATGCTGAATGAATCCAATTACCTTCCTAATGAAGCAATGCTTTAGCCTTAAGAGAAGTGGAATTATAGTACATCTGTTTTATCATTATGGGTTTCAGAAATATTCAAACATTCTTACTAGCAGTAAATGCATTGTTTCTGTTGTTACGGTAAAACAGTTTATCCAAATGTATAGAAAAGAAAAAAATGGCTGTGATGGCATTTTATGTTAAAATATTACATAAAGAGAAATCCGGTGTTTTTTTTCCTATATATTTATTTTTCAAATATTTAGTTTAATCACAGCTTCCTACATCACCAATGAATACAGCTTACTATGGAATTTTTTGGAGCATAAAAGGGCTCCCTCAAGCTATCTGTTCAGATAAAAAAAATCTCACACATTAAATATTTCATTATTCTATGACTTTGTTTACCTCCTCCTTATTAGAACTTCCCAAACATATCTGTCCAGATAAGTTTATGGCACTCATCACCTATCAGTGAATTGGTTCCTCCAGTTTCACTCAGCATCTTCCAGCCATGTTCCCATATAGAGAACTGATTAAGGTCAGGTGAAGAAAATGCAGTCAAGTTAGACCCCTCAAACATATCCTGATTTTCTGCGTGTTTGATTCTGCAATTCAAAGTTCGCATTTCATATGGTTTATGCACAGGTAAATTCAATCCTAACAGCAACAAAAACCAATCCTTAATGTGTCTTAAAGAACAGTTTAAAGGGAATGTTAGTGTTTACATTGAAATAAGACCAGTAGCTCTGTTTCAAAGCGAGTATTAGCTGCAGTGAGGATGTTGTTCACAACGCATCCATGTTCAAGCAACCACGCCTACTAAACTGAAGTGAAATGTTAATTTTTGTTGGATATTGCACAATAAGAGGTTGGAAAATACTATTTTCAGATACCTAACAAAAAATCTCTTCTCTGAAGAGGTTTAAGAGTTTAAACGCAAAAATAAGCCTCTTGTGGAAAACCATACGAAGAAGAAATATGTTTTATTACAGCAACAGATAATAGCTCAAGAATGACAAGCTTCCAAGTATACAAGTTTTTTTCAGGTCTTAGACCAAAACAGCACACTTCAAGCTTGACACACATTAAGAACAACCACTCTGACTTTAAATTAAATTTTGCTAATTTGTTTTTGCAGTGCCTAAATAGACATTTGATGATTTGTGATGTGGCAGGTGAGCAATGGCAAAACCGAGAACAAACATGTTGTGGATATGTGTTTGGCAAGGCAGCAGAGATATTCTCAGTGGAGCAGCCTTTGAGGGCCTGAGGGAAAACCTCTGGTAATTGAGCACAAGATGGGAATATCATGACAAGTTAAAGGCAGTGAAATGGATTCTGTTCTGCTGTGAGCCACTACCGGGGCTTGTTTGACATTGCAGTGGGGCAGCTCAGACTAGCATAGAACTCATTTGACAAAGAGGTGAAGATTTGGATGAATGAATGTGGCTGATGGACCAGTGCTAGTGCAAAGGAGGAGTTCTTTGGAATGTACTGAGCCAGACTGCCTCTAACCAATGAGGATCCACACCTAGAGGTTAGCCTTGAACACGGGGGTGACTCCCTTCCCTGTGTTTTTTCTTAGGAAAGCTGGAGAGTTTCTCATTAGTGGCTTCTCATTTTAATAATGTGCAGAGAAACACTCAGGGCTGAAACTGAGGTTCTGAGTTTGCATGCATAAATGTGACAGTTGTATTTCCAGCATGGAACACATGCATGCTGTTGCCTGGAAACTATGGCATTGCTTCATCCCAAAGAAGGGATGGGAAAGAAACTGTAAAGGAATTGAAATTAGACCTTCCTCACTTTTGGCAGTGGCCTAGAGTCACGTCCATTTAAGTGAATTAACTGTCACCATTTTGGCCTTAGATGTCTAATGGCTTTTTTGACTTTACATTCATTTAGGACCACAACGATCTCCTTGACTTAAATGAGGGTGCTTACATTACAGACTCAGAAAAGAGAAAATACTAATGCAACATCCATTTTGACTTTTTTGCCATTTAGACTGATCAAATTTGACAATGACATTCCAATTTATACACAAGAGTGCACAACAGGCTACCTGGTTGGCAAGCTGCTTTCTACTGCTGTAGAAAATGGTCTTAGTCCCTCTCTTTGAAATCTCATCTTTACATCTCAGGGGTCAGGGAAGACAATGATTTGCTAAGATTTCAAATAAAACTATGTTCTTTTATGACTCCACAGAATCATCTGAATCTACAAAGTAGTAAGCATCCATTTGCAAATCAGTTAACGTTATCTGTACCTCTCCTATACCAATATTTATTATGTTAAATCTAGTTTTAACATTAGTACCTGAGGTATTTTGTTGCCCACTTCACATAAGCTCTATTATAAGCAGTTTTTTTTTATACTTTTATTTACATATATACCTTTGTTATCCTTTTATTTACCACCACAATTATAGGATGCTTGTTAAAACCTAATTAGATCCACAAGAGGGTGAAAGCTTTTTGTGAGGCTACTGAGTTTAAGATTCAAGTATGGAGTAATTGCCCTCTCATCCATCCAGCTGTTATTTGAACAGTTTAACCCAGTTAGATTTGTCCTCCCTAATACTGTCAGTGAAGCCAAACCTGTCCTATTCTTTCTTTGCATGGCTCAAAAAAAATCCACATGAGAGCAGCAGAGATGAGGAGCAGAAATGTGGAAAGGGCTCAGCCATGTGAATTCAGTGTCCAGCCCCCAGACAACCATCAGTGCGTAGCTTGGAGGCACTAAGGAAGGCTCTTTGGCCCTACTGCCTCTGGCACTGTATCAGGAAGAGAAGTGTCTATCTCCTCCAAGGGGTCACTGGCTCTTCCCTACATGCTCATGCTTGCTCAGTTCAGGCGAGCAGCACACCATTTAATTCCCGTGTTTCTTTGTTTCCCTCTCCACAAACAGGTTGAATTGTTTTGACATAAGGCACAGGAAGCTCCAATACGGAGCATACTCTTGCTGAATCTTAAAAACAACGACTATGAGAAAAATGACAACAGGAAATTTCACTTTAAACTTGCACTGCTTAGTTCTGCTGACGTTTTTATGATAGCTATCATACCAAAAGAGCTTATGGAATTATCTCCTCAAGCTGGGACACATCCCTTTTTATTTTTCATGGAAAAAAGGATTCTTTATGCAAACTAAGTATTCCATAATATCTTGTTTTTGGAACACAGGAACACATTTGTTAAAGCATCATTGATTTGATAAATTAAAAAAAAAAACTGAATGTGTTTTTCCCCCAAAATACTACATACAATTCGTAGAAGTAAGAACCAATGAGAAGTTTATCATATAAATAAAATTCTGAAATAATGGAAACTCATAGTTACAAGTCACATGCACACTATCATAGGTAGAGAAGCATGCCTACATTTGATATAGCATAGTAGAATATTAAAAATCTAATGGTTGACTGGCCAGCTTTGATCATGTGTTGTGGAAATAAGTTTGCTTCGCAAATATTTCAGAAATAAATTCTAATGTTTTGAGATACTTACTATCCTTTATTCTTTGAAAAGAATTTTCTGCTTATTGATTTTGTCTGTGGTCTTGCACTGATAAATCATAGCTACAAAACTTTCAAGAATACTTTGGCTTTGATCAGCCTCAGATAATATCTGGAGTGGAAGGAAAGAGTAATTTTATGCATGTAGTCTCTTTTACATTCAGTTACACATCACTCTCCAAGGGATATGGAAATTATTATTGATTATATAAACGTTCCAACTTCAGACGTTTATTCACTCTTTTAAGAAAGTGACTTAAGTATTTTTGGTAGTGATGTTACCACTGACTTATTAGGTATCTTACAGGTCTTTGCTTCTTTGATACACAGTTCAAAATGTTCATTCCATTCCACTTAAAAGTTCGGAAAAAAAGGAAATAGCATTGTTCCTACACTCAAGTTATTGTCCAAACACTAAATTTTAATAAATAAATGTTAGCTTAACTTGCTCAAAGTCAATCCCCAAGTGCAGACAGAGGTTAATGGCTCTTAATACATGCTAGCTCTGATCAGCTGCAGCTGCTCCTCTAACAGAAGCCAAGGATTTTTATTTACTTATTTAACAAGGAAAAGCATTCACCTAATCCCATTCTGCCAGGCCAGGATGCAGTCTTGTCCTGTCCTCGACAGAACAGTATTGAGAACAGCATTCAGGAGGGCATCAAATTATTTCAAAAGAAGGAGAAGGTAGAGTTACAAGATCCCTTGGAATAAAATCCTCATATCTTTCCTCACCATTACAGTAATTTTGGAATATTACAAGCCACAGAATATCCTTTGATGGAATTTGTGATTGTTATAATTGTTATCAAAAGTTTAAAGATGTTTCGTTAGTCATTACTCTGGACAGACACACAAAAAAAGCAAAGAACATTCAGTAATTCAACATAAGTTATTTCCAAATGGAAATTATTTTTTGTGGATTTGTTTGGGTACCCGTGTAGAATTGCATTTTTCCACACTCCATTACTGTGGTAGGTAAAAACAACTAACCCTCCGCCCTTCATTTGGGAAATACACTAAAAAGCAATTAGATGACACACAGAGAGAAGACAGAAGTCTCCTTTCAACTGTTTGTGAAGCGATTTGATGATAAAGCTTAAATAACAGCTACACTGTAAACAGAACACGAGAAAAACTATAGTATCCCATTTGAAGTAAGTCACTGAACCACAAAATTTGTTCTGAAACCATCAATCTTGAGAAAGCAGAGGTAGTAAGATCAAGATCAGTCCACTTAAGCAAAGAGGAAAATAAAAAATAAAAATCACTGTGCCTACTCCCATGCTTTCTATTAAATCAAGGTAGTTTTGAGAGTGCCTGCACAACCTAGCCTTGGCAGAGCTGTTTGGAGGACAACTGCTGTTTAGGGGTAATGCAAATGTGAACAGAGACTATGAATGGTACACACCAAACCAGGCATGTCCAAACTGAGGCTTTCCAGCCACATGCAGCCCAGCACAGCTTGCACGGCATCAGCCCCCTGCCCTGTACTAGCCCCTCAGCACCAACCAAACATCAGCATGCTATGAATCCTATCTGGGCTGAAACTGAGACACAGGAAGGGCACAAGTACAGTGCTAAGTCAAATAATGGCAAATAAGATTATGTATTTTGATACACTGGCTAAATACAGCCCTGTGAACAGCAAGAAGTATGCAGCCATGCTTTCCATTTTGATAAAGGAATTTCAGAATAGGTTTCAAGATTGCTGAAGAAAATAATTCTTTTGTTTGCTTGCAACATTGTTTTCAGACAACATAAATACATTACTTGTGAATTTTCAAATGGAATGTATTGAGTTGCAATCCAAAAATATGATTATGTTTCTTCACCAGACTTTTATAAGACCTCTTTATCAAAGAGAAATATCTGACTTCACAATCACACCTTATTTGTGTCATTGCTTTTTGGCAGTACATGCATTTGTAAACAACTACTTTGAAGGGTGAAGTACAGGAAGAGTAAAATTTCGGATCTCTGCCAAACACCTTGTGAGCTAAGGATTACAGCCCCTGCCATCAAACCAGGTACCAGTGCATTAGTTTCACCAAAACAAGGTCACATCTTACTAATTTTATGCTTTTGTTGCTCTCTTTTTTAATGTGTTTTAATAAAAACCATTACTAATTAAAATAAATATTGTTACTTAATAAACATTAACTATGTTTATTATTTTATGGGGGCTGCCCTGAAAGTAATGCTCCTATTTTATTCTGTTGGCCCATGACAGAGACTTTTTTCTTTTTAAGTAATTTAATACATTTTGAAGTTAAAAAATGTGATTAATTCACTAGGAATGTAGAAACAAACTCATAGAAATATCTAAATAACTATCAGTTCCACATTAAGGAACCCTAAGGGTTCTCAGATTTGGGAAACTTTTACAGGAGAAGTAGATATATTTACTGAGGAGAGATATAAAAATGCACTGTAGGCCCTTCCAAGCCTACCCATGTATTTAGAATTTTTTTCTCCCTCTAAGAAGTTGTGAAGCTGAAAACACATTTAACAAGTAAGAAAGCAGTAATGCCCACAAAATCAGTAGAATCCAGGTGTTCTGCTCACAAAGAAGCAAAATTGCTTCTGACAGGGTCTTGATGATATGAGGCAAAATGTTCACAGGTAGGCTAATAGTCATGTACAGAAAGAATTGAACTCACCCAATTAGGGAAGGGGGCTCTGTAGATATGTAACATTCTCTCCCAGAAAGCAGCCTAAGTCCAGGAGACACTCTCCTTTTAGTGACTGGCCCTTATATGAGCCCAGAGTGGCTCCAACCTGGATCCACTCAGAGCATGGTCATGAGGGGAGCATGGGTGCAAACCCATACTCCCTGGGTCAGCCACACCAGGTACTCAATCACCAGTTCAAGCCATGACCTAACAGTTCCCCTGTGCCTGGTGTGGAAAAACAGCAGCAACTGAGAAACTTCTAATGCTACAAGGAGGCCTGTCAACTGCTTTCCACTCCATGCTTGAAAACCTAGCCATTTTCTTTTAATTCTGATCTCCATTAATGTAAAAGGCTTGCAAGAAGTGAGATGTAAAAGATTAAGTAAATCATTAATATTAGCTCCTCTATTTCTTCATTTGATTGTGAATGCACTTCTAAAGAACTCTGCCCTAGTATTCCCTATTTTGATAGCTCTCAAGGGTTTCAGAGAGTGTTAATTGAAGCATTTCACCAAATTTTTGTGGTGAAATAATATTTTAACATTTTGACATAAGTGATCTACTTAATGCAAAAGTGAAGCAGATGAAATTAATCCAGTGATTCAGGGAATGCATCTCCTGGAAACAGCCTTCAGTTTGACATTAGAAAATTAATCATGCTTTGTATGACATAAAAAAAGAAATGAGGAGCATTTTTTTAAATAGATAGAAATCTTTAGGCATTAATAAAAATATTAACAACCAGATTCAATATGCTCTATAACTTCTCCAGTAGGACAACTGAGATGTTGAGACCTCTGAGAATGAAAATGGGGATGTTGAACAGAAGAGGTCAAGAAATTTCTAAAATGGATTGGGCATTGGGAGCAGTAACTGCCTCCATCAACAGTTCCACCTTCGGGAGCTTTGAGCTTCATCTGTTAGTTATGTCCATTGCCTAATTAATACTTGATGGTGTAGAAACAAGTCTGTGTATCACCGAAGCTGGTGCAATACTTTCCCCCTTTCTTTTTCTCCAAAAGAATAAATTACTCTTCAGAGTACAAAGCAAAACTAAAACCTGTGAGGGTTTTCTTTCAGGAGGAAGTAGGAGGGAGAATCGACTTGAATTTTCACCACTAAGTGATCTATAATTATCTGTATTTGAAGATATTTTAGGTGCTTAAAGTGTTCCTTGCTGAAGAGCTAAGAAATGATTGGGCTGATCATTTTATCAGCGTTGTGGTAATAAAATGAATACAAAGTATCTGAGGATCCCTTTAAAACACATTCTTAACCAACCTTACACATGTATTAACTTTCTAGAAGCATTTTAATTTAATCTGAATGCCTTGCATTACAAAGAAACAAACAAACACACACAGGTATTTATTTTGTGCATAATTAGGAAATAGGAAACATTAGGAAATACTACTTTTCCAAAAGAGTGGTCAGGCGCTGGAATGGGCTGCCCAGGGAGGTGGTGGAGTCACTGATCCTGGAAGTCTTCAAGGAATGTTTAGACACAGTGTTGAGGAATGTGATTTAGTGAGAACTACTGGTGATAGGTGGATGGTTGGACTGGATGATCTTGTAGGTCTTTTCCAATTCTTTTTTCTTTTTTCTAATGGTGGTGACTATGTTGTGAAACAATGTTTTGTAGCAGAGAATTTACTCTGTCAAACAATGTCATTGTGCTCTTTGTATCTGTTATTTCCATGGAAATGAATAGGAGGCGTTACTTTCAGAGCAACCTACATATTAACAATGAAAGTATTACATGAAAAATAAAAAGGCAAAAATAAAGGTGTGGAAATAGTATTGGCCAGCAATACTCTTGTAAAACCTGATGTTTTACAAGAGTACATTACTTCAATCCAAGTAGTTGTGCTGATTAAAAAGCATTTTATGGAAAAGAAAGCCAGAGGGAGTAGATCATATACGTAAACTTTGTAAAGCTGAACAATTAAGAGTTATTTACTGTTCTCCTGTGTACACCCATCTATAGGATTTGTTTATTGTTACAGTAAATTATTGCTGAGTCATATCTAAATGATATTTATTATCAAAGTTAGAGTATTTTCTGCTGGTTAGTCTTTTGTAGAAGAGTAAGCCAGAGGGAATAGTTCATATTAGTGTAATACAATCTAAACATTCCTATCCTTGCCATCAGAATTGTAAAGATTTTGCATCCTCAGTGTGAATTACTTTTTCTACATTGCAACAACTGAGCATTCAGAAGAGTTTTAAATACCATTTTTATTTACCTGGTATAATTTTTCAAAACTCCTGCCAAAATACTTTGAGAAAAATTCAGACAAAATGGAAGCATTCTGAAGTTTCTTGAGAAACCAGTGTAGGTATGAGTTACTCTGCCATGTGTTGCAGAATCAAATCTGATTATCACTCTTCCTGCTATTTTAAGTCATTTACCAGATTCATCAGCTGGTATATTTTTCTTTGTGATCCATACGAGATTTTAAAGTGTACCTATGTTTAGAGAATTGTCTGTCAGTTATCTTCACCTCTGACACATGACTATGAAGAATGAGCTCAAATTATTTGTCAGACTGACTGGACATAAACCATATGGATATAGTGCCATCTAATGCACTTTTCAGGACAATTTGAAAGAATGTACTGGAATCACAGGCCTAGGAAAGGCTTCCAACTGGTGCTCAAAATCCCCTGATAAAGAGATGATAGACTAGGCATGCCCAACCCATGGGCTGCTTGCAACCCTGGACAGCTAGTAATGCAGCCCTACGAGATCATAAACATTTAACATTATTTTATTTTTAACAATATTTTTTATGAATCAGTTGCATGTAGCTGAAGTGCTAGCAACAGAGCACTGTGGAGGGGAGGGTGCAGTGCAGTGCTGACTCCACCTCTCTTGCCCACCACACACACTCAATTGAATCAAAACCTGCATATATTACACATTACATGTGCTTATGTCACTTGGTGACTAAAGTGCAGTGATAACTGGTAATATTTCAACCTACTTATATATGTATGCCTTTGAAGACATGCATTTTTTATTAAGCGGATATTTAATTTTAATTTAAACTTGGGCTTGTGTTATTTCATGAAATAATTTACTAAGTTGGCATGTCCACTGCAGAAGAATAGAGTTGAAATCAGACATTCAGCTCAAAGATACCTTTGATTATGTCTCTTTACTAGACTTTTAGAAGACCTGTCTTACCAGAGAAAAATATCTCTTGTCTCACAATCATGTCTTATTCATGTAATTGCTTTTTGACAGTACAAACATTTGCTAACAACTATTTTCAAGTATGAAGCACAGGAAGAGTAAAATTAGTTCAAAAATCTCTGACAAGCACCTTAAGAACACACTAAGAATTGCAACGTCTTCCATCAAGCCAGACATTGATGCATCAGTTTCACAAAACTGGACTCAAATAGTTTTATGTTTTTGATAGCCTCTTTTTTTTGTTTGTTTTTTTTTTTAGTAGTAAAATATAAAAAATAAGTTTAATTACTTATATAAAAGATATAATACAGTGAACGCATATGTGGTCCAAGACAATTCCTCTTCAATTAATGTGGCCCTGACAAGTAAATGTGTTAGATACCCATGTATTAGATCTTCCCCTGTTTCAGTAGTTACCTCTGCTGGTGCAACTTAGACCTTTAAAAGATTTGTTCTCACTTTCCTCTTTATATTCCTGTTCCTTTATCCTTTCCTCATGTTGCTAGATTTTCTGGACCTGTGATGATTTTTCCATTTGATTTTGCAAATGGTCTGCATCTGTCTTGATGAGTATAAAAGGGGGAGGAGTTACTCCAGATAAACTTCCTAAAGCTGAATAATTAAGGAGTTGTTTACTGTACTCCTACATACAGCCATCTATGGGATTTGCTTATTACTGCAGCAAATTATTCATATCTAAATTATATTTATTTTCTCCTTATCCTGTGTGATCAACCATTTCTGCTGCAGTGCGGTATCTTGTACTAGTTGAATAGTATCTTCTTTTAAATACTCTTTAAATTGATGAGGTCGTTTTAGATTTAAATCATGCCTTTGAGGAGTCCCTCCCTGCTTAGAATCCTCTACAAATGTAGATTAGCACATTCTCTGTTCTTTCATCCTACTTATTAATGAAATATTAAACTCTGAAGAATCTCACACATCTTTTCTTCTGACACCAAGAAACTGATACATGCTGTCTTACAAAGCTTTTTCTAATCATTGAATCCAAGCAGCAGTATTTTTGTCTAAACATTTCCACAGATTACACGAGATATACCAGATGCAATTTGATTTTAATGGTCCAGCATTACTTATTTAATTGGTCTTCTCCTAGATGTTCAGACTCCATTGTTTGTTCTAGCATTTTTCTAGAGGTCAAAGTTAATCTGATTAGATCTCTAATACCCCAAGCACCTACTTTCTTTCCCCCTTTCTGAGGATAGCTTATCACAGTTGGATACAACTACACTACACATTTCAGTTGTGAGAGAGAAACAGGAATATAGTTATTGACAGAATGTAGCTGTTGTCAGTAAGAACTAATTTTTATATGTATCCTTAAACATAGCAAATATGTACTTTTATCTAAGGATGACAACCCTTGAAATAGCTAAACCAATTAAGTAGTGACACTTCTAATCACAGTGTGAGGACTTTTTTTTTTGAAGATAGGAGCATCTTAAAAAACATGCAGTTAATTAGCAAGATTAGCCCTATCTTTAACTGACCAGCTGTAGGTCACAGGCAGTATCAGGGTAGTGGTCAATTAATATGTATTTAAAAAAAAAAAAAAAGTATTGCAAAAAATCCCAGGGTGCACTGGCTTTGTGGGAAACCACGTAGCAATCAAATTTGCACAGCTTTGGGATAAGTCGGTATCTCATCTCTGTATGTGAGATTAGCTCACTGCGCACCAGGTAATGAATCCACCTTTCAGACAACACAGTAATCTAACAAAGCTTTTTTAAGTCACTGTTTTATTTATGGTTAAGCTTTGAGTTGGCAAGGTACACTTGATTATTTACAGCATAGAAAATAAAAACACTCGTTCAAGAGACCCTCATGTTGAGTCACAAGGTCCAGAGCAGATTGCCATGTTTTCTAAACTCCTTGAATTACAGAGATAAGGAGCCCAGGCACAGCTGAATCCATTCCTAGGTCAATACATAGTCAACAGTTTATTTCTGAGCAATTATACATACACAATCAATTGCGTATTGATATACACAGAGATAACGTCAAAAGACCCCCTGCTCCAGAGACACTCCTGTTATGCAGCCTACTACCATACAGAAAAGCTCAAGAGCTTGAGGGCTGCTCTGTATTTATGGAGTGAGATGATTGACTCGCAGTCATAGCATTTAGCACATGCTCAGTTGACACCTATTGAAACGGGTCCGCTATCAGTTCTTTGAACACCCAATCTGAAACAATAATGTGGTCATTATCTGTCTTGACAATACTTTGATTATTATCGATTGCTATCAGTCCTGAGCAAGCTCTTTGGCTTCTCATTGTCTGCCTGTGCCCAAGGCCCTGGGCATAATGGCCAGGGTGAAGGAAGAAGTTAGGGGCAGGAAGAAACACACCATCACACAGTTCCACTCAAGTTTTCTTTTTTCTTCCTTACTGTTTGCACACAATGCTATGATTAATAAGATTTCATTAGCCATTTCCTTTAGTAACCTGAAATGTGTTTTAGCACACCTATCACAAATTACAATACCCAACTCTCTTAATTTTATTTCACTATTTTAAAAACAACGTTAACTGTTCAAATTATGTACTTTATATTAATTTTTCATTTAATTTATCACATCTCTGGTACAGCAGTTAAATCATTTTAATCTTGTATCCAGACTGCTTACTCCTACATTTTTCTCCCTACTTCCTTTGATATTTCTGTAAATATTTAAGGTGCTTAGTGGACTTACAGTCCTTTTTGTCTTCCTCTGATGCTGTTTTTTTTAGTATCACCTTTGTCCATAGTACTCCTATTTGTACTTACTGCTAAGCTATTATTATCCTCCTTCCTTTCCTGTTTTTATATTTTTTTCTTTTTAATTAGGAAATTAAGAAGTGAAGGACATGCACATGAACTTGTGCAGTTGCCCTCTTGTCCTTTTGAAAAGAATGTGTTGTTGTGTTGTATTCTTCTTAGTCCTTCAGTGAATATCTTTTTGCTGCTATTGCCCTCATAGCTCACTTATGATCCCACCTGCACAGACAGCCATTTACACTTTGTCTGGAGATATTTGTCCCAGCAAGAGCTCTCATATATTATTCCGAGACTTTTGCTTCTGTACCAGACAGAGAATCTTGTTTCTTGTCTATCTGTACAGGGATATCCATTGTCAGCAGTATCGTTAATATCTAAATATATGACTGGAATGGTTTAATCAGATGGTTTCTACTCACTGCGAAGGGCTTGCTTTGGCAGGCAAGTCATGTTCTTACACTTTTGGTGTATTCAGTAATGCCCCACAGTGAAGTTCTGTGATATCTCTGCTCATCAGGAACGCATTGCATAGTTCTGCGTGATATCTCTCTAAAACACCACATTTGTACTGATAAAAACTGCAATGTAGGGACATTATTATTCCTATGCTATGATACTGAAACACTATTTGTAATTTATTCCGAAATATCCTATTTAAATTATTCGGGAATAAGCATGTCGATTGTCTGACTACTGCCCTTACATTGGAGGGAGATACCATTAGAGAATACATGGATCTGAAAGAGTAATGAGAAGAAATCTATCCCTGAGACTTGACAGTTTCTGGAGCAACCTTGCAAAGGGTTAGTGACTGCTGAATAATAGAGGCATGCCTAAAGACCAGCTGTCATTTCAATATAGGTTTTGTTTTTCGCAAGTAGGAGTATTTTGCTTAAGGAAAGCTGTCTGTTCCTGAAAACAACAACAAAAAAGAACATACACAGAAGAACAAGTGGCTCCTCTTTCCCCCTTCCACCTCCTCAGTTAAATGATCAGTGATTTTAGGAATCTGTAGAAATGTGTAGTTTAGAGGGGAAGGAAAAAAAAGAAACAAGGAGAGCCTGAGAAAGATCATGACAAGATCCCAAAGAGCTGGATTCTCCAAGAGAATGGTAGAAGACAGTTTAAATTTGAGTTGAGAAATGGAGTTAGGTTGATGAAACTGCCCTAAGTAATTCACAAGTTGTGATGCTAGAGGCCAGTTGAAAACCTCAGAAATTTAATAGAAAGGCAAACATGTTTAACATCATATAATATCCTATCACATATCAATAAATAAATACATTAATGAATTGCTTGATTGAATGATCCAGTATGTCAGTGGTGCCATGAAATGAGAGTATTAAGAATTTGACGCCAATATTTTATGGTGCATCTGATTAGCCTGGTGCAAAGCTACTGGTATCACAGCTTTCTTTATGGATGAGAACTGTAAGATTGTTTTTCAATTCTTTTGCACAAAACCATACAAGATAAACTCTCTTAAAACTTCATATTCTCCTCTAGGTTGAAATATTTGAAATACTTCCGAAAGCTTTGTGCTTTCTGGACACCATAATATAGCAACAGTAAGTATGAAGGATGAAGAAATACTTACCATTTCCTGGGGAAATTGAGATATTCTCCATGTGGAATGGAGGGCAGCATGGGGCAATAATCACACCCTTGGTGCTGTACTGGTGACTAGTCCTAATTATTTCAGAAAAATTACCACATCTTTTATCTAGAAACAGAAAAAGGAGAATAATCATATATCAGAAGCAAATGTAATTGGATCTTAAACAGAGAACAGGAAAACAAATTTTACTTCACATCTAACCCATGACATTTATATATTTTTTCTTTCTATTACAAAACCGTATCAACTCCCATCTTGATTACTATTACACCAGTGGCTTTTCTCAAAGTCTCTTCAGGCTTCATGCTCAGTATGGTATAACCTTTTTATGTTGTGCTCTTTCATTTGATCGGCTGATGGAGAAATTCCAGCAGCTTCCTGCTGAGGAACAACAGTCACTTTGTTAGGGAAAAAAGACACAGTTAGAAGGATATTTTCTCATAGACCATCTCAAGCACTACAGAAGGCTGTGTGAGAAGACCAAATAAGTTTTCAGACTCCTTTATGGATCATACACAGCATTATAATTTGCATTAACACAAATTATAACTTTCATGCATTCTAAATTATTCTGAATAAGGGAAATGAAAGTCAAATAATGTTTTATTCAGGTTAATTTTCTACTGTTCTAAATTTTTTAGTTGCTTGTTTGCTTCATGAGGGTGATAGCTGAAAATTTCCGAAGTATTTCTAGAAATGAAAAAAAAAGGCTGCAAAATGTCTGGTGAAATGCATATGACTACTGGTGGAATAGAAAATATGCAAAAGAGAAAGGAAATTAATGGACTCCTTATAAGACTGAAAAACATGAGAATGTAAGTCTGTATATGATCAGTTACCTTGAAGATGCACAGTTATTACTAATGGGAGTATTAAAAAAATGAGCATCTGTACATTTTCAGGGAGGGGGACATTTGGGGAACGGATGACATTTCCCCAGATGGGAATATGGAATAACTGCCCTTTGCCTCCTGATGTATCCAGGAGACATGAAAAACAAACTCTGCTGAACTTGTTTTACGGCTAGGTCAGTGCAGAGACAGAGAATGTGACTAGCGTGGGCCTTAATATAAAGTATGGTTCTTAAATTCGGGGGTACACAGGGAAACAGAGCAGAGCATGAAACTTTGGTGATGAGATACAGAGTATTAGGATTTGCAGACAAAGCTAACTGTATTCTCATTCTTAAACCTCATAGTTGTCCACGTTTTTACAAGACCAAGACCAATGCACTTCAGATAATCAGACTTTTTTTTTATTTTTTAGGATGTCTAGTATCAATGGCTGGAGCATTACCTCCAGTTTTGATTTCTAACATAGAATTCTCAGACTGCAACTTAAAAGACAGAGAAACTATCATATAATTTCATAACTTATATTCTCTTACATCTGGAGTTATGACTTACCACATTTTAGCCTAAAGGAAAAGCTTTCATCAACCCATGATTAAACTAAGAATTATCCAGCATTCTTTCTGTATTTAAGAACTATTTAAACAGGAGGCTTGAAAGCATCATAGCAAGAGGACTATCCTCTAGGAAAGGACACATTATAATTAAGGTATTTGCAGTATGAACTGTTATACCTTAAAATAAATAATTACATGTTTCTTAAAGTCATATTAAAATCGTAATATATATTTAGTTTCACTACAACATTGAACTTTTTAGAAAATAAAATGATTATATATACAGTTTAGAATAGGTACATAACAAATCCATGCTGGACACAGGACAAATCTCTCTGGCCTGTTTTTTTTTTTTTTTTCCTGCAGAAAATTGAATCTGCTTTTTGACTGCTGTTCTGGTATTGTTAGCTTGGAATACAAGAAATTTTATGAGATCTTTTTTTTCCTGAGAATAATACTGAAATACTCTGAGGGGTTTTATAATATATGTGCTAGAGATACTCACTGAATTACCACTGAATAACTTAGTGAGTATACAGTTTCTGAAGGCAGATTTGCTTCAAAGCAGAGGCTGTGACTGAGCACTGAGTGCGAAAATGTATGAACCTTGTAAAATATTTTTTCTAACAGAAGAATATAGGAAACTATATATATTTGCAAGGATGTATGAATTTTTATCTCTTCTGTGGGTTTACATTTATGCACATTCACCTTTTGACTTCAGCACTGAACTGAATTGCTCTCTTGCAGAGTGGTTGTGTAATTCTACACAACTTACTCTACCAAAGTCTTGCGTGTGTGTGTGCATACTGGCAAGCACATTTACATACAAAGATTTTCTGTTTTATTCTTAAGCTCTTTAAAGTCAGATCAAGATAATCTGACATACTGAAACTTTTATCTAAGTCTTTTACATGACCACAGAGCACCCGGACAAAAGAGGAGCTGGAGGTGCAAAATCAATAAAAAAGACAAATGTGTCTTGGAAATGGATATTGATTCTGTTACACAAACATTCTGCCAGAGAAAAGCAAAGGTGGTTTTTTTGTTTTTTTTTTTTTTCTTCCTGTTGCATGTGGATTATTATGAGTAAGCTTTCTGGAAAAAATAGCAAACTCTGAAGACAGAAATGTGTGCTGATGCTCTGGATATGGTTTTAATAGAAGAGAGCTAGTTTCAGCTGAACATAGAAGCAGCACTGAATGAGCTGTGGAGGTTTTTTGGCATGTATATCATAGAATCATAGAATGTCCTGGGTTGAAAAGGACCTCAAAGATCATCTAGTTTCAACCCCCCTGCTGAGTGCAGGGTCGCCAACCACTAGACCAGGCTGCCCAGAGCCACGTCCAGCCCGGCCTTGAATACCTCCAGGGACAGGGCATCCACAGTCTGCTTGGGCAACCTGTTCCACTGCATCACCACCCTTTGAGTGGAAAACTTCCTCCTAATATCTAACCCATACAGCACTCTGCTTTGCTATGACCCTTGAAACTTCTCTGAACATTAAGTTACCTGCTACTGACAGAAAGCAAGTCAACCCAGAACATCTTTGAAGCTGGGAAGGACTAGGAACTTGGTGGCAGCATCATCTGTGAAGCTGGGCTCAGAGCAGGGCAGCTGATGACTGGGCACACAGTACATGTCCTCTGTGCCCCTATGCACCCGCCCCTCTAGCACTTGCACAACTCTCACCAAGTGTCTGGATGAAACCATCTGGACTCACCTGCTGCAAATCAAAGAAAAGTCATTTCACATTTCCATTTACTTTTGAAAGTCTGCTGACAGCCTGGGAAAGGTGATTACCCTCTCTCAACTCAAAAGATGTCTGTTCCTCAATGTACTAGCACTCAGCATTGTTTTAAATTGTTATGTGAAGGTGAAAAAAGGGTAACTTACATAATAGAAAACACTTTCATAGTTAACTGTATGCTCATATACATATAAGTATATATATCACTATGTATGAATACACACCCTAAAATATTTTTTGTGGTTTTCACATCCCTACCTTAACTGGAGATGATGAAGAAACTTCTAGCATATCAACGAAGAGAGTCAGGCTACATAATAATCCAAATTATTTAGCACAACTTCCTTCTCTTCCCTGTATCTCTGATCAGATACTCCTTCCTGTGGGGAAATTCATCAGGTTCTGTCATATGTACTTCTCTTCCAAGAAAAAAATGTTACTGCATCATTTCTTAGCATATATTTTGTTATCTGCATGTATCTGTTAAGACAATCTAAAGGAATGCATATCATGATGAAGTAACACTCCCTTGTTATTTAAAAAAAAATTTCTCCTTTCATTTTCATTAAAATCTAGAGAACAATGTATTTATAATAATTTGCATGGCTCATTGAAGTAAACAGGATACTAGATAACTCTTTCAATCCTACAAGAAGCGAAACCACAGAATCAGAGGAAAAGAAATCAAACAAAAAAGGCTAATGACAACTAACACACATTTTGTTTTTATTTAGAGGCAGGCAGGTAAATAACCTAAACACAGAAGCATTCTGTTGGCCCATCCAGCAATTTGCTGCCTCAAAACACTGAAAATTATAAAAAAAAAAAAAAAAGAAAAGAAAGAAAGGAAAAAAACCAGCTAGTGTGGTTTTAGTGTTTTCCACCCCTCTCTGGATGCAGCAACCAGCTTGCAGCAAAGTCTATGCAAATACTTATTATATCCATAGCCAAGAAATTAAATGGACCAATACTGAAGAGTTACAATAAAATAAATGAGAAAATAGAGATAAAGTAAAATTAACACACTACCTCCACCTCTTTCATGATAATTAGAGTTATTAGCACTTAATTAGAACTATTAGCATTTAATTAGCACATATTCTGTTCCAGATTATACCTCCCAGCGAAAGTGGTGATGAATGCTTCTACTTCCTCCTTTGTCCCCTGGTGAAGCTCATTCCAAACTAAAGGTTCCAAACTCCCATGGTGTGCAGGAGCACACTTTGCACATTCTCCATCTCTTCCTGTCCTTCCCTACTTTTCTTCCTCAATGCCCTAGCAAAGCTTGCCTTTGTTTCTGAACTGCTGATTTATTTTACTGCCTGGAAAGAAATTTATCTCAAATTGCTTGTCCTGTGAGGCTGATTTCTCGGGATGATGCTAAAAATATGTCATCATTAAAGACATACCTTCCAACAACACTAAATATTTCAACTATGTTTGTAAACAGGCCTTGAGTTACGTATGTGTAGAAAGATGCTTTCCCTTCCTCCCACAAAGCAAACATCCAGTGTCTATACTTTGCTTTCTTCTTTCATATCTTTCTCATTTTAAAATAAATTTAAGTCAGATTTATATTCCTTTGATACAACAAAGTGCTATTAATACAGAAATGCTCCCTTGGTTCATTTCCAGTGTATCTGTATTAGGAAACAAAAACAAAAACACTCACAGGAATTAACAAATGGCTCTTGTACTGATGAAGTCATCCATAACAGCTAAAATCTGCTTCAGGCTGATCTCCTGAGCCAGAAAGAAAACAATCCACATTTCATTTGCACTCTTTTCTAATCAATGGATGATACCAATTAATGTTTATTTATTTTTTCCAAGTCATGGCAGAGAAATGGACAGCAGTATCAAATGCAGCTGTCCATTCCAAAGAAAAATTTAAACTCCTGGGTCTGACTTCGTTATTCAGAGTGTCATGAGGCCCTGGCACAGGCTGCCCAGAGAAGCTGTGGATGCCCTGTCCTTGAAGGTGCTCAACGCCAGGTGGGACGGAGTCCCAGGCAGTCTGAACTTGTGGGTAGCAGCCCTGCCTATGGCAGTGGGTTGGAACTGGGTGATCTTTAAGGTTCCTTCCAACCCAAGCCACATTCTGCATTTTCCTTAGTGTTCAGCTCAGGGCACATATTGGACAGTAGTTTTGCCCTAGTTGTCAGTCATGTTGATGCAGGTAAGGGCTGAACTGCATTGTTGCTGATACACTTCATTATTGTTGCTGATGGTAATTAGGTGAGAGTACATGGATTAAGGGTCAGGCAGCAGACAGCGTGGGGCTGTTGGTCTGCTGTGTCCTGGTTAGGTGAAGAGGATAGGTCTGGCATGAATCCCTGGAGTGGGATGGACCCCTTCTTGCCATCATGGCTGGCACTGGTGGGGCAGCATTCTGGTATTGTGCAACTCCTTCCAGGTACCCCCATGCTGTGGTGAAAAGTGATGAAAATCCCTGTGCATTACTCATGATAAATTGTACTAAAATATAAAAATTGTAATAAACATACATGAGAGAGAATACAGAATTCAGCTGGTTTTCTTTAAGCTGCTTAGACAAGTTCAGACATTCAGGAAATAAACTACAATCTGTTGTATGAAGTGTACTTTTTTCTAGTGGTAAAAAATATGTATGTTTATTGAGTGAAATGATCCTTTTTTCGAATGCCAATGTGTATAGCTGTCTGTGAACTAGATTTATTTCAAGCTTACTTGCCTTCACAGTGGAAAGAGAAAATCCTTGCCTTTCATACACTTCTGCTGGTATTTTCTGTCTCTTTTTAAGTAAATTAGAATTTGGAGATGGAAGAATGTCATGTGCCTGTTTAGAGCCAAGAATACAGATGAAAAGAAAAAATCCTTAAAAACCTTTAGAACTCAGAATGCTAAGACCTTTTCCCAGAGATCTCCATAAGAGTCTATCAGTCATAATTCTTCATCTAGAAGTCCAGTAAAAAAAAAACCAACCCAAACATTAATTCACACCAAAATAAAATAACAACTGAGTTTTGTGTTGGACTCTTCACCACAGAGGTTCTACTATAAAACGTTACAAGTATTAAAAGAGTAACATGAAGATGCAAGGGGAAAAACATTCTTTGAACTTCCAATAAATCTTTTTTTTTTTTTTAAGGACATAATACTGCAGCAAATACAGTGCTATTTTTCTTTAACATATTTCTGTTTTACCTAGAAGGGCTTATGCTAGTCTGCCATCGCTCCCCCTCTGTTCTTCTGTATTAAAAACAAGAACTGCAAAAAAATTTTGTTAATGTAACATATAATATGTTAAAAAAACAAACAAACAGCAGCAAATGACTTGAATAAGGGGAGGAAAATATTGTAATAAACACACTGAGGATCTACTGTTTTTAAATTGCTTTTCTCTTAGTGATACAGCAAAAACAGCATTTCCATAAGGGTGAATATAGCCATTTAGTTGTGATGCCACGAGTTTCAGAGTCATATTTTTGACAGAATCCATTAATTTATCTCAGTTTTACAAAGCTGCTCGACATTTTCCAGCACCCAAGGTAGCTTAATCACAGTCAATATATGTTTATATCTGTTACAATATAATCTGCAGTCCTGGCATGCTCTAAAACATAAAAGTTAAGGTAAAGTTATTTTAGGTGTTTGAAAAGCCAGGTTTTTCACTTAGAAAATCATTCTTCATCTATCAGGACATGAATATATTGACTGATATGTAGCTAGATAATGCCCAAGCACCTGTTTTGCTAGAGGAATCTGATGAGGACAAGGTAATGTAGGGCTCCCAGAAAATCCAAGAAATATTTCTATTTAAATAACTAATGATTGAGACTAAAGGTACCTTCCTATTTTTGAGATGGAAGAAAATACAGTTGAAAAGCCCAAAGGCCCAGAATTAAATGTTCTTGAGATTTGTTCAGCTTTTCCTGCAAAACTGTCCATTAAACTCCAGTGTGTACAAGTATGAATATTATATGCAAATATACGTATAAAATAAGTGAGATATTTGAATGATATACTTGACCTAAGGAAAGTTTACATGTATCTACAGATGCCAAATCGGGAGAGATCCTAGAAACATCCTTAATTTCTGTTACTTTGGGTTATGGATGTTTTAACTGTAATTACTGATTAATATTAGTATGGTTGCAACCTTCCAAAACTAAAAAAGGAGCATTTGGAAAGTTTACCACTGATTGACCTGTTCTAAGGAAATAACATTTCTTTGAGGATGTGAGCAAAGGTTAAATTTTTAAATAGTGTACTCCAGTTTCTTCAAAGTTTGCTAAGCATGGCAGATCATACTCCTCTAAACTAAGAGGATATGAAAATAGCTCAGAAGTTTGTAACTCAGAAGCTAAAATATAGCTGTGCCTAACCTCCCTCACTACTTCAATTACCACTTGTGTGTACTTGTGAGAGAACAGTTCCCAAAGATCACATACTTTTGCAATTGCATACAAGCAGTTGGTTTTTTTCCAACCTCAAGAGATGCAAAGGAGCAGCATAGTCTGCATTTATCATTTCTTTTGGCTGGTGATGAGATATTCACAATACAAACAGAATCAAAAGTTACCCTTCCAGCTTTACCTCTCTTTTCTCTCTTTTTCAGCCACTATGGACAAGACTTCCATAAGCACTACAGTCACAGCCTTAGTTTGTTTCCTGTGAGCTTGGATTCTTGTGCATTATTCAATTCTCACAATTCTTTTTGTGTAAAGATGGCTTTTTTTCTGTTTTTTTTTTAATTTTTTTTTTTATTTTTTTTCTTATTTCTGGATTATTTAAACCATTTTCTGGCAAAGAGTGTTGCAAACTTGCCATTCTAAGATCTACTCAAGATACCAGTGAGGAGATCATTGCTTTTACCAGAAGTTTTTACCTTATTCCACCACTTTCCACTGGTCACCTTTCCTAAACAATGTCAAATTCTATCTGTGGCCAAACCACTTTTCCTTCATCCTGGGCCAAGTCCAGCCAAAGTCTGCCTGTGCTTCTGATAGCACTTCTAGAATGTTAGCAACTTCCAAAGATGCTTATAATATTAGGTTGTAGATCATAAGATAAGAAATCCTTTCCTGTTGTAAAAGTTTCTATCCCATATATGCAGACAAAATTAAGCAAATATGGTCCCCATTTTAGAGCTGTGAACCTTATCCACACAGATGTGGATGAAAAAAATAGAGTGCCTTTTCACTTTATGTGCCTACAACATGTAGGCACATAAATATAATTCCTCTAATACATCTTGTTACTTTTTTTCTGAAGTTTTAGGCAGCCTTAGATCTCTTGAAAGCCACAGGGGAAAAAAAAATCTAAGATATTTAAAATCTCTGCCCGAGACAACAAATAATCTATGTCACTGCTTGAGCTTCTAGGAAGAGAGGCTTAAACATAGTTCTGATAGTCACATGAATAGTCTAGACAATCCTCAATCACATGAATGAGATTTTAATCTTGATGTGAGTTTCTGCAGTTATAAATCATGTTCAGAGGCATGTTTAAATGAAAGGTTATAAGACATTGTACGAAGGCCAAGCAGTGGCACAAATCAAAGTGGTGCTGAGGAGTATCTTTCCTCATCTCTTTGAAGAAATTATTTCTTTCCTCCTCTGTCATGACCCATCAAGCTGGTGGTCTGCCTAGTCCAGAAATAGAAAACAGCCTCAAGCTGAAAGGGCTTTTCGTACATGAGAATCCTTACCAGCAGCACACAAGGCAGTGTTAAGTCAAAAGCTCTACATGCAAAAGATTCCTACTCTTTAGAAGAGAAAGACAGTATTCCAAAGCATGTTCTCCTTAAAGCCCTTTTTTTTTTTCATTCAAAGGATGTGGTTAACTCTTTGTATACTAGGAATTAAACCCAATTCTTTTGCATTCCATTTTTTTTCTAGAGCTTACTTTGAAAGCGTCTTGAATTTAAAGGAAAGACATTTTGAAGAAATCTTCCAGAATGTAATTAGCTGCAATAACTAGGAATACTGAATTTCATTACATTCACATGATGATATGTTCAATTATATATATATATATATATTCTAAAAATATCTATGGATTTCAGTGTACTTCCTTCTACTTCAAATATATGAGTTCAGAGCACTGGAACAGGCTGCCCAGAGGGGTTGTGGAGCCTCCTTCTCTGGAGATATTAAAGACTCATCTGGACGCTTTCCCATGTGACCTGCTGTAGGGAACCTGCTTTAGCAGGAGATTTGGATTTGATGATCTCCAGAAATCCCTTCCAACCCCTATGATTCTTTGATTCTGTGATAATAGTAAAGAGGAAGGCATAGTTAAGAAACTCTGGAAGTCACTACGTTTCTTTAAACATAAGACATTAGTCAACTGTTATTTTCACATTGTTCACAACTGTTATTGTCACATTGTATTTCACCATTATGCCGCTGCCATTTTAATCACTGGAAAGATACCAGCGATGTTTTCCTTCTGCACAAGAATTTCACTTGCATTTTCTCAGGCATACAACTTGAATTATTTTATGTACATTTCAGTTCTATATGTAGCCATTAAAAAACACCAAGCTGGAGCAAAGTTAATGACTATGCCTGCTGGGTGGGAGGTACATTTTGTTTCCTGCAGGGAAGAAGAGGGATTTGGAGGAACTGGGCAGTCTGAGCAAGACTGAGGTGGCAGATGTTGCAGTTTCCTGTAGGCTGCTTTCCCTAGTGAGGAGGAAGAACTCTGTCAAGCCTGGAGATGGTGCACAATTGCCATCTATGAACATGAAATTGCAGTCACCCTGGACCAATGACAGTAGAATATGCTGCATTTTATTACCAGGCAGTGCTATTGAGAACCTACAGCAATAAGCAAGCCCATAACAAAATCAGCCTGGCAGCTAGAAAAATGGCATGATGGAGGTTCAGAAGAAGCCTTCACAAGGATGCAAACACAGACTGACCTCCACAATGTGAAGGGAGGAAGAGAATATTTTTCAGAATTGGAAAGATTGAGGATAATAAGATTTTGAAGGCAAATATGTAGTCCCACTCACCTAGGAACAATAAAGAACAAGCTGGTGCCTTTTTGTGATGTTCCCTCCACCCCACCTGGCTTTTGTAGAAAGTTTGTAGGTTAATTTTTACTACTTAATTACTATAATCCTTCTTGAATTCAGGGCTGATCTCTACCATCACAGAACTACCATCATTTCTTCAACTTGCAAAATTCTTCTCTAGTAGCCAAAATACATGTTCCATATATGGTACTGCAGGGAATATTTTTGCATTGGTAAGTACTGAGGCAATATTATTTAATTCTCCCTGCTTTGATGTAGGCTAGGTAACTTGTGGAAAAGATAATCAAGTGAAAACTAGATAGATATATCCAGGAAAGTTAGAAAGGATGTAAATGGTCTGTACTGCATTCAGTGAAGTAATAGTTTCTTTACTAGATAATCTGTTTCCCATCAGTTTGTTCTCAGATTTTATACAACCTCACTACTTCTTTCCTCCCAAGTTGTGGAATATGTTACAATCAGTCATTTTCAGTAATGCAAAAATCTTCCTGCCTGCTACCAATAACTGTAATGCTGGGTAAATAAAAAAAAGAAGAGCCCTGAGGCACTATGCTTTAGATGCTTGTCAGCAGTGTTCTGTGAATCTTAAAGTATATGATAGTGTGAAATCTTTGAGGAAGAAATACTGTCTGTACCAATTACAATTAAGAAAATACATCGGATTAAATTTTACGTCTATTTTATTTTCAGTAGTAAAATGGAAGTAATAGTACTGCTCTGTAATAAAACAGAACATGAACATTAACATTACATAAATGCCCCACAAATTGCCATGTTTTGTTTACCAAAACCAAAGAACAAGTACCTGTTACTGTTATTGGTTTTAATGAATAATAAAAATAAATTTTGAGATGTATTTTGTGTTTAAAACAAGTATACTGATCCAAATCTGTTCCACATATTTGATGCCAAACTGAGTTTTGAATGAATCTCTCTACCACTATTTGCTGTACTTTTGAATGTTAAGTTCTACTACAGAAAATTGAAACCAGCTGTGCCTTCTTTCATCTCATCCATATGCTGTAAAATCTTTGCCAAATAAGCTCCATTATTTTTCTTGGAGCAGTATCTTCTTTCTTGTTGATCTTCTTGAGCAATGAAAGATCTATGAGAGATGGAATTTGGATATTGCCAGTACCTGGAGTGACACACAGAGGAATTAACCCCCTGAGCTGGAGAGGTGGCTGTGAGGCAATAGGGGAGCAGCATAACATGGGAAAATACATGGGGAGAGTGGTACAGCAACATACGAAACATGTGACAGAACCTGTGTACTTATCTCTACTGTTTTACCTGCACTGCTGTTAAATTTTTAGATCAAATTTTCAACTTGTAGAGAGCCAGGCAATGGCAGAAGCTGCCCAACAAGTGCAGGTGTAAGACCCAGTCAGATAAGTTTCTGAGCAGCCTGGTCTGATCACAGAGCCAACTGTGCTTTGGGCAGGTTGAACTGTAGACTTCTTGACATTCCTCCCAGCCTGAGTTATCTGATGCCTCTAATTCTAGGTTACATCTTTAGCGGTGCTTAGGGGCTATACAGTAATAGATAGGATTTTCTTGTAGCTGAAATAATTCACTGCTTAACATTTTTTCTGGCTTTTCTGGCAATAAAACACTTACTACTTTAGATAGTATTATGGTCTATTTTAGTATTAAGCCCTACTTTGTATAGAAAAGTTGAGAATATATTCACAGTGGCATAGAATGGGCTAGAAGCACAGAGCAACCATGAAACACATTAATGTCCAGCTGTGTTAGTTTTTAACTCTGTTTTCGGATGAGTAATGCAGCCTACCCTGGGGTCTCTAAAGGAGCTGTTTCTACTAACATGAAACTGTGCTCAGAATCAGAAAGAGGAGATTCAAGATTCAAAAAAACTGTGAAGTGCTAAGGTCTAAGGCACAAAGAGAATGATCTTAAATACTATTCAGCTGCAGAAGATTTTGAGATACTTTCAATTTTTTTTTTTTTCTGCCAGAACTTACAAAAAGTTCCTATATCTGCAGAGACTGAGTTTGAGTAAAGTTCTGAAAGTTGACGGAAGTTTCAAGTTGGGAATGTTGTGAATCAGCAGAACGTGGTCTTGCAATTACTACAGATTCTGTCTGGTCCTCTGTTCCATTGGGTGCAGCTGTTTGAATTCTGGGAGGGTCTTTCTTGTCTGCTGCCTGCACTGAAAGGCTCCCTGCTGTTAAAAAAAAAAAGAAGTTACAACAGTTCAAGTTATAAGAATTTAAGTTCAAGTTCAAGTTATAGAAGTTAAGACAGTTCATGTTTGCGGTGGCAGTCACAGCATCTCTTAGTAAGACAAAACACAAACGTTCACCAACATGTTAACTTGTCATTTGTTTTCTAAAGACAATTTATAAAATTACCTGCCAGCACTTCATTTTATATTTATTTGTAGGGGAACCGTATTTATTGAACTGAACAAAAGCTTAGATAGCTAGCATGAGTCTTAGTAACGTCTGAAAAATAAAAAGTTTTACATGGGCTTCAGAGAGAATGTGAAGTACAATAAATTTATATGGAGTTAGATGAAGGGATAGGGCCACCTACCCTTATGAACTTTCTGTCTCTTCAACGTCTTAATACTTTTTCTGCACTTTCCGTGCTGAAATCTGATATCCTTTGATGGTAATAGGATTTTTCATGTAGTCACACTGTGTGATAATTGAGTGAAAACAATTTCCAAGCTTTCTGCACCCACTGGAGTAGAAGGGAAGTGGAATGAAATATATATGGTGGCAAAGTTTCTGAAAGGAAGCAAAAATTGTTTACAACACACATCTCAACAATCTTTTGTTAAGCAGACATCCTAGTTTTTTAAGTACAATTTATTAAACAAGTAGAGTGATCAGACTAAAGTGCAAAACAGAAGAACGTTTTTTTTTTGTTTGCACTGGTAGTGTCCCAAATGACCAAACAGATGAACTTCAGACAAGATGAATTTAGAAAGAATATTTGCAGTGATGAACTAAATGTAGAGCACATTACCTAGTGTTTGTGATAAGGAAATGGAAGTTAAGCCTAGATTCCTTTTCCCAGCAATATGCCTTTCCCAAGCCATTTCAATCAAGATTTTACTAGTGTTATTCTTAGAGCATGATATTTCACAACTCTCAGCGGTTTAGTAGTTCCAGTAAAATCATCCATGGATTGTGGTACTTCTTAATATAAGTACAATGGAATCTATTGAGAGTCAGTTTATTCAACTTTAATACTGATGTGGTATTGTGAAGTTTTAATTAGAAGTCATTGATGAAAAGAAGTTTAAAACAAATATTATGATTTAAAGAAACTGCAGGAGTCAGATGTTAGGTTGTTAACACAAACTCTTCTATCTTCCTGTTTTCAACCCTCTCCTTTCTAGTACATGCCAAGTCTTGCAAGAATTAAACAAAATGTTCTATATATTTCACTTTGAGTAATGGAAATTCCAGGGCTTTTGTGAGACTCCTCTCATGCATGACAACTTGTACAGGAATGTTCCTCTTTGACAGATAGTTTTTAGAGGAACTACTGGATTCTTTCATAATAGAATGTTGAATACTTTCCTGAAAAGCTTTTAGGTGTCAGATCAGAACAGAAGACACAGTTGGCTGTCCGTATCTGACGTTATTGCTTGTTTACTAGTCCCTCACTCTGCTTCTTTTTGTCCCTAATATTTTATTATTTTTATTTGGTAAATTTCCCTCTTTCTTTTCATTGTCTATGTTATTTGAATTGTTTATTCCTCGCTTTCTCCTTTCCACTTATGACTCACTTACAGTTGCCAGTATTCCTTGTCTTCATCAAGCAGATTTGTTTTCCCACTTCATTTGTTTCTGGATTGCAGAATTTGGGCTGTTTCACTTTTTGCTGCCTTTCTTCACAGGAGAGTGAAACAGCAGTTGCTGTTCCCTGGAAGAGCTGCCGCACTTTGCTTGAAGGGCACATTCAGTATCAGTGACTCAGCTGTAACTAGAGCTGCTCCAGGAGTGCATGTGTTAAAAGTTTTCTATCAATCCCTGGGATTTTCTTTGCTGAAATTTTTTTTGAAAAATCTAAGACCTTATTTAAGAAAACAAACAATCTTGTAGGTCAAAATGAGAACAGATACAGAATTACTTACAGACCTGTTCTGCCACTGTACACAAACGTCCTCCCATGACACTGGTGATAGTACTTCAATTTTCTTCCAAAGGAAGCCTGACTAGTCAAACAAAGCCAGAAAACTTGCTGCTGGATTTCTTTCTCAGTCTCCAATACAAGGAGGAAATACACTGAAGTCAGAGATTCCTGAAGAAAGCCAGAATAAGCAAGAGAAGACCCTAGCTGTATGTCTGTTTCCCTATATGTGAGAGAAATTAATGTTCTTGTAAGGCAAATCTTTAAGTAAATCTGCTACTCCGTCATATTTCTATTGCATCCTCTTTCAGATTTACTCTCTATATGCTGTACTTATGATATCATATGAACACATGAAAATCCTGATGAAAGTTTGACCATCTGAATAATAAAATGAAAAACAAAAAAAGACAAGCTATATTCTGATAATTCTATGCTTTCTCTTTTTTTTCCAATGCACAAGGTAAACTGTCTGTTGCAAAAGCAGAGTGCTTGTCAGAAGAAATGTCAAAACCAGTTAGCACTCAGGACACAGCTCTGATAGTTCCTTTGCAGCACGAAGGGGTTTTCATTGTCTGGCATTCAGAGGGTTCTTTGCCTGTGTGTCAGCAGTGGTTTATATATAAGGAATGAATGATGAAAGTAAGTTGAACTGTTCATTAGTTTAACTTGTGCCATCTTGGAAAGACTCAGGATTGAATTTTTCATTTCAAACCCAATGTTCCTGCATAATAGCGAAGAAAGTAACTCTATAAGCCCTGAAATAACAGAAGCCTGTCTTGCCAAGGTTTTATGCCCTGAGGCACAGTGCAGTGTTTGATGTCTAGTAAGTGTGAGGTAAAGACAGAGCCTTTTTGTCAGAGTACTAGTAGTGTCTCTATCTCCATGCATTCACCTATTTTCAGAACAATTTTTGAAGTTTTGTTGAAATTGGTCACTGGATTTAAGGATGACTCGTTCAAATCAGATCTGTAAGTATGTATGTAGACTACAGCAAGAGTAGACTCACTTAAAGCTGATTTCTCTCAGAATTGAAGCTAAAAAAAGCCTTTGTTTATGCCATTAGTGCAAAACAACAAACCAAACAAAACAGAATAAGGAGTAGCACTGTGAGCTTGGTAAACCAAGCAGATCCTTCAAAACAACTTGTCTAAGTACCTTTAACTTCTCATAACTGATTCCCAACAGCTGCATCAAAATATCTTTCATCTCTCTATATTTCTATTTCTCTGTCTGTCCCTCTAGCTGTCTATCCATACGCCTCTAAGAAAAATACCTAAAGGACTAAAGAAAAGGCTGCTTTTATATTAACAGTGAAATAATTAACATTTTTTTATTTGTCTGGCTGTCAGAAAAACTCCTTGCTTCCACTCTTCAACCAGTTTTAATTTGTTCATCAAGTTCGTTTTTTTTTTTTCTACAGAACTACTGACTTCTCTTTCATCTTACAAGATATGATTTAGTTAATCATAATGTTCATCCCTCTGAATTCAGGCCAAGCAGAAAACCATTACCATTAATCTCTGAGCTATTCCTGTACCAAAGAGTTAATGAAAGATAGCAATTGCTATACTTGTCCTAAGTTACTCTTAAAATGTTTTTTTTTTGAGCTTAATTATCCAGTTTGAAAACAGAAGGAATTTGTCATTCTGATATACTGTGTTTTGACCTCTGAGAGTGGATTTTGCTTTCAGGTTATGTGCAGTCAGTTTGAGTCAGCTTGAATCTTAAAAGAATGCAGGATTGAAAGGGATTTCTCTAGAGTAAATTAGTAGTGTGGAAGCTATTATCAACACCTGAAACTAAACCCGAACATTTTAGCCAGCCACAAAATGAAGTTAGAAAATAAGAAACAATAAAATCAAAGCAAAAAAATCATGTTCTCATTAAAATTAATGATCACTTCATCATTGGCCTTGATAGGTGTGGAATCTGTCCCAAATTCTTCGCTTCCCCCATTAGAAAAAGGAAATTAAAGTTCTTGTTGCCATTTTCCCACTCCTAATCTCATTTCCTCATTTTCCTCTCTTTCTCACCCCTCCTTCTCCAGGGACTTTCTGAACAAAGTAGTGAGTGTCAGTGGAGGGCTCCAGAAAGGATGTGCTAAGGAACACATGGCATAGCTTAAATTTTGCTGGCAGTTTCCTTCATCAACGTCCTTTTCTTACAGCTTGCAAAACTTTACTTTTGTATGGACTGTGTCTGATATAGGTCCATGTGTTTTAATTGCAAACAATATCATCCTCTCACTTGTTGCTTAAGTAACTTTTTCACCTCAGTGTTAAAAGTTAGAAAATATTTTAATACCACTGAAATCACTGGAGGGCAGTGTGATCTAGTGATATGTGCGTTGATGTGATTGCCCTGCCATCTGCCAAGGGTATCTCTTCCAGGAGAGAATTTGTTTTTTATCTGGCACCTCTGCTGTACCTTCTTGAAGGGCTGAGTGTGCGTGCTCTGCTTGCTCTGGGGAGACCCACTGCATTTGGGTGATGGGGCACTGTAAAACAAACTATCATGTAAATAAAGACTGACAGTCTAAATGGTTTGACTGTGCAATGAATTTTTTTAGATCACCTGAATCATGCATGAATCCCTCCAATCAGGTGGTTATGTTTTTTTCTCTATGGGATCATTTATTTCCGAGAACAGCCAGAGAAGTCTACAGTGCCTGTGTATATGATTGTGCCTGGCAAGAGATGCAAATCTTGTTTCATATCTCCAAAGTTTAACTATTCCTGATAGTTGTGTATAAAATGTGTTGTAAATTGATATCAGCTGCTCTACCTTTTGTACTTGTTCTTTTTTTGTTGTTTACAATTTATTATTCCTTATCTTGCATGAAAACAAGCAAATAGATCAGCTATGTAATAGCAGCTAACCAGGAAAATAAACAATGTGAGTGCAAACACAGGGGAAACAGTATACAAACACAACATTTCCCAGAAGATGCTATGTAAATTATTGATTTTTATTTTTAATATCAGAGGGTACTGCTGTTTTCATTGGCTTTTTATTGCAGAAATACTTGCCTTTTAGCGTTACACTAGAATGTAGAAATGATATAGAGAAATGGTAGAAATCTGTTATTTTCCATAGGTAGTTTCCGGTAGATCTTCACAGGTGGGTCTAAACCCTAGAAATGGAATTGAAGGGTAAGTTTCACCCAGGTGTCTTAGGAGCCATTCTGACCCTGGATCCCTTTTCTTGTCATAATGTAAGACACAATATTAGCTATCTTGAATACCAATGGCAGTACAGTTATAGCCTTCAGGAACTCCTTTGTGTGGTGTATTGCTTCTGGTCTTCATTCCAAAGCCATATCTTGGGTAGTCCTTTTTCTTCCCTCAGTGTTTCCAAAACAACTCCTAAAGCAAGAGCTGTGATTCCCTCTGTATGATGGTCAATAGCTGTTGGCAATAAGTCCCCTTGACAACATCAGTTGCTGCATCTATGTTTTCAGTATATCCAGTAGATATACTTGGAAAAAGGAAGAAAGTGTTACGAGAAAATCTGTTTGTGCAAAAGTGTTATGAGAACAGCTGTTTGAGCACTATGTGTAGGGATTGTGCTCCATAAAGAACAGCCACATCTTGGCTCCATGAGGTTCTCATGGAGTATGTAAGTCTCTAGTATGTAAGTAACTAAGCCACCATGGAATGAAAATTGCCTTGTTGTTTTTGTTGTTTTTTTTTCTTTTTTTCTTTTTTCTTTTTTTTTTATTGAGAGTTCCAAAGTTAAATGCAAACAAGACAGAACAAAACAAAGAAACAAAATAAAATCACCCATATGCTTATTATGGCTCTATTGCTACCCTTTTGGTAAATCTTTAAAGCAACATATTTAGTCACAACTGATTTAGGATAGGCATTTTGGAGTGGAGTTGACTTTACAGCCTTATTCTTTTTGTATGCTTATCTTCTTGCTTGGGATCTATGTGTTTCACATACATAATTTTAATTGTTTTCTGCTACTCTTTTATATAACTAAGTATGTGAAGACAGTACATGTGGTCATGCACACGTTACAAGTGCCATACACCAGGCTTCACATACAAACACATGAGCTAAAACTAAGAGAAGAAGACTATCAGACTCTGTTTGGTACAGAGAATGAACCCTAGAAGCAGAAGCAGTGACAAATGCTGGCATTGCCAGCAATGTAATGCATATTCTGTCGGTGTTGAAAAAGGTTAGGACAAGGTTGTAGCCAGCAGAGATAGACAGCTGTGCAGCAGTGGTAAGCTGCTTTTATTTTGTCTTTGCCAAGTTTATTGTCTGACCTCTTATTTCTGAATAATACCAAGGAAACCACCAAATGAGAGAAGACCTACAGCAAACAGTAATTAAATGTGTGCTCTCACTTTTTCAGGCTAATTAGCACACATAGAGTTTAAGCTCTGGAGAATTTAGAGTGTGGCATAAAGGGCAAGAACAAATACAATGAAAAAAAAACCCACAAATCCGATCATGCAGTACTTTCATTGAAAAGTGTATTTGGTCCCGCTCACTGTGAGTTGATGCTTTAGCCTTCTTTTTTTCATCCCTCCTAAAATCTCCGAGTAAAACTCATGAAGTCACACAGTTCCTTTAGTTGCACTTGAAATGCTAGGGATCCTGTGAAGCTAACGTGTCATATAACCGGATTTTCTCCAAAGCCCAGGCATCCTTAGGAAGCCATTCAGATTGTTTGAGAATGTAGTGTTTACTGCCTGTGTATTGCGTAGATCAGCTTCTTCCAGAGAGGGGACCAGGGCTTGGGATTCAGGCAATGTAACCAGTATCCAGGGGGTGCCATTAGAGTGCTACCTTGAGTCACTTTAGTTCTCTGAATCTCAATTTCTTTCTCTAAAGCCACTTCAGATATGTGCAACATGACAGCTAGAAGGTGGTTGTTATTATTCTATGTTACTTTCCAAGTTTCAAGTCAGGGAGAAAATTCTAATCTGGCAAAACTTAAAGTATCCGTAAACTTTTAAAACTTGAATTTCCATAAACTCTTCATGCACATTTTTCTGCATTGACAGACTTCAACTGTTCCTCATTATCCTTTATATCAGATATTAACACGTAAATTCATACATTCCCACCAGCGATACTCATCATCTTAACAGCTTAAATTTATCAGCCTCCTTTTCTAATCCAAAATCTAGCTTAATTTCCTACTTATAACCAACTATGCATTCTTGCATATTTTAATTAATATGCAGCTATATTATTACAGTGTACACAAAAAAAAAGTGTTATACATTTTCCAAGTGGATTCCTTTGTTATACTACAAAGCACAAGATTTAAAAAGAAATATCTTTAGAAATACAGAATACTGGTAACGTCCATCAATTCGTTCAAAGTGACTCACGTAATTAATAATCTTTGTAAGATTATTTCATGCTGAAGAACACTATTTTAAAATAACCAACAGCAACCAAATCGTCGCTCTCCATGTAGTACTAACAGCTGCTCATTCTAGCGGAGTACAGCTAATTGGATGGCCAAATCAAACAGATTTTAAATTCCCAAAACAAAGTATGCATGCAATGAAAATAGTGCCACACACTCCCCTGTAAGAACATGACTTTGAGCAACATGTTTTTATGGTGGGGTATAACTGTTATGAAGAAGAGCACAGAAATCTGATTTTCCTCTGCTTTTTCATTGGCATTTTGATATACATCGCACATCTTCAGGTTAGCACAAACCAGTTGCATGTTGAACCCTACCAAAACATCTGTACCACCTTTGGGTCTACTTCTTTTTCCTGCTAACCTTGTAGGAGTCTGGAAAGTATTTTGAAAGTGAAGTAGGAACATAAAACCATGAATTTCTAATTCTGACTCTAATTGAGTCTCTAATTCGGAGAGTTCACTTTTCAAAAAGAGTTCTAAACTTTTATTCAAGGAATTACACGTTGCAGTCCCAGTCTCAGCTCCAATTGATCTGAGAGGACTGAGTCAGCTGGAAGTCTATAAGCTTCCAACGAAACCTTACTACAAAATTTGTGAATGACTCTAGCCTGGTCTACTGGTTAGCAGTGAATTGGATCCATCTATCTGCCCAAATTCACTCCCATTATTCCTTTTCAATAAAAAGGATGAAAGCTGTCTGTTGGATCGAGAATCACTTTTCATACAGTTAAACACAAATAACACATAGTCTTTGAGTAAGAAAGTGGTCCAAACTGCATCTAGTAATTACACTTTAGAGGATGGTCCTTTGTGACTACACTTACTTAAACCTGATCTAGACATTTAACATTTTTGGAGGGAGCATAAGAATGGCAAAGAAATCAAATACAGAAATCACAGATCCATCACAGTGACTCTCTTTAGAGATATACTATCGATATCTGTGTATCCAGTATGAGCAAACTAGTTTCTTTCCTTTGACGTCCAGATGAAATGGAAATATAGAGTTGGATGTTATCAAAAATATCCTTATTTCTCACCAAAGCAATTGAGTGGATATGAAATTGATGAAGTAAATAATAACGGTTGTTAACATTAATTGAAAATATATATTTTAAATTACATTAGTATTTGTACAGTGTTTTCTGGGAGTTAAAATGTTCAAAAACGACACTTAGAAGGTAAGGCATTTATTGATATGGAACAGGTCATTGCAGATTACATTTATACATTTGCACGAAGTCATTAATTGAAAATATTTCCTTTATTTGAGAACAAAAGTAGCATTACTTGAATAACCATGGAGATGTCATGGTTTGCAAAACACTTCAATATTTTTCATAGCAAATAATTTTCTTGTGTGCTTCAATAGAAATAGAAGGCTCAGCTACATAAGCTGTGGGCTCAATGCATTCCAAGCTTCAGTAATTTACTATACTTTAAGAAAGGCAATCAGAGTGGCAAAGCAGCAATTCATAAGCAATTACTATTTAGGCAAGAGGCATAAAAATTTTGATTAGGCAATTCAGGCATTGTTTAAAATGAAGTTGCAATTAGATAACCTTCACTTACTTAATATATCATCATTAATTTTAATCAGGCATGTTTGTTATTTTTGGCATCAGAGAAGGGCTAATTAAATTCTAATTCAAAATTTACATCTATATCTTGATGCAGGCAGTCAGCTTCAGCATTGCTTTCATGAAAATATCTGTTTCTCTTGGCATTCTGTTAATGAAATGACCCTGGCTGTAAAGCTGTGGTTAATATAGGTAGGTTAATAATACTGTTTGCCAATCATAGACTAACAAGGAAGTTGCTCCCATATTTGTTTTGAATGGAGTAATAAAAAGTTTATACTGAACTTGATTGCAAAATTTACAATAATTAGTTTTAGAGCATTTACCAGTAAGTTTTCCCTAGTTTTACTTTACTGATACCAAAACTTATTCATGTAAGTTTCATGAAGTATTCTTCATGAATACTGCATTTCCGTGTTCTCATTTTAACAAGGTATCATCTGCATGACATAAATTCCCAGACTGAATAAGCAAATTTTTTTTCTGGTATAAATCCTTGCTCTTACTGACCAGAAAATGATTTCTGTCCTCTTAAGCATTCCCACCAATATATGAGGTTTTGGCTCTGTTGCAGAAGATAAGTAATTCACTTGGTACTTAATAAAACAAATAAAACCAACACCAAACCAGAACAAACAAACAAAACCCCACAAAAAAACAAAATATATATAAAAAAAGACTACTGATGTCTTTTTTTGTCTGAGAAAGTGTCAAAGTTACACAAAATGGAGCAGAAATGGTATTCTGCTCTACAATTCTAGATGTAACCACTAAAAAGATATAGAAATAATAACTGTATTCATGTGGTAGTTATTGGAAGGGAACGACATTTCAAAAATTATTTTTTAAGTATTTAGTGCATGCCCACTCAAAAGCAAAAGAGGTAATAACTGTCAGTTCTGATATCAGAAAAATTTTAGTTGCTATTAATTCCATATCTAACACTTTAAATTTCTTTAATCACTTATTTTTAATTTGTTTTATTACCCAGAATTTTAAGACACATTAAGGATAACACACTTTTTTTTGTGGAAAAAAAATTGATACCAAATCTGCACTCTGAAAGATTTTGGCTTTGAGAAAGCATTAATTCAATCTGATGTCCCTGGGGCGATTGGTTTTAAAGAGCTTGAACAGCATAGTTCAGTCTATGCACAGAGAAATAGTTAAAAGTCAACCTTAGGCCTGTGCTTGAAATTTTTATTAGAGTGGTTTGTTACTAGCTGTCTTGTTCAGGGACATTGTTAACTGCATCTCGCAGAAGGCTTTAAGCTTAATGATTTGAAACTGCACTTGTTTAGCACAGTAGGAAAGACATGTAAATCTTTGTTAGAGTTAATAGTTTAGATAATTACAGAAGTTTTCAGGCTTGCTCTTTCATTTGACAGGTAATTTAGAGGACCAAGGAAATGTGTCACTTGTGAACCCTATCAAGAAAATGTTTTTTTCTCTCTGCTTCGCTACAATCTGCTCTGCTAATTCAACTGCAGAATGAGAATAGAAACATCTTTGGAATATCAAATTTATTGGCAAGACACAGCAGTTCTGTTGATGAGTGGTCATTCAAGATTTCTTCAGGAATATGAGACTCTCAAGGAGACAGAGCAATGTTATCCTCTCATAAGCATTTCACTGATTTAGATTTTTTGCTCCATTGGTAAAGCTAGTTATTTAAAGTTTAATACACTTATATAGAGAGCATTCAAGAGGTGATTCAATATTTGATAAATGAAAATATGTTAAGTATTTTATTAAACAGAAGTTTTCACAGTTTTGTTTGCAAGAGAGCAACAGATTTTTGGCAACTGCTAACAAGAGAAAAAAACATTTACTGTTGAATATTAGACATATACTTAATTAAAATTTAAGAGTCACTGTTGTACCCTTGTTTCAGTTTATGAAGTTTAACCTCAGCCATTCATTCCAAAGTGAATCCTGATAGACTTCAAACTTGTAATTTCCTGCCTATTAGAATACGTACTCAGCATACTTGACTAAAAGGCAAATGTGAGGATTGACTGTAGATATATCAATATTTAATGCAGAATTGAGTAACACTTCATCATCTGTAGACATAAGACTGACTTTAACGACTGAGCCACAGAAAGTTATGTAGTCCTTGATGGTTACCAGATGAGTAAATGTGTTCAAAACCCTTTGTCAGTAATGGAAGAGGATTTCCTCTTTAATGATTTTTATACATAGGATTTATTTATAATGCTTCAGACAATAGAGGCAACCTCTAGATAAAACTGAGGTGTTATAACGTAAGACTGTCATTCTAACAGTGATGTTCCAATTGCAGTAAGCACAAACCTGCACCATTTAAGATAAGGACATTTTTTTGGAAAATAATATAGAAGACCTTTTAATTTATTTCAAAGTATCCAAATAGAGGTGCAACATCATAGGCCATTGTGCCATTTGCTATGAAAGCCTATAAACAAGTGAAGTGGAACTGTTCTATTCTCAGCCAAGCCAATCTTTATGTCATCGCTTAGGTCACTCCCACCTTCTCATGGTCAAGTTTATTTTGTTGAAAGCTTACTGGAATTCAGTCCAATTTAATTTAATCACCAACCAAATTCTTTCAGGCAGCTTTGTGAATGCACCACCAAAGAGTCTTACAATATTAATTCAGTTCCCTCACTCTTTTGTGATGTTCTCCAGAGAGCTGGATGTACAAGGTACACTTCTGTAAATGCAATTTTGTAAAGAAGCAAGAAAATAGAGCATTCAATGCTGAAAGCCTTGAGAAATGCAGGGTATTTCTGTGTGTTATGGGTATATTTTGCCTTGCAAAGCAGTGAATTATGTTGGTGAGGCCATTTGGGAGAGAAGAGAAAGATGTTCTATGGGGAAATGCAGTCACACAGCTCTGCCCTCTGGATAAAAAGCTCTTGTCAGCTCTGATGCTATGCATCTGCCTGTCCAAGCTGCATGACATGGTGCTGTGGCAGAACTGGCTGTACAGGACGTGTGTAGAGGACAAACTATTGAAACATAATTCTTTTTATCTCTCTTTTTCTTTAGTTTTTTTTTTTATCTTTAATTCTTTTCCAGATAATGTGATGAGGAGAAAACTCAGAGGGGCTGGGGTTTGCCTCTTTGTACAGGTTTTGGCTGGGAGAGTTAGTTTTCTTCACTGCACTCAAATTCTGCAGTGCTCTGGATTTGTGATGAAATCAGTGCTGACAACACACCACTGTCTGTTGCTGAGCAATGCTTGTGCAAAGTCAAGGTCTTCCTTGGTTCTTAGGGTGCCCTTCCAGTGAGGAGCTGTGGTGCACAAGGAGCTGTGAAGGGGACACAGGCCGGGCAACTGACCCCAGTTGGCTGAAGGGATATTTCACACAGTACGGCTGGTGGTGTACTCAGCAATAAAAGCTGAGGTAAAGAAGGAGAGGGGATGTTTGAAGTTCTGCTGTTTGTCTTCCCAAGGAACCATTATGGTGATAAGCCCTGCTTTCCTGGAAAAAGATGAACATCTGCCATTGATGGGAAGCAGTGAATGAATTCCTTGTTTTGCTTTCCTTGCGCACATAACTTTTGCTTTATCTACTAAACTATATTTACCTCAACACATGTAATAGCATATAGCATTACTAATTCCTGTCCTGTTCAGGCCAAAATAGCCCCAACTGACTGAAGTTTGAGGATGATTCTTTTAAATGTGCAATAACTCTCCTAAAATTTTGGATGACAGTTCACAACCAACTCCTCAAGCTCTCATTATGTCTCACAGACTTTCAAGATCCCTCATTCAGAAGTAATTTGTATGACATGTAGACCCCTTAGCAACAAGACGTTAAAACATACAGCACCTGTTCTACTTACAATAGAAAGCTGCTGCGTACTGGATACAAACATGTGGCACTATCTGGCTAAATTTTGTAAACCACATTTGCTTTTAGATGCATGAAGCTGGGAAGAAGAGGGACATTTAATTTAGATTTCAGGTGAAGACCAGGTGGCTAAAAGCACTTATTTTAGGTTGCTATTGTGGACAAACATGAGATTGTGATTTGAATGTCAATTCTGCATGGATCATGATTGTACAAATATTTTCTTTACAGAGTTGAGAGCACAACAATGTATCCTTTAAATCTAGCCACAAAGGCTAGCAATGATAGTTGTCTTTTTGGTAAAAATAACCAAATTGTCCATGGCTAGTGAAATGGGGCAACAATTCCTATAGCAAATTTCATTGTTACTAAAATAAAATAAAATAAAATAAAATAAAATAACATACAATAAAATAAATTTATTAATCACAAACTGTTATGGTGAGCTGCAGCAGAAAAGTTGCTGAGGCACTCTATCCCTTCACCTAATTTACATAGCCTGAAGCTAACTTCATTCAGCGTGGTTTGCAGGAAAAAAACAACAGTATCACTTAACGGTAATGGATATATGAAGCTCTTAATGCTGTTTTTCTTCTCATATGTATAAAATCAATCTCTATCTATTTTCAAGAGAATGCAGGGTTATGTAAATTAGTTCTGAAATGTCAGTAGATTATACCAAGCTGAAATGAAAATATGTTTTACAACTAACAATAATATTATTTTTATTACTATTATTATTATGTTTTATGGGCATACTGGATCCTTGGAACTGAGATTAATTCAGGCAGTAGAAGGAATTTTTTTTCTAAGTGTGAATACCTGTGTTATGTTTGCCACAGGATATTGTCAAAGAGAAGAGTTGGTAGGATGCTTTTTCATTTCTGCAGTGCATTTAAAATAGTGTTGTTGTTTTTTTATCTGTGAGCTCAGTAAGATTGCTCATTTTACAATGAAAAAGTGCTATTGGAAGGGAAGCAGAAGAATCACTGAATTCAGCCGATTTTAAACCTCACTGGCATCCTGCACATTTAGAATAGCTTCCTGTTTACTGGAGAGTCCATGATGCTGAAAATAAATGCAACTGCAAACCGAGATCTTATTTACCACAGTTTATACAACTGCAGGTATAACCCTTGCAGTAACTGCTCACATAGCATGGCTCACAGCTGTCAAGAGGTATAAACAACAGTATAAACTGCAAGCTAATGGCTCGGCAGGATATTGATAGCAAAAGCTGTTGTCAGTCAGCTGTGATTCCTTCATAATCGGGGCTCATGCTTGCAGGAGGCTCCAGGTGCTGCCTGCTGTAGCTCCCGGGCATTCCTGCAGAGCTCAGAGGTAAGAAAAACATGTTTTAATGTCTTGGGAAAAGTGATATTTGAGAGGCACATTCTTTCCATGATTCTCCCAGTGCAACGCACATATTACCTACAGATTATGAAAACCATTCAACAGTGAGATCAAACAGCAGAAAGTCCTACTCCACAGGCTTTTATTCAGCAAATGATTGAAGTAGTAGCCTAGGCCTTTTTTCTTCTTTAAATTAGACTCATTGTTTCCCTTTTATTAGAAGACAATGACAACTGTCTTCTAATAAAGAAGCTGTGACAATTGTGACAATTTCTTTTTCTTAAAAATCTTCCCTAAATCTGTTCTCCAGTTTTTGGAACTTATGTATGATGCAGAATGGAATTCCCTGGATTGTCACAATTTGCAACAAAGTGTCTGATCTTAACATTCTCTCTGATCTTAACATTCCCTTTATGATATCACTTCTGCCCTGGAGGAGAGAGTAAAACTACCACCAGGTCTTTCCCAATAAGAATTACATGAGTAGTAGAACATATGTAGTATTCCCAGAAAGAACTGACTGTAGGAGATTTTGCTTCCAGGAAAAGCACAGGACTCTGCTTTCTGATACTTTAAGGCCTTTCAATAAGGATGGCATTTCTGTAATTGCATATTATCACTGATCAGAGCTAAAAAACACTTAAAAAGAAAACAAAAGAGCAACAACAAAAATATAGCTGAAGGGAAAAATAACTGTACAAAAATACAGGCATATTGTAATAAATTTGTTCACATACCCAGAAGCCTAAAACAGTCAGTTGTGCAATTTTTCCTTATGAAGGAATAATATTTATGCAGTGCAAAATGCTCTCACGTTTGGTTGTTTGGTTATACTGCTTCAGTTTGTTATGCTCTTTTGATTTGTTTTTTTTATTTTAGTGAAAATAATTGTCTAATCAATTTATTATTCAGTAGTTCAGTTGCTACTGTAGTCTTCTCTCAGTCAAAACATTTTCTGGAATGGGCCAAAATGGCCTACTGACTAGTTGAACTGCTTCATCTTTACTCATGGAAAACAAGTAAACAAACAAACAAAACACAACAAAACAAAAACAAAAACCCAACAAAATAAAATAAAAAGTAAAAAAGGACAAAACAAAATACTGATCTTTGCCATCAAGATATCTAATAGAAGACTGGTTGATCAAGCAAGTGATGTTCCATGCTATAGTGTCTGTTACAGAGACTCTGAAAGAAAGAAATTGCTTGGAAGGAGGTCTCAAAATGGGAGCATTTTTCTTCAGTTTCTGACAGGGAACACTTAAAACCACCATGGGGATATTTTCCTCAGAAGTAAAGACAATGGTGCTTGAGGATAGAAGTCTTGATCAAACTGCTTTCTAATAAACAAGTAAAATGTCCCTTACTCGTTGATAACAAATCCTGACATAACCACTTGCCTGTATGTATGTTTAAATAAATAAATAAATAACTACAAAAAAAACCAACACCAACAACAAAAAAACCCCAACACAGTGGCAGAAAACACCAGTAAGCCTGTAGCCATAATCCTATGCAACACTATTTCCCAAGGAGCAGGACACTGGAACTAGCAGGAAATATGTCTGTTGTCTTCACTCATACAAAGCCTGTGGGCAATGATATGTCCCCAGGAGGAACAGTCTAGAAAATTAAAATGCCCTAAAATAATCACCCAGTACACCTGTGTCAAGAAAATGAACGATTTATCTGAATTCATCTCAACTAAAAGCACTATTAGCAACTAAACGCACTATTAACATGTTTGGAAGTGGGATAAACTTAGCTGGCTGATGATAGTATGTAATATTACTGTATTTATGTCTCTCAGAATCTGTCACAACATCCAGGACCTTGAAATTGGTGCCATGGACAAGTCTGCAGAGTTTGCCAGAATACTGAGACACTGAAATCTCAGCTTGGGTGAAAGCCAAGCTTAAACAAATTTGTCCACAGGACCATTGTTTCAGTGCATGCCCTCAAAAGCAAGCTATGCACTGGCTATATTGAATATATTCATGACTTTATTTACACTTAGTTGTGAAGAGTCATGCTTTGCCTACTGCCTCTCATCAGCATAAGCTCTTGATCCATCCAAAATTTTCTGGTTGAAAGCTTGACTTTATACTGTTTAGTTTAATTCTGCTTCCCTCCAGTTCTCAAGATGCTCATGTCACTGCATGGTATTCTGACTGTCTTGTGTGCCTCAGATCGTAAGAAATGTTGTTCATCTTTTCACGTTAATAAGTAGATAAATACTACCAACATTTTCAGTTGGTTGAGTAGGATGCCTTACATAGCATATACACGCTTCATATACATGTGTTTTCCAGATGTGGAAAAGTGGTCATGTTAGTAGCGTGTAAATGCATTTTTTCCTTTTCTCTCCAAAATAAGCAAAATGAATATTTGGGAAATATTTGACATATTTTCCTTATCCATATGCATTTTTTTTACTTTTTACACTGATCTTGAGTGATGTTTTTCAACTCTACCCCATTCTCCTACTTAAAAGGAGTATGTTTTCCTCTCTGATTTGTTAAATGAACAAAAGCTGGAAATACTATTTTCAAAAAAAAGTTTAGTTTTGGATAGCATTGCTTAGAAATTCATTATTGTTGAATGTCTTTCATCACTCTTTCTTTCTGAATGTCACCCACTACTTAATCATATAGGATACAGCTCATTTGGGATTAGCTCATTTCTGTGAAGTTTTTCTTCTACCATCTAATGACTACTTTGTCCTCCCTATTATAGTTATTCCCAAATAAACTTCATTTATGCCACCACAGCTTTTCCGACATATATGATTTCAGTAAACTCAATTGAAAAATGTGCAGGGAAATCTTTATATTTTATGCATTCTTCCTCTTTTCTTCATCTTACTCAAGTGTTTCTTTTACATGATAATGATCATATAAAATCCAATGATTCTCACTGTAATCAGAAGGAAAGATGATGAACTAGGAGGAGTGTGAAATGTGGTTTAATTTAAAGAACTACTTTTCTTATTTCCAAACATATATTCACAAAGAAATTAAAATATATACACACTAAAATTCATTTTTGTCTCTGCATGTTTGCTTTCTACTCTTTATAGTAACATTTTATTGCCAAGAAAAATCTAAATACTATAATTTTTTTCTCTTTTTTAAAAGTAATACATTGTTTGCTCTCTACAATTTCCCAACATCATTGACTACATTAATGAAGCCTAAATCTAGCATCGTCTGGACACCATAATTGGCATTACAGTTTTATTCAGATAATGATTCTTGCTTATCATGAGTTCAGAGATTACTAGAGAAAAGAGCTGGGATCAGTGTAACATTCTGTAAAGCAATATGAACCTAGATTAGTGACATTGCACATTAGGCCTTTGTTTTCCTTTGGGTTTCTGTGTGTGGTGACAGGAAGGCCCTCACCACTGCTGAAGAGGCCCTCCCAGGCCTGGCTGGGAGAAGACAGAACGGAACCTAACAGCCATGTTCTCCTGCAAGGTTGTTCCAAGATTTCCCTTGTCCTTCCATCTGATAAAACTGGCAGAAATGTATAATCAGACAAAGACAGGAGGAAGGGTTCGCCACTTTAATGGGTTCTCTCTTTACAAATACAGCAAATATATAAGGCATACATTTGATGCAACCCTCTGCAGTACTGAGGAGTATTGCAGACCAAGTCTTGCAATCTCTCTCTCTATTTCTAATTATACCTAACAAGGGCAGTAACAACAGCTCTGGCTGAGGAGTCAGAACCATAGTTTAGAGTTTCTCTTAGTGATTTAAACCAGGGTCTGAATCCAGGGCTTTGAGTTCAATAGTTTGTAGCTTCCTTCTTGTTTTCAGTCATTCCTTGAAGAAAGGAGGCCAGGGAGGCTAGATAAACAAATAATTAAAACAGTTGTTTTCTAAAGCAGCTGGCAGTTTGAGTAGAAAAGCTTGCTTTCTTTTGTTTTGCCAGATTCCTAGCTATTACAGAAAGAATAAAGTGACTACCTAAAAAGCAAATAATGAGACAAGTATCTCAATTTGCATGATAATTTTGAGTGCATTTTATGGACTCATTTTATGTGAATATTTAATATACTTCTATGCCACTCTTCCAGAGCAGATGCTGCAAAAAATAATAATTAAAAAAAAAAGTCTATATTATCAACAAGTTAAAAGGAAATACATTCTTTGTGCTGCTGCTTGTAACAGGAAACAAATATTAGTTGCCTGAGATCAATGTCTCTGAAAAACCAGTCAACCACGGCTAGAAAACAAGGGTATTATTTCTGCTCTTCTAATTCTGATTTTGAATGGCATTATTACTTTCAAGCTACAGAAAACAAACCTGCATACTTTGTTTCTACTGTTGAATGGTTTGAAGGCACAAATTACCTCCCCTGCATGCTTAGTGGAAATATTTTATAATGTTTTCTTTGAGTGAAAAGAGGGCAGAGATGAATTTGAGACTTCTACCAATGTTTATGTAAAGTAATTTTTGACAAATTAAAGACATGTTCACGTGAAATATTTTGGTTCTCCCAAATGAAAATGGGAAAGTTCAAATGAGAACCCAAAATTTAAATTAGAAGAGTTGTCCAAGAAAGGGAAGTGCACTGATATTCCAATATGAAAATTGTATGTCTGCTTTTAGATAATTAATTTATATTACCTGCCCGCAGTTCAGACTTAATTAATAACAGACAAAATATTTCAGGTAGTCATCAGATTTAGACATGTAGCAGTGAGGCACTTAGTTCAGGTTAATCATCTCAAGTTCCTCACTATTCATCAAAGTGGTATCAAAAATGCATCTTTTTTTTTTTTTTTTTTCAAGAAAACAAAGAGAGAATGTACTTTCTAACCACCAGAGTTTCCTTTTTGGATGTTTGAGAGCTTTAATCGGAGACTAAATTAGTATGATTCTTCTGTTTGTTTTCCTGGACAACTGATTTAATTAGCCAATTTTGAATTCCAAGTGGATAGTTTAAAAAATAGTTAATTTTCATATGTATTTATACTATTGAGGTTAGGTTTTCAAACATTTCCAAGCACAGCTAGGGTATAGTTACTGCTTGTGTGAGCAGTCAGGAATGCTACACCTACGTAGTCAGAAATTCTGGTATTTTCAGAATGCCTTCCCATCATTTTTTACAAAATTCTAGTTTCACTATATGCAGCCAATTTAGAGAAGCGTAGAAAAACTGTGTTAAAATATTGTCACCCAGATGAACTCATCCCAGGTGTCATGGATGCTCACTTTCAAATTCTGAAGTAGCCAAAGGGAGCTGGCAAGAGCCTGACAAGCAGGGCCTGGCAAGCAGGGCAGCATATCTGTCACTGAAACCTTTTCCGTTCTGCAGTTGAGTCACTGCTTAGTGTGCCCCCAACTAACAAGCATCTTCTCAGCCCATTTGTGAAGAGCACTCATCACACCTGCAAAACAAGTTGTAAGTACTTTGCTAAACCAAAAGGTCATAGAATCATAGAATCATAGGTCTTCTGCATAGTGATCCACTTGGATTTGTTCTGCGATCGAACACTGAGTTTTCTGCTAGAAACAAGTGGCAGATATCTTTCTGGGCACTTTGGTTCTTTTCCCATCCTGTTCTCTCAAATTTTATCATCTTTGTATGCTAAGTGTCTACTCAGACACTGCTATCCCCGAAGTATGCTCTCATCCTCCCTCAGGCAGAGGACAAAGCCCTGCTCCTCAACTGCTGGCACAGCCTGCCCATCTCTGCACTGCAGGGACTCTAAGGTTACCTGTGTTTGTGCTGCCTTACATCTAAGTCCCAGAGAACAGAAACTCCTATTCTTTGTACCACAACTGCAGCCTAATTGCGAATCTGCCTTATCCTTTGAAACAATTGCCATATTTCTTCAGATTATCATGATATCTCTGCTGAGCTGATTCATCTAATCAATCTCCAGAGCAGTAATGACTGCAATACTACCTGCAGTCATGTAAGCAGCTAGCTCTCTGTGCCAACTGCTGGCTCTAGAGAGGCAGGTCAGTACTTTGATTAATTTCCTGAGTTCGTAACACTGGCTTCAGTCTCTTGCAAAGGCACAAGGCAACCTGAAAAGTGAACTGAAAAGGTACTTTTTTTTGTAATCTGTTGCTGCTGTATTCCTCAATATGGAGAGTGACAGGTTTGAAACTTGTTTCAAGTAAGTGTCAAGCTTTTGTCAGCTGGAGAGGTCAAGCAGGGAGTCTGCCAAAGAGTAGCAAAGGGCTGATTTCATAGGAATGGTTGTCCTGTGATTTCAGTTGGAACTGAGAGCAGTCATTCAAAATATCTGAAAAACATGAAACCTTTTGAAAGAGCATAAGCTCCTTTCTGATCCTATCTTCTCTTCTTTTAATTTCCCTCAGCCAGGCAAAAGAGATCCTCTCACCCCTTCCTGCTGAAGCGGATAAAGCTGCCAGCCTTCAAGACTTGTTTCTGACCACCTGGGAACCTGACACAAGGTTTATCCCCCAAGAGATCCCACCCTATTGAAGTGCCCTTTATGGATAGACTGGAAGAGTGAAGAAAAATGAGCACAGGAGCTTACTCTGCTGAGCTCTGATGCTTTATCTCAGATCATAGCCTAAGTATCAAAAGAGCTGCTCCCCAAGTTTCTGGCCTCTTGACAAAACCTATTCAGTAATGTACACTAAATGAGTGCAGGTTTCCTGACAGTAACAATTTTTTCTTGGAATTAGAGCTGAGGCTATCAAAGTTGTAATTCTTCACTTAGAAATAATTGATAAGAATAATTTTTTGGTCAGGTTTGGTCAGAGTTGATCTGCAGACATAAGTGGTGCAGGCATAAATCTATTTAGATAATCTAACTCAAAAATAAAACAAACTCTGAGGCTACATGAAAGCTAAATCTAGTCTCATAGACCAATATTATCATATGTGATATGCTAGTTGTTTTTGTTTAGTTCACTTAAATTCAACCCCCATTTAGGGGGGTTGTGTATTTTTGTATTTCTGAAGAAATTTAACCAAACAAAAAAACAGGCTGCAGTAATCTGCCTTGTGCTAGAGCTTTTGTTTACTAATGCTGATCTCCCTTTACCTGTAAAAAATCGGTGACTGAAGAAGATGTGAAAAACATAGATTTGTAACTAGTGACTGGTTAAAATGAAAGAGTTCTGAGTTTGATCTTTAGTTTCGTCTCTAGTGAGAAGAAGTAATTTATCCAGGTCACTTCTTTCTCTGTGCCTCAGTTTCTTGTATCTCCACCTGTAGAATGACACTGTCTTTACCAGTGAAACATTCTGAAATCCAGAGAAAAAGAAGCATTAGCAGTACTGCCAATAATTCTGTTTAATATTATGTTTAATTTCATGCTAAACAGCAGATATTACTTCATATTGGATTTTCAGAAGCATAATATTTTCTCCTACAGAGGTAGAGAGAAGTTATTCTGCGATCTGCAACTAGAACAAAACTAGGCAAGCTGTTTAAGACTAGCAAAACATCTACTGGCTTTCCACACCTTCTCTCAGAAGCTGAAATTCAAACTTATAATACTTAGATATAAAGGAGAGTCAAAGATAACTTCTGTTATCTACAACTACATTGTTCCTATGAATGTCTTTCTTCAGTCTAAAGGACTTTCTACAACTACAGTCTCATGATTTGTCTTTTTTTCAGTTTTGATTCTCCAAAAAGTCTTTAGGAGTCACATATTTCCTCAGAATAAATCTGGCAACTTTTTATACAGCAATTACCTGGAAAGAAATTACTTCAAAAAATGCAGAGGCCATGTTAATTGCAGTCATTGCTATTTTTTTTTCCCATCCCAACTGCTCTGTGTGAATTCCCACCCGGATCTAGTCAAGAAGCCAGATTTGATGACATAGATTCATACCTGTTAATACAAAGTAATTGCATAAAAAATATGAAAATAAACATCCAGTACAATAGAGGCAATGAGTTCCTGTAACTTAACAGGTCACACAGGTTTAGTAACCTAACTGAAGACAAAAGGTCTGTGTGAAACTGGATCCTATTACTGAACGTATAGTCATGGTATTGTAATACTGAGGAAAAAAAACTCACTCGTTTGAATCTGAATACTGTTATAAATATTTTGAAGATGTCAGTCTCCATTGTGTGTACATTGTTTCAGGTATACTTAATGCAGATATTTTCTTGTCTTTCCGGTGGTGTAGTCATTTCTGTCCCATACAGTCAACAAACATTTCTTTGGTAAACCTGATTATTGCCATGATCTGCAAATGTGCTTTTGCAGTGCACGTTGTCTGATTATCATGTGGACAGGATGGCAGTATTTTTTTTGCCTCTGGGAGGAGGAGAGACACACTAAACAATTGTAAAAGGAAATATAAGCTTTCTAACATATGTGAAAAACTGATTAGACAGAAGATCCTTGATTCTCAAGTAAAAGCTAACTAATCTGAACTGGGAAATAAGATAACAAAATTAAAAAGAGGTTGATGTTTTATTTGCAATCTATGGTATGATCTGTACTCAGCAAGGATCTCACAGTTCTGTTGTTTTACACTAAACCACAGCTTTTCATTTCATACACTTACCCTTTCTTTCAAGGGCAAGAGCTTTTTCCGAAGTAGTTATGCTATTGCTGCAGATAAATTGTTTTCTCTGCCAGCTTCTTAATTTTTTACCTCGAGGCACTGGATAGGATGACTAGACAGAAAAGTTTCTATCAATTTCATATTTCCTGTGAAGTCATGATAACTCTGTTAAAAAGGCAAAAGAAAACAGATATGAAAGACAGATATATTTTTTTCCCCAACAGAAGAAGGTGACTGTAAACTATGTTTTTTTCATGGCGAAATCCCTTCCACCCAGTTCTAGAGTTTGTTTTTTGCCTGTGTAATTTATTTATAAACACTATTAAGTATTTGTAAAACTTGCTTTTGGTCTTGTGCTGCAAGGCAACAAACAAATAAATTGATTGTTTATTACGCTCTCATTATTTTCTACAAGCTTTTTTTTTTTAATAATCAGTGTTTAATTCCATGTGTTGCATCAGTTGTTCAACTCATTTCAGAAGTTTCATAGCTGAAATATTTCTAATAAAGTGGTACATTATGCCAATACTAGTGATTAATAATAAATAATCTAAGAAATGAGCTCAGAAATGGTCTGAAGAGGCAGAAATAATTTAAGTGCTTCTGATCCTGATTCTTTTCAAAAGCTCACAAAGAGTTACATGAATCAGTTAGGCATATAGAGATCCTCCTCTTCCACTTCACTTCCTGACTCACTATTCACTATTCTGCTATTTTCTTGGCTTTCACAGATTGCAAATATGCAAGCATTACACCCTCTCAAATGGATCTAAGACTGAGGTGTCTTCTTTTTCTTGTAACATTCAGGGCATCACTTTGTGGAGCTCTTCAGGGATGATAGTGAGCATTCCTGTTTGGTTGGTTGTTATTGAGGGGTATACATCTCCCAGTGAAGTGGGTACTAGTATTTGTGTTCCATACAAACAGAAGGACTTCCTTACTGTCAGAATGATGGAGCTCTGGCAGGCTGCCCAGAGAGGTTGTGGAGTCTTCTTCTCTGGAGATATTCAAGACCTGTCTGGATGCCTACCTTTGTGACCTCCTGTAGGAAACCTGCTTTACCAGGGGGGTTAGACTCAATGATTGCTAGAGATCTCCTTCAACCCTTACAATTCTATGATTCTGTGATATCTGAACACCAGCGACGTCAGTGCCACAGCTGAAGCTCTTGGCATCTGTCTGAACCCTTCTTTTCTTTTGGCTCAAAGCTTGCTTTCTGAGGTATATTTTGTGATAAGACTCTAACTGACTTACCAAGGAGGCAAATGGTGGGTGTCGCCATGTGGCAATCAACATCACCGCGTGAACATTCGAAAGCATTTCCTTCAGGGCTGTTTGCCCCAGGAAGAGAGTGCTCAGGAGTGTTTACTGGCGGAAGATCTGGCCTGTGACCAAGTAGCGTCAGGTTGGTATGTGAGACTGGGGAATGATACCATCGTATCCTGTGAAAAGCAGGATGCGGGTGGGCACCTCCCTGCTCCCTCTTATCTGCTGGCAAGGCCCGGAAGATGGGTTTTCTGCTGAGATCCCAAAGCCAGAAGCTGCCACTCCAGAGAGAGCTGACTCAACCACTAACTGCCACTCCAGAGAGAGCTGACTCGACCAATTTGGACTTATAAATAAGTTCGTACTGCTGCTGGAGGTGTTCGTCAACCAAAGCGGTTGGTAACCGAACAACAAGCCCTGATGACCCATCACCCAAGAAGATCAACATCGGCGCTACAAACAACGCTGGACCCCTGGTAGTGACTATCTCTCTTGCTTTCTACAAAGACTCCTTGCTTTTTTTTATCTCTTTTCTATCGCCCACCTTCCCTTCCCCATCTCCCTAAGCTACTAGGATTTGTAATAAACTGGTCGGGCTAACATTTGACCCATTGTGTCTTAATCTCGCCGTCAGGTATGCATATATTAAAAGAACCCCTTCTCCCTCCTGTAAATTGGAGCGAGACAGCACCCAACATGTTACCTCAAAACATTCATGGGAAACTGAGCAGGACCTGCAGCTTCTCCTCTCCCAGATCATTATGCCACTTCTCCCCAGTCCATCTGGAGCAGTGTCCAGAAATACATAACTGGGACCCTGACATTTATTGGCAGTAAACATTGGAAAAAATGATGAAATGTACAAAGAGAACAAACAGACTTGGTAAGGAGACGCTTCTCAGAAAAGCCCATGTGGAAGCCAGATGCAGATGACCTTGCATGAGTTACGAGATTAAAAAAAGTCAAAGATGAACTACACTGCTTTATAGCCTTTCCTATGTGGTATTGGGAAATAAGCCTCCACAGTGCCTTTTCTAGTCACTTCTCTTGCTTTTGTTTGTTGGTCAGGATGTTCTAGTAATGTTATTGGGAGCCAGTGAGTCCCACAGATACCTGACAGCATTGCTCAGGTTTCCCCAGGAGGATCAAGGGGTCAACAGGGTTGGCATCGGCAAGTAGTCAAAGGCACAAGGGCAGTACCTGGCATTAGGTGCCTCTTAGGTGACAGGCCAGGAAAGGATGTATTGGTCCAGCAATGTTCATCCATATTTTTGAGACAAAAACAGTACAAGTTCTGGAAGAAACCTAGAACCAATCCTAGCAACTACTTTTCAGTCCCAAGCAGTCAGCACTCCACCCTCAAAGACTCTGCAAACATATTCTGACAACCCCTGCTTGTTGAGATCTTGTTTTGACACTCTGGCCAAGGAGAGGTTTGTCAGACCTTTGATACAGTGATGTGCATAGATGGGAGATCTCAGCAATTGAATTCAAACTCCAAAAATGCTGGATATTAGGAATGATGTATTTGGCAAGAGTTGTTGCCTAGAGTCCTTACTTGGGTCCATCTTCCTTCCAAGCACAAAACATTTTCAATGAATGAAAATCCAGGTGGTTGTTTCTATTTTTTTTCATCTTGGCATATCAGGAAAATATTTATGCAATTAGAAATGATCCTACATTTTCTCATAGACCACAGCATCCTGTGAGACAAATGAACAAAAGACAGAAACCTCTCTAAATATTAACTCAAGAGAGTAGATGAAACATTCTCCTTCTCTCTGCTTGTTTCAAGTGATTCAGCTGGAAATTTTCAAGTTGCAGGAAAATACAGTAAGGTTAGAATGATCCAACTACTGTATAAAACAGTAAGTGGTAAGTTTGCAGTTTACACTGCAGGTGGTCTTAACTTTATTGTCTAGGGTCTTGGTTGATTCCTCTTGCACTATATACTTGCCTGGAAATGGGCTTTTCAAGCCATATTCTCTACAACTGCCAGATGAGACCAATATCTAACCTAGGCTTACCTGGCATTTTTCAAGAAAGTGTGTAAAGTATTAGCTGTCAGACAGAAATGAAACAAAAAGGGTGTACCTTTGTCTTCTCTATTGTTAAGAGATAAAAGCACATGAATGTATATGAAAGTTACTCTCAAACATCCACTGTTCTTCACTTGAGAAAAGCTTAGACTTGATTTAGCATTTAAACCAAATTACATCTTACCTTTCCAAACAGCATGCAGGAGCATCTGCAAGTTGGTCCAAAAGGTATATGGAAGCCACAGGGAGAAGACAACTGTACCATACCTCACAGCAACAAATAAATGATAAAGTTTATTCCTCACTCTGTATGACATCTTTGAGTGACTACTTGCTCTCATTCTTTCCCTCATTTTGGAAAGAAGAGAAACACATAGCAAATGAATTTGGTTCTGTCCATAAAAGCAGACAAGGAAGATTAAGATAATTTAATTTTCTCACATTTCATCTTTACGCTAGTCTATGGATACAGCTCAGCTAAAAATAATCATCAAAGGAAATACTTTAGGAGAAAGCAAACAAAGAGAGATACTTGCTAATTTCCTTGACACATTTGATTGCTTACGAGAAAAAAGTATGTCATTACCAATCAGATTTGGTTTCCATGTATGAAAGGAAAAAAACCCAAAAAGTAGCAAAGTGTTTCCTAGGAGAAAGAGAAGATGAATTATATATGATCTAATTGGACTTTAGTATTGTAAAACTATTAGGAAGCAGTGAACTATGTATCTTGAGTCACTCTTTGTCATACAAGGACTCCAAACTTTTCAAGTGGGTTGCCATCTCACCACTCCCTTTCTAGTCTAGTCTTAGTTTCCTATCATGACTTCCTTCCCAGAGTCAACAGGTACTGGTGAAAGAAGTGTGACATCCAAGAACTACCTTCAGTATTTCCCAAATTCTTTCATATCTAGCCACCTTACTGTGAGATGCTATAGTGCCATGCTGTATGGGAACTGCTGAGTCACAGCCTGAACCACTGATTGAGCACCTGGAGGAAAGACCCAGTCAGCCCTGGGAGCACAGGTGAAGGCCACAGGTGAGCCTGGCTCCACCCTGCTTAGGCCTCATTTAAGGCTTACTGCCAGTGAGGAAGTATCTCTGTCTGGCAGTCTCTCTTTGGTGGAAGCTTTTCCCTGCAAGCCCAGAATCTTCTGAGATAGGTGAGCAATCTACTTCCCTTCCTTTGTAGCACCTTTCTACTGTGTTGGTCCTTCCACCTCTTTTGTAATGCCTTTTCCATCATGTTGGTCTTTCTGATTGCTACACATGCCTTACCAAAATGAAATCTGCTAGGACTAGAAGAAAGCTGCCAGATGGTAAGTGTCACTATATTCTTCGTAACATTTAGGAGAGAGAGTTGAGGAAAGTTATCTCTCTGTTGCTTTTTCTGAAGCACTTTACAAAGTCTGCTAGTTTAAGATCTGTGTATTACTAGCCTGTTAGAAATAACCGTTAAGGTTTATGATCTATTATTGCTTACTGCAACTTCATAACTAAACACTCCTTCCCCTTCTTCTTTCCTGCTGTCCCTGAAGATAGCAATAAAACTGCTGTTACATCTCAAACACAACAGAACAAACATTCTCCTCATTTTACATATGTCTAACCAGTTGAGATAGAGGACCAATTCCAGATAAAAGACAGTAGCATGACTGAGACCTTCAGACATACTTTTAATCTTTGAAATCAAACTCCTTTGCCATTTATCCTTACATAGAGACTTTCATTAAAGACATCACAGTATTATTACCTTGTTACCATTCCTTTTTTTTTCTAATACTTGCAAATTTCCACGCATGTCTCCATAGTCCCATCTTTTAAGACCAACCCAATGAAAATGACAGTTTACAAACTCTGTCCTAAGGCACCAGAAATCTGTTCTTTGTCACGAACATTTGTCTGCTTAGGAAATATTCACTGTGACTGCACTTTCCTTTTCCCACAGATACATTCACTTATTAAAGAAATTTCCGCATTAGGTCAGCAGGATAGCAGCAGGAGTACTGCCCAATTCTCTGTTAACCAGCTAATTCAATCTCCTGGGTTCTTTTGGTCAGATTCTATTTCAGTCTTTTCCACCAGTCATTAAGGAACTGCTTTTAAAGAAGATCTAAACCAATCCCTTCTTGTAAGCCAAATTTTCACCTAGATCATCTCCATTTTGTACCCCACATATCAATTAACAAATCTCAAAGAGTTACATAGTTACAAACTTCACATAGCACAAGGCCAGAAAATGACATGATTAGAAACGAAATTATCTGATCAGATGTTTTTCCTTAAGTTGATAGAGAATGAAGCGGTAATAGAGATGCTTCTTTGGTCTCATCATTGTAGTATCTGTGTTCTTATTTTTTTTTCTTACCTAATTTTTCTTCTTTGTGAAAGTAATTATAAATATTTGGAAGAGCTGTGTAGCAGCTGGTTCATATAGCAGACTGTTACTCTGTGTGGTCCCTTCCTTCTCTACAAATATCAGCTCTGCAGCTAGTTATTAATTAGATCCAGGAATGAAGTATGATTATCTACAAATCTTGACAGGGATTCGTAGATGAGCATTACTGAACAATGCAAATTGAGGAAAGGCTAAAATATTCAAACCAAAAAGAAATGATGGAGTCTTGAGAAATACGTATTTTGGTAACTCACACTACTATTTTTTTTAATTTCAATACTGTATGCAAAGCAACAAAATACCATACATCACTGCAATAAGCATGTATTTCACAGAATCATAGAATGGCTTGGGTTGGAAGGGAACTCAAGGATCATCAAGTTCCAGCTCCCTGACACAGCCAGGGTTGTCAGCTGTTAGATCAGGTACTAGATCAGGTTGCCCAGGGCCCCATCCAACCTGGCCTTAAATACCTCCAGGCATGGGGCATCCGCAGCCTCTCTGGGTCACCTGTTCCAGCACCTCACCACTCTCTCTGTAAAGAATTTCCCCCTGACATCCAATCTCAACCTTCCCTCCTTGAGCTTAAAACCATTCCCCCTTGTCCCATCACTATTTACCTTTGTAAAAAGTTGATTTCCTACATGTTTAGAAACTCTTTTTAAATACTGGAAGGCCACAATGAGGTTGCCTTGCAGCCTTCTCTTTTCTGGAGAAAAGGAGAGGTGCTGTACCTCTTGGATCATCTTTGTGGCCCTCCTCCAAAGGCTCCACATCTTTCCTGTGTTGGAGGCCCCAGTCTTGGATGCAGTACTCCAGATGGGGCCTCAGGAGGGCAGAGTAGAGAGGGACAATCACCTCTTTCTCCCTCCTGGCCACCTCTCTTCTGATGGAACCCAGGATACTATTGGCCTTCCAGGCTGCAAGTGCACACTGCTGGCTCATGTTTAATTTTTTATCAACAAGAACCCCTAAGCCCTCCTCAGCAGGGCTATTCTTAAGGAGTTCTTCTCCCTGTTTGTATATGTATCTGGGGCATTGCCAACAGTTCGTGTGTCTGGCCTGGTTCTGTGACTAATGGGATGGGGGACCCACAGACCCATGCCCGGGGAAAAGGGTAGGAAAATGGGCCTGAGAACAAAACAGCAGCAAGATATCAGAATGCAAAATAACACACTATAATACAATATAATTACAATTCTAGCCAATAAATCCAATACAACGAGAGAGAGTGTCCGAAATTAAAGTAGGCCTTACTCTAATACCAGCGGTGAGACGGCTGGGGAGTGAGATGCTGTTGGGACGAGGGACAGGTCTTGTGATCTGCGAGTTTTTATCTTTCCCTCTGTCTGGAAAATGGTGATAGGGTCACAAAGTCCCCTGGGGAATGTAGTAGTCCTTCTCTTCTGAGAACCAGGTACATACACTACATGATGTTATGATGTGGAATATGAATAACTGAAAATCATAAAACCATGACAGGCATCCACAACCTCCTTGGGCAGCCTGTTCTGGTGCCTCACCACCCTCTGTGTGAAAAAATTTCTCCTAATATCTAACCTAAACCCTCCCTGTCTTAGTTTAAAACTTGTCCTATCACTATCTACCCTCATAAGCAGTTGTACCCCCTCTTGTTTATACGCTCCCTTTAAATATTGGAAGGCCACAATTAGGTCTCCCTGGAGCCTTCTCCAAGCTAAACAAGCCTAGTTCCCTCAACCTTTCTTCATAGGAGAGGTGCTTCAGCCCTCTGATCATCTTTGTGGCCCTCCTCTGGACCTGTTCCAAGAGCAGTCCAAGTTATCAGTACCACATTCTCTTCCACATGTGTAGACTATCAGCAGATTACTTTAGCCTGCTTCACAATCAAAGCAAAGCCGAATTTTTGTGGCCAGATTTTGCAGTGGCTTTGTTTCCTTAATAGAAGGATAACATAAAGGAAGTTCTTTTTCATGGTTCTAATCACATTAAGTTCAGAGCTACGGTATTGTGTAGGTTGCATAATAATTGCTAGTGAATGTACTGAGGGAAATGAACAGCAGTAAAAAGAGGCTATTCAATGTTAAGAGAAAAATCTAATTCATGCTATACAAATGACTCAGCAACTTCTTACTTAATTGTTTCTTGCTGGTGGCGTTTTCTTCAGGTATCGTTTAATACAAGGAGCTTCCAATTTAGGAAAGAAGTACAGAGAAGACATTCAGAAATGTAAGGCTATGCTATTGTATAGCATAATAGAAATGTAGGACTAGAAGGTGTCATTCCATCCTGTCCTCCATGACGAGGCAGCACACATAAATCTAGAATATGTTAGAAAATATACATTATCTTTAAAAACTTTGCTGAAAAAGATTATTTGACCCCTTTAGATTTCTCTACTCACATTATTTTATGGTTTAACAGATTTCCCGAATATTTAAACTAGTGTTAAATCTTTGTGAAGTAAAAAGAAAGGAAAAAAGTCTCTGTAACAGACTTCTGCATTTTGAAAAAAAGTCACAAATCTTTCTTCTTAATTTTTTTATATTAAATAAAGCTAAATTGAAACGTCAGATCATCCTGATACTTTCATTCAGAATATAACCTCTTACTAAAGAAGAGTACCAGAAACCAGGAACAATGTTCTAGTCTAGATATCATCAGAACCTAGTAAAAGGACAAAATACTGTCCTGTGTTTTGCATGCAACATTTTCATTATCATATCAAGTCATAAAGCTTGCCTTATTTAAAATAGAATCACATAGTAAGTCACGTTACATGACATCCAGCATAACTCTTGCACTTTTTGTATTAAACTGCTACCTAGTCAGGTTTTTGAATTTTGTAATTAGGCATCTAATTTCCCAGTTCTGGATGCAATACTTCATACTCACATTTTCTGAATATCATAATGTCAGTTTTGAGTCATTTTCCAGTTTAGCAATAATAAAAAATAGACAAACTTAATCCTTGCCTACAGCCTGCCACTCTTACTAGGCAGGTATCATTTGCAAATTTGATCAGTATGTTTGTGCATCATTTCTAAAATGAGCAGTGAAAGCCTTAAAGAGAACCTTGGCCTGGACACACCAAGACAGAATTTGGGTCCCTCCTGAGTGGAATTGTCACTGACAGCTATTCTTTGAATATACTAAGTAATAAATTAGTAAATCGTAGAATCATAGAATGGCCAGGGTTGAAAAGGACCTCAAAGATCATCGAGTCTCAACCCCCCTGCCAAGTGCAGGGTCGCCAACCACTAGACCAGGCCGCCCAGAGCCACGTCCAGTCTGGCCTTGAATGCCTCCAGGGACGGGGCATCCACAACCTCCCTGGGCAACCTGTTCCAGTGCGTCACCACCCTCTGTGTGGAAAAACTTCCTCCTAATATCTAACCTAAATCTCCCCTGTCTCAACTTTATTGGAAGGCCACAATGAGGTCTCCCCAGAGCCTTCTCTTCTCCAAACTAAACAAGCCCAGTTCCCTCAACCTTTCCTCATAGGAGAGGTGCTCCAGCCCTCTGATCATCTTGGTTGCCCTCCTCTGCACTTGTTCCAAGAGCTCCACATCCTTATTGTGCTGGGGGCCCCAGGCCTGGACACAGTACTCCAGAGGGGGCCTCACAAGAGCCGAGTAGAGGGGGACCAGCACCTCCCTCTCCCTGCTGACCACTCCTCTTTTAATGCAGCCCGGAACGTAGTTGGCCCTCTGGACTGCCAGCGCACACTGCTGGCTCATGTCCAGCTTCTCGTCCACCAGTTCCCCCAAGTCCCTCTCCACAGGGCTGCTTTCAAGTACTTCTTCCCCCAGATTGTATAAATACATGGGATTGCCCTGGTGCAAGTGCAGCACCCTGCACTTGGCCTTGTTGAACCTCATTAGGTTCTCGTGGGCCCACTTGTCCAGCCTGTCCAGGTCCCTCTGGATGGCTTCCCTTCCTTCCAGTGTATCGACTGCACTGCTCAGCTTGGTGTCATCTGCAAACTTGCTGAGGGTACACTCGATTCCATCGTCTATGTCATTGATAAAGATGTTGAAGAGCACCGGTCCCAGGACTGAGCCTTGGGGAACACCACTCGTGACCAGCCTCCACCCTGACATAGAACCATTTATCGTGACGCCCGATCTGGAGTACTGCATCCAAGTCTGGGGCCCCCAGTACAGGAAAGATGTGGAGCTTTTGGAGATGGTCCAGAGGGGGGCCACAAAGATGATCAGAGGGCTGGAGCACCTCCCCTGCGAAGACAGGCTGAGGGAGCTGGGTTTGTTCAGCCTGGAGAAGAAAAGGCTGTGAGGACACCTCATTGTCTTCCAGTATTTATAGGGGATTATAAACAGGAGGGGAATCAACGTTTTACAAGGGTAGACAGTGATAGGACACAGGGGAATGGTTTTAAGCTCAAGGAGGGAAGGTTGAGATTGGATGTCAGGGGGAAGTTCTTTACAGAGAGAGTGGTGAGGTGCTGGAACAGGTTACCCAGAAAGGCTGTGGATGCTCCGTCCTTGGAGGTGTTCAAGATCAGGTTGGATGGGGCCCTGGGCAACCTGGTCTAGTACCAGATCTGGAGGTCGGTGGCCCTGGCTGTGTCAGGGAGCTGGAACTTCATGATCCTTGAGTTCCCTTCCAACCCAAGCCACTTTATGATTCTATGATTCACAATATAATCAGAAATATTTAAGGATGGCATTGGACGTTCATTGGTTGGGGGAAGCCCAATGACATGGGAAGCACTCCCTTCCCAACAGTATTAATAGAAACAAATGACATTTAAAAGTTTGTAGGAATGGACCGACAGAAATGATAACAGAGCCAGATATTGAGAAGTGTCTTTAATAGGCCAAAATTTTAGTGTCTTTAATGGGAGTTCAGGATGTTGAATTTTGAGGAAGAAACCCAGGAAATTAAAGATAATAAATGTGTTCTCCCAAAGCCAGGTATTCCTAGAGACTATGTGAACTGCACAATTTTTTACAAGATAGGTTTAGGCTGGATCTGCTTAGTTTCAAGTTTCCTTCAATTCTTCTTTCAAATGAGTACTACTTTAGTGAATCTCAGCTGACTGAAGCAGACTAGTCATCAGGTGGGGAATGGAAACTTGTTACAAAAGAGAAAGAGAGAATAATTTGCTGGTAATCAAGACAGTGGATACAATGAGCCAGTGACAAGTAAGGGTCATATACCTGGGCTCACTCTGGCAAAAAAAAAAAAAATTGATATGAGTGCATAGTTACACATGAAAATTTTAAGATCATCAAGAACTCACACAACTTAAGTTCCTTCTCAAGACAAATAAAAAGGAATGATTTTTGTTATTCAGCCTTTTTTCTCAATGTGAAGTTCATAGGGCACATAGAAAATGATAGGAAATTGTGTTTTAACTTGGCAGGTGGTTCAGCACAACAGAGTCATTCTCTCATCCCCACCTCCCAGTGGGATAGGGGAGAGAACTGAAAAAAAAGAAAACAGCAAAGTAGAACTCGTGAGTTGAGATAAAAACTATTTACAAAGACAGAAAAGGAAGACGAAAAAAATAATAGTAATGATAATTTTGTACATATATATACACACAAGTTATGCACAAGCAATTACCACCCACTGGTGTGTATATAAATATATGGATGGATGTCTAGCCAGTCCCCAAGCAGCAGCTGCCTGCCTGGCCAACTCCTGACCATTAAAAAAAAATTTTTTTTTTGCATTATGTCATATGGTATGGGACATCATTTTAGCCAGGCTAGCTCAGCTGTCCTGGTTCTGTTTCCTCCCAGCTCCTTGTGCCCCCCAGCCCCCTTGCTGGCAGGAAAATATGAGAAGCTGAGAACCCAAAATGTCCTTGGCTCCAGGCAACACTGCTCAGCAGCAACTAGAAACATTGATTTGTTATCAACATTGTTTTTCTCCCAAGCATCTTACCAGACACTATGAAGGAAAATTCAACTCTGTCCCAGCTGAAGCCAGGACAGAAATATATGAAATTCTCAGCTTCATACACAATAGAACCCTTCCTGTGAGTTTTCCATTCCTCACTGTTTATCATGCCATGTGATGGAACACATACCAAGTTTTTTAGTATTCATACATTTTGTACAGATAAGTGGTTTAGATGTTGGCATGCCCTCCCGTTGTTCAAGGCTGCATGGAGGCTCTGTGATTTATTAATCAGTGGTGAATTCTTCGGGACCAATTGGAACACCAGCCCTTGGACTTAAGAACACACTCTGAAATTTTCTGGATGCAGAACTGTGAAATACCCTTATATGAACCTGCATTTAAAATAACCTGCATTTAAAACTCTATAAATTACACCTTTCACTAGAGTCTTCAGTATTTTTCAAATTTGCTAATGTTGTTATTACATTCTGAATGCTAGCCAGTTTTAATATTATTTATTTTACCTGGTTTGATTCCTAAGATGAAGTCCAGTGTGTCTTTTGGTATTGTTTGTTTATCAAATAAGCATATACTGTCCATAAATGATATTGCTCTTTCTCCAAGGACATCACTTTCACAATATCATTGACTCTTAAATGCCTTAATTTAAGAAGTTTGAGTCTATAATAATTTTAAACTTTTAACATTGAATAACTGACTCATGAATCTGGGGCAATCAATAATTATGCTGAGAAAACGGATCCTACTGAGATGGGGATCATCCAGCTTCCGGTCCTTCTGAATTAGATGAAGACTGAAAAGAGATATGGGAAAGATTAAAAAAAAAAAAAGAACTAAGGAACTGGCTATTGCTGAAAGGTCCACCAGCAGAAAAAGCGATTTTTTTTTTTTTTTTTTTTGAGATGCATTAGTTGTGATTCTAAAGTATCCATTTTGTTAATATTTGTAGTGCCTTCATTGCCAAGTCCTGTAACTTCTCTAATTGCAACTATTACTATTGAGGTCTTTCTCCCTGAAGAATCTGCTGCCAAAACAGTTTTTCCATACAGTTTTGCTACATTTCTTGCTGCTAATCAAACCACTCAAATAGAGATCCGTATTTTATTTTCTGTAAGCATCTTTGATTTTTTTTTTAAAGAAACTCAATGTCTACTCAGAGTGCTTCCCTGCTGTATACAATTTTACCCATTTTCTTAGAAGTTCTCTCCCTCTCTCAGTCTTCCAGGAGAGTCGTTATACCCTTTCTTCATAAAAACTGAACAATCTGCAGCTTTTTGATCATATATTGCAAATATATGCATGCAAAGATTGTGCCCTGAAGCTTGAAAAAGAACTCTGACTTGATAGGGCTGTAGCAGTTTGTAGCCACGTATTTTTTCATCTACGTAGATCAGATTAGATGGTGCTCAGAAAAAGAAACAAAACAAACAAGACATAATAATGCTATCTATAACTTTGTCACCTAACATACTTTGCTTATGCAGTGTTGCTCTGCCCATGGTAAGATTAAGTGTCCCCAAAAAGTAATACTCATATAGTTGTGTAAAACAAAAAGTGAAGTACACAGAACATAAGAAAGTAGTGTGGAATAAAATTAAAAAAAAAAAAAGATATTTTGAATGTGTGATGGTTTCATGCAGATAAGCCGCTAAACTCCACCACACTGTTCATTTACTCTCCCTCCTCAAAAGGAGAGAGGAAGAAAATATGATGGGGAAAAAAAGGCTCACAGGTTGAGATAAGGAAAGGGAGATTGCTCACTAATTACCATCACAGGCAGAACAGACTCAGTGCAAGGAGATTATGAGGCCTGAAGGAGGCTGCAGCCCATGGAGCTGCTCATGGAGATCTGGTCTGCATGGTGCCCATGAGCTGCAGGCGGCTAGCCTGCTCCACCGTGGGCCTCTCCTGGGTGGCAGGGTGCTTCTGCTCTGTGCCTAGGGTACCTTCTGCACTGACACTGGTGTCTGAGGGGCTGTTTCTCTCACATTTTCTCACTCAATTTCTCTTTTGGCTGCTGTTGTGCAGCAGTTTTTCCCTTTCTTAGATACGATCTCTCATAGAAGTAGCCAACATTACTTGTGGCTCAGCTCTGGCCTACATTTGGTTTCTTTGAAGCCAGCTAGATCTGGCTCTGATCTGACATGGGGCAGCTGATGGGCTCTGCTCACAGAGGAAAACATTGCTACTAAAACCTTGTCATGTAAACCCAGTATAAGTTTTATTTTGATAATTCATATCAGTAAGTTGTGTTGGTTTTTGCCAAAAGTTGATAATAAAAACTCAGACTTTTCTGAGGAAACTAACATTTACAGGTAAAGCACTCATCCTAAAAGTTGATGGCTTGTTATTACCCTATAATGGAAAAAAAATTCCACAGTAAATGCACTTACTTATCTATTAAACAAAAACAAAAGTAAAGAAATCCCATACATGGCCTGAATCAGTTGCTCTCGTTTGCTCAGACATGCTGGATTTTCCAGCATGAAAGGGCATCCCTGCCCTTGGCAGGGGAGGTGGAAGTAAATGAACTTTAAGGTCCTTTCCTACCCAACCCACTCTATGATTCTATATGATGTATCAAACAAAGTATGCTAACATATAAAGACAAAAAATGTTTTGTCAGTAACATAAGGTCTATGTGCACAAAACTCTTAGGCTGTTTGAGTTCTTATATTTTTTAAATACAACTTACATTTAAGGTTTGAACTGCTCACATTTTCAGTTCTTTGTTGCAGACTGTGTTCTATGTTGTTATTTAACAAAATAAAATCAAAAAGTGATGGTATTAGGGAAACCGTTACACGCAAATTTCAAATTAAAGTTCTGGGAAACTGCTGAAAGGAGTAATGGTAATCTGTGTCTTGCTTATCTTCTTTGACCTCTCACTTTTATTAGCACACTGTGGATCAATGCATTCAATGTTATAACTACTTATTATTTCCCGTGTAGGGTGTTTTCTTTAATTTCTTTTCTGTGTCTTCCCTTTTGATTTATAACTACCTGTTAGATATTAACATTTATTATGTTAAAATATGCTTTGAGTTGACACCTATGAAGTCATTTTACCTCCAAGGGACAGGTCATTAACTCATCTGTATGTCTGTTCTGGATTTAAACTATGTATTAGACTGAATGCTTTGTTTTGTCGCTAGCCTTTGCTATGTGACCAGTTGGCTTCTCTGATACATGTGTTGCACAAGACCTTATTCTGTCATTTATTTGCCCACCTTAGCCTTTTATAATGCTTATTTTTGTGACCTAGACATATATGGGAGTTGTTATAAATTGAGGTGGAAGATCACTCTGGGTGGAAGAGCAGGAACAGAGGTAAAAGCATTAGTGTATCTTGATTGGCCTTGCTCCGCTGAACAACTCATCAGACTCCTGTCCTCTCATAGCAGTGGGAAACAAAATGGCCTTGAAGGCTAATCTGTGCTGAGCTTCCCTAAAACGCTTGTCAATATTGCTCTTTTTTGAAGGACATATGCACGACACTTGCATGACGTTTGTCATGCCAACAATCTCGATAGAGGAAGCCTTGTCTTAAAACCTCAGTTTAAGAGATTTTGTGGCCAGAGCTGTTCTCCATGGTTTCTCAGTGGGGCTGTCATATGAAACAGACAGCAGAAGCCTTCTTGTGGGCTGAGACTCATTTGACAGTTAGTGGCTCACACACACCTGGTACACAACTAGGAGAAGAAGTATTTCCTTATGGGCCCAGAATCCAGCTTTCACAGCTGGAAGTCAATTATCAGACCACAATTGAGGTCCATAGAAGTCTATGGGCAGTAGAGCATTCAAGGCTAAAAAAATCTTGCTTTCAGCCATGATATTTCTCAATAAATCCATGCTCTTAGATTACATATCTACGCTCCACAGTCAAGTCACAGCAAAAAAAAAAAAAAAGAGGGCAACAGATAGTGAGGTCTTGTAACTAAGCTGCTTCATAGGGGCTGGGAAAATTCTTCCTCACTGGAATTTTCAACTTGAAGCACTGTCCTGGCGCTACAAGTTGTCCTCAGACAAAGGGGAATTAAAGCTCTCATTTCAAATAATTGATTATTAATTGGATCATGAAGAGACAACAAAAGGACTGCATGAGAATGAGAGCATTTATACATCACTGCATTTTTAAATATTTTATCATAATTATCCACTGGAGCTGAACATCAGTTCTGCCAGGTGAATGCCCTTCTGTTCTATTTTGTGAGGGATCCAGTCTGCTTTGATACTTTTTGAGTCGTCTTGACTAGAAAGATTAAAGATGAGTAAAAATATAAGAATATTAAAAGTATCTAAAGAAGTGGGTTTCCTGAAAGGCTGTGAATATTCAGTATCCCTGCTGCACTATTTCCATGGTTTCTTACCTATTGATCTCCTTAAATGTGTGCCAGTAACTGTGTTTCCAGCCCTCCTCTTTTTTTTTTCTATTAATCTTCTAATACAAGAAAATAAGCTGTAACATCTCCTAAGTTTCACACACTCGAGAACATATAGCTCAGGATGGAAGAAAGAAAGAAAAATTAATTCAGGTAACTGCTGTGTTTGTTGTTGTCGTTGTTTTTCCCAACAAAATCTTTCTTACATCTACAATTGGAAATTTCTATATTATATTTGAGCCTTACTTCCTACCTTTGCAATACTTAATATCAGGGATCTCTCACTTGTACACCTGGTAGATGGATAGATACTGATGTCAGTATTTTTGTAAGTTCATGGCTGATCTTGTCCCACGTAGTTGTAAAGAATCTTTTTACTTTACTGGTTGTTTGCACGCGAGGGGAGCTCTACTGAGGAGCTCAGTGATGGAGGACCGAGATCTGTTTCTTTTTGCACAGAAATCTTTTCACAAACTGATGCAGAAATTAGTCTTTCAGCAGAGAAAACCAGAGTGGGAGAAGAGGGTTAAACAGACTTTGTGGCAGTGACAACAGATCTCAGCCTCTTTTTCTCCTATGTAAGAAAGCATCCCTTCCTGGCACCAGGAGATATAGAGGGACAGTATCTGAGGAAGCTTATTTGAAGGCAGACGTGGGCCGTCATCTGGAGGTGTCCCAAAAAAGAGATAAAGATTCCCAGTAACGGAGCTAAGGTCCTCAGCAGAACGCAGTAAAAGGCAACAAGGTGGAAAGCTGTAATACAGAGAAATAGGTGCTACCAAGAAATTAAAACTGGAAAATGTGTATTTTGTGTGTACTAAAGAAAGCCTCTGAATTTGCATTGAGATTGGAACCAGGCTACTTCCTGGCTTTGTGGTAATGCTGAACAAAAAACAGCATGGCAATTGTCATTTCAGTTATTTTGACAGCCATCATTTTTCTCTAAAATGGGAAGCTGCTGTTCCCCAAGCTGTCATTGGTGATTGTCATCTGTAACAAGCACTTGCTTATCAACTGAGAACAAGAGTGAAGATTCCCCCAGCAAAGCTTTAACAGTGCTACTGTGTATTCACTGCTTCTGCACTTGTGCTCACCTTGACATTTATTTCATGCTATTTTGTTGCGTTTTGTTTTGTTTTTGCATTAAGGTTCTTCTTTTATCAGTTGCGCTGGCTGTGGGAAATCAGTCTCTTTCTTATGAAAGATGAGAAAGGCACTGAAAAGTGGATTATCTCATACTGTCCTTCTTTAGAGACATGTTCTAGACTTTCTGAGACTAGCAGTGACACCTATTCTTCAAGCAAATAAGTGATGTGGATTTCAAAAACTCATATCATATAGAGCATTATCCATATCTGTGGAAGGGAGATCTAAGTTAGAGATGAGATGAAAGCCCATATTTGTGAAATACAGTCAGAACCTTTGACACAAATTTTATCTATCAAGTCAGGAACATCCTTAAGTTGATATATACACTAAATATACCTAAATATATTAACATCTACAACAAAGGTTTAGCACATCTATAAATTGTGATAATACTTCTCCTCCTCCTAAATTGTAAAACATAATTATTGAACTATAGTTCATTAGTTCACTGTCTCCGTTGTATAAATCAGAGGCAAGTAAAAAAAAAAAAAAAGGTATTTTAATAGATTTCAGATGTATTTGTAATTTAAGGTTAACTTAAAAAAAAAAAAAAATTGTATAATGTGAAATATATCCAAAACAGCATTGAGGCGACAAAGACCAAAACAAAACAAAAACAATAACACTACACCCCCCCAAAAAAACCCCAACTCTTTCTGCATTAAAAAAAAAATGCTTTTAAAGGCTGAAGGCAAAGATTTTTCACATTTTGAATGTCACTGTCTTGCCAGCAGCTCTTTCGACTGCAACTTCACAGCAATGATGAACTATTTCATGACTACTGCCTCTAGCTGAATTCTTATTTTTTTCCTCTCAATTCCCTAGCTCGATTCTCTCAGCTAAATAACACAATTTACCCAGAGTATTTTAATTCCAGACACAAAAATGTAGAGAGAGATTTTTTTTAGTCCAGTATTGCCTATTAGATGGTACTATTTAAGGGAAAAATTTTAAAGGAAATAATAGTAACTCTCTCAAGACAATGCATAACACAATACTTACATACTACCATATTTTAATACATTTGGAACACAAAACTAAAAAAAAAAAAAAAGGCAAAAAAACCCAAAACAAACAAAAAACACATAGAAGGAAAGCACTTTAGCTGCTGCAATTTCAATTAACTATGTATCATTTACCCAGGCAAGATCAGTCGAGGTGCAGCTCCACAACAGTTAAGTGTTTAACATCTCGTATCACATACATAACGCTAAACGCTCCAACGTGTTCACTTGAGAATTACCTACTTTTTCTTCAGAAAATTACATAGATTCAAGAAAAATGGGAACTGAAATTCACGTGCAAAAGGTTTAATCATTATAAGACAGTCTAAAGCTGATGACTTCTAGTCATGATTCATGATTGTTCAACCTCCTTTTGTTTGTTTCCAGGCCTTTAAAAGAGAAATAATATTTTACTTAGATATTAAGATCCCTTCATATAAAGTGCTGCAGAATGTTAAAAAGAGTGATGCAGCATACATCTCTTTCTTCATAGCACTTCTTAATTATTCCCTGGGATACACGCACACACATTAAAGACCCTTTTAAACCAGCATATAAAATCTTATATACATTCACACAAAGGAAACCAAACCTGTCAAATTAACTTTGAGAGATGGGAAAGGAACGCATTAATTTTTTCTTGAATCAAAAAATAAATTTTACATTAGCAACACCATAAGTTGAAATTTAGAAATTGAGTTATGGATTTGAAAATTGCCACAAAATTCATTTAGTACATGAATAATTTTGATTAATATGTTTGTGAGCTATTTCTCAGGCTTTTATGTATAAACACTTTAGCCAAACTATTCCAATGGGAACAGTTATTAGTTGTCTCTGAGCGTGAAACTAACTCTGTAGCTTAACAGGGTACTGTTACATTATTCAGATGTGTTAAATCTTCCTGTTTTCATCTGTGAAGTGTAAGTCTGGAAATAAAGAAGGACACAACTTTTCATTTTTAGTAGCATAGTAAAAATCATTTAGAAAATAGAATTTACAAAAATGAATAAAAGAACATAAGAAACCAAAGTGGAAGCTGTGTAGACATATATTCAAATGTTAGTACCAGCTTTGAACAACTACATAGGATATCAAATCCCAAATGATAAATGAGTCCTAAGATTTTGACCCTGTCTCATTGTTATTGCTTTGGCATGGGAAGGTGTTGGCAGCCTGCATGGGGCAGGGAATTCCTGCTGCTGAGTTGTAGCCCTCTGGCGCTAGTGAGGATACATCCTGACTTAGTATACAGCTATAGTTAAACTGCTTTTGTCAGAAGCAGTCCAGAAAACACCCACAATCCTAAATGTTTTTGACATGCTAAGAGGGACTGTCAAAGATCTGGCAGATTTTAACCAGAAGACAATCAGTTTATGGTCTGGGTTGAACTGTGGTAGGACAGAAATATGATTATTAAGTCTGAGAAGTCTGGTGAGATAAGGGACCTGCGCTGAGGATCTTGTCCTTGATCAGCTTCCAGTCCAAAGTCTTTCCGAGTCTTCCCCAGTGAAGTTGTTGTCTAATTTATGAAATGGGAGTGAAACCCTTGCAACTGGTTTGATGTGAAGTTCTGAATATAAGCAACTTCCTACATTAATTATATGCTTTATTTCTGATAAATCACAGGGTGATACTGAGATGAGCATTATGCACTCTAATGTAAGAAACTGATTTGTTAACTCTGATCTTACTGAGACATATAAACAGACCACACACTGAACAGCAAAACATGAAGTGCTGGGTGATAATCGGATAAGTCATAAGCTTTTGTAATACAAAATTACACACACTCTCACCAGTGTGTTTAGGAATTCTAAACAGCTTTAACAAAATAAGAAGTAGGAAATAAAAACACTATTCAAAGTGGTAGAGCATTTTTTGGAGAAGTAGCATTGCTTTTACCGGAGAACTCTGGCAAAGTCTTCTACCTGAAATACAATTCAACATTTTAAGTCAGTTTATTGTTGGGACCTTCATATTTTTCTTTAAAGTAAAACAGTACAGCCTCAGATGATGGCCAGGACACAGGTGGGAAGTTTATAGGACTTTTATCTTCAGCTGTAGCTGATGGATTCCTGGAGAAAACCCAGAGGTCAAGAGGGAGGTAGGCTTATGGCTGCTTATATTTAAATGACAGCTGTCAGTAATTTCTCTCAGATAACAATCTTTCTTAAACGGGGGAGAGGAATGACGGTGGACTCTGCATTATTGGAAAGCCATCAATTAAGCATTTTGAGCCTTTAGCTCATGTGAGCAAATCCAGTACAAATCTGTACCTTTGCAAGAAACAAAATAAATATTCAGTTGTTCAAAAGACTATGAACTTCTGTGAATCATCTGTTTCCCCTTAGTTTTAGAAATATTTGCTAGCAAAATATCTCCAGAGTTACAGTAAGAATATAAATGGAAATAAGAATATTGTTTTGTGACAATTAACACATCTGAATATGGTGAAATTTTCATTTACCCACTTGCAAGACTTGAGTTCCAGTTTATTTTAGGCATTGCACTTCAGTTTTAGAAACTCAGTTTATTGAACTTGTTTAAAATAATAACATAAGAGCAATACATTTAATGGAGCATAGAATGTCTCTGTGTTAAGCATAATCAAGATTGTTTCTGTAAACTGGATTGCTTAAACAATGCTGTACCAAATGTAGACAAAGCCTCACTGTAGAAGTTGTTTATGCTTTTGAAATATTCTACAGCCTGTTGCCTTCATTTTAAAATATTCTGCTATGAGGACAAGAAAGGTCTAAGCCATGTGTTAGAAATCTCTATTGATCATTTTTGCCACATATTCTTTATGTGGATGTGAAACTACTTTTGTGGTAACTACTGTACTTTTTCTTTTGATCATATATGTATCCTCTGAGCATCTCCTAGCTGGTTTCATTTTCTCTTAATATTCTGGTCAGAAAATTATGTTTCAATATCTGATTCTTGAATGGCCAGATAACAGCACCACTTAATATAAGGCTGCAACTCCAGACAGGATTTCAGGACAAGACCATTGGTTGTTGGAGAGCTGGTAGCAGTCACAAGGAGATGTTAAGGAAGTTGGGATTCTCTATTTTATGGCTAACGTACCATGAGTGATAGCTACAAGACTTCAGTGAGGCCTGCACAGCACACTTTTGTCTTACATGCTTGATAAGTTTGTTGACATTGCACGGGATGGTAGATCAAAGCAAGGCTCATTCATCATGGGAGAGGTCAGGAGCAGAATATTTCTGAACAGTTTTCATTAGAATAGTGTACAGAGCAGTACCTGAAAAACTGAGTAACTTATTCACACTTAAGAGAATACTAGACTTTTCAGAGATATGTAAACATCATGGAAGAGTGAAGATTAGTTAAAAATGCTACAGTTTTCTTTATTGAGAAACAATAGTTTGTCATTGGAGGATTAGAAGCAGTAACTGTTTTGAGAGAGGGCAATTCATGTATAGTCATATGGCCGATCTGTTACAGATGTGTTCCAACAGGTCTATGTCTCTCCTGTACTGAGGATTCCCCATCTGGATGCAATATTCCAGGTGAGGTCTCACCAGTGCAGAGCAGAGGGGCAGGATCACCTCTCTCGACCTGCTGGTCGCTCTTCTTTTGATGCAGCTCAGGACATGGTTGGCTTTCTGGGCTGCGAGGGCACACTGCTGTCTCATGTCCAGCTTCCCATCCACCAGTACCCCCAAGTCCTTTTTGGACGAGCTGTACTCCATCCTTTCATCCTCCAGCTTGTATTGATAGTGGGGGTTGCCATGATCCAGGTGCAAGACCTTGCACTTGGATTTCTTGAACCTCATGAAATTCACCTGGGCATACTGCTGACTGTCTAAGTCTCTCTGGATGGCATCCTGTCCGTTGCGTGTGCTGACTTCACCGCACTACTTGGTGTCATTTGTAAACTTGCTGACGATACACTCCATCCCCCTGCTGATATCACTGATAAAGATGGAAAGGTGGTGCTGCCTCTTTGGCTGTGTTTGCAGAGGACTTTTTGTTGCAATTGTGTTGTGGCAGCCTAAGATACTGCTGCCTGCACCTCCTCACACCTGCTTTGTCACCAGCGTTCCCTGCCTCCTCATATCTATCAACAGAACTGCATGTGTCGTTGACATAGCCTCATTCTGTCAAAGCAATCTGAGTGAATCTAAATGCTTTCAAGAGGAAGATTGATACTTTTTTTTTTTCCATTTGACAGAAGCATGTTATAGAAAGGTGCATGTATGATGATGCCAGCAGATTTGACAGGACAATAATCTCCAGAGGGGAAGTGGTGATAATTTGCTGAAGGAGGTAGTGTTTTAACTTCTCAGACAAAACTTTAGACTCCTTAGGACAGTGTACCAGATTCTGCCTTTTACTCCTTATGTTTCTTGCAGATTAATAATGTCCTTTGTCAACCCTTCCTCTCAGCTTCTGCCCTCCAAAAAATAGTACTATAAAAACTTGCAATTGTCCAGCATTATGATTTTTCACTTTACAATTGCAGACAGTATTACAGCTTTGAATCTATCTGATAGTCTTTTTTTTCAATCTCAATTACAACTTATTCCTAAACAGCTCATTAAATACTTTCCCTACTTAAAAACAAAGCAAAACAAATAAAAACCCACCCCCAAAACAAACAAACAACAACAAAAAGCAAACTCAAAACAAGACAAGCTAGATAATTGCTTGGTTTTAGTTCTGATAGCAACCTTGTCTACTATTTCACACTTGAAAGACCGTGGAATATAACATCTAGAAATGAGTGATTTTTAATCTAAGAAGTCTTATGTCTGTGCTGTTAGCATATAAAGGAGAATGGGAGATTAGAAAAGGAGGGCTGGGGGAGTTGGAAGGAACATGTGTTCTAGTTGTCAGAGATTTCTCGGCAGCTTTATGATTTGAAGAAGCATACTCTTTAAATTTTGCTTAAGTGTTACAGAGGTTTACACCATTCTTTCCCCTACCTCTCCTTAGCATCATCTGCTTCATAGACTTCCACATATACAATTTGGCCCTAAGCATCTGAAGATGGATTAACCCATCTTGGAAACAAATGAGACATGAGAGAGAATAAAATCCATGTGAGGATGATTTGCATTCTCCAGAGCTCCAGCTGTTTAGCCTTGAAATTCCCTCCTTGCTTGAGGTGACAATATAAAAAAGCAAGAAGAATTAATTATGAGCTAAGCTTTTAATGATGTCACTTCTACATTACATTCTCTACTGTGTTTATTTGAAATATGTCTTAACTTCCAGTATCAGATACTGAAATGATACTGGAGACAGAGGAGATCAAGTCAGAATTGAGACTGTGGGTTTACTTTATAATTTGGATTTGGGAATATAGGAAGTTTGTTAGTTATGGGTTTTTTATTTGTTTTGTGTATGTTTTTTAAAATTATTATTATTATTTTGCATGCTGTTCTAATATCTAGCTGTAGTGCAGACAGACTGAATAATTACAATGGTCAAACCCTGGAGGACAACATCCATCCACTTCTGGTACTCAAAACAGAAAGAAGAGCACCTTAATAGGAGTGAAAAAGCTTTCTTGATGTGTCAAGTGCTGTCAGTTTTCTGTGCAAAGTGAGAACTAAGGCTTTGCAGGTTAAATCAATCAAAAGAAATTACTAAGTGCTTTTACGCATTTTGGAATCAAGAGCAAAATTAGACAATCTTCTTAAAGCATAACTTTGATTTAAATAAATCAATTAGTGTTTCATCCCATGCTTAATTTTAAAAGGCTGAAATGCAAATAATTGCATGATGTTATTTTGTTTTTTAATATATTAATCAAAACTCTTGTCTTCAATCAGTGTGGATAGCTGATACTTTTTCATATACACATGTATTTCCATACTTACATTTATGCTTCTTGTGATCATCTTTGAGCAGACCCAAAGCACCTGAAAAACAATGTGGTGTAATCTTGTCTGCGCCTCATGAGCTGCACTAAATCAACTCCTCAGAAACCACTCTCCTCAAAAAGCACTTAGGAGTGACTCAGTCACCCTCCAGAAGGAAATCCACACTGCGCAGAGATTGTTCCAACCCCAGCCCTTTCACTTAGGTTACAAAGAAATGTTTTGAACTCCCTTCTTAAGATGAAATGGTTACCTAAATTTAAATGTGGAGTAATTCCTTATAACATTAGTATTCTATTGGAGGTAAATTTTATTCCCTGTAATGACTATGGCATATCTATGTAGTACTGGAAAAAGGAGACTTTCAGATCTATAAGTTGTTTCCAATTCCTTCAGTTCCTCATGGAGTTTGGTCTTTGAGAGATCCTTTTGAGAAACTGTATTGGTGCCACTAAGCAACCCAATTGCTATTTCCAGGCAGTCAATGATTAAGAAGTTTAAGACAGATACAAATTTGTCATAAAGAGTTGCTTCTGTCTGATGTCAATTTTACTGATAGCCTGCAGATTATGTCCACTAAGATGCTATTTGAAATGTGTTACTTAACTGTCATGAGAAACAAATGCACCATAAATACAGGTTTAAGTAAAGCACAGTATACTGAGGATTCATTCACTCAATTTACTAGATATACATCCACTCAACCTGTAATCAAATAGCTACTTGAAAGCTTCTGAATTATCTGCATTTCTATTTGAATTTATTGACAATGACTTTCCATCATCAGTGGCATTTCTTTTATATTATTGCTTAGTTTTGTCCTGGTTTCCCCTATTCAAAACCCAAATTAAAAGAGTATTTGCATTCCTCAGCATCTTTGAAAGGGGAGGAAATGGATGCTACCTCTTTCTCTTGGAGCAATCAGAAAGAATATATGGTAGGTGAATCTCAGAGCTTTGTTCTTTTTACTGCTTGAATGGGCTGAATATTGGTTACATTTGTACACTGCAACACAACTTGCTGGTAGTATTTAGAGGCAGTGGAAAGCTAGATGCTTTTCATGCAGTAATTCATCAGATTAATTTATCACAGAACAAAGCACATGAGGAGGGAGACAGAGTCAAGATGCTTAGTCTTGCAAGAAAACAGCTCTCCGGTGGAGAGACACAGCACAGCCTCATGACTTGTACAAAGCTTCAGCAACTCCTTTCCATGACAGAAACCATGTTCAATATTTGAGTACACATGACAAAGACTCACTTTTCTGCTGTAGAGTGGATGTGTGAATAGAAGTCTCCTCTGGTTTTTTATTAAGTACCAATAATAAAAAATCAGATTTGAATAATTTGACTCAGTTTAGTCCTAGAATTTAGAGAATGTCCTCAAACCATCAGATTACCTAAAATACATCGTTTTTTGTTATTTTTGGAATTCCTGGTCACTTCATTTGTCACAACAGAGAACACTGCATGTATGTTATAAATAGAAAAAGATACTATTTTTCATGTTAAAGGAAAGGTTTTTAACTTTGTTATGTGTTTGTACATGTATATATAATTGCATGTGTATGTATGTGTTACATGTATGTAACACTACATACATGAAGGCTGTTCTGAAAGTAGTTCCTTCTATTGTGGTTGGTGGTGTGGCAGTAGAAGTTGAACCTTCCCAACAATTTCCCATTACATGTTGTTGCCGTGTGACAGACAGCAGCAGAGGGGCAGTCTGACAGAATGGTGTCTGACATGGAAGTGTGCATGAAGCAAAGATTTGTAATTGAATTCCTCTATGCAGGAAAAAATTGCACCCACTGACATTCACCAATGCTTGCTGAATGTTTATGGAGACCAAACAGTGAATGTGAGTGCAGTGAGTAGTGTGTTTCAGCAGTGGTGACAGTGGGTCACCTTTGCTGGTAGAGATTGTTATGGGCACAGCATGCAGGCTCTTGTTCATCGCTGGTGAAAATACATAGGTAATAGTGATGACTATGTTGAAAAATAGTGTTTTGTAGCTCTATCAAATTTGCGTTATTGTGCGAATTTGCTCTATCAAATAGCGTTATTGTGCTCTGTGTATCTGTTGTAGTTTCCATGAAAATAAATAGGAGACATTACTTCTGGAACGACCTATGTATATGCAGCCCAAGACAAATTCCATTTACTAAATGTGGCCCAGGCAAGACAGAAGGTTGAATAGTCATGAATTATTCCTTGCTGTTAAAGCTCGTTAACACATTTCTACAGAATAAAATTACTGCTGTTGTCATGTACTATTCTGTCTGTAACAAAAACACATCTTTAAATGAACAATAGCTGGTTATCTTCATCAAAAACAAGCAAACATTCAGCACATGCTTCAGAACTTGTCACCTGTGCCTATAATTGTAAGAAAGGGTTATTCCTTAAATGGCAATATCTGCTGTTGTTCCTCCTGTCTGCACACTTATTTGTATACACAGATGTACCAGGGCCTGGCTCAGCTGAAGATGCACATTTTGGTAATTTATCCTTGTTCAGTGCTACCAGCAACTCAGAATGCTTTGTGGCATTGGTCTGTGCAAGAGCACTGGCCTGACTGTGACAATAGCATAGTCAAGCTGCTGGCAGCAGGCAGGAAGCTTCCTGCTGCATGGAGCGGCCCATAGAACTGCATGAAGCGATAGCTGTAGCCTGCATGTATTAGGCATGAGCATCTCATAGGAAGGAATGTGAAAGACTACCGAGTATTGTGAAAGAGTGAAGTGCTGCTGATGCTGACCTTCTGATTTTCAAAAAGACTTCCTAAGGTGAGGTCTGCGATACCCTTTCCTCATTATCAGGGGAACAGAAGTTGTAATTATCAGAGCATTGCTTCCTCTTCCTTTGCAAGCAGGCAAGGGTATTATTTTACATTTGTTCATATGCTGGATAGTTCTGTCTCAGATGGGCCTCCTAAGTAAAGCACTCAGTGGCTTCCTACATGCTATTGGGTAAAATTCTATCTTTTCTTATTAAAATTCTCGCAAGTTAAGAGCAATAAAAATTTCTGCCAAATAATAGCTTGTTTTGAAGATAATGCTATAACAAATAATTTTAAAGGATTGGATATAAAATTATTTCTTAGTAAAAGTCATTATAAAACAAACCACAGACTAAGAATCACTTGTATCTACTCATTTGAGAGAGAAGACAGTCACTTATGGTTTTGTTTCTGTTTTGTTGATCCCTATGTTTTGAATGAGTAATTGGGTGTATATACGAATAAATACATAGTCAACATTATGGAATAAGATTTTGGCACTTGCAATTTATTGAAGAATTTTTGAAGTTGCTTTAGCAACTTTACCTCAGTCCTGTCCTGAGACCATGCGAGATGAGGACAGCTGTGTGAAAATCAACACCTTCAATAAAAACTTCATAAGTTCACAACTGGCAACAGGACTGAAGTTCACAGATTAGTTCAGAAACCACTTCAAAACTTGCCCTCAAGATACAGGAGAAAAGTGAAATAGTTTGAGTTAATATTTTTTGTTATACTGCCTACAGATGCCCTGAAGCAATTTAGTATGTTAAAATGAGCCAGAAATTGGAAGTTAAAGTGAAGACCATGTACTAGCAGGCTGGTAGATTTCTTTCTCTCTAATTTTTGGCTATTTGGATAAGTAAATTTGCTTAACTTATTACATTTGCTACGCATACTTTCTTTATAACACTTTAATAGCTAGAACAGAGCAGAGGCTTACTAATTCCCCCAAATTCTCTTTTTTAAACAGCATTCTGGCCTTAATTATACATTAAATAAAAAATCTTTTGTCATAGTATTAAAATTCCCTCTTCTTGTTTAGAGTTATTTGATGATTTAGGAAAAAAAAAAATCACATTGTTCTACCTTCTTCACAATCCTTACTTTCATTGCCAAGACAGATTTACGCTTCATAAAAATCATTCCTTATATATGTCAATATCAGCTGCTTCTTTTTCATTGATCGGTAATAGTTTCAAAACAAAAATGTAGCTGAGAGATGCTTTCCCCAAAACATATTCAGAAGAAGATGTTTCCCCAACTGTAAGTTAAGCTTCATATGTTAAAAAAAAATTGAAGATATCATAAAGATATCATAATATGCACATAGTTTCCCAGCTTGTTACTAGCTTCTCTAATCTTTGTCCTTTTTTTTTTTTAAATCTTCATTAAACTGATCAAGGTTTCCAAGACCAAGTGGTATATATAGTAAGTTGAATCTATGGTCTAATTCTTCTCAACAGTAGCGCTATGTTCTTAATAGCAATAAATTCCCATGCATTTACATACCTGGAAATTCATGGTCCTTTAACTGATGGTTTATCAATCTGCAAGCGTAGCTTTAGACATCTAATATTAGTCAAAGAAAAAAGTGAAGCTACATAAGAAAGCATTTGCTTTGCTCCATAGCCTGTAATTCCCAACCCCTCTTTGAGTGAGTAAGATTGTCTGGTAATTGCAGTCAAATCAAGCAGTTTGACATTCTACCTCTTTAGTTTTTGCTTTGATTCTCATTTCAAAAAAAAGGTCCTCTTTTCTTTGTTGTTAATTTATTTGTAGAAAAGATGTGATTTGATATTGTGAACTACTAAAGGGGAAAGGTCTAATAGTCTCTTTACTGAAGGATTATTTCAATTTGATAGTCCTAGTAAAGAGCTTACATCAGAAATTTTGTTGCTGTATTTATACAGTATGAAGCTACAAACTAGCTTAGAGGTTTATGTTTGTGGAAATCAGTTCTTTGGACAGAAATACACATACAAGTCTTTTAACTGGAAGAAAAATAGCAAATGAAGAATTACAGATGTTACTGATGTTAATACTTTGAGATTTTACCTGATCTGTCCTTATCAAGTTCAATGTGTGTGATTTTTAAATCTGAATGGAAGAATAAGCTTGTATTCTTTACCCCATTTTCTGTTTGTACTGAAAATTAGTCTAATCAATGATCTTGATAAACCATAGTAGTTTCATAGGGTTAGAAAAAATGAAGGAAAGTTCTGTTCTTTAGTAGTTCTCATATATGCACTTTCAGTTTAGCAGTACACTACATAGGCCTAAAAAAGTGATCTCTACTCTCAAAAATATTTCACTAAAAACTCTATAGTGTTTCAGGCTATTTAATTGTATCTGAATATTGTGCTCTTACTGCTTACTTACTGTTCTTTCAATTCCATTTCATTAAAAAAGCCTGGAATACAATATAACATAGCAGAAACAGTACTCAAGAAATAACTTATTTACTCACTTATGTCTGGAATATAGTATTTGAATTCTCTACAGGTGAAATCACTATCCTTGCAGGTAAGTTGATGACCTTATATAAAACATTGTGCTTTGAGCAGCACTAGGCTGTGCGCTAGTCTTTTATGTATGCCTACAGTTGAAACCATCCCTGTAGGTATGCTTCAGTCACCACGCTCTCTGTCAAGCAGAGCTCAAGGCTCACTCAGTAGCTACAGGAAACTTTACATGTAGATGAATTTCCAGAGAGTTTAGGAAAATGCATTGTGACTTATGTTTGCTGGATGCTGAAGTTTCTGTGACATGCAAAACAAAAAGCACAACTGAGGATTTAACAGTGAAAATTCACTCTGGCCCTTTAGTCGAGATCTCTAGCCTGTTTTCCACTGCCAGCTGTAAATAATTTCCATTACAATGACATACTCTAAAGACGGTGGTCTAAGTTTTTTTCCTTTTGGGCAAGTATTTTATTTCATGCACAAAACATGATATTAGTAGTATTTCAGGAAGATCAAACATGGAAGCACAACATTCTAACTGGTATTAACACAGTTTAGTTGTAATCTGAGTTCCCTGTGCATAAGGAGAAGCGATTGTCAGGGGAAGGGCATGAGCTTGAGCTGCAGGTGGTAGGCATACATGTTGTTAACATCACCAGAGATCTACAATTCCTAGTCAAATGGCTGTCATTTTATTGCACAGGCTTTTATTTCTTATTTCTGGAAAATAAATCGTTGAGAAGACTACTAAGTGCCTATGTGCAGTGGAGCACATTCTGTATTTAATACCTCTGTTGCACCTTCCTTTTCTATGAGAAGTGGTTTGACATTATAGTTCAAATTCTAATTAAAGAAAATTTTCACATCCAAAGCAAATGCACTGTCCTGGGAAGATAAAAGTATCACTAAGCACTGAGCATTGCAAACTCCACTGGCAGAAATCTTATTAAGAGCACAATGGCAGCTGCACCATAGTGGAGACTGGTAAAACTTGGGAATGAAAGAGGTAAATCCCTTCTTGAGGTCAAATCTGACTTTCTGTATCATTTTGGGCACAGTTCCCTTGTGTCCTTTTGTTTCTTTCTGCACGAGGAGCTGCGGTACTTTTTTTGATTGCAGAATATATTTACAAAACAAGGCTGTTTGGCAGAGTGTATGGTGCTACGCAGTTCTGTTATGTGCCAGTTCAGAGATGCGTCTGATTAGATTATTTCAGACCAGCTCATGCGAAAGAACTATACAAGGCATGTGTGAGTGATATTGCTTGAACCAGAACTAACCTGACCAAAAGCTGTATTTATTTCAAAATAAATGGATGTCTATTATAGTAAAAGATAAAATTACGGTGTGGTGATATTCAAATCAGATGCAAGCAGAGTAATTGCCAAATTAACATTACAGGAGAATAAACAAGAAAACAATCTGTATATCTTGTAAACACTCATCATTCTCTTTTCTTTCTCTAATTCAAAGCAATATTCTCATTTTAACATCCTTAGCTATAGTTCAGTATAAAAACACAAATTACTTAAAATTCAGAATATACCAGATTGTTCCAGCAAAGACCTTGACTCATGGCATTTTCACAACACTTTTTTAGCAATAACAGAAGCATGAAAGCTTAGTTTATGTAATTCTTGAAGGACTTAGAAAGCTAAGTAATGCTCATTTTCACTATGTCTATGCCTGTCTGTAGTGTGAAAATTATCTTTGTCATTTTTATGAATCTTTTAAACCTTTTTTATTGCTTCTTATTGTGTAAAGATACCTGACAGACTTTTTTTATTTTCATTTTTTTCTGACAAGGGACCTACATCTGTGGACTACTGAACTGACGAGTATGACATGCTATAAGGGAATGATTTATCAAATCAGGCATTTCCAATTGTCATTACGAAGAGCATTGTGTCTGATATGATGCAGGAGAGCATAATCAAGCAGTTTTTGATTGACAGACATCAGCACACAGTGAAGGAGGCTTTTGGATCTGTGAGGAATATGAGGTTTAGGATAGGGTTTGCAGAGGTTATATCACCGGTATTGCTTTGTTGGCATATACACGTTTCATAGCTCATAGTTTCATAGCAGTTTCATAGCTCAGGAGCTACTCCTCATGCACTGTTAAAATTTTCAGACTGAAATACCTAAATTAATCCTCCTCCCCTATTCATTTTAGACAGACTTTTAATAAGTGAGAGGACATATACTGCAGTGACAAAAAGAGACTAGCGTTTATATAAAGGCACAATTCACTGATCAGTAAAGCACAAAGCAGTACGCGCACTCATAATTTATGATAAAAATTTAGTTCTAAATAGTACATGTAAATATTGGTGACCTCTAATTTCAAGTGCACTGGAGCCCCTATAATTTCTTGCTGAGTTTCACTCAATTTTTTTATTAAACTCAAAGAGTCCTTTAAATCAAATGTTAAGAGATCTTTTCAAGCATACAATTAAGAAGGCTTGATACTTGTCCTGAAAATAACAAAACATCTGTAGTAAACACTGGAATCTTTCAAACGATTTTTCACTAGGATGATTTCTATTGCAAACAGAATTTGCTAACTCATATTGATTTAAGATTGTAACTAATTAATATGAACAAGGGTAGTTGTGTGTGTGCTTCAGAGTAGTCCCCTCAAATTAGTACATAAGCTCAAGCTCTGTGTTTGTATATTCCTAGGATTTTGACAATTTCACAACCTAACTTAATGTTCTGAATATCGTAAGACTGATAATTATTTAACGTTTGGCTGAGGTTACAGTTTTGTTTTGGGTGTTTTTGTTAGTTTTCATTGCTGATGACTTATGAGTTGCTGATGATAAAAAACTGCTACTGTAACAACACAACATGCATAAAACACATATTTTACACTTTTATAAATCTACTAGTCAAAGAAATTTATATAAAATTAAAAATAAAAGAACAGAATAGAAAACCTCAGAGGTCACATTGTAGGTCCTGCAATTACTAACAGCGGGATATTTGGTGAGATAGTTGGGCCTGCAAAGCATCTGTGGTTTGACCCATAGAATCACCAAAGTTGGAAAAGACCTCCAAGGTCATCTAGTACAACTGTCCACCTACCAGCAATATAAATATATTTATAAATATGTCAGTTTGCACACACCATATTGGCTCCAGACTCAGATTTTCTTCTGTCCCTACAACAAAGCTTAGCTAACTGAGGAAAAGACATACTTCATATAGAACTATAAGGCCATTTCATTATTTCAGTTTTAAGATCACTTAGGAAGTACAACATGTTGCAGAAGAATACTATTTTTACATAATGTCTACTACTGTGTTTTGCTAAAGTTTTCAAAAGGACTTCTTCAGTTATTCTAGTTTATGTGTTGTTTTTTGTTTTTTTTTTAACCTCCCCTCATCTTCTGGTTTTTAGGCTGTATTTGAATATTTGTTTCTCCTGATAATGATGATCCCTTTTTTCATTTCATTCTTACTATGTTCTCTCTCTTCACCTTTTGAAATACGAAAAGTGAACTTTAACCACCTTACTTAGTACGTGTTTAACTCTCATAATCCTTTTGTGTTAATTCTCACTCCATCACCACTTTCTGCCTATTTGAGATAATCTCTGGGAGCTCTCCATTTTGTCTTCAGTTTAGCCAGGAATACCACAATCTATGTAAGGCTGGACTAGAAATGCTATCTCCTGGCTTTATCTTATGATGGCTCTCTGCAGAAGATTGCATTGACCTTTTTTACTTGTCTATTTTAACACAAGCTTGCAAAGATTTACACTGCCAGTTAACATTGGTCATGGATCTCATCATGACAGAAATGGAGAAATTTGCAAGGCTTCACATGTTTTTAACAGGGAAGATGATAGGAACACTATTTGACTTTGTTAAATATTAAGTCAGCCTGTTTTAGATTTCTTAATATGGGAAAGCTATACTAAACCCCTGTTATTCCTTTTAGTACTGTGCTTTTGCCTTTTACTAATCTTAATACACCCACGCATCTTGCCTGGGGTATGTTCCTATTCTGTATTGCTTTCATGGGCATAATTTGTTCTATATTTATTTCTAGAGCAAAAGAAAATATCATAGAAATGCCAAATGCCCCTTCTCCTTTGACCTTTCTGCTACAGCTTTAAAGAGCAAGTTTATTTCTTATTAAGAAGGATAAATAATCAACGGTCATTAAAACAAAGAAATATGTCTTGGCAAGTGAATTATGCACACAGCATGTGCCACATTTAGAATATCTAGGATTTCAAAATAAGGCATTTTCCAAACAGGCCAGTGTTGCCTTATTTCAAAAGCAAGTCTGAAGTTTGGGACCTGGATGAAAAATTGCATTGCTGTCTATCACTGTGAGACAATGGTCAGAGAAGTCTTCAGGACAGACACAGACCTTGGTATCTATCAACTCGTAGGACAGTCTGTGAGCCAACAGATTATTAAGGCTATTTTCCTTTTGTTGAAACTGCTCATTTGCAGCAAAGACTAGTTGCTCTGGCTGGAAACAGATAACATGAATCTCTGTCAAAATAAACTTTCTTCCTTGAGTTGAGTTCCGTTCCCTGATTTAAGGAGTATATGTGTTTCAGTCTTTTAAATGGATGAATGAATGAATAAAAATAATCTGATTCAGAAGATCCTTTTTGTTTCTATGTTCTTCCTTATTAACAATTCAGAAAACAACAAATGTACATGAAACTATTACTTTTTATGCAAAAGTTAAATCATGATACAGCTTCTAAACCTTACTATTATTAACAATCATATATCATAGATACGTTCTTCCCACTTTAAGCAGAATGTAACTACTGAAATAAATTCTGTTCATATGTATTCTCAACACAGAAGTTCTTTCAGCATTTATTATACAAACATTGACAAAACTTTTGATGAAAAAAGGGGCATGCTCTTCTATTCACAAAAATCTGAACTCCCTTATGGTAGTGAGCACAAGAACTATATTAGCCTAGGTACTTCACCAATGAGTCCTATTTCCTGCTTTAAATGTAACACCTCTAAAATTAAAGAAAGAACATGCAGTAATTTTGTTCTTTAGAACAGTCATCTTATTTTCACAGTGAAAGATGCTTTATCATTCTGTCTAATAGTGGACTTATTGTCAGCCCCTGAGTGGTAACTGAAACTGAATTTTCTTTAACCAGATTTTATAAGTTTATTTCCCATGTTTTGTAATTTTTTTAAATTTATTTTCTAGGAGTAGGATTTAAATGGGGAAAAGATAGGCATAACTGGAAGGGTTTGATTTGTTTTCTTAATGGTGTTTATCAGGCTCGGCATTCAAGATTTATCTATAAATTGCATTGTCAGAAATCCTCAGGGGAAAATCAGGTAGAAAGCAAATGACACTGATTTCTTGAGCAATATGTGATACAGTCTTACGCAAATTGAGATGAACTGGAAAAGTTTTCCTGTTTTGTCTGCCATTAATGCCACTCCTGATTCCATGAGCTGTCCTGTACCAAAACTGAGTTTTCAGATAAGTGGCCCAAAGAAAACATAGAAGCCAGGAAACAGGACTAAATTTATTCAGAAATTCTGTACTGGCATTTCAGATTCATTCCTTTGAACACACTCAAGAATAAACTGACTACTCCATATATTAAAAAAGACCGTTTATTGTAAATGAAAAAGCTTAAGTACAGAAGGATATGAACCATTTGCATAAGCAATGGCTTAGATGGAAGTGTTTTAATCACTATGCATCCTGGGAGATGAAGTTTCTGCTATATCACTACAATGGTGAAGAGTGGTAATACGCTTTAGTTAGAAGTCACAGCCTAGCACAATTTTTTGACTCACCATTTAAAATCCTACCACATATTTTATTTCTTGGTCCTAATGAAGAAAAGGGGGCTCATTTTTAACATCTGAACTCTCAAAAATTAATCTTGTTAGTATATAAAAACATGTCAGCGAGTGTTTGGGAGACTGAAGTCTCTATTTTTTGCAGAATAGCAGTACTGTTTTTAACTTTATAAGCATGTTTCAGAATTCTGGTTATGCCAGCAAAATTCAATCCTAGATGTATATAGTGCCAGCGAGCACAATATTCTCTGAACAGAACACTGAATTCTGAAGTTGCTGTGTGCTTCATTCCTAGTTCAGGAAAACCAACCAACCAACCAATGAACAAATCCTCATTTTAGATGAAGAAATAATTTCATTTCTCTAACTTATTTTTTGTTAACTGCAAGACTGACAATATCATGAGTAATTAAGGAACTAGCATAAAATTTGATGTAGTCCAGGGTCACGTTTTATACAGGCCAACAAATAGCAATTGACTAAAAGCTGTCCCAAATCTTATGGAGACAATGATTTTTCTCTGGTGACCTACTACAAAGAAGTTAATATTCCTGATTCTGAAAGGTAGAAGTGACAAGGATACAGAAGCTACAGAAATTTTCTAGATCCTTCATTACTTGCTCAGGTGCTACAATGAAGTACAAAGCTATGACATGATTATAAACAATGGAAATAATTACATCAATGGTAACTGGGATTGTTGCACCAGGGACAGAATGAAGAAAAGACAATGGGAATAGAACATAAAATGGAATAGGCAAGATGAGAGAAGTGAATCACAAACATGAACATTTTATAGGGTTGTGGGGAGCACTGAAAAAGGTGCAATACTTTTCAAAGATAGATAAACATATTGTACATTGAATAGTATTTCTTTTTTCTTTCTAATTCGCACCCCTCTCTTTGAATGTTGTAACTATTTCATGCTGTTTTTCTACTATCTTTTCCTTTTTTTTCATTATTCCATTATTTGTAAGTGAATGAAATGCCCCATAGTGCATGAACGAGTTTTGCTTATAGCAACATTTGAAAGATGTGTGCAATGCAACAAATTAAAACCGAAACTAACTAAAGCACTGCCTCTGCTCTGCTCATTTTTTCTTGGCTTTGTGATTACAAAACATCATTCACTCTCCAGATGAAAAACAGACTTAGAATAATACAGGCAATGTGTAGAATAGCAAATTCTGCTGAAATGTGGAACATCATCTGAAATAATAATGAATGCAATATTCTGCAGATAATATTTTGATGGAAATAGGCACAGTCAAATTATCCATTGCAGATGAATATGAATGAATCATCAGAATGTTCTAATTCTGCCAGAACAGTAAAAGAAAGAGATAAATATTTTAAAGATATTAGCTACTTTAAATAAGTGCTAATCATTAATAGAGTTGTTAAATAGTCAAGTTTAGGTTTTAAAGGTCTTGCCTAGTTCTGCAGTGCCTTCAAGGCAAATATGCTTTGGAAGAAATAATTGAAAACAAATACTTCAAATTTTGCCTTGTACAATTTGCTTTAATTAAAATGGAGGGTAGGTAGGTAAGGACTGAGAGAGGAAAAAGAAGAAAGAGAGAGGAAAAGGAAAGAGAAAGGGAAGGGAAGGGAGGGGAAGGGAAGGGTAAAGTTACAAAGCTCAAGTTACTATACTACAGGTATGGAGCTTAGTCAAGGACAATACCGATGCTAGGTTCAAATAGGGATCATTAACTTTTAGTTTGAAATAAAGATCTGGAATTTAAAATCCATATGTGCAAAAGCAAAATTCAACACTAACTAATCCAGGAAAATGTGAAATGCCAAGTGTGTGACAGCCATTTATCAGCTGTGGCAAGAGGTTATATAAAAGATTCCCATTATCCTCCTTGGAAATTAGCAAAAAGTATTGTCTGCAACTCATTTTCAAATAAACCATAAAATGAAAGCTCATCAGTGTCTGCCAATGATGGGTATAATTTTGAAGGCTAATTATAATCAGTGACTATTTTCTTTGAGATATTAGTTTGCAAATAGTTGTGGTCTGGCACTCATTCAAGGTAATGATTCTGATTGTTTGCTTGGTGTGGAGAATTCAGACCCATTGCCAGTGAGCTGCAGCGAAGCTCTGAGAGCACTGCAGGGTTTAGCAGCACAACAGGACGTTTCCATAGAGCCCAAGATGCACTTTTACCATCTGAAATGTCTGCGTGGGTGTTTGTCTCTTGGTTCATTGCTTCACCAGCCACTGTGTCTAATTTGGAATTACTTTTCATTCCACATTACTTCTGTGTTCTTCCCTCCTCGCATAAGCTCAAGGCTACAGGCAGAAACTCCTGAAATCACCTAAGCTAAAACCATGTCCTATGCTAGTGGTGCAGGAGCAATGCCTCTTTGCCGTTACAGTCAGAGGGGAGACTTCCAGACATTTATCATATTTGGGTTCCTTCAATCATTTGTAATCGTGTATATAAAAAAAAGCAAACATTCCCATTTTTTGTTCAGTGAACATTGGAGTTTTCTGGTGTTTGTTTACTTCTCTTTTCTCCAAATTCCTATGAAAACAGATCCATCATTGGGCACCAGCATTTGGAGTTGGGAACTAATGCAGGCTGGGGTTTTGCAGTAAATGACGTGTGACCCGCACAGCAACCCCCAGCAGAGCACTTATTGCCAGACTCCACCTCTAAGGATCTGAGTGGGAGGCTATTGTAGCAAAGTGTTTATACAGAAATGAATGTGGAATGTGCTACCACATCAGGGTGTGCAGTGACTCCCATAGACATCTAGGTTGTGTTTCGGGTGGTTTTTGTTACAAAGCTTTTAACTTTTCCCCAAGACAGAAGGATGATACTGCCATGTGTGTTTGTTTTCTAGTCTGTTAGTTCAAAGCTTACCTAAGACTTTTAGTACTTAAAGGACTATTTTTTTTTTCAGTAAGTAGGTGTCCAAAGCTGTCTGAGACGTAGGCCCAACTAGTTCACAAGCAGAGATAAAAATCACCCAAATCTGTAGTCTTTTGGAGAGTTGTTAATGTGTATTTTGTCAGCCCCTTGAATACAGAGGCTGTAAGTTAAAGACACCTTATAGACAGCCTTGATCAGTCTCTAACTGTTCCTACACACATTCATAAATGATTGCAATGCTGCTACGCATGTGCATAAATGATAGCAAAGGAGAATGCTATCTAATCTGAGACATATGATTTATCTGTATCATCTCAGTATAAATAGTCTGAAAACAGACTTTTTGACTGACAGCAGAGAATATGCAAGGAAAGTTTAAATGAAGATTTCCAGTTACGTTTTTTTTTGAGGCCATCTGATGAGCATGCTTCATCACAAAGCTTCAGCAGATAGTAAGCTATTAACAGATATTAAGATTTTAAGGTATAGTGTAGTCATAGTGATTTCAGATTCAAAGTTTGCTCATGGTGAGACAGGTGTGAGCTGTGTTTTACACAATTCAGACGTCTGCACAGCTGGGATTTAGTGTGGTCACCCAGAAAAATAGGAATGCATGCTTAGGCAAAATCTTTGCAAGATACTTGGCTAGGGACCCTTTGCTTGGAGAGCATTCTTTGTTTTAGCTTCTCTGTGATATAGCTCCAGTTTCTCAATAAGCGTAATAGTAAGTCTTCACATATGATGAATATTGTGAAATATAGCTGTCTGCATGAATCCCATAACCGGTTGCTTTGCTGAGTACTGTAAAATCATGTTGTATAAATGATGGAATTTGATGGTGCATATTAAAGGATGAAATATGAAGCCAGAATGAAACAAAGAATTTCTGATCACATATAGAGTGCCAATGATTTTAAGCTTTTTACAGGATTTTGTGATATAGTGGAATACATGTGGAACAATGAAAAAATCTATGAAATACTCGAAGCTTCTCACAAGGAAACTGAATTAAGTGTGTGTTGTAACCTTTAATTCTGACATTATATTTTTTTCAAATGCTTTACTTATGAAGCTCTTGAATAAAACCAAAAAGAAAAATGAATTTGTAAATGTTCTTATTTATCTTTCCTGTCATATTTTTTATTTCTACAGAAATATCAGAAATGTGACCAGCAGGTCAAGGGAGATGATTCTACCCCTCTACTCTGCTCTCGTGAGCCCCCACCTGGAGTACTGTGTCCAGTTCTGAGGACCCCAACACAGGAAGGACATGGGGCTGTTTGGAGCGCATCCAGGGGAGGGCCATGAAGATGATCAGAGGACTGTAGCACCTCTTCTGCAGGGAAAGGCTGAGAGAGCTGGGGCTCTTCAGCCTGGAGAAGAGAAGGCTCCAGGGGGACCTTATAGCAGCCTTCCAGTACCTGAAGGGTGCCTACAGTAAAGCCGGGGAGGGAATTTTTATAAGGGCATGTGGCAACAGGATGAGGGGAAATGGTTTTAAACTGGACAAGGATAGGTTTGGACTAGATATTAGGAAGAAATTATTTAGTGTGAGGGTTGTGAGACACTGGAACAGGTTGCCCAGCGAGATTGTGAATGTCCCCTCCCTGGAAGCATTCAAGGCCAGGTTGGATGGGGCTTTGGGCAGCCTGATTAGAGGGAAATGTCCTTGTCTATAGGAGGGGGGTTGGAACTAAATTATCTTAAAGGACCCTTCCAACCCATACCATTCTATGATTCTATGATACTAATTAATGTGTGCAGATTTGTGAGTAGAGGAGTATTCAAAATTCTCCTCTAGCTGGCCTGATCTCTGAAGTCAATGAATCATTCCAGTGCATCCATAAATAATTATTTTGGGTCACACAAACATCAAATGCACATGATCTCTTATACATATAGAATCATAGAATCCTTAGAGTTGGAAGGGACCTTGAAGGGTCATCTAGACCTTTGGTCTTTTGGTCTGCCATCTCATTTTGGATGTACAGCGTTCTTACCTTCACAAAAATGGTTAACGTTTACTTAAACTTCAATTTTACTGAAAGTGATGTGATTTCTTGTCCACCCTGCATCCAATAGAAAAATATTTTCATAGATCATTTCACAAAACAAATTTGGGAGGGAGATTAATATTTACCTCCTCTGAATTATATATCATTTGTAGTTTTCTTATCCACAAGTTTCTACTAAAATCATACATATAAGGTGTACTGGATACTCCCATACACAAGTGTTTTGTAATGCTTCCCTTCTGCTATTTCAGCCATGGAATAATAAGTATTTATGTCTGATGCTGCAAAATTCATTATCAGAGCTCAAACAATGTTGTAGAGGTAGGAAGACATTGTTATCCTCACATTACACATGAAAAAAGGGAAAAAAAACAAAAACAACAACAAAAAAGAGATGACATGACCTGACAAGAAACACATGAAAAAAGTGTTGTAAGGTTTGTAGATCTCTTATACAGTGCCATGACTCCTCCATTGCATCTGTTCAGAAATCACTGAATAAAGAACAAGATGGAATATTCTGTGCTTGCTTGTCTAAAATATATAGAGAAAAGGGAATAATAGCTATTGTTTGTAAGTGAAATAAGAAGATCTCGATGCTGTCATTTTTTCTAGGCATCCTGGAAGGAAAATTGCATTTTCCTTGTTTTGCAGATGTTTAAAAAGAACAATTTTTCCAGTCATGTACCATATCGTCAAAGGAAGCACATACATGTATTTGAAAACAGACAGTTGTCATGGAATGATCAAAAGCAGGAATGTGTCTTGAAGATTTAATAAAAGTGAGAAGGAGTGAAAGGCTCAAATTATTACTTTTCCACAGAATCAGCAGAATATTCAAACTATCCTTCTCTGTTGCCAGTCAAAGAGCAATTGTCTCTCAGAATGACATTTCTAAGTGGATGTTCAGTGGATTTTGTTAAGGGGTCAAGCTAACATTGAAAGAACCAGCCAAGGGCTGGCACCTTCACCCTCCTTCTGATGGCAGTCCAGAAGAGTTGTGCCATTCCCACCACTGCAGCATTTTTCTCTCATTTGTAGTGAAATTAGTTCATTGATACAGAAAAATTATACAGTCTTCTTCTTGGAAAACTTAGGCAGGGGAAAAGTCACTGACAGTATAAATTGAACTCAAAAGTCAGTGTAATATCTTGTATCACTTAAAGCCATTGAGATGGCCAAAATCTTTTTTATTGGGTCCTGTATCATGTTCATTCTCAACTGTGTATTCCAGCTTTCTAAGTTTGAAGCTGGGAATTTTGGGGGCGGAAATGGAAAAGAAGCCACCTACATATTGTAGACTGTTAGTTACTACAACACAATAAACTTTACTGTTTCCTGTAAGAAAGAATTCAAAAAATCTACCCAAGAGATGTCAAGATACAGCTGTTTGTTCATTAAAAATAAATTACTGAAATCAGAATGAATAAAGCTTGATCTGGTACTGTCTAATTTATAAATCAGTGAACTGGGAATTTCATGTTCCATATTAGATCTTCTTGGCATACCAACTTCTGAAACTTCACCACAACAAAAGCCAAACCAACAGCTTTGAATAATCTTAATGAATAAAAACAGTGACTATAGGAACAAAAATCCTCTGTCATCTTGGAAAAATCTTGTAGTGTGATATAGAAGAAGTTGATGCCCATATTTTAGCACTCATAGGACTGTACTACCAAAAGACATTATTTTCTCTTTCTTTCGCTTTTTTTTCCTTGAGTCTATTCTGTTAAACTAGAGCTTAACATCATCCTAGAGTTTATCCTACTCATTTCCAAAATCATTTTCTCATTAGCTATAGATGTACACCTAACTAAATTAAGAGAGAATCTTACTACAAGAGGATATATTGAAGAAAATTAAATTCATTTAAAAAATGCCATTGTGTGCACTTTGTATCTAAGGAAACAGATCAGGGTCAATTACCTAATGTTTAACCAGCTTACTGTATTCTTATGAATTTTAAAAGGATGATAGTTTAAGAGTGTCAGGACAGTAGCATTTGTATTTCTGTCATTTCACAAACATAACTTGCTTCACAGATTTCCAGGTGGGAGAGCAGTGAAACTAAATTATCCATGTATTAAATCTCTTTCTTTTCTGTTAGTCTTCTGTCACTAATTCTGCCCACAGTTTGTCTGGATTCATCTCTCTCACACCAACCTAAAAAGAGTAATGCCCTAATAGTAAGGTTTCAAATCCTTTCTTCTTTTGCCTTTTGTAACTCATATCATCTTCAATAATATACTTTTTTCTCTTTTTTACTGCAGTAAAATTCTGTATATTCTGTAACATTATGCATATAAACATTCAGTTCTTTTGCAGACTTAGAAATTAACGTTTAATATTTTTCTTTTTTTACAATATTAAAAAAAATCAATAAATCAAAGTAAGTACAATCAAGTTTCTGTATTTTCTATCTATTTCTATTTATACAAACCTGACCTACAGAAAGAAGAAAAGACTTACGAATCTTAAAGGAAATTGCATTACTCCTTACCTTGAAATACGTAATAAGTAGGGATTAGCTTTCAGATTATCACTAAAATAAATCCTTCTGAATGTGAAATTTTGAAAAATATGGTAAGGTTTTCAGTCCAGACATTGAAATAATTTCTCTGATTTCCTGATCAACAGAAAACACATATAAGAGATGTAAACAGAAGTTATTCTCTTACATTATGGATATGTATGTGTGAAAGAAATATATGAAAAAACAAATATATCATCTGGAAATGAATTAAGAAGATGACTGTGGTAAAAGTAACTCTGTTTTAAATAGCTTTTTCTGCATATGAGTTGATACGTGCATCTTATTTTCTACAGATACATAGACAATATATATGGTTAACGATCAATACCCACTAAGATATGTATTTTATGTTACCATTTTACAGCTATATTTGTTAATATTATTTTCTGAGAAAAAATAGGTAAATCATTTAATTAGATTTCTTCTAAGCTATTGCCAAAAATACTGACAAATCTCACATATATATTTTCATATACATCACCCTCAAATTCATTGAAATATTATTCAGAACATATGTTCCATAGAAACCTACAAAATGAATAAAAACATATAAAAATATGTTATAGCTTCATAAATTCTGTGTGTGTGTACATTAAGAAGGTAAAGAAACATAATATTGAAGCTGTCATTCTACTTTCTTAATCTCTCTTAAACCCAGTATGTTCAATACCTGCTGAGTTCTGTCTTCCACATTTTGCACAAAATTAACATATAAATTCTGTAAAGCTTTGCCTGTGAATGGGGTATCTACAGAACCAAACCTACCAGCATGCTTGATCTTAAGTCTGCAGGAGGCCTGTTCTAGCTAGTTCATTAACCTGCTCTTTCATACTCAGGCAGAGTTCTTTAGAAAAACTGATCAAATCTCATCGTAAAACATAATTCAGAAAAAAATATCAAATGACCTCCAAAATTTAAACTTGCCACCAATTTTGACAGAAAGCAGTGAAACAACTACATCACTGTGCAGAGACAATAAAGTAGAGATTCCCTGAGAAATCATTTTTTCTATTAGAAAATGGCAAGGTCATTAAAAAAAAAATAATGGTTTCACATTTTTGGAGCAAGTAGAAATTAAATTCAGGAATGACTGTAATGAAATCAGCTTTTGTCTTTTTATATTTCTTTCTATCAAGAAATGATATATTCTTTCCCAGTGAAGTGATGTCAGCATCTTACTGTCTTCCCAAGATTGAGCTTTGTAGAATGAAAGAAAGCCAATTTCCAAATCAGTTCTGACCCATTTTAAGTAGAGGTACCATACAGCAGAGCAAGGTACCATTATTTCAAATAGCCATCTGCTTGATGACAGTTCATCACTTGGTTGTTCAAACTGTTGCCTATTTGGATAAATTACCAAATCACATGGTAAATGAATTTGCTGAGAAACTACTGCTTTTTCAGAAATTTATAGTTTTTATACTGGCTTTGCTTCTAATTCACTTTGTGAACTTATTCAATGCTATAGTAGACTTTAGAGCTTTTTGAATTTTGGCCTTTTCTCCTCCCTAATCACTGCTTTCTTTAGAGTGCAGAAAGCCTGAGCCGTCAAAGGTAGATCTGAGGCAGACAGATATTGTGAATGTTAAAATTAATATATTTTAAAAAAAAATTAATAGGTATTCACTTCTGAACTCCTAGGTATTACTTCCTTATTCAAAGTAGAGTCTCCCAGTAGACTGGTTATGAAATGGGTTTTGGAAACAAAGATCCTCATCTTGGAGTATTCTGAGTGTAAAACAGAGAAGGTTGAATACAAACAAGACTTTTTTAAGAAGTCTGGAATAAAATTGTATGGGAACTGCTGAGTCATGGCCTGAACCACTGACTGAGCACCTGGAGGAAAGACCCAGTCAGCCCTGGGAGCACACGTGAATTGCCTTCACCTGTGTGACTGGAAGGGTTGGAGCCTGGCTCCATTTCTCTTAGGCCTCATTTAACGGCTGACTGCTACTGAGGAAGGATTTATTTCTGGAAATCCCTCCTTGGGGGAAGCTTTTCCCTGTGAGCCCAGAATCTTCTGAAATGGGTGAGTGATCTACTTCCCTTCCTTTGTAGCCTCTTACTATTCTGTTGGTCCTTCTACCTCTTCTGTAATGCCTTCTCCATTGTGTTGGTCTTTCTGATGGCTACAGAAACGTTCTCTGTACTTTTCTTCTTATAACTGCATTCAGAAAGGTAACTTCCTACATATTGCACAGTAAGCTTGTATTTATATAAACAATTATAACAGCTCGTTAGAAGAAGCTTTTATTTATTTATTATGTAATAGCATAACTTTAAATTGTATGTTAGCTTCTGCAACAGCTCGCTAATGGAGGCATGATTCATTCTGGGAAAACAAAGGAAGCAGACAGACAAGAATGAGAGTACATCTAAACTATGAGACGCTTTAGATGATGTTTTGTTGTGTTTTTTTCTTGTTTTTGTAAAGGAATATCTTCAAAAACTGCATGTTCAGATTATAAACAGATATGCATGTTCTAGTATATTTTTAAATGTTTAAACAAATCTCACATAATATTTTCTTCATATTTCACAAATTAAAAATTTGTGACCAGGGTCAAAGCAGAAAAGGAGCAGTTAGTGGAGGGCCAGGTCAGCTGTTGAGGACGATCTTTGCTGTACAGTTAGAACTCAAATCTACTGGGATTCTGTTAAGTTTATTTCAATAAAAATGTGTGTAAAGTAGTTAAATTCTTAATGAATTTTGCTCTTAGGTGTAAGCCACACACTTAAAGAGGAAATCTACTTTTTTTTGTTCAGGGAAAATTTCTGAAAAGATATCCAGGGCAAAGGTTTTGTTAACCTTTGTTTACTATGTGTAAAACTTCATGATACAAATATACATGCATGTTTTTTTACATATATATGCAAAACATTGGAAGAAAAATCAAATTGCCTAAATCACTATGGATAGTAACGTATCTTTCTTTGGGTAGAAACATATTTATTTGTGTTTATACACCTTGCATCTTAGTCATAGAGATTGTACTGTCTTTTGACTATGGCTTCTTGAGAAAGATTTGACTTTTTATTAGCTTTATTAAAGGATGTTTTATATATGAAAAATGAGTAACTTTCTACTCAATGTCAAAGTCTTTTTGTCTAATAATTGATGTATTAAAGTCCCTAGGAAAACTAATATTAGAGAAAGTCATTAGAGGTTATAGAAGGCCAACAGAAAGTCTGAGCTATGCAGTCAGATGAGGGGTTAAGTAGATCTGTAGGAAGTAAAGGCATGATGCTGGCAGTTAGAGTTACAGCCCAAAATTTTGTTTTCATTGAGTAGCTGTCCCTTCAAGAAAACGCATTTTCTTTGTATTAACAAACTACTTACATGAGTGTCAGTGAAGTTTAATCTCTCACACTTGCAAAGAACACCAATAAGTAGTGAAAAGGCTGCCTAAATCTTCATTCAGTTTCCAAGTTCAGCCCTAGAATTTTTGCTTTTTAGCATAACTAACCATGAAAATAATAATATGGACATGACTTCATATGTAAGACTTTTTGTATGGAGAACTATTACTTCAGGCATTTGTTTTGAACTTATAAGAAAGGTAAGGGAATGTAAGAAACACAACTTGTGCAAAGATTAATTAATGGCTAAGTGGCAAATGCTCATTATGTGCATTTGAGAGTGTGTTATAATGCAATTATTCTGAGAATGAAGTAGACACAAGTAGAGCCAGGCTGAATGCATGGTAGTAAACTAGCTCTTCCCAGCACATCCTGGGGGGATGTTTCTCTAGAGAGACCTTTTCAACAGCAAAGGAAGACTTACTGCATTGCAGCTGTGGTGGGTTTTGTATTGTTCAGTAGAGCAGTCTGACTCACTTGATTAACCCTGCTGGTTTGAATAGCCAAATGTGAAGTTTTGCACAATTGAGAAAAAAGAAAGGGAAGTAGAGAAATACAGCTGGAAAACAGTAGACCTGGGAAAGGATGTCTAAGAGAAAACAATGTAGAGATTCATAATGTATAGACAACTCGACTGGTGCTGCCACTGTAGAACTGGATTAAAACTGTCTAATGCAATTTCTAGATAAATACAGAGAAAACGAGTGAGTACAAGGCAAGCAGCAATTCTGCTTTTGTCTGTTAGTACCAGAATGTCATGTAGCATTTTTGTCTAACATTTATAAGAAGGTTTGCTGAAAAATGTGAAGAGATGCCAATGAGGGATGTGAAAATGATTTGAGGTGTATAGATAGTACCCTTCACGAAGGTATTTAGAGTTTAGTCGGCTAAAATTTTCAAAAAGAAGTCTGAGAAGTGAGGTGAATGCCGGACATAAGAACATTTGTGGGGAGAAAATACTGAGTAATGAAGGGCTCTTTAATCCAAGAAAGAGGTGCAACAAGGACCAGAAGATGTAGGCTAAGTGCAAGCCAACTGAAACTTGAGGTAGGCCCCATCTTTTTAAACATCTAAGATGGCTGATCACCAGCAAAAAAAAAAAACAAAAAAACTTCTATCCATTAAGGTCTTCATGTTCAGAATTGAAACCTTTCTGTGTATATTTTATTATCTGAGTATAGTGTTTGGCTCAACAGTTTGAAGAGGGAGAGAAGCTGTGAATGAACCAGTTGATAGTGAAGTAACCTGAGAGACTGCCAGGAGCAGCCTCTGTGTAAGTCAGAAGTAAAGCATCTTTCAGAAAGTCAGAGGAGCAAACACCAGGAGAAAACGGCACTTTGCAGTTCTGCTTTGGCCACTCCAGTCTAACCAAGCTCTTAATGTCACTGATGGCTTAGAATGCATGGCAGGACTTTGAGGTAGGAAAGAGAGAAGATCTGGGAGTTGTGCAGGCTTATGTACGCAGCAAGGAGCTGTGGCACCTTGGACACAAAGGTGGAAGAAAATGTCTTGTGACATGTGGAGGCCACAGCCTGAAAAAGAGCATGGGCACTGTCAGCCCTTGTCAGTGTCTGTGTCTCCAGGGCCTTCTTACCTGCCAGCAAGAAAGGAATCTGTTTGTTTCTGTGAGTCACCACCACGTGCATGTGCAGATATGTATGTACTCTTCCACTCACTAAAGATGTTACAAAGCTGCTTATTGTTCAATGCAAAAAAAAATAAATAAAAAAAAATTTCAAAGTCATTCTTCCTAACTTTAGTCATAGTTTCTCTGTGTTGTTGTTTTGCTTGGTGGTTTGTTTTCTAATGGACTAGTCACCACTTTCATAAAAAATGTTTTATGTAAGTATTTTGAATAACTTCTTTTGTGTGTTCTAAACTATTTTTCCTTGAATATCATAGATCTCTTATCATAGAATCATTGAAGTTGGAAAAGACCACTGGGATCATCAAGTCAATGATCAATCCACCCCACCATGTCCACTAAATCATGTCCCTCAGTATGACATCTACCCTTTACTTGATCACCTCCAGGGACAGTGACTCCACAACCTCCCTGGGCAGCCTGTTCCAATGCATTACCACTCTTTCTGAGAAGGAGTTGTTCCTAATATCCAACCTGAAATGCTTAAATGCTCTCTTCCATCTGATTTATTGAACTTTGACCATGCATATACATCTTTCAACTTCTCTTTCAAAAATTTATCTTAATTTTTGCCTTGCTGTATGAAAGCATCAAAGGATTACTGGTTAAATAAGCATTTTATATTGAACAATTAATAATGAAAGAAGTGAAAACAAGTATCTAAGTCTCTGATACTGTGGCAGCATCCCTTGCCTTCATTTTGGAAAACAGGATATGGAAAGTTAGTCTGAGACCTCCTGTATTCCAAGCAGATCTCTTCTTCTGCTAGGCAATCATTGGATCATATTTTTTTTTTATCTCAACTACTTCTCTAATTCTTAAGTTTGAAGATGGTTATATACACATTTCTGACAAACATAGCTCTTCATGGGAAGGAAGTAGAAAAGCCTCCTATAAAGGGAAGATTTTTTCCTCTGAATGTTAGTAGAAATATGAAGCGATGTAATGCAAACTCCAGAATTCAAATTTTAGCCATGGATTTATTTTCCAACAAATTTTCTAGTAACTTACTACTTATTCTTTTACCTTTTTTTTCACTTTGGGACCTACATGAAACACATTCTAATCATTCCAAACAAACCCAGATCTTAATTCTACTTAGAGTAATTTTAACTAATTATACGTTATAGAAAACTGCTGTTGGGACTGGTACATGTCTTACAGGAAAAGAGCATGATCAAGCTACTCTTCTTTGACATCCAGATACTGCTACCTTATTTTGGCACTGTTAAATCCGGAAAGTAAATTTCCTGAATACATCTGTTCTGAAAAAAATACTTCATCACAAACACTGCTAGATATCATCATATTGAAGGTACTGCATGGCTTCATGGACTTAGTGTGGGTTGGAAGATTCTGCTAGGCACATTTTACCTGTCCATGCTGCTATTTTTGCTCATACTACCTGAATGCAAATGCAACTACTGCTTGTGAAATTTCATTTTCACATGTGTCAATGCACAGATATCAGAAAGTACAACACATTTTATATTTTCTCACTCCATTTAGATTTGTGCTGAAAAATTAAAAGTAAAATCATGTATCTGTTTACAGCATGAACACCAGGCAAATATACTTTAGGGTACTCTTCAGTATTTTAAAAATTAGATTCTTTCATTAGGGAGATATTGGGCACCAAATAAAATTAATAAATTCTATAGAGAGTATTATAATATTAGTCACATTAATTTCTCCCATGCTATGAAAGGAAAATAGCTGAACTCTAAATCTTAATCATTACATTGTTCTATAATCATTAGTGTTCTGTACAGAGCACTTTCTAAGGTACAAGTCATGCCTTGTAACCTGTAGGCTGACAGATGTGAGGGGACTTAAAAGGACTTCAGAGTTGTCTGGGGGTAAGGAAGATTTATCTACAGTTTTTCTTTAGCGCTTTAAGCTGTCTGACTTAAAACCTCTAGATTTGACATTTTGAAAGTGAATTTCACTGCTTCACTGCTTGATACTACCACTGAGTGCAAAGGATACATCATATTTGTCAGGAACAGTAAGAAAGTATTGTAATAACAAGATCTATGTTGCACTCAGTGCCAAAGTCAGGTAAAGTGAAGTGTGAAAAGTATTGGAAATATCTCTGAGACAAGTGGTACTGCTCCTGTTTTATTATCTGTAAAACAAAACAGTAGTGAAGAGTTTAGTGAAGCAAATTAATAATTATTACACCTTTGTCTATTCTGTGAATCTTCTCCAATATTTTAGGGAGAGAAGGAAGTGGAAGGAAGAGAAAGCAGGAAATACTTCAGAATTCTGTTCCAGCCAGGATTTTTTTTTCCATGCTGGAATATATCTAATCTTTGGATGACAATCTTCCTCTTATTATTGCAAATAGATCAACAGAATGTGAATTGTCCATTGATAATCAAACTTTATTTCAGTTATAAGATTCTGCTTGGATCGGAGAGAGGATGTCTTAGCTGAAGTGTCAAGTAACTACAGTGGGAATCCGACTTTCATTTCCTCTGGTATCTTCCCATTTGGAAGAACTTAGCCTGCATTTCCATTTTGTGGTGTTCCATGGTGAGAACTGAAAAGTGATTGCCAGGTGTTCCCTGTGCCTCAGGGAAGCAGTACTGGAATATCATGTGGAAGGATACAGTCTGAAAATAGGATAGTAAGGTCATAGCAACTCTAATTTAGCAAGTTCTTGTAAAATGCACAGGTAAATGTAGTCACAACTCTTAAGAAAAAGAGATTAATTTTACAGACATCCTTTGAAAAATGGTGTCATTATTCAGTTATATTGAGGACAACTTCCATCCCTATTTTTGACAGGGAGGCTAGTAGACTTCTCAGCAAGATTAAACATTCTGCCATTGAATTAGGAGTCATCTGTGATGGTCAGTGTGCATGAGAAATGTGACAGAGACAGAAAAGTCCAACCAAATGGCTGCAACTGTTTATAAGAAGGGTAGCATGTCTAAGGAGGCATTTGAACCAAGGATTCTTTGTCTCACAGTTTTTCTGCCCTCATGCTGAGTCATCTGGAGGAAACTCTGGAATTGACACGTTCCTTACTTTGGAGAAAATTCAAGAAAGTAAATCCTTCCCAGTAGATTTAGCCTGGAGGATCATTTTAGTCCAGAGGAGTTTACTCAGCCAATATATAAGGTGCTATAAAGCTTCCTATGTTCAAGAATAGTTTTTGGTAAGCTACTTTCAGTGGTATTCAAAACATCATTTTTCATTGTCTTACTAAAGTCTGCAGTGCTTTATAGTTCTAGACACAATGAAAATTATTGCACCAAAGTACAGCAGATCATAGTAAATGTTAGTTTTCTTTTATGCAGGTGACAGGTATTGCTACTGTATTTAATATGCTGTACAGTCCATTCAGAGAGACTGACAAAGATAATTTGTACCAGGAATTATGATGGCTATCCTTTTTGAAGTCTACTTCACAGAAAATCAGTAACGCAAGCATGACTTCATGAGTTTCCTCTTTTGATGGTTACAGTTCTCGGAGGTTTCCCTTCAGCTTTTATTGTAAGTAGAGGTTCACAGATGTCAGCCTAGGCATTTTCCCTCCTGTTCCTACTGCATCCTCTTTACTAGGTCTTAAATTAGGAGCAACTTTGAGGGTAACCTCCAGACCTCATTCCTCCACTTCCTACTAGCCATAAAGACTGTTTAAACATCAACACAGGCTAGATGACTGACTTGTAGACGAAGTCACATGAGGTACTTCTTACCCTTGGAGAAAAACATGTCAGCAAAAGAGAAACTGTGAGATGGGAGAAATGCATTTATTTTAGAAACCAACATTTTATTTAATAAAATATACTTCATTGATCACAACTTTTTAACTGCTTAAATTTTAGTGGAACATAAGAAGGCAATTAGGAAATGTGAACAGGGATGAGAGCAGCACCTGTCCACTCCACAAATGCTGCATGGGAATTTCCAGCAGCATACAAGATGAAACCCAAATTCTGTTCATGAGACTATAGGTAGTCAACAGTTAGCTGGTTTCTAAACCTGGAACAAAAGCCTTGGAGCACCATGCTGGAAAATGAACACCTTATTTACAACTTAAAGAAACAGAGAAACTTGATTTAAACTGGGCAAATTCTTGTTTGTTTTATGTCACAGCACCTGTGAAAAGCTGAATTTCTAGACCATGTTTCATTCTGTTATTGTATGTGAGCTTATTCACTTCTTGCTATCTGCTTTGCTTTCTGGGTTTTTGAAAGACAAAAATAATAAAAGTAATATTTAAATATTCACCTGAACCCAAAGAGAAAGAGACAAAACCATGTGAATTAAATAAGACTGCTGAAGCAATGAGAATAATAAGTTGGTTTAAAAGGAACATAAATATATGTATGAAGGAAGAATTAACAGAAGATGATGGTGACAAAATGGGAAAACCAAATAGAGATGAACTTACTGTGTCCTTATGTGGACCTAACATATAGAAATTAAAAGATATGCAGTCTCTTCTGCTATTTCTTTATTTGCCAATTCCATTATTATTTTGACTTAATGAAATAGCAATTGATGAATGCCCCACAAAGCATTCACAGAGACAGCGTTTAAACTTAAAAATAGAAAAGCAAAGTAATCTTATATAAGGCTTCTAAGATGAAATCACTCATCTCTAAATAACTGATGTTCACTGGAAAGAGGTTCAGAAACAAGATGTTCTCTGGCCTTGAGTCTTCACTGAACAATAATATAAAAATCAACTATAAATCAAATGTGTTGTGGTTTACAGTAACAAGGAATAAATAAACATTGGCCATTCTGATTTTTCTGCTTTGTTTCAGCAGAACAAGCTGCTTTTTCTCTATGATGACCTATGGAAAATGTGCTAGCATTCCAGCCTTCCAGCAAGGCTTATAAATCTGGAGAAAAACAAAATGTCATAGTGGGGTGATCAGTTGATGGATAGTGATTTTCTTATTAGAAGGAGATCCGATCTTTAGTGCAAGAATGAACTTTATAATTCTGATTCCTTCTTACATATTCCTTCTTACTATTGACCTAAATAAGAAGGGAAAAAAATGAAGGTGTGCTATGAGAGTATTGAAGGGGGGTGGGAAAATTTGGGCACTAAATAGCAAAGAGAATAAGTTCCTGAAAGACAAATAATAACTTTGAAACAATATTCAGGGAAAATAAAACAAAAAACAGATAGTACTTGTTTGATCTAAGACCTAAGTATATTTGGGAATCTAACACACTCAGATGAACATGAATGTCTGTTGTGTCTTGCTGCGTACATATGTTTTCTTCTGTATATGCATATGCAACAAGATGGTATGCATACTTTCACTGTTCTATTCTTCTGTGGTGGAGGTATAAAGGTTTTGGCAGGAATAGAATTAATTTTCTGCACAGTGCCTCCTTAGGTGTAATGATCTGGATTTGTGATGATTGTAGTGGTGGTAACACGTTTATATTTTAGTTACTGTTGAGCAGTGCTTATTCAGAATCAAGGGTATTCCAGCTTCTCACACTGCCCTGCCAGTGAGGAGGCTGAGTCTACACAAGGACCTGGGGGAGGACACAGCCAAGTCAGATGAACAAGACTGGCCAAAGGGATATTTCATGCTATATAGTGTTGTACTTGGCAATGCTGGGGTAAAGAAGGAAGAGAGAGAAGCGACGTTCAGAGTGGTGGCATTTGTTTTGCCAAGTAACCATTAGCAATGAAGCACGTTCCTGAAGGTTGGCCAGATGATGAGAATTCCTTGTTTTGATTTGCTCATGCATGCTGCTCATACTGTACCTATTAAGCTATCTTTGCTTCAACCCACAAGTTTTCTCACTTTTACCCTTCTGATTATTTTCCTGATCCTACTGCAGGAGAGTGAGTGAACAGCTGTGTGGGGCTTGGCTGCCTACTGAGTTTAACCCACAACAAGAGGAAAAATATATTCCCAATGTTCTTGCAAAACTGCAGCAGAGGGGAAGGGCTTGAAATTGAATGTCTGGGTTTGGTTCTCTAGGGAAGTCTTGCTGCAACATCCCCTTCGTATGATGAGGTTACAGAGGCAATGTCTGCACCTGGCATTCATTCAGATCAGGGAAAATGTATGAACATATGGTCCTAATATCATGGGATTAAAAAAAGCAGCTCTGTGGGTATGCACCTGGGGTATATAATATGCTTACTATATAAGATAATTACAGGAAAATGTATCATTAAAAGAACATGATTGCGGTTGCAAACTAAAAATCAGAGTTATTTCTGTATGATTGTACTGTTGTGCTCTACGGACATGAATGCTTCTATTTTTCACATTGTCTTTGTGAACACACAAAAGAACTTTAGGACACAGTCTAAAGGACACAGATGAATACATCTATTTAGAGGAAAGAGTGAAATGGATTAGGATGCTTTATAGACATTCTTGATGCTTTTGTCTAGATAGGAATGTTCTTTACAAGAGATATTGTTAATGTCATGTTAGAGTTGAAGATAATTGACTGGGCTTGAATTGCTGAATGAAAGCCACATATAACTGTATTAACAGATGCAGAGACCTTGAAGGATTTTCGTCTTCTTTGGGCTTTCCCTGGAGAGCGCAGGCTTTCAGAAACATCATCTGTATAGATGAGTTTTAGATGTGTTTTTTAATTACTTTTCTTGAAGATGTTCCTTTTTGGGAGAAGTACCAAGACAGCTAGCTAGAACGCTAAGTAGAAGTCCACACTTGTGTATCATTCTGGTAGGGTGTACAAAGGATTTGTGTAATCTCCAATGTAAATTGCAGGGCCAGTATTACCTTAGAAGGTATTTGACAAGGAAACAACTAGTCCTTGATTGAAAACACACTCAAAGGCAGAGGTAGAAAAAGAAGCTGAAGAGTCAGTGAATTTGAAGACAATAGAAAGTGAAGGAGTTACTTCACAACGCTAGCCTGTCAAGTCAAAGAATTGGATTGGTTTGTTGCTCTTTATCACACATGTGAAACTGAGGCTCTAAATGAGCTCACATAGGTCCCACTGAGAATTCAAACCCGGGAGAGATTTCAGTCTCTGCCTCACTCATTTGGCCCAAGGATAAAGTTATTCCCCTCTCTGCTGGATATCCTGTCTGAGACTTCCCTGAAGTAAGACTAATCCTGCGACACTGAAAGTTGAAATCTAAATTACCATTGTCTGTTCACTTTTTTTTAATGTATACATTGTCCTTATCATACTGCTGTCCATCACTGATCCTGTACATCTAATCTGTGCAAAATTTACAACCAAAATCAGTTCTATGATTGCAGCAAGTCATTTCAGCAACATTAGTTTTGAATAGAGAAGTAATTTGATCGCAGGAGTGAATTTACACAAATATGTATATTTTTCCAGGAGCCAAACTAAACTTGCCTCATAGACTCACAGTGTAACTGCTTATTTCTAGCTTTAAAAAATCATTTTAAAATCATGCAACTTTTACTAAAGTTAGAAGTAATGAAACCTCAGAAGAAAAGCCAAGTTTCCTGGAAGCTTTGGCTAAATTTTATTATTATGCTAATTATACTCATAGATGACAATCATGTGAAACTGGATCATTTATTCTGCAGGGAGGGGAAATTTTTCCAAATTAGTCAGGGAATTAAAAGTCAGACTTACCAAATTTTCACAATTTTTTTTTCTGATTAGTTTCCTGGTTTTGATCAATTCAAATAAGAAATTTAAAGCAAAACTCAGGGAGTTAAATCCTGGCTTGGTTGAAGACAGTGGACTTTTATTTCTGCAGCTAATATCACAATGAACCAAGCCCTCCCCTTTAATTAATTAGTGTTTGTAAGAAAAACTGAAATTTTGCCTTTCCACCAAGCAAACTGGTAAGTTACATGTTTAAATATGGTCATTCCTATGAAGTACTGAACAGATATTTTGGAAACTTGCTCATCAAAGCAGCTGTGTCCTTTTCACTTGGTTATAACTTAAGACTTTTTTTTTTTCATTCATATTTCAAGAGCCTGACCGTGAAGCCATTTAAAGGAGCTTTCAAGATTGCTTGGGCAGACTGAGGCAAAACCTCATTTTCTTAAAAAAGTGTTAAGGCATTAGGTATTTTTAAAATATAAATACCTTATTTAAAAATTAAGTTCATTTCTAAAGTATTTAAATAATGAATTTGATGCTCTTTTCGGCCTCTTAGTCTTATCAAATGCCTCTTAATAGATCCCTTCTATTTTTCTATCACTAGTTTATTTTCTGGTTTGCTCTGTCACTCTCATTTATTTTAATGAATGTTAAATACAAAATTATACAAGGATGAGATTTATATGTTGAGATGAAGGCAAAAAATAGCATTAGATAACATTGAAAAGTCACTAACAAGACTCTACAAGGAAATGCCATTTTATAAAAACGACAAATATCAGACAAAATATGTGCAGTCAGTAGTTCTTTTGAAGCATCTTGGTGTTTTTGTTGTTTTTTGTTGTTGGTTTGTTTGTTCTCTGTTATCACATACAAATTGTGGGTCTTTATATTCCTGATGAAAAAGATGTATTTTCTCTACCAAGAATTCCCATTCATATATGAACTTCAGTATTTATTCTAGCTAAAATCTGCTGAGTCATTCTCTCAAAAGTGATAATTAAATAATCAAGTCACATGTTACTGGGCTCAATAAAAGAACTGTAGAGTTAAATACCAGGTTAAGATGGGAAATCAACAAGGCCTTTTATGGTTGCTTTATGATTCACTGTCAGTAAGGCAAACTGTCCTCTAAAATCTTAGTGCTTTTCTTAAGAGCATTCCTATTCCAATTGAAGAAGTGCTGTGAGAATATGAAACTGCTGTGTTAATAAAGTAGATTATCCTTCAGTGATATTAAAGAATTCAGTGTTCCAGAAGTATAGCTAGATATGGAAATTTCCATATCCTCTACTCATTGTCCTCTTCCAGTGTAATGAAGTAGCCTTAGTGGCTAAAGGAAGACAGGCTGAACAGAAATGCTTTTCACTTCAGTCATGGGGAGGAAAAAAAAATTTTTTCTTAATATGGAAATGATGAGAAGAATATCCCATTGATTTACTACCAACTATGAAGCTCTTGTTCCACAGGACTGATTCAGGAAATTAGAAAAACAGCCAGAATGCTACTGGCTGCTATTTCATTATTTTGATTCATACATATTGATTATAAGCATGTTACCACCTTAGTATGGCTGAGTCCCTTAAAATACAGTGTTATGGTTTTTTTTTTTTTCACATCTGATTTCTTAACATCCGAAAACTACGATCTGTGTGGTTACAAATACTGACAAAACAGGGAAATTTGTTCATTAATTTTTAATTACAAAGAGAGAATATAAAATACTGGTAGAAATGTTATTCTTCTTCTGATAATCTATTTCCAGAAATATGTTTATTGTTGCATTACATAAAAAGTGAAACTTAAGGCAACAGAAAAGCGTGTGTTTGTCAGAGGAAAATATTTCTCATATATAATTTTACTGGAGTAGACATTCAAGAATAATTATGAACGTGTTTTATTTTCATTTTGTAAAACTCTCTTTTTGTAATTTAGTTCTACTAATTTGTTTGCTTGTTTTCCTTCTGAAAGAATCAAGAAGATGTATGCAAAATTCATTCTAAAGGAGGACACTTGGCTTACTTATGAGTCCGTATTTTGTCATAAGGAATACTTAGGTGGCTACTTCATGTTAAAAATACTTCTGTAGTGATTTTCCTTTATGTATTGCTCCATAATTTTCGCTCCATAATGTTCTTATCAGCAGATTTCACACGTGACTGCCTTATATCTCCTGCTCCAAGTACTAAATTCTAGCTTTTTTATTTTCCTGATCTAGATCCCTACACATTGAGAAAATGGAAAAATAACAGCTGTTGCTTTTAGAGAAATTGTGTCATTGTGCTGTATGAGAAAGCGTTATAGGAAGTGGTTGAGGTTTTGCTTTTGTTGTTTGTTTGTTTACTTGTTGTTGTTTTGGTTTGGCTTTTGAAAACTAGCCACTGTGGCTGACAAGAAAAAATAATCATTTTAATGATTATTGTTATATTTCATATATTTAAGTAATCTGTCTTTAAACAGATTTTTTCAAGTGTAAGGATAGCTTCAACTACCTCAAGTTAAGTGTATTATGCTGTAAAAATATTATATTGGTCATTCAAATGTCTACAAATGTTCAACCATTACCAGATCCTGTGTTTCTTTCAGGTCTTATATCTGTTTTAAGACTATATGTTCTGGCTATCATCACTATCTGATGCCAGAAAGCTACCCCAATGGCTGCTGTTTATTTGTTTCAGGAGTTTCTGTTTTTATTAATAATATTTTATGGACTTCATGTTTTCATTTTTCCACTGAAATTTCTCACAATCAATGTGGTATTGCAGGAAGAAGTAGATATAAGAGTAATAAGATTATCACTGTTTTATGGTGTGGGAACACTTCTATATTAAGGATAATTCACATGAAATTTCTTCTTGGAAAAAAACAGTCATCTCAAAAGAGATATAATAAACTATACAGCTGTGGAAGGTATAGAAAAGGTAGATATAGAATGATTATTTATTGCCTTTCTTAATCTGGGTGTTATGGTTGGGTACCAGTCTGAAAACAAAGGGGAAACCCTTTTTTCCATGACAGAACTTACTTTTACAGGGACTTCTCAGACAACAGAAGTGCAAGCAGAAAAAAAAGAAACACCATGTGAATTCATGGAAGGTAGACAGCATTCAGGCTGTTATCCATGATGACTTGAATTCAAATTCTAGTTCTGGAAATTGCTAAATTACTGATTGCTGAGAAGATAAAATAAACAGAAGATCTCAGGCTCTTTTATTATTATTATCTAATCTTATACTGCTGGACGCTTCCAGGCAGATGGCTTGCTACACCTATGATCTGACCCATTTTCTTGGTTGTGCAACCTGTCAACCAGGAAGGAAGCTAAGAAATAAATTACAGTCCTGATGGGAACAAGAATGGTAATGTTGGAGATGACACTAATCAGTTGGCTGTATAAACAAATCTCCTTCACTAGCCGTGTGTAGTCTATTACCTGATTGTGTGGAACAGTTGGTGAGCACACATTACATATATAGTTCATTTTGAAAGTAATGCCTCTTGTTTCTTCAAAGTTCTCTTTTCAGAAAGTATCCTTCTGTCTTTGTAGAAAGAAAGCATTTCTTGAAGGAAACTGACTCTACAGGTTCAGCTCTTTCTAACTGTACTATAGTGAGAAGTACAACTAGAATTATTTATGTACCTTTTGATGAGTAACCTTATTACTTGTATCCATTGATTTATAACGGTCATAAAGATCATCGCTTACAGTGTAAACATTGTAAAATTACATGATGCTTTTTATTCTTTAAATCTTTCCATTTCTTTTTGCTGTATTCATAAAACAATCTTGACATTCAAATATTTGGACCCAGATTGAGTAAGAGGTTAAAGATTAAATGTTAAACTCATTTCAATAAAAAAGCAAAAAATTCCTACTAATTTCAGAGAGAATGTTTATATGCTTCAGGTAAAATTCACTAAGCACCTGTGAGTCAGAAGAGACAGGCCAAACAAGACGTCTCATCTCCTAATAAATAATATAGAAAGAACTCTTGATGTGATTATTCTTACACTGAGAGTCACACAGACAGAGAAGAGGACTCCAGTCTAAAAAGGTCACCTTCTCTATTTTAATTATGCAGAGTTTCTAAACAACAATCTTGAGCTAGATGCCTATGTTTAGGTGTTTAATTCTTCTGAATGTAGAGATCTTGTATCCTTAAATGCAGGCAAAAGTAATTCATTAGGTTGGAAATCTCCTGGAACCAAATATTTCTTAGTCTCTGTGCATATTCACCTCTTGAATTTTAGACTGAAGAGAGGATTGGCTTTTTAAATTCTACTTTCTGTCTTACCAGTCCACTGGCAGCAAACTCACTGAATGGCTGGTTACAAAACAACAACAAAAAACAAAACATCACTTGTGTCTCTGAAAGGCTACAGATAGGTAAGCCAAAAATGCGAGAACTCAAGACAGAAGAAGCCCAAAGAGAAGGCGTAGATGAGGAAAGGTACTGCAAGGAAAGCCTGAACGTTAATTTACAACACACCTACTAATTTAGAAGAATTGGTCAGAGGATTTCACATGCCTGCACTATGAAAATGCAGGTAGCCTACTTCTCACAGCAAGAGCAAACTGCCTTGCGTTAACCATGTGTGGAAACATAAATTCATGCTATCCTAAGGCTCTGAGGTGGCTTATGCACTAAAATGCCCCTTCTCTCTTTTCCTCCTAACAAAGGAAAAAGAGAAAAACACAAAATGATTTATTTTGAATTAAATTTGATCGAGCTAGCTTAGAATAAACTGACACTATGTCAGTTGACACTATATTGTATATAATTTAAAGTATTTCCTTTTGGGTTTGTAATGGGATGTCTTCTGGGACACATTTCCGATCCAGAAAAGTGACAGGCATTAGATGATTGATCAGCTGGAAACAGAGTCTAAGGAAAAAAAAAAAAGATGAGAAGTGATTGAGAAAGAAAAACAAACAAAAGGGATCCTGCCCCAAGCTCAGAAAGTCTGAGTGAGCTTCCCCACACTGCAGCAATTACTGACCCTGCTCCTGATTGCATGGTTGCCTCAGGAAAAGGTGAGCAACACATGGAGCCTGAGCTGGGGACTTGCTCTTGCTTAAGTGAGGTGAAGAGGAGCCAGGCACTGGGCCCGGAGCAGAGACCTCACAGCTCCTCCAAGAGCTTCTCACTATCACCAGTGTGTGCTCAGGTGCTTGGGAGAGGATGATTTTAGTGTATACAGACAGGAGATTTCTCTAATACTGATCCAAAGGCAGTGGCTAAAACCTCCACAGCAAACGAGATGATTTCTTCCATGATTACGGTAATAAGAAACACAAAATGTAAAAACTTCAGTTTGCTTTTAGGTAACTGATGTTTGTTTAAATCACTTGTTACTGCACTGGATAGACTGCAAACACCTTATGAAGAGATAATTCTATCTATATACAAATCTTCTGAATCTTTGGAAGCACTATAGACTGTATTAAAAAAAAAACAAAATTAAAATTAACCTCTAATATTATGAATGTAAAATGAACGTTCTGTATAATTTACAGAGCGGAATTCTACATACTTATTGGAAGTATATTTTTCAGAACCATTTTCCTATACATTTTGTAAGTGATGTAGAAAACTCTAAGATAAATGTGTAGCTTCTTGCTGCCTTCTTTCTGCATAATGAATAGCAGCTGTAGTGCTTTTACATAGATCTCTGTTAGTTTTATGAGGAGGAGACATTGTTTTGTTGATATTGAAAAGGAAGAATAAGCTTTCTAATCTCATCTGGTGTAAGGAAATGACTTTTATTTTACTAAACTGCATGCATATACAATGTGTCTAATTCAGAAAAAGAGAAGTCTTAATAATATAGTGCATATTCCACTTAGATTATATGTGACTAGCTGCTAGAGGAGTTGCAATGATTGAGAGCCTAACAGAACAGAGATAATACTCTTTAATGCCTTTATTGTGGATTCCACAAATCCTCTGGATATCTTCATGTGAGAAGAAGTGAACAGGATGCCCCAGGCTCTAGAGGAAATTGCTGTACAAACTGAGCATTGGTCTGTGCCTGATTTCTAAAGTGCAGGAAGTCTGTGCTTCTTTTTCCTGCTTGCCAAGAATTTCCTGTGTATATAATCTTAGAGAGGTTGGAAGGACTTGGTCACTCTTAATAAACAGCAAATTTCAGTTATATCCCTAATGTTTTAATGAAATAAATTAATGTAAATAAAATGTCTCCCCAAATCCTGATAAAGACAAATACATTTTAGTTTTGATGTCTTGCTACTTTAGTGAGAGTACAGTTGAAATGATATAGAATTGTGTATGTCCTCTCTTGCCCGTATTTCAAACGAATTACTGTAAAAGAGGCATATTTGCAGTCCTTATTCACAGTTTTGATACAGCCACAATCACAGAATCATCCAGAAGTGTTGAGGTTGGAAGGGACCTCTGGAGGTCATCTAGTGCCCTGCTCGCATGGCAGACTCCACAACATCTCTGAGCAACCTGTACTAGTGCTGCATCACCCACACAGTACGGAAGTGGTTACTGTTGTTTGAGGGAGCCTCCTGTGTTTCAGTTAGTACTCATTACCTCTTATCCTGGAACTGGACACCACCAAAAAGAGCCTAACTCAATCTTCTTTGCACCGTCCCTTCAGAAATTTCAGTACACTTAGGAGATATCCCTGAACCTTCTCTTCTCCAGGCTGAACAGTCCCTGCTCTAAGTTTTAACTCATAGGAGAGACGTTTCAGTCCCTTTGCCACCTTAGTGGCCCTTCACTGGACTTTCTGCAGTATATCCATGTCTCTCCCATACCGAGGAGCCCAGAACGGGTGGCATCACCAGGACTGAGTGGAGTGAAAGGATTACCTCCCCGGACCTTCTGGCAACACTCCTAATGCACTCCTGGAACCCCTGGCATCCTTTGTCACTTAACACAAAGCTAAGAAAGAGCCTTATTTAGAGGTACTTACTAATAGACAGATCAAACCTTGCTAAATTCTTGTAGCATGCTGCTTTTATTTTTATTCAAGAGGGAAAGGAAGGCTTAGTATCACAAATGACCTAAAGCAGGAACTTAATTTTCTTAATATTCCTTGGATGAGAAAGGCTATTATTCAAATCATTTTCTTATTCCCTTTAGTTTCTTTCCAGATTTCATCTCAAGAGTGAAGCACTTAATAGGCTGGGAAGGGCATTTTTAAAGTCTTCAGTTATTGTTTGTGGTTGTATGCATGAAGATAAATGAAATGCAAAGTAGATAAAGCACATCTACTAACCCTGTCACTCTTCTGCAGATCGAAGAGCTGCAATGACATCTCAACAGTTCAGTCATTGTCATGTTATTTGTAGAACTTAAAAGCCACTGTAAATGTACTTGGTAGAAGACAGAAAAATTGTCAATTGGCAGTCAAGATTCATTAGAATATTTGGTAACGACATGTTTTTTACATGCTTCCAGTCTATTTTCAACCATAAAAGCATGCTATCTGCTCATTCTGTTAATACAATAAAATTATAGTTAATTTCTACTGGCAAGGTTTTAACGAAATAATTTAAGGAATATTTTTGAAATATTAAAGCTCTAAAGATGCAAAAGAACAAAAAGAAACAAAGCTTTTTTTTTTTTTTTTTTTTTCTGGAGCAAGACTGTTATACTTTGTTAAAAAGCAATTACCGTCAAATTATGCACTACGTGCTAGCTATACTGCTCACTATAATTACGATCACAACTAAACCTCAAAAATTGCTACTGTCGCTTTAGGATGTGTGAAACAGAAAAGATAGTTAACTGTGGTTATTTTTATTACTATTAAAGATTGGTTAATCATAGCTAGCTGCATTTGATCAATCTGGAAATTTCATGTGTTTGGAGCATTTCAGTGAGCTGATTCTGTTAATTTTTTTTTTCCCTGGGGAAATTGTAGTCATATCTGTGGGAAGAGCAGTCTTAAATATCTTTCCTCTTTCACTGCTTTTGTCCAGCCATCACGAGCAAATTAAGTCCTTTCTTAAGCATTTTATAAGGAAATTGGGAAATTCCTCATGACCAAATAGATTGTGTAATGTTATCATTAATAAGACAGTGGTCTTTTTAGGAATAGGAAGCAAGGTATGAAATAACTTTACCCTCTCAAATTATGCCCTGGACTCAGAAATATCATATATACTAAAAGGTATTGTTCAGATTTTATAGGGTGAAAAACATTTTCCCTATTTTTTTTCAAATTCATTGGCTTTGAGTTTGATGTACAGAATTTTAGTGTTTTATTTGATACCACATTATAATGCTTGACTGTATACTAAAATATATAGATTATGTTCCAGCCATAACTTTTTATGAAATGACGTATTATTTTTTAATCTCTGGTGGCTTGGTCCAACCGGAATTTTGAAGTGAATACTTGAAATACTGAGAATTTATGCTTAGATGAAAGAGCGCAGAATTAGTTGATGAAAGAGCACAGAATTAGTTGATTAAAGAGTGAGTTAAGTACTTAAAACAATTATCATATATTGCAGTGTTATTGGATTTGTTTGTAACAGATAAATCTAACATAAATTTTCATGATACCCTTATGTCTGACCGTAGGAAGCAGGGAGTATTTCAGTTTCCATGTTTGGTTTGCCCATTGATTCCAAACTAGTTAATGGATGAAAGACTCAAGCCCTCTGTTGTACCACCTGCCAAGAACTACTAATGCTTCTTTTTCTGCTGAACTTAACTCTGAAAATATTGAGCTTGTAACATTTGACTTTTGTCATAATTATGAAAGTTTTTTCACATGTGCCAGATTTTGGTTACTCATTCCTGAACTATTCAACCATAGTTCTTTGAGTCTGGGTTAGTAAGAAAAATGCGTATTAAATCTGTGAGAAATCACAAGAAATATTTTCTAAAAAATTAATTATTTTTAAAATATGTCATAATAATGCAGTCCTTGCCAGATATTGAAGAGGAGTATAGATTTCCAAGTGGATTCTATTGTCACTTGAAAGCTTATTTAAATAGAGCATTGCAATAAAAACTACAATCCTTCTATTTCTAAATATAAGAGAAATGAATTGTCAGTTTTTCACAGCTACCTAATAAACAAAATCAATGACTTTTAAAGATAGTTCCCATTAGCTGATTGCAAAGCTTAATTTTGAAATTCCTGTGTTATAAATAAGATATCTATGCATTACTCATACATGAGAGCATGGGAGAAAATGAGTCTAAAGTGCGTGAGAACAGGAGACAGAGTAAGCAAGCAGAGGCAGAGTAGCATCAGCTGCACTTGAAAGGGGCCTGTATGCCCATGACTTCTTAATGAGCCTTCACATTAATATGAACAGCTATTCAAAGTACTCTACTGTCATGAAATTTAAAAGTAAGATAAAACTTAGGTTTTTGCCTCTGTCCATGAGCAATACCTTCAAGATGATTAAATTAAAAAAAGAAAATAAATAAGGAAAAAAAATTTGCATTTGTGAAATTCTTATTACATTATGAAATTGGTTTTGCCTGATAGCTCATTATTATAAGAGTATTCCAGCATTCAGCAATATTCAGAAGCTTGAAGTCTTATGTTTCACAGAAGTCCAGTTTCACAGCTGGACTCAACAATTTCACCTGAAGTGATAATTAAATTGGGAGTTTTTCCTTCTCACAAAGCTTATTGCTGAAATCTCCAGTGGTGGACTTGTGCCTGAAGACCTATATGAATTCTTGCACTGATTTTGTGTAAAAGTAGACTGTCTTTTTGCATTTGACTCTTTGCTCTTTTCTCCTTTAATTCACTTCAAACTGACCATTGTACCTACTTATAACTATGCCAGCAGTCACAAGCTTTCTCTATTGGTTTCCTTTTCTCTGTTTACATAAAAATATTATGCTAGCTTTTGTAACAAGGCAGACATTAATAAAGACCATTTTCAGTAGACTTCATTTATTGGTGAGTTTTTCTATTTTTGTTGAAATAAACATTCCTGATAGCTTTGAAATTTGGGGCATTATTAGTTGTTATTTGACATTTAAAGTATAAGCTTAAGCTTATTTAATGCAAAAGAAAATATCTGTGATCCTGAAGACTGAAGTAATACAAAAAATGTAGAGCACACTCCCAGTCAGATGCTTTCTGTAGGTGAGTCACTCTAGTTTCTCCTCCACTTGCCTCATGGGATTGGGTCCATCAACAGAAAAAGATGGCAAAAGAGATATGTGTGGCAAAACAGATATTTCTTCTGCAGACAGCTCTTTACAGCTTTAGGATAGCAAGAAAGAACCCTGCCAGATGAACGATAGTTTGTTAGTTTTCCTCACTACATACCATTAACTTCTATATTTCTCTGTTTTTGTAAGAAGATAATGTATTAGTTAATACAAAACATTACAACAGAAATTTCCTGACTTTAAGCCCAGAAATTTGTCAGTTAATTCAAAATTTGAATATAAGATGTGATGAAAAGATTTAAACTAGGACTATTCTATATTCTGCGTAGTATAGTCGTTATACTTCATCCTACCCCATGCAACCAGTCCAATAACTTTGACTGAAACATAATTTGTTCTGATGAGAACTATGTAAATGCTTCTTATCCAGGTACAACTTTATAGTCAAGCATCATACTTTGAAATTGTCAATAAAAATCTTTGGTGTTCCATTCCTGAAGTTGACAGTAGCTCAAATACACTCCTGAAGGTGAATTAAGGAAAAGAGTATGAAGAGCTTACTCAAGGATAGACAGTAGTAAGAATGAAAAGAAATTCCACTATCCGTACTTCTTCAGTGGTCTTCAGCTCTAGTCAGTATTGTGACTCCTTTTTAGATTGGTTTAGTGATTATTGTTGTCAGATGTATCTCTAATGTTCACAACTTTCAATTTTGTATCAATGTGTTTATTTTGTTACTAAAATATGAATTAGAAATGATTGTGGTTTTACTGCAGATAATACTCAGATTCATAGGCACACATGAGGTGTGATCTTAACAGAAAGCAATAGAGCTCAATTACAATAATTTTTATTAAACCTACTTTTTATTTGTACATTTTGTAATTTCACGTGCTAAACGAACCCAATTGCTTTCTAGTGCAAAGAATGACTCTAGGAATTATCAGCGTTTTAGTGTAATTCAAGTAGCTGCAGCTATAAGGGAAATTACTTCAAGGGAAAACCTTGAAGATAGGTTTATTGTATTTTGTAATCCATTCTAATCCATTTTTAATCCAAAAATTTCTTATCTATCATACTACAGAAAGTAAAAGGTAATTAAATAACCTTTTTCTTACTTGTAAGAAAGATACAGTAAGAATCAGAAACACTTTCCCCTTGCTGATGTCTTTCTTTGAGCAAATCCAAACCAATACAATTTATGAAGGGTTTTTCACAGTTATTAGAAAACAAACTGTAGCAATACAAGGCCAAATCTTATTTAGTCATTCTGGTTTATTTACTGTAGAAAATACTTGGATATTACTAAAAGAAGTTATAAATTGTCTTTATTTTTGTTATTTCAAAAGCAGGATCCAAACTATACTTTCCTCTTTTAATGCAGCAGAACTAAAGCAGAGAATCAAAACATGTACCTGCTATGGGTAATACGTGGATCTTGTTTACTGTAAACTCTCTGAACAAGTGAAAGAGTTTGACTTATTTGAACAAACTCTTCATTGTGAAGGGAGACAGTGTTTTAGGAGTTGCTCTGGTCATGGCTGAGCTGGGGGAATATCAGCATGATATCACCTCCAGGAAGTGGGAAGGGCTGCTGCACCTCTCAGGGCCTGCTGATCCTGGGCACTGATTGCCACACGTTGTTGAGGATGACATTCAACTGTATTCAACTTTCTATGTCTGAAAATTCAGACCTGACTTTCGTAACACTTCGTAAGCCACTTTCAAAAAAAAAAAAAAAAAAAAAAGTGAAAAAAATGAATTAACTTATTGGTGTTTTCTCTCTTCCTTTGTGTGTTGCTAGCCTGGAACAGTATATTAAATGTAATACCAGTGCTGAAGGGCCACTGCTTCTCAGATAAATGATCTGGGGAAGGCCCTGCCCATGCTGGCCACCGAGGCTGTGAGCACAGGAGCAGGAGAGATATAACAAACACCCCCAGCATCACCCTGTGGCAGCTCCTTCTCCTGCAGAAGAGCAGTGTTTCCTGTTCAGGAATAGAAAAGATCACTCCTGATGGGGATGAGGTTTCCAGTTCACTCCTGCTCACATTATTGTATGTTCTTGTCTCATTACTGCTGTTGGAGCAGGGATACATTGCGCTTCCAGGTTTCCATTACCCCTTGCTGATGCTGCAAGATGGTAGCCACTGACGCACATGAAAGTCAGGAAAGCATTTCTATGATTAGTAGTGGGTGAGATAGTGTCAAAGGTTGATGAAGTATAAGTTTGCTGGTACTCCTAATCATTTTCTAGTGTAACCTTTTATGCACAGCTACAAACACAACTTACTCTAGCTTTCTATCATTTCTTAGTTCAATGTTTGCCAACTCAGACTGTGATTAGCTATCAAACTCTTCCTTGTGCAGTTCATTGTCCTCTTGGATGAGTGGCTTTAAAATAACTTTTTTGGAAAAAAAGCACCTAATATTTTCTTGGTTACTGCAGTAAGTAGTTTTGATATTATATAAATGCCTGCAGAAGGAAAGACACCGTAATTATCTCTCATAGTTATTCTCACAAAAACAATATATTTTAGAGAGGAATAAAAGGGTGTATCCAAAGCTCATTTCTAAGGGATCTCTAAGGGATTTCACACTTTCTCTCACTCTTGAAATTATGAGATGTGTACACACTGATAGATTTTATTTCCTAGAGGAAAAACAGTGTTGCCTTTAAAACCAGTCGGAGTTTTTCTATGGAGATGATTGAAGAAATGAAGCCATCTGCCTACATATACAGCTGTTAAACCAAGGCACAGAGTCTCACTGTGAATTGCTGGTAGGCATCAGTAGGGCTCCACAAGCAGCACAACAGCAGACTGCTACTTGAGTTGACGTCCAAATTCTCCCTCCACTCTGCTTCTTAGATGTAACCTGAAGGTGGTTTCCTCCTGTGGGGCATCCAGCACACCTTCCTATTGCCCCCACAGGCTGGATCAAGGTATGCTCCTTTAACAGAATTCTGCTCGTAAGTAATGTGATGGCAGTTATTCACTGTAGCTTTTTTAAAGTTTGTTTCAGAGCAAAGACAGAACTTGCATCCTTCTTAAAGCCATACATTTACACTGGGTGAAGCAGGAAACACAGCATGGGAAACAGCCAAGACTAAACTTTATATTCTGTCTGTTTGCTTGGCTGGGAGCAAATCTTACGCTCCCTCTGTATGAAAACCTATTTTCTATCTCCAACACAGAGTGCAATTCTAAAATTTGCTCTGTTGTTGAAAATGTAGTGAGCGTGAAATGTTAGTTTTCTCTGGGGAAAAAGCAGAGATGTTCAGTACAGTGAAAAAATGGCAGGTTCTTACTATTATTGTGTGCATCTCTGTCGAAGCAATAAATTATATATGTACTGCATAAAAAGAATGGAAACTACTAATTACCACATCAATATGCAAATAATCTCATTTCAGTTCAAATCACTGAAAAGTTAAACTTCGCAATTAACAACACTACTATGACAGTGAGGTCACATAGATTATTATTATTAATGAGTACATTTGAATATGAACTATTCCTCACAGGCTACATGAGTTTTAACTTTTTGGCATGTGTCTTGATTACAGGAGCCTCTGAAAATGGAATTAAAAATGCTAAAAAATAAGTTGTTATCTTCTATCTTACACCTACTTGAAAGTAAAAAAAAAAAAAATTAAAAAAAAAATGGACACACAATTTCAACACAAAACTATTTTTATCATTTTTTAATTAAACTTTGTTTTGAAAGTCTTGAGTTTGTGTGATACACACTTGAATCTTGATTCTACTAACACAGAATCCTTGGGATTTTCATAAAAAGATTTAACTTTTTTTCTGCTATTCCCCATAAAACAATAATTTAATCAAAAGGTGACTGGCAAATCAAATCTAATTGATCAATGCGCCTTGATAGATCTATGTTTTCATTTCAAATATGTGACAGGAAAAGAGTTCAAAAATATATGTTATCATAGAAGATGGTGGATATGAAAACTGTTTAATCTTGCATCCGTATCTTGGAGAAATTCTAACAACAGTTACAGGAGTTTGATATTTTAAAACAAGGGTTTTCAAATTCCTAGAAAATTCACACTTAAACAGTTCAGGAAAAATCCCCTGTTAACAGTAATTAATGTTGTTTTTCAATACGTCATGAAACAGCCAATATTTTATAAATACTAACGTAACGGGATTATCAGACTAATTATGTCTGTTAGCTTGTCATTGAGCCTGAAGAAAAGAAGGGACAAACTGATAAAAGCCTTTATAAATAAAAATTTAAAGGAAAACAATATAATTAATGCCAAGTGGTATAGCTTATGGAAAACAGATCTTGTCAGAGCAATCTTATACCTTCTTACACATTTTACTACTGAAGAAAATCAAACCAAACACCTATGGAGAAAAGGACAAAAAAACAGCTGTTGATACAGACCCATGGATAATTTTTGGGAAGCTGATTCCTACTTGAACATGAGATCTCTCTGAAGTATGGAGGACAAAGGAGCAAATCCTAAAATATTAGGGCTGGTTGGGATCTCAAAGACACGTATGTTTTGTCTCCCTACCCATGTCCTCCCTGTCTCCCTACAGAATCAGCTCCTGCAAAGGCTTTTAAATAAAGGGGACCCATAGAGTGGATCACACAGTACTCATGAAGATTATTAACTGAGAACATGTCACAAAAAAACCATGAGAACAGTGGCCAGACTGGATACATGTTTTAGTCATCCACTGTGCCTGAATGCTGAGCAAAGATTAAAATACATTTTGATAACCTCTTAGAAGTGCCTACAGAAGAATTAGGCATTTGATACTGGTGAAGAGATGCCAAAATAAAATGATAATAATAACAATAACAAATAATAATAATAATAATAATAGCAATAATAACACATTAAAAGAAGATCTCATGTTTATGAATTTATGTTAAATTATTGCAGCCTAAACCTATTATTTTGAGACATCATTAGCTCCCCAGATTTTTGGACATACTAGCCAGCTGGGAGACATAAGAACTTGTTTAGGAATTAATTTCAAAGATGGAATTTCATTAAGAGACAACAATCAGGAAGCAGGTAGAAGGATGCAAATACCTTATACCTTCAATTGTGTACCTGGCAGGTGCTGAGTATACATTTTGTGGCTATCTATCTCAGGGCAACTACCTTAATTACTCCACTGACAGTCTAGGGAAGTGGAGGCTTCTGAATTTATCTTCTCTGAGTTGCATAAAACATAGGTTCCTGCAGCAGGAGTAATGAAGTTCTTCCATTTTGGGTGATTGTTTGCATCAAGTGAAAAAGAAAAGGAAAGTAGAGGTTTAGCAATTTATCCAAGCAACATGGAAGAGCAAAGTGCCTAGCTCACAACTGGAATCACCAATGAGTAGGTATTTAAAAGCACTAGCAGCACTAAGCTCTTAAACCCCGCATGAGATGGAGTATGAGTAATGATGCATGACTCGACCCTTTGGAGTTTTGCACTCCAAGTAACACCTCTGCAAATCCCAAATTTAGCTAGTTGGTCACAAAAGTATCTGTATTTCTGGCTTCAATTGTTCTGTGCTCTGTCTACTCTTGGGCTCTTTAGAGCACTAAATGCCTCTCCAGAGAGTTGAGTTGTACTAACACATATATCACATAAGAATGCTGCTCCAAAACTAATGCCTCCTATTTTATTATGTTAGCCCACAGTGTCAGAGGAGGATGTTGATGGTATGGCAGCAGAGGTTGAACCTTCCTGCCAATACCCCTTACATTGTGTTACAATGTGACAGATGACAGCAAAAGGGCAGACTGACAAAATAATGTTTGACATGCAAGTGCTTAAAGAATCACAGAGTCACAGAAAGTCAGGGACTGGAAGGGACCTCAAAAGGTCATCAAGTCCAATCCCCCTGCCAGAGTAGGAACACCAGGATTGTATCCAGGCAGGTTTTGAATGTCTCCAGAGAAGGAGACCCCACAACCTCCCTAGGCAGCCCATTCCAGTGTTCTGTTACCATTACTGTGAAGAAGGTTTTTCTCATATTTATGTGGAAACTCCTATGTTCCAGCTTGCATTCATTACCCCTTGTCCTCTCATTAGATGTCACTGTGAAGAGCCTGGCTCCATCCTCCTGACACTCACCCTTTACATACTAAGAACTATTAATGAGGTCACCTCTCAGTCTCCTCTTCTCCAAGCTAGAGATTCAGCTTCCTCAGCCTTTCCTCATAAGGGAGACACTCCACTCCCAGAATAATAGAATTATAGAATGGTTTGGGTTGGAAGGGACCTTTATGAAGCAAAGGTGTGGAATTGAATTCCTCCATGCGGAAAACTTTTCACCTATTGATATTCTTCAAAGCTTGCTGAACATGTCTGGAGACCAAACAGTGGATGTGAACACAGTGAGGTGGTGGGTGGTGCACTTCAGCAGTGGTGACAGCTATATGCAAGACAAGCCACATTCCATATGGCCATGCACAGCTGTCATACCATGAAATGAAGAGCGTCTCAATCAGCTCATCTACATGAATCGGCAGATTATGACCAGGGAACTGTGTACAGAACTGGATATCAGATTCAATATTTTGGAAAGGATGGTGGCAACATTGGAATATCACAAAGTTTGTGCCAGGTGGGTCTCATAAATGCCAACACAGGAACAGAAAGGACACTGTATGCAAGTTTATCAGGACCTAATGAACCAAGACAAGGCTGAAGGTGACAGATTCCTGAATGGCAGCATTATCTATGATGACAAGCGGTGTCACCACTACAAGTCAGAGTCAAAATGGCAGTTCATGGAGTGGTAACATGTGGATTCCCCATCAAACAAAAAGTTCAAGATGCAGCATTGAGTGGGTAAAGTGATGTGCGCTGTATTTTAGGACAGGAAAGGAGTGATCCTTCCAGATTTCCTGGAATCCTGACAAACCATCGGCTCTGTCTGCTACACCATGATGCTGACTAAGCTGAAGGTTTGAACTTCCAGAGTCAGGCCAGAGAAAAAGACAGTCTTTCTCTTGCAGCATTATAATGCCCAGCCTCATACCAGTTTGAATCACTTTTTTACATATCTGGACAAAGGTACATCTCCCTTTATGTTTTTGCTTTGGGTTAAGTCAAATACAGTTTTTCTGATACCCATTTCCAGATCAGTTTTCTGTGCCTGTGGTCATCCTGAATAATCTCCATTTAATCAAAGATCTCTTTTGCTGTAGCAACTACAGATGGATGCAACATTCCAGCTAAGACCTTATGACAGTAGTGAAGATAACAATAGAATAAATCTACTTCCAATGTTGCAGGCACATTTTTTTTTCTGGATGAAATTTGTTGTTTGTGGGTTTTGTTTGTTTGCTTGTTTCATCAGCATAAGATAACTCTTTTTTTTTTTCTGCAGGTAATTCTTATTATTTTCCAGGACTCTTTCAGCCACCGACCTAGCTTGCTTATTCCTCTCTCTATATAATAACTTATTACAGGAAAATAACAATTTTTGTTTTGTTTTGTTTTGTGTTTTTGTTCCAGGCACTATCTAAAAATTGCCAATATTTCTTTGAATATCATGCTAATAAGTACAATCTTGCCTTGGTGATTCTCCATAATTAATGAACATACCTTTTATTTGTTTCTCTGGGTTATCTGTGCAAACATTTGATAGCTTTCTATCTACCCTGCAGAGACCCCTTAGTCAGTGGAAGCTACTCCGTTTTCCATGTACCTGTGGCATTCTTATCTAGACCATGCTTTTCTAGTCTCTTTTAAAAGCACATGAGCCAGCATTTCTGAAAACCTTACTGGAATTGTGATGTATCTGCTGTTTCTCCTCCAACCATAATGCCTTTACCTCTTGAAGGAGAAAATGAAACCGGTTTGGCATGATTCATTCTTGACACACAAAAGTTGGGGATTATTAATTTCTCTGCTTTACTCAGTATGTTCACAGATTGCTTGTTTATTTGCTCCAATGTGTTTTTCAGGAATGCAAGTTAGTATATCTGTAATTCTGGGATATTTTCTTTAAGCCACAACTTTTGGCTTCTGCTATTTTTTCTTATCCATCTGTCACAACATCTCAGAATAAACTGCTAAAAACACTGAGCTTTTATTAATGAATTCTTCCATTATTCTGGAAGAAAATCAGCTGAAGGCAGTTTGAAAATGTGATTAAATCAAATATCAATTTGTTCTTTGCTACCACAACACTGAAGTCTTGATCCTTCATGCCTGATATTAATTATGATAGTATCTGATAGCAAATGAGCTTTTTACAGACAGTGCAAAAAGTCATTAAGTATTTAGAAACTTTCAGCATCATACATCAATCACTTTCAATTTCTTCAGGGGCAAACTAACAATCTGTCTTGCTTACAATCTACCTCTGGGATAGTTATGGGTAGTTTCTTGTTGTCATTCATTTCTTCTATTAGTTTTCTTTTGTGACTTTGTGTTTCTAATCTAAACTCTGTTATGTTGCATTTTTACACCCATTTCTATTAGAATAACCTGGTGTTCACTTTCTACATGTTTAATTTTTGTATTAAAATGCTCACCAGGATATTTCATCATCTGTATATTTCCTTAACCACGTGTCCTTAATATTCTTTTTAATTACTAGTATGTTTAACACCTTTTACTCATAGAAGCTGCTTCAAATGATCTTTCCTTCCAGTTCTCTGATTTCATTGACTTTCTGAAAGCCATTTTTTTTATTCTCTTCTTAGTTGTGCTGTCTGTGTGAAGGATCATGAAACTATAATGGCATGCTCATCCACATCCAAGTTGTCTTTCAATTTAATGATCTCAGAATTCTTTCTTTTCAGTTGAAATGATATGAGTAATTTCTCCCTTAGAAATATCCTACAACATTGCTGCTAGATGGAAAACTTGTGTGGCAATTGGTGTCTTGTTATGTTCATTTTTCATGTTAAACAACGTGAAATTTGTTATTAAATATTTCTACTGATAGTCACTTATTTGAGGGCTTTGAAAGGTCAGATTGACATCACCTATGCTGTCCTAGAATTGCAACAAATATTTCTGCTTGAGATTGTTCACCGGATAATTTTATATTTTCAAAAACTTTGCCACTTAGTCTCTTCTTTATTTGCATTTTATTGCCAATTCCCTGTCTCAGCTGTGGCTGAAGTGTGAATATTTTGAGACAATCAACTACCATGTAAAGATAATAGAAATTTAAAGCACTGTAATTCTTATGTACTTTCATAATAAACTTCATTCTGCTTTTGTTTTTTTTCGGTTTGTCTCTAATTTCTCATTCAGCACAATGAATGTCTGAGCGTATGCATACGTGTGCATGAACTTTTCTGGATGTTGAGCTAAGAGGACAATTTTGCAACTTAAGGAGGCTAAACCATTACAAATTGCATTGAAGAATACTTTTCTGAGTCCTAGAACTACAGGTGGCAACAAAGCTGAGTACCATCTATGGATTTTAAAACTTTTGGGTACAACAGGCCTTAGAAATGTGAGATATTTATCTGTTTTGGAATTAACACACTGAGGAACTATAATTTCAGTCTGCATTAAAAGCAAAGTATAAGTTTTAACCCTGTGTGTCCTTAAAATCCTGATTCTACAAGGCTTTTAAACACCTGCTCTATTTCAAAGTGCGTGCACAATTACTTAATTGGATCAAGTCCTAATTTGCTCAAAAATATAAATGAACTTTATTAGAAGTCAACAAGCTTGTGTTTTGTGGCTTGCTTTCAAGTTATTCCATTTGAAGCGCAGGGAACCAATTAATTCTGATGGAGCCGTTTTACAGATATTAAATTTACATATTAAATACTAAATTGAGGCCAAATTAAAGATTACTAATGGTCTAAAGGCTTCCGATTCTATAGCTGTCTGCAGTGCAAAACTATTTCTTTAGAATAGATTCCTGTTATTAGGCAAATTCATAAACTATGGAGACATAACTCTTTTCACCTAATATTCACTTCATAAGTATATGCATCTTTCTTAAACCATCTCACCAGAAATATGTTAGCATATAGTTGTGGCATAATATTCTGATAGAGATAATAAAATAAGTTAGCATAAACAAATTATAATGTTTATCCACTGGAAATACTAAATACTGAAATCCCTGGAATTAATTTGCAGAACACTAGTTTTGTCTTGTTAAGATGAAGGTTGGTTCTGATTTATAGGATCACTATGAAGTTCCTTATTAAACTGTCAGTCAGAGACTGTAAGAGTGGAAAACCTATTACTGTGTTAATTAGGTCTGTGGTAGTTTTCAGGCTGGTGATGACAGCTGCCTGCATGTGGTCTAGCATATATATGTAATCAGAATGGCAATACTACCTGTGTTGGTGTAAAAGATTCTGAACAGTTATGACAAAATAGCAAAGGATTCTTCTTAGCCTCTTACAAGGCAACATCACAATCCAGGAAAAATCTTCAAAGGTTAGCTTTTTCTTTTTATTTTTCTAAAATATGTGTAATAAGAAAACATGCTGCAACTCCATTTCATTTTGTTCTTTTTCAGTTCTTTCTCACCCAGGGACGACTGCCTGGCAAAAACACTCATTTATGATCCTCTAGGTATAATTAATATTGAGAAAAATTTAGGGAAGTGAATACCAAATTAAATTGTTTATAAACATTATGTTTCTTCCATGCTATTAGCCACAGAGATTCAGAAAATAATTCCCTTTTAAAACATATTTGAGTTTCTGGACTATATCAGATTGGATTTAGGTGATAGGTCCACCTGCCTCTTCCAGCTCTTGATATCTTGCAGTCAGTTACTCTTGGTTTCAGAAAATGGTGGAGAGAGAGCTTAATATGCTTATGTGTCATGGAGACACATGGCTGCACTGTACACATTTGTAAGGTTGTGAAGCAACCTAAGGTATGATACTCAGATTCATAGGTGCTCTAGAGAAGGTTTTATTCTCTTCCTCCATATCCTCACTACCAAAGCATTATCTTGTCCATGTAACCAGCATGCTAAGTCACTTTTGAAAAATAGAAGATTATTTGCTAAGTCATGTGAGCAAGTTTTAAATGATCTCTCAAAACTAGATACAGTAAGTCAGGTCAGGAACATAAAAAGTGATACTATCACCTCCTAAATCCTAATCAATTTTTTCTTTTTTTCTGTTTTAACAAAAATTAAAATAATTTTTTAAAAAGTTTTCTCTCTTCTTGTTCCAGCATTGCATTGTAGATGTTCTCGAGCATGGAAAGCAGATACATTATTCAATTTACACCATTAAGTAAGGAAGTATTTGTAGGCATACAATAATACCTATAGTAGGAGAGTGTGCCAAAAGTCTGTTTCTATGCATATTGCTGTTTCTGCTCTTTATAAGGTAGAGTTGTCCAAGCAAGTGAAAATGTTGACTTCAGTGGACAGTCTCCCTTGGACAGGGTAGTAGGCTTTGTGCCAAGGTCTCATGCTCTGCCCTACTGAGAAAAGTGACTTAATATGTTTTTCCCCACCTCTGACTTCAAAGATTCCCTGACTTTATTTCTCACATTCCCAATCTCACTTCCCTCTACGTAGCCCATTTCATCATTTTTTCTTCAGAACTTTAGAATTCATTAGTTAATATTGAAAATTATGAATAACTTTTGACATTCAAAAAATCATGGACTGCTCAGCAGAAATAAGGAAAGTCTGCTGCTCAGAAGACAGGCCCCAATTAGTGTGCAGTGAAAACTTCTCCCGTACATATAAATTGTTCCATCTCCCAAAGCCATAAAGAACAGATGGATGAGAGAATAATACTGTAAAATGCTACTGAATAAAACAGCGAGCAGCAACTAGGACTCGAAGAATCTTTTTGCTCTTCACTATTCAGGCTAAGCTCATGGACTTGCTTTGGCTCAAAGGACAGAATTCTTTTATCAGGTAGTCTCATAAAAGCACTGTTAACTATGTTTGTCTGAGTTCTTTGTGATTACTGAAGGAGATGTTTGACTGAGCTACTAAAATCCAAACCATGGCAGTTAGAGTATGTGAGAGAAAATATAAAGTTACTCCAAGATTACTAGCTCAGTTTTCACTGCCCATCCACCTAAACTGGAAGAACTTAGTAGATTAATTTTTTATTCTCTGAGTTAAGGAATCGATATTCAGGAAAGTCACACATTATCTTGCCCCTATCACCAGCTTCTCTGAAGGTCTATATTGGTCAAAGATTTAAAAAAGAGGTTGCCAGTGTGTAAACTATGTCAGAGCAAAGAAGGTGGAAACATATCTTCCTTTTGCCAACAAGAAGTCAGTTTACAGTGCTAGCTTTACTGACTTACATTTCTGGTGTTGTGAGTATAACCTTCCAGACAGAGCTATTTCCACTGAAGCAGAGATGCTAAAATAAAATGAGTTTTCTGAGGAAGGCCAAAGAAATCCAGAGCTGCTATGAATGCTTTAGTCTTTCAGCTGATTTTACTGAATTATTTTTAATGTCTGGTATAAAATAGATTTCAATCTCACAATCATTCAATAGAGCCAAATTCAATACAGCAGCTCTAAGGTGTATCAGCTGTGATGAATTGCTGTGTATGCAGCAGCACTAAAATGAATTAATTGCTGGTAGTTGCACCTGAACTAGTTACTTTCATGCTTATAATTATACTTATTCAAACAACCACTATGTATAACACCCACGCTCTTTTGTTTCCAACAACAATAATTTGGCAAAGGGGGTAGAGAGGTACAGACTTTTATTGCATATTCTAAGAAGTAACTACAGAAATGCTTTAAGAAAACTGGGTCTTTTTACCTTAACCAATCTCTTACTACAAAAGGTTTAAATATTAGAGTATAATAGAGGAGCAGTCTCTCAGGCCAATATGTTTATTTCCATCTAGGAAGTTAGAAGAGTATTAAATTTGTAACAGCAATGCTGTAAGGAAACACTTGGTCTCCTAGCTGCCATAACTATTATCAGTTGTGAACTTACTGAGTTTCCTGTTATTAGTGTTATCATTTGGCCCAGAATTAAAATGCAGGTTTAGCTTAGCCAGTTAAGCCATCTGTGAAGTAGCTTAACTCTGTTAAATATGGTATTAAACAACATTTATATTCATTTTGAGGAATACACAGTCCCTGCTGTGGTCTGCAGTTCAGTTAAATAAAAGTGAAGTCAGTTGAGAAATTGCCATAGTTGGATTAATTGCATATAATAGCATAGGAAAATACAAGGATTATAGATGAAATTAAATCCTTTAGCAAAGCCTCCTTATGCTAGACATTTTTGATCCCCCCACCTCACCCTGCAATAAGCCATGAAAAATTGAACTTCTTGCTAAATTATTTCCCTTTAATTAGTCAGTTTTCAAATAGAATATTTTTCATCCCTTGTCTTCATTTCCTGGCAGAGAGCAGAACAAATAAATTAAGTCCATTAAGAACCATTAGAGGAACGGTATAGAATACTAAATCTGGTCAATAATAAACTGACCTATTGAATCATCTTGTGGTAAATTAAAAATCATTTTAACAGCCCCCAAGCTAACCTATTAAAAACAACAACAAACTCCTTGTAGTTTCACATGTAAGAATTAAAGAAAGCAAAGTGCTTGGTGTCTAAACTGAATTGTGTGGTTGTTTATGCGTGTGTGATTCCATTAAAACTTCAGGCTTCTCGGAACAATTTTTACATAAATGATGTCAAGATTGATATTTATATAAGCTGGCATAATGTCATAACTGTATCTATCTGCATCACTCTACGTTGCTGGAGGTACTGTCTTCTGAGAAACACACCAGAAAGATCAGAATGTTCAAAAGCATAGAACTAACACTGGTAGGGACAAATTTTAAAATAAAATTAACTGGGTTGCCATGCTTGCTCTTTGACAAGCCAGCATGATATTTTCATCATGTCTGATGGGGGCTAGATCAGGTTGAATCAAAACAAAACGTAACAAAACAAAAATCAAACAAATAAAAACTAACATTGTAACACGAAACTCTAATGTGGTTTTGCAAATTGTGGTTTTTTTAAAATTAAAAATAGGACCCCCAGTAGAAAATTTTTTAAAAATAATGGTATCCAAAATTATGAGAAGTTTATTGTGAAACAGCAAAGAATCATATTATTTTTGATGACTGAGATATAATTAAAATTTAGGAGACATAGTTATTTCATCAATGTATTTTTCTAAATTTTTCATTTTGTACATCTTTGTTTATTTCACCGGGTAGATGGGTGTGTCTATATTTACATACCAATAAATAGATTTCCTTTCTGACAAAGTGTAGTCTTCAAGGATACTGAAGGTTATTGCAAAAAATAATGGAATTATCTGATTGATAGCATCTGTGGTGGATTGGGTGAGAAGCATTGGATTTAACAGTGTGAAGGAACATTCAGATTAACCTTTATGAGGAGGATTTGTAGACTAAGTGCAGAAATAATCAAGAGGGAAAAAATCTATATTACGTAGAATACAATATAGTCTGTTTTTGGAGGTCTTTATAAGCAAGCTTGGAAATGCATACCATTAGAAATGTACTTAATCCAACATTAGGGGAAAGAAGTAGACTAGATGATCTCTTGAGACCCCTAGAGCTGTGTACATCCTTTTGGAAGCCAAAAATATGAAATTAAGCTTAAATGTCTAAAAGCATATCCAGAAGACTATTTTATCTTGACTCAGGAACATGCTTTTGAAGTGAATTTCACAGTTGTTCTCATTCACCACATCTTGGTTTGCATAGCAGATAGGTCTCGGTGGATGAACTTAGTTCATTTTAGGTAAAACTAAGCTGGAAGATGCATTCTAGGCCCACAGGTAATATATGATAGCTGCTTATTAGCAATGAATTTGTGGGATCAAACTTTATTTAGTCTGGAGTGGCTGTAGTGCAGACATAGGTCCTTACACCATCTGTTTTGATCTACTGAACTTCGCCTGTTAGGCCATCCTTCTTGCCAGTGTAAATATTATGACTTTTGCTAGTTATGACCATACCTTCCCAAGGAAATAATACAGCCAGAATCTGTTGCACTTCTGGGTCTTTTATCAAAGATAGAAAGAAAATTAAGAAAAGGAAAATAAAAGAAAGACAGAACTTAAGCCCTTTATAGTCACTTTAAAAAGCAAGAAAAATTTTGTTATACCACATTAATTCGATATATTAGAACATCTATATAAATATCTTTCTCTCTCCCTCTCTCTCCCCATGTATATATATATTATATATATACATACATATATATCTATAACTGAACTCATCAGTTGAAGGCAAGTCAACATCCATCAGGAGTCAGCTCAGAAATCATAGTTCTTCATATTTCCTGAATGTACTTTTCAAATTAAATATTTCTAGTACAGATAGCAAACTAAATAGAAAGTTTCTTGCTAAAAGATGATGCCTTTTTTGCTCTTCTCCTGATTCATATCTGACCTATTCTTAGCCTTAGGGAGAAACTCTTTTGAAAATAATAAGTTGCCATTAGAATACAAATCAGTAGATTGCCTCACCATCTGATAGTCTCTATTCTCTTGAGTCCCCGTGCTTTCAGTATCATCAGGCTACCAAGTCACAAAACCTACAGACTGGCATGTAAAAACATAAAGAATCTGTAGAATTGGCCTACATTTGACTTCTGATTTCACTGATATTAGAAGCTTTTTCTGTTACACTTCAGGGTTGTTTCTAAATGCATGAATGAGTTTCATCTCCATTGATAGTTCTTCAGGGCATTTCACACTGCACTGGAATCCACAGAGAAGCACAGCCGTGGCCACTCTTCCCTCTATGAAAACGTGTACAATGTGGCTTCTCCCTAGAAGAATTTGTTTCTAACACAGAAAAGGAATCTATGGTTAGGAGAAGATCCTAACAGAGAAGCTGGAAGACTAGAAAGGGCAGGAATTGCTCTGCTTGTAGAACTTTTTCTGTGGGCTGCAAACTGCAGAGAGCTGCTGGAAGTACTGGACAAGACAGGGTAATTTGGTAAATATCAGTGAGAAAAGATTAGCTAATGGAGTTGCATACAAGTTCGTTGCTATACTCATAGTTGTGATGCTCTTTCATGCTTTACTACTTAAGCAAAAGATAAAGTCAAAAAAGGTTTTGCTAAGCTTACATCTAATTAATTTTGAAATCGAGTGTTCCTGGAAAGAGCTAAGTAGTGAACTAGTATATCTGCACCTTAGCTGAATTGCTAAGGAGAAGTGCAAGTCTGTGGAGGTTTGGAGACAGCTTTTTTTACATTTTAGGACTACAAATGACCTGACTCCTAGGAGTTCTTTCCCACAAAGACTTGATATTTCCCAGAAAAGGCATATTAAAACTGAAGGACAATATCTGAGCCAAAATTACTACACTAACCTGGTGTCAAAATGGGAATTACTTTGCATATGTTTATATATATATACATTTGAGATACACATGTACACACACATGTATAGCAATTACTAGAAAGTCAGAAACAAGCTCTGATAATAGCTTATCACAAAAAGAAAGACTGAAAATTGAAATGATTAACTGTTTAAAATACAAGAATCAGTTCGTCTGACCAATTCCATAACGATGAGGTAAGATTCATAAATTGCAGCCTGTACGCTGTTTATGATCCAGATTCATGGTGCTGCAGATCTGTCCTCCCCCTGATCCTCTCATCTGCTAGGGATTTCAAAGTAGCCTAGAGAGCTGAAAGAAGAGGAGAGTGGACTTCAGGATCCATATATTCAGGAAATTGTGGACACTTAAGAACCTGTTGCCAATAATTGCCTCCCTGTCTTACAAAACCATTTTTGTTTCTCCTAAGAGTGCTGCTGACTACTTCTATAAGCTTTGATTACAGAAAGTACAATCACCTGTTCAAATAATGAAGGTCTGTCTTCTCTTTTAAGTATGCCCTGAGCTGAGGTAGGCTGCAGCATTTCTCAAGATAGCACACCTGACAAGGAAGAAGATAAAAAGAGAAGCACATTCCTGTGTGAAACGTTGTATTCAGGTTGTCTTAGAATCAGATAGAGACTTCCACCCTGTGCATGCATGCCAGATGGCCTCTGACAGCACAGCAGGGTATCATTTCCTTCTGCCCAAAGCCACTGTCCCAAGATTGTGAAATTGCACCTGTGTTTAACTCTCTCAGCGACATGCAGCGCAATGTCACCACCTGCTTACAAGCTCATGACCTAGTGAACTGTCATAAATGCTATGAAAATAGCAACTGCAGGAGCCCCCCTCCTCATGGGGCTGTTCCTCCCAAGCTCTAACCTTTGTCTCCCAAAAGGCTGTGATGTTAAGACCTGAATATCTAAAGCTTAAGAAGGTTCAACATCCAGCCAGCTTTACTCCACAAAAAATGTTAGGCTTTAGGAGTGACATTTTTGGTGAGAAACAAATTTCTAGCTCTGGTTGTTAGATAATAAATCCCACCTTTTACAAACCACAAATAAATCTTTATTGAGACACAAGTCAGTGATCTTGACTGGGTTGTATAAGATGACATTAATCTCATAATCAGTGTCTTTTTTTTTTTTTCCCCAAAGAGAATGAATTATTCCTTAATCAGAAGCTTCTGTTAAAGATATATAACCTTGTTCATTCAACAGTCCTTATCAAAATCATCTTTGAAGCTAAAAATCAAAAAACGACAAACCAAACCAAACCAAATAATTTGATCTGTTCGGTGGTAGTATTACAGACTTTGACATATGCAGTTCTACCCGTTTGCATATTTAGGGAACTGTCAGCACAGTTCTTAAGGCAAACATGAGAAAAGAGTGATCTCTTATTGAATGCTCAGGCCTTTCCAGGTATCATATCCACTGAATTTTTCAGAGAGGAGACAAGAGGAAAGAAAATGCTGGGCAGCCAGCATGTAAATATTCTTTTGAATATTGTCTGTGACAGATGGCTCTCGTAAAAGACAGGTGGATTCCTCACAGCCAAGTAAATGTTTGAGGAAGTTGGTAGATGCTTCAACAACTGCAGTGAATAGATAGCCCGGGTCAGAAATTTGTACCAGGAGACAAAGTTAGAGATGTTTTACAGAAGGTAGAAAACAAAAGGACATTTATTTTACTGGTGAACAGGATGTATTTTTTTGGAGGACAGGGGAGTCAGTCACGTGAGTATATCTGTGTGTGTGAATGATGCTATGTGGTTTCTCAAGGGAGCTCAAATCAATCTGCTCACTGAAAGCAATCCAGAAGTCTAGAAAGGCTTTTCCTACTCCTACAGTATACTAAAGCAGTCATTCTCCCAGTGAGCTGCATTTTCTGTTAGTCTTATTAGCATAGTCTACAATACAGCAATCTTTACTCCTTCACATAAACCATGAAATTCTTCATGCAAGTGTGCTTGGTAGGTTCTTGTGAGAAGAGACTGTGTGAGAGTATTTCTCTAACAAGGTAATTACTGCATGTCACTCACAGGTCATTGGAGACCTCTGCACAATGAAGCTTTGTTCCCTGCTTTGCTGGGCAATTCTGACCACAGAACTACTTATGTAACAGAACAGTTGCAGTCCTCCCTTTAGGAAATTGTCATAAGAGAAGTTTTTATTTTTAAATATATTGGCTCGACAGAAAGAGTACATGTTGTGTGTATTATGTCCTGCTGTCAAATATCAAAGTTACACTCTCCAAAACGCTTCCTCTGATTTCCAAAGAAAGGAACAGAACTAGCAAGTGAAAAAAAAAAAAAAAAAAAGCAAAATCATGAATCTGACACCCAGAAATGATCAGCTTAAAAATGTTTTTTCTTCTCTCTCTCTCATTTTTACTATTATTTTATTATTATTATATTTTTATCACCTTGTTTTAAAATTTTTAAGAGTCACTTGGATTACATTTTTAAGTTTTTCTCTTGGATGTGCAGGGAAATTTTCCTCTTAGATGAAAATGAAGATTGAATTGGAACAACAATTTGTGGCTAAAATAAAAAAGCAAATATCACAAGTCATGGCCATATTGTACTAAACTCAATTCAAAAATCCTGGTTATGAGTTCAGAGTCTCTTGGAGGATAACATAACATGCTCATAAAGTGGTTTCAGGAATAGTTGATGTGAGAAGAAGTCTGAGTAAATTTGGTGAAATTTAGTCTTCCTACCATGGAATGGGGACCAGTGACAATCTACTTCTTCCATCACAATGAGAGTAGTGCATGTGGTCATGTACAGCAAGGTGTCACTATTTTTGTAGTCCTTGAATGGCAGAGAGCCTCTGATGAGGGCGAACTGCTGTCCTACTCCTGCTTCTCCTTCCTCCACTGTTCTTTTGTGCGCATTCTGCCCCTTTCCTGAGATTTTGGCACTCAGTTTTTAAGATAGTTCACCCCCAACAGATTTTTAAAACTTTTTAAAACTTTTTTGTGGAAAAATATATATCTTGTTTATTTGCCACAGGTCATATTTAATATATCTTGTCTCCACCTGAGTCTTCAAAATCGGCTGTTCAACAATGCCGTGGTAAAACTGGAATACTGGCTTTGCAGACAGTGCAGTCAAAATTAACATGAAAAGGTCAACTCTGTGCTAAAATGTCCCCATAACTTTCCAGTGAGGAAAAACAAAGCTTCTGTTGACTTTGCAGAACTAATCTGAAACAGAGTGATTGGCATCCACACCTCCCATTTCCTTAAGATGCTGGAGGCCGATATCCTTACATAAGCTGAAATGTACAAGAGTCAACATATCAACTAATTTGTATTAAGGGAACTATATGCAGTCTGCAATATCTTTAGCTATATGAAGTGACCGTGGTTGGAAAGAGCAATATTGGCTGACATTTGTGAATCTAAATTCTGCTATGCTAAATAAATATGAATCCAGAGAAGATACATTGACTTCTCTGCATTCTTTCTGAGGTTGCTGAGGATAAAATTGTAACATGACTCTTAGATTTTAGATCTTCTAATTTCTAAATGGAGATGTACATCCTTCAACACATAAAAGGACTATTTGTTCATTTCTCTTATAATGGGGTTTCTTACAGGTTGCTAATATGTTGCCTGGGAATCACTTCACAATACAAAAGTGAGGCAATTCCCACTGATGGGAATGAAAAGAGAGAAATGATGGTGAGAGATTTATTCTACCAAAATATATCAAAAGATTTTGTTGGAAGTGGTTTTAATTAAAGAAGGCATTAATTTGAATTATGTTAATTAAGAAACTGGGCATATAAAAAAGACAAATTTTGGTGAACAGGTTAACATTTACCCTGGAAAACAAGTTCATGGCTTGAGTGAGTCAGCAGGTTGTGTGGGAGAAAGAGTGAGGAAGGTTTATTGCAGAGAAAAAAATCTGAAAAATTCTAGCTCACTGAAAATGATAAAGTTGCTGTTATTAGTGGGGAGGTGTCTGATCTCTGGTCTCCTTTCTCCTTCTTTCCCTTCATCTCCCTCTCCTCAGTTCCCACTGAACTAGTTGGCTCCCAGAGTATTTGGGACCCTATAGTTTGGGAAGGAAGGCTTTGTACTCTTCAGATTTGTGTTGCTGAGTAAAGTGCACAGGAGAGCCTCCTGATCTCTCTCCCGGGTATACCTGCTGTTCCCCAGCACATGGTCAAAGAATCACAGAATCATAGAAACATTAAGGTTGAAAAAGCTCTATGATCATCTAGTCCAACCATCCACTTACCTCCAATATCATCCACCAAACCATGCCCCCAGGTACTTTATTTACTCTTTCCTTAGACACCTCCAGAGAAAGTGACTCTACCACTTCCCTGGGCAGCTGGTTCCAGTGCCTCACCACTCCTTCTGAGAAGAAATATTTCCTAATATCCAACCTGAATCTCCTCTGGTGCAAATTGAGGCCATTCCCTCTCATCCTATCACTGTTACCTGGGAGAAGAGGCCGACTCGTACGTCACTGCAACCTCCTTTCAGGTCGTTGTAGATAATGACAACGTCTCCCCTTGAGCCTCCTCTTCTTCAGACTGAACAATCCCAGTTCTCTCAGCCATTCTCCATAAGACTTGTGTTCCATACCACTCACAGCTTTGTTGCCCTTCTCTGGACACACTCCAGGGCCTCAATGTCTTTCTTGTAGTGAGAGGCCCAAAACTGAGCACAGTAGTTGAGGTGCGGCCTTACCAGAGTACAGAGAGAGGATCACCTCCCTGGTTCTGTTGGCTACACTGTTTCTGATACAAGCCAGGATGCCATTGGTCCTCTTGGCCACCTGGTCACACTGTTTTGCAAACAACTATGATTATTGTAGTCAGACTTTCCAACCAGATTCATCTCGTTGATTTAAGCAACATTCCAGCTATATCATCATGAGGAAGATGGGTCAAAGTCCTTGTGCTAGAGTACCCTAGAGTAACCTGCCTTTGCCTCTGATAACTAGGAAAATTGATCTTACTGTACCTCCAGAACATGTTTCTACAAACAAATTTCTTATACCATTGCAGTGTTATGCAAGTATATTATAAAAAATTCCCTTTGCCAAGAACTGTCCTTTTTACAAGCAAAGAGTTAGCTCTGAAGAAAACTGGTCATTTGTCCTAGTTAATTTTACATAATTTGGTCCTATTTAGGTTAAGATTTAATTTTTGAATCCAATTTTAGTGATTAACAAAATAGCATTCATTTGGTGAATTGCTGGAATATTTTCTCTGACATGTCAGTATATGTCTGAAACAGCAAATTTTGCAAGTACTTTCTAACGATCTATGGAAATAACAGGTATTGATTTTTCTTTATTGAGGAGGAAATCTCATGTGCATTCTTGCTTGCTTGCAAGAATATGTTAGTAGTAGAAATACAGGAAAGTTGAGAAGTGAATGTTCAAAGAGAAATTCTTGGATCAACTTCAAAGGAAATTTAAATGCTCCCTTTGTTCTTCAATAATACATTTCATGTAACTTTATTTATTGTTTAGTCAGATCCAAATAAGTGAAGGCTAAAAATGAGAACATATTTCATTTTTCTGGCAGCTCAAATCACCTCTTTTGATCCCCAAGATACTTACTATCTTGATCTCTGTACGCGTATTATAAATGACCTTGTATCTTTAGCCTGGAGTTAAATCTCTACTCAGATATGAGTCAGCCATTCTTTTATTTATTCATGTATCTATTTATTTATATAACCTTAAATCCCAAAAGTGCCAAAGTTAATTCAGCTAGAAAAAAATTGCCATGATTTTTAACCTTGGAACACCTATATATGTGACATATGGGTGAATACAGAACTCAAAGTTAAAACAAAACTTATCTATCTAGATATGGCATGCATTGTTATTTCTACTGATTATCATTTTGGAAATTAAAAAAAAATATCCATGTCTTGTGAGATCTGTTGACTGAGTTCAACTATAAACTGAAAAAAAAAAATCAGAAGATTTAATATCTCGTGTCAAGTACTTTCATGTCTGAATATTCATTCTCCTGTGGACGACCTTGTAGTATACCTAGAATGACACTAAAAGTTAAATCAAAGCGATGCTGATTTGGGATTTTCATATGAACAAACTCCAACAAATGTATATAAACACATCCTCATTTCTTCTACAGGAAAAATCAGAGCATCTCACTCAAATTTAAGTAAAATCTTTCTTTGTTAAAGGGAAAGAAATTTCTTCACCATGATAACAGTAATAGGGTCTTTCAATAGAACAAGGTCCTGCAGTGTACGTAGGTCACTCCAAATGCATTGCTTCCTATTTATTTCCATGGAAACTACAACAGATAGAAAGAGCACAATAACACTATTTGATAGAGCAAATTCTCTGCTATAAAACACTGTTTTTCAACATAGTCACCACCTTTAGCTATGCATTTTCACCACTGATGAACAAGAGCCTGCATGCCTTGCTCATTAAAATCTGTACCAGTGGAGGTGACCCACTGTCACTTTACCACTGCTGTAATACACCACCCACTGCCTCATTGTGCTCACGTCCACTGTTTGGTCTCCGGAAATGTTCAGCAGGCATTGATGAATATCAGTGGGTGCAATGTTTTCCACATGGAAAAATTCAATTCCACACTTTAGCTTCATAAGCACTTGCATGTCATACGTCATTTTGTCAATCTTCCCCTCTGCTACCATCTGTCACACAGCAACAAAATGTAAAAGTGTATTGGTGGGAAGATTGAACCTCTATTGCCATACCACCAACATCTGCCTCTGGTGTCATGGGACAACAGTATAAAATAAGAGGCATTTCTTTTGGAGCAGCCTTTGCAAATGAATGCATTTAGAATGTAAAATACTACTGTTAACCAAAGTCATAATCTTTATGCTTTGGAAACCTCCACATGAAATATCATATTAGGAAATATTATAACATTTATATATTAAAGCATAAAAGAAAAAAAGACGTGAAAGTTTAACTTAAACTGCAAAGAAAACTGGTGGTTTTCTGCCTTCCAGAGAGTTCTTCCAATTAAATCAAGCTTCATAAATTTTTCAAATATATTTTCCATTGAGAATTCAATGATACATGAGGATTTCATAGCTTTCCTTTTCATTCTGTTTTGCTTTGTTTTGAAGGAGTTATCCCCATCATCCCAATAATCCTGGGGATTAAAACTCACAAGAAATGGTGAGCAGGACACTTTCCTAGACATAGCAATAATGGGAAAAATTATTTCCATAAGCCTTTAGGTGCTAAACAAATTTTAAACAAATTCACTGCACCTATGAAGAAAGCCTACGGATGCTACCTTTCACATGCTGTTTTCCATCCTGCTGTGAGAGGCCTCACTGAGTGACGTGAGCCTGCAACACTGTGCAGGGCAGGCGAAGGGAAATCAATCTGCACTTTCAGTGGTCATATCAAACTGAAAACAGACAACTTCAATAGGAAAGGAGTCATGTTCACTCTCAGTGAAGATGTCACTGGTGACTGCACCAGGAAATTATGATGACATACATATGTAGATATTGAGTAAAACAAACAAAAAAAAAAAGCAAGAGACAGAATTCATCTGATACTAAGCTGCCAAGCATCAAGACTCTCCTTTGGAAATAGCAAAGCAGTACACTGACCATGGCAGTCAATATCCTTATTTTCAAGCAGCTGTAGGCTTAAAGTGAGGATGTTTGGGAAAAATCCAGTGGTGCACATAGGGCAAAAGGCACCAAAGATGAGTATGACAGTTCATTCTGGCCTTAAATTCTATGAATACTAGGCCTAAATGCGAAGCCAACAGGGATAAAATGAATTTTAAGTTCATTTTTCCCTTCCTACGGTTACTACAATCCAAACTCTTTCTAGCTTTTTAAATGTCTGAGGTAAACCTGTGCACTGTTATTTACAGATTGGAGCTGGTTCAGACTAAGGAGGAAATTAATTCCTAAACCTGTTTCACTTAGTATCCTGTCCACTTCCTTTTGTGTTATGACAATGCTTACATCCAGTGCATTCAGCTGGGGACAATAGCACAAGGTGAGTAGGGGAGAGGAATTCCTCAAGAGGCTCAGAGCTTGGAGTATTAATTTTCTTCTATGTTTGACGAAGTGACTTAAGTTTTTATGATGGGGTATTCTGAAGGAATCTTGAAAGCATTCATAAGGAAATCTGTTCTTATTTGCATTTTTTTTCTCTCTTCCTCCATTGTGTGTCCTCTTCATAGCTACATCTTTCCAAGACCCTCAGTAGTTCTGTTTTATGTGAAATATTCATGGAGGTTTATTGTCACGGTGTCTGAGCACCTCATGTTTATTTGAAATAAATTTTCAAGAAGCATTTCAGTTAGGTAGAGAAAGACCCCTGTTCTTATATTACGATTTGAGAATAATGACCCTATCCAAGCAGGAAGGTGTGTCCTTCTTTTAAAATAAAATCTCCAGAATAGTTGGAACAAGACATCTGCACCCTGGTATACACTCCCGTCAGGACATGGATATAAGTCTAGTGTCCTGCTATCCCTAGTTTTCACCTTCTGGCTCAATGACTCCTTAAATACTGCATACAAACTGAAACTGTTCAACAAAAATGTAATGCAAGTTTCCCACTCTCCACCTCATTGCATGCCCAGCTGAGTACCGAAATCATCTATACTCATCCCTTGGGGCATTCAAGGCCAGGCTGGACATGGCTCTGGGCAGTCTGGTCTAGTGGTTGGCAACCCTGCACTCAGCAGGGGGGTTGAAACTAGGTGTTCTTCAAGGTCCTTTTCAACCCAGGCCATTCTATGAATCCCTTGAAAAAAGTTTCAGCATCTTGGCCCATCTCCTACATGTTCTAATAATGCTTACTATAAAAAAAGGTTTGCTCTGACTCTGAGGAAGAGTTGAATGAAGTCATTAATCCAATTCTTGGAGTTAACAGCTGCAACTGTGATGTAACAAGAAGCAGCAGTTCCCCTCTCTGCAGGAGCAGAGAGAAGCTATATGTCATTTATGAAGAAGGAAGAGAAACAAAGCGTCCATCGTGGTCCCAGCTGGATTTACAGATCTGTGAATGGGATAAACCCTGAGTTTTACTGTATAGCTTGCTGCCAAATGAACAGCACTGCAGTGCTGCCATCCTCGCTCACTCTTTCTTTTGTTCCGTTTATTTGTTTGCTAAACGAATCACTACCGTTCACCTTCACAGAGCAGGCAAACCTCTCAGGGTAGAGACGCTCTGTTTGCGTAGTGCTCAGCATGATCTTGACAGGATCTGCAGAGCTATTGCAGCACACGAGCTTAACTTCAGTCATCAAATACTTCCAGAAAGATGGAGTAATTCTGAGAGAACAGACTCGCATGATCCTGGGGGAGTTCAGGATGTTTTTTCACAAGAATTGTCCAGTATGTTATATTGACAGTATTTTCACCCTGGCATGACAGTGCTGCATTCTTGTCACTCTCAGTTTAACCCCAGGAGATCCAGACAATGAATTCTGAATGTTTTTTGTTGGTGGTGGTTGTGGTTTTTACTATTATTATTTATTGTATTTTTATTTTATTAATTTTAATTCAAGGTTTTTTTGTTTTTGTTTTTGTTTTTAAATCTAAACAGACTTATTTCTTCTTTGAGGTTCTCTGAGCATTTTCTCAGGGTACAAATCTTTTCTCCCTAACATTTAGGGAGCCAGTACCCACTGGACCCAAAGTTCCATCTCCTTCTCTTCAGGTTTCTGTCACAGTTAATTATATTCTTTTTCAGAATGCTAGGAAGAGATTGAGTCCACAGTCATGAAGATGTTACTCACAGGGAGCCCCTTCACTGTATGGTGAAATGTCAGAGGCTAGATTTGGTCTTTCCTGCTAACCCTCAAAAGACAAAAAGCCCTTACAAATCACAGGAAGCTGACATTTTGATTTTTAAAAGTAAAGCTTATTTCTGCCTTATTAAGACCTGCCTAAGCAGTCTTTCAGCTGCTGAAAATGATTGAAGAGTGAAAGTTCTGTTTTTCATTACTTTCCATAACTCTATGAAAGCTATGAAACAAATCACCATTCAGCTACCGTAGGGGACTGAAGACTAGTTACCAAACCCGGTAGCTTTGCTGTTGAAGTGATCTCTGTCCTTACAGCTCTAGATACCAAGTGATTACTACCTACAAAACCAGACTGAGGGAAAGGCCAGTTCAAATGTAGAAGTCTTTTCCTGACAGGTTTCAGCCCAAGAAGATTTTGATAAGGCAACAACAACATGAACAAAAGGCTGCATGTCCAGCATGGAATTTGGATTTTCCCATGAGAAATATCTGTACAAAGTGCTTTTGAGCTAGAGAGAATGATTCTGGAAATTCCATACATACCAATGCCTTATTCTATCTACTGCAGTTCAGCAGGGAAACTCAGCTGATGTGCTTTCAAACCACTGAGTTTCTGGAAACTCATGAATCACTACAGCAATATACACTACCATTATTTTCTTAAAAATTCAGTCAGTTTGAACATAATGTGCTGTCTTTATAGATGCTGTTCTTAGCTTTATATTCTGCCACTTCTTATAGTCCTTACAGTAGTAGAAGTCTGGAGATAAAGGACAGCATATTTGCACAAAGTTCTCCTGCAAGTAATCTTTCCCAGACTGAATGGAAGACTAACTATATGGCTCATTTCTTTCCTGTCCTTTATGACACCTCAGAAATGCAAAGACAGATTACAACAACTCACCTCAACAGCTGGTGAATTTTGTATTGATTTGCCCAGAATCTAGCAGCCTAATACAGTTGTGGCACTCAACAAGCAGCTCATGCAAAAATGTTCACTGCCACTATGAGACTGTGTCATTATCACATATCACTTCAAAAATAATGATGCACAGCCTCTGTTAGTTTTTTTTTTTTTCATTTTAGAAGGAACTTTTCTAAGCTTTATGCATCAGTTTTCTTGTAACTACAGAAGATAATGACTTAAGCCAAAAGATAATAATATTGTAAATGTAATAAAGCTATGATTATTAATGTCTGCTAAACAGTTTCTCACACTGAATACTAACAAAGTATAGAACATTAAACAGTATATCACAGTTCCTCAGAGTAAACAACTTCTTGCTCTTAAGACAAACACTATAAATATTGGAGACTGTTTTCCTTCTTTACAAAATGCAGGTATCTGGGAATAAAGAAACCCAAACATGCAACACTAAAGTGCACAGTTTTTCCCAGAATCGGTGAGCTTGACATAAAATACATGAAGAATCAATGCTGGTTAGCAAAGTATGTCAAAGAAACTGTTCCCACTTCAGCAGTTACGATCTGCTCCCACAAGAACATGCTGTCAGTTTTACCATGTTTCCTTCACAGCATACCAAACAGAGAAGCTATTGATCAGCAGAGATGAGTTTCAGATAATTATAGTAGTTCGTTTTGTTTTCAACTGTCAAGGTCTGCTGATATAAAACCGATTATTGTCACAAGAACTCTTGATTATACTCTTACTCTAAATTAGTATTGCTTTTCAATTAGATTGTAGTGTGTTCAGCCCTGCAAGTCAGCAGAAAGGGTAGAAAAGTTTTCTTGTTCTGCATTAACCTATTAGAATATGTGTTTGAAATATTCTATGTCAAGCTGATCTAAACACAAACTGATATAATACTTATTTTTAAAAAGCTGTGAAGGGGATACAAACTAAGGCTCAAGTACATTTCTAACTCATGCTTTCCTTTATGCTTTTTCTTTCTGAACACCTCCTCCAAGCTATTACAAACACCTCCAAGACTTCATTTTTCTTGTATGACCAACAAGGAAAAACTACTCCAAACCACGCTGAAGTTGTTAGGCAAGTTTCAACTTTTAAAGTCATTCTTACTCCCTTATAAGCTGTGTCTTGCTAATGGCAAATACTAGAAGCCTCAAGAAAGAACATCTCAAATTTGTGAGGAAGCTGCAGGGAGAAGGGAAGTAGAGAAAAATGAAGTGTTTCTAAAACTTAAGATAGATAAAAACAGTGAAATGTTTGGTAGTCTGCCTCTATTTTTCAGTCTTAGGTTCTTTGGAAATCAGTGTTTTAAGAAGATTTTTTTTTCCCAGTAATTCTAATTTATACCTGTACTGGTAAACATAGAATTGACAGAGAACATTGCCTGGATACTGACACACAGAAGCACTGTATTGCCAAATGGTAGAGCTGTTCCTGGCCTGCTGCAGCCAGTCTAACAAGCAGTCCATCTGTCTATCCCAGGAGCAGTTTGGCTGTCAGACTGGGTGAAGGACAAGAGGTTGGGAGTGGCTACCTTGTTCTGGCAGAAATGGAAAGATGTGGGCTGTGTTGCACCTATCAGTCTCAGTGCCAGTTCATATGTCCTAGGCACACATTTTTTTTTTAAACACAATTGGAGTATAGCGTTCCTACAAATTTAGAAGGTTGAGTGGTGATTTCTTACTTTTTGCTTTGGTTTTCATTTCTCTCACTTATTTTCTTAAAAATCTGCTAGAGTTATTTCATCTGCAGTAGCACAAACTTCCCGATAATAAACATAAATAAGAAAAGTGAATTTCAGCAGGCTAAAACAGCCTGGTTTAGGTTCTGGTTATGCATTACTATTATCCACATATTTCCTCAATGAATTTAATGCTGCTCCCTCTATGATTAGTCTATGATAAATAGTATCTTTTTTCAGAGAATAAAAGCAATATTTATTTGTTCTGGTGCAGCTGACCACGTAGCTGTCTTTCACTAAGAAATTACACTACCAGCTTTACTGCATAATTTAATTTTATTTGCAAGGAAATAAGATTCTTCAACGAGAATAACTGGTTGTGCCTTTAATTTTTGAAAGCAACAATGAAGTAGGCTTTCAGAGAACAAAGTAAATATTTATTTAGTAACAAGTTATATAAAGCAATTACCTCTATAGGAAGTGCACTTCCCCTTCTTTTTATAAGAGAGTCATTGTTTCTAAAGAGGAATTTTGCCAGAATAATGGCTGTACTACACACTTAAATAAAAAACAGAGAATGATATCCGTAAGTAGTGATCATAAGTAGCATGCAGCTATTATTGCATTCTACTGTGGCAAATGTTACCCAGACTATACAATACATATTAAAGAGTCCTAGTTTACATACTTCATAAGGATCTCTCCATCACAGGTGCTTACTGTATCAAAACCTCTGAAATATTTAAATATTTCCTCTATGAAAGATGGCAGTTTTACTAATTGATGTACTCAGAAAGTAACAACGCCTTATTGGTTTAAATAATTTTCCTCAGGTCCAGTAGCATAGAACAGATAAATATCTAAAAGCAAACAACAACAAAAAAACCTGAAAAATACCTACTCCATTTTGTTTTCTGCTGCCCACCATACCCGTGGCATCCCCCTCCCCCGAGGTCCCTACCTTCCTCCCCTCCAGAACGGCCCACAGAGACTCCTCTCAGTCTCAAAAGCTACAACTGTCTTGTTTATGTAGCTCTACAGCTTCTTCCATGAGCAATCCAGGGTAATTAGGAGCAATTAACTGCTGAAATAGCCTTACCCGACTAAGATTACTCTTTGTGAAGCTGTGCTCAGTCAATGACCTGTCAGAGATAACTTAATTGAACAGAGATTGCAACAGTCAGGAAGGCCCCTTTTAAATGATTGTCACAAGCACTGGGAAAAGAGGACAAAGTGGAGTAATGGACTCTGAAAGCTCAATATTTACAAAAAAGAAGTGTTCCCAGTAAGAAATGGCCTCCTGAGGTTATCTTCAAACCTGGCCGAACTTGCTGGGGACCTCTGATATGGGATATTTTTCAGAAAGTACAAGTGGAGTGGCACTATGCCTCAGGTCTGGCACAGCAGCTCACATGGCAAGCGGGGATGAGCTGATAAAATGCAGGCTGCTATTGAGACTGCCTATGCCATAGGCCTGAAGGCTCAGAAGGATGCCCATGAAAAGGCTTTTCCTTGTCTTCTGTCAGTTTGGCCGACGTTCTGCACATAGGTGTTCAGATATGCAAGCCATAAGTACATAAATGCTTCAATGCAGAAGCAAAACCTAACATTTATTCTTTTAGAGTCATAGCTACCCAGCCTCAAGGACGAGTGCTGGGTCCTTGTTTGTTCACTTTCACTTATCTTCACTATTAGGGGATACAAAGAGTAAATCCATACCATCCGGGATGTTCTTGCTCGTGTAATCTCTTCCAGAATGTGCTGTTTTCTTAGGAAACTGTAGGTCACCAATGTTCCCCAAAGAATCAGACAGAAGGTTCTGTGGGCTGTCTTCAGTAACGCTTTCATAGTCTTGAGTTGTCTGAGGCAAAATCCTGAAACTTTCTTCATGATAACAATGAGACAGTAATCTGAAGAACAATCCTGTATATGCCGAGTCCACAACTAATTTACAGAGGGCTACCACCCTGGTGGTGTACTTGCTATGTCTTGGGATAAAGAAGTGCTACACAGGACATGTAAGGGACATATATGTACCTGAAGTAAATTTTGGGAGGGCTGAGAGGACAATGAAGGACAGGGATTGTCTAAAGGCTCTCCAGAGGAAAACAGAAGACCAACTGGCTGGATCCAACTGCCCTACACACTTTTCAGGGGCTGTTCATAGCATCCCTTCCCCAAAGCTGTCAGTCCTGCAAGGTATCTCCCAACAGTGGCACACAGTGGCACAGATCCTCTCTAGGAAGTATGGTATGAAACTTGCCCCAGGAGATGCTGCTGAGGATGCTCTGAATCCTTCCAGTAGTTGGGGCTGCCACCCACATGCTCAAGTTCTGGCAGGGAATGATGGACGTTTTCTCACTCATTCTAAAGGAAACAGATATCACAGGGCTCTGCAGATTTAACATGTGAAGTGTCTTCATATTGTCCTTTTAACATCAGAAAAGGACTATATTTAGAGAAGGAGTCTAAAGTAGGTGAACCAGTAGAAATTCTCATTGCATGTTTTCATTATTACTTAGTACTTCTAAACAAATCATTCCAGAAGCAGGACTTACACACAAATTCATAATGTCTTTTGCTTTCATGTGAATTTGAAGCACAGATTTTTGAATTGTGATTTTCAGTCAAGTGAGATTTTGCACAGTCTGACTTAGTATTGGAAATGCTAAGTCATGGCCTGAACCAGTGATTGAGTACCTGGTGGGAAGGCAGGGCCAACCCAGGGGAGCTCAGGTGCATGCAATGCAAGAGCCATTATCCACCCCTTCCCAGACCTCATTTAAGGGTTGGCAGTGGAGGGAGGGGTATCTTGCTAGAGATCCCTACCTCCCTGAGGTCTTCCAATGGTAAGCAGCTCTTCTTCATTTCTGTGTCCATGGCTGCTAGATTTGGGATTCTTCTCTTTTGCTGTAGCTGAAGACTTTGTCACCACACTATTATCATGGTACTTTCCATCCCATTATAGTATTACATGCCTTGTATATTAAAATAAAGGAGCTGCATCAGTACCGTGCAAAACTTTCATTCCACTGAAACAGCCCTTTAAAGCATCTTTATCCTTGTGTATGTTTGGCATCAGTGAGATATATTTGCAAAGCAAAATGGCATAACAGGCTATTTTGATTCTGAATTTGAGTATATGTGAAAGGGCACAGAATATGGGATCTTCAGTGAAAGAAACGGAGCGTGAATTGAATATAACAAAATGCTAAATCAGGAGACAAAAGCAAACTCTGCTTAGGATATGATTGTATAAAACTGAACTGACAAAATACTAGAGCATGTTCAATGCTTATAGCTTCAAATTCCTCACAGACATGAGGAGAAGAAAACTGCTTTCAGCTCACCCTATTCCCATCCTGGCTTCTCCAAGATTAATCACAATAGTGTATGTTTTAGTGTAAAATGTTCAACATCTTACACTCCTGCTACCAAGCTTTAATCAAAAGCCTGTGGCTCAAGTAATGCCTCAATAGAATAACAAAATCGTTCAAGTTTAAAAAAAAAAAACTCATGATAATGAAGGCCAACCATGAGAACCAGTACTAAAGGTACACTTTGCCTTGTTAAATTTATTAAGACAATCATCACTGATTTTTGTTCTTCCATCTTGAACCCCCTGTCTTCTGTTATTACCACACGTTTCTCAGGCAGGTTATTTGAAACCCAGCTCTCAGTTTTCAACTTCAAACAACTTCTCCAGGCATTTTATTCTCTGATCTATTTCTTAAAGCCTAAAAATAATGTTTTCTCTTCTCTATGTTCAGAACAGAAAACAAACTGTTTGTTTACCAAACTGGTCTCATGGTGATTCCCCACATGAACTTCAAAATTAAATCTCTCCTAAACAGTATGCAGTGCAGTTTGCCCTGAATGGCAACCTGTACTTCATTCTCACTTGTATTATTGTATTAATTTAATCTATTTTCTTAACTTTTTGTTTTATCTTTCACTGAAAGCTTTTTTTTTTAAAGTTTTCTTCCACAAAGCAACAACATTATACAAAACTTACCAAGACGCAATATTTAGCTGTATTTCCAATCTCCTAAAAGCTTTTCTGTTTTTCTTGCTCTTTTTTAACTATCAACATTAATTTGCAAATATTATTGAAGGTTTATAATACCCTTTTTTCATTTTTTCTTTTTAACAAGAATGGACATGTAAAAACTACAAAATGTATTTATCATTTAAATATCTCTCCAGAGCTCAGTAAGTCTTCTTCAACTATCTTTTCAGTATGCATTCTTTAGAAAACCCTAACTATTCTTGTTTAAGGCAGAATGAATTGTTAGTGAGAACAAGCAAACTATTTTGTTGTAAAGCTTAACTATATCAAGTACTTTATAGTTTCAGTAATTTTCTTCAATTATTTCACTCAACGTAAAACAGAACATCATTTTACTGCAAAATGGAGGTGTATTTTATGATTGTGTATGAATATTCAGGTAACAGAATAAAGAAAAGGATTTTAGTCTACAATTCACTGGATGCACAGCTTTACACCAAACAAAACAAAATTTAGATTTCAGAAGTTAACAGCTGATGAAAAATAAATAATGACTCATCTGTAGGAAAGTTTCAAAATTCAAGTTGCAACTTTAAAACTTGCCTGCTTATGTATATGAGCGTGATATATTGCATTCACTGCTTTAGGTTTGTTGATATTACAAAACTGCTGAGCATGAGAAATATTAACATTGAGTTGCTATCACTGAGTAGAAATTGGCATTTAGTACTGCTTTAAAAGGGAAATCACTTTTTTTTGCTGTAAATTCTGGGGTTGTCATTAACTTAGATTTCCAATTTTCTAAATACCAACTTCTAGAATGACAGTCTTGTGTATCTATGTAGTTTCATAGCTATCCTCCACTCACCTTTAAAACATAAGCAGAAGTACATACAGTCACTAGAAAGAGGTAGCTAGCATCATCTGAACCTGAGATTTAAGGCTAAGCAGAGGGAATGAAACATGTGGAAGACAACTGCAATATTGTGATGAGGGATGAGACCAACTTTGAAATATTGCTGTAGATAGCGGGTAGAACTGGAAAGATATATTTATGATGTGGTCATATCACTCAAATCTGTATTTCTGTTGCTGTGAAGTGATCCATGGTGCATCCTACCATGCCTGGTAGGCATTTATACTGGCCATGAGTCAAACTGGTAGCTGCTGTTCATCTCACTCCTAGCACTGAAAATCTCACATATTTTATTTGTGATAACTGCATTTAGGTCCTCATCAGAATACAAAACTAAATTCAACTGATTTGTATTAGTAAAACCTAAAGTCTTTAATGTTGGAAATACTTCAGTGAATAAGCCAGTTAATGTTTTCAAATGCCATATGACTCACTCAGGGTGTGTTCCTGAGGAAAAGCGGTAATTTAGTATATTTATAGATTTTTTTTTTGTGCCTGAATAATCCCATTATTTTCCATACATTTTCTTCAGAGGTGACCATTTTGAACCTAAATCTGCTTTTGTTCAAAATAAGTAGATTTTGTGCTTTGTCTTGGGTTTCAGGTGATGCTGACAGATGGCTGACATAAACATGTATGTGGTTGCGTTACTGCCAGATTTCAATGTAAACACATCCTAAAGATAAAGGTTTTTTAATGTTTCCATTCCACTCTAGATGAGTAGGATATGAATTTCTCAAACTCTTCTAGTATTAAGTGGTGCACATAGTGGCAGAAATGTAAAGACTTACTCTGCAAGATATGAAGGTTCAGACTTGAGACTTGGACTGACATCTGTTCGTATTTGATTCCATGTCAGGGGGCACATCATGTTTCACACTGTGGCTTCAGAGCAACTGGGGAAGATCTTAACTGTACCACTGCCTTGTTATTTTATCTAAGTAAAGTAGTTTATGCTTTACAGCATTTAAAGGTCCTTTTTGAACCTTTTTCTGAGGTAATTTTTACCATAAATAACAATTAGCTTTTGTCAGGAATATAAATAAAAACCATCGCAAGCTTCACTTTTGCATGCTCAGACACTGTAGTTTTCCCTCTTCTTTTTGTAGTAGTAGGCAGCTGTCCTTTGAGAGTCATTTACTCTACACGGTGAACACTACTGGCCTGTGGCTCTAACTGGGAGGGTGTTCTGGGTCCACCCTGTGTTCCCAGGACAATTAGTGTATTTCACGTTAGATAGCATGAGAGGCCTTGAAGCTGATCTCTTATCTAATAAGCAGTGTACACTTGTTTCAGATGGTGTAAAATGCAGGCAAGTACTGTCTTCAGCTTGATAATTAGGCTATTTATTTTGTCCTCGCACTTTTCTTTTCCAAAGGGCCTGGAGCAGTTTTTAAAAACAGACTTGATTGAACTAAATTACTGTTCAGAAAACTCTTCCTAAAAATTTTATTTGCTTCTTTCTGGATGGGGAAACATGGTTTAAGGTAAGAGAAGTGTTAAGTTAGTATTCAATGCTGATGCTATGTGAAGTTGACTTTGAGGCAGCCAGAGTATACAGATTAAAACTGTTTTTAACCGCTAACAGATCTCAGCAGAGGTTCTGCTACATCCTCTTGCCTCCTCTCCTTTGTTAGAATGTGCTGTTTTTTTTTTTTCAGTCACATTCTTTCCTGAGGTATTACTTTGCTGTTCTAAAGAAGTAATGTAGATAACAAAGAAGCATGAAGAAGTGTCGAAAGGTGGAGAAAGAAGTAAGAAATCTATTCATTTTACCTTATCTAGTAAGTGTTTGATATATCATCTACATATATTTTCTGTGGCATTTCCCTATTCCCTACTGGAGCAAATGACCTTTCAGAAGAGGCTAGGAGGCTATAATTTGGTGAATGTGCAAAAGAGGTGGAAGGAAATACTCTTTTGGTTGTCTTCTACTAGTTCATGAGTGGTTATAGGGAAAGTAGAATGAGACATTTCTTGGAGCTGCATTCATGAAGTCTGAGAGGCAGCAAACGCAAACAACAACAAAGAATTACAGTTAAATGAAAGAATAAATTCTCAATGATGGTCAAACTGGTTGCCCAGGGACTTCTTCTGGTATCTCCCAGTTGACATTTCAACTGGTGAAGAACAAGCAATCTTATTTAACTTTTAATTTGATACTGCTCTGTGTGGGGGCTGAATCAGAGGAACACCAGATGCCATTCATATCCAATCACTTTTTTCAATAACTTAGCCATAGGACCTGTATCTGAGTTTTGATTGAGCCAAAGGAACATGTTTATTATATTCCTGTTCCGTTTTCATATTTTCTGGGTATTTTTATAGACTATTTTTATTCTTTGCCTCTGACATTTGTGGTATATCAGTATAGGACAGAAAATCTTTCTTCACCTGTCAAAATGATTTGGAAGATTACTTACAACTTTTTGTTTCTCCACATTAGCATCAGAGAGTATTTTAAAGATATGATGTTCCCAATGATATTACCCACTATAAAATAAAACTATTTACAAGGATCAGGACATATAATTAGGAAAAATAATATTAATACCTCCAAAAGTCACCAAATTTAAATCCATAACTTTTTATCATTCTCAGATCAAACTAATATGCTTATCACACTTATCACTATCACTAATATGCTTATCTATCTTAATAGAGTTTCCTCTCTTATTGCAAGGCTTCAGTGATATGAAGATCAAAGAGCTGAAGTTTGTTATTATACCCAGCTGTGGTTATAATACTTCCATGGAACAGTGGATAGCACCAATCAAGACAGAGCAAGTAGCATTTGTTGTGATTCTTAAGAGATTTCCCATTATGGCAGTCGGTGCTCGCTAGATCTTCAAGGGTTTGTGTTAATTTTTCCATATTGTAGCATTATCTCAAGTGTAACATTTACTTGAAAATTTCAGATAATATTATCTATTTTCCAGAATGAAAGTAGACCAATAAATATTGGTATTTGTCCTACAATGAATAATTTTGTTTAAGTTTTTCCTGTGCAAAAAACTGTACAAATCTTGCACTCTAGAAAAGAGTTTTGAGTCCTGTGGCGTAATCCATGTAAACTTGTATGAATTTCATTACTTAGAACTACTTCTTGTTTCACATGCTGAGAGAAAGTAAAATTATCCAAAGTTTGCAGCAACATTTACTGGAGCAGGTCCTTATCGTTTCTGAGAGTTTTACATGGCAGCTTTGGGTGGGCAGTACAGCTCACAATCTCTACCTTGTATGGACAGCACAAAGGAAGTCCCACCCTACAGCTCGGTCTCTTGCAGGGAAGAAAAACACAGTCTCATGAAAGGGGGAAAGATGGCAAAGGGTCTTTGCAGGGGAGAGGTGAATGCTACAGTAGAACTTATGAAATTATAAATAATTGAGTCACCACTGCCTATGAATAAAAGACTCTCACTTTCCACCAAGGTAGCCTTCCTTAAGAGCACTCATTAATTTCCTCTTCTCATAAAATCCAAACTTTATGGGCCCAGATGAACTTGATATATATTCTATTTCTGTGAGGTATAACATATTCATCATCAAATTAATTGGCACTGTTATAACTATTCCTAGGTACAAAGTCCTGAAATTGTTTATTAATTGAAACTATCAGCTTTATGTTAACTAATTTCTACCTGCTTTGTTGCTCAAACTTTTAACTTGCTCCATACTTATGTACATTTTGGGATCTTAGCATATTTATCTAGCGTAAAATATAAATTTCCAAATTATGTCTAATATAAAAAGAAATGTCTTCCTCATATTTTTATCTTTATGGAAAGCAATTTTTGGTAATCATTATATGACTTTCCTGAAAAGTTTCCATTGTACACAATCCTGTTTGTGTTTTTATGTTACAAATGAGTTTTCTAACCTGCTGAACAGCAATACTGCATTTGCAAGACAATGTAAGGGCTACATTAATTTGTTTTATGCAGTAGATTACAGGAGTATAAGGATATGAAAATTTGCTAGCTTTTTCATAGTCTCAAAGCATTCAACAATCTTTTGCAAGGGAAAATAAGAGTAACCCTGAAATTGCTGAACCAAAAAATAAGCTGCAGAAAAAGGTCATCACAGAATTATGGAATGAATTAGGTTAGAAGGGACCTTAAAAACTAACTAGTTTGAAACCCCATGCTGTTGGCTAGATCAGGTTGCACAAAACCCCATCAAACCTGGCCTTAAATATTGCCAGGAGTGGGGCATCCACAGCTTCTGTGGGCATCCTGTTCCACTGCCTCACCATGCTCATAGCAAAGAATTTCTTCCTAATGTCTAATCAAAGTGTACTGTCTTCTCATTTAAAACCTTTACCACTTGTCCTATCTCTACAGTTTCTGATACAGTCCCTCCCCATCTTTCCTGCTGGCCTCCTTCAAGAACTTGAAGGATTCTGTAATTTCTCCCCAGTCATCTTTTGTCTATGTTGAACAACATCTTTCTCAGTTGCAGAAATACAAGTACTTCCTTCTAGAAAACAAGAGAGTTTTGTTGTTAGTAGGGTCATACAATCAATTCATTTCATTTAACTTTAAAAGAACAGATTAGAAACACTGGATTATTAGTTTTAATAGTAATGTGAGCACCTCTTAACCTATTAAATCTATGGGTATTAATTTGCCTCTGTGTACTTTCTTCAGGATCGGTAAACTTTATGCAGAAGCAACGGTGCTTTTTGCATCCCATAAGAGCTAACTTGTGGAATTACATCAGCTTGTGATCTGGTGCTTAGATTTTTATTTTGTGTCTTACCACATAAATAAGAATGGCTATGACAAGAGTTCTCCTAACAGGATTTTACAAGTTATTGATGGAGTCACCAGCAACAGGAAATCACTGAAATTTTTCAGGTTCTTGTGTAACTGGAGATACTGATATGTTCTTCCCTGCCACAAAAAGGCAGCAATACAGTCCAAAAGACCACAGATGTGTTATGTATTCCTCTTGAAAGGACCCTGCCTGCCACAAAGATCCGGTAAAGACTGCTAAACCAGCTATATACTTACTTTCCTGACCACAAGTACCTCCCAGGGGTGCCTCCTCCTGCCAGCTAGTACAAAAGCAGTCTGAATGTTCGAAAAGAAATAATCAATCCTGTAACTTAATTTGGCTTTCACACTTTTGGAAGCAGATCATATAAGCTAAGAAGGGGGCCAAGTCATGGTGTATATTTAACACTGGGCTCAGGAAAGCAGCTGTTCTGACTCACAGTTTGGTGTCAGTGCTGCACTGCTATGAGTCCTAGGCTCTGTTTGACTGACTGTGAGAAAGTGCTGGAGCTAGAGCCATACAAATATAACTAGGAAGTCACGCGGTTATAGCTGTTGGATCTGTAGCAGTTAGCAGCTTTAGGATTCAAGACAAACCCCCGTCATGAAGAACTAAAAAAAATAAAATTAAAAAATCCAAAGGGGGAAAAAAATGCAAAGGGAAAAGGGCTTTAAAGGGATCCTAAGGGGTGTAACTTAACAAAATCATGTCTCAAGGCTGCGCCATGGTCCAGGCTGTGGGAAAGGCTTACCCATCCATCTCTGCTGAGGTCTTTTGACAAGACTGAGGAACAGATTTGTACTTAGCCTGGCACTGTGTTGGTCCTGGCCTCCTGTTGCATGTGTTAGACAGTAAATAATTGCTGCTCTTTCTTTGTGCTGTGTACAGCCTGTTTGCAAATTATCCTTGCATATGGTAAAAGATGCCTGAAACAAGGTGACTTGTGAGGAAGAGTAATGTATGCTACCGGTTTAAAGATTCTTGTTGACTTAACTTCAGTGTTTGCAATTCACTATAAATATTTCAATTATTGATAAAAGCATGATAACAAGGGAATGGAAAGGGACAGTGTAATGGAGAGGAAAGGAGGAAAGTGAGGCAGAAATATTGCCTCTGAACTTCACTCGAAGTGCGAGTCAATGATACAATCTTGCGCTCAAGTCATAGAGAGTATCCATGAAGAAGCAGAGTGTGTCCATGCCTGAGCAAGAGAGGGTTGCTGAAACTTCCTCAGTGCTCCACAGACAACCCTGATTTGGGGCTGGAATTCCCTCCCTTCCGCATGGAGGGTGCCCTGGCTCCTTCAGACTCATTCTCTCCTGATCTGCTCACCAGGGTTGAGAATGAAGGACGAAAAACAAGAAAAAGGCAGGGTATAAAGTTTCCTTTTCTTCTTAGAACTGTGTCATAGATAAAACAGTTATGCACCAATCAAAATAAATCCCACATGAAGTGAATATGAGTGCATTTTCTTTTACTGCCAAGGAAAATTTTTTGAAATATAGCACAAAACAAATAGATCACTTTCTTTTAGTACAAGCCTCCATAGGGCATGGAAGATTTCGGATACATCTCATTAGCTTCTGTGCATGTATGTGTGTAATTCTGAAGTGCTATTATTAATCATTTTCCTTTTCAAATTATTTTATAACTTAAGAAGATTTGGTGTATGAAAAGTACAAAAGGAATAATTTGTTTTGACTTCATAGATTTTTCCAACACTTTGGCTGATGTTCTTCAAGATCATTGAAATCAGTTAAGCAGTTAAGTACAGGACATCTATTGTTCTGTCAGTGAATCAATAGACCCTTTCAAATCTCCTATAATTTTAGGGGTAACAGTAGGCAATTTAAAGAATTCTTCTTTCATAGAAGCATAGGCTCTATTTCTACATACAATGACATTGCTAGGTTTATTTGGCTTTTTAAAGGTAAACTTTTTGAGATTGGAAATACAGCATGATCTCTAAGAGAGACATTGAGTCTATATTCCATGTCTAGTATGATGAATAAGCTGTATGAAAACTGAAGTATATCTGATTTCCTTACTCCAATCAATTTCATTGTAATTGCTAAATATTCAGTCCGCTAATGGTTGGTCACTTGTAGCTGCAGCTACATTTAGAAAAAGAAAAAATGTTTTTATCCAAGTAACAAAGGTTTGCCCCACGTCATAGCTACATGGCTGAATCACTCAGTTTCAGTCACTGCAGCAACTGAAGTGGGAACTCTGAGGAAAAACAGACTGACAAAATCCACAGGGCCCAGAAGCTACATTACCGCAATAACTTAGAAATAAACTTAACCTGTTTGGTGAAATAGGATTATCTCATGTAAGTATGTCTCCATTCAGGTACCATAAATTCAGAGTTAGGGCAGCATTTGCTCATAAGTGCGATGTGTGTAGCACCTCACAAATAGGACCGATAGCACTTAGAGGCATCAGCGATAATGCTTGGTAAGTGTTAAGTGACTCTTGTACTTTTCATTATTTAACAGCTGTTGCTGGTCATTGGAGGATCTGGTGCTAATCATACTGGAAACAAAGGATGACTGGAGAACAATACCACAAAACTTCTTTGTGACTGAGTTTATCACAGATGAATGATTAAAAAATGTGGAAAGGGAATTTCCTGAAGTCAATATCTAGTTATGCTCAAATCTAATCTATAGACAAAGAGGAAGCATGCTATTCATACAGGTATCAAAGAGTGTAATTGAAAATGAAAAAGTTTTAGACCCCAACTCTTTATTGCAGAAAAAGAAAGAATAATAGCAAATTCATACACATGCCTCTAACATGTGTGACTCCTTACCTTGGGGTTATGTTCCGCTTTTCTCTGTTGCAGCTGTGGGTGTTTTTTTTTGGTAAGCATCAATATCTGGAGTTCTTCACAAAGAGGAAGAGCTTGTTCATGTTGATGGTTGTACCTCACTTTGGGTCCTTCTTATATGTTTGCTAACATACACCTTGCTCTTTCTTCATCCATCTTCAGCTCCATGTCACATCCACATTGACTTTATGTGGTGCCCTTTATGTAAGGCAGGTACAGTTTCTTTGTTCTTTTTCCGACCTCTAGTTTTTTTCCAGGTCTCTGTTTCTTTCTCTAGTGAGGAGTTGACATCCACAGGGCATGCAGTGCCAGGCTGTGCTCTCCCTCTTGCTATTTGGATCCCACTCTCCTCTGAACTTGGCATCTCCCCTTCGCAAGACCTGCTCTATCACACCAGACATGTATTTCTCTGAAGGGTGTTATGGCAGGGACATAAAATTATGGTAATAGAGTACAAAGACAAATCTAAAAAATCAGTCATAGACACTTAGTAAATAGGAAAAATGTTGTTATGATTAAACCACATTAAAAGAAAGCTGTCTGCAAGTTCAGACAGAACAAGCCAATAGTCCTTAAACCTAAGGACTTGCAAACTCAGTACAAAGCTTATGGCCCCTTTGCAACAACGTAATGCTATAAGCTATGTGTAGATTCAGCAGTATATCCTCTAAAACTAGCAATTTGTTCATCTGACAAGATGTTTAGATCAGTATTAATATATTGTCTGCCTATGGTGAGAAATAATTACTTGTTTTTTCTTCTGAAAAGTCAAATGTTTCCACATTCAGTAGGTGAACTCTTAAGCACTGATTACAGTATAACATAAACTGTCATAGAAGGTGTCCACAATAAAATAACAAGTAAAATATCAGTAATGTATGTAGTTTTAATTATATAATGTGATTTCCATCTTATGTGAGAGTAAGACTAAACATAAGCATAATAGGTTTCATAATCCATATTGCCACTTATATTTACTCTATCACTGAAAACATAAGGGTAATTGGATAACACTTTATTTGTTAATTTAGGAGGAAGTGCTAAGTTTCTATAGTGGCAATGTTAACAAAGACATTCCAAATTATGCTGTTAATTTCCTAAATTAGCAAGCTATTCCTGCCTCTCTTTGCTCCTTAAATTATTGGAAAAGTACCTGACCAGGCTGCATTTTTCCCTGTGTGAGCAGCAGCAGGACCCCGCCGCCACCCATGCAGCAGAGGCTCAGAGATATTGCATTCCTTGTGCTGTGCCACCAGCGCTGGCTGCCAGCATGCCCTCTGATGACTTTCTTTAATCCTCTTTCTTACAGAGATGGGGACCAGGTACATTTCTGAAAACAGCGTGATGCTGTCGAAGTGAGAGGTTGGAGTTAAGCACCCTGCTGCTATTTGGCTTGCCCTAAGAGCTAGCTGGGAAGAGGTAAAACGCTAGCAGCTGACATTCCACCGTGAAAATGTTCTTTAGCATCAGTCTTTTTCCCCCTGTCCTCTTGATGTGTGCCCTCAGCATCAAGACAAGGCTGACTCTGACAAACAGTTGACTGTCAGCTTGTATGTGCTAGCTGTCAGATTTCTCTGCCACTGCTTTCTGTCCTAGCAAAGGTATTCCTAAGTATGTGTGAAGAACATGGTCTTCATCAGAAGGTAATAATCGATATCAGTAAAGGAACAAGAATCCTAAGGTATTTCTGTGGTCCAGAGAGTCTTTCCATCCTACCTCAGCACCCTTATATGAACGCCCTTTGTACATCTGGAAAGTCTCATATCCATGGGACAGCAGGGAAATAAAGAGAAAACAAGCATTTGCCAAAAGGCTTAAATACTTCAGAGTCAGCAGCAACTGCAGGGTTCTACTTGTAGCCATTGCTTGAAGCACTTGAAACCAGAAGGGTATGAGAAAATATTCCTTGGGAACAGAGGAGCTTTGGCAAGAAAATTCTCTTAATACTCATAAATTAAGAATTATAACAGAGAAGGTAATGATAAATGATAGCAAACTTACATATCGTATTTGACTGTTCTGCAATAAATAGGGAAGAAGTTATAAAATCCCAGTGGAGACCGTATCTCTCTTATGTGAGATTTCTGTTTCTCAGTTTAAAAAAAAATAATGTGATTGTTACATAAAAATGGAAAATATTTTTTTTTCTATATACAACCACCTCCTAAACAAAATCTGGATATCTGCATATTGCAACATCTCAAACTTTATGTTAAGAAAAGGTACACTGTATAATTTTGAATGGGAAGGAAGCCTGCCTTTCAAATGAACTTGAACTGGAACTTTGAAAGCATTTTGCCTTCTCATGCAAACTTAAAAAGAAAAAAAACAAAATAAATTACTGTATGAGCTCATTAGCTCAAAGTCAAAAGGAATAAATAATTTTCATATTTTTTTTACCCAAATCCAGTTTCAACATAAGCTTTGTTTGTATAATCATTTCAAACCAGATTCTCCATCTTTACCTTGATTTCCTGATCATGTTCTTCTAATGCAATGGGCTGAGTTGCTGGATAGAGGTAAGTAGAAGTGCAACATGTTTTAGCAACAGATGCAACTCTCACACTCTGTCAACGTGCTTATATTTTCACTTTCTTAAGGTAACTCCTTATGCAATGGGAACGGTTAATTTAGATTTTAGCTTTCTCTAATTTTCTTATTTTGCTTTTACATTAGTACAGGCTCTGAGTGCAGACCAGCCTCATATATAGCTTAGGTAATGCAAACGGGTGGGTTTTTTGCATTATACTGCCATCAATATGATTTATCAAATCACTCCCAGAATAAGACATTAGCTTTACCATATATTCCCTCAAGGACCAAATTTTAGAGCTTGTAGTGGGGAGTAGAGTAGATGAAGGCTGTGATCCTTCCTATGGTCACCAAATTGATTTTTATATCCTTGTGGTACCAAACCATGGATAAATGAAGTTAGGCTGAAAGCAAGGTTTTCATGAAAACATTTCAAAAGCTCTTCCACACAGCAATGTGTTCTCCTCTGTAAAACACAAAAATGCCAAATGCTAAGTACTTACCACTCCAACTACACTGCATCCTGCCTATGCATTAACATGGGAGTTCTGTTAACTGTTCCTTTCCTTGCCATATATATCACAACAGTGTGTCAACTCAGAGTCAGAACATTAGCATAATGGTCATGCGGTCAGAACAACTATAAATTTTCTTTCACCTGTGCCACCCAAATCACAAAAACAAACCACAAAGCAAAACCCACCAGAGTAAATGCTTCTTTTAAACATTTCTGGGCTAATTCTAATTTCTTAGAAAAGTTTCTTACGGAGAAATGTTTCCATATGTATGATGTAATCGGGTGTCTGTCATCTGCCTCATGAAACTGCAGTCTGCTGAGATATTCCTGCCTGCTGGTGGGAGAAGTAAAGGACTGAGTCAGAAAGAGGCAGCCACCTACACCTGCTCTTAAGGGAGAATCATTTATATCTTAAGATATCAACACCAGATTTTCCAAACAAACAAACAGATAGTTCACTTTCTTATCTACACATTTAGACGTGACAGTTCCCTGTGACTCACTTGAAGTGTTTTGTTTTGTGTGTTCATTTCATTACATTTGTATTACTTTTGAGGGGTTTTTCATATGGCAGTATGCAACAAAGCTGTGAACTAGCAGACATTGTCATGCACACAGTATGAAACCACTGCAGAAGCAAGCAGATGAAACATCATGAAACATTTCTGAACAATGTACAGCTCAATTCTCTGCCCTCGTTTTGTGTTTGTTATCTGTGCCTTTAGCTGAATGTCAGTTTTCCACTAGAGAAGCCAAAAACATTTTACTTTGCTGTGCTTACCTTTTTCCAGCTAGTCACAACCTCAGACAACTGGACCTACAAGTTAAGTTGGATGCACCTGACCCCATGAATCTGCAAACCAAGAATATATTGTGTGTTAAAGGAATCAAAAAATGCACTTTTTGTTGTGGGTGGATTTTGCTGACTCGGTTGGGTTCGTTGCTGTGAGTAATGATAGCACCTTAAGAATTTAAGAAACAGTAAACTAAAATCTCTTATCGCCTTCATTTTTATAAATAAATGCTTTAAGACCAGTAAAATTAAAATGTAAGCAAGTAACTTTAGTAAAGGTTCATGCTTTATATCATTGCACTTGAATTATGGTTATATAAAGGCATGTATGCTGCTATATATCTCTTAAGGAGTACTTTATTGAGAGATTGGAAAAAGCAGGAAGTTACAGAAGTACAAGAGAAGGATGTGCTGCATATTTTAGCAAAGAGAAAATTACTGTAGGAACAGAGAACTGAATTCTCTATTTGTAGCCACAAATACCGTGATCATAAACTAAGACTAAAAAAAAGAAGAAAACAAATAAATAAATATAGGAATGATTTCCAAAAATATGGTTGGAATTTTAGAAAATAGGAATTTCAAAAGAAATAAACCTCTTCATAAGTGTTAACAATCATTTAAATTTGGCCATATGTCCATACACACAAGCTATCTCCCTGGCTCCTGATTTCCACTAGCATATAACTGGATAGCATTAATTTCAAACCCAGGAAACTTCCATTTTAAAAAATAGATAGACATACATTATCCTGAAATATTGTATATTTTACAATAGAAATGGCTTTCTGACTCATATGTTTAAACTGAATACGGGAAAACTTATCCCTTCCCCATGAGACTCTCTGTATTAAATCTTGTGTATTACAATGTCTACCCTGAAAATGGTAAGTCAGTCAAAATAGGGAATTATCATTTTTAGCCATTTTTTCACACATTTTTCAATTGTTTTTGTGCTTCTGCCTTCTTACGTATCTGTATAATATGTGAAAATAAGCCTTCTGATACTCTCAAGCTTATTTTCCAATTCCTCATTTACTGGATTTCGCATATCTGGATGAAAAATATTCTTTATCCGTGTCTTTTAATTGTTTTCAGAATTTCAGATTTCCATAAAAATTATGATGATAAGAGTCATATCTAATATTAGCTTTATAGTTTAACAAGTTAATAATATCTTACTTCAAAACTACACATCACGATGATTTAAAAAAAAAGCCAGACCCTACAATTGTATTCATAACTGCACTGATAGTCTCAAAAACAGACTTGGAAACACACAATGTAGAAAAAGCATCAGAATGCTGCAAGCATGCAAGTCTGTGCTGCTAAATACCATGGAAATATTTATCCTTCAAAGGAAACATGAATAAATAAGTTCCAAAGCACGATGCTCAAAAATTCTTCTATACTTTCAACCTAAATATTGGAGGTGCTGTACTCTTACATTATAACTCTGTAACTGTTTCTAGGAATACTCTCTAATACTAGACTGACTGTTGTTGCCCTGAATGAAATTTCCCCAAGTGAGAGGACACAAAAATTCATTTGGAAATATTTTCTTATATAAATACTGAAATAATATCAATTTCTCATGGGATCAGACTATTCCCTGTTACAAAACACCTCTAAAAAGGGTTAGTAAATCCAGTAAATGTCATCAGTGTCTTCTTGATATTCTTTATTTTCATATTTCAAAAGCTTATGGCATCTAGTTAGGAAATATAAAATGTACCATGTGGCAGTGGAAGCATGAATGTCCTGCACCTCGCTGATGAGGTTAGACTGTTCATTAACACGTCCTTAAACTGCAAATGTGGTTCATATACATGGTTTGGGCCTTGACTTCCTGTTTGGTGCAGCCTAGTATTACATGTGCACACATAGCATTTGCTTACCCTAAATGGACTACTCTGCCAAACTCAGGTCTTAGTGTTAATGAATTCATGTGTATGTTAGCTCAGATGAAAGCCACGTGGTTGCAACAGTGGATGATTGCATGAATACAAGAATGATTAAATTCCTAGATAATGCTTACAGAGTACTGCCAAAAAAAAAGTCTTCAGGAAGAATGAAGGAATTAATCAAGATTATACTATTAACAGCCCACATCTATTCCACTTCCAGTGCTTAGATACTCCTCTTTGGGACTTTCTGTTCCCAAGCTCATCATGTAGCACTCACAAAGAGCAACAAAACATCATTTGCTTCTAGATTTATCAGTTTGTGACTTACACAAAGATACACTGATGGATGACTAGACTCTCTAAATGAATTGGACCTCACTTTATAGGAAGTGGCAGCCAGTATTAAATAGCTGCTTTGAAAAAGTATGATATTGCTGCTTTGCTAGCAAGCAGCTCATACATTATTGTAGACAGGAACCATGCTTACATTAACATATTAGGCAAGATACAGCTCTACCAGTGGTTACCATATTTGTGTTTGCTTATGTTATAATAAATTACTATTTAGATCAGGATAAAATTGAACACCAAAACCTCTTTATGAGCCTACCTTTTTGACATTGGCAGGCAACCCTCAAGTAGCTATACAGTATCTCTGTGGAAGGGGACCAGTGACCTGGAAACTCCTGGTGAAGTACCTCATGTTGATGTTTTCACATAGATATGGTCTGAGGCAAAACAAAAGGCATTTGCTGCTTTGAAAATCAAATAATGGATCTTGTAGATACAAGAGTATTAAGGGAAACACACCTTTCATCAAAGTTATGCAAGTCAGAATTGAGAGCAAACTTGAATTTGCTTATCCCTTGTTCCATTTTACTCTTGTGCTCTGATGGAGATACAACAGAAAACCTCTTGACACACATCCTTTCTTTGCAGGAAAAAATGGAGAAAAATGAAGAGGTAACTTTTCCCAGAATTAATTTACAAACCTTAAATGGGGGATAGAGGTAAAATTTGTCTGCAATGTATAAATAGACCTGTAGTACATTCAGCCAACCTTTATTTTTCCTAAACGAATATTTTACTTATAACAGAAAAAATGATCCTAAGAAAGTATCTCTTGGGCAAAAGGAAATTGTAGTGCTTTCCTGTTAGATATTGTGTGCCAAGTGATATAGAAGAATCTATGGTCATGTTTTCAAAGGTATTTAGAGTCAAGTTTTCCTGAGAATTGTCAGCAGTTGCTCCTTTTTACTGATGATTATTTGATAAATGGTTTTACAAGAAATACTTCAAAATACATATATATAAATGACAAGTAATAGCTGTTCTAAAAATATTTCCTGATTTTCTCTCTGTACAAAGAACAATTTCATACTACCAGTATGAAAACACTTAAAATTACACTGCATGGAAGGAAAAAAAAAATAAACGCCTGTCACAACAAATAAATAATGTCATGTCATTTGGACTGAATGTTTCTGATGCACTATATATGTTCTACATACTGGCATTAGGTGTAAATGTAAAATATAAAGCCTCACATTTCAAGGTAACCTTTTATTTTAGAGCTTTTCAATTCATACAATCAGACTCCAAGTCATATTCTTCTTCTGTGACACTAACAGGTTCTTACAACTATGTGAGGATTTCAGATTTAATTCTTGTTTGTTATTTCTGAAGGCTTTTGTGCATGAGGACTGTAGAGAGACACTTACTAGCTGGAATGAATCGTAAATCAAACCCAGAAAACCCAGGAAAAAAAATGCAAAATTATGTACCTATGTTCTTGTTTGTTTGTTTGGTTTTCTAAGCCAAAACCGAGGACTATGTCACTTCTGGTGAAATTAGAGTAGTCTTCAGAAAAGTTGTTGCATTACATACATCTACCTGCTTTACAAAAATCAGGCCAAGCTGTCATAACTATGTCATAGCCCATTCTCAGACAGACTTAATAAAACCTTCAATTTTTTTTTAAAAGAAATAACGTACTCTGTATTTCTTAGCACGGATTTCATTGAATATGTCTTTTGATCCAGCTGTAAATATCCTCTCTTAAGTATCATATCTGCAGAGCCTTCTTGGATGGAAAAAATGGAGATAGGAGTAAGCTCAGGCTTCCTATGATACAGTAAGTACAAAGTAAAAAAATATGTTAAAAATAATTTTAAAAGGAGTGATGATAATTTCTGCAATTAGTAGGCTCAACAATGTTATAAAAAACTTTGAGTTTATGAAAATTATGACTGCTACAGCCTGCTGACTCTACAGCTCTGGGTGCATTCCAGCATTTGTGTGTACTCCCAGATGATCTCTAACAGACTGTCATTGTTCCCAAAGTATCTGTTAACATTATGGTAAATTACATATTACAACTGTAATTTGTTCCTGTCTGCTCTCAAAATTTGTTACTAGTGTTTCAGGTATGACTGTTACCTCACTTTTGAAAAGGTAAAAATATTTATGATTGTTACTTATTTTTTTGTAGTTGAGTTTAAAGACATTCTTACCTCAGTATCCAGGTGGCATATCCACTGATGAGGTCTAATGATGACACAAGGAATTACTCATCTTAAGTAAGATATGTATTTACATCATCAGTTAATTAGTACAAATCTTTCTTGCAAGAATAATTTTAAGTATGTTGGAAAATAGTGACTAAAAAAAAACCAAAATGATTTCTTTATCAAGGTAAAACAGGAACTCTGAGATTATAATTTGTAAGTATGACTGCCAAGAAAGTCTAAGGATTTCCTACAGCAGTGGGAACTGCTCTCTAGACCTAAAACTGTTTCACTGAAGATAACTTCAAAGAATCAGAATCATAGAATATTTTGGATTGGAAGGGGCCTGAAAGGTCATCTAGTTCCAACCCCTCCACTTTAGGCAGAGATACTTCCCACTAGACCAGATCAGTCAAAGCCCCAGTCAGCCTGGCCTTGAACACCTCCAGGAAAGGGGCATCCACAGCCCCTCTGGGCAACTAGTTCCAGTGTCTCACCACCCTCAAAGTGAAGTATTTCTTCCTGATATCTAGTCTAAATCTACTCTCATCCAGTTCTGTCTCTACATGTCCTTATAAAATGTGCCTCTCACCAAATTAATGTATCTCACTAAAGATTTGTCTTATGGCTAAGACATACCTTGTTGCTAGCCTCAGTTCTAAGTCTTATATTTCTAGCTCTTCTTACATTCATTTTGGTAATAGCATAAGTAAATGATACTTTGATGCACAGAACAGTAATCAGAAATATTGTTTCAATGTGAAAAAACATCTGTACAGATGGTGGCTCTGTGGATGGCGCAGCAAATAGAATATCCATCTGGGAGCAGGGCTGGATAAATGTAGCATAATGGGTCTTCCACACATTTTAGTGAAACCTGCTGGCTTTCACACTTGTCATTTAGGCCACATCTACTTCTTTGTTCACTGGAAGCTTTCTTCATTATTCATGTAAAAGATCTGCAGGGGTAAAAAGGAAACAATGGGGCCTCCATCAGTAGAGAAATACAGAGTTATTTGGTGACCACATAGCATGTTACGAATATAAAACACCCACTGTAATCAGTAAAATACAATTTACTTGTGTAAGCTGATGGTACCAGCAGTTCCTCAAATAATTACTAACAGTACACACACAATAGTATTTGTGATTTGAGGAAAGGTTATTCACAACAGATATAATAGCTATATCTAGTAATTGGGTGAGAGACCAAATTCAGTTCGTTCTCAGGCCAGCTACCTCTAGTTCTGGAGTCTGTGTACTCAAAGACAGCAGCTCTTATGTAGACATCATAGCTTTTTAGTCATCCATACTCTAGTCTCTCAGAAAGTACAGACATTCAAAGAATAAAATTCCCCATTTGATGGCTACACTCTGTTCAGAACTCAGCAAGGAAATATTATCATTAATAATTGACTTATATTCTCTTGACAGTCTCCAAGGGAAGGTGGACAAGAATGCCACTAAGTGGAAAATAGTGTTAAAGGAGCATTTGCCAGTGGGTCATTATCAGAGAAAAAGGTTGTACTCTTTGGTGTGTTTACAGTCAAGATTTTCACTCATTGTGCAATCTTTTTATTTTTGTTTATTTATTTATTTATTGAAACAGAAGCAATGTAGAAGACATGACCAGCGCAATGTCTTGTTTTAGATATCTCTTTCCTAACACACATCTATATATGCCTCAGCTTTGTTCAGATATGGGCAGTATTACTTAGCAGTGCCTTCCTAGAAAGGATTTCAATTCAAAGCATATTTAGACTCATTTGAAAGAGATTTTACTTCAACAGAAATGAATGTAATTATATTTTAAGGTAAAGAACTGACTATCATATTGCAAGATCTGCAAGTGATTATGAAGATGGTTGTGGTTCATAAACTAGGTATGTATCAACTGATTAATGTTCTGAAAAGTAAAGATAGTAAATATAATGAAGCCCTAGGATGGAAAGAGAATGTAGTAGAGTAGTCTTGTGAGAGATTTGTATTAACAAATAGATTAAACAAGAATCTGGTGGAAACGATTTGGGCACTGTCTGAACGATGGAATAGATCAGTTCTAAATCAACTCCACTTTACATGTTCTTACACTTATTTTGCAGAAGAAAATAAACCTATTACTTTTATTAACATTAAATAAAATAAAAAATAAAATAAAACAAAACAAACAAAAATCCACCCTGCTGTTGTTTTCCAAAACTTGTGGAAACACATAAATTCATGTTGATGAAATAACATGAAGACAGTGGTTTTCTATCAATTCTGTTCCTAGGAATACTGACTTGAAGACAGAACCTGCTTTTATTTGTCCTGATGATTGGCAGAGTGGAAGTAAATTAAACCTGATGGAATCAAGTTTACTTTATTGACATCAGCGGATCCAGATATATACACCTTGGTTCTAAAGACAGCACAGAGAACATGAGTGATTTGATTTTCTTAATTAACAGAAAATCATTAACAGTTCCAAAGGGACATGCCCACCCAATCATTGTTCTCAGGGCTAACACACCCATCCATTCTCCTTTCCGATCTCAATTGTTCTATTTTAACTTCCTTATCTTCTGTATTTCCTTCTTGAATTATGGTATTTATTTTAAAATATAAAAGCAATAAACTATGCCAGAAAGTTAAAATTCAAAACTAGGGATTACAGGTGATTATAATGCCATCTGAGTTGTTATTTAACAGTTAGCAAGTGTTTTGTAATTACTACAGAAAACTTCATTAAGTAATTGAATTGATTAAGCCAATAAGAAAAAATAATCAGTAGGTTGTAAATGAAAATATTAACAATTTTTACATTGAAAAAATGATTACTATTGATATTTTACTAAGATACATAATAAAAGTGAGTATTAAACTCTGGAATGTCTTTTCTTCATATTATAGAAATAATTGGTTATGCACGTTCTCAGGTATTTCTAAATGTAGTAAATAGAAAATGAACAAAACCCTTCAATTTTTAATAACTGGATCATTGCATAGGCTGGACATTAGGAAATACTACTTTTCTGAAAGAGTGGTCAGGTGCTGGAATGGGCTGCCCAGGGAGATGTGGAGTCACCGTCCCTGGAGGTGTTCAAGAAACATTTAGATATAGCATTGAGAGACATGGTTTAGTGGGGTTGTTGGTGGTAGGGGGATGGTTGGACTGGATGATCTTGTAGGTCTTTTCCAACCTAGCTAATTCTATGATTCTATGATTCTATGATTCTATGATTCTATGATTCTATTATATAAAAATAATAAAGCATATGTTCATTGGATTTTAGCTTTTTGAATGTACTCCATCTACTGTGGTTTGAAAACAATTGCAACTGAGCCATACTAACTACAGGAAAATGACAAGAACAATTAGGAAATTTTTGGATTTCCTAACGGCAACCACTATCTTTTGTTATGGATAATTAGACAGACTTAATATGAGAAACCTAATATGATCAGAGGTTGTTATAAAGTGTCATGGTATAGTTCTCTGCATGGTAACAGGTATATGATATAACTTTAAAACAATGACACTAGAACACCTTCATGCTGCATCAGTCTTTAAATAGGATGGTCTTTGGAGAAAATAGAGAGAAATGAGGAGAAGAGGCAGGGGTTGGAAGTCTGCAAGTCATGATAGAGGAAGTACTGTAACACAGTCTACTAAGAGGGAAGAAAAATAAAGAATCACTGGAAATATTGAGTATAGGTAGGTAGTACCTGTAATGACTTGCAGATAGTTGCCAAGATCCATAGTATTGAAGTAATGAGGAATGTCTGCTCTCTACAGATATTTATATGAAATGTTACTGTATATTGTGGAAAATTCATTACTAATATTTTGTTCATATCTGGTAATGTATGATGTGCTAATGAAAAACAATAAGTATGAAGACTGATATTGTGTGATTTCAGAAAATTTCTTGAAGGAAGCAACTGAAAGGTGTGCAAGAAATTAGAAGCTTTCCACCAAATGCTTTGGGGCTTCTGACACTTAGGCCACAGGAACTGTAATTTGGAAGGTACACTCCAATCAATATCTGGTTACCTATAAGAAAGTATTGAGATAGACATAGAGAAAGAGACAGATAGAAAGCCATCAAACTATTTCTATCAGCAAATATTGAGAGGAACTTAGTGTGAAGAGAACAATGGTTTTCTAACTACAGAACTCACTGGGATATGAAAAAAATAATTTAGAGACCCTGGTTTGAATTATTAAGTTTGATTTTCCTTACTTGACTATTCTAAACGAATCCAGAGACTTCAGTTTCGCACACAAGCTGAACTTTTGTTACAAATAATACAGATCTGCATATTCTAATGAAGTGCTGTTTCGTCTGAACACCCATAGATGTATAAAAGTTAAATCTTAACTTTTCTTTACAAAACTTGTAAATCCTTTAGGATCAGAATATAGAGCTGTCCTTATCCTTGACTGGCTTGATTGGGTACGAAGGATACCAAACAGCTTTTAGGTTAAGGAATGTTATTCCACTCTTTCTTTCAAAACTTCTGAAGCTCATCTCTCAGATTCCACCCCTTGAAAAAGTATTTTCTAATTAGTGGCAGCCTGGCCCACTTTACTAAAGCTGGTGATTTTCCTGATTTTCTTACAGCACCTTCTGAAACTTTTCTGAAGTTTAACTTCTTCCATCGACACAATACTTGTTCTTTGACAAAGAGTGCATTAAGAACCTGGAAAAGCCTCTGGACTGCTTAATGAACAGAGAAACATGAAGGTTTCATGAAATACATTTATTCACTACACATTGATAACGTTGATAACAGAGTCTATTTTGAAATATTTTCTTTTAAAAAAGTGGTGATAGGCACTACTTCTATTCATCACATGGGAGCAATTTCTGTAATATGCCATAACACAACAGAATATGAACAGCAGTAAAAATATAAAAATATGAGGCTAGTAAGTGATTGCCCTTTCAGTGAAAGTGACTCACCAAGGTGTCAATTCTCAGAAATGTTCATATCCTTTCTCAAAAATTATGTCGGTTCTTGGGAACCAGCAACTTGCTGCGCATTGCAACTAAATCTCTTTATACTAAAATGTTATTCTGTATGTGTACACAGGATATTGCAACTTTTTTCCACCAAACTAGTTCATCAAAATTAGTTTCTTTGTGTTCTTTCTGTATGGGAGAACTCAATAGTGAGACCAGAAAATAAAAAGAATTATGTCAAACTCTACCCACTCTGAATGCAACAGGAATCAAACAAGAAGGGAAATGTCTGCTCCCTGTTCCATTATTTTATAATACACACTATTCTAAGATTTTGAGCTTAATTTCAGTTCATATCATAACTTCTTTCTTTTCAAAGTCCATTGACTTTTGCTGTTTTTGAAGGGACTGTCTCTGCTGTTTCTCTCAGACATAAACACATTGCTGCAATCCAAGCAGAACCACTGGCTCTCCTTATGGCACGTCTTTACAGTATCATGCATAATCCAACTACATTGTTTTGGGATAGTTTTCCACAAAAAATATAAATTCCTAATTTCTCTGATTGAATAGCTACCAAATCCAGTTTTTATGAGGTTTTCTCATACTTTATATTTTTTTAATGGATTCATGGTTAACCTCTTCTACTAAAAAATTCTAAGGAGTTGTTCTATCTTTAACATTTTATCACTATGTTCAATTTTCAGAACAGAAAGATTTTTCAGAATTGATTGCGAATACCCTTCACATTGCTATTTTGAGGAGGTATTCAGTAATACTTTCCATTAGTGATAGCTGAACTTGCTGGTTGTGTGAAGTCATCTACTTTATCCTTGGAAGACTGGCAGTCAGTGCACAGTGGAAGGTGGTGAGGAAGATCCCAACAACACTGAAGGTCTGCTCGTTTCTGCTGAAGCAAATGAAGAAGTTGAGTATCTGAAAGGCAGAACAGAGGTAAGGTTTTTTCATTTCTCTGACTGAGTGAGTGACATTCACCTTCAGAAATGCTAGACATGTTAGGGTTTTGCCTATTCATTATCACAGTGATATAAATCTTGATACAACTACCTCATCCTGGGTAAAAGTGAATGTGTACTAGAGTGATGCCAAAGAAAATCCATTTGTAGTCAACATCAGCAAAACTTGAATCTTGATTAATGTGGAAACATATTGACATTGAAAGAATTTATTGAATGATACACTAAGAAAAGATCAGATAAATATGTGGTGAACATTACACTGACATATAGTCTTAAACTCCATTTAAACAATTACTTCTGAATCGCTACTCCTAAAAAGGTAATTTATATGTGCCAAATATGTCTGCCTGTCTCTGGCTTAGTATAATCAAAAGTATGATTTTTGAAGCCAGAGAGGAAATAACTACATAACACACGTGCTAAGAGAATATGAGGAGAAGTGGAATTGCCAAATATAGCTTTTATCCCTGTTTCTTCTCCATTTCAATTTTGGCCTTGGAAAAAATAATGTTTATTTTCAGATTATTTCCTGAGGAGACCTAAATAAATATAAGATCATAATCTTTTCCTGGTGCAACTGTTCAAATTCACATCAAAATTAACAGAATATATTTATAACAGCAGATTACTTTACCCTAAATAATTTGTGCAAAATCATTCATGCCGTGAGTAGTTTACAATTACTTCACAGCAGCAAATTTACCTTGACTCAGTAAGTCATACCCTGTAAATATGATAACTCCTACATAAGTAAATCTCCCTTTTTAAAACAATGACCTTTTTCACACCATTCCTCATCTTGCTGGCAAGAAAGATGTAAATTACAGCTTGTTAAGCCTTACGTTGTCCATGTGGATCATTCCAGAATTAATTTATTCCTTTTATCAAATACATTCTCCAGAGTGGTAGCATCTACTGTGCCATTCCGTCTACAGCAGGGCATCTACCATACGGGGGATTTTTTCCAGTTTTGTCAGAATGCTCCTGTTCCCCCACTAACAGCACCTTTTTTAAAACCATAGTGCTCATGAAAAGAATATGCAGCAGTGGAGTTTCTGAGACATATGTGTTGTGGTATTAATAAAACAGGGTCAGAGATTTTATAAAGTTTTTTCATTCCTAGCTCTGAAGTCTCTCTAGTGCTTTTTAATTTACATGTAAATATTGCAAGAACTGTTGTATGAAAAAAAGATATGAGGTCATCCTATTTTAATTCAAGTTGAATTTAGAAGATGTTACGGGAATTGATCTTTCACGTACTTAACATACATGTGTTAATGTTAGTAGCTTGATGTTAATCTTATAGGGAAGACTGCCAGTGAAGTTGAAACTAGATTTTTGACACATCAAGAATTGCAGAAAATGTCTTAATGAATAATTATTTCTATAAAATTGTTTACATTCAGAAGTTTTAACCAAATCTAACGCTGGCTTTAAGTAGAACCACATTCATCTTGGCATGCTGTGAAAGTGCATATAAATCCTAATTTACCTTTGTTGTGTAACCTAATGCAATTTATTAAGGAAATAGTTCTTTTAATAACAAGACTCCAGGAAACAGAGAGCTCAATCACACATAAAGAGACAATAAGATTACTGTTAATACACATTTAACCTCTTAATAGCTCACTCTGGTTAGCACATGGAGCTGAAAGGTCAATGTGGGTCCAGTTCATATACCTCTGAGCAGCTGTCAGAGCAGGAAGGCCAGAGAAACTGAGCACTATGGGCCCATCTGGGCAGAGATGTTTGACTTTACATTCTGGGCAGCTATAAACAGGTTGCATGGTTCAGTCAATCTTAGCTAATTCAGTAGCTCTAGTAATTCAACACTTCTGCCTGAAATACCATTCTCTAAGACTTCTTCTTTCTACCGTTCCCCTAAGATTTCTCCCCACCCCTGGAGGCATTCAAGGCCAGACTGGATGAGGCTCTGGGCAGCCTGGTGTAGTGTCTGGTGATTCTGCCCATGGCAGAGGCATTGAAAATAGATAATCTTTGAGGTCCTTTTCAACCCAGGCCTTTCTATGATTCTATGATTCTATGATTCTGCCTTTATCCACCCACAATGTAAAATGTATTCATTTCTTCCATACCTATCCCCCGTATCTTTATTAAATTTCTCATTTTTTCTGGAGTCACTGGCATTCATAAACATCATTTTTCTAATTAACATAATCATTTTTAAAGGAAAAAAAAATGGATTCAATTCCAATATTTATTCTAATATTTTTCATGGTTCAAATCATCTGCTGGTGTAATCAGGATGATATACGGTGTGATTATGCTATTATTGAAGAAATTCTTATTCCATCATAAAGGTGGAAAAAGATATTGTACCTTACTAAGCAAATAATTCCTTTCTTAATACTGAACTTAAATTGTTCATTTTTGAACAGTTGTAGGAGATTGAAAGTTTACAGAAAAACTATTGATTTGTTTTACCATGGGTTTATAATGTGCTGCTGGCAAACAAGAGACCATTTAAAGTTTAAATGATAGATTAGTGAGAGAAAACTGATAATCTGAAGCTTTTGGACCTCTGACATCTGTAAATCTCAGGAATAAGTTTTCTGTTAGGACTGACGGCACCTTTCACTTCTGGTCTTAGTGTCACAAAAATAATTTCTCCGAGGATTCCTTCACGAGCCTTAGCCACAGTTGAAAATGGAAGCCTTCTACGTTTATTTCCCAACTGTCAGAAAGTTTTGCCCGGCATTTCATTCTAAAAATGGCCAAGGATGTAAGGAACTACTGTTTTTCAGAAGACTGTTAGATTAAGAAGCTGGTTCTCACAGCATTTTTGTGTTCTTTATTTTATTTCTTGTTTCAAGTAACCTGGTTAAATTACTGGTAGCTCAGAACAGCAAACAATTTTTTAATCTCCGTCTAATTTATTATCTGATTGATTGCTGGCTGCTGAATAGCCAGGAAGCACAGTTTACAATAGCACTAAGAAAACAAAAACAAAACAAAAGACATATTTTATATCTGAGAGAAGCACATACCAATTTTTAAAACTTTTAAATGCACCTGCACAACTTGAGACTTTGAACTTCCTTCCAGGAAAAGAATGCAGTCTTTTTCACTCTATCTTTCAAGCAATAAAGCTCCAAAAACATTATAGATTGCAGTTAAGTTGGAAAGTAGAGCCTAAGAGAGTCAATTTCCAGCTTCCTTTTATAATGACTATTAAGCTGGCGATTTTGAAGCTGCTTATTCAAAATATAGCCACCTTTGCAGATAGGCATCTTGGCTAGCTGCACAGGACACTGAGAGCATTTAAAGGGCCTTTCCCAGGACTCTCCATGATTCATCTCCTCCATCCTGCACCAGATCTTCATGGTGTCTCCTCCACAATTTTGTGGCCTCCACACCGCATGTGGTCTCCCACAGAACAATGCCAGGCACATCAATCCTCATGCTTCTGCAAGGACACTTCATGCATTTTGTTGTTGTGCCTCCAATTGTAATTGCAACACTGAAATAAGGTTTAGGAAACACTAAGGAAGCATAGCATTAGCTGAAATATTATAACATTTTAACAAAGAAGTTTGGAGTTCAACTGTTTCTTCAACTGATGGACTTCAGTTATCAGCATAACACCCCTCCACAGCCTCCAGGAACAGTGCCAGCAAACTCCTGCAACTGATCTTTTTCAAGGTGTCATATGGGCTCCAGGAGGTTTGGCGTTATGACAAGCACTGACTGCCTCTGTGTCCACAAAGAACAGCAAAAGCCAATCATGTGCTGTTTGTGCAATCAAAAGGGAGAGATAAGATCAAAAGCACATAGAAAAGAACAAAGTAAAATTAAGCTTTGGTTAAAAATTAAATAATTATATATACCTGGTAAAAACGTGTGAACAAACACATATATTATATAATAAAATCCCTAGGTAAGCAGAAAAAGCTTAACATTTAAAAAACAACCAAGAACACAAGTAGATTAATTTTAAGCACAGGATTTTTTTCTGTATCACACAACTCTGGCTCCCAGCCTTAACTTCTTCATGGCTGATCCCTTCATTTCAACTCAGGGCATACACTTGAAGGGAAAATATTTACCTTATTTTTATCTGAATGAATAGTCACAAAAGCCACTTGTTACAAGATTCTCATGGCAATATCATCAAGTAAAGGATTTTGTTTAAAAAATTAAGCGGAAGTATTCATGTTGTAATGCTCCCATACTCTTTCTGTGAAGAGAAATGCATGAATAAGGTTCCCACTACCCAACACAATTAAAATAGCAAAATGCTTCAAAAAGCATTCCAATGAATGTTTCCACATTTTGAAAAATGTATTTACTAAACACTAGAAGTAAGCTGTATTCAGCTTGGGGATATTACAGAAGTAGTGAGAGTAAGTGAAACGAATATGCTAGCTATAAATAATACATTCATATTTTCTTCTAAAATATCGACAGGTAGAGGTCTGAAATACTGGATATAGGCTTTCTTTTTTCTTCATACAAAGGAAAAAAGAGAAAGAAGGGAAGAGAGAAAATGAGAGAGAGAAAGAAAAGCGGGAAAGAAAGGAAGAAAGGAAGAAAGGAAGAAAGGAAGAAAGAAAGAAAGAAAGAAAGAAAGAAAGGAAGAAAGGAAGAAAGAAAGAAAGAAAGAAAGAAAGAAAGGAAGAAAGAAAGAAAGAAAGAAAGAAAGAAAGAAAGAAAGAAAGAAAGAAAGAAAGAAAGAAAGAAAGNAAGAAAGAAAGAAAGAAAGAAAGAAAGAAAGAAAGAAAGAAAGAAAGAAAGAAAGAAAGAAAGAAAGAAAGAAAGAAAGAAAGAAAGAGAGGAAGGAATGAATGAACGAACAAAGAAAGAAAGAGAGAAAGGAAGGAAGGAACAAACGAAGGAAGGAAGGAAGGAAGGAAGGAAGGAAGGAAGGAAGGAAGGAAGGAAGGAAAGGAAGAAAATGACTTTTAGTAACAACAGATTATTTGCAGTTCTAATGTATTTTATCTAACATCAGGCTTGAACATTTATCACACTACAAAGAATTGTTGCTATTGCTAGTGGTTGAGGTTTTTCCTTTTGTCTGAAAATGCTAAATCCTCCAATATGAAAGTTTTGTTCAGGAACACATCAGCTTAGCTTTACCTGACTCTGCAATGAAATTACTGACCAATATGGAAGGATAGATGCCAGAATAAAAAGTAGGCAGGTGGTTGGTTGCAGAAGTCGAAACTGATTAACTGAGACATGAATACAGGCTGCACACAACTAGAGATTTGAAAAACTTTTTCCTTTTTTCTCAAGTGAGTATCCTATCTGTCAGGCATTTTGTTACCTTGAACTGTTTCTTATCTAAAGAGTTTCCATGGAAAACATTAGTTTTACTTCTACACGTAATTTTTAAAGTCTTGAACTTCTGAAAAAATTGAATTCATTGAAACTGAGAGCTGGCTTATGTTGTTGCCCATCTGCAGACCAAAGAACAGTGGACTGTTTGTTTTTTGTTTTTTTTTTTTGTTTTTGTTTTTTTTTTTCTCAAAGCTGGGCTTGACTTCTCTCTATCTTTGGAGGTACTCTACAACTTCTAAGAAGTAGTTGCCATTTCATGACCATTAAAAAGGAGGAAACAACTGATCCTTACCTCCTTTCCTTCATGCTTGGATGAGAAACTCTTGTACTCAACACTTTACCATCTGCAGCTTTTCAGGAAAAATTTTCTAACTTCCAGGTATGCATATTTTCAAGAATGTCCTTCTTTGAAGAGTATATTTATTTCCATTCTTGTGTATTACTGTGCATACTAAACATTTGCCATTCATTTTTCCTTAACAGAGAATTCAACATCAATATAAATGCTGAATAATATAGATCAGTATGTATAAAGTTTCAGGATGATAAAATGGTTCTACTGTCACTAAAAAGTTCACTTTCTTGATGACTGAAAGATGCTTTGGAACACTTCTTGTTCACTTGTTCTCTCACAAAAACTGATGTCATTTCACATAAGAGAGAAAGTCTGTTCCTGCTTTCTCCATTTTCAGCTTGCTTCTCTGTTTTAGGTTAACGTGTTTTGGTTATTTGAGAAGATGACAATTTTGCTTGGATGCTTTTTCTAATTTGTTAAGTTGATAGGCTGAATGGTAGTGTAATCTTCATTCTCAGTCATATCAAATAGAAAACAATATTTTCTGAACTGTGGTTTCTGGCTCAGTTAAACTTCATATGGTCATGATTATCTGGTCTGCTGTTTAAGTAAGGCATCAAGAAACAAACTAAACCACAGTAATACAGATTATTTAGATTATATCCAATATAGGACAAGGACAGTAAGAATACCTCTAGGTGGCATAACAAGATGACTTTTCCTGGCATGTAAAGCCAACTGATAACAGCCAGTGCCATTAACATGTCAAGAAACACTTAGAAATAACAGGGAAAACTGGTTTAATGAAGTGCAATTAATGATATTTACCAAAGTTAAGAAAATACTCACTGAGTTGCTTAATGTAAAATAATTCCTTAATTTATGAATGTTTCTATAACTGAAATTCCAGAATTGTCAAAAGATGCCAATTGTCAAAAGAAAGTCACATAATAAAATAGAGAAAGTATAATAAAGGAAACTATTTTCACCACAGTATGTTGAGTTCATTCCATATCACTAAAAATATTATTTAGTGGAGAAATTATGTGTGGATTTCTGAATGGCTTTTTGCTGAGGCTGGATGACAGTAACTGGGAATGGTTGCTGCTGTCTTTGTCACTTAGAAAGCTTTGTGTACAAATGATGTGTTCCATCCCAGGAATTCATCATGTTGCACCATCAAGGCTTGCAGTTTCTTCCAGAGAAATCAGTCAGGAATTAGATGAACTTCTGGTCTATCCTCTGTACTTGTGAAAGCAGAATTTCCACGCACTTACCTATTAGAGTCCTTATTACATGCTTTCTTTCCTGGAATTCTTTTAAGGTATTCTAAAATTTTACCATAATCTATGTTGGTTCCAAGTTACGTATTTTTATTACTGTGGTGCTGAGCCAATGTTAACATTCTTTTCCTCTACAGCAGGTTTAATTAGATTGGGCTAACCTTAGTTGCACAACTTCCAATTCAAATTTAGCCTACCTGTAGGTGTTTTAGAAAAAGCATAAGTCCTTATGTAGCTATCTTTAAAATTTCATGCAGCCTCAGCTTCCATTAATATTATAAAAACATCTATATTTAAAAAAAAAAAAAAAAAAAAAAAAAAAAGGAAGGGGGAATCATTTTTGCTTTTTTTTTGTTGTTGTTGTTAAATGACAACATTTATATTGTAATTGAATTGGTTTGGTTTGGTTCTTGTTTTGGAGACTATTCAGTTGGATTTAACGGAAGTATTGGAGATCATGACATTATACAGTTTATAACTGTTATGAAAATAAAACAACAGAATTTATAAATCAATAGAATAGCAGGTTTTCATGATATGAAGCCAATGCAGTTGGAAAAAACCTTCTATCCTTCAGCACCCACATCACCGTAATTTAGTGAGAAACTGGAGATAATCACACTGTGGCAGTGGTTAAGGGTGTAAGCAGTGTGTTGAGAACCTGTGCAACTGCAAAGAATATTTCTGCTCTTCTGCAGAGCAAGGTTCTAGAAATGTTGTTTATATTTTAGATGAAGGTCTTGAAACAATTGCATGAAGTCTCAAAGGTAACATTTCAGTTATGACTGTCCTTAACAGAACAAATTCACTTTCAATATCATTGTCTTCAAGCCTGTATTCTCCACTTCTCAGTGATACAGATTGGTGTGCAGCTGTATCAGGGACAAAGGCACTGAGACATTGCTCTGCAAGTGCTAAAAAGTGACCTGACTCTGGTGGGAGCACAGCTGTGGACTAGAACAACTGAAGCCTATTCTGAGGCTGCCAGATCAGGGTTCTGGCAGCATCAGGAGCACCAATGGAGCTACATGGTAAATGGATCCCCATTATTAGAAAGAACATACCCTCCACTCTAGGTTCTCATTATTGTTTTTTAAAAAATACGATGACATGATGTACAGCTGAACTATTTCCTTTAGATAGTTAAAATGTTTGTTCACTCTCTATAGGTAGAATATTATGTTTTCTTAAATGCAGCACATGTGTCATAACAGTAGATAGGAGAGCTGGATCATAGCACTCCTCACAGCTACACCCTAGGTTCGGGATAGCTTGCAGAGAAGAGAACATTCGCCCTCCTCCAATGGTTACTGTATATGAATTGGTACAAGTCTTGGTGAAGCAGACTGCCTTCCAGCAGCCCATGGAGAGCCCAGGCAGGAGCAGTCTGGCTGGTGATCTGCAAGGATCTGCAGCCTGCGGGTGACCCAGGCTGGGGTAGTCTATTCCTGAAGGAATGCACTTTGTGGGACCACATGCTGGAATAGGGGAAGATAATGAAGATGAAGGAGGAAGTTGGGTCTGAGAAGAAGGCAGGAGGGGGAAGGAGTTCTTCCAATTTGTTTTGATTTCTTACCATCAGACTCTATTTTTAATTGGTGTTTTATTAGTAAGCAATCTCTTTGTCTTTATTGCAGCCCATGAGCTTTCCCACTGTATTTTCTCCCTCTGTCCTGTTGAGGAGGGGGGGGAAGAGAGCAGCTGGTTAGGGTTGTGGCGCGCAGCCATGGTTGGACTCACTACAGCAAGTACAATCTTCTGTCTCTGTGAATGCTACAGCAAATACAAAAACATGGAAAAACAACCCATCTTTAACCTATGAGACAGCCCATTAATACAAAAGACTGCTAAAGGGCATCACTGCGACTTTCCAAAAATGATCAAACCAAAACTATTATATACGTGTGAAATTCTACTTAACAAAATTCAACCATCAGAAACTCATACATACAGCCATGGAGACTAACAGTGCTTTTTTGGCTTTTATGTTTTGATCCTTTGAGGATCACTTGAATTCCAGATTAAATGTATTCCTCTTTTATATTAAATATCTGATTTGTTTTATTTCCTTAGAGATTAAGCTGAAGTGATAAAGGCTTAAACAAAAGCCAAGTGTGATCAGTAATAATATTATTTTTGCAGCCATGACACTAGATTCAAACAACATTTCTCATATATTCAAGTTATTCTCTTTTCTTTACAGGAAATTGCTTATTATGGTTAAAAAATAATTCCATTTCATTGATCTCAATATTATCTGTATTGCATAAAGACAGATCAAAACTGAGCTCTGTAATATCTACCCAGTAAATGCTATGAAATTCTATCCTGGCTGAGACTATAAAGAAAGAGAAGGGAAATTCCATAGTCCATTAATGTAAAGATAAATCTGCCAGTTAATAACACCAATTATATATATGAGTAAATCTTTTTGTATATGCAAGTTTCAGAATCACTCTCTCTATTAATCAATTTTGCTATAAGCTTGTTCACTACTATGTAGTCCAATGGAAACAGCAAAGAATGATATTCCACTCAGAATAGAAGTCTCATGTACCTGTATCTTTCTTCCCAATCGGAAAACATATCTTCTCCTGAGCTACAATATGTCCTATACTTTTAACGCATGTCATAACTGTGTCTACTTAATGATAATTTACTTCTGATGTTTCTGATTTCCCTGTGTGCGCTCTAGGAACCATCTATAGGAAATGCTCTTGAATTTAAAGTTAAAATAGCTTACCCAAAAGCAAGGGAATATATATGTAAAAGTTAGTAGTGCTGGATGTAACTTGAATTTATCTAGATTTTGAAGACCTACTTACATCCTTACTAACAGATAAATGAAGGAAAACCAGTATGCATTGGTAACACATTGTGTAGGAGCAGTTTATTTTGATTTGTAAACTCTAACACCCATCAGAGCAGGAGAATATCAAACTGATTTTATTGTGCTTTTTATACGACAGTGAAGTGATGTGCAAAAAGATATGCAAGTAACACAACACTGTGTGGAATGACTTTATGTAAGTCTAATTAGTACACAGAGATTAATATAAAGACATATGCATGGTTAACCTCAAAAAACTGGTGTTTTTGTCTCCAAATTTCATATTTAGTACTAGCAAATGATACGAGATTTTTTCCTCTTTAGCAAAGGAATCACAATGTATTTTTATATATCCAGTGGAAATCTGACAGAAGAGAAGGCTAAATGTTGAAATCTCAGTTCTAGAGGATAAAGTCATTCATCAGTGGGAAAAGGCTATTATGTATAGAGGTGAAGAATCTCCTGTTGGGTAACTCTGTGGAGGAACCTTTCATTTTTTAAATTGGTAGCCAGTTCATCCTGATCTTTGAAAACCTTTCAAGTCTGAATACTGCCTACAGTATACAAGATGTAATTGAAACTCTGTTTGTCTGAGATCAAACCTGGGGGAAATTGCCTGAAGTTGAGTGCACTAGTCAGTTCGATTTAAAATAACCTTCTAAAGACAGCAAGAGCTTTGTTTGTTTGCTTGTTTATTTCTCAACCTGCAATCTTCCTACCCATTGTTGGATTGAACTATTTAATTAAAGGTGGGTGTTATTTTGAACAATCAAATTTGTTTTATGAAGAAATGTAATTTTAAGGAAAGATCTGTTGTGATCAACATGGAAGGAAGTGATGCATTTGTCTTGTTTTGTGTCCACATTACTTTTTCCTTACCAATGAAGAAGTGGAGTTTCAAAGCTAGACATTGCAGCTTGGGGAAAGAAATGTCAGCTAGATTTTGCATCACAAATGCAAGGGAAGTAATTGCAAGAAAAATCCTAACAGGACATCTGCCTGTGTGTGAACCGTAGGCGTATATCTAACAGCACACAGACGCAGACAGCTTGCAATTTTGCTGGACCATTTATGTAACTTTCATATGTTATAGAAAGTTAAGAAAAATATTAAATGACAGTGGGAACAATTCTCTAACCTTTACACTCCCCTTCACAGGACAAAGGACTCTGCAAGCTGGAAACCAGTTGTTTCAAGGCCTGCTTATCCAGGAGGAAGAATGCCAAGAAAATTATCTTAATGGTTTTTTTCCTCATGTTTGGGTCGACACAATTCTATCCTAGCTACATTTACTGGCAAACTTTCTAAACAAACAAGGCTGCCTAAAGTCTCCATCTCATGTGCTGGTTGAAAGTGGAAGTTTGATTACACACGCCCTTGTTATGGACTGATCATTATCTCTTTGTATATGACTTGTGAGGTGCTATTTTTGTGAGAAAAAAAGGGGCTAACAGAAGAACATGCAAATACAGTCTGCAGGTTTTCTGTTTTCTGCCAACTAATTGTTAGCAATCTATCTTGTGGAGGATCTATTGCTTTTTTAATTGTTGGGAAAACAATATTTAGACAATGTGCACCTCTCTGCGGTGAAAAGCAAAAGGAATCAGAAGCAGGCAAAGAAATAAGACACCTTCAACAAATGTGTGGATGAAAACTACACTGGAGTCAAATCTCTCCAAGCTGAGGCACAGCAATATGGAATAATATGACTGGAGCATCTACATGCTCTAGATACATCCTCAAGGTAGGCCACCAAAATGGTATAAAAATCTGAGGGGACCAAGCTAGACAAAGTTATTTCATCTCACCACAGTCACTTATTTCACATAAATGACAGTATTTGAACAGAATTTCTGTTTGGAACAAAGAGTACATGGCATGAGGGGTAACTGTTGTTCTGCAATGCAAATCTTTTAAGTGAATTATTTCACAATCTTTACTATAAAACATATTATAAATGAGGATATTGATTTAGGTGATTTATTCTCACTCAGAAAACTTGCCATCACGAAACTGCAGACAAGACAGAAGTTCACATTGAAGTAAAATTTGAAACTAGAACCACTGACAATGATTGAAGTGTCTAACGCAGAACCATAAAGAAAAATTGCAGCTACTGCATTGGTCAAATATTTCTCAGAAATTTTTTTAGAGAAAAAAATTTGTTGATGCCTTTAGCAAGATCTTGAAATTACATTGTATACTAACTTACGTGCCTCAGATTTTAGATAAAATTTTCATGCTCATTACCAGTGCAGCATTAATTATTTTTTTATACCACAACATCGCATTTTATTCCACTATATGTTGTTTCCCAATATGTAGTTCCTAGGAGACTAGATCTAGGTAAAACTAAGTGTGATCTCTACGTGATTTTTCATGTATATAACTAGATTTTAAGGAGAAAATAATCTGAAGGACATTCTATGGATGGGACTCAAAACCACTCTAATACCAGCCACAGTATTCCTGCCAAAGCAACTATATTGTGCCTATATTTAGGGAGAAAAGCAAACAGGGCCAAAAACTATTCCCTAACATTTTGCATCTGACAGAACTGTTTCATGTCAACATGGCCCGAAGATCATGGCTTTAGGAAAAACTACTTATTGAACTCAGTCCAGAAAAAACAACATGAGGACCATTTCCCAAGCAGATAATGGCTCTGGGGCAATTTCAAACACGGACAAAAATATGGGCCAGTCTGGGAGTTCAGATGAGTTTTATATTTGTTTGCCCTTGGGCCATGAGCAGATGATTAAGAAGCCATGGCAGCATCCTTGTAATCATTGCTATGAGTAGGATTGGGATGAGGAGTCTGAGCATCCTCTTGTTTTGGTCCCTTGCCCACACTTGGTGATGCTCCAGCTGCAGTCCCCAGCTTGTCTCTGAACCTAACTGGCTCCAGGCATGTTTGGCCAAGACAGTCTGTCACCCCAGGGACATGCTTCTCTGTGCTACATTTGTTCCCTTGAGGTCATCCATCTTGTAGCATGTTTATCAATGCAAAAAATTAGTCCCTAGCACCCTCTTCTTAGCAATTGTACACTTTCTTGTCACAAGGAATATAATTTTATAGAGTAGACAACCCAAGTTTAGCACATTAACACAGTTGAATTTTCTGATTAGAATCTCTCCTAGAAACAGCATGATATACCTCTGAGTACAAATAGTGGTTTTAATATTAAAATGACAAGCTCTACATTTCATCAAACATAGTCCCAGATGCAAACCAGAAAAATGAAGCATATGACAACAAGCACTGTGAAAATCAGATGTGAAAGGTATACTTTATCTGAAAAAAAACTATTAGAAAATATTAAAAAGATAGTGAAATCATAAAGTACAGTCAGAAATAATTAATACCAGTGAGAACTTATTTTTCACAAAATAGCAGCAGTGGCTTATCCATGTAACTCAACATTTTCCCTTTTGTGCCACGAACTAGTAGAAAACAGGGAAGAAAATATTGAACTTCACACTGAATTATTCTGCTCAGCGGTAGACTATTAACTGTTTCTGTATAACTTCAGAAAATGTTATACACTGCAATTCAAACATTGCTGTGTAGGAATAACCAAAAATTTTCGGACACTAATTCACAATTGACACAAGTGAATTCAATTGGACTCTAAATCCTCAGTTGCTACTGGTAGGACACACAGCTTCTGTCTGTACCTTAGTAAGGAGAGGCATTGGTGGAAATTACTGAAAACATTTCTGTAATTATTAGAAAATAATACCAATGGTCGTAAGGTATTAATATATTAATATAACTGTCTTTTTGCAACAATGAGCAGACATGAAGGAAAGATATTCATGGATTGGTGTATAAGAATATTTTGCAAGGTTGATGTAAAATACCAGTCTAACCCATATGTCTGATGCCTGGATAATTTGCCAAGTTGCCTACATCATTTGAGGTGGGAGGGGATGTAGGGCTCACAGACTCTCCTGCCCAGAGAAGGCCTCAGCATTTTCCCCATATTTAAGGTGGGGATTACATAGCCCAAACAGGTGGTGGAGCCTGCAGCATGTTTGCTCAGCTGAGGACTGAGCGTGACACTTCAGAAAGAGCTGGTTCTGTTTTTCCAGAGAAACTCCTTTAATAAATTCCCTTTTCATGGAAAATGTAAATATTATCAGCTCTTCCTGTTGTAAACAAAAATTTCAAAATAATGGAATTCCACCTAGGATGATAAGTTCAAACTTTAATAGGCAGGTCATTTTGTTAGGTTTTTTTTTTTTTTTTTTTTTGGTTTAACTTCTGCTTTGTTTCGGATTTCTTCTTATACTGTTTCATATGAGAACGCAAGCTGGAAGGTTGTTTTTGGGCAGCTTGGCATAGTGATTCTGCAAAGCAATTTTTTTTACTGGTTGAATTTTCAAAGCACTGAATGCTAATAGGTTGACTCTTAAGCTGCACTCATAAAAAGAAAAATATAAGTTACTGAATGTATTCTAATCTATTAACCAAGAAAAGAGAGGTTTTTAAGATTTCAGTTGAACAGTAGGTAGTCCAAAATTTACATTTTTTCATTGTACAAGAGACTCTTACGACATCAAGTACAATACATGTGATGAGATTAGGATGCCTTGTGCACATTTCCTTCCCAAAACGGCCAGCTGTCATTCTAGAATCAGTTGGATCTCTCTCTAGGTGTTTAGAAACAAAAAGTACATCAGTTTTTTTTGTTTGTTTGTTTAGAACTTGCTCTGGCTGCTTCACCTCTGCTATTAGTGAAAACAGCTGTGGTGATGCTGCAGTCACATAGGGGAATTAGCTTTGCTTCAGATTTAGCCCTCTGTGTTAGCTCTGGTGTCTTTCACATACACAAATATTTCCATCACTACAAAATCCCTACTGCAAAACAAGAGTGCAGAAACTAAAATGTAAGAGATTGGTTCGTAAGCAAACACCATATCTGGTGCTGTGACATTTAGATCTTCATTAAAGCCGCCACAGACCAAGCTGACCTTTTGTTAACAAGAGCTAGCCCTTGGTGTTGTTTAAATAAAAGTTTGCTTGAACAACTTACTCTTCAAAAGTGTAAAACACTTCATATTTGCTTCTTAAAAATTACTTTCTCATTACTTTTCACAGTTACTACTGATAACAAAACCTAGAAACCTCGAAGTAAACAAAAAGCAAAGAGAAAAAAAAACAGCATTTCTGAAAAGGTTATACAAATAACTGTGACAATTGTTAAATGCATTTTTTATTTTGTTTTTGAATAAGAAGTATTAAGTTTGCTTTGCATTCTTGATCCAATAAAATGCAACACACTGAAGGAAGGATTTTAACGCAGGTTTTTAAGCAGGTAATTTTGATAGCCTTCATTAAAATGCTTATATGCTACTGGATCTTCCGCAGCCCACACCAGACATTATGGGAGGTAATAAATCTTTGAATCTCTATGTCAAAACTTGAGAGAACAGTAATAACCATCTATTTGTCCCTTGAATATCCATGTATCTCCCTTGAATATCCATGTATGTCCATTTCCCCATTTCACAATGTCCTCTCAGCAGCAGAATGCCATTCCACATTTCTGTGTGGCACCTTATTTTCTGCTGCTGTTTCTGCTGAGGTTTCCCTCATGGAAGCAGAGGGCTGCCCTTTGTCACCTATGCCTTACATTATGAGGGAATGACATGAGGCACAAGTCCCCAAGTGTCACTGAAGCAGTGTGAGAAAGGAGGGACCCACACCCTCTTTTTAATTATGCCATGCAGGGAACATACCCCCACATCTGCTCCTCTCACTCTTCTTTTCCTTTACTTAGGATAAAGGTAGAAGTACCAGTCTGAGATGACATATATTAGGAAGCAAGGAAATGTCAGAGCATGACATGAGAAAACATGTTAGTGACATGTGTTTATACTACAATTCTGTGCTTTGTAAATTCTCCCTCCTGTTTATTTTTTTAAATCTTGCTTTCAAGGACACTTAAAAGGCCACTGGTCCCTTTCATGCTGATTAGACTTTCCTCTTTTGTTTTCATTCCTGTAGTTTAACCCATCATTCTCTGCTAATGAAATCACTCTGGCAACCTCATCATGGTACTTTCATGTCACTTATGACAATTCCAGCCTCTGTTTGTTTGTTTATTCTGAAATCCTTTACTAGGTTTAAACACTGCCTTTCAAGGAGTCCATCTTTTGCTTTAAATTCTACTTAGTCATTCATGACCTTGGATTACATTTTGATACTCTCATTCCCTCTTTTCCAAGTTCAGGGGCTAATCTCTTTCTTTCTCTTTCTCCTTTTGACACAGTCATGTGAGGACCCAAGTTAGTATACTCTGGATTTCTTTTGGCTAATCCCCTGCGTGCCTCTTTCAAAATTTCCTTCATAAAAGCCAACTCCTTATCCTTTTCTCATAATCACCTTCCTAGTTCTCCCTGTAATGTTGCTACACTTCCTTTTGACATAAGAATTTCACTTCAACACATGGCTCAGCTGGTGAAACAATAGCCTGTGACTGACTGTTGTGCTTTAAACCAGTAAAGGAGGTAATAGTTGCCAGCACTAAATAAACAACACACCAAAGTTTCTGTTTTGCACAGAACAAGCACACTGGATTTTTTTTTACTTCATAATTGGATCACTGATTTCTAACTTTCTCTTATTACATCTTCCAAAGAGCATGGTCTCCTTGGGCACTCTTGCACACACAGTGCAAAGGGGAAGATGTAAGTAAGGAGGGAGTCTACCTACAAATTTAGGTTCTGTTTTGGCTAGCTTTAATATCTTTTGCTCTTTGAGTAGGAGCATGCATTTGGGGTGTCCATTCTCAATGGACACCACTGGCTGTCTCGGAGCAGATCTGGAGGCATCCAGGGTGAGAGCAGTGTGACCAGGAGCTGTGCCACCCTGCATGCTATGCAGAGTGCAAGCCAGGGGAGAAAAACTTCTGCCTTTCCCTTAAAGAAGCTTATTCTTAACAATAGGGCATCAAAGGAGGCATGTCACAGTCTTTCCTTGAAACATCAGGGCTGAGTTCAACAGTGGGGCTCCAGCACCACAGCAGCACTGCAGTCATCGAAGTAGCTGCCTGGGCTGGGCCTTTCAGCACTGAAGGATTCAGCTTCCTCTGGAGCTGCCTGAGTCTCCCAAATAGTGTTTTATGGTGAGCTCCAAGAGTTCCAGTCCTTACATCTCTTCATTTGGAAGAAGGCAGTCTCAGAAGCATTGAAATCCTTTGGAACATAGGAAGCCTTCACCTGGACAGCTGAAAAGATAGGCTGTGAGATTTCTCACTCTCTCTCACTTTTTTTTTTTCTTTTTCTTTGAGGTTTTGAACATTTCTGGGCACTTTCTTGCTGCTTTTTGCTTCTTTCTTTGGAAAATATTTTCACTTAAAAAAGTACTGCTCTTACCACAAACAACAATGCAAACACAGAAAAATGAAAATAACTAAAGTAAAAAAAGCCTCCAACCACAAATATCAAAAGGAATCTTAAGCAAGAAATAGAATGAATAGTTGCAAGAAGATAAGAAAAATACAAAAACCCATGTCTACACAGCACTTACTGCAAATCAGAGATGTCTGTAATACAGTCAAAATAAACCCCTATGGTTATGCAGCAATAAACCAGTTACTCTTTTTATAAATCAAATTATTTGTTAACAACCCTTTGGGTTTTTTCCAAAGCATGTTTGAATAGAAATACTCATTTTCAGAAGTATAAGGTATCCAGGATTTGTTGACCTCAGGGCTTCTGACCGATTTATCAAATTCTGCTGTGTTCATTTAATGTAATACAGATACCGAGATGGCAAGAGATTGATAATCACTTTGCAGTGCAACGTTCAGTGATTTCTCTGAGGTGTGAGCACACATACCTCCACCTGCTATCCGTGGTTGTGACAGTTATCTACAGCTATCCTCTCTTATTTAAACATACGGAATAATAAAGGGGAAAAAACAAGTGTAAACACCAGTTACTGATGTAATCCATTTTTTCATTGCCTTTTAGAGCTCGGATAGTGGCAGTGGGCACACGGTCTGGAAGATCTCATCCTCACTGGCCAAGGCAGGTTAAACAATAGCAAGAGAAGGAGATAATGAGAAGAAAAACACAAGCAATAAAAGGGAAGAGAGAGCAGCAGAAAACCAACTGTAACGCAGTGCCAGATTCGTGCTCTTGCCTTCAGCCCTGTGCACAGCATGTGTTCTATTTTGGCAGGCACCCAGCAGGTAACTGCTGCCACTTGACCTGTGCCACTGCATCCCCTTTGTCCTCCCAGTCACTCAGAAGGTATTGCATGACCCAGTCATGTAGAGGGATGCAGTACCCTTAGGGACGTGTGTTTAAACAGCTGAGGTTTCTCCTTTTAATTACCTCCTGCCCTTCCAGCCTGAGAAACAAGCTCACCACGGCTTTTCACGATTGACTCAGAAACCACAAGTAGTAAATTGTCCACAGTAAACAAACAAAAAGCTGACATTTTCTGGAAACAACAGGATTTCAGGAACTTAGGCTCCAGAGAAATAATGAATATTGCAAGTTTTATGAAAACTCTATGATGGACACCATGATGGATGGAGAATTTAGGTAGTTATCCAAAGATTTTACGCACTCATAATAAAGCATCCAAACACAGTCACCAATGCTGGGCAGCAGATAGAGGAGTTGGTGGATGGAATGTTTCTCTCTGAATGTGACAGGAGTTGATCTCACTGAAATTCATAGTTGCTGTGGGGACATGGTGCACAAGATGTTTTGCTGCATGGAATAGCTCTCACTGGATAATAAGCTCTGGCCTCCATCCTGTTGGAAAGACATTTGTGAAATCATCTTGTAAGCTCTGATATACAGCATCAGATATACAGTACAGTCTCATGTCGCATTTCTCTTATTCAGATCCACAAGAACTTAAGAGGGATAGCTAGATATACAGTTCCTGGGAGTCACAGAATGGTTTACATGGGTTGGAAGGAACCTCAAAGATCATCAAGTTCCAACTCCCTGCCACAGCCAGGGTTGCCAGCCACTAGATCAAGTAATAGGTCAGGTTGCCCAGGGCCCCATCCAACCTGGCCTTAAACACCTCCAGGGATGGGGCCATCCACAACCTCTCTGGGCAGCCTGTTCCAGCACCTCACCACTCCCTCTGTAAATAACTTCCCCCTGACATCTAATCTAAATCTTCTTTCTTTTAGTTTAAAACCATTCTGCCTTGTCCTGTCACTATCTACCCATGTAAAAAGTTGATTTCCCTCATGTTTATAAACTCCCTTTAAATATTGGAAGGAGAGTCCTCTGAGAGCACTTTTCTTCAGTGCAAAAGGATCAAAAGGAAAGGACAAAATATGAGGATATTTGGCTGCTCTGATCATTCTCCATTCTTCCCAGGAATTTGCACCAAATTACTGATGATTCACCACTGTATTCCTCTCTATATGCTTTTCCATAAAAAGTTAAATAAAAGCATTGAATTACTCTGATTTTATCTCTCAAGTAACCTGTAAAACAACTTAAATCTTTTGTCTGAAATCTTTTTTACACACTGTTGGCAAGTGGCAGTAGCCCTGCTTGTTCTAAGCAGATACAGTTTGCCCAGCAAGCCAGGAACAGACCTTGAATCCAAGTCACTAAGAATTTACCTGGTGCCTTGGGACATTACCTCCCACCAGCTTCCTCTATTTGCCTTTCACAGGGTGGCCAGGAGCCATACCCCGTGCCTTTGTGGCTGTGGGTAAGGCTCCACATGGGCTTTAACAGGTGTGGATGGTCCTGCCTGCCTCTACTCCATGGGCAGGGATGAATGGGAGAACACAGAGCCAACTCAAACTCATCCAACACGAGACTTCAGATGAGAGTTTCTGTTCACAGACCACAGCCTCTCCTGGCAATAGTGTCACAGATGTAGTGAAAAACTAAATCTTCTTGTCATTTTTTTACTTCTGTGTTTAAGGTCACAGTACAGCAAAGAGACAGAGAAGTGGTCATATTTTCTTATTTATTATTATTATTATTATATGAGTATGTATTACAGGGAGAGAAAACTAGCAATGATTTCTGTGCAGCAATATTCATACCTGTGATCAAGAAAAGAAAAATGAAATAAGTAAAATGTAGTGTTTTCATAGTAGAAAAGAATAATTTCATTTGTTTTTCTTTTTTTTTTTTTCCCCACGAGGGAACAGTCTCTTGAAAATTTAAAATAGAGATATTTTACATGCCTTGAATACCTGTTTACTAGTATTACCATCTTTATTTAAGAAAATAAAGAGCCTACATATTTCAGAGGCAAAGATCTGACAATATCAAAATGGATTCCAATGGAAACAGATCTCATAACAAAAGGAGCTATCAGACCATGAGTCTATTGCTACAGTTACTTGGAAAAGCATTGGGTGAGTGAACCTCAGATTTCTGGTTAGCATTTGCATGATGCTTTGACAGTTTCTGCTGTGTTAGGCTTTAGTCAGTCCACTGCCCACATATGGCATCTCAAAAATAGTGGATTTCTCCTGCTAGCTGCTTTACTATTCTGCATACACTTTTTCAATCTAAGAGAGACCTCAGGAGCACAGTCTTGGAGCAAGAGCAGCTTGCTAAGGATGTTCCCCATGCCTTCTGTGGTGTCCAGCCCAGCCAACAGGCAAGTCCAAGGGTTTTTTTTTCTTTTGGTATATATCCTCAGCATCAAATTTTATACTAGCGAGGTGAAGATACTATTTTTGGATGTAATTTCTTGTATAATTACGAGAAGCTACTCTTTTACAGAATTCTTGGCTTGAAAGTTCCACAGCTCAAAGAGAACTGTATAAATAAATGAATCTTCAGATGCCTGGAGTGTAGAAAAGCAGGAAAACAGCTTTTTGGAGAGAAAAATATACAGTTTTTCTTCAAAAAAATATTTTCAAATTAGCTTTTTTTTTTTTCCCAGCATCCATAGTAATTGAATTAACAGGAGCATTTGAAACTGTACTCAAGAAGTACTTTTTTAACCTCTGAAAGAAAAGTCAACTTTAATGAAGACACCTAAAATTGTTATACAAGTAGTGTTTAAAAATACAGTTAAAAAAAATCCAGAATATTTTACATATTCCATTCATGTGATTATATCATTATGATATAAGGTTAAGGTTTATTAACCTGCAGCAGAAATGCTAAGACACGTCCTGAACCAATGACTAGCACCTGGTGGGAATTCAGGGGAGCTCAATGCCCCTGAGTGATTGGAAGGGGTGGAGCCAGGATCCACCCCTTCCCAGACCTCATTTAAGGGTTGGCAGTGGAAGTAGGGTATCTTGTTGGAGATCCCTGTGTACTTGTGCTCTTTTGAAGGTAAGGAGCTTTCCTTTGTTTCTGAGCTTGAAGCTGCCCTATTTGAGCGAATTCTTACCTGCTGTAGCCTGGGACTTTGCTACTGTGCTGTCATTGCTGTGCTTTCCATTGTGTTACTTAACCTGAACATGCTTCAGTATAAGTACTTGGTTTTTACAGGTTTTTTTTTTTTTTCCAGTAAATGGTTCAGAACTGTGAAGTTAATTCCTAGCAGATCACTGTCTGAGGTGATCACATTGAAACGGTATGTGTGTGGGTCACTCTGAAAGTAATGCCTCCTAATTATTTCCATGGATATTATAACAGATGCAAAGAGCACAGTAACATTACTTGTAAGAGCAAATTCTTACCTACAAAACACTCCTTTTCAACATAATTACCATCATGAGTTATGCATTTCTGCCAATAATGAATAAGAGCCTTCATGCTGTGCTCGTAACAATCTGTACCAGTAGAGATGACCAACTGTAGTTGCTAAAATAACCCACCCACCGCCTCGTTGTATTCATGTCCTCTGCTCTCCACAAACATTCAGCAAACACTGATGAATGTCAATGTGTGTAGTTTTATTACTTCTAGAGGAATTCATTTTCATGTCTTTGTTTCATCTGCACTTCAGTGTCAGATGTTATTCTGTTAGACTGTCCCTCTGCTGCCATCCGTTGCATGGAAACAACATGTAGGGGAATACTGGCAAGGATCAACCTCTACTACCATACCACTGACATCCACCTCTGATGTTGTGGGTCCGCATAATAAAATAGGAAGTATTGCTTTCTTTTGTCTTGAAAAACACTATGTAATGAAATACAACATTAATTTAGGTCAGCATAGGAAAGCAGGGAATGCTGGAGGTACTTAGCTTTTAAATTATATCATCATCATATTCCTGAAATAAATATTAAGGAATGAAAATTTTTCCTTCCTGAAAACACAGTTTTGTTTTACAGATGTAGTATAATTGATAATGTCTATAATCTAATACTTAAATCTTAGCTTCTCATTTTTCAGAGAGAATTTTGAAGATGGAATGCTTGCTCTCTTAGTCTGCTAAATAAGAGAAGCAAAGGCTAGTGTAATGTTGTCTTGAGATATGTATGTTTAATATGCTTAACTAGTTCAAGGCTAACACCTTCCAGAGTAGACTAGACTTTGCATTTGCTCCTGGATATCTTCTGGTGCTCTGTGACTCTACATCATAATTTTTTGGTTTTTGTTCATAAGATGTCTGAAGGGATGTTAAAGCCCACCTTGTCTCCAGAGCAGGCGCCTGAGGCTTTGTGTTTCATGTCCTGAGGTCTGTCACAAAAGTATGGGGGTGGCTCCAAAGCTTTGTCATGAGTATTGCAGGACTGTGGGAAGGCAAGCCTAGAGTTCAGCCTTGGGAACACTGTATTTTGGGATCCTTACCTGGAGTGAATTAACTTCAGACTTTCCTTGGAGAGAGTGAATTGATGTGACACCACAATAGATCTGAGGAATAAGTGAACATTGAGTCTGGACAAACAGTGTTCCAGTGCAAAAGTACTACCAACCTTCCTTTTTCTTTGTAGCACAAATGCACTATAGAGTCTCTTGAAAATGTAGTTTCATCATAATTAATCCATTACAGCCATGAAGTAGCCAGCCATGGCTGCATTAAGGGTTTCATTAGAACAGAGTCATGACACACAGGGCAAAATAGTCTCCACTTGTGGAAAATCAAGTACAACACCTACATACAGCTTACAACTGAGTCATGTTACATTCTGACCTGAATGCAAATAAGATATAGACCTTGAGTTACAAGGGCAAGCGTTCAGCTCAAGAATCAAATTAAATCTTAGGAGGAGGCTGTATCATATGATGGAGAAATTCTGAGATTTCTGGTGAGGATCTATCCAACACTTGGGAGTTGTAGCACGACCTTTTCTTCTGACCCTCTTCTCTACTCATCAATGACATTAAAGTTGTTCTTTTGTGCTTCTTACTGTTGAAGTCAGAGCTATGACTCCTCAGCAGGAATAACTGCTGCTCAAGGAATACCTTTGTAGAGTGCTACATGTCGCAGCATTAACAGTGGCTAATGGTTTTGCTATTACTTATTTTATTTTTGGATGACAGTGATAGATCCTTGTTTTAAATATAGATGTATTCATTCCAGTTAGCTTGAATGTAATGTTTAAACTACTTAGAAGTATCTCTTTAAACACACATGTAAGGACAAAAGATAGCTGCATAGTAAAGCAGAAGACTTTAGTAAGTGAAGGGAAACACAGGTCAGAGAAGACATTTAATCAATTGCAGAAATGTAAAAGAGTCCTGATACTGCAGAAGACCAATTTTTTTCACTACTGGTCTATAAATCTCTTAACTATCTTATAAGAGAGGAATGTGATTCTGGATTTTAGATGATGGTACATTTATTTTCACACTCACTCATGATGCTTGGTCCTTAGTCAAATCCCATCTCATACTTACATTCACGTGTGTCTTTCCAATTATTGTTCTCACTCTGTGGCTCAAGAGTGACATTCAGCAGGAAAGGGGGTGGGGGGGCGTCTGGTGCTATGTGGACCTTACCCTCATTATCCTTCCTGCACACCTTTCTCTCTGACTTAAGTCACCTTGCACATGACTTTGTGTAGTTTGTAAGCTTTATTTCAAGGAGAGCTTTTGTGCCATCATTGTGCAGTGTACATCTTCTCAATAGCGCATATAGGGCCCAAGCCTGCTTTCTGTTGTTGCATTGTTAACTTGCATAGGATGTAGGTGAAGAAAATATAACACACGTTTTTATTAAAATCTCAGAGATGAAGAATTGCCATCAAAATGAATAGATGTAGAATAATTGGGTACCAAATGAACGGTATAATTGACTTCCGCTAAAAATGTGGCTTGGAAGGATAATTGCTGATATCTTTTTCTTATACAGAAAATGATATTGCAGATTATGAATAAATAAAATGGAAGGAACTGAACCTTTTTTAAAAAAAAGTTCTCTTAGAACAAAAGGTCTTAGAGGACGGTAAGTAACTATATGAATAAGGATCATGATTGAAGATACTTTCTTATAGGAATTTGTTAAATTATACACCAGATAATGCTCTACTATATCTAATACTTAAAGTTAGGGCTATACTATCCTAGGCCCTGCTATTAGACAGCCCCAGGAAATGAAACAAACTATTTGTGAGATGGTGGAAAGCACTCTGAACCCCTTTCTTTGAGCACATGGCTGTCTCTAATAAGACCAATGAGAGTTGAGGGGGGTCCCCAGACCATCTCCCTGCTCACCAGTCTGGTTGGTCAGAGATCAACTCTGCAACCTGTGGACCAGAGCTGAGGCACAGTGGTGCTGACCATGGGGCTCCCTCACCTGGGAAGTTGCCCTTCACATTGGAGCTGGCTCAAGCAATTTAAAGTGCATATTAGTTCATGTTGGATATTTGTGTAGAAATGCCTGTGGTTTTCCAGTATTCTTTTAATAGCAAGTAAAATCCTTCCGCTACCTGTTTCACACAGGAAGATGTGATGTAAATCCACTGCTGCCTGTTTCTTTGCATTTTGAAGTGTGACAGGTGCCTCAGTCTGTATTTTCCTGCACACCGCAGTTACCCACATTTCTTAGAAAGAAGAAACACCTACCAATTAGGTATGTTTCCTCAACATAGGCAGTGAAGAGTTCATTCAAGAGACCAGGATGGCATATATATTCTTTAGTCAATCCCTAAAGTAGCTCAAATTTCACTCAGATAAAAGAAAAAAGCTATAGAAAAATTCAATCAATTACTGTAAACTCAATGCAGCTCTTTTCTAATTAATTTTTTTAATCTGCTCATGAAGAAACCACTAACATCATTTAAACTGGAGTACTACTATTAATATTTTCATTGCATGTGGTAATGAGACTTTATGATTAACAGTTAATTTGACGTTTATAGTTGTGTTAACGACAATCCCAAGTGACCTATATTATATTGCTGTACCATAGGTTGAAAGTGTACAGTAAAACATCTTCAGATTTTTTTCAATTAATCTTTTGCTGGAAGAGGTTTGATTTTTGGAATTCTAATCAAATGGAAAAAAAACTAGTGAACATCAGTGAAGATTAGGCAGTTATCAGCTTAAAAGAAATTCCAGTTCATGTCCTTCTTGTACTTCAAAGCTCATTTCTCAATAAAGTTGTTATAATTTATAAGTTGTTGTGACTGAAACAATGGTAGCATAGTCACATGACATAACTGTAGAAGTGCATATGTCATTTTAGTGACTAAATGCAAACATTATATAGAAGAAATCCCTATCAATTATATCTATGTACATCATAATTCCATGCTTTTCAAGAGCTGCCTTTGTGCAACAGCCAATCAATAACACTGTAATTTCAGACTGGTCACAAATAGTGATTTTCAAATGCATAGCTTCAGATAGAAATATGCAGCAGCAGCAAAGCAATTTATGTTAGCAATGTAGTGACAGAGTGGTTAATGTCTCCTTAAGCACAGTGTCATTAGGATTATATGCAGAAAAAGATGAGTTTTTTTATTGGTAGTTTCCTAGGAATCTGAGATAAATACCCAGTTATCTGCAAAGTGTTCTGTACTTAATTTGGGGCCACATCCTTTTCTAGCAAGCAGGAACTTACCATTTACCTAAATGGAATAGCAGATATGAAATAAAATGTGTTGGATAATTAGATATGTTTATCAGCATCAGCAGAACTTGTAATACTATGTTCCTTCAAGGGAAAAATCCAGTTGAAGTATACATTTCCGCAGCCTTTGCTGGTTTGAAAAATAGCACCCTTACCTGTGAGAAGCGGACTTTGCTATAGCAACTCAGGGTTTTTTTTCCCCAGGTTAGGTCATTTCTCTGGATAAATTACTCTAAGCTGTCTGCGGACACCTCTGATAGCTTCTGGGGAGCGTCTCTATCTGATTCCAATGCAGCACAAAAAGGCACGAGCAAAGTGCGTGTGTACTTCAGGGAGCACTGCTGGGCTGTAAAATAATTTGAGTGAGAGGTATCCCAGAGAACTCATCCTCTCAAGTTGTTACTGCAAAGAAGCTACGTCCTTCAAAATTCAATGCTTCTGTTCATTTGCTTCAGTTAAATTGTATCAGAGGGCAAGGCAGAAAACACAATGTGTTTTAGAGGCTTAGAGGGAGAGAAGAAATGCAGAAAGCCTGAAATGTTTTCAGTGGCACCTGCTGCTGTTGACAAATGATCTGAGGAAATTGCATTTATTCGCTGAGCGGTATGATAGCATGGATGTTTCACAGAAACCCACCTCCATGCTGCAGAGAAGGGTAGACTATACCTAAGCCACTACTTAGATAGAAATATCTATCAAATCAAAGCCAGAAATTGTGCTTCAATGCAGGTCCCACAGACTTCCTGCCCTGCTCAGGGCATATCTGCCAGCAGCCTGGGTAGGAAGCTGTCAGCTTTGTCTGGGCCTGGGGAGAGAAAGAGAGTTGCTCTCTTTGTCTTCTTGAGGCTGAAGGACAAGCAAGAATGGAGGGGCAGATGTTTGTTCTGCTGTGCAGGCAGCATCCCCTGCCCTTCTGGCCTCTGTCATCCCAACCTTTTCCTACAGTAGTAGGCTGTGACTCTGACTGGTTTTGGTGGTGTTCTGTCAGGAGGCACAATAAGGTGCATTTGCTATAGCAAGAAGAGAGGGAATGGAGGATGAGAATGATCATCTTGCTCTCAAGGGTGGCGGCGGCGGCTGCTGCTGTGGTGGTGGTGGCTGTGAATGCTGCCAGAAGCCAGGAAAGGCACAATGTGGGAGGCTCTTGGAGGGCTGACTCTTGTCCTCTAGCATCTTCTACAGCACTGCAGAACACTTCTAAGCTCTTGCACACCTAAATTGGGCCCCAAAACTGCCACATCCTTCTTTGCCCCTTGCATCCCTACGGTGTTATCTTTCCATGCTGAAAACTCCCATGTGAGAGTTCCATCCCAGTGCCCTCTACCATCAGAGAATGCCCCAAGCTCCCCCTTCCCACAGCTGCTTTGCTCTCCAGCCGCAGCAAGATCTTTCACCCAACTGCGTATCACATATCAGCACTCCACTCTGAGTGCATTTATTTCCCTATCAGACTTGTACAAAAAGCCCATTAACAAAGACATATGTCTACACTTCCATAACACCTTATCTAACAAAGACAATCTTTTCTCTTAATAAAGTGCACATGGCAGGGCCATTAATAGTGAAGTCTCTACAGCACCACTATTTGTTTTCAGTATGAGTTAACACTTTTACATTTCTGGTGTTTGCTCCTTCATTCACTCTACCTTGTATTTGAGCTTTGTCTGTGCACAGGAAGCAGTTCAAATAATTATTCATCTATTTGAACAATAATGGGTAACCTCTCCGTAGTTACAACCAATATCAGTCTGTTGTATTCTACACTTCTATAATTTTGGTTCTACTGAATGAATTTGATATGGAATTTTAATCCAATTTTCTTTCCAGATTCAGAAAGAAACTATTAAACTGCCTTCAAGTTAAATTTAAATAGGCAGTATCAAAGGCACAAGGGGAAGGTGGTAAGGACTGGTTCAAGGTATGCATTTTCCTGTAACATTTCTTTGTCTACTTTTATTTCTTTGTCAGGCTTTTTAAAAATTCATGCTTGAGGTATACTTAGAAGGAGTTTCATAGTTAAAGATATTCACTTCAGTAGGGAAAAAGTCTCTTTTTTTTTCCTGATCATATTTTTTTCAGGAAAACCATCTTCTAGAACATGATGAGACGAAGTCTTCAGCAGGAGTATGTTGATTACAATGTATTTTCTTACAAAAATAAGTCACATCTCTCTTGTTAATTAAGTCCATCCTTTTGTAGCAGGTCCATTTCTCTACCTGGATAACTTCCATACTTCCTCCTAAGGCTGCCTCTGTAGATGCTGCACAGTGAGGTGCCAGGAAATCTGGCAGCTAAAAATGCTCATGGCCTTATCAATTCTGTTTCAAAAAGTTGAGTGAAACTTCTGTCTCATTATTTCTCAAAGAAACTTTTGAACCCAGTGGAAAGTATGTTTACAAGAGAATTTTTAGCAATTTGGAGGCATTCTTATGAAACACATTTCTGACCTCTCTAGAAAATACAATATAATTGCAGCTTAGACTTGTAATGCTTTTATCCAAATGCCATGTAGATACTGTTAATATCAGCTATTTACTACAAATATGAGAATGTCAAAACTGAGGATACAATTACTGTAATGATAGCTCTTCACTGCAAAAGAAGTACTCATACCTGGTGTCATAATTGCACTGTTGCGTTAGAAAGCACAGAGATTCACAAGCAGAGTGGTAGAGTAAGTTATTACCTAACAAATAACTAACCATTGGGTAAGTTTTCCTCAGTGCAAACAAGTCATACCTCCTGGTCTTGAAATTCATCTTCAAGATATGAAATGATTTTTCTCAAGTCATTTCACAGTTGTAGATTAGATTATGTTCCAGGTGGGGTTTAGACATTAAAGGAAAATAAAAACAAACAAAGTAGCTGTATTCAGTGCACAGAACAAATAGAAAGACTTCCACATCCATTCAGTCACACACACCCATAAACAAATGTACCAGCAGTACCTGAATTTCCTGCCACAAGGATTTTCTGCCTTCTCTTGACAGCTGTTACAAGAATTCTTATTTAAAACTTACATTTGATATCTGATATCAAGCTGGAAAAAATGCTTCTCCGGCTTTTAGGCTCTACACAAAGCCCTTCACCGAGGGTGAAAACAGTCTTCACATCTGCATATCTAAACAGACTTAGTGAGCATGTTAGCAAGAACTTGAGTGATTCTTGAATACCTAAAGAGAAGCATTACATATGTCTTTCACTGGTATCTAAACACAAAGTTAAGTGTGATATTTAAGGATGGAAAAAGGGTATAAGACAGGAATCTGATGAAGCTTCAACAGAAAATTCATCCTGCAGTCTTTCCCTCTGCCTTTTAGGTATCTGAGGCATTAAGAACATGGTTGCCTTAAGCTTCTAGTGAATGAAGACACCTCATTTCTGAGCTGCCCCTTTTGAGCTCTGTCTTTTTTGACCATGCTTGGCCGGTTTGCTTCAGGGCAGTGCGTGTCTGTGAAGCAAATACTCTGGTTTTATTTTTCATGTGCAGTTTGGTTCTCAGAGCAGTTTTGGTGTATGTGAAATGGGTTCTTTTCAGAAACTCCATCCCAAAAGCACTGCCTGAAGCTTTTCACTGGGGCACCAGTCTAGTTCCATTTTTGTTGTAAGCACTTTGTGATGCTGAGGCTCTTCATGACACAACAAGGGCATGTTCAATGGGAATAACTATCATTGACTTTACAAGGGGACAGACTTCTGCCTGTTTTGCTGTGCAGGAAAATGGGAGTCATTTCTGCAACTGAAGGCATGTCTCATGGAGGTTGATGGTCCACCATGGTCTGGAAGAGGGAATACACTTTGGATAGTGTTCCAGCATGGGATAGATTGGTAATTTCTCCCAAGAGGTGAAAAGAAGTGTGAGATGGCTGGGTCTTGTAGAGTGGCACCAAGCCTGTTATTCAGGAGACTCTCTGTGTTTTCCCAGAGCCTGAATGGCTCTGCACCACCTCTCCTTTCTATACCTTACCAGGTTTCCTGAAGCACATCCTTTCTCCCAGCATTTCCACGCAAATCCATAAACAGGTACACATCTGTGCTCAAAACATGTGTTCCCCTAAGTAGGTTTTGGCAATTGCGTTCCTCTAAATAATCCTTTTTTCTCTGGCCATGGAGGACAGAAGTGTGGACAGCACAGGACAGAGCATAAAGATGTGCACTTCCAGATGGAAGGAGTAGGCAATGACTTACTGAGCAGACTCCTCCAAAATAGAGGAGAAATATTTGGGGTTGTAGTTCACATCTTTCTGTGAGAAAGCAGAGGGGTAAGCGTTCTGAAGTTGCAAAGGGATACCCCTGGGTTCAAGTGAAAATTTGAAGTGTGAAGATAGGTTGAGAACGTTTTGCATCTGTGATGAGGAAAAAGCAGGTGCCTAAGGAAAAACAGCCACAGGACAGATACGATTATATTTTGTTCTGTCAAGCTCATTAGGAAGAGTCTTACTCAGTTAAAGATGGGAGGGTATAGAAAAACCAAGTTAGATGAGTAAGTTCAAGGTTGTGAGTGGAATCTTCATTCCTTCTTCAATAATGCTTAAAAAAAAAAAATGTTTCCTTGGTTATGAGGGAGGAGACAAAAGTCAATAGGACATAAAGATTCCTCTCCTTGGAGGGGGAAGTATATAAGTAAAGAAAAATAATTTGGCAGGGAAATATTTGGGACTTGTCAACCAACATCATTATTATTATAGATGACATAAATAATTTATTATGCTAGAAACTAAGTGATAAATCATTGTAATTTATTATGAACTCTGTGTGTATAACTGTAGATGCATTACCAGTTTCACTCTAATACAATAATGAAGACCTGAACTAATAAACGATGTTGAGAGATGTTGTTGACTGATATGTCCTCCATTTTGGAGTGTGGGGTTAGCCAATTTGGCCTTAAATGAAAAAGAAATCATTTTCAATCTACATATCAGTTCTGTTTTGTTAGCAGATTGTCTACTTCTGTTTGCAGATCAACATGAGTTCCTGATGACAGCTGACTCACACATACTGTAAACCAAGAAATATCAAGTCAAATGATGTTTAGCAGCAAAGTAACTAAAACATATAGCAATTAAATATTGACACGACTTTTTCACATGAGTAGCAGCATATTTTTATGGGTCTTTTAATGATGAATCTTTAATACTTAATATTTTGTTGGTGCACAAGGTTTTGTCTACTGTGGAAGTCTTTACCACTTTAAATGTCAAAAGTGGTGCAGAGGTGACACAGATTTTTTTTTGCCACTTCTTAGAAGTGCAGCAGAACCAAGGAGTCCTACCACAGACTGTATTTATTCTTAAACCTTGCTACATAATTAACATTTTAACATAGAAACTATTGAAGAGATTTTTACACAAAAAGTGAAGTTTCATACTTGGTTCAGCACATTGGTTTTATGAACCCATTATTTTCAGGTCGTGAACAGGGAAAGTGGACAGGGAGATGGGAGATGAGTGGAAGAGGTAAACTTTTTAATATGCCTAAGAAATTGTTTCTCACTTGGAACTCTTATAGGCAAATTATTTCAACTAAACTGTTTTTTGATGGGAATTAAGTTCAGTGACATGGAAAATTAGCTAATTTATTTTGTTTTTACCAGATTATTCATTTTGGTACTTTAATGTTTTGTTACATTTTTGGAACGTCAGAACATTTTTGTCTTATCTAAAGCAATCTCTTATTCTGAAATTTCTTTCAATTTTAATGCAGAGACTTTTATTAAAAATGTCAAAATGGCAATTAATACTTGTGATTTGTCAAAATGTGGAATCTTCTGTTTGTTCTTAACTCTGTTAGTGATGAAATTTTGCCAGCCAAGCAGCCAATGAACCAACTAAAGAAACCAATTAGTTTCACATGTTTAATTTGGAACAGTAGCAGGAAAACCATTTCATATATATTTTAGGGGCATAGTAAAGAGTAATGGTAATGAGCGTTGCAAAGTTTATGTTCTTCTCACATGCTTCAGACATGATTGATGACTTTTCTCTTTTTTGTTGCACCACTGTCATGTTTCTCCATTACAGCAATTATATGGTATCATACTTCATTGAATTTGTACTTCAGTTGGGCATCCCAGGAGTCCTCTTCCAAATATACTTTTTTTTTAGTAAAATGTCACTGTGCCTGTTTAAGTATGCAACCAGAACAGTTAAAACTATGTCAGATTTTTCATCTTGAGTCTAAGAAAGAGACAGAGAATTGAAGAGCTCTGTTGTTTAGAGCCAAAACAATTGTTCTTTTTTTCTAATAGCATTCAATAGTAACTCTTCTCATCAAATGGATCTCAGTAATCACATCTTTACTGATGATTGTTCAAAGAGCTTTACTGGATGTGGAGGTCTGCAAGGAAAAATAATTTACATGGAAAAAAATTATTCAACAATTTTCCTAAATGCTTAAGATTCGAGTCTACTGTATCATTGAATTAAAATATTATTTTAAAGTACACTAATGACATTCAAGACACTAAAAGAGGTAGATCTTCTGTGCTCTGGTCACTTTTGCTGCTTTTCTTATGTGTAAGGGATTTATATGGAAAGATTTAAAGTTAAAAATTTCAGGAAATTCTAAAATATCTGAAGCGATATAAAGCTTTTCTGGTTGCCATCAATATTGACCTTCATAGATTTTACCATAGAATCATACTATCATAGAATGACTTGGGTTGGAAGGGAACTCAAGGATCATCAGGTTCCAGCTCCCTGCCACAGCCAGGGTTGCCAGCCACTAGATCAAGTAATAGGTCAGGTTGCCCAGGGCCCCATCCAACCTGGCCTTAAACACCTCCAGGGACGGGGCCATCCACAACCTCTCTGGGCAGCCTGTTCCAGCACCTCACCACTCTTTCTATAAAAAAAATTTACGCCTGACATCTAATCTAAATCTCCTTTCTTTTAGTTTAAAACCATTCTGCCTTGTCCTGTCACTATCTACCCATGTAAAAAATTGATTTCCCTCGTATTTATAAATTCCTTCTAATTATTGGAAGGCTGCAATGAGTTCTCCCTTCATGCCACTTTTTATGAAAACGGATTTGTGGTGTGTATGTTGTATAACAAAATGAAAAATAAGGTTTTAGTCATTGCTTCTTGACCTGTCTGCAAATGAAACTGAATTTTGCTACAACTGTTCTTTGTTCAATGAAAAACTAATATCAGATTCACCTTCACATGGTTTAAGAGGATATGATAAGAGTTGTAAACAAAAACATTGTTTCCTCTTTCTCCTGCATCTAATGTCAATATGCTGTGTGAGGGAGGGAGCTGGGAGGAAATTGAAGTTTCCCCATGAAGGATCATAAATCTAGATCTGTTACTCATTAATGAGTCCCCATCTAGCTCTTCACTGTCAGTAGACTTGCTGCTTAGAAAAAACGTATAGTAGAGCTGGAAGGTAATCAGAAAGCAGGCAATAACAGGTGTGAACAGTATGCTCTCTCCATTACCTTGCTAATGTAGCTTATATCCTTGTTGAAAAAGTAGAAAAAAATTTGAATGAAATGGAGTGTTTCACTTTCCTTGCCTGCTTGGTCTGCACTTATCACCAAGTTGGTAGCAAAACTAGAAATATTTTGAACTTAGGACATTTTCTCAGAAATAAAAAAGCAACAACAAAAACATAACTTCCTTGTCAAGATAAGTTTGACAAAGCTTGTCCCCTCATTGCTGTATCACTCATTAAATTTGTGAGAGTTGGCATTTGGCCCGTGTTCTTTTTTTTTTTTTTTGGAAGCTGCTGAAAGAAATTCTCGTGAGGACAAAGGGTTTTTATACTGACTTACTCAACTGAGCCAAAAATAGGACTTTGTCCATAAGTAGCTATTTAAGTAAGATTTACAATGCATATAATTACAAAAACACAACCCAAACCAATGTCCTATCCTTGGGAATAACAGCCTTGATGTCTGTGCGAGGTATCTGCATGGAATGCCCAAAACAGAATAGGATGGTCTTGCCTGGGATGTAGATAGAGAAATTGCATTTTTTCTTTCAATATGAGATACTGAAATAACTTGGAAAGAAAAACAAACAAACAGGAGGAGAAGGACTCTAGACAGATGCAGGTTAATACCATTTTTTCACTTCAGTTATCATGTGAATCTGACAGAGTTATTGCTAACAAGACAATTGAAAAACTGATTTTACCCAAATGTCTAATTTCAATCAATAGGTATGGGCTGGAACAACTGAAATTTCTAACCCAAACAAATATGGTCTGTTGTCGAACACATCCCAGTTAATTCATTTTCATTTCAGTACTTTCCTGCAATAACAATGATAAGAGCTCTGTTGTATCTCATCTTGCTTTTGTGCACAGCAGTATTCAGCAGGGGAGGTAGATCTATGGGAAAACCCTGTATCTTTTGTACCTGATGATAGCCAAATGGCTGTTAGGCAGTGCGTGATGGGGACATGTATAAAGGAGCATTCCACAACACATGCACTTTCTAGCTCAGGTGGCAATTACTGTGTGGCAAAGAGTTAAGCAGAATTCACCAAATGCCTCATCTGGTGAACAACAAACTGTACTTTGTTTTAATCAGGAGCCTAATGCTATGTCACCCAACTATGGTTTGGGCACCAAAATCACACATTTTTGGCTGAACAGAGCCATAAAGAAAAGACCAGGTGGTCTAATACTGTGAAGGATATTGCAACCTGGACACTTGATGTCTCTAGTCACCTTTCTGCTGTGGAGGGATGTGTGAAATTGAAGTGGAGGAGCCAAATGAGAAGTCTGCCTTGATGTGTCAACTTTTTCTTATTTACTTTTCTATTGTCTGTTCTCTAAATATGTTACATTCACTTAGTTGTTAAACCAACCAGTGAAGTTGGAGCTATAGCAACAATAGACCTGGCTACCTCTTCAGGACAGTGCATTACATCTGTTTTATTTGGATTAATGTAATATAATTGTTTAGTAGCAGAATAGGAGACACAGGTGTTACAAAGGATGTGGACGTCTTGAACATAGGGTGTCTCTCATGTTTTTTTTTTTTCCTCCTGCAGTACATATCTAGCCTTTGACTTCTGTTTCTAGCTCAGCTGTGATTATATCCGTTTCATCTATTCTTTCCTGCCTATCCTTCTTTCCCTTTGTTTCTAGCATCAGTCTACAGACAGAAACCTGAGCTGAGGTAGTGCAGTTGACTTACGTAGTTTTAACCTTCTGCTTCTTCATTCCTCAGCTTCCAGATCTTTATGCTCCCTTTAGTGGTTCCTAATTTATCTTGAGTTTTCTTCTCAGTTGACACATTTCTTCACTTTTAAATCCCAACCATTTGCTAGCAATATTCTTCCTGCTCTTTGGGCTCTCTTCTTAGATCTCTCACCTATTGTAGGAAGAGGGTGTAAGGCCAGGAATGAAGGAAGAGGAGAGGAAATTTTTCAGATCTCAGGTGTTACCAGAAGTTTTTTCTTTCTTCACATACAACATAATTCTGTGTCAATTTACCCTGGTTACAAAAGCACATCCATGTTTAAAATACCATTACAGGTTACCAGTCACTTATTTTAGTCTGTACTTATCTTGCGTTAAGGGACCTCAAGTACATTATTTAATAGAAATATTATTAAATATTTCCAAGATCTATGTCCAAAATCCAAGTTTGATGAAATTCATATTATGCTTAGAAGTATTTCATCCATGCTGAATAATCAAAGGCATAATAACTTAAGTCATGTATGTGTAAGTGTCCTGCTCTCAGCTGGGATAATTAATTTTCATCATCGTGGCAGATATGGTGTGTTTTGGTTTTAGTAGAGTACTGATAATATACACCAATGATCTCCCAAATTCAACTGTGGAGGAGTGAGTGAACAGATATGTATTGCTTCACTGTCTGCCAGGTTAAACCACAACAGTGAGTATGAACAATATTTTATTGGTCATCCCCCTTAGTTTCTTGTGAGATGTTAAGATCACATTTGCTAAGCTGTGGTTTGGTTGCATGCAGATGTCTAATCTGTGATTATTCCATTCTACTCTGCACTGATACAGCCTCACCTTGAAGGACATAAAAACTACCGGAGTGCATCCAAAGGATGACTGCAGCAGTGGTGAAGGGTCTAGAGGGCAAGATGTATGAGGAGCAGCTGACATCCTTTGGTTTGTTCAGAGCAGGGTGAGGGGAGGCCTTGTGGCGGCCTGCAGGGAATGGAGGGGCAGCACTGAGCTGCTCTCTGGTGGCAGCAGCAGGACCTAAGGGAACAGCATGGAGCTGCGTCAGGGAAGGGTCGGTTTGGATGTTAGGAAAGGTTCTTCACCAGAGGGCGGTGGGCACTGGAACAGGCTGCCTAGGGCAGTGGCAAGGCCCCATGTGACAGTTCAGGGAGCGTTTGGACAATGCTCTCAGACATAGGGTTTGAATTTAGGGTGGTCCTGTGTGGAGGTGGTATCTGGACTTGATGATCTACGTGAGTCCCTTCCAACTCAGGATATTCTGTGATTCTATTTCATTTTCACAGAATCAGAGAATGCCAGAATTGTAGGGGTTGGAAGGAACCTCTGGAAATCATTTAGTCCAAACTCCCTGCTAAAACAGGCTCCTCAGAGTACATTGCAAGAACTCCATGCAAAGTGTTTAGGACTCCATGCCACTTTTTCTCTTTTGAGTAGAATTCACTCAAGGGAATTTGATCAACAAGTTTCTTTTCTCAAGAGCTTGGCTTGCATCATCTAGAAGAGACATTTTGTGGTTTAGTAGCAGGGAATGCACTGAAAAGTTTTTCACCAGCTTGAAAATAAACCCTGTGGCTCCAATTATTTCTAGGAGAAAAACATGAGAGAACCCTGGCAGACATTACTGTAGCAAGTGTGTAAGTTTTTTAGCTCGGGAAAATGTGACATAAAAAAGCTTAAGTGACTGTGTAGCACAGCTGTGAAGAAAATGAAATTCCACTATTGGTAACCTAATTCTTATTTATTATTGATTTGAATTCTAACTGTAATTCCTTCTTTCATAAAACTGACAAAGTCAAGATTAAAAATTAACTTCCCACTAAGATGAATAAGAAAGGATCTTTCACCATCTCATACTTTCTTGTTCAACTTGAAGATTCAATAAGACAGCACAAGAAAATTCGTTTTTTCCTGTTCTAAAATGATGTATACATGATAATACACAGTACAGACTACTGAGTAATATAACGTTACAGAATGTAAATATCACAAAACAGAACATAAAGTTAAAAATATTTTTGTTTATAGGTCTTTAACATAGGCTTCTAATTCTCTGTTTTAACTTCAGTTTTGTTAAACCATTTCATTTTCAGCTCCTCTTGCTGACATCACTGTTAAATTTGGAGGGTTTTTTTTTTTACGGCTCTTTATTGAGCTATATGGAAGCACTGAAAAAAATAGGATAGAAATTTTAGCCTTTTTAGCTTGTTGAGGACAGAGATTTATATTCAGATTGATTTACAGTTAAAATGGATCTACAAGTCAATAACAAGGCTGATAAAATATGGTTTTGGCAAAGCAGGATATTAAGAAGTCTGTATTAGAGAACCTTTTGGATCCAGGCATCAGACTATTCTTTCAGAAAAGAGAAAGCTGACATGAGATTCAGTATGCTTAAGTGAGCCAAGGCTTTCATGATTTTTCTTTTTTTAATTCTAGTAGAATCCATTAACAGTGACTAGGTATCTTATCTTATTTTCCTATTTGGAAACAAACTTTTGAACCATTTGCAGATTCTGCAAATCTGTTTTTGAAAGAAACTTTGTCTTTTCAAGGTGCATGCTCCTTGGGGGGGGGGGGGAGAAGACTTAGAAAGAAAAATTCAGCAGAGTTTAACTATGATAAAATTCGACACAAAATAAATTCTTGTGCAGTATCTGATTAAATAAGTGAATTAGTGCTGGCTTCTGTACATGTTTCAGGATCATATAGGGATGAGCATGGCAACAGCTTCCTGCACAGTTAGGTGTTTCAGATACCTCTGGTAGATGTGAAAAGCCTGACCTCAGGTTCTGTGAGCAGTGTCTATCTCTGTGCTGCATGTGCCAACTGGCAGGCAGTTCCTTCCCATTGCCATGTCTTTGCTTGACACCAGGACTTTGCTGAAAAATATTAACTGTGATCACCTTAGAATATGTACATCTATTTTCTCTCATTGTACTTTTAATGATATGGCCATTCTTTGGTCTGAGCTACAGAGCTTTACGTAGACTTCCTAGTGCCATAGAAATGCATCCTCTTTCCATTTTTGCCAGTATATAAACAAATGTTGCGTTCATCAGCCAACCATGCAATCTTCAGAAAAACACTCAAACTTTGGTTGGAGCTGAATAAATCTCTCCTATATCGATCCCATATACTGCAGCAAATAAAGCAACTGCATCTGCTAAATGAAGGACTGAAAGGAACAATGAAAAATAGTCATTTGTTAGTCTCCTTGTTAGTAATCCTGTCCTGTTTACCTATTTTATTTTTTTTTTTCCCTTCTGCAGCTCAGTTCTCCTAGGTCATTTTGGCAAGACCTGAGATAGCTTTCATTCTAAAGTTTTATTTTAGAGTATAATTTAACTACAGTTACAACAAGCATGTATGCCTGTGATTTTTTGTAAGATTATCTTAAATTATCAAATAAAGTAAATTAATTTTCCTAGGTCCTGATGCTACTGGATCAAACTTCAGCTGCATTCATTTCAGAATAGTGCATTGGAAATTCTTCTCTTATTTAATTTTTTTATTGTTTAATTTGAATACTTACATATTCAGACTAATCTAAATATAGATGTAATAAAAGAAAAAGAAGAAAAAATAGTAAAACAAACAATAAAAAAATAACTAAAAAAAAAATTACAAGGCTGAATGCTTATCATTTTCCTATAGGAGATGTAGGCTGCTCAGTATTTACCAGCAAAGGGTCAGCAGCAAAGGGACAAGTGCACCGATATGTTCTGCAGTCATATTAACCTCCACAGAGCCCTTGTACATAGGTCACAATGTTCTTTATCAAAATAAATAATTTTATTTGCACTGTTTTTATGGAAAAACTTAGTCATAAGAAGTTGGGTGACAAAAATGTCTTATTTAGGGTCACCCAATAACTTTGGATTAAGCTGAAAAGACATTCAGCATGGATCCTTCATCTGATGTGCCTAGAAGTCTTGCTAATTGTTCAAGTAAATATGCCCATATTTATGCTTCACTAGGAAATTATCCTAGTACTTTTTCCTGCGGAATTATGCCGATGCCACAGAAGAAATCTGCAAAGACGCATAGAGAGATGAATTGACTGTGAGCGTTCTGTGGGGCTTTCTGGGCAAAATAATTCTTGAGATATTAAATAGTGAAGAAAATGATTAATTCCTAGACATTATCCATATTTTCCATGTAAGTGTTCCTGTGGAAGGGCTTTGTTTCACATGCTGCTTTTGTCTTTGAAAAAGATGATCAATTTATCAAGTGTTATCTTTCCTTTTTCTGTATTATTCTTAACTTTCCTATTCTCTTTCCAATGTTTCCAATTGTATGCTAAAACACTGCAGAGGTATTTATTTTTTCTTTTATTTTCCTATACTTGCTTCAACTAATTCTTCAACTGTAGAAATGCTACAGAATGTGGCAGAGAATCTAAAGGTGGAAAAGAAAAGGAATCTTTTAAGTCTCCTATTATATTTAGTCCATGTTGATAAAAGTCACTAACGCATAACACACTTCGTATAGCTGTTAGTTCCTCTCCAGCCAAAACCTGATATGTGTACAGAGGTCTGTATAAGGGTTTTAAACAATGCTTATAAGGAATTCATATTTCACGTCTCAGGCTGTTACAACACATGTTTTTTCAAACTAGAGTTTTTACATTTAGTCCTTGCATCTGATTTAGAGGCAATTATACTACACATGTATTATATTAATTACAACCATTCACAGATAAAAGGAAATCCAAACTCTCCAGTTGTGACCAAGTTTAAGTCTAGGCTATCAAAAAGCTGCTGTGATAGTTCACTTTATTGTATAATCACAGGGTGGACAGCTTTTCCTTCTGTGTCTAGTGGTAACTTAATTTCATGGTCTACCGTGTAACTAGACACTGTGGAATACTAGAAAGCATGTGAAAGATTAAATTATTGATGTCAGCATGTTCCTCATAAAGATATTTACAGAGAAATAATTTCTTGAGAAAACAATTATTTCCTTCCATTACCATGAAGATAAATTTATTCTGTAAGGCATAACTTTGGAAACATAGCAGTCTTGATCTGTCAGATCCATATGCCCTATTTTTTCCCTTGCTTGAGAAAAAAGTCTCACTTCCCTTAGTTGAGGACCTTCTAATCTACAAATAGGATGTGATCTAAAAACTATTAGATTCCTTCAGCAGTATTTTGGGCTTTAATGTCCAAAATATTTAATTAAAAAATGCTTTTTCATAGTTTAAAAACAAATCAAATTTCTACAGTCTATTTACTGCATATGACTGACAGGGGCTGCAGTAACACCCAGAGTAAAACTCATTCTTTTCTATATTTCTTACTGAGTGAAAATAAAGACCAAGTAAAGCCATGTCTCTACCTGTGTAAAAATGCTTTTAAATCTTTCCTTATGGTTTATTCAGAAATGTCTCAGCTCAAAAGGCCACAGAAAAGCATATATCTTGACAGAAATCTTTCACTTTTATGAAACCCGATGGCCTCTTAATTCAGCTCTGCCTAAGGCTCTTTTTTTAGCCAGGTCATGATCAAATTCATTCAGGAAGTTCTAGCTGAGCGGAGGTGAACACGTCATTAGCTTCCATTTAAAAGGATGGCCTCAGCTAATGTGTATCTTTGGTGTCTGCCTTTCAAGCCCAGGAGAACACATGCTATTATCTATGCTGTAAGTTTCAGCAGTGTTCGGTACACACTGGAAGAGTGTGAAATGAGATGCATCCTAATTAACTAAAAAATTGATTTCAGTAACAGGAAAAAATGCTTTCTAACAGGAAAAAAAAAGAATAAATATTTGTTTGCTGGCAGGTATTTTTGATGTTTGCAAAGAAGGTAGGGAACTTTCTGTCTCATTAACTTTGTGCGTAAGAACATGAATATAATTGCATGAGCTTTGAGTTTCTAACTGAAATATGAGTTCTCGGTGATACTGATATCTACCTAAAGTATGAGTCAAAAGATAAACTTCATCTTTACCTAACAGAACTCACCCACCTTTAAATCCTACTGGGGAGCATGGGGGATTGCTAGCCTGCCTATGTAGCAGTGCAAGCTCTCTGAAACCTGGTAGCTGTCTGTCTTTTTTCCTTGGTAGGATTAAGTTTTGTGTATCTGTATTTGGCAGGACGAGAGCCTTGAATAAACAGCAGCTCTAAGGATTGACCTCACACAGTCTTTGAACTGAAAAATCAAAAATAGATTAGCAATAGACCATGACAGGAAATCTGGACCAACAGTAGATGAGCGGGAGGGATCCCACTCATTGCTTTTCCTTGTTGCAATATCAGCCAGCATCAGTAGAGAAATGGAGAGACCTTTTCCCCCAAAAAATAAGAAATGCTGTTGGTTGCAAATATATATATATATGTATTTATTATGCTTAAAAGAAAAAAAAAGAATGTAACGATCCATTTAGCTATATATATATAGTTATGTTGGATTTTAAGGTGGGAACAATCCTACGCTGTTTATAATGTTTAATGTCTGATGAACTAAGAGCCAAAAACAACTGAATGTTTGCAGAGAGATTTTATAGATTTTAACTCTTGTACTGCTGTGGAATCATTTGAAGATATTAAAAATACTGAATTCCTAAGATATTATGGAAATATTGTATTTTGTATATAATGAAATCAGCAGAATCACATTTGGATACTACTGAATTACACCAGATTTTAACAACTGTGTGTGCTGCATTGGGTATCATTTCCCTGAATGTCATGGCTTTCGCAGAGCCTGAGTTGGATGAGGTAAGTATGAGAGAAAACATTTCTCACAATTGAGCCATCTTAAGACTTTATTCCCTATCATAATTTCCCTATAATAATACTAACAGTAATAAAAATAATAATAATCCTTTTCCTTTCTCTATTATTCTGAAATAGTTCAAATTCCAGCTGGAGGCATTGAGCTAATTTTTGTCTAAATATCAGGTATGATTTTTATCTATCTCCTTGAATGTACAATGAGTTTATTCTTACTCCATGGAATTACTGAGAAACGTGCAGTCTGTTGTCTGAGGATATTTATATACAAACTTTATGGAAAGTTCCTCTGTTTCTGCTAGGGAATATGAACTGTTATATTCAGTTAGGAATTGACAACCTTACAACTGCATGATGAAAGTTTTCCTACAACTAAGGCACCAAACAATTTTCTAGATGCCTAATGATACTTGTGATAGAAGCACGTTTAATTAACACAACATTTACTGCATTTCTAATTATACGAATGATTTAAACTCTGGGCATGTTCTAAACGTATCATAAAACTACTTCTTTGAAAACATAAAGAAAAGTCTAATGATACAGTAAATTTAACGAAGCCTACAATGCAATCTAACAGCATGCTCTTTTCCAGTCAGATGTCCCTTATTTATCTAGAAAATGTAAGTGCAAGTTATGCCAAATACTATCAGGCATGAGCTCTGCTGAAATGAAGGTGGCAGAATGAATCACAATGTCTCTCTTATTGTTTCAGTTGGTCAGAAATGTCCTGGTAGAAAGCTTTTCATTTAAAAATATAGAGCCAGCAAACTCAAAACTTTCTGTGAACATTCATGCATGGTATGTATTTCTGTCTATACAGGTATGAACATCAATATAATCAGTTTTTAAACAGAAGGATTTCTTGACTTCAGGATGCAGTATCTTGCTGGTTTGACATTACATCTCTTCCTACATCTGCAGAACAAGCACTTAAACAAAGAACAAAGGGCATACTACATACTTCACCAAGTCAGCTGCCAGCTGTGATAGTCTGCTGTCTGCTTACTGAATGCCAACTTTCTCTCTGACAGGTAAACTCATATCACCTGCCTCCAGCACTTTCTGCAATGTAATAGTTGTGTGGCTTTTTGGTTGGTTGGTTTTTTTTTGTTTTTACAGTGTGAAATATGAAAGATTTGGACAGTGTTGTACTCGTTGCAGTGAAGTATCAAAGTTTTCTGTCAGATTTAATGAGACAAGTAGAATCTTCTCCTTTTCTTGAACATAAGTAAACAAATAAACATAAAAGAGACATTTCAAAATGTTCTGCTTTGAAATTTTGAGATATAGAAATTGATATTCAAATTACAACATTGACCTCAGAGAAATGTACTTTTTTTTATTTGTTTTGATGTTGATGATCTGGAACTTAATTTCAGAAAACACGGGAAAAAGAGTGCAAGAAAACAAAGACTTACAAACAGAAAAGTTCTTCCAGTAGTTGGGGCTATGTGGTAATCATCAGATGCTGCATGGGAACAGGCTGCCCAGAGAAGCCCCATCCCTGGAAGTGTTCAAGGCAGCAGCCCTGCCCATGGCAAGCAGTTGGAGCTAGATGATCTTCAAGGTCCCTTCCAACCTAATCCATTCTATGGTTCTGTGATTTTAAGTGATGGAATTTTGAGATCAAACAAAACAAAAATCTTAAAGATTTATTGCAAACACTCATGGTTTATGAATTCACCTAAGTGAATTGTTGAATGCTTTCTTACTGGATCTGAATGAGACTCGAAACTATATTAAAAAAAAAAACTTAAACAACATGGGATTTCAACACTATTTACAGCTTTCACAAAACAGTCAAATTTTACACAGGTCAGACTTTTAAGATTAGAATCAGCAAAAATTTCTTGACTTGCAGAACTGAGGTAGGTATTTACACACATGCTAGTCTACTACAGTACCCTTTCAAGGTACACTCATCTACTTTTCTACTTTTCTAATACTTAGATGGAGCTTAAGACTGATAGGCTTTATTTTTCCAGGCATACAGGGGTGGCATAAAAATGCCAAATAAGAGACAAATGAAGAAGTGCTTATATGTAAGTGAATTCTTATTACAATACTTTCCAAGGATATGATGGTAACAAAGGTTGTGATGCAGATGCAAATGTGAGAGAGCTCAGATATATTTATAGAAACCTTTTACTGAAGGAACAGTTCCAGCATATTACAGGTTCAGCAAGGTTCAAAATGGAGTTGCGTACCTTATAGTATGCCTTTGTAAAGCACCATTCAGTTTGTGTGTACAACATACTATTTGTTTCAGGCCTTTCAGAAGCTGTAGCATTCTGTGTTTCTGTTCTGCTTCCCTCTTCCCTCACTGATCTAGTGCCAATAAGAGGGTGGCAGCACTCAAAACTATGACTTCAAAAGCCCTTTTACAAAGAGAACCTGTGGGATCAAAGGTGAGGCAGAACCAGTCCAGAGAAACCACATGTATCCCAGGAAAGGTAGAGGATCTAAACAAGAAGTAGCTTCCCCTGAATCTCATTATTTCCCTTATTATTTCTATTCCATGACTACATGTTTAGGCGAAGTTATGAGCAGCTGAAAGTACAAAGTATTTAAGACTATTTCCTAAGGAAAGGATAATAGCTATACGATATAATTTAAAAATTAAACATTCTCTAGTGATTTTTTCCTGAGTAAATTGCTACTTCTGGTTTAAAAAAAAAAAAAAAAGAAAAAGAAAAGAAAAGAAAAAAATATAAGAAAATAAAAAGAGGGTTTGATCAAACATACAAACTGAGAAAATGGGTCTTTTGCAAGTCCCTTTGCTCTTCTTGCAAAATAATTCAAAGTATTGAAATAATGATGTGCTAAATGATAGAAGTGGTATTTTTCCCATCCACTGTAGCCAGCTATTGCAGGCTCTATTTTTCAGCCTCTCTAGGGACTCTTGATCATTGACACTAAACTGAGCCATCGCAAGGATGTTTTAAAAGGTATGGATGTTCTTATGCAAGGCTGAGTATTCTATCTGAAGCACCCAAATTATATCACATTGCTGTCACCACACTGTCTACCTGCAAAATTCCACATAGGTATTTGTATTCCAAATAAAACAGGGATTGTACTGTAAAGTGTCTGGAGCAAAGAACAGAAGCAAAAGAACTTCAGCATTATTTGAAAAGTACCAAAAGATAAATTTCAAAATAGATTTCCCACCCTGCCAAAAACTGTAGAAAATATCAAGTGCTACCAGAAGATGTCCAAATGGGCAGCAGCCTACTGTGAACCAAGAGCTTCCTCTTACATCCTGATTAGGTGACAAAATCAAACAGCGAAATGATCTTACTGAAGATAGTTTTCATTTGTTACAGTTCCCATTCATCACATACAGTACAACTATAAAACAATAACAAAACAAAAAACAAACCTCATTTATCGATCAACTGTATCCAGACCTTAAGAAACTAAAGCAAAGATTGAATGAATGTCATTTTGTACCTTTTCAACTTTGCCGCCTTTTTTTCCATTTATTAATGCTATTTTGATTCCACCAGTGCTGCTATATATAGACATAAGGAGAGCACCCCCTGTTTTTGTCCATGAGCCCTAGCCTGCTCCTGGAAGGATATGGGCTTGATATGTGGTCAACACCACATTAACTAAGTACCACAGAATACCTGTGTAACTGCTCAGAAACAATCACCTAAGAGACAAAAACTTTCAGTTAGCAACAGAGATATCTACTAATGGTTGGGGGGGAAAAAAAAGCAGAAAAAAGAGGAGTAGTTAAAGATCCTGAGTAACATAAACGTTTTCCTACGAAGATGGAACTCTTTTATTTTGAATTATTGCAATATTTTTGATGAAAATATTTTAAAAAAACAAGACTATTTGGTAATATTTAATAAAGCATTATTGCCCCTAAATATTTTGGCTATGCAACAATGAGAACTAACCTAAAGCTGTATAATTTACCCCTCTCGAGGAGAAGAAAGGAGGAAATATATCCACCTGGGATCAGGTGCTGCACTGTCTCATGATAATTGAAATGGTGTAGATTCCACCAGTATGTAGACAAAAAGAATTAATCTCTGCCTGATATGAATTTTTATTTTCTCTCAATTCCACTGCTGAATTGAAAAAATAGTTTTCAGAGTTCTGCCCAGCAGTACTGATAGTAATGGATTTTCTTACTGCAAAGTAAGCCTCCATCCTATAAAATAACCTGGTGATACGTGAGCTGATTTGAACATCTTTCTACTTATGTCTGCTAGTCAGTTAAAGGTAATGGTACACTAACTCCAGAATGCTTGAGTCATACACCATCCTGCTGGAATGTCATCCATGCCACTCACTCTAGCTTCTGATCATAAGTGATTTTCAAATGCCTTTATTTGCTACATTTCTTATTTCAGAATCTGAGCCTAAATTCAGTCTCAGGAGGTTAAAGACTCATAAATTAATCTACAACATCATTTAGTGCTGGATTGACTTTTGCAGTTATACATGCCTCCCCAAAAGATATGATTTAGGCAAAAACAGCTTTTGAGCTTGATCCAGAGGCAGCACATGAATATTCTGTGGCTTGTAGTAGACAATCAAGAGAGTCAAGATAATGGGGCCTGCTGATCTTAATGTCTGTGAGCCTATATTTTTGTAAAATACATATTTTGAATACACTTGTTGACGTGAGGAAGAATCCAGAGTTAAAATAATGATAATCCTTTAGAAAACTACTTACAGTAACTTTGGTTTATACACTGATGGACTCTTAAAAGTTCTAGGGGATCTTTTGGCTGGCAAAAAATCCCATTTTATAAGGAAGTTGCTTGATACTGTTGTAGAAATTAGATGTGCTGCGAAGTAACACATCATGGAGCATGTTGAGACGTAGAGTGAAAGGCAAATACAGTCACGTTTACATTTCCAGGGCTTCAATTTATTCCTAAATTCAATGCAGTGTTTCATGCAAAACGAAAATTTTATTTGTTGCTAAACATGTAAATAATATGAAATAATAGTCTCTTCCCTGCTTCCTTTTAGAAAGTGGTTTGCTTCAAAGCATTTGCATTCTGCCAAGTCATTCCCAGCATGACCTTGAGGATCATGCCTTTGAAGATATGAGGATCAAGGGAGTAATGAGATCCTCTTATGCTTTTTTTGCCACAACACCCGGAAAATAATTGGCAAACAAAAGCAGTGATTTTCAGACACTATGGCATTCAAGGATTAGAGCCTTAGAAGAAGTATTTGTTCCCCAGTTGAATTTCTCCAGAGGGCTTCATAATCTGGGTAACATTGAAATGCAGACTCAACGATAAAAGAGAAGTCTGGTGTTTTTCTCTGGAGTGACGAATGTTCTCACATGTAGCAGTTTTAGGGAGCAGGAATTCAGATTGCCTTTCTTTCCTGAGCAAAGATATCTAGTGGTCATGAGCTGACCACTTCCAGGAGTCCAGTTCTTAAACTGAACAGGAAATCTATTAGCGGACTTGCTTTATAAAGGATTATTTTGTTGCCTGTTCAATTTTTGCTCTCAATGAACTATTTTGTGTGAACCCAGACTGCTTCTGCTCAACCTTCTATTTGGAAACTGTATCAAAGATTCCAGGGGTGGAGAAGGCAGAACCAGTTACTATTTTGATCAAATTAGGGTAACTATCCAAAACTCAGTTATCTACGTAGAGTTAACAAGGGCTTCTTGGAACTGATACATTTCAAGAGAAGAAGAAGGAAAAAAAAAAAAAACTATAGAAAATTATGAAAGAGTGAGCTCTCTAGCTAAACCCCGGATAAGTACATAATGCAAATATTCATTCAACTGGTATCTACTAGGAACCAGGTTCATCTTATGTGTGTGTGCGTTATTTTCATAACTAAATCTGAATTTTAGTCTTCACTAAATGTTCAGGAAAGCATGTCATCCCCAATCTCTCTGTTAGAGAGTTCTACTTCCCCACTTAAAGAACAGTCAAGATGGTAATAATTATGTAGTCTGAAGCATATTCGTGATGACACTTCAAAAAGTAATTTCATATCTTCCCTCCTTGCTGTCGCATTTATCTAGCTCTGAGCAGAGCAACTGCAGAAGAATGGAAAGTAAGTGGGAGGGAATTAACTCTGATCTGCTCCTGTTGTGCTGATTTAATGACATGTTCACCTTCCATGTTCCTCTGGGAAATAGGATGAGACAGCAGAGGACCAAGTGAAATAAGGTGGTAGTGGAAGTGGAAAATAAGTTAGAATGTGGTAGAACATGAACAGCAGCTAGAATAGACTAAATGAAAGGAAAGCTGAACTGTAGAGTAGGAGATAAAATAAAAAATGGACCACATGAAACTCAGCGCCATCTGAGAAAGTGAACAGCACTTGAATGGGAAAAACAGTAAATAAAAAGGAGAAGACTGTCTTCTCAGGAGCAGAAACAGAAATTGAAACATTGTCTAAGAAGATGTATGATAAAGATTCAGCAAACAAGTTGGAGGAGAAAATACGGGAATAAGAAAACAAAAAGTGGGGAATGAGTGAGGTCATTGAAGAGATGGAAATTAAAGCAAAATGTACCAAAGAACTGGAGATGGGAAAGAAGGTAGTGTCAGGAAGCAAATGAGAGTACAAGCAACGAAGAAGAAATTTCACAGACAGAAAAATAAATAAATAAATGACAGATATAATCACACTTATAAAGACAAATAACAGAAGATGGACTCGGTGTCAAGATAGTCTGAGGAGAGAGTCTCAGATAGTTTGTTTCCTGTGCTTCGTATAGAAAAATGACTTATGACTCTTCTACCTTTGTAATTCATGCTGAGTAGTACCATGACCTGCAAGTGATTTGAGTGAAATCAATAGGGCTGCTTGCTGAGCAAGGACTTGACTGATGCTTTGCCCCAGGTCAACAGCAGAACTCCAATTGCCTGCAGTTAAAAAAAAAAAAAAGAAAGTAAGATAATAGTTGTTGTGAGGAAGAATTACAGAACCAGATGCTTTGTATTACACATACATGCACTGGAAAGAGTGTGTAATAGATACATGAACTAGAACAGCAACTTTGAATCATGTAGTTTGGAAAAGACCTCCAGCTGTCTACATACCACCAATATTTCCCCACTAAACCATGTCCATTAGTACAACATGTAAATGTTTCTTGAACAGCTCCCTTGGCAGCCCGTTCCAGTGCCTGACCACTCTTTCAAAGAAAAAACTTTTCGTAATGTCCAACCTGAATTGCCCCTGGTGCAACTTGAGACTATTCCCTCTAGTCTTGTCACTGGTTATGTGGGAGAAGAAGCAGATCCCCACCTCACGGCAACCTCTTTTCAAGTAGTTGTAGAGAGTGATAAGGTCACCCCTGAGACTTCTCTTCTCCAGACTAAGCAATCCCAGTTCCCTCAGCCACTCTTCTTAAGACTTGAGCTCTATAATCTTCACCAGTTTCATTGCCCTTCTCTGGACACGCTCCAGGGCTTCGATGTCTTTATGGTAATGAGGGGCCCAAAACTGAACACAGTACTTGAGGTGCGGCCTCACCAGAGCTGAGTACAGAGGGGCAGTCACTTCCCTGCTCCTGCTGGCAACACTATTTCTGATACAAGCCAGGATGCCATTGGCCTTCTTGGCCACCTGGGCACACTGCTGGCTCATGTTCAGCTGAGCGTCAACCAATACCCCCAGGTCTGTTTCTTCTACAAAGTCTTCCAGCCACTTCCTGTCAACTTTGTGTCCTCTGCAAACTTAATGAGGGTGCACTCAATCCACTCATCCAGGTCATCAATAAAGATTTTAAACAGGACAGGCCCCAGTTCTGACCCCTGGGGAACACCACTTGTGATTGGTATCCAGCTGGATTTAACTCCATTCACCACCACCCCCTGGGCCTGGCCATGCAGCCAGTTCTTTACCCAGCAAAGAGTGTACTTGTGCAAGCCACAGCCTGTCAGCTTCTCCAGGAAAATACTGTGGGAGACAGTGTCAAAGGCTTTGCTGAAGCCTAGGTGGACTACATCAACAGCCTATACTGGTGCAACCAAATAGTTCAAATTGCACAATTATGCTATTGAAGGAGGTTGCAAAGAGTAGATCAAGGCACATGTAAGCTTAGAAGAGTTTGTAGTTTTCTGAGTGTACAAATAAATTGTATTTCAATATTCACAATGTTAAATACTGAAATGTATGTTTTTATTTAGCATGACTATAAAACTACAGAGAAGGGAATAATTCAGAACAGTGAAGCAAGAGGAAGATAATGAGAACCAGTAACAAGAAAATAAATTCTATTATCATATTACCCATTCTTTTACAAAATGCCTCCATACTATTGGAAATAAACCCATCTAAGCCCATATTTGCTAACTGTCAAAAAATATCACTCCAAGATCTTGTTTCCAGACAGATCGTTGCTAAATGGGTCTCTTATATCTATGAATAATTTTATTTTACACTTGTTTTGTTTGCAATGAACCAATACACTATGGAGATGTATCCTTGAGTGAAAATAACTTCATATATCTTCATATATGACTACTGTTGTGCAGAAATAGCAATCAGTCACAGTAAATCTAGTAAAAGAAAAAGTGCCAGAAATGAATGCAGTGCTATGAATTTTGTCACACTGTCTGGGTTTGTGATTCAGTAGGATTTCACAAATTAAAAAGGCCAGGGCCTAGTATAATAAAATTTTGTGCTTACAGACAAATACATTTACTAGATTCATCAAGCAGGCATCTCTGGAGCCAGGTCTCTACTTTAACCCTACTCCAAACCCAGCAGCTTCTTAAACTCAGTTGGTTATCTGTCCATAGCTGCTGACATGCTCTTGTTTTATCTGTAACCCTGTGACTGTCAAAAGAAATGAAGTAAATTTTTACAAATGAGTCTTCAATTATGAATAAATATTATTGTTCTTTTAAAAGGGGATGTAGGTGGAGGTGAAGCAGTTTATCAGAACAGAGCTGCTGTTGCACTGGCTGCAGTAGAGGGCTGCAGTTACCCTGGTGTTATCCTGCATTGTCAAGGCTCTAGATTCCCGTAGCACTTCTACCACAATTACTAGGGCTTAGCCCCAGTACTCCCATCAGTATCTGCCAGGGAAATGACTTTGGGTCTTCCTAAGTCGTGCAGCAGCAGTTAGATAATTGGTTTTCGAGGACAGATATATTTTGGACTACAGAGTAGATGCAAGAACTCCTTCAACTGTATTCTGCATGAAACCAAAACAGATAGTCTTTCATTTGCTCAGAAAACTGGTTGTCTATCTACTGCCAGTTTTTGTCTGTATCTTGAAACTCTTCCAACATCAAGCAATTGAAAAAGCATATAGCTCTTATATCTTCTGTCTTCCTGACAAGAGAGGCCATGCTTGATTTTATTATCTTTAAGAAAATGTATTAGCCTAAACAGAAACAAGCATCTTGAATATTTTCCATTTTTCAAGTTTAGAATCTCTACTGATATATCCTCTATAAGAGCATGTCATTTTTTTTAGCTCTTTAGTATCTCACCCAAGATCCTGAAGCTGTGTAAATTCTGTAGACTGTTTCTGTGTCATAAATATAATATTCATGTTGGGATTATAGCAGAAAAGACATCCCAGTATTTATCAAAATTTCTGTCCCAAGATCTTCAAAGATACTTAAATTGCTAACTCCTGTTATAAACACATTAAATCTAATGCAAAGTCTCGAAAAGTTACAAAAAATATATGAAGGTCAAAAACTTAGGATTTCTTTAAGACAAATGATCATTTTAAGTTGATAAATTTGCAGTGCATTGACTTAGTGTCACAGTGGGATTCCACAAAGGAGAGAGCATATTGAAAAAGATTTCTAATCAGCTGACTCTTCAAATGGATCTCCAGATCTTCACATCTCATTCCAGAGCTCAGACATACAAGACAAGTCTAGTGCCAGTTGTGACCGTGGCCATTACTAATACAATCTTCGTATCTCTATCAAAATATTTTCTATTAAACATGCTTTACCTAAAAGGAAGAGTCATTCTGGAGAGAAAAAAATATTTTTTTAACAGGTAAAGATCTACTTCAGGAACAAATTTTATAAATCAGAAATCACACCTAAACCTTCACAACATATTTTATAAATCACGCCAAAATGTTCCAATTACAGTGTTTGTTGCATTATCACTCTGGTAGCTCTGAAGAGTTTTGTTACCAAACTGCTGACATACTTTGCTTGTAAGTGTTTAGCTTTTAAGAGTATGATGTTTCCAATATTGATATAAATTTACAATTTTACTCCCTGCGTTTATGATATATGCTCGACTCTTTTGTATTTAAATGCTATAATAAGATTATCTTAATTTATTTCCATGTATGATATTCTCCAAGTATAATTTCACATTTTAAGGTATCTTTGAAACAAAAAGATGCAAAGAAAAAAATATATAAAAAATAAAAAACACACAAAAAAATACCCCACACAGAAAAACCAACCTTGAGGAACTTCTCTTTAAATATTTCAAAATTCAGTAAACAAACGTAATCCAATTGGAAATACAAGCTAAGTGGCAAAGCAGAATCTCTATTAGCCTATTAAAAGATCTTCCTGTCCTCTTGGAACAATATCATATATCTTTAATAGGAGGACTGGATCTATCTGCAGCCTTCCTAACCAGAGCTGATCTTTGCTATTTCACTTCCCTATAGAATGGAAACACATTCATCCCTATAATTTATAGTGTGCTCACAAATTAGAAACTTGTGAATGAGATTGTGGAAAGGGAGACATCGTTTATATGTGGAGGGGAAACTTAATAACAAAGATTTGGGTGTATTTTAAAAACAGAAGAAGAAAATAAAAATTCCTCTTCCATGCAAACAGTTCAACTTTTTGTAGTTTTGATGTGGTGTCCTCACATCAGCATGGACATGGGTTCTGCATCTGCCTTTTCAAAGAAGAATAACACCAGTGGTCACTCCACACCAATTCTGGAAGAAAACAGTTTACTGAAAAACAAGAAATTGCTTTCAGTTTGCTTTTCCTTCTTGTTTTGTTAATATTAAATATCAGCTAAAGGGGGATGTTCATCAAACAGCTAAGCAAACATTAGACCCCCCACCTCAGGCCTAACCCTCACTCCTTTGTGGGCTGCAGATGCCCTAGTCAAAAGCAGCATGAGCTTCCTCAACCTTACAGGAGGCAGTGGGCAAATATGAAACACAGGAGGCTTTGTCCGAACATCAGGAAGCACTTCTTTACTATGAGGATGGCTGAGCACTGGCACAGGTTGCCCAGAGATGTTTTGTAGTTCTTCATAAGCCACCTGGATATGGGCCTGGGTAGCTTGCTTGAGCAGGGATGGGACTAGGTGACCTCCAGAAGTCCTTTTCAGCCTTAGCCATTCTGTTATCTAAGGTGTTAGATGTCCTCAAATTTAATAATGCCTACTCATTTTAATATACAAAAAAAAAGTTTGTCCTCATAATTGGAAGTACTGCTTTGCATTGCTGTGCCTCTTGGAAAAGCAAGACTTTTTCCAAGTATTTTTAGGATAGGAGCTGGAAAACAGGAACCAAAAGCTGGAAAACTGAGTTTTAAACTTCTGCATACGAGAACATCAGAGCTTTAATTACTTTTAAATGTAAGAATTATTCTTAGAGATATTTTCTCTGCTAATAGTAGCTGTTTAATACAGTTGAACAATTTGGTTACATGACTTACCTTATTAAAAATACAATACAAAAAATAAAATAAAATAAAATAAAATAAAATAAAATAAAATAAAAGCTGATCACATTGGAATTTTCATTGAAATTCTCATCCCTTTTTTGTGCAATTAAATTACTTTATCTTAGGTTAATGAAGAGATCTTTTTTTACCTGGATACATTCTTGATGAGAAATTCAGCAGTTATGTCTGCTAAAGGTCATGGTAACATAGTGGATTTTTTCACTCTTTATCCAATCTTTAAGCCAACAAGGACAGCAGCGAATTTTGTAAGATCATTAGCAAGTTGAGAAACAAAACATTAGCTGCACTTTCATTTAATTGGCATTTCCTTCTTTCTAGATTAAAAAATCTGCCTTGGAGCCTGAATGTATTACTTCCACGTATTTCATGATTTTTATGCTGCTAGTTCTAAGAACAAAATGATGATTGCTGTCACCTCCCACAGTGTCTGTGTATGCACTCTGCACCATACATGTGTCCCAGGTGGAAGACTGCGTCGTAAGGAAAATAAATATGTTTAAAAACAAAGCTTTCCTCTCCTTCCAGCCTTCACTCCAATGCAAGGTCACAGATAACAGTATCTTACAAATACTTCTCCCTTATGATCCATTTGAAAGCATACAGATTTTTTGCTTCCTTTTCAGTTGCAGTTAAATATTACAAAATTTCAAACCCTAACATCATCTGAAACTGAGTCTCTGCATTTTCTAACTGAAAATCAAAGATACTATTGGAGGAGGGTGGAAGGAAAGGATGTAGATTGGGAAGAAAGGAATACTTTTTTCAATAAAGCAATGTTACTGTCTGAGATTTTCTTTGTGACTCATTTGTTTGGAGACGCAACAGTGAAGGAGGGCAGTGGGATGCTGAGATGCTAATCAGAGAGACTGCTCTCTCCTGCAAGCTGGAGTGTCACTGCAGTTCCCCTCTTATCTCCGAAATTCAGTCCTCAAAATGTACATTCATTTGGGTGATATGAAAAGAAGTCTTAAATTACAGTCTTTACTATGGTAATTGTTCCTGCACTTTACACTGTGATGCTCTTCTTCCTTCTGTCTGTCACTGTCTTAGTTCTCTGCTGCAACATGGGGGGCAGCATTAATCCTGAATAAGGCAGCAGTCAAATGGTCCCGCATGTCTCAGTTTTATTTTCAAGCCTCTTATTCTCTGACATAATAACATCTCTTTAATCACTGCTGTGCTACGACAGACGTGACACAGGACTTATTTTTTATCATTTGCCTTGGAACAGATGAACTGTTACAGAGGCACCCAGTAACATGTATTTTTTATAATGCCTAAAAATGTCTAGCTCTTCCTCTCCTATCTGGAGAGATTTTGGTACCATTCTATCTTCTGGTATCCCTTTACTAATTAGTATGTCACTTAGTTTTAAATATTCCTGCAAAAACAGCACAGAAAATTGCTCATTTTGCATTTCAGTTTACTATTTTATGTTACAGATTATTTTTCACTGTGTGTTTTTACTCACACAGATTATGAGAACTTAAATAATGAACACACAATGTACTCCTTCAACGATTGTAACCAAAGTGACTTAAATGTTGACTGACGTAACATAATATATAGGAAAAGATCAAAGAAAAGCAAACATGCAAAATGAATTGAGCAGAATTTGTTTGTATTTCCATACAAATAATTCTTTACACCAGCTGCCTGTCTGGCAAACTTCTGTGACTGTATATGGGAAAATTAATCGGAGTAGGTGTCAGAAATGACACGGTAGATTCAAAGGAAAACAGGAAAGTGACTGTGTGTCTCTGATGATATCTGCTTGGTGCCAGTCCAGATGTGTTTCTGGCTGAATAGATCTCACTCAAAAGGATACCTCAGTAGGCTTGCTCTATCTGAAGGCAATGTTGTACAGTTCTTCAGGGCATCAGGTGCTCTGAGACTATCCTTCCAGCTGTGAAGCAATAGATCCTGCTCACACAGTGCCTCCTGGCTTGTACAGGGGACCTCAGGATCATTAGGACCTTACTTGATCATCAGTAAGATGTTAACAATGAAGTTATACACAGGAGAAATCACTGTCCCATTGAAATCCATAGGGTTTTTCCAGTTTGGCTTTGGCAGGCCACAGCCGCCAAAAAAGAGTGAATAAACAGTGGGGCAGGGGGATGCCACTCTTATTACTGCAGAGGACTCCACAGCTGTTCTCTGCTGAAGGAATGGCATTGTTGTATCCTCATCAGTCATTCAAGTGCAGGGAAAGAGTCAGTTGGTGTTCTTCTAAGAACTTCCTTCATCATTGTATCTTTTCTTTCCAGCCGCAGGATGCTGCAGCAGGGAGCGATGCCGCAGCTTTGTGGTGCAGTGCACCAGCAGCCATGGGAGCTGGGTTTCCAGGTGCTGGCTGAGGTAGCATCTCTCATTCACAACAGGATATTTTTAGCACACCAGAATGTGCTAACTATGGGGACCTCTCTGAACAGAATTCATAATAAAAATCTGTGGATGCAATAATACATATCCCAGCAATCCCAGGATATTTTTTTGGAGGTTATTTTCATAAATGTGTTTAGCATGATAGAAAATCAGCCCAGTGGGAAAAGGTGCTTCCTAGAGATGCAGAAAGAGACTAACAGCACAATTTCTCCCATTGCAATTCTTCATTGCTCCTGTTGCTATCCAGCAGTTAACCCAGTGACTGCATGGCAGGAAGCAGGTTGGGACAATCAATTAACATTGATTCTTATGCAGCATAAGCCAGCAAATAATACGTTTTGTATTTGTTGTTGTATTTATACTTGTTTATTACAGAGTAAACACTTAATCAAGGCTGTGAATAATAATAATATATTTCAATTATTTCTTTTATCTAGGAAAGAAAATCTAATTGAAAAAAACATTCACAAATTATCTAACAGTTTAAGTATCTGACATTTCACATAATAGTCAGTTGAGAGGAAGTGCTCATATGAAAGTAAGTTAGAACAGCAACAAGTCTAGAATTTGCTATTATAAATAATGCAGTGTTAATGTTATTACACTGACATCTTTCCCCTCAAAATTTGTCTACCAAAGCTTTTCTTTTTAGCACAGTTTTTTTTACAAAGTGAAGTATTTTATGGATTACTTCATAGAGAAGTATGCATGTGTCATTAAGAGAATAAACCACTCTAAACAAAAAGCTTCATGTATTAAAAAAAAAAAAAAAAAAAAAAAAAGTATTATTCCAGCTTTCATTTTGTGACAAATAAAGAGCAGGGAAAAGAAAAAGCCTTTCTTTCTGGACTGGCCAGATTACACTTTCAGTTGGGCGAGTAATCTGTCCAAATGTGATCTGGAAATTCTATTTCCAAATGTGTCATAGAAATGCATTTGATTTCCAAAACTGCATCTATCCATTAATAATCATTTAAAGCTGGTATTCAGGACCAACACAAAATCATTTTTCATGCTTGTCCCAGGAGAATAGTGACAACATGTAGAAATCCCATCTGCCCTCTCAGAAAAAGTCCAGACACTTTCAGTTCTAGCATGCTCTGTCTGTATTTCTAGCAAGCAAACGTTTCCATTTGTTTCCCTCTCTTCAATAAGAAGGCATTAGTTGTAAGTCTGTAGTAAATCCAGGGTTAAAGAGGCTATCATAGACCAGCTGAAGCTTTGGTGCTTCCAATAAAACAGTTGTCTGATTAATAACTGCATATGTTCTCCATAATACTAATTACTCTTGCTTTCAGAAGGAAAATTAAAGTGTATCCATGCAATAAATGACTGTGCAGATGCAGTCTCAGCTGTGAAATTTTAGAACCTGTCTACTTCATTTAAGTCATAATCATGATTTTTAGTTCTATTCGTTTGAGTTCCTTGCATTTATGTCTCATTTAGTGTGTAAGTATATCCATAATGATGCTTAGATTGAATTAATCTTTTTTTTTGTCTCTGCTTGAAGTTCTTGAACAGAATAACTATAATATAATTCAACTGGAGTGGTATTTTATTTTTCAAAAGTTGTTAAACTTCTGGAATAGAATATATTTATTTCTTCAAAAGAGCGGCACTGTAGTTGCATTGCACTTTCACTGCTGGGATAGCACTGTTTCTGAGACAGTCATTTATCTTTCACTGCCATAATTTACAGGTCTGATATTTCTTCTGTGCAACCACAATGGAGCTTTCTCATCTGGTCCACAAACAAAAAGCTCGGAAGTTGGCTTTCAACTTTTATGAGTTCTCACTGTGGTTACTGAATTGCAGTTCCACTGAAATCCCTAAGTTAGCTATGCAGAACTTGGACTGGAAAGTTTGCTTCTCTTTGGCTTTGTTTTTCTGCCTCTTTCCTTGTGTGGCTCAGTGTTTTGTTAGGTTTGAAGTCAGAGCTGCCCAGGCTGCCCTGTTGGCTGGCCCCATGGAGCCAGGTCAGGGCCCAGTTGAGCCCCATGCCATGGGCAGAGCCGCCCCATGGAGCTGCCCACCCCTCTGCCTCTGTGAGTGTCCAGCCTCCCATCTGCAGGCTGATTCAGCATAGAGTGCTACAAATCTAAGGCAAGGTGATCTATGCAAAGCCTGAACTTTACATCAATTGCGAGGAAAATAAACCCAGATATTGTGCAGTGTGTCAGGCTTTTCCATTTTCATAGCTGTTGAGGTCTATGCACAAAATTAATATTGACTTGATTGTGATGGAGATTGAATACTGATAAAAATCCCTGCAGAATCAATGGAATGTCTTTAGTGTTAAAGACAAAATCATGATGCAGGCTTCTTTTCAAGACAATATCTGACATAAAATTAAATGTTTTCATCACAAGAAAAAGAAAAAGGAAAAGGAAAAGGAAAAGGAAAAGGAAAAGGAAAAAAGAAAAAAAAGAAAAACAAAAAAAGAAAGAGAAAAAGAAAAAGAAAGAGAAAAAGAAAGAGAAAAAGAAAGAGAAAGAGAAAGAGAAAAAGAAAGAGAAAGAGAATAAGAAAGAGAAAAGGAAAAAGAAAAAGAAAAAGAAAAAGAAAAAGAAAAAGAAAAAGAAAAAAAAAAAAGAAAAAGAAAAAAAAAGAAAAAAAGAAAAAGAAAGAGGAAATTACTGTTCTGACCAGCTTGGATTTTAAAGTAAAAGTTGCAAGCAAAGCCAACCTATTTCAAAACAGTGTTCCCACATGATTTTTACTATTGATTTCTACTTAAGGTGGAATTAAGACATGACTCAGAGCAGTCAGTGGTGGTTTGTAATAGCAATGCCAGGTAGTAGGCTTCGCTTGTTTGGTTTTTTTTTTTGGCTCTGAACATCTGCTTTCAGTTGCTTGAAACTCTGTGGAACGCACAATTTATTGAACAGACAGGTGGAAGCAGCAAATAGGCAGTTTTGGCACCTTGAGAGCTCCATAAATATGGTTAAATAGGAACTGTGCTATCTGGAGAAATTGATTTCAGTTGTGTGCCCTGAGTACTTCAAAACTGTCCATAAATTCTTCTAAAAATCTTGTTTTTCTCTTCTCTAGAAATTTAACTTGCTCAGGTCAAGGCCCAAGGAAAAACACAAGCCCTTCCCTGGAGAGCACTCTGGGTTATGTCTTGATTACTATTGTTTAGGTTTTCTTTTCTTTTCTTCCTATATTTCTTCTTAAGCTTGGCTTGACAAGCATGAGAGTAAGATGTTATGACAAAGGAAAACTACCTGTCAAAGATTAATCCACAAACTTTAAGGTCTCTTGGAAACATACGTAACAAGAATGCTGGCTTAATAATATCGCAGTTATGATCGTCAAAAAAAAAACCCAACCTTTTTTTGTTTTGTTTTGTTTTATGTTTGTTGTTTTTTTTTTTAACAGAGTATTTTGAACAAAGGTTTGAGACTTTTTTTTTTAAATATTCACACATGACATTGATAGTGAGTTTTTTTCCAGCACTAAACTTCAGTAATGCAGCCAGCCTAGAGGCCAACTTTGCTGTTAAAATGCAGTCACTGAAATGAACACATTAACATCTTGTTGCAAAGCTGCATAAAAGGTCTGAAAGGCATGTTCCCTGGGATATGCTCTGTGTGCTCTGGCAGTGTTGCTCCTTACTGTTGCTTTCTGGGCTGGGTTGGCAGTCAGGGCAGTAGGGTCCAGCCGCCCACCACCGGGTTTGCCCAGCCTGGCATACAGGAGGGGCTGAATCACAGCAGCATCCTTTGGTACACCACGAGGTGACAAATTAAGAAACTGAAGGACAGGAGTAAGACAGACTAATGATTTGTTTAGTGGCTCCAAAGGATGGCCTGGAAATCTCACTGAAACCAGCTCAGCCTCAGAGATGTTAGAAAAGGACTGATTTTTTCTTTCATGTGGAAGGTAAGTCTTAGGATATTAGCTGCTGGATAGCAGTGGATCCATAAGGAAGGATAGGATGGACTCATTTTGCTATGTCTTGAAAATAAAACACTATAAAATGTGGTAAATATGACATTCATATTTCAAATACTTGGCTACTTATAGACAAATTGGAAGATGAAAAAATATAGGATTTTTAATCTGAAAATGGTGCTGCTTGTTTGTGTAAGCTCTAGAACAGAGAATCAATCTAATGGCTACATGCCTTCTTTTGACTACAGCCTTTTAAGTCATTGAAAGTCAGGTTTTTGTTTTCAAGTATCCGCAGCTAGTCAGTTGTGGAACTTGACCACAATTAGAAGGTTTTGAATCATGCCTGTAAAATAGCTGTGGAAATGGATTTTGTGCTGAAAATTATTTTTACTGGTGACAGGCTGACAAAGGAAATTTTGTGCATTCAATTGATCATCTGCTTTTTTGGCATCAGAGTGGCTATAGTTCACAGCCTGCAATAAACATTCATTGCTTCCTACATCCATTTGACTTTTTGCTCATTTTTTTCTGATGAAACAAAGTTAATGAATATCAAATGAAGTTAATAAATGAAGTAAATATCAATATGATATATATCTACACATTTGCATTGTGCATATCTAAACGAATAGTAAGTCCTAAAGTTATTCAAATTGATAAGTAATGCATTTTCTGGAACTTGATGCCCTCTTAATCACACCTGGAGGTGCTGTCTGTGCAGACCTGCTTGCTAGGGGCTGCCAGCAGTGGCAGGGACTGCAGCTGGTGTTACTCATGCACTAGCTTCTCTCCTCCTTCTGTCAACACACTGCCAGGACTGCTCAGCCCACAACCAGAGCCTCTGTTCTCCCTCCCTACCTATTTCTTTTATACACATACAGCTGCTCACAAAAAAAAAAAAAAAAAAAAAAAAAACAACAAAAAAAACCCGACAAAAAAAAACCCTGCAGGGTTGTTTCTGCCAGCTTACAACAGTTGTGCATAGCTAGGAAATTTGAAGATAACATTCTGACCACACTTTGGAAACAGAACATTCATTATGCTATCCTTAAGGACTTATAGTATTAAAATAAGAGGTGGAGAAAGGTTTCATTTTTTTTTCTGTTGGTAATGTCTCCCACATTCTGTAACTGGACACCCCCTGCACAGTGTGCGTGTCAATGGAAGATCTTGTTCTTACTGTTCCTTCATGGGCAGCAAATACAGCTTGAGTGCTGTGTGATTTCATCATCATGTGCCACCCTGCAATAAGCTGATGCTTTTATTGGGCTATTTATGAGAAGTGACACACCCTTTTTCCAAGGAACAGGGGTAGCAGAAGGATCCCATATACTTCCTTCCCCATTTCGCAGCATTTCAGTCTCCCCTAGGGATTCACTACAAATAGTTGAGTTCATGGTTTTTAGTGCCACTTCTAATTAAAATTAAGCTAGCTAAACCACAGCCTTTCATGTCCCCTGACATGAATCAATCAAATACTTTTTTTTTTGTCATTTTCTAACAGTTTTGAGAAATAAATTGTTTTCTGCTTTCCCTGTTTGTCTGCATAGTTTAAAGTGACATAGGCTGCAATATGGGTAAGAAATTTACTTTCATATGATTTCATATGAACCAGACAAAAAAAAATATTCAAAATCTACAGAACCAGGTTTTAAAATGTAAAGGAGTAGGAAAAAAAACAATATTGTCATGTCCAATTTCTCTATTATTACAAGCAACCACACCCATTGTGTGGCTTCTTTTCCTATTTAACTGAAACAAATTGCCAGATTTTTCAAATCAAGATATTGTACTGGGAGCCAGGCTTGCAGAGGAATCTGTTATTCCAAGTTTCTAATCAACTACTCCCATCTCCAGCAGCTGAAAATATAGCCCTGCTTGGGGGTCCTAAATATAAGGTAAGGAAAGGGAGGGAAAGCATCATGAAGAAGGAATTGTTCTGCATAACTTTTGTGATCACAGTTACTTCATCACTTTGAAGCCCAACTCCAGAATGGCATTTACTTGTTACATTCCAAATCATCACAACCCATAATCATAATCATTCTTTAGAAAGTCTTCAGAAAAAGTCTTTGGTTTTAGCTTTCAGAGCACATACTGCTGTCTTATTTGAATGTACTCTTACAGTGTTACATGGACTGGAATTACCGGAAAATAAGCATGGGGAAAATAAGCATTTTTAAAGGAATGTATTAGGCTGATTTTCCCTCTGGTACAAATCCATGAGACAAAGGCCTAAGAAAGAAAAAAATGAAGTACTATTTAGAGACTTTGGAGGGAGAGCAGGGTCCTTCAGACAAACAGAGAGATCCAAAGTGTTATGACAAAGAATCAGAACAGTGTCTGGAGAGACCTGGATGTACTTGGAGCTGAAAAGCACAGAGAATTATTTTTACACAGAATCATTGAAAAGAGATTTATTGTACTTTTCCTTTTGTGCGGCTTAAAATTCCTCCAAACTTAAACCAGTATCAAGTACTCTTCATTAGTCACTGCATTCATTAAGGACCAACTGTCAAGTAAAAGTATAGCAGCTCTGGGCTTGTAGCTGAGTCGGGCTCCAGGCGGCTGTTGTGTGAGCTATGACGAGGAGCCCTTACCAGGACTGAAATGAGAGCGTTGTTTTTGTTACACATGTCATGTTGTCCCTGCCTGAGTTTTTTTCTAGTGAATGTTATAATCCCTTCGTTTAACCCTCAGTTTAAGTTGAAATACATAAATCAGTAAAGGAATACTTGTAGGTGTGTTTGAATCTAAATTCCTTCCTTGTTTATTTAACAAATAGAGAAATGTTTCTTATTTACTAACTTTTGCATCTGATGTAGAGAAGTAAGAGGTGTGACACTTGACCTTGAAATCCTGATTGTTTGGGTTGTGGGGGAGGCATCCAGTATTATCAGATTTTTCCCCACTGCAGCTACTCCTGGTGAAAACAGTGGAAAATCTGACTTTACTAGGAAAGAATACAGATCAATATTTTGTATTATTTATTTATATAATTGACTACGTTGAAATAAATCAAACTGTATTTTTGAAAAGCTTCATATTTCTTACTGACAACTGATCAGATACTTGCAGTGAAAGCCATTAGCAAATTCCACGTGCAGTATTCACCATTTGTGTGGTATATTTACAGTTCTTTACAAAGCAAGTGCTAGAAGGATAAGTATTTTGCCTTAAGGAGCAATCTGAGAAACTGATTTTCTTTAAATGTAGAGTTACACAAGCTACTTATGGAAGGAAGCCAATTTGGAAATCAAGTTAACACACCAGAGAGAAAGACTCTGTTCCAAAGGGAGAAACATTCTGAAAAGTTTTCTAAGATATGAACAAGAAAATCATAGTGTCACTGATGCAACAACTTTCAATTGCTATATTAATAGTTTCGCCATTCACCACAGCCTGGATTTTGTAGAGATATGAACAAGCCTGGCACAATGGTTGTACGATAAAATAGTGCTAAAGGCTTTGCAACCAGTGATCCAAACTTTAGCTCAGCTGCAATTAAAATTTTCCCAGTGTCAGAATGCCCTAGCAAGTGGGAAATGTGCACAGCCAAAGTTAAAGCACTTCCTTAACCAGCTGAACTTTGTATCCCCTACCAGCAGGAGAATAAAAAACAAACAAACAACAACAACAAAAAAAACCCAACACACCAATGTTATTCGTGCAGAAAGGTGTGTTTCTTAATTCTTTTCTGCCTGTTACAGAGAACCTCTATCTTGCTCTGAACGGGTATTAGGACTGACACCATGAAAACCAGAGTGGGTAGAGTGTCCAAAGTCACTAGTAGGAAATAAAGTGAAGATAGGCAGCTTCTAAATCCTGTGAAGAGTGAATTAAAGGACAGTACTCTCCTGGACCACTTGGAGGGGATAGTATTTAATATGCAAGAAACATCTTGGAGGAAACCACTAAGAAGTTTTGAAAGGAAAGAGGAAGAGAGTGAAGGATAGTGTCACTGCCATGGCCACCTTTACTTTTCAGATCTGTACGGGAATGCAAAGTTTAATTCCTACATGAAGTAATGCATGAAATATTAGTAAAGAAAGTGGCACTGCTATCACACAGTTCATAGACTTTGGGCTTGCAAATGTAAGAAAAACCCAATATATATATAATATAAAATATTAGGCATATTTGCAATGCTGTGTACATACTGGCTTTAATTAATCAGTCTTTAGATTTTCCAGCAGAGTTTATTCATTTTGTAGCTTAAGTAGATGTGTTTGCTTTAGTTACTTAATTTTTTACTTCTCAGGGTGAGACTAGTATGATAGTTGTGTCTTTATACCAGTTGCCCCTCCATACATTTATTTTATAACATATCTTTTTAGGGTATCTCATCTTAATCAAATTCTCTCTAAACGAAACAATACTTCAATTTCCTTCCATATAGCAGTCACTCTAATTCTAATATCTTATCTTGTTTGTGAATCTCTTTTATTGTTGTCATATCCTTTTCTGAGATAGAATGTTAAGAAGTGAGATAAATATTCCAAAGAAGAGCATATAATTGATCCTCATAATAACATTATAATATTTTTTGTTCTGTGTCCTGGTTCATTCCTTCCATTTGTCTTCAACAATTATTAGAGCAGAAGGCATGAGCATCTCAAATTTCCCTTCCATTTTACAATAGCTTGATATTTTTCAATAATTCACTGACAACTGTATTCCCTTCCTCCAAGCGTTCTGACCTGTCTGAAGGTGCTTATAGATTTTTGTAGTTACATTTGCAGTGCAAACATTTGTTCCTCAATGTCCACGCTGATGTAGCCCATGTTGCATTGCAAAGAAATCTCCTCTTTCCAATTAGCACCCACAGAGTCAACTTCTTCTCACAAATTTCCAGGAATAATTAAACAAACAAACGAATAAAACAAGGCAAGAACAACAAGGAAGTGCTGAGATCTCAGGTTTACTTTTCGTTATAGCTCTCTGAGGGGCTGCAAATGAGTCAGATTAACTTCTTTCACTTGATTTCTGTCTGCTGGTTGTCAGGAGGAGATAAAAGTTCCTATCAAATGGCCTGAAAGATATGAATTCTCTTTTTTTATGTAATAAAATATTTTCTGAAAAAATAAAATGAAAGCAATGGTCTCAAACATGTCCTCCTCCCACTTAAGCCAGCATCCAGGGGCTGACAGTATCTACAATAAGGGACTACCTACCTGCCTGTCTTCTGCAAATCTTCCCACCTCCTCACTTCCGACAGCTTTCCTCAATACCCAACCAAGTCCTCCCATGGGGGGCTCAGTGCTTGTGTCCCCTGATGCAGTTCCTCTCTCTTCCTCTCTTAGTCCCTTACTCTTCTCTTCTCTCTTTCCCTTTCAGTATCCCTCAGCTTCTTGCCCCCATCTTTCACCTCCCACCACACACAGTTCCCCTCTTCTCTCCCGCAGCAAGATGCACCACCTCCTGTCCTCAGTTTCACCCCAGGGACTGATGAGGACAGTGTCTGTGGAAGGGGCTTGCATTCACAGCCCATCCCCTCCATCACTCTTCCTGATCCTGGTCTGGACTGCGTCCCATCTTGGCACAAGCCAATCTGCAGATGTCCCCCACGGAAGAGTATAGCTATTTTATTTCTGCAGCCACTTTACCCTCTTGTTCCCCCTCATCTTTCTCCCTCAGAAAGTGCACACAGCTAACAATTTTCTACGTCCTCTTGCAGTTAATTGCATCCACTGCCTTTTCAAAAGTCTTGTGGTATAACACTTATCATTCTTCCTTCAGGTATGTTTATGATGATTCTCTTTTATGCTGCTTAATATTTCCAGCTTTATCATTTTCTCTCTCTATATAAAGGATTTTTTTCTTACTATTTTCCCAGAGTGGAGACTTTAGATGTATAAATATATACTAAATATGTCTGTTATAAAATGCTCCTACATCTCCTCACATGCCAGTGTACCTCTCATTTAAATGACTCATACAGATCAATGACTCAAAGACGCTTTATATGCAGATATATTCTGTGTTTATCCTGCAGACCACCCACTGCCAGCAAATACAATTATCATTTTATAATTGAAGGAGAACTGGAGCGATAGAGGAGTGTGTATGCATGTGTTTGTACACGCACATGAGTGTGTGTCTCACTTGCTATATACATATATGAGGACAGATGAATGGATGGGCAGATGGATAGATGGATGGATGAAATGCACATTCATACTTACTGGAATAGAAAAAAGGAGCTAAAGTAGGTAATATGTCCTGGGTAATACGATGGCAGCACATTCAAAATGTAGTATACTAGCATCAGATGTACTGCAGATGAATATTAAAGTCTGCACCGAGCGCAACGCTAACAGTATTCCAAGCCTCCTGCCCAGGCTGACACTGATGGAACATCTGCAGCACAGCAGTCAGGAGAGAGGATGGGAGAGCATTGGCCAGGCTGAGCCTTTCCTTCTTATCCACAAGCACACCTTTCTGTCACTGCCTATCTTTTACTCAATTAGGAAAATCACATTTAGCTGAGGAACTAATTGCAGAAGATTAGATAATGAGATTGTATTCTATGGGAATGCATTTCATCTGGGCTTTAAAAGAAAGGCAATGGCAGAGCAGCAAAACCTCGAAACAGTTTTGAAAGGAGAAGGCTTGTTGTGACTTGATTTGTAGCATGATATGATACAGTCATAATGACTAAGTGTTTGTGGTGCTAGCAGGTGCTTACTTCCTTGCAGTGACGGATGGGAATTTTTCATCAGATCTTATTTTGAATTTCTCATGTTGGATTTGTCTGAATTTTCAAATTTAATTTTCTCGGGGAAAAGAAGGTTCACGTTATTTTTTTTGTCCTTTCTGAAAGGCTATAATAATGTATGCTATTAGTCGAAACACTATATTTAATTTTGGTATCTTATTTTTTATATACAAAAGTGTTTCTATTTGCATTGTAATTTAAACTGAAAACTGGATTTTATAAGAGCATAAAAAGGATGCGTTTGTTCTGAAAAATAAGATAAAATATTTCAGTGAGTTAGCAATTCTCTTAAACCAGGGTAATAATAAAATTAGTATAGCATATCTTAAAAGCATTAATATGCAGTGTGGTTGAACTAGTGACTGCCATTTATGACAGTGAAAAACAATGAAATAAAAAATGTAACTTTGAGGCTTGGAAACAATCTTGAATTCTTCCAAACAACTTAAAATCCAAACATTAAGTTTCTGTATTAAAGAATGCTTTTGTAGCGCCAGAAGGAGAAAGGTATTTGAAGAGAGTGGAAATGAAAACGACAGTGATTAATTTCACTATTTATTTTACATATTTTTTTTAGGCAGATGTTACACAATGAAGACTGATGGACTGTATAAAGTAGGTAATTATGGTTTCCATGTGATCAGCAGAGCACTCAGAATACTTCTCCAGGCTTCACAGCAAAGTCAGTACAGTGAAAAGGGATGGATTGCAGCAAGCTATACAAAGAGAAAGCAGTTTTGACAGCCCAAACCTCCTGACAAGTGCCTGCAGAGCAGAGGGGCAGCCCTCTTCCCTGCCCTTTGGCAGGGAAGGCAGAGGGATGGTGTGAATTCCTGGCCAGCTGGTGTAGCACCAGGGGCTGAGAAGGGCACTGAGGCAGCAAGCCTCCCTGTGAATGTGTGAGACGTGACAGCTCTGAAAATGCAAAACTCAGGGTGTGCACATGTGAGGATGTGCATATCCTCACAGCAGGATTTCGCAGTGACCTTTCAAGAGTTGTTATTAAGCCAGAGGAATTTCAGTCAGCTCCTTAGTAGTCATGACAAGCAGGTTTCTCGTTTAGCTGCTTACATGTGTACCTCAGGACATATATTGAGGCTGTTGAGTTTAGGTAGTGATTTTTTTCAATGCACCTACATTTCTTCAACAATCTCACCCAAAGACTCCAGTGGAAGCAGACAGCCCCTCTCACGGTTCCATGTGGCTTCTAGAAGCAAATGTTCAGCAAGGAGATGTATTCTGAATTTATTATAGTGCAATGAGATATATGAATTTTCAGTTTATGCCATTTGGAGATTTTTTTTCTTAATCATTTTTTAAGTTTGCTCTGGATTAATGGAATGCTGAGGCTGGGAGGGGAACCATGATTAACATGTGCCCACACCACCACTTGTACTCTGATTCTGGAGTTTTTGTTCCCTTCTCATGGTCCTTTACATTTTCATCCAAATCTGAATCATGTGCTGAGGCTACAAAGTAGCCCTATACATAGATTTTCCTACTGAAAGACCCAGCAGTCAAGAGCTGTTAATGGAGACCACGCAGTGTAGTTTATATGATGCAATTTTTTGGTCAGCTTTCATGAACTGTATTTTCAGCTACTTGAAAGTACAGTGCAGAGATCATGACCATGGTTTTGTAACAACGGTTCAGATTCTTTTCAAGAAAAGTAAAATAGAAGTGGGTGTCATTTTATATTCCTGAAAGCTACCGCCTTAATTTCATGAAAGTCACAATAACTGTTCTTGTACTACCGTAACCAAGACTGAGATTTTGGACAAGTGATATTAAAAGAAAATTTCCAAAGTACCTGATATAGTTTAAATTTAAATATTTGGAGTAAAATAAGAAAAAAAAAAACTAGTTTCTTCATACAATCAGTTGACATGGAAGTTCTGCCAAACTCCAGTCGTTACGTGTCATCTTTTTTTAAGCAAAGATAGAACAACTTTCATTCGTCTGAGATATTCATGTCAATGTCTAGAGAAGCTGAGACACAATGATTCCAGTGAAATCCTATATGTTGTGTTGAATCTACTGCCTGCAGCCACTCATCAACAACATTCATTTCATATCTTACACATTATGTGACTGGAAGAGGAAAATATTTTCCCTCCCTCTCTCCCAGTTTATAGTGCCAGTGCATCACTGTATCACTCAGAGTATGACATAGACTCCTCTCCAAACAAAGGTAATGAAGTGAGATCACCCACATCGAATTTTTCATATGCATAAATCTGTATGTATTAGTAATAAGCAGAGCATGCCAACTATTTGCCAGTAACTTTATTTAACATGTTTCAAGCATCCTGCCAGCAGGATAGTCAAAATATAAATGAGTGTCTTAAACTCAGAGAGACACCCTAGGGATGCCCATCCATAAAATGACTGTTTATATGTTCTTGTGTTTATGAACAGCAGAGGAGGCAGCAGCAGAAGATTCACAACACTATGTAGAATTGGTGTGTTTCAGCCTCAGACTGCATGGGTCACCCACAGGGGTGAAAAGAGAAGTCATTTTTCATGCTTTTCTTGCACATCCTGACTGCCAGCATAGGTCTTAAATAGTGTCAGGCATTAGAGCAGTTTATTTACACAGGCGTCTCCTCTGATCACCTATCTCCATCTTCTTCATCTTTTTCCCACCACACTGAGAAAAAACATTGAAAATTCTAAACAGTTATTTGTTAATATAAGAAAAGTTCTTGACAATGACATATTTGAGAAAAGGCATTTGTGTTGAAATTCCCAAGCAAAGAAATGATTTTCCCCACTAATACTGTCCATTTATCCATTTTCTCTTCCTTTTGGGAAGCCTGTATCTTTAAACTTACTGGAATAAAGCAAAACCCTCACTGATCCATCATTGTCATTCATGATGCCTTTCTCCTGCAAGAGTGCAGAGAAATCTAGAGTTAAATAGGATACTGCTAGTAAAAAAATACAATTTATATTTAATCAGTTGGCTGGACCATCTAGTTCTGTTCAAGAACTTCCTTTCTGTGTAGTTGCTGCAGCAAGGTGGGGTGGAAATATCTCCTCTTATGTGGCAAACCTTAACACGAGTCTACTAGGAAATTTTCTTAATGTTTTCCCTCCACACAGAGCCACCTTGCATTTCAGCAAGAGCTGCTGAGAGCTTTGCCAGAACAAACTGTGGCCAAAAATCTGACAGCTGCTGCTTGCTTTGGAGCAAGAAAAGGTCATCTTCTTACAGACTACGAGTAAACAATAAAGATCATGTGGAAGGTGAACCAAGCAGCTCCTTCCCCCTCTTCAGTTATCTTTTCTGTCTTAGCTGAGCTAAAAGTTGCACTCCTGTGCCATGTTCTTCACTACTCTTAGACTTATTGTTTGCTCTTTTCTCTCTTCTTTTCCTCTGGTGTCCCAATCAAGATTGCAATGAAGAAAATAGATGTATTAGTTTAGACTTTATTTTGTATCAGTGTCCTTTCTGGCTTTTGCTTTTTGTCCATTCACTAAGTGCAGGCATCCTTTGCCACAAAATAAATAAATATATACATACATACATAAATAAGAATTTTTTACACTGATTAACCTGGTTTGTTTTTTTTTCTTTGCAGCATGGAGAAGGGTTGTGGAGTGTGGTTTTTTGTTGTTGTTGTTGTTGTTTTTACAGTAAAAGGATGGAAGAAACTTGCAATTCAAATGATATCTCTAGACTGTCTGGGAAGTTTATGTTTGCATATCCTCACCTTCCAGCTTTCCTACTTCTGTGAGAGCTACCTCCAGCACATTCCTGGGTTGTACCAAATGACTTCCTTGTGCTCCCTCAGCAAGGCTCATTTGTTATACACTTCTGTGTTTGACTGTACTTGCCTTTGAATTTTCAATTTACATCTTCCAGTTAACTTTTAGGTCCACTGAAGGGTTTGAACATTTCTCTTTAATTATAAATTTTTTCTAGCATTCTCTGTAGACTGTTAGCGACAATAATTCAGGAACACCAACAGAAATCAGACAATAGTGGCTACAAAGTTTCTAAGTGCTTCTTAAACCAGCCATGTTTTAAACTAAAAACACAAAACAAATCTTTATTTATGGCGTTAAGCAATCTTGAATTTTCCTTAAGATGAAATGCACTTTTCATTTCAGATGTATAGTTTCTTCCAAAGCATTAGTGCTTTTGGCTGGCTAACCACTACATTCCTCCTACCAAATTATTAATTACACAGTCTATCAAAGCAAGTAGTCAGATAAATGGCTTGCCCTGCCTTCCTTGCCTTCTTGCTGTCTCAAATCATCTTCCCACTCACATGAATGGATGAGCATCATGGTATACTCTCCTTCACCTTACCCTGAAAGAACTCAGGGTTTGGTATTCATGACTGAAGGCTGAGAGGAAGGAGGGAACTTTTGGGGCAGGTGAAAGAGTACTGCTCTCTCCTGTGATCATGGGGTGATTCTGTGGCCATTACATGAAACGATAATGCAGTCCACAGTGTCCCTACCCATCCAAAACCTAAATATTCTCATGGAAGGAAAACCTGTAGGGAGTCCAGAAGGGAGACATACTTGATTTTAATTTTTTCTGTGCTGTCATGATAATCATTTTTGCTAATATTCATACTTCATACTTCTTGCTTGAGTAACACAGCCTTGGCCCCTAGGATTCTGTAGAACTCCTTTCAGTCTCCACTACTAATGACATTATTCCAGAATCCTTTCTATGTGAATTTTTTCTGTTATCTGTTTCAAATCATGCAAATCTCACACATTTCAAAAGTAATACAAAGTTTTGCCTGCCTCCTCATCTACAGCTGTCAGTTACCCAATTCAGTCAATTCACATAGAGGAAAAAAAAGGAGCAATTATTCATTTTATTTACTACTGTTATTTCAGTATTCTCCTTTAAAATCTTAGTAATTTCTCTGTTGTGTCCAGAAGAACTTCAGAAAATTTGGTAATTCTGTGATCTCTAAAAATTCTGCTCTTAATTGTTCCCTCATGGCCAAGCAGTAAATTATGAGTTTACTCCCACTATGCATCTTCTTTTATTAAAAATGTGTTTGGGAGAGTGGAAAATACAGCCTGTCTTGTTTAAAATGCTCTGATCCTACATCAGCTCAATTTTAACTTTGATCTTCTGAATACTATAAAAAATAAATATCAGTAAGTGAGGAATTTTCCTAGTGCTTTCTCGTCTTACACTGGAACAAACAGAGTAACTCTTTTCTTCTAAGGGTGCAGCCCTGTGTCCTACTGTGCCTGAAAGTCAGTCTTTATAAAGATGACCACTTCCAGCTACCCAACATGTAGATTTTGTCTAGGGAATCTAGCTCTAAGTGCTGGCAATAAAACTAGTATAATTGAGTGCCTTGTCGGTCCCCAAGTCCTCTCCATCAAAGCAATTTAGGATTGGAAAGATCTCCTGGTGGAAGTGGCTAAGCTAGCCATGACTCCTTGGCAGACACCTGGATGTTAGCTACTAGCATTGAGAAATACAACTCTGGGCAAGTATGTTGTCCTTTGACTTCAATCCCCTCCTGGCACCCAAGCTGTATCAATCTAGCATTGTCACTTCAAATTTGAGAAGTGAGAAAATGAAGCACTTGATTTGTCTTCAAAAGCTGAAATAAGATGTGATAATGTGTTTCTACATAACAGCTGATGATTTTCCCCGCCTCAAAGAAAATTGTGACTATGTATGAAATTATCTCTGTAGCTGACAGATCAAAACATATCAAAAAATGCTAAAGTGTAGACAGATAGGTGTTCACTGTGATCAAACATTTCTGGTAGAGATTTTCAATGTCATTTGTCATGAAAAAAAACAATAGGGAGCAGGAAGATCCTGGAATATGTTGAAATAAGTATTACAGACAATTCAGAGTTTTCACATTATACAATACTTGTTGCCACCAAAATACAACAAAAATGTTTTTGTTTTCTTTTTAATTAATACAATTGGATTGATTGAAACTATCCAATATATGCAGCTTATATTTTACTTGTATACCTTTGCTCTTATTGAACCCTGCATTAAGACCACGTTTCTGTCTACTTCTGTTCTACGTTGAAAAGAAAAGAGACATCTTCTAAACATAGCATATTTAGGTTCCCATGCCTAGGAAAAGTTCCCTAAAGACCTCTCTACTCTAAAAATAGGTATTTCTGTCACACTCTGCTCATCAGTGTTTTCGACTGGCCAACTGAAGTTGTTCAGAGTGCAGACTGATATGAGTTTTCCTTCTATGTGTAATGATCACAACACATTTTCCAGAGTAGTAGTTAATATAGGATAGTGGGTTTAACTTCTTCCAGCAGACACAAAAACTATAGGTGCGATGACATTTGCTATTGCATTTCCAGATAAGAAGTACTCAAGGTTGCATAGATTTTTCTCAACTATTTTAAGAGAGAACTGTTGATTTTCAAGTGAAATTGTTATAGTCCTTATGATATTTCCTTTCTCTCTTTGGGGAGAGCATGTGTGCCCACTGACTCTGAGCCAAAATATGCTCACATAATGATTTTGCCAGGATAATTTGATCCATCTCAACGTGAGATCTCTAATTTCATAAACTCTATTATTTTGGAAGACAGCTGCATATCTAGGGCAAAAATAATAACTACATTATGCTACCAGCCAGATCAAAAAAAATGGAAGTGATGGATTCTGAGTTTGAAGCTGTTATAACTTTAATTAAAGTTAGGAACTCTGATTCTCTGTCTGGACAAATTACTGAACCCCCTGTCTCTATTAAAAGATAATAAAATTGACATGCATTCGTTACATTTTAACATACTTTCAAGTCGTTTGGTACCAATCAAGTGTTGTCTTTAAATAAATATGGTGTCTTATAGTTTTGTTAATTTATACTTTCTTAAAAAGTAATAATTGTTACTTATTCTCAATATCTTCTTGCTACTGCTGGAAAAAGTAATTTCTTTCTTCAGTTAAATACTGACCATAAGAGCACTTGCAATTATTATCGTCCAATACCTTTTATCCAGAATGAATATTTTTTAAAAAAGAATCTAATGCTGTTCTTATTGCACAGTTGGTCTAACTACATGGACTTGTTTGCAGCCCCTTCTTTTCCTTCACTGTCATGATGGGAGCCTACTGGACAAGGTACAGTAACAGCAATTTACATAATCTCTGTGCTATACCTTTTTGTTCAGATAGGCAAGTCAATTCCTATTGCAACTGATAGAAACTCCCTAAAATGAGTGTTGGAATGCTGTCAAGGTACACTAAATATAATTCGTGCCACAGACTTCTGATGATTGATGACAATTTGCCAGCCATTTAGATGCTGCAATTGCCACAGTTTTCCATGATATCCCACAGTTCCTGGAAAAAGCAACAGCCAGTAAATCATCAAGCAAAAGCAGACAGAAAACCACCCACTTACTGTTTTTTTTCACCTAATTTTAATTTGGTTCAATGTAAATATTTTATGGAGTTCCATTTCTACGAGGTTTTGAAAGGAAAAAAGGTTTCTGAACCAGTAGGCAGATAAAGATGTGAAAGAAGGAAAGACCTCCTTACCAAGTGCCTGATTCTTATCATCCTGAACTGACAGTGTCCTGTTTCTGGGATAGAGACTGGAGGTGTCAGGGTTCACAGCAAACCCTGAAACACAGGGCACAGGAGGGATCTCTCCAACACCCCAGTTAAACTGCCTTTTCAGTGGTTTTGTTCTCTGTAGAAACAAAGCTTCCTTGCTCTGTTGCAAAGTGGTTTTAATTCTTTTCCTTCCTGAGTTTTTGAGATCTGCTATGGTTGCTGTCACTTCTGAGTGCTTGCTTGTGGAAGGTATTGGCTAACTGGGAAAAATGAAAGCATGAAATGTAACAAGAGAAAAAGACCTAAATGTATATGCCTTGGTTAGCAGATGGCTGAGGAGAGTGGGATGGCAAAAGCATGATGATCTATAAATAACTGAAGGATGGAGTTAAAAGACAGTGTTGTGTTAACAAAAGACATCTTTCTTGAAATATCATGATGTTATCAGAAGATCAACAATATATGTTGTAGATTATTAAAACAGGAATGGTCTATTGGAAGACTTTGTCTCTCTCTGTCCCTTTTCTTCCATACTTCCGGACAAATAGAATAAACCATCCTTTTCTATGGAAGGTATAAGTACATTACAAAGTAACACCTGAAAATATAACAGCTAATATCCAATGAAGACACTCTTAAATAAAAAATTTTCCCCGATAACGAAGGTGGTCAAGATTTGAACTATTTGAATTTGGAAAGATCCTGATCAGCCATCCTGCTGCTGCTGATAACAAGCAGTACATTTAGGACAAATGTCTTTTCTTTAATAAACTGATTTTTTTTCTGGCTTTCATACTTGATAGGGGTATGTCTGATTAAATTCTGAGGCAAATCAGAAGAAATTCTCTTTACACAGTAAAATTTAATAATAATATTCATTTACTTATTTTAGGATAAAATAAAAAGTCCATAAAAGTCCAAAAAAAGTCCAAAGGCAGCACCAAATATTTACTACTTTGAGACCAACTCTACATATGTTTAATTTCATGTATGATGCTAATCTCAAGAGGAACAGGAATAGCTTACTGATTAACAGAGGATAATCAAGTATGCTACAGATTTACCACAGCCTTTTTCTTTTTTTTTCTTTTTTTGTTATGATTGTTTTGTGTCTTAAGTCCTTCTGATGGCATATGACTGACTATCACTTGTTGCAACCTGATGTCTGCTCAAAATTTACTGGAACGCTCACTGTGGCCAACTCTGTAGAGTTCAACATTGCTAAAGGTCTCACTTAAATAAAGCTGAACACAAAAGCTAAAAAGAGGACATATTTTGCATAAATTGTAAGTAAAATTGGGTCAGATAAATTCCAAATTGCAATCTGGACTAATTTGCTATTGATTTTAAAATTGAATTTTATTTACATCTTGTATATTAAGAAATTGACTAAGCATCCTAACTTCTGCTCATCTGAATATATGCTGCAATTTGAACATCTCAGTGTTTAGCTTCTATCCCAACTTAGAAACAAATGCCTATACTAAATGAACATTCACATTACATTCACATTTTATTTGTTTGGATAAATAAAAGTGAATTTTCTGTTTGTCTCCATCTACTAAGGATGCATGATAGAGCAGTCTCAAAGCATGTGAATTGGAGGATTTTTTGGATGAAATTAAATTGGAAGTTACACCTGCTAGAGAACATTCATCTCAGACTGACAAAATGTAGATACGGCTGCAGTCAGTGGTGAGAAAACTCATGTAGACCTGCATATCAAATGCCTCTCTTGCAAGCACACATTAACCACCCCTCCTCAAAAGGATGATTCAAGAGAGAACATAGATCCATGAATCTGAGAGTGCACTCCTTGGAAGAAGTTCACACAAGTTATTTATGAGCTTTTAAACAATTGCTTGAGGGAAAAATGAGTCTTGGCAGCTTCTCCCAGAACTATTTCTGGTTGGAAGCCAATGAGTAGCCTATTAGCTAGGCTTATACAGCCATATTCCTTCCTATGCACTAGGGTTTTAGCAGTGTGAACCTTTCATTGCTTTCCACACTGTGTTGTAATCTCAGCAGAAGGGACTAATAAGACTCACTGTAGTTTCTGTGAGTGGGACTAAGAGCATACCTGTGGTTACAGCACAGTCTGTATGCTTCTTGAAGGTGTTCTTGGGCTTAGTTTTGCCCGGAAGTGTACTAGTTTATGTGCTCCCAGTGTGCTTCACACAGCTAGTCAAAACAGAGCAGCTAGCCAAGGCATAGCAGAGGATGACGATGATATTTTTGAATGTACACTCTTGTCCCAAACTTAGCCTTTAACACAGATACGCAGTTAGTCTGTAGAAATCCTCCATAAAATGCGATATGCTGCTTGGGCACCCTGAGGGTGAAAACAGTACCAAACTTCAGTCCCTAGTAAATGGGTGTCCAACCTTTTTCCTGGGCTGCACTGAGTGAACAGAAATTGTCTTGGGCTGCATACACAAAGCTCACTCTGAAATTAATGCCTCTTATTTTTTTCCCATGGGAACTACAACAGCTACAAAGAGCAAAATAACACTATTTGAGAGACAAATTCTCAACTAAAAATCACTATTTTTCAATGCAGTCATCACCACTAGCTATGCATTTTCACCAGCAACGATCAAGAACCTGCATGCTGTGCTTGTAAAAATCTTCACGAGTGGAGGTGAACCACGGTCGCTGTCACCACTGCTGAATCGCACCACTTCATGGTGCTCACATCCACTGTTTGGTCTTCATAAACATTCAGAAAGTGTCAGTGAATGTCAATGGCAACAATCTTTTTCCACACAAAGGAATTCAATGACACACCTTTGCTTCAAACACACTTTCATGTCAGATGCCATTTTGACACTGCCATCTGTCACAGAGCAACAAAATGGAACAGAATATTGGTGGAAAAGTTCATCCTCTACTGCCTTACCACCAGCATCTGCCCCTCGAGTTGTTGGCTAACGTCATAAAACAGGAGGCATTACTTTCAGAGCAGCCCTCGTAAAATATGCAATATTATTAATATATAAGTAACAAAACTCTGTAATTTTTAATACTTTTTATAAAGCATTTGGAAAAAAATAGAGGAACAAAAACATAAAACTAGTGGGATATTTGACCTTGTTTTTGTAAATTCGATGCACCGGTTTGGTTTCATGGCAGTGGCTGCAATTCTTGGTGAGGTCTCAAGGTGTTCATCAGAGATTTTTGATGAAATGTTACTCTTCCTGTACTTCATCCTTGACAATTGTTCACAAACGTGCATACTGCTAAAAACTAGGGCTACTCCACGTGGTGAAGAGCTGCTGCCTTTATAGCATAGGTGGCCACACTGCCAGCTGGGCTGGGCCACGTGCAAGCCTTGGGACACAGGTTGGACATGCCTGTTCTAGTATCTTGTACAGACATTTTAGCCATTGTGCTCTGGTGTAATACATAAGCACATAAAGAATACAACTATCAGTCCTCTTTCAGCAAACCTCTTCTAGGTTTTTGTGGGTTTGAGGTCACTGCCCCATCCCTCACAATAACAACACTTGGAGCAGGAGTCCCACCTGTGAGTACCTGTTAGCATTAGTGCCTCCATGAATTCCTGAGCTGGAGGAGTTCTATGTGCTTTCTGGACAGCTCTAGGTATTGCCTGTCTTAACCGAAGAGTGTTTTTTTGGATTTGATTTCAGCATTACAATAGAATAAAATGACCTGCTCAGGGAATCAGATATCTATGAGTTGGGCACTACAGCATCCAATAAATAGAGAAATCTATATTTATGTATATACACATATTATGAAGGTCTCCTACAAACTAGTACTTCATAGAAACAGCTATACCTCAAGGATTCAGAAATATATAGGGAGTACATTCTTAAAAAGTCATTCCCACAATGTTTCTGACTTACTGAGCATCATTGACTCCTGTCTGCTGGTGGCAGTGGTTAATTGGCTGCTTCTGCTTATTGTGCCCGGATTCCCTTTCTCATGCATGCATACGCTGTAAATCCCTAGCAGTAGGGATAACTATTTACAGATAACTTCAGTTGCCTATTCTTTCAGTCCAGAGTGGGTTACAGATAAATTCTATTGCCTTCAATTAACATTCACTTCCCTGTGGTTTAGCAAGAGAAAAAACAACAACAAAGAATAGAATTGTAATCATCAAAATTACATTTCTGAAATAGACAAGTACAACATATACAACTTTGCAAAAAATAAATAAAATGAAAGCAGCTCACCATATGGGACTCTGTCAAGCTCTGTGCCTGTGGGTGTAGGCTAATGATCACAATGCACCTCTCTGTAGCTGAATGCTTTTTTATTTTTTATACATATGAAGGCAAAATAGCAACAGCAAGAACAGCAGCAACAACGATGCACTGAATATATTGATATTTACCATAACTGGTGTTTCCCATGTAACAGACGTATATGAACCCAATTTAGCATGGACAAGAGGACATACAACCTCCTATTGTCCACCCACGTATGCAAAGGCAATTATAGACCAAATGACAAGATCTTTTTTTTCTGCCAGTATTTGTGATTTTTACTGCAGAACACCATCTAAACTTAATAACAAGAGCAAGATAATATCCCTGATAGTTTCACGCATTTTGTTTCAGCTGCAGTGTATCTTTTAGGCAGACCTTTTGATTAGAGAGATTTAAAGAGTGGAAAATCCTATATTTTTCTAGGTAAATTTGTACGGTGTTTTTTACTCTTGTTACTAAATTACATATAATTTCTACTCTGAATTTGTCTAAATTAAATTTCCAGGCATTGAATTTCATTATCCTTTTTTTACTAAATTAAAGAAGTCATTATAGGAAGTCTTCTCTCCACAGAGGTACTTCTGAAGGCCATGATCACATCACGTGTTAGATTAATTAACTACTCTGAGTCTCTTAAATCTCTCTAGGCCTCAATCACGTTTATAGCTCTTTCTTGAAATTTTGTAATATTTCAGAATCCTTTTCCAAAATGTTGGTAGAATCAGACACAGCTGCCTGTTGGAGTTTCCCTGTTACAAAACAGGACTGGCACACCCCTGTTCCTCCCCAGTAGCCCTTAGCTCAAACAACCAAAGTCTGTCCAGGCTCACCTTTTGTAAGTACAAATCTGCAGTGGGAATTTGCATCAAACTGTTTGACTCCTAGATGTCTGACCTTGTATTTAGATATGTGAAAAGGCATTTCCTTCTGATTAACCTGTGTAATTGCATTGTCTTCAGTAACATATAATATTTTACTAGTTTTTGCCTGATGGGCTCCTCTTATTAATAAAAACTTTGTGTTTTCTCTGCATCATATTTAGAGTTACTGAAAATCACCAACCTGAGGAACTCAATATATATTGCTGAATGAAAGATTTATACTACTTATTTCACTGACCATTTCTAGGCACTAGATCTTCTGAGCAGAAAGAAAATGAATTTACAGGAACACTTTCAGACTAAATCAATTTTAAAATAATGGTTTTTCATCCTCTTACATCATAGATGTGGGGTGAACTTTATTGTACTTGGAAATGGAAAAGTGAGTAAAAAACAGGTCTGTTGGGATCTTCAAATTTGCTGTTTGTGCAGGAATTAGGCACCTTAACATCTTTTGCGTGCTACCTTATTTTAAAGATACTGGCAGTTGAAGTATACCACTGAAATACTTGGCAGTGCAGAACTTATTCCTAACAAAAAAAAAAAAAGGATTTTGTTGTCAGTTAAACTTGGACGTTTGTTTAGTACAAGGGCTGCTCTGAAAGTAATTGCTCCTATTATACTGTGTTAGACCACAACGTCAGAGGCAGATGTTGGTGGTATGGCAGTAGAAGTCGGTGGCAGTAGAAGCAAAGTTGTGCAACAGAATTCTTCCATGCAGAAAAAAATGACACACAATGACACACATTCATCAGTGCTTGCTGAACATTTCTGGAGACCAACCAGTGGATGTGAGCACAGTGAGGCAGTGGTGGTGCTTTTCAGCAGTGGCAACAGCGACAGTGGGTCACCTCTGCTGGTGCAGATCCTTATGAGTGCTGCATGCAGGCTCTTGTTCACTGCTAGCAAAAAATGGTGGAGTCTGTGTTGAAATATGGTGTTTTGCAGCTGAGAATTTGCTCTATGAAATACTGTTACTGTGCTCTTTGTAGCTGCTGTAGTTTCCATGGAAAAAAAATAAGTGACCCATGTATCAGTTACCTGCCAGGAGAGGTGTTTGGCATAGTACAGTGCACAAAGAATGAAAGCTAGTACATCACATTCTGGGCTGCGCCTCAGCTGCTGTACTGGGCCTTCCTCTATGGTCTTTCTTGTTGCAGAAGTTGGAGCCAGAGGCCAGCGAGCCAGCATGGGACCTTGATTTCTGTATTCACTTGAGGGATGCTGATCAGGAAGTTTGGAATGAAGGTTACTTTCTCCTTGTAAATGGAACACAAGTTTTATCTGCAGTTCTCAGAGTGAAAATGATAGTGGAATGCATGACACCATTTCCACTCTTACTTCTTTGAACACGTCTGCTCTTTAAGAGAATGGTAGAGGGTACCTTGATTGCTAGTTTCAAGATTCAACACAGTTAACTCCAGTATAAAAACAATGCATTTGAAAAATGCATGTGACAGATTTTCTGTAGATTAATGAATATAATCATGAAGAACAAATTAAATGAAGGAGACTTCCAGAGAGAGTAAATTCACTTAACAATCTGGAGAAAGGGCAATTTATATCTAAATATAGCTCTGCTGAAGATGAGCATCCACGAACCCACAGCTTTATTCATACTGTGGGAGAAAGTTTCTCCCTTTAAGACTTCATTGAGTTTTTGTTTTTACTTCAGAGAATAGCAATTTGATACAAAAAATTGATACAAAAAATTATGAATAGAATTTTTAAAACTGAAACAGAATGACTTCTTTCTTCCCTCACTGATTCATTACTGTCTGAGAAATAAGCATTCTCACACAAAACAGGTTTCTGTGGGTGAAGGTACTGTTTCCTTATCCAATACAATACAAGTTAAATTTGGACCTGGTCTCAGTTAGTTATCATCATATAAGTAAGGAGGCAGCTGAATGCTCACTCAGAGCAAACAGATTATTTCATTTTATTATTTCCTTTTCAGAGTGCATAACTGGAGTGCATAAATGAGCTTATTCTTTCTAATAGGCAAATGCTATTGCTTGTTCTCTCCTGACAAATCAGAGGGCAGGCTGAAATATCACTTTTATGAAACATTTTCCTTTTCTTTAATAGATAAGTAAGCAAATAAATCAATAAAGATTTCTTCTCAGGTAGAATAGAAAAAGTCTTAAGATGATTTGAAAATTTCCCAGGCTAGAGACAGTCTCCTGTTCTAAGTCTTATTAGAAATGTAAGTCTTCATTTCCTCTGACCTTAATGAAAGCAGTGTAGTTAAATCCAGGGTAATCATTTTATGAGGCAGAGCTACATCTCTCCAGCATACTTGCATAGTAATCAACTGAAGCAAATTTTCAGTGATGTCAGGATAGAAGAGCTGCAGAACATACAGAAGGCATTGGCTATACAATTATTTGTCATGTTTTTCTAGCTAAACAGCATTGCTGATTTTATGGAAGATGTCTGAAATAGAGAAAAGTCATATGAGTTTTAGAAAATAGTTATTCTTTGAGCTGTTAGTCTAAATACTGTTTGACTGATAATATATCAATATAATATGATAGCTGTGAACTTAATTCTACAACAGTTACCAGGAAAGTGCTCCTTATTTACTTAGCTGTGAAAATAAATTCAGATATTCTGTTGATAATTATTACAAATCTATGGTTCTGTTAATAATATTGAGGATGAGCTGCAATAATGAAGTTAATTTGGGAGTATATTCAGCAATTATAGAATTTCAGATGTCAGAAAACATTTTATTTGAACAAAATGCACTTACTTCTACGATGCTATTCCCAGACTTGTGTATAATTTGTTTTTTTTTTAATAGTTCCTTTATAAAGTTGGTAGGTCTAATCAAAACTAGCATAATTTCTGTTTGTCATTTAGAAAAGTTAGCAAGACTCCACCAAAGAAAAACATCTATTGCAAATAGTACACTGCAGTTCATTACTGAAAGTTGTGGGCTTTTTCTGCTGAGAATGTTGGTAATTATGAAGTTATATGGTGCATTTCAGCAGTGGCAACAACAACATTAGAGACAAGCCACACTCCAAAATGGCCATGCAGATTGTTAGGAGTATGGCATGCAGGCTCTTGTTCCTTCCTGGTGAAAATGAATAGCTAATGGCTGTAACTATGTTGAGACACAGTGTTTTGTAGCTGAGAATTTGCTCTATCAAATAGTGTTATTATGCTCTTTGTAGCTGTTTTAGTTTCCATGGAAATCAGTAGGAGGTATTACTTTTGGAGAGACCTATATCAGAATCACAGAATCATAGAATGGTTTGGGTTGGAAGGGACCTTTAAGATCACCTAGTTCCAACCCCCCTGCTACAGGCAGGGACACCTCCCACTAGACCAGGTTTCTCATAGCCCCATCCAGCTTGGCCTTGAATGCATCCAGGGAGGGGGCATTCACAATCTCTCTGGGCAACCTGTTTCAGAGACTCACCACCCTCACAGTAAATAATTTCTTCCTGATATGACGGATAGTGACATGGCAACTTCATCTGTCAGTTCCCTCAGAAACTGTGGATGGATCTCATTGGGTCCCTTGCTGGTGATGACCAAGACAAATAAGCCTTTGAGCACCTCAGCTTTCTCTGTATGTACAAAATACACTTTTAGATGTATGCACCTATGTGTAGAACAGCATGTAACCATATTGCACACTCCAGCACAATTTGTGTAATATACATTTTCTGTTCAGCTCTGCCTGACTGTGCAACGGACACTGAGCACTGGCATTCTCTGAGCATGAATTAGGTTACCCCTGTATGAAAAGCAATTTATTGATCTAGTCCCTGATAGATTTCCTTTTCACTCAGTTTTTACTACTGTTAGCAAACAATAGAGCTGCGAAGGGAAAATTCAATAACTGCAGTTCCTATTGAGTACTGTGTATCTGGAAGACCTAGACCATTATGTCTTAAAAGCTTCTGAACTGGTTAGATAGCTCCTATTTTGCACCAGGTAGAAGATAAACATAGACATAAAACTGAGAAAATCTGCTGCTTGCTTCTTTTCTTTCTTCTCCCAGTTCTCTGTGGGAACTGGGAGAGCTATATTGAAATCTTTATTTTATCAGAGCCAAATCAGGGAAATGAACATAAGTATCTTGTTCGAAGTCTTCATTGTAACCCATTTATTTCCCTTACTTCATATAAAAGGGACTTGTTCAGTCTCTGGATAAGACTCATAAAGGAATCTGATATCTCAGAAGTATTCTATCTGTAGTTGTTTGAGATATATATTGCTAGTGGAATATGGTCTAAAGAAGAAAAATCATCCACTTGAACAATGCCCTGATTTATTAACAAATTTGTTTATGAAGTTTTTCATTACACCAGGAAGATTCCACCTTTTCTGTTAGCTTTTAAAATGTAACAAATTCACTTTTAAAACATTTTCTGTTGTCCCAGTGAGGCATATTGGTGGGCATTTAGGACAAGAGTCTCGCTTTTTCTGCGTACCCCCTCCTTTCTCTTCTCGCTCACATCCAGGTGTTACTTTATCAGCTTAGTCATTTTTCCCTGTTATTTCTTGGTTTCTATTCTAACACAACCATGTCAGAGAAGTGGTTGCAAACCCTAATCTTTGCCTAATATTTGTGGCAGGTTAGACTGCGCCCTGGTTTACAATGGGACCTGACAATGTGCATGCCTCTCTATGGGAAGGGCCCTGGCATGGTGATAGCAGGGTCAGGTCTTTCACCCTACTTGCTGCATTACCTGTGAGTAACCATCTGGCCTCTCTCTGTGCAGCTATCTCTGCTTGCATGCCAATAGACCAAACAATAACATTTATTTTGTGTGTGTTTTGTTATCGTTTTATAATTGCTGCCTTAGTAATATCAGGTGAGTGATACTGGCAGCTTTCTGCCCATGAATACCAAAATACTAGCTGCTTGCTGCCACAGGACAGTATTGCAGATTCTCAGGACTCATTGCTCTCACACCACATCTGAGGAGTTCTGCTATAATTCATGCACATTATTAATATTCATTAAAAAAGACTACCTATTAATGATAAATGGTTCCAAGTGTACATATGCAGGGTTTTATGACTTCAGATACTCAAATGCATTTAACTTAATATTTACAAAGAATTACATTCTTCCACAATAGCAGTAATACAAGGAAGTTTATTTTGCCATGCTCAGATTTCCAAAAAATAATAACTTCAAGTAAAACTTCCTTCAACAAAACAAGAGAATCCTTATATGTTCCAATACTAACACAGAATGCAGATCCTGAAGAGCATCTTAAAAATATGAAGAGGAAAAAACTATTGTATGATTCTAATATTTTAATATGATTTTATACAGGATACATCAAAAGATATAATACACCATTTCCCAAAACTTCAGCGAAGTCTGAATAGCCAGAGAAGATGCTTACTATGAAAATTATACAATAGCCTTTGGAAAATGGTGAAGATAAATTATGTGAGTTAACAGAAAACCGGGAGCAGAGAATGTTTGGTGGTTACAGAACAGGAGTTGATATTGAAGAACAACATAAAGACAGAAGGAAGTAATTCAGAGTATCAGGACTAGAGCACTTTTTCTTTATTTGCCATCAGATGTTTCCTTTATTCACTGGATTACAACTTTTTAAAGCAATTACTGAAAGGACACAAGCTCAGTGAAGCACCTGAGACCCCAACAATTTTATCTGCCAATAGAAATGGTACGTCTTTTGGCCAAGTTGCTATTTTACAAACCCTTCATGACAAGTAGACCAAAAGCACTGTGTTCTGTGATAGGCAAAGAAAATGAATTAAGAATTTCTTATTTATTTTAAACAATGATTGTTAGCCTTTCCATTTTTTCTGAAACATCTTGACTTTTTCAGAACTGGCAATTTCTCTGCACAGTAGATTAAGAATAGAATAATTAGAATAATTCAGAAGAAAATTTATATTATTATAGTTATGATGATACATAGTATTTTAATTTTAAGTCATTGTTTAAGTAATAGAAACAATAGACGTTTTAGGCAAACGCTTTACTTATAACAGAAAAGAAAGACATTTACTTAAATGTAATTGTATACTCAAGTTATTTGAAAAGATAAGAAATTTTCAGTGTATTTCACTCATGAGATGGATAATACTGAGTTTTAAAAAGTAACTCTCCATAATGCTGAGTAAAAACAAAACAAAACACTTTATTCCAACACTTGATGTCTATTTACAAGTTGTATGCTGATGTCTATGGAAAGAGTTGTCTGGAGGCTTTCTTAGTACCTGTTTTCAGGAAGCTGAGTAATGCCTGTCCAAGGATGCTCCAGCATCGGTTCTTCAGCCCACGTCCAGCACTGATGGAAAGGGTGGATGTGGCACTGAGGGACATGATTAGTGGGCATTGTGGTGATGGGCTGACGGTTGAACTAGGTGACCTTAGTGATCTTTTCCAACTTTAATGATTCTATGATTCGATGATTTTGTGACTGTGACAACTAGCAAATAGCCAGCCATACCAGCTCTTGCACTGACAACAATTCTTTAGTATACACAGGCATGAAAAGCTGCAGAATTTTTCAAAACCTGATATCTATCTACGTATCTATCCATTTTTATATATATTAAACTTTTTAAATTGAAGGCAACAAGTACTGATAAAAATTTTTGAGCTTTTATTTCTGTTTTGAGTGAACAGCTCATACCTAAAACTCAGTCCATCAAAACCAATCCTTTCATTTCACTAAGGCAGTGTGAAGTAGCATTACTGAAAGTAAATAAATAAATACATGAAAAAGAACTACTTTATGATACATTTTTTGTCCTCTATTAGGCATCCTTCTACTCATTTTAATATTGATAATACCAGCAATATTGTTTCTGCTGTGTCTTAAGGTGTAAGTCAGGAGGAAAACACAAGACTATTTTCCAAATAAAGCAGGGGAAATTTCTCCTTTTGTAATGTGATACATAGTGTAGAATGTCATTTGGACACATGACTTAAAATGATTTTGTAGCTTAAAAATATACTAAATAAAGAACAAATTTACATCGAAGGGCGATTTACAAAGTATATGAGTATACAAAGAAAAAATGAGAAAGCAAATACATTGTAAATGTAAAAAAATTTTACATTTAAAGCTAGAAAATTTCCTCAAAAAATAGAAAAATATGACTATCCTGTGAAAATAGAAAATCTCACCTAATTTCAGAAGCTAAATTTCAAAATTTTCATGGTATATCTAGCTGGGAAAGCTCATTGTGAATATACTTTCAAGACACAAGAAACACAATACTGGAAAATGCTATTGCTTCTAACACAGTTTTTTTTAGAATTAATAAATTCTTGTCTTCGGTATAAAAGGATACCTATGCTTAGACAAAGATCCTTAAACTGCCTTTGTGGCTTCTATTCTGGCTCCTTTCCTACTGCTGAAATCTTTCATATTTATTGTTCCCTTATTACATAATTTTCTTTTCCCGTAGATTAAACACATGCTGCTTACAAAGGTTTCACATATTTGCTAAGCTTTTACTTCTTTGCTATCTGAAGGATATTTTATATGACATTTTGTAGAAACTTATGCCTCTTAGCACCTATACAGTGACCGAATGAATGAAGATTAAGTGATGGGGCAGAAGCAGCACAGCAGCACAAGCGGTGTGAGAGCAGCCTGCTCTGAGAGCACTGCGCAGAGGTCAGTGATATAAAAAGTCTGCCCCTCATGGGCTTGTCCTTTTTTTAGCTGCTTCCTTTATGTTTTCCATGGTATTTGCACCTCAATCTCCAGTGGGCTTACAGTTTCCCACCTACACATCCACAGCCCTATGGAACAGCATTAATCCACTGCTCTTAACTCATATTGATTTGGTTGTGTGAGCGATGTAAACTGTACTGACAGAACCTCTTTGGATGTGCTATGAAGTCAGAGGTTTTCCAGCCATTTTTTACTCAAGCAAATACACAATAGTATTGCTGTGCCAAAAGATAAGAGACCGTCACACTAAATGGTAATGTTCGTGTTTACACTTAGGGTCATAATACTGTGGTAGCACAGCTAACAGCTGCAAGGTAGGCAGCTCTGGAAAAAAATGTCTCTACAAACTCTAAAATTTTATCAGTCCTGCTACTACAAGATCCTGGATTTACTTTCCTGAGGGCTTCATCTAATGCATCTGAAACGATCTATGCCTACTTTTTTATAAAATTTTTGGAACACAAAACAGAAGTTAACCAGCGCAGTTAATGTAACAATACGTTGGGTCATTTTATATTAACATCGCATATTTAGCAGTCTCTATCTACCAACATGTGTATCTGTAGTGGTTCCTACTTTTTAGCTGACCACGATCTCTACAAAAATATGTACGTTTATCAGCATAAATGGGTACGTTTTAGGCCTTGGCTTCGCACAACAAAATCAAATATTTACAAAATATGCACAATAAAATCTTCCGTTTATTAGTGTGATTTATATTTAACATCAGTGTGTAATAGATTCATACCAGTGTCAGCATAGCCATTTGTTTGCACTTTTCAAATGCTTAGAATTTTGGGGGGTGAAATCTCTCAACTCTGTACTCTTGCAGCACCTTTATCTGCCAATAAATTATCTGAAGAAAAGTTGTGTGCACAACTTTGAGAAGAAGTCACAAGGAACATAAATAAAATCACAGACTCATAGAATCCTTACAGTTGGAAAGGACCTCTGAAGGCCATCTAGTCCAACACCCATGCAATGAACAGGGACACCACAGCTACATCAGGTTGCCCAGGGCCTGATCCAGCCTTGCCTTGAAAGTCTCCAGGGACGGGGCATCCACCACATCTCTGGGCAACCTGTTCCAGTGCCTCACCACCCTCACTGTAAAAGATTTTTTTTCCTTATACCTAACCTAAATTTACTCTCTTAGAACTTGAAATGCATGGTTGAAGTTAAGATCGGTCACAATCAGAATGTCTAGAATAAAGTACAAAAGAAAAATTAAAAGTCTGGTTTTGTTGTATATTATAAAATATAAGCTATGTCACACCCTCTACGTAAATCTCATTCACCTTTAGGGCAAAGAGCTTTTCAGATGTGTATTTCTCAAACTCTTATCCCAACTGATTAGAATATAATGTCATCTGGTGCTATGCCTTAGAAGAATTTATGGGCATAACTTCTGCATTTGGATATGAGTATGACCATATAAAATATATGAAAAATCCACAAGTGATTCTGAAGGATATAATTAGCCTCATACTGACAGCTGTTTTAAGAGCTCTTAATTTATGAACCTTTTAATTGCATAATTCTCACAAAATTAATTATACTGCAAATTCAGAAGAGTGGAACATGAGCATTTATAGGTTATATAGGTTATTTTACAATTTTTATTTAGGGCCCCAAAATGGATCACAAATATTAATTTACTACAATAAAAAAAACATCTCCCTACCCCCCTTCAAGACACCATTCCATCTCCTGGCTGCCCCAGCACAGAAATGAGTATTTTTCAGGGGCCATGGGAAACCACTTCAGCCATGAGGACCAGATTTCCCAATAGATAATTTCCACCTGAACATAAAGGTGCAAGGGAAGCACCCAAATCCTTTTCCTGCATTGCTGAACTGCAATGATTTGGTTTCAGAGTGCAGAGATGCACCTGACTACACAGAAAGAACTTCTGTGAGAACTTGTTAAGACTTCCAATGATGAAGATCAAGCATTATCATCTTCATGTTTAATTTTTTTGAATCTCAGCAGGACAGTACTTATTGCTCTGTTGTCTGTAGCATGACATACTCTGCTGAAGTGGTACAGCACAGAAGTGCAGGCTTTCCTGTACTGAGTGAATTGGAAAATCATGTGTTTCTAATTAGCTGTAAAAGGACACTGAGTCAGCTGATGGTACAAAGCATATAAAAAGCCTTGCCTGGCTTTGTACTTGAAGAATCAGTTAAGTACCTGCTATTTTGTAGTGGGTGATGAATGGGAATTCCATGGCTTGGAGAAGGTATGGGGTTTTAAACACAGGCTCTTTCCATTTCATTTTGGTGCTACCTGCTAATTTACTTCTGCTCTATTGCCTGTTTCTGGACCATTACTGAACCTGTGTTAGTCAGAGGCTCCCAGAGATGTTTTACAACGTTTCTTGAATCATGACCAGCTGGTGTGCTGTAGGAGCACACCGCACAGCTCTCACCCTTACTCTGTCCTTTACAGAGCAGGACCAGCCCAGGAGCCAGTGAGGAGAGAGGGAAGCAGTCCCAGAGTGGGACAGTCACCTTCCATGGGCCTGCACACGGGGAATGGGCTGCAGCCTGGGATGGGCAGGGTATCAATGCTAACATCAAATTAATGTTTTCTGAGCTTTGCCACAGTTTGGTCTCAGCTCTTGGAAGTATATACAAGCAATTTTTCCCCTTTTCAGCTCGTGGGCATGTGGACTAAAACAGGTTTGAATTTTAAATTTTTTGGTTTTCCATCCTCAGTGTCACTCAGATTCTCATCCATTCAAACTTGGTAGCGTTTACTAAAACTCCTCAGCATTGATTTCCCTTCAGTATCCAGTACTCACCTTTCTGATAGCATAGAAATTGAAGATGTGTAAGAGTGCTAAATAGCCATTATTATTTATTGTTCTCAAAATTATACACCCTTCAAGATCTATGCATATCAACCTCTAGACACCAGGCATGAATTATATTTTATCATATTAAAATAGTTTAGTGTTCTGGGTACTTATGTGGAAGGTTTGGTATTTTGGTAACTAATCTGATATTACTACAGAACACTGCAAAAGTGAGGAAATCCAAACTAACATATTCACAGAGCACCTTTGAGTATGATTACTTTGGTACATCTTCCAAACTGATTCTTCTAAAACCTTTTCTCTTCCTCCCAATTTCTAAAACAGTTGTATAGGATTTTTCATTGTTTCTAGCAAAACTAGTAGAAAGGGAATTATTTATATAGCAAGGAGTAGCAAACACATACTCTTTGAAATCTTCCAGATCAATCATCCAAAATATAACCTGCACTTTAAAGGTAAAGTTTCTCAGGAGCTGCATGAATTGGCAAAATGCTGATTTGTCTCTGTTGCAATCACTACTTCCAGCTCATTTGATACTCTACAGCAGAATTTCCTCACTATGTTCTCTGTCTAAGAACTGGACTCAATCAATTTCCATTAGTGAGAAAGCTCTGTCTTTTAAAAAAAAAAAAAAAAAAAGGTGTCTTAACTCACCATAGCAGAAACATCATTTTATTTGTTTTAAATCTGACAAAACTGAAATTCACTTTGGCTTAAGAAGAATGAGTAACTGAGGCACAGAACTGCTAAGGATATGTGAATGGATATCTCTCTTTACTCAAAGTTACACTCTTCCAAAAATTAACTTTTCTGTTCTCAAAAACCGAACTCATGAACTTATTTTTTTTCAAGGTGTTTTCCAAAACACATTGACCTCATGGTGCCAGATCACCCATAGAGATGTAGTAGGCTGACCTTGGCTGACAGATGCCCACCCACCTACCCTCTTACTCTCTCTCCTCAACAGGCCAGGAGGAAAAATAAAATGAAAAGCTCATGGGTTGATGTAAAGATGAGGAGATCCTTCATGAATTACACTCATGGACAAAACGGGTTCAACCTGGGGAAAAATTACTTCATTTATTGATAAATTAAGATAGAGTTGAATGGTAAGAAATAAAGACAAAAAGTACAAACAATTCCCCCCACCCCTCACTGTTTTTTTTCCCAGGCTCAAAATCACCCCTTCATTTCTAGTTTCTCTACCTTCTCCCCTACACTAAAAATAGCACAGAGGGCTGACAAATCAGAGTTGCTCTCTGCCACTCCACCTTCCTCACTTTTTTTCCCCTTCTCCAATGTGGGTCCTCACTCTAGGCTGTGATAATTCAGGATAAACCAGCTCCAGTATGGGCTAGCTCTCCATGGGCTGCAGTGTGGATATCTGCTCTGCCAGGGGCTGCAGGAAAAATACCTGCTCTGCCAAGATGTCTTCCTTGGGCAACAGGGAATCCGCTCTGGGTCCTGAAACACTTCCTTCCTCTTCTCTGGCAGTGTGTCCTGCAGTCTGCTATGTCTTGCAGTTGGACTGAGGCACCGGTTGGAAGTGGATATGTCTGGCATGGGGCCACCCCTTTGCCAACACCCCACCATGTAAAGACAAAATGAAAGAGAGACTCCTAAATGCACAGTTTGACACATATCCTTACAACTGCATAGTCCAGTGGCTTTTCTGTATCCTTGTCTTGTTTGCCACAGAGCTTGGTGGAGTGCTGGAAAACTCACGCTTTGATTCTTAAAAGCATTTGAAATATGACAAACAGATTTTAATGAGGAACAGGTGTCTAGGTACTCTCAAGTAACAGAGCTTGGTCCACAGTTGTCTGGTTTACAATAGATGTTTAGACAATCTATTGGAATTTATTTTTATAACTTAGTATCATTAAAATAAGATCCTCAAGAACTAAACCTTGCCAGCCTCAGTAATCTGAAAGATTTTTATGAGTTTAAAATATTTGGTCTTAAATGTAAAGAAATTTATGCTGAGCAACATAATCTGCCTCTGATTTCTGCCCAGCAGACTCTCTCACAACTGCAACTTTACTGTGTCACCTTTTGCGTCTGATTGATAGCCCTTTGGTAAGTCAGAGTCTAAGAAGAATGATCAAGATCCCTAGTCTTGTCCACCTGATTCCCAAGAAGGACTCTGATTTGAATTATGGAGGTTAAAAAAAGAAAATGTTTTTCTTGTCTTGCAATGGCTGAAAGGTCATCCGTGAGCACAAGTGGTTTAAATAATTTATTGTGAGTTACTGAGTCATAACAATTACTGATCTGTCTTTCACTACAGTGATGTTGTATTTTCTTAACTCTGCATTTTTTCTTCTGCAGTACAACTAAATAGCTCTCATTCTGTAGTAACCAAAAATGCGTAAGTACACTGCAACTGTGTAATGATGCATCAGATCTTTGTCTTTCATAGTCTGACTAACAGAGAAGTGCCTTTATGCCACTACCTGATAAAAATAAATGTTCTGCTTGGGAACAGCATGCATCTATCAGATTTCAGTGCATCATTTATTTTCTAAGTAGCCTGTGCATACTTGCTTGATGATTTGAAACTCCAATGCTGATCTACTTTTTGGACTTCTGAGTTGGCATTGAGAGTGTTCATACCTCATTAAACTTGTCTTCTTTATTTTGTATGCATCATTTTTTGATACATATGTCTCTATTACATCTTTTAGTAACTCTGAGAAGTTGCCTAGAAGTTAAAATTCTTCTCATGGCTGCTAGAATTTCACAACTTTCATTATGTCTGTCTTCGAGACAACTCATAATATCTATTTTTCCCCAATTTAACGTAAAATATTTATATGTCCTGAAGACATTCTGGATCATATTCCCTGGGTGAATATGAAAGTTTGACCTCTTGACGAGTGCATGTACCAAAATATTTTTCCAATTTCTTATTTTATTGAATGCAAAATCTTCCTTCGCTATAACTGTACATGATTCTCATTGCTGTGCAAAACAGTTGAATGCCTTCCCTCTTCCCTTTGCTTTCTTTCCTTGTCCTTTGACAGTGAGTAATGATTACAGACAGGAGTTAAGGTCTCATCATGAGCATAAGGCCATCATGGCAGAATTTCTTTAGTTCAAGGAAAGAGTAGTATTAAACAATCATATAATTAACAAGTAGGGGAAAAACAAAACCACATCAGAAAGGAAAGGAAGCATGGGATTCTGATAGGTGTTGGTTAGGTTCTATGCAGAACCAGCGCCCACACTGGCCATATTTTAATGAGGCAGCCCATTCCTGCCTGAGACCATCAACCTTTGTGTGTCTCTCTAAGCAGTCCAGGGGTCCATGGGCTGCCATAAGTTCCCACATTCCAGCTCTTCAGCCTGGCTACTCCCTCAAGTCCCCACCGTCTTTCCCCTCCTCTGTCCCACACAGTGTGTACAGCCCAGGCTGAGCTGGGCACCCTTAGGGGGCTGTTCCTTCAGCAGGATAAGAGGTGGAAGCTGAAGATGAGCAAGCAAAGTAGAAGAACACAGGAAATCACAGTGCTGAAAAGAAGCAATGGAAAAAATTCTTGTAAAAATGGAAGTACTGCTGCTACAAAGGCTGTACACTCAAGCTGTACTTCTGCTGGCCATTAATGGGAACCAGAGGAGGACTGAGGTGTGTTTATGTTGTTGGTATGTTAAGAAATGCCTCTTAATTTCTGCATGCCTTACTGTTAAATCTTCTGTTATTATTATATCCATTTCAAAATTTGGGAATAATGATATTGAGCTTACAGAGGGGTCAAAAGGATTAATTAACTGAAATTCAAGAGCTACAAAAATCCACTAGTTATGTCACAAATAATGAGCCTGGAACTGGAATCTCTGTTATGAGGAGGCCAGTTTTATGTAGACAACATGCTTTTCTGTTTGTCTGTGTTTATGTCACATACAAACTTTCAGATTTTATATTAAGCGTTACTTGAAATGTTCTATCATATTGGAAATTTATGAACCACTTGAATCCTCACTCAACATTCTCCAAAACTGTTGTGAAATGTGAATAAAAGTGTACTCTCTAGATCTATTAAGCAGTAGAAAACTCCACAAATTTTGCCTTCTTTCTTTCAAGTGAGCTTCCTTGGTTTGCCTTAGTGATGACCATGATCATCTGCCAATGAAGCTGTTTTGATTTTGCTTGCACAATGAGAATGACCTGGCTTTATGGAGGGGTGTATGGTTTGCATTGATTTACATCACAAAAAAAAATCAGATGAAATGTAGTGTGAGCAGATTGTGCCAGACTGACTTGATCCCTTATTTTGGACAAGATAAATACTTCTCTTGACAAGGATAACTCTGCAGATTTGATCTCTTTGGAGCTCAGTAAAGCTTTTGGCATAGTGACACATGGGGAATTGTTCACTAAGCTGAAGAGGATGAGGATTAGTAAAATAATGTAAATACAGTAGAGCACAGGCCAAATGGGGGACAATGAGATGCTTTATGCTCACAGTCAGCTGGGTGGATGGATGCTGCTGGTGCACTTCCTCAGGGAGCAGCAGCCCTTCACCCTTGGCTGAACAGAGGGCCCTGCCAGCAGGGCTATCTAGTAGATGACACTCAGGGGCATTGCCAACACTCTCTGATGAGTGTCTGATAATCACATGAGAAGTAACTGTGAGGGCATAGTAGAACGTAACATGGGAAATAGAGTAAGGCAAAATGGTGTAATGCCTGCAGGAGATAGATATAGGAATTTCTGCCCTGACCTGGGGGTCATCACCTGGAAACAGGACAAAGCAAATTAAATCCTTTCTGATACAATTTGGCCACTGGGTAACTGCTGGCCAGCAATGTGATGTAGCAGTGAAAATGGCAAAGCACACTAGCTTACAGTTCAAGGTACTCCTACCCCTTCTGAACTCTTTATAACTGGTCATATTTAGTACCTCATCTAAAATAGGTATGTAATTCCACCCATACTAAAGGAAGCTCAATTCAAAGTAAAGAGGATATGCAAAAGGCAGATTGGATAAGCAGAAGAGCAGAGGGCCAGTGTAATAAAAAAAGAAGGCCAGGAGAGGATAAGTTTAGCTTTTGCAAAAGGAAAGGTATGGAGAGGGCATCATAAAAATCTTAAAACATCTGAGAGTGGTGAGCTAGCTGAAGTCGAGGCCAGTATTGTCAGGAAAGATAAATGGATATAAAGTATTCAGAAATAAATTGAGGAGTAAAATTAGAAGTTCCTAACTGTTACAGAAATGAGGTTCTGATGTCCCAGAGGGGCAAAAAGAAAGCAGAAAAAAATTAAAACATGATGCTAATCATCTGAATTTCTGAATGAAACTAAGTAACCCGATCCCATGTGATGAAGGACCTAGAAATGAGGAAGTGGTGTTGCCCAAAAAGGTTCTTCAAGGATACCCTCGAGGAGTGCTTAACTGAGATATCTGAACTGATTTCCTGCTGAGCTTGATTGGGTCTTAGCTGGAAGCAGAAAACCACAATGAGGATGACTGCACTGGCTCTGTGGTCAGCAGTGGCATGTACATGGGCATGAAAAGTGCAGGAGGCCAAGGACATGGAATCAGCATTAACAGAGAGTAGCCTGAAAAAATTCAGTGGTCCTTAATGTATAACAAAAAAAAGTACACTGAGCATCTGTTTATTCAGTTGTCCACTGTCTTTCCTCACCTTCTTTGCAGTGCTGTTCTCTGTAAGCACTTACATGGCCATAGTGAGTGGGTCTTGATGCCCCAGGAGACTCCCATATGCGGTCTTATGCTGGGCAGCAAGAGGAGATATTAACCAAGACACTGAGAGGTGTGCAACCTCTGCTGCCAGATTTGCTTCTTATTCCCATAGACTCATCAAGAAAAAAATAATCCAGTAACATTGTCTATTTTAAAACTTATTCTTCTAATTAGTCTTGACCTCTGTGCCTTCTTCAGAATATACTGTGAAAACCCATCTCATGCCCAGGAGCTGTTTGAACCTCTGATCTCTGCTCAGCAAAGATCTTGTTAAAGTCAATGTTTTTTTTTTTTTTTTCTTCTGCAAAAGGTATTATTTAGAGGTGTCACTGCAACATTTATTCCCTTACCTTAGGCTTTCCTGAACAGTTCCCTGACTCTCTTGACACTTATTTCTTTACACAAGACATTATCCAATGAGTGTTTTCTAGGATCATCAATTTTAATGTGTACATGCTTGCTTTAAAGGCTCATTTTGCATGACTCAAGGTTAAATATATTTATTACAGAATTGAACTAGGCAACTGGGCTCTGATTTATGAAGTATTGATAGAGATTTAAAAGCAAGGCAAATTCAAAGGCAAGCTGACCTCAGCTTGCGATGAATCTTAAAAAAAACCACAACAGTTTTCTAAAATACATTCTGCTTCATAGACATACATGATTTTTGACACAACCTCAGACACTAATGAGGTTGTCATAGACACAAAGCTGTGTAATTTTGACCCTACTGTAACCATACTGTGTCTTACCATTTGGGTCTTCTCCCCCCCGTATGAATGGTTTCTGTGTTAATACATTTTCCACCTCAACCTGAGATCAGCTTAGCTATATTTTGTACACTCCCCACTGGGAAGCCCTTAAACAAATGCAATAGCTACTACGAGAGACAAAGGGGAAATGGTGATCAAATTATCTAGGAATATTTTCAGCAGCATAAAAAGAAATGCACTATTTAGAAACTGCAGGAGCACCCTGTGAGCTCAGGGTACAGCTGGTTGCACAGGCTCTGGGTGCAGAGGCCCTAAGGACAGCCACACTCTGGAGGGCCATCTGGGTCAGCTCCATCAGCACTTTGAACCCCACACAACGTTACAGGGTTTGGTGTGATTTTTGATGCTGCTTTTAGATGTAAGGTGAAGGGAAAAGCGTAGACAGACAGTAAAGTAAATGCATGCAGAGCTGGAGAACAGAGAAATATTTTCATGCCAAAAATTCTAGATTTTTTGCACATAAGTTATTTTACTTATTATTTTACTTTTAGTCTCAATGGTGTATTTAGAACATTATGAATTGCTCACTGAATTCATGGTAAAACAGCACATTCACTAAGTATATGAATATGTAGTACCCAAGTATGACATAACCTTTCACTGGCTCTGCTTCTGACCAATTTTTGTGAGGATACTACAGCTTACATCCTGTGAAAACCCCAGTATTGTGAAATACAGCGCAGGGCAAAGCGACCCCAAGTTTGTAACATGTCTTCCTGAAGACTGTGAAATTAACAGAGGATCAGAACCCTTCCAAGCATCTGTTAGTGCTTCCTTCGTATTTTCCAGTATGCCGCTTTGTAGACTTCGGTGTTACATATATCCAAGAACTCAACAGAGGAACCAGCCCTGCTACTTGTGCGGCATGAATCTCCTGGTGAACAATGCTGACCACAAACACAAGCCCTGAAGTCTGAGCTTTTTCTATGTTGAAAGATTTCAAGTTGAATTTATTCATCTTTTATGACAGAAGAAACACAGAAGTGCAGGACACCTCACCTCAATCTGTGGAAACAATTCAGCACACACATCTCCGGGATCTTCTAAAATGGGCAAGATTCCCTATGTCTTTCTGGTCCAACATGCTCAAATTGCATGTGATCATCCATTAATGAACTATTTGTCTTACTGCAAACTTGTGACATGCCCAGATTAGCTGGAAGGAGAGAATATTTCAAGGATATCTGTTGGAAGTTATCTAGAAATGGACCAATACCATATTAAGGCATGCTAAGGAGCTGTACGGTAACACCATATGCCCCATTAAAAGAAATACTGAATATGCAACGGGAAATTATTTACTTTCCACAGACAGGACCGGAGTCTTCTAGCAATAGCTGCTCATCTGTTTCAGTTAAAACCAAGAGAAAGGAGGAGAAGACGCCACAGCCTACTGGAACGGTTCTCCCGTCTTCTCTTTTGCAGTTACCCGTTTCTACTTCGTCGGCTGCTCGCAGGGGCCGGGACCGCCGCTCGCACGCCTCTACTCCGCACTGCCCCGAGACAGACCCCGCCGGCACTCTGCGGGCAGCCGGCACCGCGCCTCCGAGCCGCCTCCCGGCGGCCACAAGCACGTCCGCTGCCCGCTCGCGGGGCTCTGGCGGAGCGGCCCCGGGGCACCCGCCCGGGCCGGGCCGGGGGCGGTGGGCGGAGCAGGGCCCCGTGAGGTCAGCGCCGGACGGGCCAATGAGCGGCGCGGCGCGGCGCGGCGGAGCCAGGGCGCCCCTCGTGTGGCGGCTGCATGGGGAGGGCGGCGGTGGCGCGGGGCGGGCCGGAGGCGGCGGCAGTGGCAGTGGCAGTGGCAGCAGTGGGGCGAGGGGTCCCGGTTCGCCCCCGCCCACCCGGGGGCCGAGACTAGGGGCGGCGCCCCGCCCGGCACAGGTGCGGCGGCGCGGGTGGGTGTAGTGCGAGAGCGTGGAGCAGAGCGCTGTGCCCTACCCCGCTGCCCTTCTCACGGCGGCGCCCGGCGGGGGATGTGCCGGCCGCCGGGGGCGCGCCTCCCGTGGGAAGCGCGCTGCTAACGCCACCTGGGTGACGCGGGAGCGCCCGGCGCGGAGAGAAGCAAAGAGGAGCGGGCGGTGAGGGGTCGCCGGGAGTGAGGCAGGTAGGAAGCTGAACGGCGGTTCGGGAGGGTCTGAGCGCTCCGCTTTGGGCTTTCTTCCTCCTGAAGGGGAGTGACCGTGCTGGGAGCCCGCGGTGAAAGTTGCGGCGCCTCCACCTGCTGCCCTCCACTGTTCCGGGGTTCGGGGCTGCGCTGGGGGCGGCGGAGCGGCCACTCCCCACGGGGCGCCGCGCTCCGGGAGCGGCGAGGGGAGGCGGCGGCCGCCCGCGCTGCCCCTCTGTGGGCTCTCCGGCGGGGCGCGTGTGGAGCGGGGACCGTGGGAGTACAGCGCACCCCTCCCGTGCCGTGCCGTCCCGAGGCGGGTGGCTGCACCGCGCTGCCCGGCTCGACGTGCCGCCCGCTGCCCGCCGGGTGCGCCGCTGCCCCGGCTGGGGCTGCCCCCGCAGCTCCTTGTTCTCCGCCTGGCTCCGTGTCCGGGAGTGAGCTTTACTGCAGCTCCGCTTCCCCCGTGGGCAGGGTGCGCGGGGGAGCGCGGCCGCGGGGGGTTGGGGCAGAGCCCGAGTGCTCGCTTAAAGCCGGGGGCGGCCTTGTTCTCTGCGCTGTGCGAGTGTCGGGGCGTAGAAACCCGACTGCCCTCACGTGTGTGGGGCGATAGAGCTGCTCCGGTGGGTTTCTGTACCGATTCACGGGCTGCCGGTTGCCTGGGATTACTTCTGGAAAAATGCAAATCCCAGCAAATATCTGTGCTGACCATATATAGAAATAGTCACAGGCAGAGGAACTGTAACTTCGGTATTACTGACACACGTCGAGAAACTTCAAAAGCAAAAAAAAAAAAAAAAAAAAAAAGGCAAACAAAAGCCGGGTCGACTCCTGAGAACGGTTTTGCTGGAGAGATGTGTATTCCTGTATTTACGCACCACACTGACCGAAAGGCTCGTATTTATTTATTTCCTTTTAATTTATACATATGTACATACCACAAAGTCAGTGAATGGCCTATTGATTTTCTTTCCTCTGCTGCTGTGTATTTAATTTGACAGTGCGTGGTTTGCTGCCTTGTGTGTGACTGGGGCTGCAGTAGGTAGTGCTGTTTTTGGCAGAATGGAAGCCCTGTTCGGTGGCTTTTGGCACAGATGTGAGCTGGTGGCTCATGTGGTAGCGGTTCTCCACGGCATGGAAAAAGTATTGCAGGGATTGCTAGTGTTGCATGTCCCAAAAAGTTTTTGTGCTTCTCTTTTTCTCATTTCTTTTCAGTAGTTCTGTTATTGCCAGTAGCTTTTACATGTTCAGTATTGCCCTGTAGAGGAATATGGAGATTATGTTTTATAGTTCTGAATCTCACCTGAAGTTATGTGTTTTTACATTGGTGCCATTCACCTGTTAACAGGGTAACTTCAGCTTTAGGAAAGAAGAGTCATTTGACTTGAACTGAAACACTGCAAACTGTTCTCTTACGCTATTCAGGATGTTGCAATCTTGCTGGATCTTAGCAGCAAAGGGAGCAATGCTCCAGGGATAATCCAGTATGAAATTTGTCTGAATTGCTGCCGGCTCTATCCAAACAGGTTGCATGTTTTCTTCCTCTCTTTTACAACTGTGTGCTGCCGCCAAACCCAGAAATTGGTTTGTTTCATTCAGAAGCGGTAGAACCTAACTTATTACTGAAGCTGTTGTGAGCTGCAAAGCGATGTCATTCTTAAGTAGATGCACTGCAACTTTCTGGAGCAGCTGATTACCTACTTTGTATCATGTATCTGGATACTGTCAAGTACAATCCAATTTATTTTACTGAAGGAAATTTAAAGTTCATCTTACTGCTGGCAGTATATTAATAAATTGTTGGATGCAGGCTGTGTTCTAGAGCAGGAGTCTCAGAAGCAGATTTTCATGGTGAAAAGCAACTGTGACTGCATGAAAGATCGCAAATACACTGCTCAATGGTGTCTGAAATTTCACTTCTAAATACAAGTGTTAAGGATTCACATCTCTTGGTTACTTCGTAAGCTGGCCTGAAAAACTGTCTCACTTACTCTTTTTTTAATTCTAAAGATATAGTTACTGCTTTAAACTTTCCTTTCTGTCCCTCTCTAAAATCAGTCTGCCTTTCAGTTGCAGGGCTGCGAATATCAGGACCAAATCCTCAAATGCAAAAGAAAAAAAATCTTCTCAGAGATTTCTATCGAATAAAACAAAATGATGGTTCTTATGTTCATGCCTTCCTCCCTCCCTCAGCCTTGCTCCCAGCAGACAGAAAGCTGCATGCCTTCTTGTAGTGTTGACAATTACTGTGCTTATGCGATGTTATGTGACTGGAGAAGGAAGGGGAAGAGTGCAGAAGGTGCTTGACACTGGAAGAAAGTTTAAAGTGATCTGGATGGTGGTAATTAATTTTGTTCATTATGAAATAATGGCTTGTTTGCCATGAAGAAGAGATTGTACTCCCAGCAGACAGTGCTTGAGGATGAGACAAAATATCTGTGAGGAATGTGAAGGCAAAGAAGGCTCTGCTCTCTGCATGGAGATGCATACTTGCAGAGTTGAGTACGTAATATGATAGAACAGTTTACTAATATTATTAGTATCTCTTACTGTAGTGACAGTTTCTCATTTAAAGCCTAATTATGTGTCCTTATGAAAATAGAGAGCAGTATGGAGCCATATGTGGGGGAGGATACACAGTGCCACCACCAGTACCTTCAGCTATTTTTGAATGCCTTTGTTTGTGCATATGTAACAAGTGTTTAAATACAAGCTGGAATGAAAAGGAAGAGCTTGTTAACACCACAAGTGGTCTGTTCTGCAAGTTCATTCACTGGAATTGCTGCATTCTCCCTGTCTTCATTCTGTTTCCCCTCACGGAGCAGCCTCATGCCTGGCTGCTGGGACAGGTGAGGCTGTCACCTCCAGCTGGCAGGTGACTGACTGCATGTCAGCTGCACCTCTGCACAGACAGTGACTTCTTCCACCCAACACACAGTGCTGCAGAGTGCATATTGAAGTATGTTCCTGGGGGTGCAAAGTAGAATAAAGGAATTAGTTTTAAATTTAATCTAAGCCCTGCATGCAATATTTCAATTGGGATTGTGTGCTATTTTTAGTCTTTTTTTATTTTTATTTTTTGTTTTGGGAGAGGATGAGTGCATGCTGCGATGCTGTTCTCCTTGTACCTTGGTTGATGCCATTGCAACACAGCCTGCATGCGAGGATGACTAGGAGCTTTAGTGAGGGCAGAGAAATCCATTCTCCTGAGTATAACCTGTTGAAATTGCTGTGTGCAAAGTAGAGGAAGGAGGATTAACCCCCTCATCTATTCTGAGTATGTGGTTTCATGGTGGAGAGATCAGCTGGTGTAAAGGAAGGTAAGCTTAACTGAATTGCTTCATTAAATGTTTGCTAACTGAAGGCAAGAGCTTTACTGTGGCTGGAAGATTTCTCTGAGAAGGGGAGGGAGGAACCTGAAATATGTAATTTATAATATAAATGATAAGTATTCAATTACTGAAATGAGAGCTAGGGGTAGTTTGGTACTTATGTAAATTAACTTCAATTGAGATAGGTACAGAGAAACATTCGGGAGTACAACTACATCATAGATTATGGGAAAATGCTGCTATTGATCAGCGTTCTTACCTTTCCTACTGGTTCCTGTGCTTTCCTTCTAAAGTTGGCATAAACAGAAGTTGAACTGTTTAATTCAGAAAACTTTCATGCAACCAGACCCCGCGTTTTGCCCACTAAGCCAGCTCATTGTGCCAGGGCAGGCCCGTGTCACTGAGCTCTGTGCTGCTCAGTGTTCAATCCCTTGCCTGGTTCCTTCTGTGCACTTGTGCCTGGCATTGGTGCCAGTTTGTAGCAAGTCTTGGTTACGCAGTGAATGCCATTCATGTGGTCAGGTTACTTTTAACAGCTGATGGAGTTGCGCTCAAAAATGAGCTTTTCAGATTTTATTTTTTTTCTGAATGAGAAGCCAGTGTGATGACATGCAGGGATAATCTGGTGTGTGTAATAGATAATCTGACCTTGTGCATTCCCAGTATACTCCCAATGGGAGGAACAGAGAAATCATTACATGAAAAATGTTTATAACGCAAAGAAGTTAGATCTTTCCCTTTTTCTCCATCCTCTATGAATTCATACTCACATGAAGTGAGTGAGGAATATATTCTTATGTAAATATTTATTCATATTTCTCACTCACTTCCTATTTGTTTATGTATAAAAATAAAGAGGCATATTTAAAAACACACACATATATACACACACAAAACACACATATATATAATTGCTTAGAGTTTATATGATAACACTCTCGTATGCCTCACTTTCGGTAAAGAGAATAACTGACCATTTACACTGAGATTAAATCAAAGCATTTTTTGTAGTGTTGTTTGACTATTTCTCTAGCGGTGCTTGTGTATGCCATTCTGCCCATTTCTCCCTTCCTTGCAAGCACTGCTTGTAATGGAGCTGAAGATTAAGAACTTTGCGTGGGCCCTGGAGTTCTACATGTGGCATAAAGATACTTCTTCCCTGGCCAAGTCAGCAAATCTTCATAGCACACGTTGTCCCACAGCCCCCTTACTCCTGCTTGTCCTTCTAAGCAGGAGATGACCCCTCCAGCATCCAGGACTCCTGGTTTATGAGAAATCTTCTTAGCATCCCTGCATGAAGGTCAGAGGTATCATCTGCTGGAAATAACCCCGATGGTCTTGAAGGGAAAAAGTACTGTATATTATCTACAAGGATTCATAAAAATAGCTCTGAGGGGGCAATCTGCCACTAGTCTTCAACTTCATCATTCCATTATAGAATAAGTAAATTTATTGACTTCAATAATTATGTGAGTTTCTAGGAGCAGAAAATGCATTACTGAGGAAGTCAAGTCACTCTTAAGAAATCTTAATAAATATGTAGAGAAGCAGCAAAGCAATTCACTGCTTTAAGCCTTGCATTATAAGCAGTTATGTGAAGCCACACTGCTCTTTATATGATTGAAATAAAAAATCAAGCCTAAAAACCAATGACAAATCTCTCAAAAACCTTTAGTACCTCAGAGAAGGTACTAGGCTGCAACAACAACAAATAATTTGGTGAGATAATAGAAGTTTCAATGTAGAATATGAATTACTTCTTTTGGTTTCATGTGACCTGGAAAACATTTATCAGCTTCATGGCTATTACTCAGGAGTGAGAGAGCACAGGTCATTATCTTGATGCAACACACTTTCATTCACTAAAAATGCAAAGGACATTTGCAAATGCAAAATGCTGGAAGAACAATGTCAAATCCATAGAGAAAACTATTCAATTCTCTTTCGTTTTACTGGTGTAGTGGAGCTTGTCCCACCGGATGCCATTATGTACGGATGCATGCACATCCTTGCATTCTCATAGGGCTTCTTGAAATACTGCAGTGGCTGGGTCCAAATGGGAGCGTTAAAGCAGCAACATGCTGCGTATTTTGAAGCATAGGATATGTGCTATGTGTATAGGATTTGGTGACACAAAAGGCTTGGTATTATAGCTGTGAGCCTGGTGGTGGTCACCTGTTCTAATTCTTACCACTTTATTTTTAACCAGATGTGTTTTAACACTGTTCCATATATCTCTAGTAAAAGTAAATAGTATTAATTGCCACTTCTTTTATCATTAATTTCTGAATCAACACAAAATATTGCTATAGCAACAAATCCTTTAGCACTTCACTGCAGACAATTAGTTGAAGAACTCAATCTCAGTATATAACAAGCACAATGGTAAGAACTATTGAAAGGAAAAAGGAACTTGCTTTCAAAAAGAGGAGCTGTAATGCAGGCACTCGAAGTTGTCATGGAAGAACAGAATTTGAAGATTTTTAGAATTATCTTTTTATTAAGCATTCACAATTGCTGCACAAAAGTGTGTGCTTGCTTCTAACAAAATAATTACAGTACGCTGTAGAATACATCACCCCATGGAATAATCTGTGGATCTCTGTCATTATAATGATGTTTCATTGTAAAATGCTTCCTCTTTTCTTAAGGATGACTCTTCTTCAGTCTTGACAGTGGATGTATGGGGAAACTCTAAATAGGTTTCAGGACTAGCTGGACATTAAATGACCCAAATTGTTGAAGTCAGAATTATATAGTGCTTTATGTCCACTTTTTCACCTGTTGAAACATCCTTCTCTCTTTCCCTAGAATGAAAAGGATTGCTTTACCTTTGTGATGTCTCTTGATGATGGGAAGATAAGGGAAGTTATATACATGTGGGTATGTATGCATACGGAGATCAGGAGGCATAAGGGGTGTGTAATTCTCAAATGGATGAGGAACAATGTGTGTGTGGGCAGGTGAGCGGAATGGAACAATCTTGGACTCTGGTTGCTGTTATAGTTTGTGACAAAGTTTGGAAGCTTGTAAATTTTCAAGTTTCTGAGGATGCTGAATGAGAGGAAGTGAGCTATGAGGGAGCATAAGGATGGATGAAAGATAAGAACAAGAAAGTTGTAAGTTAAGGAAATGAAGGAAAGACTTAAAGCAGAACTGATGCTCGTAGGAGGGAAGCCTTAAGATAATATACTGAAACTTGTGTATTCATGGAACAGAGAAAAAGGGTAAGAGACAAATAAATAGAACAACTGGATTCCAGCTACTGAAAGAAGAACTTAACTGTGGGAGAGATCCTGGGGAGGATGTGGTATGTTCCTGGGGAGGAAGGAACCTGTAAGCACCTTTGCTTATCAGTGAAGTGGGTGGCAGCTTCACAGTAGTGATTCATCGAATGTGAAGCTTGATTCTTCTGTATATGATTAAGGTGTGTCTCCTTACGCTTAGTGTCCCCATGCCCCACTAGACCTTCTCTTATTCTCCTAGCCAAGCTGTTAACCTTGTGAGTAACAGTTGGTAAATGACAAATTATAAAAATGCTATTCCGTGGAAGACCAACAGTTCTCTCTCATCAGAACATCTCCTCTTCTTTGATAGCATTCCAGGCATAATGTCACTGTTTTCAAGCAGTACGTCTGATCTCTTGATTGCTCCTCTTTTTAATAGATTTCTCTTTTGTTATCTGACAAATCTTAGAATTCCGTAACAAAAGCTACAGAAGCATTACAAAAAGTTACAGTGAAACAATGCTAAGAGTGTTTTACTTACAGGGTTTTTGGGAGACAAATAATTATTGGAATACTTATGCAAATATCTTTCTAAAATGCCTGCTATGGAAAGCATCTCCCAGTAAATTAAAAATGAGGAAAGTCACTTTGTTAAAAGGTCTCTCAAGAAGCACTGAAGACATGAAGAACTGGAGTCTTTGGTTGGGTCTGGAGCCACCACGGTAAATTCAGGGAAATTCAAATCTAGTGAGGAGGCTTCAGAGATTTAGAGTTAGGTTTATTTCAAGTTACTCCGGTTACATTATTTTTCTAGTTAGTTTTTGTACAAAATTCTCGTATTTCCTGTGGAAAGAGATGGACAAGTTCACTCTCTGTTGGATATAGGGATGCTGGTCTTCTCTGTAAGGCAGATGGTCTCCGGAGTCTGGATGATTAAGTTAATGAGGAAAGGCTTTGAAATGAACATCACTGAGAGAAACAAAAGGTCTATATTGAACCAGAAAGTTGAAAGGACCTACCTTCAAATGTGTGTGGAAGAGAATCTTATAGAAATATAATTGAAAGGGTTATGGTGTAGAAAGCTGTTGCTTAAAAAAATAATGCTGTACAATGTGGAGGGAACTAATACAATTTTTTCTTTTCTGGTTATATCTCCTTTTCTGGAAACTGCAGCTCAGTAGCTAATGGCTAGCGATGACATTGCAGGCAGAGTCATTGGTTGCCCTTTTCCTTGGTCTTAGAGTGGGATGATGGAATATATCAACAACCTTGACAATATTTGCTGTTGATAGACTGTCACAGGTGTGTGTCACAGCCAAATTTTTCTGTTTGTCAAATGTGTGGTTTTCACTGAAAAAGCATAGCGCGTAGTAAGGCTTCAAAATAAAAATAGTAGTGACTATTACTTTACCTCCCATTCTGTATCTTCATCTAAAACATTCAGTTGTTTTGTGAAAGCAAGTACATGGAAGATGCAGATACTTGTGAAGATGAACTGTACTTTTCAGAGGAAGGAGACGGTGTTTATACTATTCACTACTGGTTTAGTAATTTTCATTCTTACTCAACTCAGTGAAAGCTGTGTTTGTTTGCTAAAGGGAATGCTGAAGAGGCAAAAAAATGTGAAAGCAAATTGAAAAAAAAGGTTTATAAAAATAGCAGTAGGTTTGTTCATCCTTGAAAAATGGTAGGAGACCAGGAAAATGGGAATAGTACATAGAAACCTTTCAATGAGTCTTTAAAGATTGCCCAGAAAAAGATGACTTTCTGCTACAGCCTGTCTAGAAATTTCTAGCTTTCTTTTGCAACTATGTTAGCTTGAGTGTTTCCAGCTCGAGCTAAAGTATCATGGATGGAAGAGTCAACAGCAAATATTTTCCTTCTAAGCACATTTGATTTTTCTGGGTGTACAATACAAGCGCAATACACCAAATTACAAATTTATATGAATCTGTACAAAAACTACTGTGGTTCTGTTTCTGTAAAGACTGTCCAAACACTTTGAGAACTGATGAGTTTTTGCACTGATTTCAAGGTTTTAGACTCATATCCAGAAATCAAATATATCAGATGCTTATTCTGTAGGTAAAACTTTCACAAAAGTTGTCATGGTTTTCATTCAAATCTATGTATTCATCCTATTACTGTGATTCTGAAGATTAAATTTTATCCAAACTGTTTCCCCCTAAATACAACCTAAGTGATCCATTGTTAAAAGCACACACTTAGAAGTCATGAAGAAAAGAGTTTTAAAGCTGTTTACTTCTCTAGTTTGGGGAAGAGAAATGTCATTTGTCATTTTCTCTTCTGCATTGTGTGTTGTATTGCCATCTGTGAATAAACTATTGAAGCTGAATAGATAGCGTGATTCTTACTAGTGTTTGTTCCCTTGCCTCTCCCCAAATAACAATATCAGGTTACAAAAAGAAACCATGATTCTGGAAAGACTTTCTCATTAGGAATGCTAAGCAAGCATGGGTTTAGTTTCATAGATTTGTACTTTCTAGAATTAGATTTAAAAAAAAAACACAACAATAGAAGTAGGACTTGAAACCACTCACTTAAGAAAGCATATGTTGAATCCACTGTCTAGGAATGTCATCCAGCACATGGAGTTGTAATTCTTCACAGAAGTTTTGTACTACATATGGAGATTTTTAGGGCAGTTTTGAGCAAATCTGCTGCTGATGTAAGCTTCTAGGAGCAGCTCTTGAATTATGAGTATGCTAAAAATGCAACTCTAGGGACATGAAATGGGAGAATGAGGGTTGTGGGACTCCTGTAGCCTGCCAACAAGATCTGGAAGGTCAGTGGAGATCCAGAGCATACCAGAAGATGCTGTGATCTAAAAATACCAGATAAGATCTCAACTGAACTTCATTTAAAAGAAAATAATCTATGAAAAACACACTTAATCTATTTTCATTTCCACAGTGTTAGCTTGCATGTAGAATTCTAACTTGTTGTATTTGCAACTTAAGAAAATGGAGGTTCAAAGATGAATATGATCATGTACGTTGTTTGCAAGAATAAAATAAATGATTTTTTTAAAATTTTGTAACATACTAATTACTCTTCAATGTAGCTAAATGGCAAGCATCAAGAGATTAGACAACATTAGCATGTAGAGGAATTCTTGTTATATCAGTTTGAAGCTTTCCGTGGTACAGTGAGTCATCTGATAAGCCAGCATCTTTCTCTATGTCAGATCTCATCAACTGATTTCACATGATATGATGTTTGGATCAGTTTTTGTTGGTTTCTAGGCATAATGTGTTTCTTTGACAATAGCCACGCTTTTTTGCTCCTGCTTCTCTTAAAATGGTTAGTAGTTAGTATTTTATGGCTGTTATAGAGCTTGAAGGTTCATTAATATAAATAAAATATATACTTCTCTTTTTATGAGGTGGTACCGTTTTCTTCATAAGGTTCATATTGGGTTGGGTAAGAATTTATTCATTTTGTGTATTGATTTATGTGACAAAGACAGTTGAATACTAAGAATGCTTGTGTTACAGCCTGTTGCAGTTGTGTGACTTGCCTCACTGTGGTCCTCCATTCTAGGTTGTAGCTGGAATCAGGTGTTACAATGTTGTTAAGTTTCTTAATATTAATATTGGGTGGACTGTAAAACTGAAATTCAAGGTTGCTCAGAATTTTCTATTGACTGTGTTTGAAACTTAAAGGGTTTTTTGCTGTTTTTTTCCTTCCTTTATTTCTTCATTTTACTACATTAAAGATTATGGCTAGCCTTTCACTGCGTTTTTCAATTAGTAATGCTGCTGCTCCTGATCACCAAGCTTTATGTTTATTGTACATTGAGGATTTACTGATGTCTGGGTTGAACCTCCAATATTAAAAAATTATTTTCTTCATGGATCCTGTAAAGTATTGTGCCTAATTTATGGCCTGTTCTAGGTTAGTATCTGCAGTATAGGAAATGCAGGATTACTACCATACTAGTTTTGACAGAAGTAATGAGACTCTAGTCCTATTAAAAAAAAAAAAATGTATTTCTGTAAGAAGTTGGAATTCTAGTGTTAAAGGTGGTGAACTACGTGTGGCTTTAAACCTATATACTAAAAGATGATAGTGTCCCCTAACCCCAATGCTGATTGTTCCAGATTGTTAAGGATTAAGAACAGCGGCTGGATGTAGAAAAGATGCTCTCAGCATATTTTGCTACCTCATCCAGGTTATACCGAAAACACTAAGAGCATGTGATCATAAATTTGATGTCTGTATGTATATACCATCTGGCTGTTTCCATCTGTTTGTTCTGTTTTGTAAACAGAATCATAGAATGGCCTGGGTTGAAAAGGACCATAATGATCATCTAGTTTCAACCCCCCTGCTGTGGGCAGGGTTGCCAACCACTAGACTAGGCTGCTCAGAGCCACGTCCAGCCTGGCTTTGAATGCCTCCAGGGATGGGGCATCCACAGCCTCCTTGGGCAGCCTTCCAAAAGATGTGGAGTAAAACTTAGCACAGCTGGGTTAAAGTTGTTTGCTTTGCATTTGGGCAAACCTGAGTTTTTACTTGAGCCTGGATCTTACTTTCCTTCCTTTTTCAGGCTCAGACAATAGGAAATATAGTTTACTCTACTTGGCTCAGAGAAAACATTGAAGTAAAACTGTCTTTTTTTCAGCTTTCCCGTAGGAACAGCTCAAAAAGCCCCATTACCAAAACCACAGTTCTCTCCTAGTTGAAATGGAGCACAAGTCTAAGTTCTAGAAACATGTGGCCAGGCAGTCGTCTTTGAACTAGTGAGATGTACTATCTGTACAAAACATACTTCAAGGCACGTCCTAATCAACTTAAACAAAATAAATTGAAATAAATATCCCAAACTATTTGCAGCAGTTAAATTATATTAATTTAAATGAGATTAAAACTTTAATATGTGTAGCTATTTTCATGTCAAGATAAGCTTAAGCAATATTCTTCCTCTGATCCCAGTTCACAGTAACAAGCAGGCTAGAATGCTTCATTTAAGGGTTATTTCCTTTTTGAACTTCTAGTTTCCCCTTTCTGTTTTCCTTCTGGTTAGCTCTGTAATTTTTCTGAATGTTCTTTTTTATACGTATTTGCAAGCTTGGCTCAGAGACAGTGATCCGTATCTCTATCTATATCTATTTATCTCTATGTATGAATGTTCACTGTGAGAATCATAGAACTTGAACAAATACTTCAAACACCTAATTAAGTACAAAATCATAAGAGCAGAGGTTTCTAGCCACAGGCTCAGGTAGGAATTTTTTTTGTGTATGTGCACAAAAGAGAGTTAGAACATTATTGTAAATGCACATTAAACATTGGAGAATCTTGAGTGATATGGTATGCAAGTTCCGTATCACTCAAGAGTTGAAGATCTCCAGAATAAACTCCGGTTGTATGGTGCATGTAAAACTAAGTAATCTTTTGAATTGGCCTGCGAAAGTGAAAGATCCTTGTTAAAATATTGCTATAGCAGGGGTAGGGTTAATTATGAATTTGTGATTCCTGCGCATTTTTTCTTTCCCCAACAAAACTTCCACTTGGAAAATGCTAAGTGGAAAGCTGAGTAATATACAGAAGAGAGAGATGAGCAACTGATCACTTTTATCAGTTAAGCAAGCTTCAACAGTTTAATCTCAGTGTTTCAGTAAAGTTAATCGACTGATACCCAAATAGTAGAGCATCAAAGCTTTACCTTGCTACTAAATCCTTTCTATCTGGGTTTAGTGAAATGTTAGGTTCAGCTGAGCTGTTAATGTGGATTTCAGAGGTATCATGTAAATATGTGAATCTCCAGAATGTAGTTCAAGATACTTTAAAATGGATAAATGACTATTAAAATTTATTATAGTTAATGCTTTGTAGTAAGTGACCCGTAACAAAATAATCATTGAGTACTTGCTAGCCAGTGAAAGCTTAACTAAATTGATGGCAATATAAAGTTCACTCAAATCAGAAATTTTAGTTAAGAAGACAACATTAGAATATGAAGGTCATTCATGAATTCAAAATATAAGAGGAAGATGCGCACAGTGTTTGATTGAAGAGCTATCTTTACTTTCCACACAGTATCTGCACTTGCATACAAAACAGCAGTAGAAGCATCACAGCATTCATGTTGAAGGGCTTAAAGCAAAGGAATGTGGGTTTGAATTAGTTAAGTCCCGCTAGCTGTTGTAACTGTCAGTATTTGTCTCCTAAGATCATCCTCAATTTTCTACAGAGCACCTAGTATGCATGCTTGTATTCTGCTCTCAGGATTTTAGATAGCCGTAGCTGAAGTTTTTCAGGCCTCTTGGTTGGGGGAAAAAGAAGAATATGAAAAGAGGTAGGCAGATCACATAGACAGACTGTACCAACTGCTTTTTTCCCTTTTGCACACTGTTAGTGTCTCCTACTGCACTCCTTCTATGTTACTTCTTATCTTTCTGAGGGGAAAGTTGCCAAAAGTATCTGCTGAGTATTACAAATTTCACTTTGAAAAAGAAAGTGCTTATTCAGGTTATTCTCTTATATCTTAATCAATTTTCCTTTTCATAAGTACAAAGGTGAGAATTCCCATGTTGATATTTGCAAGTTTTGGCTGCTGATCCTGTAGTTCTTCATATTGTTGTAGCAATGGTGAGCCTTAAGTGCACAAAAATTCTTATGCTAGAAAGCAGCTTTATTGTGTAATGACTTCAGTAAAGACACCTGAGAGAAATAACTCTGGTCTGAGGAATTGGTTTACTCTTCTTACAAAGCCTGTAAAAATTAGTCAACTAACTACAGCCAAGAGAACTCCACCAATTTCTCAAGAGATGGCCAGTGGATCTTGGTAGCTCACAACGGCTGTATTTCCACCTCAGGCAACTTTTTAACTCTTTAGCTTAGGTGACAAATGGGCTCATATTGTCTAATTTTCATTAAGTTCCTGCTCTGAGATTTATCTCAGCTGTATCTCGATATGCTTGCAAGCCTGTAAAATGCTGTTTACTAACAAATTATTTATGCAGAGGGTTTCATTTTTGCCTTCTGCTAAATGATGCTGCTAATCTCTCTGAACAAATTTTGTTTTTCCTGTCTCCGAGGAACTGACTTTATTCTGTAGCTGTTGGTTCCATGGGACAGCAACCATGGGGCAGGTCAAGTGGTGATGTCTTCTCTGGGTGTTCAGGCAGAGGAAGTAGTTGGGAAGTGAGTTTCTAGTTTCCCAGCCATCTGTTAAACCTTTTTTTTTTTTTCCTTGAAAATGTTTGTTTCTGAGTTTGTAGGATACTTTTCACTCAACTACAATCCTCTACACACGGAAGCTTTCCCCAGGCTGGGCTGCTGAAAAAGAAGTTCAGTTGACGAATTTAAGTCAGCACTGATATATGTCAGTGTATCAGATGTCTTTTTATTAGCATGAACTACAATTAATATGATAAATATATCAAAGGAAAGTATATTGGTGAAAAGTGAGTCAAACTATGTACTAAAGCATTTGGGAGCTCTCATGCAAGGGAAGAAAGGTAGAATTAGGGTTGATGTTGGAAGATCATTGATTTTTCTTTATTCAAAGACATGGTATTTAAGCTATGAAGTGAAAAGCTTTGTCCCTTTTGGTCAGGGATACTGCCTTAAGTGGGACATTTTCTGGCTCCTGTTGATCACAGTGACAGGGCAGTTTTGACTTATGTAGATTGTCAGTGCTCTCCTGCCCAATAGCTATTGCTGTAATCAGGGTGGAAAGAGTTCCTCCACATGCTGGCACAAATTGAGTTCATTTTTTTCCCCCTCTATTTGTCTGCTCTTTGCAAAAAGGATTCCTGCACTGGGCTGCAGTTGCAGACCTCCTCCAGAAGCACAGGAGTCTGGCAAGCCAGAAGAAAGTGAGAATGTGGGCAAGAATTGCCAGACCATCACAGTCCATTAATTTTGCCTTAATTATACTTTGGGTTATGATTAATACAGGTCATTGCTGCTTGGTCACATTGTAGATCATGCTGAATATTGCACAAAGACAAGTACAGCTCCTCTGAGTCGTTTTGACTCCTTGGTTTAAACAATCATTGTTTAAACAGGGTAAGGAAACTGTTTATTTTAAAAATATTTCCAAGAAGTCCTAATCCCCTTTTGGGGTAAATGGAAGTGTTTCTGCTCTGAGATTACTTTTAACGGTAAAAAGAAGGCAGGTTGAATATAGGAAAGGTAATAGAAGAGCTGTTCTTCTTTCTCAGCAAGTCAAGGAACAAAATTTCTTTGGAGAGGGCTGACCAACTCTTTAGCCCAAAGGCTAGGCAAAAGCTGCAGAGATGGGTTGACCAGGCTAAAAGCATGTACATGAGAAAGTGCTGCTCAGGAGAAGACATTGGACTAGGAGTACTTAGACGCAGCCTTACTTCTGCAAAACATGCATTTCTTCAAGAGGAGCTTTACTAGATAAGAAGGGGGAAATCATTAGTTTAGGGTAGGTTGTTCATCTACCGTACAGGTCACGTGCTTGGTTCTGAGGAGTTTTGAACATTGTGCTATTCATTTCCCTGGAATCTGCCCCAGACATGCAGCTCTTCTGGTCTGCAGCACCTGCAGGTTGTGGTTATGCTTTGTGTAACCAGCTAGCAAGAACTTACCAGCACATCTTTAATTCTGTCCTATTTGGAATTCAGATGTTTTATTTCTCTGTGTTTCATAGCGTGCAGTATAGCTTTGATGGGATGGTCCAGTACTCATGTCTCATGGACAAGGAAGAGCTACTCAGGAGTGCCTTGTGAGGTTGCTGTCCTGTAGCTGCAACCCTAATGTCACCATGCTGACTGCCAAGCAATTCACCAAGTGCATGCTTTGTTTCCTAGTGTCTTCAGGGGAGCTGTTGTGCCTGGAGGTATGTGACTATAAAGTACAGCAATTCTGGAGCTGCCTTGGGTAGTGTGCCCTGCAAGGGAAGTGCTAAAGCTGTGGCCAACAGTCTCTACGTGCCTTGTTCCTATTCGTTGTTCATAGTCCTTTGAAAAAAATTCCTGTAGTCTGAAACTTAATATTGTTCTTGGTAATTTGGAAATGTGTGCATGAACCCACAGGTTTAATCCTCCCCCACCTCAGAGTTACTGTTCAGCCCAAGTGATAACTGTAAGCCATGAGCATGGACTTTTCTTTCAAATCTAAGTCTATTCTCATGATTTTTCCTGGTAAATTGAGTATAACAAATTTGTTTGACAGAAGATTATTCAGTCTGGCCTCTGTTTTGCCAGAAAACAAACCTAACTTGAACAACAGTAATTTACATTGAACTAAAAAATTAAATTAAAAAAAAAAATCCTAACTTGCAGTTTTATTTAAAAGGCAAAGGATTAGTACTTAAGAATAACTTGTGTGTTTATGCAATAAACAATGCAGGAGGATTAAAAGTTTGGTCACTTCAAGACATAAAGCAAATTAAATTATTTACAGGCAAAGCCATTGCAAAAAACATTTAAGACAAAACCCTTTACGTGTAGTCTTAATGAAGGTTCTTTTCTTGGGAGTAGTTGGTTTACTGGCACTTTCTTTCCATGGTAATGAATAAGGCAATAAATGTGTGTTTGCAATACAGTTCTGCAACCTCTGCTTCTTGCTCCAGGATTGTAGGAGTCTGGCAGGAACTTTCATAAATGGTGACTGCTGCTCGTCTGTTTTAATTATATGCACATAGATGCAGTATGTTTTTGGAAGCTCAAAAATACCTCTAGACTTCACAAGAGGCTTCTTGCTCACAGGACCAGATGATAGCCTTTCTGCAGTGATGAACAAGTGGGAGTAAAAGAGTCTCTTCTCTGTGAGTCTTACATAATTATTTACATAATGATGGAATGATTCAAGGCTGGGTTGTCTGGGCATATATGTGTACTTACAGGTTAATATGGGTATAGGAGCTGCGCTGTCTTAATTATTAACATAAGGCTTCCACCAGCTCCTGCAAGAATAGGAAAATAACATTCATTAATTGGTCAATAATAGCTTTCTGCAAATGACAACAAACTTTTGCAGCTATATCTAATTCTTTAGTACTTGAATTGGACCACAGAAGCTCTTCCACTCTCTCATGTACATATGTTCTTCATTGCCTTGATATCTTAGGGAATTTTGTTCTTGTGTGGAAGTAAACAAAAATGTTCCGTCTCTGCTATTTTAAGCAAGAAGTGGAAACTTTCATAGGTGAAACAAAGAGTTGAAATGTAAACTGAAACAGCTTTCAAGTTAAAGTTCAATTTTGGGGTTATAAACTCATTTTGTAAGACTTTACTGAATCTTTATTCCTTCTTTTGAATGTGAGTATGACTGCAAGACACTGTTAGCGTTCCTCTCAGGTAACGGGATGGAGTGAATGCTGGTCTGAGAAGACAGATCAGCATAGAAAATTTCACTCTTTCAAGTCTCTGCTGGCTTCTGTGGGGGCAACTAACAAACAAGAATAGCATTTTTCTAAAAATTGTGACTTTTTACTGTTTGTTTTTTTTTGCCTCATTTCCTTCACCTGCGTGTTAGTACATCTAGAGTCTAGAAGAACTGTAGTCTTACCCAAATCTCTCTTTAGGTATTATAAATAAAAGGATACATTTTTAACTTCAAAATTTTGCAGAATATTGGCTTTTTACCGTTACTATATAAATTTTAAGTTCTGATGTGCTTCTCATCAACTCCTATTTTTGATTCTTTGATTGAAGATTAGATGCCAGCAATGGTGTGTCAAGTTTGATATGCTGCTCTGCCACTGAAATAGTAGTAGGAGAATTCTGAAACAATTGCATGAAGCTTGTAATAATCCCAGTTTGTCACATTGGATACTGAATAGCCTTTCCTGGAGTGCAGATCTGTGAGAAATAAGTTGAACATTGTTTTGATCATCAGACACTTAAGTGAGATGAATGACACCAGAATTGATTCAAATGTTGTGCCCAGTCCTTTCTTGTCAGCTTGCTGGAATGAGCTATATGCTTTATCCTTCTTCCATAGGAGTAAATAGTATTTCATGAATTCACCTCTACAGAAATAGGATCCTATTAGTCTTTTAATGCTGAGGTGAAATGTCTTCTTAGGCATAGTTTGAACTGTGACTAGTATGTAACTTAAACATCAATTTTTCTATAGCTTGGTGTTTTTCTCTGTAATTCTCATGTTTATTCAAGTTTTATTTTAATTACCATTTTGCAAAATTGCAAAGCTACATCAGATGACCTGAAGGTTTATTGACTTAGATGGTTTTTGTGAACAGCACAATGATTGTTGTCTTGAATATCTGGTTTAAATGATGTTTATTATCAATGTAAGCCATTTTGAGTGTGAGGAAGTATGAAGTACTATGTAATCTGATAAATATACTCACTGTACAGAATTTGTTTTGCCAAATATTATCACATGCTATATTTTAATAATCCATTCTGATACACACCCGATAAATTCTTGATACTATTCTCGTTTCAGTAATATTCTCCCTATGAAACATGACTCTGTAGGGGTAGGTTTACATTTCCATAACTAATTCTAGCTTCTAAACTGAGCTAAATTATGAAATAAAACATGTTTGCGCTGGTCCAGTTCTGTCGATGTATGTTGGGGAGATGAAATGGTGGCGGGTAGGTGGAATACTGGCGTTACAAGCAGACAGGATATGGCTGAAACATAAAGCTGTTTGCTGCAGGTGAACCTTTAAAGCCAGGATCATAATATCACTCACTGCTGAAGACACATAGAAAATCTTAAAATCTACACACATTCTATATGAATGTGCAGGAATGATACAATTGTCTAACATGGAAATTCTACTTGAGCTCAAGGCTAAGGCTCATCCCAAAGAATGACATCAGATATCTGTTTATAAATGAACACAGAGCTATTCTTAAAAGTCTTATTCAAAGCTTCCATGTGAATAGTGCTTTCCACCAGCAGGCTTGTGGGGTTTTAGTGCAGTACTGATGCCCATGGCTGGTGATTCCCATAGAGGCACCATTGTGTGCAGTGCTTGGTGCTCTTCCAATTGACATACCTACCAAAGGTAAATTGTATTTTTTTTGTTGCCTTGCCAAATATTTTGTCTATAAGATCGTGAGAATTTTTCACGCCTTTTTTGCATGATGCAAAGTATGTTGCTTATTCTTACTGTAAAGTGTTTTGCATAGTTATGTTTCATCAGTATTTGAATTTATTAAATGCTCTGGGATGCTATTAGAGACTGTTGTAAAGTATTCAGGCTTTCATATATCTTAAAGTAGTTCACAAGAGAGATACTGTCAAGTCAGGGAGGTATTTCCATTCTATTTCTGTATGACGTTCTCTTAAGATCAGATGAAACTTGGTTCACTTAGGTGGTGTCATTGGTTAATACATATTGGTGAAGTGCCTTCTTTGACATTTGTCAACCCTACACATCTTTGATTTTGCTAATCTATAGTTATACTGGTAGCTGTTTTACCAGAAGATGGTTTTACTTAATGTGAGTACTTTAATCTTACCTCCTTGGCTATGACAGACTAGTTTTGTTTATTCTGTTAGAGAAACTTTCCTTTGCCTTATGGTAGTCTTCTCAAAGGCACACACTTGCATCCTCAAATAAATTGTTACTTTATCTTGCTTTTCGTTTTCAATGTTTTTTTCCTTAAAGCACATCAGTTTCAGAAAAGTTTATTTCTTTAAAAATACGCATACTCACTAATACAATGCGAAAACTAAATTTAAGTGATGAGAAGTAGAATGGAGTAAATTATAAGGACAGTTATTTCTTAAGTCTTGGAGTGGGGGGAGAGATCAGAAAAATAAGATTTTCTTTTTTTAGAAAAAGTTCATGCTTTTAGCTAACTGGATTCCTTTCTTGCAAAATTAATTTTTATGCCAATTTCAGATATTCATGGGATAACTTGAAAATATTGATTAGAATCTGAGCTTGCAACTGAGACTATGATTGACATCTAGATCTACCTCCAAAGACACTTGTATCAGAAGACTTCAGGCTTTTCTAGTCTATTTAAAACTGCATTGGAATTTAGTGCATTTGGAAGTATTGCTTAAAAATGACTTCTGACTGCTGAATGAGCCTTAAGGGGATAAAAAAAAAACACATTGAAAAACTTTTTCATTTACTGGATAGAAAGAAAATGAAATAATTGCAATTTATCTTGTTTAATACTTCCAGTTGTGTTTGTGGTCTAACGTAACTCTGATTAACTTTCTTGATCTGAAATACTTCTTTGGGTAAATGAAACATAAATTTTTCTGAATTTTTGTAGAGGAAAAAATAGGAATGTTTACTCAGGAAAAATTGACTTGAGCAAGGTTAGTTTAGCTGAGATTGACTTTTTAATCTTTGCCTGAATAATTGTGGTAAGTGATGAGAGTTGCTGCTCTGCCTCCTGTACTTGATTTTTCTCCCTCTTAAGCATGGCAGTTGTTAGCATGTGCTGCATCCTGGCTCGTCTCGAAATTAAAGCTGACCCAAAGTAAAAATGTCTGTGCTATTTCATAAAAAACTGTCTATTTATCGAAAGTGAAGCTTTTGTTTGTTAACTTTGCTTATGTGAGAGAGCCTGAGAATGTACTTGACACTAGTATTTCTACCACTCTGAAGGGAAAAATGAAGCAGCCTGTGGAAGGCTGTATATACCCACAAGTGCTAAGTAGCTTGAGAGTGAAGGGATAAAGATGTGCTCTTTGCAGTTACCAAGTATGGACTGGAAGGAAAATAAAAGCACTAGACAGCTTTGTGGTTGTTAGCCGTTGTTCATAACTGGAAGGGAGAACATTGCTTTCCATGCCTCCTCTTCTCTCCCTGGCTGCAGGTGGCCCAGCTCCCCTGAGGTGAGGGGCCGACCTGGTACAGGCATGGGAAGAGGTGTCTGCAAAGTTGGGTGGCCAGCTCAGGCTGTGAGCAGGGCAGGAGGAGGACGTGAATGGGGAAAAAGCCCAACGAGGCTGGGAGCAGGTTGGCCAGTTGAGGAGGGAGGATGCAAGATTTGTCTCCTGTTCAGAGCTGCTCCTCTCCTGGGAGATGCCTTACCTGCACTGTCTGGGAGCTGGTGGAGGCATGTGACTTGGGCAGTCTGTTGGCCTCAAAGGAGGGAGGAGAATCTCCTTATTTCATGGACAGGTGATCCACTGTTTCTAGTGACTCCTGTTACAAAATGCAAAAGCAGTCCTGGACGCAAGGAGTAGAAGTTGGTAATGTGCTCATCACCTCATTACACAAATTATTAATGAAGTATATGTTGAACTGTTGGAAAACAGGCTGCCTTCTCAAAAGTAGCTGTTCAAAAAGAAGCCTGTCCATCCCTTCAGAGATTTAGGAATAAAGATTAAATCATTGACAATCATGGTGTCTACTTATTTTTATCAGAACAGTAACGATAGCGCTGTATCAAAGAAGTTACACGGGTGAAACAGCCTCTCCATAAAATGGAGGATGGCAGACCTCATCCTTGGGGGTGTGGATCTCAACTTGAAATGTGTGAAATTTGAAAAGGCCAGTGACCCAGTCAGAGAGTCCCCTAGGTGGTGCTGTGGAAGAAAAGGTTAGTGGTATTTCCATAGTCCTGTATATATAGAAACTGGTTTTAGGCTGACTGACTACCTTGCTGTTCTTCATATTTAAAGAAGGGGAGGAGGAAAGGACTAGAGAAAAAGATGTTAACACCATGAGTTGAGAGATGCCTCTGAACAATAAACTTCAGAGCAGAGTTTGCTAACCAAATTGAAGACCATAAGTGCACATGATCATAGTGCAGAGGCATTTTCAGGACAGCAAGCCAAGAATTAAAGTATTCTTTACTCTAGCACTGCATACAAATGCAAAAAGACTGAGAGCAAGGTTCAGCGTTTTTTTTTTCTAGCATTGACAAAGAAAAGTTACCAAAATCAATGGGGGTTCAGGTTCTCCAGCCCCAAGCAGTCCTCATCAAACCTCTGTACCCTGCTAGCAGATCTGCTCCAGCAAGCTGTCACAATAATGTTAACTGCCACATGAATGAAATACAGTGGGATAAATGGTAGAAGTGAGAAGGCTTGCTATGTGCAGGAGATTAGGGGGAGGGGCAGGTCTTTGTGTAAAGACGTAGTGTCTTCCACCCTTAAACTAGGTTAATTATCTTGTACTTTAAGAGAACATACCTGACTTATTACAGACTATTAATTTGCCTATATAGGAATTATCTGATGGCCTTACTCCCAAGGTATTTTGGTTAAAATATAGTTCTGTCACATTACATTAGTCACTGCTGCACATGTTCTTTAAGTACATCACATTCTTGTCTGATCATAGATCACTTGCTTTATGATTATGTCCTCATGACATATGACTGAGTTGATCTTACTGAACAATTGCTACTATTATTAGAAAATGAAAAAAAACAAATACTCTTTTCCAGAAAACTTGAGCTTAGTTTATGTCTACATTTTTGCTTTGTCTTGACTATATCTGATAATACTGAAAATCTTCCTGATGTGTTTTTCAGGAAGGGTAAAATTTTGCATTCGTGTCTCTGCAGTTTGTATATAGAAGTGTTTCTAAAAGGTGATATTTCTCATGTCAAGTATTTGTATGAGCCTTTAAGTACTGCTCAGTGGAGGGAATTAATCAGAGCATTTATTCTAAAGTAATATGTTGTGAAAATGAAGTTCTCATTGTTGACTTTGTCATGTAATTTGGTTTTGTGATAAGGCTCTAATTTCAGTTATTTGAACAAAAATTTATAAAGTGCTGTTGATACTGGGGAAACCTGAAACTAATAAAAAGCATTTTTCCGAGTCTGTGCCCTCTTTTCCCTCTGCTTTAAAAAATTCTATAGCTGGAATATTGCTGTAAGGTTTGTTTCCTCGGCAAATGGTAATGTAAGGGAAGACCTAAGTAAGGGTTTAGACTAGACTCTTAATTCAATGATTAAAGGAAAAACTGATGATAGTACATTAGCTGCCATGTACTATGTCCATGTTTATTTTGGAGGACTCTTTGGGAATTATTCTTCCACAATACACTAATAATCAGGAGATGTTTAATTTAAAGTTTTCTTCTAAGTAACTATGATAAACTTCTATGTTAATGCTTAAATAAGAATTCAAAATGTGTAGGGCTTAAATAATTAGTATTCACTTAAAGAAGCTGCATTAAAGAAAGATCCCCTGTGCTTTAAGACCACAAAATTATTTTAAAAATTTAATGAGACTTAATTAAAAAAGCTTGTGTTTCAGGTGCTTCTGATATTACCCTGGTAGCATGCTACTTGCCTAAAGAATCTTTTAACAGTGTTAGTTATTAGAGATGTGGGTTTTTTTTTTTTTCAATTTCAGTTAAGCTTTCCAAGCTAAAACACTGCTGCTCTTCAGTCTCACTCCAACAGCTTTAAATGGGAGAAGCAGAGAGATCTATCTTGATCTGCATCCAGAAATGATGCCTATTTCCCAGTGTAAATACATAGATACTGATGACTCTCCTGCAATCATGAATAACTGGGAATGGTAACTGCCTTATCATTAATCTGATGGAGGAGATGGCATCCTTTAAGAAGGAAACCTTCTCAGTTTGCCTTCATTAGTTCCTGTCCAACATCTTTGAACAGAATTGTGGCCTCTGGACAATTGAAAAGAAAACAACAAAATGCCCCTTCCTCAGTCAACTCTGTGCCCAGTATATTGATAAGTAATTTCTCTTTAATATTATGAATCAAAATTATTTCTGGTAGGGTTATTTAATAGTTATTTTGAAAATGTTAGTACAATAAAAATCCTGTTGCATTAAAAGAAAGAAGGTTGAGGCTGTTATTTTTTTTTAGCACTAATCACAGTGCTGCGTCGTTAGCACTCTTATTCTCCCCTGTGGAAGGGGAGAAAGTTGTTGGGAAAGTAAACCTACAGTGCCAGTGTGCACTCCACAGTTTGTTCTATTAATATCTGCTGCTTTTTTTCACCTCTCAAGGAAACAGTGTTGTATATTTTACTGTGTAGTGGAAGCAGACTTTCATAGGATTTATAAACCTAAACTTGTTTATTTTTCTCTTCTACCTGGCATACTGGGCATTTCCTGAGATCAGAACATGTGTGGACAAAGAGTTTACTTTTGCATTATTTTCTGTTTAACAGTTGAATCTCTTCCTGCTGATCATTGTCTTGGGTCTTATATGCTTTTTCTGTCTGACTGCACTATGAACTCCTTAAAGTTTTTTTTGCATTGTGAAATGATGCAAAAAGTCTTGCAGTACTATACTTCTGGACAGTACTAAGGCAAAACATCACTATTTCAAACTTCTCTCAAGCACTTTGCACCGCTCTTATCAAAAACAACTCTCAAACTAGAAGTTTTCACTCGAGTTCTGTGAAAGTGCTTTGAGCTGCACAGTGTTTGCAATTCCCAAACATTTGCTTATCCCATGACCATGTAAAAACAGTTGATTTGTACTTGATTATCTTTGCAAGCCTAAATATTTTCAGCTTCCAAATCTTCAGGTCAGGGTTTCTGCTGCAACTTCTATCAAGAGCTGCATAGCCCCTTTCCCCCACCCCCTTTTTCATTACATATCTGCCATTATTTTCTCACGTATTCTGTAGTCAATTCAAGAAAAAGAACAAGTTATTTTTGGTCTGGCTGTCATGCTAAATATCACATCTATTTTGATATAATTTCATTAAAAAAATAAAAAGAAAAAACACAGGAAAAATAGGCAATTCATTCAATTCATTCCTTCCTTGTTTCCAAAAGAACTCCCAGCAAATGGGCTGGGAGCCTGGAGACTGGGTGCTCTTGTCTCTCTTCTGCAAACTGAGGTTGGTCACTCTGAGCTGTTCAGTCCCTGCTGACTCAAGCATCTGGTCTCATTTTTAATGTTGATATAATTAGCATTCTGTGTATATTCAACTGATGCTACACTCAGTCATTGCAATGAGCGTTTGAAACAGGGTACAAATCTCAGCCATTTATCATACGTTGACCTCAAAACTTTTGGCACAGATGCGCCAAACGCATGTTCAGTAGTATACGCTAATGTCTGACTTCCCTACTAGGGCACAGTTTTGCTTCAGAGATGAGTAAGTAACTCAGGAAGCACAATTTCACACCTGTCACTGGCCTGGGATAGTACAAACACTGTTATGAGTAACAGCACAGAAAAGTGTGGGCAGAAAGGAGGTCTTAAAATAAATAAAAAATCCCATACTAGATGTGAATGCCATCAGTAGTCAATGGTGCAGCTGTGTTTCCTGTTCCCTTGTGGCTTCTCCATGACCGTAGGGGGCAAAGAGAGATATAAAAGCTCGTATGTTCATATCCTCCTGATATGAACTGTGTAGAAGGAATAGTGTGGAATGGGTGTTTAGTATGACATCTGTAATAGCATGTGTAGTGATCTTGTGCTTGTGCACTATGCATTTTTTTATTAGGATTATGAGCATGTCTCCCTTCTCTTCATTATGTTATTTGTTCTATTAAATATTTCATGGTGCTAGACGGTAGCTGGACATTAGTTAAAAACTTTTTCTGAAACTTTAGTTCTGATCACTTAGTGCTTTCTGGCATCTGTGACTGCAAAAGGACTGCATGATTACTGAAAGGGATGACCTCCAGAGATGATCCCTTCCAACTTCAGTCATTCTCTAATCTTGGTGCAGGTGCCTATTTATGTGTTGCTGAGCCAATAAGGTTTGCTAGAATGCAATTAAGGAAAGAATATCAAATCAAAGTACAGAAATGAGTAGTATAGTGCCCAAAACTAAGTAGTTGTGCTGTTATCTTTGTATAAAAGTTCAAAGAGCTGCTTGATTTTATTTGTAGATTTGAGACTGGTGAAAAATGGGATTCCAGAACACATGAGTAAAACCCCTGTAGCAGTGCCTGCACATGATGCTGTCTGAGAATCACAGCCTGAAAAGGTAAAGCTCTGTTTTACTTTAGGAAAAAAGTAAGTGCTGTAACAATATTCTAGATTTCTGACAACCATAATAGATTTCTGACATAGTGGGATGATTTAATTTTCACTCCAAAACATGCATAGTCTCTAACCTAAAGAAACAAACAGAGGCAAAGCAAAGGAAAAAAAAACTTCAGAAGAATCTCCAAAATGCAAACAGTTTTCTTGAAAGGAGCAGTGTGAAGCATGGGATAGAGAGGCGCACACACACTGGCATAAGCAGTGTTTTCTCTTTAGATAGAGATATGAGATTTGCAGAATGATTTTGCTTCTTAGAAAATTCGGAAAGAACATAATGTACCTAAAAAAAGAAACAGTATACATATCCTACAAAATGATCTGTTTAATAAACTACTACATCCCCTATTGGAATAATTTCCTTGAACATGATGGAACATGGGTGTTTCTTATGCATTTGACAATGAAGCATTAATTGTTAGATAGCCAAATGTGAAGCAGTTGAAGGTAAAATCTAATTGAATGTGAGCGAAAGTAAAAGATGATGGAAAAGACTTTGCTAATGCATCACCTCTGACATAAAGAAGTAAAAAAAAAAACCAACAAAACAAAATAGGAAAAATAACCAAGGGTATCACAGTTTCTAATAAGCACCACAAGAAAATGAAAACAAAAAACAGAACATGTACCATGAATGGAGAATATATGAGTTAAACCACCTTCATAGCTACAAATACTATGGCATAATGGTGAAAAGAGGAGAGGATTTTAAAAGCCAGTATTTAGACTTCACAGTGAAATTTGGGGAGGGGGATGGGGAATGAAAACATACATAGGCAGAAAAAAGTAGTAAATATCTTCAGCTTCACTGCCAAAGGCAAGTGTGAATGCTGTAGGATGGTGTTGTGATTGGGAAGAGGTGCACATAGTCACATTTATGAAGTCTTCCAGAGGTGATCCCTGCTGTGCTGCTGTACAGAGGTTGCCTGGATGCTGCATCCTCCCCACATTCAGAAGTACACAGGGACCTCTTCTTTCTTTCCCCAGGTCAGTCTTGCTACTGGTTTATGTACTGGTATATCAGATGCATGCCAGGGGTTCCTCTTGCTGTTGCTCCCTGTCACCACTTAATGAAAGTATGTAAGGCACCAAGCTAGGAATACATCTACAGAGTCATAAATGACGTAACTAATTCAGTAAATGTTGATGTACATCTTTGGTGTGAAGCACAGAAACACTAGTTATGTCAGATTGAAATCTTCACCTACTGAAGAGCTGGACGATTTCCCATATTGGCAGACCTTCGCAAGCTTGCATTTATGTTAGGTGGGAAAAGGGTAAGGGGCAAATGGCAAGTTCTCCCCACCTCTCCCAGCATAGCATGTTGAGTATTGGCTATGTTGGATATGTACTAAAAAATCACTGGTAGAAGTCAACAGAAGTAAGATATTCACTTCCCTTCTTGCTGTTTTAATGAAATTTCACCATAGCATAGTAGAGAATCTTAGATGTTTAGCTGTTGTTCGAGGACTGGTAGAGGAATCCAAGCTGCTTCTCAGGGATTATGGTAGCAAGTCAGTTTGGGTATTTTGGAAGAGTGATACTTGCAGGTCAGAAAGTAGACCAGCAAGTAGCATCTTAGTATTGGTTTAAAAATAGATTGAAAGATATGGCTTAATCCTTTATTAGTAATGATTACATTTCCCTAACGCCTTCTGACCAGTAATACTTCCTGACTAGAGTGAGGAATTTTATTTTCTTCCTGATCTTCTGATGTAGTTGAGGGATGGCAAAATAATGATGTTGACTAAACAAATAATTTGCTGTATAGCAAAACCTGGCTTATAAACTTCCTTTGCAGGACCCAAACATTTGCCTGGAGTACTGTGTTACCGTAGTTCAGATGAGCTGCACTTTTTTCTTGAATTGGGAGGGAGTTGAAGGTGTGAACCTGGCTGAAGACTGTCAATTAGTTACTGACATGCAGCAGCAGAGGAAGCTCCAAGATGGCAAATATGCATTAGAGGTCTTTTTTGAATCATTGGCCAGTTGTGTCTGTAAATGTTTTTTTAAACTCTGTCACATAGTGTTTCTTCCTTGGAGAGCATGTTGATGCTGATCTTGTGTCACAGATCTTGATTAGTTAAAAAATAAAGGTTTGTCTGCTTGATTTAAATAGTTTGATTCATTTATGCCTTCAAGGAAACTTGTGCTAAGTTTCAATTTTCAAATCTTTTGCTTTTGTATGGCTTAAAATGCATCTTGTTAGACTAAATATAATCTGAAACTATATGCAGACAGACGCACACCAGCATTTCCACAGGTCTAATTCAAATCAGTTTTAATTTATTAATAAGAATTTGACCATCTTGTATTGCCAAATTTTATTCATTTATAGTATGCAAGCAGTGGTTGAATAGTTAGAAATATGTGGGTGGGTTCTCTATGTTACCTTACAAGAAGCAGTTGGAGCTTTTTGTATTCTTCAGACTTAACAAGTAAAAGCAAAAAAGCATCCCCACAAAACTGAAACCACTGAAGGCAGCAGCTGTTGAAATGTTGAGAGTAAGACTTGAGTAATCAGGCTACATTTAATCAAACACCGGAGTGCTTATGTATGGGAGAATGGGAAACCTCGATACCTACCTTTGTATGAGGGACCCTTCAGTAGTGCTAAGCACTTCTAGCCAGCGAGCTATTGCCTGAGTGGCAGCTGATGGGGTGTGATCCCCACTTTTTACATTATATGTAAGTGCTTGCAAGGTAGTGGGAGGGCTTGGTTTGGTGCAGTTTGAAGACCTGCATGGAGTTAAGACACCGGACTGTTCCTATATGTACAACTCAGGCACATACAGAATCAGAGTCCAGGCATTTAAGACAGTTTTTGAAAATCTAAAAGCCATGGGGGCTCAGAGGCTAGTGGGATATTTGAGGTCTGCTCTTTTCAACCTGGTGTTTGAATTTCACCCAGTTCACTTGCTGGTCTGGGCCTAACAACCTCACAGGACTAACCATTAGTATTTACCCTAAACCACAGGAAAAAATGTTGTTTAAAACCTCGTTTAAATTGGGTATTTCCTGTGGAGGAGAGCTCTGATGCAGAGTAGTATGTCATGACACTTTCATAAGTGTATTTCGGGGTGAGATAATCGCGCTTAATTCAGTTAAAAAAAAAAAAAAAAATCAGGTTGCAGAAGTCTGAGGTAATCACTGTGTACAAATTGCTAAGGACTTCTTGGGCCTGCGCTCTCTCACCTTCAGTTTACTTTGTAACTGCAGATATAAATTTGGGGGGAGGGGAAAACAACAATAGAACTTGTTATAAGTTTTATTCTTCAAGGGGCTTCTTTTCATATATATTCGCTGAAAAGACAAAGAAGAGACAGAAGAAATCTAGTATTTAGGGTGAATTCAGGTTGTATGTACTCTTAACATTTCCAATGTATGCAACACTATCAACATTCTGAAAAAAAAAATACTGAAAATAAACGTAATTTTATGGAGCACTTCTTAAAATGCCTTTTCGTTCCAATTGCAAATGAGCCCATCCCACAATTAAAAAAAAAAAAATCTTTTGAAATTAAGCACCAACACAGAGAATGTAATTTTTTGGTGAAGCAGATCAATTTTGATAAAGCAGCATTCTCTGGTGTGTAACTGTTTAATTGTAACTTATTTTCCAAGTATCTCTAGTATAAGGTGGCTTATTTATCTGCTTCTTATTTGTGCACGTTTTATTTTGTATGGCACATTTCCATTTCAGCTTGGGAGCTTTATGGATGTTAAGCTTTATAGAGCCCTTTTCTGCAGATATTATCCCTGTAACACAGGAAAGTAAGAAAATGCAGAGGAAGGTTAATTGAATTGCCCTGCTGCAGCATGTGAGTATCAGAGCTGGAACTACAATTTGGGAATGATCATTCCCAAGTCAGTACTTTAATATAGCACAGGAGTCTTTTCCCTAGATTTGTAACCATAGAAAAAAGAAGGGTAGAAAAGACCAACTTAATAAAAATATTAAGCTCTAAGGTACAGGTTTTCATCCATTAATACTGTTCTTTTTTTTTTTTCCTTTTGTATGTTATTTCCAATAATAGCCTTCTTTCCTTAATGTCATACCAGGCAAGATGTATGGAAACAGCTGTGGTCAGTAGGAATCTTGCAGTTCCTTTTAGTGACGAGTCTTTTCCTTTGATCATAAGTCTTGGTTATACTCTTGTACGCATTTGAATAAGTGATAAGATGTGTACTTTTAAGGGCCTTTAGAAATCCCGCCTCCTGCTGACGTCTGCTTTAAAACAACAAAGGAGATTATCTTGTATTCATAGTGATGACTCTTTTGTATTGACTGTTAAGAAAATACCTTTACTGTCACTAAACTTATAAAAGTGATTCCCTGGCACTCTGAAAAGTTGCACAAGTGATCTCTGTGACACTTGTGCATGGCTGCCTTATACCAAAGCCATTAAGTGTTTGTTATAGCTTCAACTGAGTTCTTATTATGCTTTAAATCAGGACTGAAAGCTGAGATCAGGTCATGAAGTATATTGTATAATTTCTTGATTTCTAGTATGTTTTTGGAAGAAGTACTTAATTAAAGCCTTAATTTCTTTCTTCTAATTTGAGTTTCTGTGAATTGCCTAATTTGGCAATTCTGTTAGACTTCTAATGTTGGTATTGGTGCACAGTGCTGGCATGTAACCCATTTAATGCCAAAAACCTCAAATACGAGGTGGTGCAAGGGGAGAAGGGGGCTCTGACATCCCCTAGAAGGATGCTTATGCCTGCTGTGCTGCAGTATCAGGCTCAGGAGTTGCTCTGCACCTCATGGAGCTTGCATGATGGAGGACTTTGAGACTGCAGGGAGAGAAAAGCTGTGTAGTGGTGGAACAATGATGGGCTGGAGGTGTCTGCTTTCTGCCTGTGCTCTTGGGGCTGCCCTCACAAGCCTTTGAACAGTTTGCGCCCTTTGCAGGAGTGATTCCTTTGTAATCCAGTGTTTCAGCTGTGCATTATCCTGAACATTTAGCACAACTATGTTTATGGAAAACTTAAGACTTTTATGTGGCAGTGGAGGGGCAGTGATCTCTCTTCCTTCAGGAGGGCATTTTAACAAGCTTTTTTCTTTTTTATGAAAACAAACACCTTTATTACTTTTCTGGGACTGTTTTTAGATTAGTGTAGCTTGGTCTTAAACTGCATGTCAAAAAATGATTAACCACAGCGTCTGCAAAATGTTCTAGAGATGTTGGCAAACACCTGATAATTTCAGTCCATGCTGGATCCTACTGCAGATAGACTTGCGTACTTGTGGCTATATTTTTAATGCAGGAGCATTTACATGCTTCCTTTTGTTGATGAAACACTTAAAAAAAAAAAAAAAAAAAAAAAAAAGCAAAAACCCCACAAAGCTCTAATTTTGCTGTTTCTAAAAAAAAAAAAATAATAATCTGAAAAGACATCGGAATCGAAATGCATTTGACTACTGAAGGAAAACATCCTTCTTTACAACCATGGTAACTGTATATACTATGGAGTAAGGGACTGTGCTTTGCCATTGCCATGCTGCATGTTCAGCTCCTAATTTATCCTTTGGTAGGATAAGTATAAGTAAGTATATCTGCAATTACCCTCTAGTCCCAACATCCTTTTAAATTCTGACCTCCTTATGTGGGGATCTCCTATACTTTGAGCCAAAGCAGCTCTGTTGTTCTCTGGCTACAGGGGAATGAATGCTGGACCTCTGTGGTGTTTTTTGCATGTCTCTGTGGAAACTGCATAATCCAAGTTGAATGTTCATTGGTAAGGATATAGAAAAAGCAAATAAACAAAAGTGTATTGGGATACTATGGAACACTTTAGGGAGTATTAACTTTTAAAACTAATTTACTGCAACCCCACTGATAATTCCTAACACGGTGTTGAACTGTGTTTTGAGGGCTGTAGCAGAGCTTGGTCATCACGTGAGACTACAGCTATGAGGCCCTTCTGTTGACTTGTAATACTAAACTTTTTTTCAGCTCTGTAAAAGCTGCCTTCTTGCTGAACTTATCTGAACTACAGGATGACTGGAAGTTTTTGGTTCTGCCCTGATCTCCTGCAGCTGCTAAGACTCTCACTGAAGGGAATGAGGCAAGAAACCTGCTTGTTCCTTCTAGGCTATTTCTATAGGAATGGGCAGGCACTGTTGATGAATGTCATGTCTACTTCAAACTGAAACCATACCATAATACCTACTGTACATTAATCTCTCCATAGCAGCTGGTGAACTGTTCTGGTTCAAAGTTTCTGAGAATTGAGAAAATTATATAGATCTCTGTAACATCAAGCTCAGTAGTGCCTAGCTAATTTCTAGAGAGCCTAAGGCCCACGTTGCCATGAGGTACAAATTTAACCTTGCCTCTGCTTTTTCCTGGTAAGGCCTCCAGTGACTTGTGTAGCTGTCTTCAGAGAGTCTGAATGAGCTGAGAAACATGGGGACTGTTTGTATTGTGGATAGGTTTGTCTTTACTTGGGGAACCCATCTATCCTGTACACGCTGTGCAATAGACAGAAATAGGGTTCTTTTTACACACGTCTTTGAGTCAGCAGTCAGCACTTCCCTTGAATACTCAACATAAAATTAGGAGATGTGTGTGTTTTCTGCTTATGAGAAATAGACCACTACTGACTGGATACTTCTAGTATAATTTTAGTCTAATATTTGATTACAATTTTGCAGCTCTTTCTGAAGTAATATACTGGGGAAAATACATTCCTGGAAAATACTAAACCTGTCTGACTTTAAAGAATGAGATTTAAAAAAAAAAAAAAAGACTATGGGCAATACTGAGGCATGCAAGATCTGTATATTCTCTCTGCCCAAAAGAAGTTATTTACTCTTTAGAAGACTATCACATTTTGAGAGTTAACTTGCATATAATTTAACAGCTCCCTTTTGGCCAGGCCCATGTTCCCCACAGGGGCAGTTTGTTGGGATACCTGCACAGGTGTGGACCTGAGCCTAGCCAAGGGTGTGTTCTACCAGCAGGCCTGACATGGCAGCTGGTCGATGACACTGCTCCATCATGACATCCACATGCTCTGCCCTGGTAGCTAGCAGGTGGCCTGGCTTAGGGCAAGGAGCCCTTTGGAGGGCCTGGCCCCTGCTGGCATAGGTTTGGCAGGTAGGTGATGTGTGGTGCAGAAGCAGGGCCTGGTGAAAAAGGACAGCTGTGAGCCAGTCCGTCTCCTCACTTTGAAGATCCTTTTGCTTCATCTACTGTGGAGATGCTTCTATGGCTGAGAGTGAATGAGGAAGGAACAGTCTGAAGTCCTTGCAGTACTTGTGAGGGAGGTGAGGTGTCCTATGGCCATCCCTTATCCTGCTCTGTCCTCATGTGAAGAGAAAGCAGTTGCATGTGCTCAGGCTTTCCCTTCTGGAGCCTTTCTCCTTCTTCTCTGCCTCATTTATTTAACAGAATGTTTCCATAGATTGAAGTCTTTATTTCTTTTCCCCTCGGATGAATTTGAATTCATGCTGATTCTGCAGTGGTTCAGAGTGCCAGAAGGCTGGTTGCTTTCGTTGACACTATGCACTGAATGTTTCAGTAGTTATCCTGAGTTCCAGGAGTTAGTCTGACATCAGCTACTGTGATCCTTTCTTGCTATTTTTGCTTGGGAATTTAACCAGTTTTATTTCCTACTTTTTTTTCTCCAAAGGATCACAAACTGCAGATCAGTAGGATGCTTCTGTGGCTCCATTTTTTGCATTTGTATAGATAAGGTCCTGAAGTACAGAATGATGAATGGCCACATTTTGGCCCTGAAATGCATAGTTACCTTGGGGCTTCTGCATGTTTTTTTTCTTTTTTAAACACCAGAGTTGACCTTAACTTCAGGATACCTGAACACAATCTAAGTGTATAAATCTATACGGATATAAAAACTTGGATAATTATGGAAAGATTTCTCTATTTCTGTAGGGATTTCACAACATGTAGAGGTGGTCAAATTTCACTAAACTTTAATCCAATCCATTTTCAAAAGAGAATAAACAAATTGAATCTCTGGTTTACTGACTTATAGAAATTGATTAAACTAGACTATTACTATGTGTAAACTAGACTATTATTTTTAATAACAGAAATCATTCTAATTTTAGCAACTAAAATTAGAAGGTGAAGAGTTCGAAGCTAAAGAGGAAGATCAGTGTTGCTACTTCATGTTAGATTTTAATGCAAGGGTTCTGTTTATTGTAACAGTTTGTTACCATAGAAGTATAAACTGAAAGGTAGCAATGATGAGTTAGTGTAGTACGTTATATTAAATAAACTTGTCCTGTTAGCGCTTCATGCAAGGCTTTGTTTACATTACAGTAAGCTGTTTTCTGCTGCATTTACAATTCTGCTATACAAATAAATTAAGGGATCTCATGACAGTATGATTTACTCTCTCTCTGCAAACTGAAAGACATTAATATTTTTAAGCATATTTGCTTGGAAGTGGTTACATTAAGGCTGGTGTTAGGGCATCATCAAGTCTACCATCTAAGAAAAAAAAGTAGATGAAAGTCAGTCTTATCTTCTTGTTCCTCTACTGGATAGGCAAATATTGAGTATTGTATTTAGAATTCAATGCTATTGCAAACAATATTGAATAACTCTTAAAAAATATATATATTCCTGCTGTAACAGATGAGAATCCACAGAATGAAATAAATTAAAAGAAGTGAATGCAATCATACACAAAGCTTTGACTGTTTGAACTTGTGTTGTACAAATGTTCTTTTATAAAAATCAGTGAGTTTATTCTTAGCAGCTAGGTGAATGATTTGGCTTGTAATAAAGTTTTTATTGGTGATGATTGATAATCTGTGAGGAAAATGCAGAGTCTGAACTTCTAGTCCCAGAAAAACTTGCAGGTCTAAAATTAATGGTTGAGTACAGGAAAGAAATTATTCTATTTAGATAAAGGAGCAAAATTTGTCAGTATTCCAGGTACAAAGGCCATGGAACATCAGTCCATTTGTTTTTTACAATATTTTGCTTAAGAGGTATAGGTAATCTGTGATAAAGGTATAACACTTTTGTGAACATCTGTTCCTTTTTAATGTAAAGAACAAACGACTCAAAACATCCAAGGACCCAAACGCAAAAAAACAAAACCTGCAAATATAGTTTCATTTCATATTAACAGTAAAGCTGATAGAATTCATTTGAGTTATCTTCATTTAAGTATTTGGAGTTCAGAACTTCCTCTTTCTTACTTTTCTAACTAAAATGTGTTTGACATAACAAAGGATGACCTATTATTTTTGTGAGTCCTGCCTACTTTAGATGCTCAGCCTGATGCAGTTCCCATTCATTAGGAGATCTAGCCTGGATTCTGGGATGTAGCAAAGGTACGCTTCTTGGTGGACATCCTTTTAGGGGAAGATAAACCCTCCCCATCATGCTGTCAGGTGTTCTGAGCCATCAGATTGAATGGGAGTGAAGTTATAAATTGTCTAAAGAAAACATTTATAGGACTTTTAATTGTTTCTATGGAAAATAAATTAATAACCATCTGTAAGTAACATAGCCTTTTTATCTGCTGGAAGTTCCCTTGCTTAGAGAGAGTGGTATGCATAGAACTTCTGAAATGGCATTAAACATTCATATTTTTATTTTCAGTATACATAGGAACATGAAAGAAATTGCAGCTCTGTTATACTCAGTGGTCTGTGCTGTTGTGTTGGTTGCTTCCACACTGCAAGTTTTTTTTCTTTTTGTTCTCCTTGTTTACAAGTTTGTTTTTTTGGATAGTCATGATGCAATGACATCGGTTTCAAGGTAGTGTGAGTTATTCACTCTATTTTCAAAGCATTTCCTCCAATGTTGCAAGTTTTGTTTGGAAGACATCTAAGTAGATGTGTCTAATGCTCATGGAAATTAAAAGCTGGTATTTGGAAAAACTTGAAATATTGCTCTAGCTTTAAATAATGTTGGGCTGAGGGGACAGATACTACCACATAATCATTGAATATATCATGTTGGAAGGCACCCCCAAGCCAGGAGTCCAACTCCTGGCTTAACACAGCACTACCCAAAATCCAAACCTTATGTCTGAGAGCATTGTCTAAACACTACTTGAACTCCAGCACTTGGGGCTGTGCCCACTGCCCTGGGCAGCCTGTTCCATGCCCACCACCCTCTTTCCCTAACGCCCACCACCCTCTTTCCCTAACCCCCACCTGACCCTCACCAGCACAGCTCCATGCTACTCCCTTGGGTCTTGTCACCGTCAGCAGATAGCAGAGATCTTATTTTTCATGGTTTTTCTTGTTACCTTCAAAAAGTGGTGGGTAGCTCTGTGGAATAAAATGTCAGTTAAAAACTCATTCTCAACTCTACCCCCACTTTATACTTAAATGATGATCCTATATTTTCTTCTTTCATAATGAGCCTTCCATTATATTCCAGTAGAACAAAAACTTGCAGAGAATGCTGATAAGGAAATCTCACAGGAAAACACAGATTACTGAAATACAATGCAAAAATTTCTAACTTAGAGATCTGCCTTGTCTGGAAACTTGTTAAAAGATTGTTTTGATTACTATAGCAGTGTTAAAGCAGTGTGACGTTTATTAAAAAGAAATCCTCTTACCTATCTGCCGTAGTTATTCAGACAAAATAGCCAATGATGACCAGTTTCAGCCATCCTAGTATGGGTGGAATCAAAATATAGCTGCATATGAAGGTTCCTTTTTTATACTTACTGAAGTTTTTGTGGCTTAAAATTATACTGCCTATTCTGTAATCATGTTGCACTCCATTCATTACAAATTCATTTCCTCCGAGAGTCGTATTACTGTTGCTTTTCAACTTCTCTCTGTATACTAAATTATGGGGACCCTCAGGTGAGAAAGGCCAGGTTCTGCTAAAAAGAAAAGAACAGGGAAGCAGAAATCAGTCCTACCCAGGGACCAAGAATTGTCACCCCAGGAAGCTGTTTAAAAAAATCTAAGGCACGTGGGTGTGGAGAGCAATTTTTGGGGGGCATTGCTGAAGTTTCTTCTATATCAAAATCACTTAATTTAAAGATTTTATTGTTAAAAATAGTCAATTTCATTAATGTGATCTTTAAGTTTTTCAAAATTCGTGCACATGGAAGTATTCCATTTAATTAATTCTTTTTTCTTTCCTAGAAAAATGCCAAAAAAATACTAATAAATAACTTTTTTTTGGTAGGCATTATTAATGAAGTTTTCTAATCCAAGCAGTACGTACAAAAACATTAGAGCTACGTCACTTACTGGCATAATAGATATGTTCTCAGCACCCAGACAACTACCTGTAAAAGTTTTATGGAGTCAGTAGATAATGTTAAGCTGAAGTGAAATGGTGAAGAATTTGCCAGACTTTAATTTCACTATATGAAGAAAAAATAGGTGGCTGTGGTTTTGTTTCTTTGTTGCTTTTTGTTTATTTTGTAGATTTTCCATTTTTTTTTTTTCAAAGGGTGGTGTGTGTGTGTGTGTGGGTTTATTTTTTTAAGCTTTTCATTTACTAGGAAAGTTACCCAAATTCTCTTTTGTAGTTTAAAATATTACAGGGAGATGCTCGCTATCTGCATTCTTCTAATTTTTCAATTTTTTTGCTAGTGTAATTCTTTTGTTTTATTAATACCGAATGAAAAAGTAAAACAGTTAATCTATGGAAATCTATGAAACTATAGATCTGTAGAAGTATCATAGAATCATAGAATGGTTTGGGTTGGAAGGGACCCCAAGGATCATCTAGTTCCTACCTCCTGCTATTGGCAGGGACACCTCCCACTAGACCAGGTTGCTCAAAGCTCCATCCTGCCTGGCCTTGAATGCTTCCACAGCAGGGTCATCCACAGTCTCTTCAGGCAACCTGTTCCAATGTCTCAGCACCCTCCCAGTAAATAATTTCTTCCTGATATCTAGTCTAAATCTATCCTTTTCCAGTTTAAAGCCCTTTCCCCTTGTCCTGTCACTACATGTCCTTATAAAAAAATGCCTCCCCAGCTTTCCTGTGGGCCCCCTTCAGGTACTGGAAGGCTGCTATAAGGTTCCCCTGGAGCCTTCTTTTCTCCAGGCTGAAGAGCTCTCTCAGCCTGTCTTCATAGGGGAGGTGCTCCAGCTCTCTGATCATCTTCATGACCCATTTCTGGACCCACATCAACAGCTACATGTCCTTCTTATGTTGGGGGCTCTAGAACTGGCTGCAGTACTCCAGGTGGAGTCTCATGAGAGCAGAGTAGAGGGACCTCCCTTGTCATGCTGGTCATGCTTCTGTTGATGCAACCAGTTGGCCTTCTGGCCTGCAAGTGCACACTGCCAGCTCACGTTGAGTCTTTCATCAACCAACACACCCAAATTCTTCTCCTCAGGGCTGCTCTCAAGCCATTCTCCACCCAGCCTGTGTTTGTGCTTGGGATTACCCCTACCCAGCTGCAGGACGTTGCACTTAACCTCATGAAGCCTCACAAGGCTGGCATTGTCCCACCTCTCAAGCCTGTCCAGGTCCCTCTAGTGTGTCAGCTGCCCCAGTCAGCTTGGTTTAATCTGCAAACTTGCTGAGGGTGCACTCAATCCCACTGTCCATGTTGCCTACAAAGAAGTTAAATAGTACTGATCCCAGCACCTATCCCTGAGGAACGCCACTCATCACTGGTCTCCATTTGGACATTGAACCACTGACCCCAACTCTGAGTGTGACCATCCAACCAATTCCTTTTCCAGTAAGTGTTCCATCCATTAAATCCATTTTTCTCCAATTTGACAAACAGGATGTTGTGTAGGATAGTGTCTGTATCCATATTCAGAACTGATTTCCATTTTACAACCTGCTTTTTCTTTTGTTTAAACTCTGATTAAATGTTGCATGCAGTGACAGGAGACTGTGGAGATCTGCTGGTTGGTCTCTTTTAGTTAGCATTTTACCTACAGTTGGGAAAATATGCCTGGATTTGGGTTTGTTCACAGACATCCTGGATTCTCCTTTCCTGTGCAAGGAGAAGTGGGAGATGCACAGACCTTGGGACGAGTACAGAGAGGATATAAAAATAACAAAAATTTCTTGATGGATATTACAGAAGTTTTCACATGACCAATTTTAAAGCAGCTCCCAAGGTTGCATCTCAGCAGAAAGAGCCTCTGTGCATGTTTGCTGTGGGGGGAGGAAGGCTGCTTAACACTGGTGTCAGGGCAAGTCAGGTTGTGCACTGTGTTTGGAGCATGCAGAGATACTGGAGGAAGAAGTTTCCTCTTTGGCTTAAGCAGCCTTTGAAATACTGTCATCAATCCCTGCCTGCACCGGTGATAAACTCTTGTTTCTCTTAATCCCGACTTTGTTTGAATTATGCAGTGTATAAAAATACAGCTTGTTGAAGGAATAACAGTGAGAATTAAAGTGAACATATGTCCAAGAAACTTCACAGTACTTGTTACTCAAAGGATAGTTTTTACCTATCAGTATATGTCTGGCTTTACGGAAAGTTTTTCGTCTTTTCTTGTCTAGAGGCTCTGTATGTTGCCACTGTCAACATCAGGCTAGACATGTCACCTAGGTTTTCTTTACTTGTTCTTAAGTCCCCTCCTCAACTGATCGTGCAAAGCTGGTTTCAGGAAGGTGCTGTGCATGTGTTCCATCATCCATGAAGTGCCAGGAGGAACTGCAGTGGCTGTACTGCCAGCATCCCGCTGGTGCTGTCCCTGCAGCTGTGAATAGTATGCTCAGAGCTGAGTGGCAAATGCCTGTAAATTTTAATGGGATTAGGATGCCGGAATCTCTTAGGCCACTTCAAAAATATTTAAGCTGAATTATTTTTATTTTTAAGGACTCTACCCTAAACACACATTTCAGTTGGAGGAATGTGTGATTTCACTGTATTGATTTTTGAAACTGAAAGGATCAGACATTTGAAGTATTTTTACTACATAAACCAAGTATTTGTATAATTCTGAAAGATGTTACTTCCTGTATCCCGTGTACCAACTTTCCAAATTTATTTCTCTTGATGTGTCTGGTCAATTCATAACGCCTTTTTTTATTGTATCAAGTGCCACGGCGCATTATTTTTATACCTCATACTTCATGTAATATCAGACTGAAGTACTTATACATTTCTGATCTAAGACAACAATGTATACTTTAATTCTTTATATTTACATTTTAATGTGCATGGAAGAAAGCTCTTCTTTTACATCACCATGACTTGTTTAAACTGCTAGCAGATGATATGCTTTGATGTGTGGGTGCTATTCTAACTATGCAACAAGAAGGACCAACAGCCATAATCTAAGGTTTTCAGGCAGGACTGGAAAACACTGCAGAGAAAAATGTGTTTCAGAGGCATGTGAGATAGCAGGAGGCAGGACAATGTCCAAGAGGACAAGTCTCTTGTGTTTGTTCATCCTTTGTAAAAAGTTTGCTGAAATTTAGTTATTCATTACACTGAATTACCAAAGCCATATAGTACTTCTTTATAAATAAAGCAAAACTATCCAATTCAAAGGAAGTCATATTTCAAAATCAATGGTGGAAAAATGATGTCAAATGACATTCATCTGAAGAAGAATACTTTTTTTTTTTTTTAAGTATTATATAGGTAATATATTGTTACAAAGGTACGGAAACGGGGAAACAATGTAAGTGGCCACATAGTGGTTTTGATGATATACTCAACCACTAACATAGTGATATGAGAGGTCACGCTGGATGTAGTAGACATGGAATCTACTTCCTTTTCTGCTAAGGACGCTTGAACACACAGCTCTCCTCTATGGAGGAAGTACTCTGTTAACCAGACTAGAAATAACTCGGAAATAAGTTCTGTTGCACTGCTCTGTATACAAAATTAAACATTCAGTGGAGCAGGGACTGGAACCAGATGTCTCATTTCCCAAGGGACTAATCTAGCCGCCAGGCTAGAGAGTTATATTTTCTCATTACTCCTCCCATTCTCCATTTATGTACAGTTTATCCACTGGAGACAGTTCCAATTGGCCTGCAGCATTAGAAATTATCACACTGCCATATAATTTTCCCCAGGGCATAATTGGGCCATGCCTAATTCAAATGCAAAGAGAGAGTGATTAGCCAAAAGTTAGATATTTCGGTAGGTCAGACATCAAGACCTGCATGATTCATTGCACAGATAGTGTTATTTTTATTTGCTGTAGCATAGGAATTTTTGCGCCCTCAGAGTTGCCTCAAGGAGCCAAGAGAACTTCAGTTCCAGTCTGAACTTAAAAGAATATGAGAAAATCATCTCTTGGGCTGCAGGTGGAGGGAGGTGATCCTTCCTTTCTGCTTGGCACAGAAGAGGTACATCTGCAGTGCTGAGACCAGCTTTGGGTTCCTCAGCTGAAGAGATACATGGACATACTGGTATAGGGCCACTAAGATGAGAAAAGCACTCTAACATCTCTCCTGTGAGGAGAGACTGAGAGAGTGGGGATTGTTCAGCATGGAGAAGAGGGGGCTTGGGAAGGAATGCATTAATGTGCATAAATACCTGCTGGTAGGCAATGAAGAGGGAGCCAAGTTCTCTTTAGTGCTTCCCACTGACAAAGCAAGAGGCAATGGGCACAATCTGAAACTCATGAGATTCCATCTCAACACAAGAAAACACTTTCCTGTGTTTCACCACACTGAGAGTAACAGGTTACCCTGAGAAGTTGTGGAGTCTTCCTCCTTGGAAATATTCAAAAACTCAACTGGACATGGCCCTGAATACCTGCCTTATCTGCCCCTGCTGCACTTGTGGTTGGACTAGACAGTCTCCCATGATGCCCCTCCCTGCATCTTTTTATGGAAAAAATGTTTAGTTCTGCTATTTTTCTTTTGACAGATTTGCATTAACAATATAAATACCTTTCAGCCATGTTTCTCTTGTCTCAGATTAAGATGTGAAATTAAAAAATTGGGAAAAAAAATAAGCTTGTGAACAGTACAAACAATATTGAAATCTTATCTGAAATTCATAAGTGACAGAAGCCCATTAGACTGATGAGACCAGCATGATTACATAAAGGTAGTATCAGTGGAAAAGCCCCTGTCCACTTTTTATTGGAGCTGAGTTGTGTCCATATTAGTCATTGAATTTTCCTGAATAGTTGTAGTATATGTGATGTTTTTGACATATCAGCAGTTTGATTCTGCCCAGTTGAAGAGGCTTGACCCCTCCAATGCTGCAGGTTTTGGGCCTATGTTCAAACCTAGGTAAACTAGGGCAGGTTTGGGGATTGTTCCTCAAAGCATCTCCCAAATGCTTTACACCACTCATCCCTGCACACAGTTGCCTCAGTTGTACCACAGAATGGCTTGTAGCACTGTGCAGTGAACTGTACTAAGGTACAGATGGAGGCTTAAGAGTAGTTTTCACAGAGCTGTTTTCAGCCGTCATCGGATCCCTGCCCCAGACTGCTGCTTGGCCCCAGAGACCCAAATCTGAGTGGCTGGTAGGCAGGACTGCTGCCTGGGGAAAAGGCTCTGCAGCCCACCTGGGGAAGGCAAATACTGGGTTTTTGTGTCACAGGCAGTCAGATAGAGAAATATTGTTGTATTTCTGAATAGAGTTGGAAAGCTATGTGTAAATATTAACTCCATGGGATCAACAACCATATTTCTAAAAGATGTACCGTTCAAAGATTACCTCGTTCCAGCCCCCCTGCTTTGGGCAGGTTTGCCAACCATTAGGTCAAGTACTGGATCAGATTGCCCATGGCCCCATCCAGCCTGGCCTTGAACACCTTCAGGGATGGTGCATCCACAAAATCTTTGGGCAACCTGTTCCAGCACCTCACCACCCTCTTTAAAAAAACAACAACAAGAAAGCACAACAACAAAAAACTACAACAAAAAAACTTCTCCCTGATACCTAATATAAATCTTTCCTCCTTTAATTTAAAATCATTTTCCCTTGTCCTATTGCTGTCTACCTTTTCAAAAAGTTGACTTCCCTCCTGCTCTAGAATCTCCATATAATGGTTATGTAAGAAAGTAAGGGGATTGGTTTATATTTAATTTGACAGTGCTTGCAAGCTCATTGACTCAATCTGTTAGCCAGCTGACCAGTAAATGAGGGAACGCATAGTGAGGATCAGAGTGGCAAGCTGTCACTTGAAATTTGACATTCTTTTTTCCACAAATATTAAATGTCAACTACTCATACTAAGTTCCAAAGGAATTGAGAATCAGAGGTAAATTGACGAAAAGGTACTGGAAGCAAAGCTATAGAATATGATCAGTGGAGAAAAAAAACCCAAACCAAACAAAATGACGTCTGCGGTATACAAAGTAATATTTGCGCTTACACCTTTTCTTTTAACTTCCTTTCAATTAATCAGTTCTTTCCTTGTTTCTCCTCCTTTGTTTAACTTGAGTGAAGGAAAGCAATTATGTCATTTCAGTAGTTATCAACAAGTAGGCTGGGACAACATCTTTGCTGCTTATTTACTTAGTGATGAAATGAAACCTGCTTAGTGCTTTTGCTTCAATCCTTTGTCGTGTGTTTTTTAATTCATTAATGATCAACTTAATGAAAAGTTCCTTTTTTAAAAGATAAACTGAGAAAGGGAAAGATATACGTATTACATATTTCATTGCATAAAGTTTAGAAATGAGTGGAAGATGTGCAACACAAGGAACCTAAGTGCCCAGGTGAAGAAAGTACCTATTTTCACCTATTTGTTGCAGACTGCTATTTAGGCTACCTGAAACCTGGGTACTGAGAGACTCTTAAGCCTTTGATTATCAGGGTAGGCAATTTTAATTGCCAACAAAGATTTTTCTTTTTCAATTTTTTTTAATAAAACAATAAAAAAGGACATTCAATTATATTAATTTATATTATCTTAATACTTGTCATAGTTTTACTTTGTAGTAATACAAAATGACAGCCAATAGCTGAATGAGCAGTATAAGTGAAGAAAAGAGCTTTTCTATACCTATACAATCTATCACTTGCAAATTATAACAGAATGAATAAAATCAGTAAAACAGTAAAATTTGAATTGCTGAAGTTTCTCTTTGTAGATTAAGGGAATTGAAAGTGATAGTCCTGTTTGACATCAATTTGATGAGTCATTGTTTTTGTTTCCAGCTAATTTCATTTCAGTTGTTGAAACTAATATAAGATCATTTCATGTTTTTCTTGAGATTTTTTCCCCCTTTTGCTGTTTTTTTTTCCTGCCACTATGCTCTTATGAGCTCCTTAAATATTTCCACTGAAAGAAGTCATGACCACCTGTCCAGTTTCTTCTGCTGTATTTTAATGACAAGTTTCAACTTCACTCTAAAGTTCAGATGTAAAAGTGAAGACTTGTTTCAGATCTACCTAATTCAAGATAATTTTGGGAACGTATTCAAAGAAGGAACTACCTTGTAGTTCAACAGAAAATTTCATTGTTTCTTGAGATTTATTTCAAATCCCTTGAATTGTGTTTTCCATAAGAGAACTTAGCTTAATATTTTAATTAATTTTCAGTAGTACTTAATGTTGAATATATTTTTCAAATATGTTTAATAAATGGAATTGAAAAATATTGGTAGTATCAAAGAATATGTATTACTTTAATAAAAAATGAATTAAGTAATTTAAAATTTTCTAATTCTGTGGTGTATTAAAAACTCTTTCAATATGGAGAAATGTTAAGACATTAGAAACCATAATAATAATGATTTATTCTGCAACCTTGAATAGCTTTACAATGGCACTCCAGCTTATTTCATTCCTGGCAAATTTATTTTTCTGGTAAGCTTCTTTTTAACACTTTTTTTGGTGGTTTTAATCTTATCTTAGCGAACTGGTAATACCTAAAGTCTCTTTGAAGCTGTTCATACAGATGTTTTACTATTTCGAAGGAGAAAAATCTATGCAAGAAATATCCATCGTTACTAAATCTTGGTTTTGATGTATCCTGAAAATTACAGAAAATGAGTGTCTGCAACTAGTTGGTTCTCCATAGGGAGCAATTCTTGAACTTGCTTAACAGCTCTGCAGCTGTTCCTTCTCAAACCTCTGCTTCTGTTTATCTCTCAGTGGGGCTGCTTGGACTGTTTGTAAGGTGATGCTGGAAGTGACCATTGCACTGGTTAGGTTCATTGCTCATCTGAAAACAGGAAAACCAGGCAGTAACAAATTTGTTAATTCTGCTTATTTCCTGGAGCAGGGAGGCTTGTGAAGCTGCTGCTGGTGCAAAAGCCACCTCATCACCCTCCCCCCTCCTTTCAAACTCTCTCCCTGAAGTCCCTTCCAGTCTCTCTTTTGGCATTGTCTCTGAGCATCCAGATAATTTTTTAAGTGAGTAATTCTATTGACTTTGGTAGGATAACTTGAATATGTAAAGCTAGACATATTTGAGTACTTTATTGAATCAGGGACCAATTTTTCATAATCTTCTCTTTATTTTTAATCTAAATGAGTGGGTCAGTCTCAGGAACCAGATGTCTTACTCTCAGAACTCTGTACTTTGTCAGTTGTAATCAGCCCATCCTTTGTTTTTTTGTTTTCTTTTTTCCTTAAACCAACATTTTCTTGATGGAGTGATGGCATCAGTGGACAAAGGAAGGGCAACTGATGTCAGCAACCTGCTCAAGGCCTTTGGCATGATCCTGTACCACGTTCTCATCTCTGAATTGGATTTGAAGGGTGCACTATTGGGTGGATAAAGTATTAATTGGATGGCCATAGCCAGAGGGTTGTGGTCAAATGCCTCTGTGTCTGGGTGGAGGCTGGTCACTAGTGGCGTCCCCCAGGGGTCTCTCTTGGGACCAGTTCTCTTCAATATATTTATCAATAACATAGACAGTGGGATCAAGTACACCCTTGGCAAGTTTGGTGACAGCAACAAGGTGAGTGGTGCAGCTGATGCAATAGAAGGACCTTGAGAGGTTTGAAAAGTGAACCCATGAGAACTTAATGAAGTTCAACAAGGCCAATTGGAGGGTTTTGCACTTCAGTCAGGGCAAACTCAGATATGTGTCCAGACTAGGAAAAGAACTCAATGAGAGCAGCCCTGCAGAGAAGGACCTGGGGATCCTGGTTAACGAAAAGCTGGGCGTGAGTCAGCAGTGTGTGCTTGCAACCCAAAAGGGTAATGGTATCCCGGGCTGCATAAAAGAGGGGTGGCCAGCAGGGAGTTGATTGTCCCCCTCTACTTGTGAGGCTCCATCTGGAGTAGTGTGCCCAGATATGGGGACTGCAACACCAGAAATATGTGGAGCTGTTGGAGAGAGTCCATAGGACGGCCACAAAGATGATTAGAGATCTGGAGCAGCCCTTCTATGAAGATTGAGGGAGCTGGACTTGTTTACTTTGGGGAAGAGAAGACACTGGGGAGTCCTCATTTTGGCCTTCCAGTCCTTGAAGTGAGCTTTGCAAGCAGGAAGGAGAGTAACATTTTACACAGTCTGATTGTGATAGGACAAGGAGGAATGTCTTTAAACTGAAAAAGTGGAGATTTAGGTCAGATGTTAGGAAGAAATTCTTTACTCAGAGGTTGATGAGGTACTGGAACAGGCTGCCCAGACAAACTGTGAATGCCCCATCCCTGGAGGTGTTCAAGAACATGTTGGATGGAGCCCTGGGTGGCCTGATCTAGTGGGTGGCAACCTTGTCCATGGCAGGGGGTTGGAACTGTGTATGTTGCTCTGAAAGTAAAAGCCTCCTATTTATTTCCATGGAAACTGCAGAAGATACAAAGAACACAATAACACTATGATAGAGGAAATTCTCAGCTACAAAACACTATTTTTCAATGTAATCACCACCATTAGCTGTGCATTTTTGCCAGCAATAAACGAGAGTCTGCATGCCACACTCGTAAAAATCTGCATGGCCCTCCAGAACGTGGCTTGTCTTTCTCATCACTGTCGTCACTGCTGAAATGCACCAGCCACTGCCTCGCTCTGCTCACATACACTGTTTAGTCTCCAGAAACCTTCAGCAAGAATCCATGAATGTCAACAGGTGCAATATTTTCTGCGTGGAAGAATTCAGTGACATACCTTTGCTTCATATGAGGTTCCATGTAAGACAGCATTTTGTCAGACTGCCTGTCTGCTGCCATCTGTCACACAGCAACAAAGTGTAATGGAATGTTGGTGGGAAAGTTCAACCTCTCCTGCCATACCATCAACACCTGCCTCTGATGTCATGGGCCAACATAATAAATAGGAGGCATTACTTTTGGAGCAGCCCTTGTAGGTGATCTTTAAGATCCCTTCCACCACAAAGCATTCTATCATTCTATGATTATTTTTTTTCCCCTACTTCACAGAAAACAATGTATTTCTTACTGTATTAACTGCTGTTTTGAAGAAGATGTAGTAAAACAATAAAATGGAGAACAGCTGTTTATAAGATATTTGGTTTTGGAAAGTAGCAAAATAATCCTTAAATTAATTTACTTTGAGGTAAAAAAAAAAAAAACTAATTCTGAGGCTCTTCTTACTATATGCATCTTGCATATTTAAATTAAATTGCAATAAGTAAAAGTAAAAAAGTAATAAGGTATTTATCATGACTTCTCAGTGTTGTGCATGACAGAGTTCATGGTATTACTGGAAAATGTCATCAGGCTGGGCAAAGTGTTGTTTAAATAAACTCTTTGTAACCTTTGAGAGTGGAAGATTCTTATTGCGCAAATTTGCTTGGTCTTTTTAAATTTTTTCTATTTATTAATTTTTCTAATTTATTTCTAAATGGTAAATACAGATAACTGTTCTCCAAGTGTCGTTATTTGCTATTATATTTGTATTTTTCTTGCTGTTATACTTCAGAAACTTTTTCAGATACTTCTACAGAGGCTTTAGTGTTAGCTTGTTAGCATTATGAGCAAGTGTAAGTGCACCTTAAAATAAGCAAATATTTTCATTCATTTGGCATTACATTGAACCTATCCAATATTAATAATCAGAACTCAACCAATCATTTAAAATTATTGTTAATATTTACAGTTTTTATTATCAGGAAAGGTTGGTTAGTTGCACTCAAGAATTAAGCAATTGACTGATGCTCATAACATTTGGTTCCAGTAGAGCTGCTGCAGGAAGCTGACTAAATTTTTGTGGCCACAATATTTGTATTTAGAAAAGGAATACCAATAGTCAGTGGTCCACAGCTAGTCTTTAATATGTTTATTTTCACAATATTATTGGGAGATCACTAATCCTATTAGGACTCAAGCTGTAACAATGCTACTAGGTACAGAGATCATGGAAAAAATGTAGAGATCAATTCATTTGAAAAGAACTACCCCAGTTCCATTTTATAACACTTTTATTTTTTTCAGTTGTTAAGCAGCTGTTAAAGACTTGTTAAATTAGTAGGCAATCCAAATGATAGACTATTTCTTGGCCAGATCTTGTAAAATCTTTGAAATCTAGCAGTTTGAATTTGCTAACAAAAGGTATTTATTTGTAGCTGCAGTTTAACATTCTTCTTATGTACCATTATACCAAAGACCACATATTAAATATCAGTTTGGTTTAAACTGTATATTGGAATACTTTGCCATTTTCCAATTACCACTTGATGAAACACAAATATTTCATTTGAAGGAAAAAAATAGTTTTTCTTCCATGTTGTAAAGAGCACAGAACCACATGTTATCAGCCCAAGGTTTCTCAGCATGTATGCACAGTAACCTCTGTACTTCCTGGAGTAGTACTCCATCATTGCTAAGACTGTTTTAATTCTAAGTTCTTTTCTGTTTAATGTAGTCCTTTTTAGAAGAAATAGTTTACTCTTAAAATCAGATATAAAAATTATCACATTTTCATAGACAAAATATCCAGTCTAATCCTTTTTTACATCTGCATGAAGGAAACTTTATGATAACTATTCATTTTCTCAATTTACTGTATTCCATATACATTGTTTCACATGTTTTCAGGAGGAAGATATAACAGATAATTTTATTCATATATTTCATTAACTAAGAAGAAAAGTAGTTTTTTCCCTTTCTTTCATAGCTAGCTTAAGTTCACATCTTACTTTGTAGTTGTCTATTTTTCATGCAACTTTCTTAAATTGGTTCTGCATGAAATTTCTGGTAGGATCAAGCAGATTTTTAGTCATATACCTTTTAAAATGTATATTGTTCTAAGAAAAAAGGTTTCCTGTTCAACAGAATGTTCCTTTTATTTTTTTTTTGCAAAGCACCTCTGTGTTTCTTAACCTTAAAGTATTCTATTCCATGTCCTGCTCTTTATCTTTGTATCTGTTCAGAGTTCTCGATGGCATTAAAAATAGAAATGTATCTTTCCATGCAAAATTTCCTCATTTTCCTTGGTCAGATTTGAATGCTGTTCTTCCTTCATGCATTCCCTGTAATTTTAGTATGGATTTCTCCTAGGTTCCTCTTCTCCTTATGTTTGTTTTAAAGCAACATAAGCAATCGATACATTTCATTGAATGCCTTTTACAAAACTTTTTTCCCTTTTTGAGTGCCTGTCATTCCTTCACAAACTGCGCTAAGATACCATTGCTGCTGTATAAGCTACACAACTCTTACTTGTATTTGAAATTCTAATAAACTTGTCATTGTCCTTTTGTTGCCATTTGAAAGTTTTGCTGACTGAGTAAATTAATGTATTGAATCTTCTGCCCTTAAAACCTGCAATCAAGTCTGCTGTGAGGCAGAAATGATTTTATTTATTTATTTTTGGCAGTCTTACCCCAGTCTTTCCTTGAATTTCTGTCCCATAATAAAGAATAATGTAGAATAATTGTCCTTTCCTGCTTTGGTTGGTTTGAGCGTCAGGGATGCTGTGGGTCAAGGCTGAAGTATGTAAAAGCTTGCTCAGCTCATTGCTGCTCTTTGTCTTACCATGTTAGATTTCTTGTCATGGATTCTTGAAATCATTTAAAGTAAAAAGGAAATATTAAGCTAAACTTCTCATGTGGAGAAAGACTAGCACAAAGGTGAGATGATTTATGCCTTCATATAAATTCCCAGAAGCACAAAAAACTTGACTTTTCTTTTCCTGATTTCCACTACATATTCATCTTTTGGATTGGATCCTTAAACTAAAATATTAAACTTTTATAAATACCTTTGGACACTATATGGAAGGTTAGTGATTGCATTGCTTCGCTCTTGGTCACGTTACTCAGGTTTTATGTAGTAAGAATAAAATACAGATATTCTTAAATCATGAAATACAATACTAAATAAGTCAATTAACTGAGTATGCCTTCTAGTACAGTAGTCTTATATGAATGCCATCAACCTGGGTAACTATAACATAGTTGGTCTGTATTAATTATTCATTTAGTTTTACAGCTTTATTGTGCACTTGTTTGTAATGAACCAGCTAAGTTTGGCTTATGCTATGTGAAGTCAGAAAGCAAAACAGGTCTACCTTTTGTCTGTGAGTGAGTAATCCTGATGCTTTCTCACTGTTAAACTGTACTTATGTTATTGTTTTCTAATGATGCAAAATATAGTTGAGGATTTCAGGGAAATATTTAAGCCCTTTACAATTGTAAATGATGCAGACATTGAAGTCTTGGCAGGATCTATCTACCTGTCTATATATATATCAAATATCTACCAATTTACCAAGGGAGAAAATAAAAAGCTGAGAGGGTAGATGACATCTTCCAGGTAATTTCTGTAAGAGTAGATGATTTGCACTTTGGCATATGCTTGTGAGCAGGTTACTAAAGGAGAAAACTCTATAAACAGCATGATAGTGTAAAGTGCACCAGTTGTCTTCCCAGTTAAAATACACTGAAAGGAAATGACAGCTGTGCAGAGGATAACCGAGACTTTAAAAATCTTCTGTTTTATCTCAAGCAGGAACATCTAATGCAGGAGGTTCTTTTTTGCATGCACATTTTCTTTTAGCTTCCATATCCTGCTCTTTTTCAGGACACCTGGTTTACCCCTCTCGTTGATCAAGGTGAGAATCCTCTACTTCCCACGCTATTCTCTCTCTTTTCTCTCTCTCTCTCTCTCTTATTTAAAATGTAGATGTGGGATTTGTGGGAAGGAAGGGGTTTTTTTTTCCTAGTTAATTCCAGTGACTGTCCATGCAATTCAGAAGTTTCAATAGTTAAAAAGTAAAATACTGTTTTATTTTCCTTCGTGATTTAAGCCGCCAAATATTTTTGTTACTGTAAATCCCAAATTACCCTTTTGTTTCTCCAAGCAGTTGTATTTATATTACTAAGTAGAAATGAAACATAATTTTCTCCACATTGAAGTTTACTCAGTTGTAACCACCCTCCCTGACAAAGATCTGGCGTCCTCGAAAGATATAGCTCAGTGGATGATTTTAGATGGTTATGAGTGTTATGGTCATTACGGTATTATTCAAAGTAGGTAGTACTGAATGGCTTTCTGGTTGTAAACTTTTTTTTCTGGATATATTTTCTCTTATCACTAACTGAGGTGCTTGAAAGGACCTACTAGATGACTGGTAACCTTAACCTTTCATTAACAAGGTTTACAACAGTTTATTTCAATGTGGATTTTGCTTTTAATCAAAAAGAAAAATACTTACTGTAGTAAGTAATCAAATTGGCAGCTGTAAGTGCCTAATAACCAGTAAAGGGTGATCTGTGAATAAGTAATACTTTTCCTGTATTTATAATAAAAGAAGTTATACAGTCATTCATGGAAGAATGGGGAATAATGTATGATAGAGCTGATAAGAAAACAAATGACAGACACAGACCGTATTTTAAATGTGTGTTGATTATTCTGATGTTAAGCAAACCAGCAAAGCCTGGTGCGTGCCCTTCAGCTGACACTTCTACTTTCCCCACCTGTGACTGAGCCTTTGTCTCTTTAAGAAAGCTATTTGTATTTTAGAAGGGCCTTTATAAAGCTGATGTGAATAACTGTCCCTTGGTTACAAAAAAAGCAACAGAAAAGGAAGGATGTGTTAAGAAAACTGCCGCAGATGAAGTAATTGTCATCTTTATAAAATAATTCTGTAACTTGGGCTTGGTTCCTTCCTCTGCCTGAAAGGTATTTCCTCCCTGGGACGGTGCGGGGACTGCTGGGCTGTAGGGAATTTAGGTGTTTTTAATGGCTGTTCTCTTAATTTCTGCAAATCGTGTTCCTGTTATTTCTTTGCAGAGTATGGGAGTAAAAATATTTTCGGGGGGTAGGCATGGAGGAGAAGCCATTCCAGAGCCACTGCGGCATGTGTCTCCTATAACCTGAGGTGGCAAGCAGACCAGGACAATGGCAGGGAGGATTACTGAATATATTGTTTTTTTTTTTTTTTCTCTTCCACCCTCCCCCTCCCCCATCAGAGGGCTTCTTACTTTTAATTTCAGCCTTGTCTAGGGTCTGCTAGACCTTAGTTTAGTGTTTGGCTACCAAGGGTTGCTGGTAAGCCCTAGTGTGGGTGGGGCTGGTACCTTCCCATTTCCTCCTATCTGCGGACCCATGGGGGAAAGCCATAACCAGAGGTGCTATTGCCACATAGCCTGGCTGCTCTGCAGGCAGGCACAGCAGGACTGTGCTCCCACACTTGCATATCATCTGGATTTACTATCATTAAGAAATTCAGTTTGCAGTGCTAAGCTTTTGTTAATAAACAGCCTCATGCATGAGGCAATGAGGCTACCTTGCATTCCAGAGAGGAAGGATGGGTGTCATTGCATACAGGCTCAGTGCTCCATTTTTTTCTTCCTTTTTTTTTTTTTTTTGGAGAATCAAATAGCTCATCTGTAATTTAAGCAGGGATTTACTGTAAGCCACATAGACTAATTCATCTTGCATTCAGAGTTGAGGAAAGTTATCCGTAGTTGAGCAGGTACCCTAATAATAATAGTTATTATTAAATAGGTAGTATTCATAATAAATTATTATGTGTTCTGAGTTCAAATTTACAGTTTCAGAGTTGTGGTGGCAACATCAGTGCAGTAGATAATGCCTAGAAACAACGCGCTGAGTGCCTAAGGGCAAATGACTGTCAGAAACTTCAAAATCTCAGGGGAAAAAAAAGAAGGAAGCATACTATTTAGACTACAATAATAAAAATTTGGACTGCTGCATGTGGATACATTCCTTGAGACAGCTGGAGTGGACACAATATTTTTGTTCTGAAAGAGGTACCACAGCCAAAAATGAGAACAGTTTCTTCTTTTCCTCCAGAAAAATAGAAAAACAATTTTTTTTCCTGTCTTGGTCAAATAATTATTTTTTAGATAGAAATGAAACTACGATGCATACAATATTTATATGCTATGGCAGAACTGGCTTTGTCTTTATTAAGATTTATCGCTGATCAAAGATGCATGCGATAATCTGGCACTGATTTAAATATGTTAATCTATGCCATTCTGTAAGTGTGCCTGCTATATGAATCTGGGTGTAAATATGACAGTACATCTATCCATTTTGAGGGTATTACTATGCTGTGTAGAGAATGTGTGAAAATGAAGTTGGGTCACAAGTATTGTAGCTTTACGAGAAACTGTCTGTGAGCTTAAATCTGAATGTAGACTTGCTAATTATGTGTGGCTTGTTAGTCTGTGCACGTTGTATATGAAGAAACTGGGCTTGAAGTTATGTTTCACCTGCAATGTCTGAAATAACATTATTTGCATTCTCTTTATCATGGGACTTATTTCAGAAAATGTTAATTCTTAGATGTGCTTCAAATGTGAGCTGATCATATTGTTCTTGATCCATGGAAGTACAAAGGAGAAGGAAGCTGTACATGATGCTCTTTGAGCTGTTGATACATTTTCCCTCAAAAGATACAAATTTTAGCCATAGAAATTGATTTTTTTTGATGTTTGAGACAAGAAACTGAAAAAGTGCCATTCAAATATAAAAATAACAGTTGCATTTTTTCTAACTGCAGCAAGAAACTAAATCAACACTATTTATTGAAAGATACTGCAGCTCCCATTTAGATTCTTAGCAGCTACTGTAAACATCCTCTTTGGCTTCCACATTTTTTTCTTCTCAAATGTGTGAAGTTTATCTTTTAAGGAAGAGGGCTAATGGCTATCTCATTTTTACCCTTGGAGCACTCCTATTCTTATCCCTCTGAAGTGCTTTCTACAGCATTGTGTCTAAAAACTTTCTGAATGTTTTTGTTTTTCCCCCTCAAAAAGTTTTTTTTCCCTTGTTTTCTTGAGGAAATCTAGGCAATCTCCAATAACTCATTTCAGGAATATGGCCATGCACAAGAAATCTGGTGTGAAGTGGCACCCACATTTGCGCCTTGCTCTGCTGTCCTGAATGTCTTTAGCAATGACACTGATGCTGGCACTTTTCTTGGGCATGTGTACCTGCTGTTACTTGTTTCCCATGTGTTTTGGCTTCTTGTTCTGCCCTTTGATGGGTCTGCAGTTCAATGTTGCACCTGAGAAATTTACTTTGGAGAAAGACTTGTCAATCATTAAACATTCTTGCCAAATATCCATGCCAACAAATGATTATTTCTGATTAGACAGACTTTGACTTATTAGCTATAGTTAATAGCTGTCTTTTTTTTTTTTTTTTTTTACTTTGTGTCCTTATTGGGAGTGGTAGACAGGGATGACAAAGGAATGGAAGGATTTAGTTTCTCTCCTGCCTCGATCACAGTCAGTATCTCCCTGGCACATAAATAAAGCTGAATTTCATTTACAAAATGGACACAAGTTTGAGGAGAGATGTGGAGTGAAATGTGTGATGTGATGTTTCGCCTTACTATATATCACCTTCATTGTTTCCAAAGAGTTTATCTTTCAGATACATCATAACAGCAGTCTTTCCTCAGTCTGTTATGTTTATCTCCAAACTTGACTAACTTATCTTTTTTTTTTTTTGCTGCTATTCTTAAGGGATTTGAAGGAAAAAAGGGTTTGAAGCATTGCTGTTTGCTAGCACATCCGTAGAAGCCATGAAACCGTGGGCTGTCAGAAAGAGAGCTTATGAGGGGTGATGCTATTTGCCGACAGGGGAGCTGGGAGAGCTCAGTCGCATCGCCACCTCAAGGTGCTGCAGCCTGGTACCCCATCACTGCCTATGAGAAGCCAGCTGTAGGGCTGTCCCGAAGACAGATGAATGCTGTATGTGGGACTGGAGAAGTGGGCAGGGACTGTGGCCTGGCAGTGCTTCATTCCTCAGCTGCTTCCTTCAGGAGTTCAAAGCTTTCTGCTTCAGCACACGCAGAACTTAATTGCCAGTCCTCTCCTGTGGAGCACAAATGTGCAAATGTGAATCCTGAAATAGTACTTCTGCTTCTGCCTAGAAGTAGTCTTTTGTTGTTGTTTTGTTAACTTTCTTCTCAGCTTTATTTATGTGCTTATCTCTGTATGTATGTTCACAATGGTGCATGCTTCTGCAAAGTAAAACAGGGAATGTCCCCGTCACTGTCCTTGCATTCCAAATAGGATTTCATCTGTATGTGATGCCTCATGAATTTAATTTCCTAGTGAACTCTCTTTCCAAATATGATATAAAAACACATTTCTTCTTTGCCTTTCATCTTAATACTTCTTCCTTGCTTTGATGTATTATTTACCTCTGTAACTTTATTATTTGACACCTGAGATCATGCTAGAGTACAATGTATAAGAAGCCAAGCATATAGACATGCACAATATTTAAAACTGGTTATAAATTTTCTGAAAGCAGACAAACAGAAAACATCATTTCAAAGTGGAAATTAGTTGAGCTTAAACATTTTGTTTTAAATACCTTGGTTGGAGAAACAGAATTCAGAGAAAGTGACAGTGTCAGGAGCTGTGACATTCTACAGATAAACAAAAGCAAAATTTGAGGGGGGGGAAAGGGAAAAAATATTTTTATTACTGAGTGGACAATAATGATGGAGAGAAAAAAATAATCGCTATTTCTAGATCACTGCTTCTGATTATTCAGAAATACCAAAAGACCAGTGAGAAATCCAGTCACCATTCTGATACCAGATATCAGGGTCTTTCACAGAAAATGGCTCAAATGGATGGAAAAGTCTAATTTTGAGTATGCAGAGCAACCTGGATACAAAACAGAAGTGCAATGTGAACACTGCTAGATAAATATTAGTAGTTGACATTGAGCTCATACTCCTGGAAACGCTACTTGTCTGATTCTTTTGGGATGGATGGTCAGTGCCATCCTAAAGCAGTGGCAAAATATCAGTTTAGTCCTCTGATACTCTGAGCCCCAGCAAGATTTCTAAAAGTTATGTCTGAATATGCTTTTTAGGACTTTCTGTACATCAGTATACATCAGTGGTTATTCAGTGTGTCCTTTTCCTCTGTAAATAATCTATGTATAAAAAGAGATGGTAGTTGTTTTTTTTTTTTTCCAAAGACACACAAGAACAACACCATTTCTAATGGTCCTCATTCCTGGTACATCTGTATGCACTGTGTTCTGCCATCAGACAATAATTGAGTTAAATATGAGTAAGTAGTGTAGCCCTGTCAGATTTGTGCTCTGCTCAGGTTAAATTTCGCTTCTCAGCAGTGCTAATTACAGTGTTGCACTAACATTAACTAAACTGCCTTCTTCACATTACTGACCTGGCACTTCTGATTAAATTTCAGTGAGCTTGGGCTTTTGGCTTTCTGCACAGTTCAGGATGTTTTCCAGTTCCATTCTGTGAGAAATAATTAAAGATCAGTAAAGACCTTCAGAATGTTATCTGTATTTTTCAGCTATCATTAGAAAGTAATTGCATTAAGAGTATGCCTAAATACGTCTGTGGATTTTTAAAAGATGGAACAGTATTTCGTGCCTGAAAGTAAAACAGAATCAAACAACCCCCCCTTGATAGCTGTAATGTTCCTATTTTCTTCCCTTTGTGTTTTTGCTATTTACTTCAAATCCTGCATTCAAATGCATCTTCGTGACCAGTTTAAGAGACAGCTGAGAGGATGTCCGTCAAATCAGATTTCTTCATCTATAAGAGGAGATCTACTATGACTACCTAGGGAAATTCAAATGAATAGTTCTATGACTATTAAATCTTCTAGGCAAAGTGTAAATATATATATATTTGACTGGATAAAGCTACATAACTTTTTATGATATTATATGGAATTTAATATTTATTTTCATTGTGTTAATCCTGGATGTTCTAGAACCTGAGCCAAGAGACCAAAGACTTAAACTATCACCCTTAAGAAGATTTACAACAGTGAAAACATAACTTGAGTTTCTCATGGCTTTGGGCTGTCTTCCTTAGAAATGCAGATATAAATTGAATTTTGTTTTGGAAATTCTAGGTTTGATATGTTTCAGTAACTTTCCACAGCTGTGTTTCTGTACACACGCGTATCCAAAGAAACTTTCAAAATTCTTTCTCATAATTTTGTTTTAATTAGATTTGCCTTCTAGCCATAACTTCAGACAAGAAATGCATCTTCCCACTCACATTTACATTTCATTTTTGCACAGAACATGAGGAGAAGTCACTAGATGGTTACAGCTGGCAGAATTTGATGTCTTGGTGCATCTCAAGAAGATTCTTCCCGGGCATACCTACCTGATAATTTGCTATTTAGGTGCTGGAAAAATTCTCTACTCAATGAAGCCCTGTGCAGGTGCTTTCATTCTGTGTGATGGTACATGTGGCAGTGAGCAGCATATTCCCTATAGTTGCAGTCTGATTGAGATGAAGGAGGCTGGCTGGTAGTCATTTGGCAATACGTCAGTGTGTGCCACTGCTATCAGACACCCTGATAACCTCTGTCAGACTGCAAGGCAAGAGAATATTTTTTTCTCTTTGCTTTCCACATGCAGAATTTCCTTCTCTCTTTGTGGCCAAGAGCTGTTTAGGAGTAGTATTTCTGAAGGAATAGAGGAAATCTGATGGTCCTTAATATCATAACATTGCGGTGGGCAAAAGTTTCTGCCAGTGAAGGAAAACACTGGTTTGGAAAACTTTAAGAAAAGATGTTTAAAGTCTTTTCAGTGTACTCAGGAGTAAGCAGGAACCATGTATTCTAGCTTGACAGCAAATAGAAGAAAAACATGAAAATTAAAGCAAGATAATTGCTTTCCTAAAAATAGTGTGGAGGTTTGATATTCACACTCACTCATACCACGGAGTCCTTCATTAGAAACCTGAAGATTGTCTTAGGGAAACATTGATAACTCTTGTGCTTAGTATGGAGGTGCCAATAGTATGACTCTGTGTTTATCCTCTGGGAAGATAAACAATGAAGACCCTAATGGCTTAGGACAGGCCCTGAAAAGAACTGCAGATCATAAGTCTGTCTTTCCAAATGTTGTATTAAAGACATGTTAATTTATAGCACGTAATACTATCTGGAAGTTCTGCTCAGAAATGCAAATCTTTATTATGGTTTCAATAGCTTCATCATTTTAGACACCAGCTTCTGCCTCTCTTTGATGCAACCAGATAATTTGAATTATATCATTAGCAGGGGAGATGTTTTTATGCCAAAATCTCCTGCCAGTCAGCGTCTCATATATCACCCTTCTACTTTCTTTACTGCTATTCTGTATAATATTTCTCTATGTGCTTCTGCTGAATCTCTTTAGCTTTCTACTTTCATAATGGCTTACTACTTAATTAAACTAGCTGGCTGAGTATAAACAGGACTATAAATGATAGATAGCATCTATACATAAGATAAAAATATTTTTACTATAACTCATTTAAGAGGCTGCTTAAGTTTGTGTTCAAGTGTAAGGGCAATTTAGGTTGGAAGGGCTGTGGGAACTGGGCTGGTTTATAGGATGGAATTTATATAACTCTTTATATAACTGTTCCTCCAAAGACTATCATTTTTTCAATTTAGGGAGTTGATAGTGTCAGTGGTTTACGGGCACGTTCGGCCTGGTTCCGTGACAAATGGGGTGGGGGACCCACGGACCCACGCCCTGGGAAAGGGAAAAGGGAAAAAAGGGTAGGGAGATGGGCCTAAGAACAAAACAGCGGCAACGATCTGAGGAGAAACAAACTAATTTACTAAATAAGATACAATACAATATAATTACAATTTAAGCTAATAAATCCAATACAATGAGAGAGAGTGTCCAAAATTAAAGTAGGCCTTACTCTAGTGCTGATGGTGAGACGGGTGGGGAGCGAGATGCTGCCGGGACGAGAGACGGGACGAGAAGAGAGCGTCTCATGATCTGCAAACAGTTTTATCTTTCCCTCTGAATTGAAAACGGTAACAATGCAGCAAAGTCCCCTGGGAAATGTAGTAGTTCTTCTCTTCTGAGAACCAGGTACCCAGAACTATCCATGATCCACGAAACAGGAGCACTAACTCTTTAACTCCTAGTACACTACATGATGTTATGATGTGGAATACCAATAACCAAAAATCATAAAACCATGACAGATAGCAATCAAGTTCTTTTGGAGGAGTAGAGGGAAATTCTTGAAATACTTCCTTTACTGAAGGTGCAACTTTATCTTATTAACAGGTCCAAAGCCACTGAAATATTCACCTTAATCAGGGTGTTTAAAAGTGATGTTTGAAATCAGGCTTGGTGTTGCTTGGTGTATGTACTTCAGCAAGTTTTGTCTTCCCAAGGTCAGTTTCGATTAGGTTAAATTTAGCTTTAGTGCTGCTTTTGTCAGGTGGAGCTTCCTTTCATCAATATGGTAGGGGCTGAGCTGTTGTGGGAACGCTTCTTTGAAATAAAATTCCTTTGGGTTGTTGACTTAAAAATTATGGTGATGTTTATTTCATTTAGCCTTAGGTCATTACTCATCTGACTTAATTTTAAAAATAATGAGTTTAGTAGGGAATACAGTTTTTCATAGTTGGTCTCTAAAGCTATTCAGTGCCGAAAAGCTTTCTTTTTCTTTATAAATGGCAATTGACATCTCTCAGAAAGAAAGCTGACAGAATGATTTCTCTTGTGGGTGGTTCTTCATTTACTGTGCGTTGGTGGATAACAGTGTCCATCCATGTTTTCCTGCCTACACAAGGGAGAATTTAAGTCCTAAGGTTCATCAGAAGGCAGTGGAAGCATATAATGTGGCAGTGGGTCAGGTACGGAAGGAGAAGGGGAAAATGGTATTTTTAGTGTTTCTATCAATTAGCTGAAAGCAGCAATACTTTCTTATTTTTTACATTTCTACTTTTAAGAGGCTCTTATGGGTTTAAAATAACATTTATTTTCAAAAGAATGTTAAGTATTAGACTTTGTTAACTTATGGCTTATATTCCATATCCTTGCAATTGTAAACTACTGTGGTAATATTGTTTAGTGTTTAGTCTTTGTGCTGCTTAAATTAATATAGCTACTTTTAAAAGCTTGATAATTGAGTCCTTTCTTCCAAACTGCAGTTCAGACAAAGATGGATCATAAATCTTAACATGTTCCAATACAGTAGAAGGACTCTAATTGTCCACGTGCCAGGTATAACTATTTCCTATGAATTTACCCTCAAGTATGGAGTTAAGCCCATTCTCTATGAAATTTAAACTGTTAAGCTTTTGGAAAAACTGTACAATAAAAGCTATCAGAGGAGACACAAAGGCCATTGAATCACGAACATGAACGTAGTAGAGATTTACAGAAGAGTACATTGCTCTGATTAATAAACTGTCAAGCTGAGCACTAATTGCAATGCTATCAATTTCACAAAACAATAATTAGAGTGGGTTGTCAAAGCTGAGAGGGTACAAAGTTAAAGTTAAGAAAAAAAACAAGTTGAAAGGATGGGGCAAACTCATCAACACTCGACTTTGATGTTTGATGCATTTCCCCATGGGAGTGCTCAAAGAACTGGCGTTGCCTTGCTTGAACCTCAGACTTTGTGAGCTCTGCTTTTTTTCTTCAGCTTTGCAAGATGAGATGGTTTAAAAGAATAGTTTATATTCTAAAACTTAGTAACTAGCAACCTTGCTGAGAATCAAGGCAGCTCTAAGGACTCCAGCTATCTTAGAAATTTGGCTGCTTTGTTGGACTGATAAATAACAATTTCTAGATGCCTACTCTTCTCTGAGAGTAGGCAGGGACTGTGCTTGCATAATTGTAAATTGATAAATACAGTAGCACATAAAAAGCTAAAAACAGACACTAACCAGGTTATGTATTTGCATTCCTATGGATTTTAATACAAGTAAAATAAAAATAGAATTGCTAAAAGCTGTTGGTTATCATTTCTGACATTAACTGATATGCTTTATTCCCGTCCCATGCTCTGCGCCACAAAAGTAATTATGTGGCGGATTTTGTGGCATAGTGTTTTCAGTTTTTCTCCTCTCCTCAATGGACGGAGAGCCAGGCATCTAGCTCCTCTTTAGATGTAACTAAAAGAAATAATGAAGCTAATTTGATTTTATGTAAATCAGTTTCTTTAAGGAACAAAAGAATATTATTATTTCTTTCATGGCTTTAGCATTTGCCTTCTCATGAAAAAATCATTTTGCTCTGCTTCAGTGTGTTAGTGTTTTTATCCGTCTGAGGCTGTGTATACATTAGTGTTTGTTTCTGATCAGCGATGTGGTTTAATACAAATTCCCTATTGGTCCCTGCTTAGTGCTTGGTGATTCAGTACCTGGTTTTGACAAGCATGAGCTGGTTTCTTCTCAGAGGAAATGAAACCAATTTCAGATCTGTACCAGTGCCGTTTATCCCATTCTCTTTCCTACACAAAGTAGGAAATCCATCCATTTTATAATCCATGACCTGGATTATAAAAGGCTTGAAATCTTAAATATGGTTTATAGTCATTTTCAAGGCAGCTAAAGCAGAAAACACAGTGAATTGTGCTTTTTTTTAGCCTTGATTTTTTTTAAAATTCATTTTTAAATTACTTTTTCTTGTTAGACAGTCTTATCTTTTGGTTCTTACTGCATTGTCCTACTCCTCAGCTTTGAGGTATTCCCACTACATGGCAAACAACTCTAAAAAGAATTAAGTGGTTGGTTTTGTTTATTAAGTTCACGGTGGTATACACAAGAATATTAGTTATAATTGTTCAAATTACTATAAATTAAAATTATAGATATAGTAAGTGGATTCTCTTAAACTATCATAAAATAAAATTTACTTTTTTTTCTGCGTATTTATATTGAAAATTGGGAACTGGTGCTTGTTTTCAGTTCATGCTGGTTCAGAAGTGATATACACGTTCAGCCTTTCTTGTTAGCGTTTGATTAGTTGTGAAGTAAACATAACTTGTATGATCAACCCACCAATTATTTTTTTGTTTTTATTACTGTGTGAGAGAAGTCCTTAAGAAGACAGACCAAGCATTCTTCTGTCCCTGTGATTTATAAGAGCAATTGAAAAATGCTGCATTATTATCCTCAACACGTTATACCAAATGGAAAATTAATGTAAGCTTATTTAGAAAGTGCAGGGAAGGAGCAAAAGGGATGGGCTACCATTAAGAGAGGATGTGAATTTCAAGTATGGCGAATCAGAAATGAATCAGCAGCTTTGCCATTTCAAGGCATATGTCTGATATGATGTACGGCTTTCTGATGTTTGGAACCAGCAAGTGTTAAAAACATGGTAAAGGGCTATTACTAGAGCTGGTTGAAAACGAAAATAATCACTTTTAGGAAAGCACTTTCAGAACTGTGGTTTTGTTCCAGTAATGAAAGAAATGGAAAGCCTCCATTTTGTCTTGACAGAAGACAAGATGGATGCCTCTTCTCCTTCCTCCTCCATCCCTGGGTTGGCACAGTGCCATGCAGCATGCTGGCCAAGCTGCACAGTGTCAGTGAAGCCCAGCTTTATGTAATGGGTTTATCTCTTTCCTGGTTTGCAAGCAGACATTCCGAGTCTTCTGAGAAATATTCATCATCCAGATGTGACTACAAGAACATCTTCCAATGAAGACTGTAAGAGTTTAAAATTTCCTGTTAGCTTTAGCATATTCAGTTATTATGCTCCTGACCAGATCAGCATTATGAGTCTTCTTTAGGATGTGGTTGCGCTCACTTGTGGCTTATGTGACTTAAGGATTTGAGTCTTCTCCAAGTTCCTAACAGACAAATATCCACATCAGGAACAGACAATGTCAGTATAAACATGTGTTGGGAATTATTGTGTCATGTGCTTTTTTTCTGGAATTATGCCTCTTCCAGTAATTTTTTTCTATTCCTCCGGCACTGTCCTGGTTTCAGCTGAAAGTGTTAATAGTGGACGAAAGTTTTGGTTGTTTCTGTGTGATGGGTGTGCATCTGGGGCTGCTTAGCAGGAAATAGATTCTATTGTGGCATGTTGGCAGGTTGTGAGGACAGGGTGGAGCCAGGATGATGGGCCTGAATTTGGCAGAGGTTATTCCATACCACATGCTGTCATGTGGAAGGTCAATAAAGCTGGATTTGACTGGGGACGGCTACTTCTTGGGGACTGACTGGATGTCAGTGAGCAGGTTGTGAGATATTGTGCTGCTACTGGAGCATCAGTCAGTGAGAAGTTGTATTGTTAGCGGGTGAGTTAGGAGGTGGCAAATTGCATTGTGGATTTATACAAGGACTGCTCTGAAAGCAGTGCCTTCTATTTTATTATGTTGGCCCATGACATCAGAGGCAGATGGTGGTGGTAAGGGAGTAGAGGTTGAACCTTCCCACCAATATTCCATTACATTTTTTTGCCATCTGACAGATGGCAGCACGGGGGCAATCTGACACAATAGTGTCTGACATTGAAGTGTGTATGAACCAAAGATGTGGAACTGAATTCCTCCATGTGGAAAAAATTGCACCAAATTGCGTCAAAAATTGACGTTTATCAATGCTTGCCGATCATTTCTGGAGACCAAAGAGTGGATGTGAGCAGTGAGGAGTGTGCGGTATGTTTCAGCAGTGGTGACAGTGACATGGAAGCCAAATTATGTTCCGGACCTCCATGCACAACTGTCACACCTCAAAATGAAGAGTGTCTCCATCAGCTCATCCATACAAATTAGCTAATAGTGGTGACTATGTTGAAAACTATTCTTTTGTAACTGCAATTTTTTTCTGTCGAACATTGTTATTATGCTCTTTACATCTCTTGTAGTTTCTATGGAAATAAATAGGAAGAATTACTTTCAGAGCAATCTACATATATTTTTTGTTATAATTGTCTTTCTTCTTTTCTCTTCTCCTCTTCTTCTTAGTGAATAGTTGTAATCTCAATGCACAAGTTCTATTTTGCTTCCAGTTCTCTCCCTCGTCCCACTAGAGTGAAGGAGCAAAAGGCTGTGTGGTGCTCAGCTGCCTGCCAGGTTAAACCACAGCGTGCATTTTGATTTGGATGAAATTTTGATTTGGCTTTCCAAGATTACCTGGGAAAAGGAGAAGGCATAGCTTTAGCATATTTGATGGACTGAGGTTGTCTGGTCATATAAAATGAGCAAATGCCAAGCGTTGTGTTGAACAAAATCAAGGAATAATAAAATAAATCTAGGGTTTCCAAATAGATTGCAACGGTATGTTTGACAGATGATGTTATAAAATAAAAAAAAAATTACAGTTGGTTTTACAAGGAGATGGGAACATCCATACTGTGATTTGAGAAAGGATGCTCAACATCAGGGTCACTGTGCTGTTGGAGCAGGCTCTGGGGCAGTGCTCAGTTCCTTCAAATTGACAACTGAAACATCACCCTCCAGAAATTGGTCCTGTTCCTACCCATCTGCAACTCTGAGTGATGGCACTTTCTACTCCATGGTAGGAGAGAATCTCTCGAGTGAGTCTGGTGGTGGGTGGCTTGCTGTGCTTTTACCTAGTATGACTTGTGACATAAGGCAGACAGCACTCTGTTTTTTCACTGAATACACATGCTTCTTTCTCTGTTTTACAAGCACCTTTACACTGACTTGCTCACCTTGTCTGTGCATTTAAAATCATGTAACTCCTGAGTTATAGAATCATCTGGTTTGGAAAACATGTTCATGATCGAGTCCAACCATCAGGCTGACCAATTGAGTCTTTTTGTGCTGAGTGCCTTGCCTTTGCTAGTAACAGCTACAGCAACAATTAACCATAGTAATCCTTGAGGGATGGTGAGCAAGTTGAGCAGTGCATTGTCACAGCACCTTTTGCTTAGTCCCCTGTTTACCCTATGCCTCAGTAATGTGCACTATGAAAGAAAGTACAAGCAGGGAAGAATTTTGAAGGACAGTTTGATGCAGTTCAGATGACTTTCACAAGAATGAGGAAAAGCTCCCCCCGTCAGCATGTGTGCCACACATTGGTAAGGGGACGTCAAGGAAGTCACTGGGTATTTATTTCTCATCCCCTACCTAAGTTTCACTCGTGAAGGTTTTCAGAAAGCGCAAACTAATTTATAGGTCTTTCATAAAGAAGAACCCTGATTTCTGACTTCAGCTTGTGACTTCCAGGGAACAAATCATTTCTGTTGCATGAGATCTTGACAGTGGCTCATTATTAAATGGTTACAAGTTCAAAGAATAAGTTTGGATGACTGTGGTGTGGCTGGATTTATGCCTGTCATTAGAATAGTTAGAAAACTTTTGACAAGTTTAGATTCTTTTCTTATTAATAATATTCTCATATTGCAGCCTGAAAATGCGTCTCCTGGAATAAATCTGTACACAAAGAATTACAAGGTATTACACATAACAGGAGATGAGGGAAAAAGACAGGGATCAAAGAAGGTTCATCTGTTATCCTGTGATTGTAAGGCTGAATCCTGTGTCTTGTGTACTGCTGATAACTGTACATCAAACATTACTGATGACTGTAGATACTTTCAAGAATGAGAGAAAACTAATTCACTATTTTGGAATTGTATGCAGAACAAAAATGGTAGGGAGGTAGTGGAGCAACAAATATGGTATGTGGAATTTTTAGCAAATGAGAAACATGTTTAGGTTTACATTTTCCTTTGGGAATCAAGACAGACTTTTTTTAATACAATTATTTGAAATAATTCTGGATTGTCACATCTGGCATCTGGAAAACTATATCCATCCTGGAGTACCTCTCTTCCTTAGTAGGCAGAGACATAGATTCACGGAATAAACTTGTTCCCAAATTCAAATTGATTTTAATTGCAAAATAAATGTTTTTATCTCTTAGTTTTATTCTGAGTTCTTATCTGGGAACTGGCAGCAGAATAGAACAGAACAACTTCGTTCCTCTTGGTCTTCTGTCCTTGGAGTTGAGGTCTCCCTCCTGTGCCTTTCTGGCCAAAACGAGGGTAGGTAAAAGTGACTGCATACATGAAGGCTTCCTATGGCTCTAGAAGAGACATTCATTTCTGCTTTGAAGTAATTGGGTCCTTACACTTCCCTCCACTGCACACCCTTTTTTTGTTCATGTCCTTTCATTCTTTCTGCAGTGCTAAACCTAGTTTATTCTAGTTGGACATCAAAGTAATAAAGCAGGAATGAGTCATCCATGCCTTTGATGAGATAAAGACATCTTAACACCAACTTTTATTTTAATTGCTTTTTATGCTGCACAAGGGAATTCTAAATAGCCAAATGAGCTTTCTGTAGACATCTGTGATTAGTAAAACTGGATGTTCCCATAAAATGATAAACCAGAGAAGAATTGCTTTTTTGACAATTGAAAAAGGAAAACGTTTCCCTATTGGCTACATGCCAAATCAGTGTACATGCTTCAGAACTGATCAAGATGCTTACAGCAGGAAGCAGTAATTAAACATTTTAAAATTTTATTCTGAATTTCTACCTTTAACTTAGAAGCCAAAATATGTGATTTTAAAAAATAGAATCATTTTTAACAGTAGGAGACTTGATGAATCTGAATCTAGGTGTGACTTGATTGACTGCTGTATTAATATTTTTCCTATATCTTGATAACCTGTCACACAGATGAGTCCTCCTCAGAGGTGGAGTGCAAAGAAATTAAGGAACTTTCTCAAGACCTCGCAGGAACGGTACATAGAAGCAGGGAATGGATCATCTTACTAGTGAAAGTCAGTCAGGTACCATCATCACAACTGTATCTGCTGACATTGCTGTTTTTAAAATAGTGTCAGATCTCTTCCTGACACTATTCTGGGATAATCAGGTGATTTCAAGGGTGTAACATGTCCTGATTTAATTTACTTGTCTCTAGCCAAGCAGTGAACTGAAAAATAAGCAAACTACCCGTGAGATGTTAGCAGATTTCTGACAAAATTGTACAGCTACAGCTTCCTGGCACAATTCCTGAGGAAAATTTTGCTATGTAATTATTCATAGGGAAAAGTCAGTTCCGCGTCCTTTAAAGTACTTACTTTCTCACATAGTGATGAAGGTGGCTTTGAATGTGAGTACCTGGTAGGTCCTTTTCACATCTTGAAGTTTAAAGGACTTTCTGCATTTCCTTGATTCTTTACTTTTAGAGAGGAAGTACAAATGATATATGCATCATGTTTTCTTGCTCTTGATGTATGGATATATACACCTAGAGACATCCGTCCAGACATAGGTTGCATAAAGTTCCCTATAATATGAATTGTCATTTAAATAGTTTTATCTTAGATTCCAGAACAATTGTAATAATTGAGCTCTGAAAAAATGTCATCTTCACTGCAGAACTATGCTTTAGAGAATATTTATCTTTTAGGGATGAAGATTCTGCAGCGGAGACGATAGACCTGACTCTTTCACTTCTATGAATGATAAGCAATGCTTAATCTCAAAATGTCTGTGAATCGGCCTCTCATAAGAAGGCATTACATTTCCTGACTGTAGTCACATTTCCTTTTTTCTTTTTTCACTTTCTCTCTGTCCCTTTACCTTTCTTCTACCCTAATATCCATGCAGAACCACTGCATTCATACCACGCCTGCCTTTCCTCCATCTGCATGCCCTTTGGAGCCAGCGTTTTGGAGAAAAGAAATATACAAACCATTTATTCATTCATTCAGCTCTTTCCTGCCTCTTCCTTGTTTGCAGAGCGAGCAGGAAGCTATTTGTGCCTGGTGACTCACCATCAGATTTTACGAGAGGATTATGCTGAACATCTCTGATTCAGACACTCACAGCTTTGTCGGAGGTCAGTGCCTTGGCAGTGCTGCCCTGCAAGTACCGAGCTGTTGATCTCAAGAGCTTGAAGTCATTTCTGCCTTCCATGATAGCTGTTGCAGAGCAGCTACCGGTGTAACAAATTCAGTTTCTTTAGAGAGAATTTATAGCTGGCACCCAGTCAGTGTCCGGACAAAGTTCCCTCAAGCCTGCTCCCTTGCCCTTGACTCTGAAGTGTGCACCTGATTTTACTTTCATTAATTCAGAGATCTGTGGAGGTGAACACACAAAATCTGATTAGATGTTGTTTATGGCCTTTCCTTTTGTACCTCCTCTCTTACTGTGTAGTTTCTTCCTGCCCCTTTAGCTCTCTCTCCTAGCATTTTCTGCTGCTTTCCTTCAGGATGTGCATCTTCAAGATCCCAGCCTGGTAGCCTGTGACTCAAGCAGCTATCAGCCCTGAGAAAAAAGGGAGATTTCTTTGAATTTCAGTCAGGCTGCAGCATCCTAGCTGGGGGTTTGCCATTTACTTGCTTGTATCTCTCTAGCCCTTTCGGTGTGTTTTTGGGCACATACATGTGATTAAACTCTGATAATCTATATATTCAGCAGCATACCGAGAGGTCCAAGAGGCAGTCCTACAAGCAGTACACTTTGTAACTTTGCTTTCTTCAGCCATATTGATGACATAGTACTTTATTTCTTGCAAAATGAGCTATAGTGCAGATTATATGCAAGACCTTGAAAATGGGAAGGTAAGTTGATGCCTTACCAGTGATGCAAAACATGAAAAGTTGCTATGAATTTGTAAATATTTTTGTGTTGTAGTCATTTTTAGATTAAAAAAAAAGTTACTTTACTTCTGAAATGCATTGAAAACCTTGGAAAAGTTGAAATAAACTTTCCACGTTTTTGCTGTTGGACACTGCCTGCCAACTCCGCTCCTTCTAGATTACCCTGTATTGCTCCATTCCTGCAGAACTTTTATACGCAGCTGTTCTGCCTCTTGTGGAAATACCAGGCCCTTGTGGATCTCACCCTTCTGCACAGTCTTATTTCCTATGGCTTTGTATTTTTGTTTTAAGCCATCCGCATTTTCCTATCCCAAACATATCAGTTGCTCCTTATGCCTCTGGTCACATCTGTTATTACAGTCTCATGGGAAATTTTTTGGTTCTGATCTCTCTCCCTATTTTGCCCTGTGATTCTCCTACTGTTTATTATTAATTTTTTCCCTCTCTTTGCAGACAGAAATCTCCGGAGCTACAGGTGTGCCTGTTGCCAGCAGCTTAAAGTGGAGTTGCTCTCCTTGCACTTTCTGCCTGGGCATTCTTTCATTACTGATGCCTGTTTCTGCTATGGATTCATCTGAAACTTGTAGAAACCTGGTATCTCTGAGACTTTCAGCTGCTTTACTTTTTTTGAGTGTTTTCCTTGAAAACAAGGAAGGAGGCAACTATCTGTAGAGAGGAAATTTCTTCTTTTTGTGCTACTGTGATTTCATTGTAGCCTATTAAAAAAAAAAAAATGGTTTACCTGATGTTAAATTTGCTCATTTGAGTAAATACATATTCCATTGGAGAGCAGCTGAGTTGCAAAGTTTGATAATGGTTTAAACTCATTTGGGATAGAGTGGAAAATTGTAAGGAATTGAAAAGGAATTTTAGGAGGTTGAGATGATGCAATACATGGAAGACATATGTGGCTCAACAGTTTTGTCAGGCAGATGGAGGCTGGGGAAATGGGTGTGCCTGGAGGTCATTTATGTTATTGCCTGGGCATTTGCTTTTGGCCACTTTTGGAGACAACTCTGACCTCCTTGGGCCTTTTTGTAAAGCAGTGCAGTACCTCTATGCTCCTACAGCTTTACAGAAAAATGGTATGTTTCAAAATGCTTCAAGCATGAAAAAGAACTAAGAGGAAGAAAAGGATAAAAGTGTTTTTGGTTTTTTTTTGGTTTTTTTTTTTTTTTTTTTTTTTTTTGTTTTTTTTTTAAAGCATGAATTGTACTTGGGTAAAAACTCCTATAATATGGTAATAGACAGCCCTAACAGGAGGAATGCAATGATGGACCTGTTGCTCACCAGCACAAGTGAACTGATTGGTGACATCAGGATTGGAGGCTGCCTGGGTTGTAGCAACCACACAATGATGGAGTATCCCTCAGCACTCTTGAGAGATATCAGACAAGCAAAGAGTAAAAGCAAGAAGCTTAATTTTAGGAAAGCCAAATTCTAGCTCTTCGGGGAGTTAGTCAGCAAAAGCCTTTGGGAATCTGTCAAGGGAGAGGAGCAGAGCTGTCAGATCTTTAAGGAAGCTTTCCCTAGGGCACACGATATCTCCATCCCCAGGTGTAGGAAGTCAGAAAAGGAAGGCAAGAGACCAGCATGGTTGAACATGGACCTGCTGGTCGAAGTGGAGAGCAAGAAGAAAATGCACAGGCAGTGGAAGCAGGGACAGATAATCTGAGAGGAGTATAAGAATGCTGCTAGGCTGTGTACGGATGGGCTCAGGAAGGCCAATGCACAACTGAAACTGGATTTGGCAAGGGGCACAAAGAAGTACAAGAAAGGTATAGGTACATCAACCAGAAAAGTTCAAGAAGGTGTACTCTCTTAGTGAGCAATACGGGCAGGCTATTGAGAATAGAAAAAGAGAAGACTGAGGTACTCAGCAACTTTTTTGCCTCAGACTTCACTGGCAATTGTTCTTCATGCATCCCTCAAGTGAATGGGTAAGAAGTGGGCAATGGTGGAACAATGACCCTCACACGGTATGGGAAGGTCAGGTTCGAGACCACCTGAGGAACCTGAACACCTCTAAGTCTATGGATCCTGATGAGATGCATCCCAGAGTCCTGAGGGAACTGGCTGATGTAGTTGCCAAGCCATTTTCAATAGTATCTGAAAAGTCATGGTGGTCAGGTGAAGTCCATTGTGACTGGGAACAAGGCAATATAGCACCCATTTTTAGGAAGATGACCCTGAGCTAGATGACCTTTAAAGACCCCTTCCAACTCAAACAATTCTATGATTCTATTTCTTAATAGAAAGTCTTCAGCTATCTCACTTCAGTGGCTTATGCTCTGGTTTCTAAAGGAAAATGTTCAAATCTTCGGAATAATGAAATGTGTTCAGGTCACTGGGCAGGAAAATCTTTAGTTTGGCTGGATGTACAAAGTGGACTTCAGTGCTAATTCTCCAATATGGGATTAAAATCATACAATTATAATTACTGCCTTAAACAGTTGGAGAAACAAAATCTATTACAAAAATAGTTTGCTTTGCCTGGAAAGAGATAGTAATTAAGGTTTGTTGACTTACTGTGGTCACTTTTTAAAGTATACAGTTGCCTGTCAGCAGGGAGTCTGAGAAATGGCTGTTTTTTTTTTTTTTCAGTTGGAGGAAGAAGACTGTGTTTGAGATCTCACTTTGTGAGATTGGCCTTGTATCATAGCAGTCATGGATATAGGTAGTAAAGATCTTCATTGATTTTACCAGTATATACTGAAACTAAACTCCACTTAGTTAATCAGTATTTTCTCTCTTCCCTCTTTTCTTCTCTTTTTCCCCTCCAAGATGTTTTATCTGTAGAAGCCGGTTTCTGAGGCAATCCTAAGGTTGCTACATTTTTGCATGTACTTCTCCACTAGCTTTGTTCAGGATCGCTGAGCACCTCATTGTTTTCATTAATTCATGGGCGATTTGCTTCAAAAGCAAATGGTTTTAAAAGGGAGTGTGCAGTATTTGGTTTCCATGTTTCTCTGTGTATAACCTGAATGTTTAATGAGGTTTTTAGTGCAAAGAAGAAATTTACTGTCTCAAAATCTTTTAATTCTAAAGAAGAATCCTTGTTGTTTTTTTTTTTTATAGTTACAGCCAAATTATTCTTTATGAGGCAGCAATCATGTCAAAAATGCTTATTTTATTTACTTCTTATGTGCTTTCATCTACCTGATTTTGAACTACAGGTTTAAAACAAACAAAAAAACCCAACAAAAACAGTATTGAGAAGTGCTGATCATTACTTTATAGTAAAACAAATTTAAGGTTAGAATTAATGCTTTTTATGGGTAATCTACTTCTTTTTTTTTCCCTCTCAGTCTCTAGTTTTATCATATTTACAGTTTAAGCCACTATGATTTGGGTGGAAAAAAAGAGAACTGAACTCGGTGCTGTAATTTCCTTGCAAATATACCTTGCATATATATTTTGGTTGAAAGCCTGACAAGCAGAATGTGATTTTTCTATTATTTTAAATGTCTGAAATTCACTGCTCTGTTACTGAACTTGAGACTGATACTGTAGCAATGGCTGTTTTACAGCTACTTAAGAGGATTTTAGGAATTTCAAATATATGCTCCTAATTACTTAAAGTGGAGAGCAGGGTTAAATTTGATGCCCTTGTTCTATATAATAATACTGTTTTTGTATTACTGATGTACTGCATGAAATGCATTGGTATTTGAAATATTGATTTCCTGCAGCTTATATAATTATATATTTTGGGGAAGCAAATAGAGAAACAAATGGGCATCAAGTATGAAAGACCCTCTGTGAAGGATATATTGGAAGATGATTGTCTTTCTATTAAGGAAAAAAGAACAGTAGTAGTGAAATACTAATGAAAATGAAACACAGGCATTTGTAGAGGTTTATTATTATTATTTTTAACAGTGGCTCTGGTTTTTCTTAGAGATGGAAACAGCAAAACACAAATCAAAATAAAAGACTTCCCCCTTTACCCCATCATCTCTTAGAGTTTACTCTTTGGAAACATTCGTGCGAACTTACTTTGTATATTCAAATTTCAAACTAGTTTTTCATAATCCTCTAATGCTTCAAAAAAACCCATGTTACATGCTTAGAACTGATTCAGGAATATAATTAAACATCTTCTATGTGAAAAGACTGTTTAAAGCAAAAGTGTATGCCTCAAACAAAATTTTGGAATCTCTGCAAGGTTGAAAGTTCAGAGGATGCACAGTAGAAATGCTGTTGACACCACGTGCTCTGGATGGTACCTGCATGGAATATAAGTCACTTTTTCACTGAAATCTTTTTTAAAAGCAAATAAATATAGTATGTATTTGTTAAATAAAATATTTGCTTGTATTCCACCAGGATGTAACAATCATATCTGCTTGTTTTCCCTTACCCTTCAGAAAGCTGTTGCAATGCAGGATTAGGTTTTGTACTTGTAGGATTTACTAGGTACACAGTTATCCTGTTATGTTGTATAAAGCACAGTTATAAAGTTACATGGCTTTGTGGGTAGTATGAGATAACAATCTTGAATAATAAAGATAGAGGGAGAAAGTTGTGACTGCACAAGAGTATTGTGTTTTAATCAAAGAATCTTTTGTTGATGATGTTTTATTGAATTATTCTAATTGTTTTATTATGGGATTTGAGATAAATATGGCGTAAAAATTAGTCTTCACTAGCCTTGAAATCATTCTCGTCTCTGAGGAGTCGATTGGTAAAAGACAGCAAGTGCTTGTGCTCTTCTCCTTCACTGCTTGTTCTGTATGTTTGTGCTCTTCACCAGTTGCCTGTTTCAGAGGCACAGTATTGGTGAGCACTGGGGAGCACTGGGGATACTCAGCAGTGCTTACCATTCAAATTTATCATTAAAGCACTTGGTTTTGCAAACTTCCCAGCTTCTTGGTATAGGTAGGGAGCTGTCAGCACACCAGTACCAGCAGGCGTGAGGCGTCCATACTCAAGAGAACTCATCTGTTCCTGACCAGAATAAAGAGCATAGACTGGGAGACTAGAAAATGTAGGAATTGCTGAGTCACATGCTTGCTGAGAAGCCCCCGAAGACCTTGGGCTTGGTGGGCCTTGCCTGGAGGTGCCAAGAGATCTCAGCAGGGGTGCTGAAAGAACCCTGAACGCTGGTCTCTCCTTGCTGTGAGATGGCTCAGGCAGGAACGCTGTGTCCAGTGGGAGAAAATGGCCTTGCTTTTAGTTGTGCATGGTGCAAAAAAAGCATTGAAAAACATGTAAACAGAAAATCTTCCATTTTGTGCATCCTGTTGGCACATATCTGATAGAAAATGGGAAAAACAATTCAGGAAATAAGCTGTCAGATTCCATCTGACCCATACTGAAAACATCTATTTCAGTTTTGTAATTTAGCTTTTATTGGGCCTTTTTTTGTAGCATCTGAATGCAAAGCGTCATGATGTCAACCTGCTTTGCCACATTTTGAGTCCACGTGGTACTGGATATTCTCCAGAGTAGAAATTTGCAATATCTGGAATGTTGTTTCTGAGCCTTTGAAAGCAGAAAAATACAAGTGCAATAGAAACCTATAGCCCAAATGTTTGAATTGGCAAATCAGACACTGAAAAGAGAGAGGTTTAGGTGTTGTTTTGCTTTAACTCTACAAATATTGTTCTTTTTGAAGCACAAGCATTTGTACCTGTTTTATCTACAAAAAAAGTATTGGCACAAGGTAATTTAAAGAAAGGTGTTCTGAAGTCTGTCAGGTTCTGAAAACTATTATTCTCTTCCATTCGCATTTCTAATTCTTATCCCAATCAAATACATACATATATATATCTATAGTATGGGTCTTCAGACATCTCCCTAAAGTTTACAGTGTGATTATTCCTCCATATATAGCATGTTCTTGCCTTGTTTTTTGGAAGCTTTTTTAATATCTGAAGGTTACTCTTTAGGTCATAGCTTTTATAGGTTTAGCATAAGCCTTTAATCTCACTTTAATGATTTTTGGTTGTAACTTACTCTCATAATTATTATTAATAAATCTACCACATAACAAAGTACAGAACATCCTGTAGTATCAGAATTCTTTATCTTATTTGTTTATATCTAATTAGCAGAAAAAATACTGCCCATCTCTTCTTATTTCCCGAAAAAGTACCTTCTGAGACACTGTAATAGCTTTGTGTCTTCCTAGCCAAACAGACGAAGAGGGATGTAGAAGAAGAGCATTCAGATTTTGCTAACAGCATCTTAGTCAGGGGAAGCAGCATCACTTGTGTGTGAAAAGTTTGCTGATTTTGTTGTTGTTTTCTGAGGTTAGTTTAGAATAGGGATTATACTAAAACAGTAACAAGAATAGATTTTAAAAATTGTGTTTTACCACCTTCTATAAAATCAGTAATATGATTTGACTATCTGGGGCTTGTACAGTGTGTACTTATGCCTTAATTACAGAAGGCATCTGCTGAACTAATTTGCTCAGCAATTTAGAGTGTTGCATATATTGTGAACTGATGGACATTCTCCGTTATCTCAAAGCACTTTGAACTTCTTGCATTTTACGCTTTGTAGCAAAGTACTTGTTCCTTAGGCATTTTGCTATACTATATTTTCAGTGTCTTGGTTTCACCTGGGGCAGAGTTGATTTTTTTTCATAGTGTCAGGTATGACGCTATGTTTTGGCTTCAGGAGAAAAGCAATGTTGATAACGCACTGATGTTTTAGCTGTTACTGAGTGGTGCCACACAGGGCCAAGGACACTTTAGTTTTTCAGCTTCTCACACTGTCCTGCCAGTGAGAGGCCTGGGGGGCACAAAGATCCAGGAGGGGACAGAACCAAAACAGCTGACCTGAACTGACCAAAGGGACATTCCGCATCATATAGCATCGTGTAAAAAAAACTCATGAAACTGAAGGTAGTTGAGCAGTCGGGGACTGCTGCTGTGTAGGGCATTGGTCAGCGGGTGGCGAGCAATTGTTTTGCATGTCACTTGTTTGATAAATATATATATTATTTTCATTACTGTTATTTCACTCTTCCTTTTCTGTCTCAGTAAATATTTTTTTCCTCAACCTGTGAGTTCGGCTTTTTTTTTCTCCCAATTCTCCCCCCATTCCACTGGGACAATGGGGAAGCGAGGAAAAGGCTGTGTGGTGCTGAGCTGTCTGTTGGATTAAACCACAGCACATAGGAAAATAAATGTACTCAAATTTTCTAACTCTTCTTTATTCCTATCTCTTGTGGCTTCTCTTCTACTTTCAGGATCCTACTTCCAACGCAATTCTTCTAGAAGCTAGAAGAAACTTGTGGTCTATGCCTCTGGTATCTCCACTGTCTTTTCATCCCTCAGCAACAATGCTTTGGCAAGTGAGTCCATTGTCTCCCTTTCCTGAGAGACAGAGTTAATTGTTGTCCTAGACCACGTATTCCCTGTTTTGAGCTTCTGGCCTTCCCTTGCCACAAACCTGCCATTCTAAACAGGTGTTTTGTGAACTGTAACCTTCAGGAGAAAGCAATGCTTCCAGTTCTTGGTATCTCCTTTTTGTGATGTCTGAGGTAGGAGAGGTGGAGTACCATTGCTTTTCAACTTCTTCCCAACTGAGTTTTAAAACGTTTTTTTCTCTGGTGTTCTCTGCTGCATCCTTTTTAGAACTGCCTGTATGTTTCTGGCTTTAACCTGTAACCATGAGGTCTCTGAGGGTTTTTGACTGATGCCTGACTCTTGTAAGCACATAGATGCTGACTGTGTTTTAGCTGGTGGTATGATTTAATAAGAAAGCAGCTCTGATGCACAGAGTTGAGAGCTCATTACTGGTTTATGGCCCGGCAGCAGAGCAAGATGTGAAGTCTTAGGAATGTATTTGTCTTTCCTATATGACTCAGAAAATCACCATAGAATCATAGAATGGTTTCAGTTGGAAGGGTCCTTAACTATCATCTAGTTCCAAACCCCCTGCTATGGGCAGGTTGACACCCATTAGATCAGGCTGAGAAGAGAAAAGAAAAAGAAGTTTGTCTTACCAATAATTCTCAAATCCATATATCTGCAAAATCTTTCTGATTTTGCAATAACCTACTTCCTCTCATGTCCTCAAGTGAGTTTTCTTCAGTTTAGAAGGTGCAGATGTGAAATTACACTTGATTCTGAAATGCCACTATTTCTTTTTATTTTTTTCTTCTTATATTTTTAACGGAGGAGGGGAGAATCTTTAACATTTCACAACTGCATCTGTCAGAAGAAAACAGTGTGCAGTCTCCAAGGCCTCAGAGCTAAGGCCTTTGCAGCCTACATATATCACAGTGAGGGAAATCATAATGAACTCTAGACAAACACATTGCATCAGTAGTTGCCAGATGAAAACAGCTAATCCAACTAATGTGAAGGCCATGACTTTTATTTATAACGTTGTCACTAACCTCATTCTGTGCACTGCAAAATGGCCAGTATTGACAGCTTAAATTACCTTATATTGTGAGATTGTGACCTGCAGGCTCTGAAGTTGCAGCATTCTTTCCGCCACCTCTTAAATTCTTTCTTTGCTCCCAAGAAGAAAGGACTGTTCTCATATTTTTAATCCCAGGTAGCATATGCACTAGGCATCTGCAGCTCTGCATTGGGTGTCAGTGGGGAGTAAAACCAGACCTTGTGCCACTGCCTCACTGCTGATCCAAGTCCACATTGCTGGTGGTGATGCATATTGAAAATTAGGAGGAGGTGCCATGAAGCTATTTCAACTTCATTTCTCCCTGGCAGGTTTTATTACAATACACTGTAGGTGGCATTTGAATATTTGTTATTTTTTTTCCACAGGTGATGACATGGCTGGCATATTTAGTGTTAATTGGTGTTAATTAACACCAATTCATTAAGGGATTAGTAGCTATTCTGCAGGTGTATAGTGAGCACAGTCATGCTCCTACTCTCAGGATGGTTTGACCAAAGGAGCCCTGTTCTGCCCGCAGACTTTATCTGTGGTCAGTTCTGGATAGACTTAATTCCTAGATAAAACACTATTTTCCTTTAGTCTTGTTTTTTAATGAATTGTTGTTGCTCTCTACAGCTACCTGAAAGGAGGTCGGCCTCTTCTCTCATGCAGCTAGTGGTAGGACTAGAAGGAATGGCCTGAAGTTGTGCCAGGGGAGATTCAGACTTGATGTTAGGAAATACTACTTTTCCAAAAGAGTGGTCAGGTGCTGGAATGGGCTGCCCAGGGAGGTGGTGAAGTCACCGACCCTATAGGTGATCAAGGAACATTTAGATGTTGTGTTGAAGGGCATGGTTTACTGAGAATTATTGGTGATATGCAGATGGTTGGACTGGATGATCTTGTAGGTCTTTTCCAACCTTGGTGATTCTATGATTCTATGATAGGCTACCTGCTCATACCATCAGTTCTGACTTTGTTCCTTATCCCCCTGCTTTATTCCTAACTGAAAGGCAAAAGGTGAGGAAATGATAGTATGGAAAAACAGGATGTGCAGGAGCATCTGTACTTCCCCCAGATATTGTTTGTTTCATGGAATGTGAAGCTGTAACTATTTGATTTGCAGTATCAGTGGCTGTTTACAGAATTTTACTGTGTTGAGAAGCAGAGTCCTTGGCAGGTGGCATCTCCTTTTTGCCATTGATGCATTAAGAATATTTGGGGTCGAGGGATGCCAACAGAACCATTTTCTGCCAGGTGTAAAATAGATCAGAAACTTTTCATTTAGGAGAGAAAGAGGGGGAAAAAAAAGAGAAAGAACTAGGTAGTCGACAGGTACACAGCACAGTTGTTCCTTTGACAGGGACTCAGTCGGAGACCAAATACTGCTGTGAAAGTCAGCCTTGCAGCACCTGTAGGTCACAGAAAGGATGTTCATGGCAGCACTGGAGAACGAATGTCACGTTTGCATTATGTGTTTGCTCAGGACAGAGCTCCCTCACAGGAAATACATTAGCCCTATTTCTTTGCCTGATGCCCTGCTAATGAAAAAGAGTGAGTGACAAGGGAAGTTCATGCACTGATTTAGGAAGAAAGACTTTTAAAAATTACACAGCATTTCAAAATGATACTTGGTTTTATTGGTATTCAAAATGATATCGGTTTTATTTCCATCCATGCCCATGTAAGAGGTGATGTTCAGCATCTGCCTATATGAACTGACATGTTGACTCTGCTATTCAGTGCCCTTACAGCAGCAAAACAGGTATTTTTCAACAAAGCGCTTAAAAACCATGCAGACAAGTGTTAGCACAGCATTTAGCCTTCATGCTGATGTGAAATAAATAGCCTAAATGCAGATGCAAACCATGGTTTGAATGGGAAATTAAGAGCAAATTGTTCATCTAAATACTTCTAATAAATACTCAGCAGAAATAAAAGATACCACTACTGACTGCCATACCTTCCTACCTCACCTTCAAACCAAACTGACACTGTTGATGAGTAATGTATTCTTATTTTGAAATAAATTAAAATACTATGTAATTGTTACATGTATCAGTGTTGAAGTCTTAAATTCATTGCTATCACTGAATAAGGTTGTAGTATAGTAGGGGATCACTGTGTAAAAAGCAATAAAGGATGTGCAAAGGAAATGTAACTTCTGTTCCACTGTTTAATTATCTCTACTATAAGCATTGCTCATTGTCCAGAGATCACAGGTGTTTGGCCCTCTCCTCCTGAGACTGAATTGAAAATCCATTGTTTGAAAAGCTAATATCAGCCAAATCCTTGTGAAAATTGAGATTTTTTTTTTTGAACAATGCGTGCTGCCAGATGTACTTTTAATTAACTGTGCTCCTAGTACAGTTAATTAAGTAAATTACATTTACTTTTTGGACATTTATTCTTTTTGGAAAATAGCATTTTAATGGAAAGTCATATTCTTTGGCCTCTGAGGAGCAGATTTTTTTTTGGATCAAGCTTGATTGGTTACACTTTGAAAATAGGTCAGTGGCTAATAGTGTTTTTATAAGGACTAAAAAGTGCTTTATCAGTACTCATTAGGCATTGTGGTTATAAGGTCTCACTGTTAAAACAAACTTGAGAGTTTCGAGCAATAATAGGCAAATCCACAGTTCTAAAATATTGCATATTCATAACATAAACCAAAGATTGATTAAAACAACAGTTACAAGAGTTGCCAGGGGCCAAAATGTTCAGTCATCTGGATACGATCCAGTTTAGTTCATTATAAGGGGACAGATGCATCCAGTTTCTCTTCCTGCTGTACACAATTAATATATTGTTATTCTTCAGTGTATTATAATAATCAGTTGGCATTTAGCCTGCCCTCAACGCAAATCTTGGCATAACGAAACCTAACAAGAGATTTTCATGCAGATAAGGAAAATTGTATACATAGCAATCGATTTGAATACCATCACTAATTTAAAGTGAGCTGTACATCGAGTGTTTATCATAAAAGTTCCTTAGCATTTGTACATGTTTACGTGGTGGGTCCTGGTTAGCATAGTGTAGAGGTGATGAAGCTTCTGGGGTTCTGCATTTTCTTTTTGTTAATGCTGCTAGGTAGCAGCCATGGTTTTCAAAAAAAAAAAAAAGGAGCTTTTTGAAAGGATTTCAAAAAAAAAAGGAAAGGAGCTCAAGAATTATGCTCAGAATTAGTGTTGCAGCTATGTAAAATGATCTCCTCTGTGATACGTTTTGATAAGTGGAAATTGATGTACATAACAAGCAAATTTGTGTTTTGGAGGGCCGCATGCTGTGTTCCTGAGGCTGTCTCTGCAGGTGTGGGGGAGCAGCAAGGGAACAGGCCTGCAGAGCTTGACTGGAGGGAACATAAGAGATTCGGGAACATTCTCAGTGTTAGCTGAGCATTTACAATTAGCTTTCCAAGAATCACCTTTCACTGGTTGTGAAATATGTTCAAAATACTCATGGTTTCTGATTAGTTTTCAGTATGGGATGTGTTTTAGAAAAAAGACTTACCCTTTTTCAAATGACAGCATAGAATTTGATAGAGAACAATGTCTGCAAACTACTTCTGTCAATTATAATCATATCCTTGAAAACAACTTTTCTAGTTAATGGAATCAATTGCTAATTCATGTTCCATCTGGATGCTTATGTGGCTACTTAAGATAGTGAAAAAATTGCCCTATTTTAGAAGTGCTTTTGTGGAGATGGCAGTGTCTAAATTTGTTTCCAAGTGAACCCAGTCTTACCCCGTCATTGGAGACTTTGTCCTTTCTTGCTTCTCTGACCTTAAAACTCAGTGCGTGCTGCCCGCTGTTCCACTGTGCTTGTCCCTGTTCCCATCCTGGGGCTGCTTGCACTGTCCATTTGTGATGCTGATGTGCAAGGTCCATGGTCTTCTACTTGGCTGTGTGCACCTCCAGCTATGTGTTTGTGCTCAGCAGGGAAGGAATAGCCTCTCACCATCCCACCATGCCACTTGCATGCTGGCAACAAACCGAGCCTAGCTGCTATGAGCAGATTTGTAGCTGTTAGTATTGCGGATGTTTTGGTCTTGTTTCCCTTTTTTAAAAAACACTTAAATATTATTGTTGTAAAATAAGTCAGGTTGCTGCAGGAGATAAAATTAAGAGTTTAATAACTTCTGCAAATATTTAGAAAAAGCCTCTGTTGAGAATATTGCCTTATTTGTTCTTGTGTGTACTCAAAAAAAAAAAAAAAGAAAAACACCAAAAAAACCCACAGTGGTGTTCAACCTTGCGAAGTTCATTTTTATTTCTTAAGATACGGCAGTCAAAATACCACAGGCCAAAATATGAGTTTACCACTACTTGCAATAGTGTAATTATTAAAGAAAGTACAGTTATTCAGAAAATGAAGATTATCTGTCCAGGCCCTGTTCATTGTACTCACTGACTGCTCTCTATGCCTACAGCTTTTCACATTGCAAAGAGAAATTAGATGAATTTTGTGAAAATTCTGGGGAAGGTGCTGATGTGGTGGAAAGCAGAGTATATGCTGGTGTATATTAAAAAGAAAAACAACAAAAATATTTTGGAGTTATCGCATGACGTTTACATATTTTAAGGGAGAGAACAGAGAGAGTGAAAAATTCTCCACATATTTTTTTTTCATTTTGTTTTGTTTGTTTGTTTTGATTCTACTATCAACTGAAGTCTAATCCTGTTCAAGAGAGGTTACCCTTGAGGGGAAAATCTAGTTATGTGATTGCCCATCTCTTTGTCTTGGCAAAGCCAGGCTGGTGCTTTTTCTTAAATTCTGAGTTGGAAATGGTGAAAAGTGAGTCATTTAAATAAAGTAGACATCTTTATCTAAACATCTTAGGGAAAGAGATTATCCTAAAAATATCAGTTCTTGAAGACCCTATGTGAAGAATTAAGAAGATCTTCTAAAAGATCCCAAGTGACCATATAAAATTTTCAACATTTTTTTCACATATTCTTTGAATTTAATTGCCCTAATTAGCCAAACATTTCAGAATTTTCTATCACATAATGCATTGGCATGTTATAATAAAGCTGAAAACTAATAATACCACATTAAAATATTACTGTAAACAGTGAAGTGCTGTCTCCACAGATAAAATACTTCTCAAAACAAGGGTACAGTTTGAGCACATATCCGTAGCTGCAGAACCAGGTTAAGCTGTCTGCCTTTCCTCTGTGTCTGCCTAACCCTGCACTGCTCTGTCCCTAACACCAACATTGCTGGGTCTGTAGCCAAGGGGTGAATGGCTGGAGACAGACCTGACTTGAAAGATAAAGTGTTCCCCAACTCCTATTCTCTTGTGCTGAAAAGGCAGCAGGGATGCAGGAGGCAGGAGCAGTAAGTGGCCAGGTGTAGGATCTACTTTAAGTTACTGAGTGTCTGCATAAAGTCTGACCATGTTTGAAAATTTAGAATCATAGAATCATAGAATTAGCTAGGTTGAAAAAGACCTACGAGATCATCCAGTCCAACCATCCACCTACCACCAATAACCCCACTAAACCATGTCTCTCAACGCTATATCTAAATGTTTCTTGAACACCTCCAGGGATGGTGACTCAACCACCTCTCTGGGCAGCCCATTCCAGCTCCTGACCACTCTTTTGGAAAAGTAGAATTATGTAAATATAAGTACATTAGTAAAATATGTAGTTAGTTAAAAATGTAGTTAGTAAAATATGTAGTTTTATCCTTGAAAAAGCATTAGAAAATGAGTATAGGAAAGTATTTATTTAGAAGAACATGCACTAAAAATGATTGGATGTGACTGAAATGTCTTTTCCTAAGCATGTTTGTTTTGATTTTCACAGAAGTCTCCACAGTGATAAAATATTCTCGCATTTCTGCCAATTAAAAATTTCTTTCCCTTGTACAGTAATTTTAGATAAGAATATTTGGTTGTAGAAAATTTGTGTGACGACATTTTCTATCCACCCAATTTTAATAAATTTGTATGTGACTTGAGTGAGTCCATAATTCAGTGTTTCTAACAGAGTTTTTGAGAAGAAGGGCAGGACAGAGGGTTAAGTATTTGGAAGGCTCATGCAGCTTCCTGAATCAACCAATTTACATGTACGGGACAAAAGGAAGATGTGGTTGCAAACAATTTCTGGAAAATAGTCAGAAAATTACACTCATTTAAGTTAAGCTTTTCTCTTTAAATGTGAAAAGAAAATCAATTTGATAATGATTTGATAATAAAATCAATTTAATAAAGATCTACGCAGTTCCACGGAAAGTGTAAAACCTCACCTGAGGTGAACTTCTGAAATTTCATTCTATCGCTGATTAAAAACATGTTTGGGACTCCCCTGGTTTCAAAATGATCTGTGAAAGGCCAGCCACAGTGTTCTGATCACATGTTCACTTTAGTCATGACTTTATTTTAACCTCAAATTTGAAGTAAAGATTCTTCTGAGAGAAAATACTGAAAACTGAAAATACTGAAATGAAATTCTTCAAAATGTAGACCTCTACCATCTCTTTTCACTTTGAGCAAACTTGTATCTCCCATATTTGTCAAATATTCAGTTTGAATCAGTGTTTCTGCAGCATTTCCTAGGAGTATGGAAGCACTATGGAAGAATGATTCAGTAAGTTTTTTTTTCAAGAAGCTAAAAAGTATAGTAGTTAGCCCTGGAAAACATTGATTTGAGTAAGAGTCCATAAAACAATTATCATAAAACAAAAATGAATAAAGAATCTGAATCCTGAAAAGTCTGACAGCTGAAAAATCTTCAAAAGAACTGTGAATGAAGTAACTAAACAAAATGCATTACAGCTATTATAAGAGAAACTCTTGCTAGATGATGATGCAATGAAACAGGCTTTTTCTAACTTTCCTTAAGGAAAGTATGTTTTAAAGAGCAATGAAGGATAACGTGTTTTAAACAAGGAACACTCATATTTTATTATTTCTTTGTCTGATTATGTTTTGTGTTTCTTTTTTTAGATCTTGACCATTATGGCAAAATCTTTCAGCAGTGCATGGTACATCCAGCTGCAGGCTGGATGATCTACAGTCATCTGAAACATGATATATACATCTCCTCTTCCTTGTTCATGGTGAGTTTTCTTCCTATATTACATACTCAATAAATACCTTTTCTATTTACTTCAGAGAAGGAACTGATATCTACAATAAACCTCACTGGCTGGTGCTCACATTGTTTTCACATGGATTAGCCTAGCATTGTTAATTTACTTTATGCACAGAAAACAGTTCTTAAGCTGTTCAAGGATTTTTAAAAAACTGACTTACAAAACTTTTCTCTCCTTTTAGATGATTTTGGAGCTATGCAAAGATCATTATATACACCTTGAATTGCTATTTCTCCTTTCAGCTTGAAATCATCTTTATCTCAGTGTGTAATATTTTAGGTCAAATTAGATTCAAGTCAAATGTTCATTTTAGTATCACATATCACAATGCATTTTATGTATTTAAGGGGAAAAAAAGCAACTGTGTTAGAAATATAATTGAAAACATAGGAAAAACATGTTGGAGAAAATATTTACAGCAGTTTTCAGTTTTATTTTTGCACTGTGTCTATATTTTGTGCCTACAGTTATTCTTCTTGTAGCATCTATAAGTAATGTTGATAATATTAAAAACAAAGCTTCACATAGTATAACAAAACTACCATTTATGATTACAAAACTACCATTTATGATTTCCACAGTGTCCTGACGTGCAATAATGAGATCCAAAGTTCTAACTGTTCATTTGGCTAAATGGAAGTTTAACATTGACAAACCAAATTTGGAAATCAAAATGTTCCACTAACTATAATACACCAGAAATAGCAGACCAGAATCCTGCCCAAATATCAGGTTAAGCATTTGAAGTTAAAATTCCCATGGTCTTGTCCTTCTCCCTTTTTAAAGGATTTTAACCTGGCTCTTAGGGCAAAGTTTATTTGTGATAGATACTGAGTTTTCTGGAATAGATGATTAGCTATTGTTAAGAACTATCTGTAAAAGTTTGTTACCTTACGTGTGAGTCTATATTACAAGTTGGAAGAAAAGATCTGACATGCCAGCATGAAAAGTATTTTTTATTTTCCACTCCTGTTCTAGATTTCAGAGTCCATAGAAATATGCAAAAGTACAAAAAAAAAAAAAAAAAAGAGATGAAAGCAGTGAGAAGAGTCAAAACAATTGAATTAGTCAAAACCATTCTTATGATGTGCTTAAGTACTGTAATGAAGTGACACAGAAGCAATACAGTTTCCAGAGATGTGTTTGCATTTGATAATGGAAAGACATGTTTAAATATCCTGTATAAATGGATAGGGATATTTGCCAGTGAAATTGGTTACTGTTATTTTTGGTGGAAGTAAGTTGTTTACACAGTGAAATGGCCAGAGGTATAGCATGCCTTTTCCCTCCTTTGGAGGGCACCTTTCATCTACTTCTCTTACCAGTGTCAATCTGGTTTTGCATTTCAAATGGCATGCCTAAACCAGACAGCTCTAACACCAGATAACCAGATAAATAGCAAAGAAAACATCACCTCACTTGTTTCCACTGGCAAATTATTGGGAAAAAAATGTGATACTGTTTGATGGTTTATCTAATACCTGTTGATTCTGTGAGGCAGTTCCCCGGGTATTCATTGAGTTCTGCATTGTTCCCTAACCAGGCTTTTTATTTGCCGAATTAGCTGATTTGCTTCAAAGACTTGACCTTTTCTTTTCTCCTCTTCCTTATCAGCAGTGTGCCATGCATTTCTGAGCCTGTTTTTGCATCCTGAATGTGCACTGATTCATGGTCAAATAAGGGCCTTGTGACAGGTCTGGTGGAAGGACTAACCTCTTTAAACAGAGAAAAGGATGTCTACCCTGCATGTGTAAACACTGCAGAATTTTGTCTCCTGTTCAGAGATCAGCTGAACCAAATTTTACTGAAGTTATTCTCTGTGTCCTCCCACATGAGAACAGAATACAGTCTGCAGTGTTTCCTCCATGACCAAACTAAAAAAAAATAAAATGTCATATTTTAAATTCTTGCTTAGGAAATGTCATTTTATGTTGTGCATATGATGAAAAACAAACAAACAAACAAAAAACCTGCTTGCTTTGGCAGTCTATTCATCAGCTGTACCATTCAAGCAAAGAGGACACGTCTGAGAAGGGCATGCTGGTCTCCCCCTCACTATAAGGCCCTCTCAGCACTAAATAGAGATTTTCAATTACCTAGAAACTTAGGTCAAGGTTTCTCTCTTGCCAGATTTAATTTAACATGGACATAAGGAAGTAGACTGAATGTTCGTACACAATGCAAATTCTAGAGGATATTTTACCACTACTACAGCAGGAATGTTATCTTGAGACTAGATGGGCCTTATTTATTGAATTCAAACCCTACAGAAGAAGGAAGATTCAAGACATCAATAGACGTTTAGAATCTGTAAAATAGTAATTTATAGTCATAGTAATAGTAGTTCCACTTTGCTCCCAAATCTCATACTCCTTTAGCTAGACTGGGGAAACCTACTACAAAAGGATGTGTTGAGCTGATGCTGTCAGCCTTTTAGAGGGTATGCTAAGGTACAGGAAGTTATGTGAAAGGGAAATGGAATGTCTTACAAGTAAGGAGTACTGGAAATGTGAAAATGTACAGTTAGAGTACCCATTGTATCTTCATGTTGCTTTAAACCATTTGATACCAATTTTGGCATGTTTTTGTGGCTGAAAAGCACAGTCAGCTCCACTGAATTTAAAAACAGACAAAATCAAACAAAATCTGAACTGCCTCCTGTATATTGAGAAACTTCATGTAGTATTTTAATATTTAAAGTGTTTTTTTAGATAATGAATATGTAGAGTCAGCACAGAATGGCAAAAAAAAAGCTGTAAAGAGCAGATGCTAGCTGCTGTTTAGGAGGCATTTATGATAATTAAAAAGAGGATATATAAAACATTAAAGGTCAGAACATCTACAAACAAGATAAGTGGGTGAGACCATATGTTAAGTTATAAGAATAACTGAAGAATTTTAAGTACATGATCTCATTACTTGGTAGGCACACTGAAAATAAGCCCAGAATGCTCAGTTAAAAAGCTGCAGTAGGTATCCCAAAGTCTGAATACTTACAAGCTGTATTTTAGAGTATTACACAGTGTAGACAACAACTTCTAGGGATAACATCAACAATTGCTCAGTGGTTTTAGAGCTCTATAACCAGACTTAAAAAGCAAGCAAAGAAACAACAACTTGGCCCCTCCACCTCACCAAACCACCACCAAAAAATGTGGTGAATGTCATGCCCTGGATCTCAATTTCAGATGCCTTTCTTAGCTCAAAACAACCTCTGTCAAATATCACATACAGAAACCTCCTATACCAATACTAAGTAGTGGAATGCTTGGGTGTTGGATGTTTATGCTTCTGAACTCTAGTTTCAGCCTCTCTGCTAATGGCTCATTGCAGTTCAGTGTTGTAACTGAAGTAAGGTATTCCATTTCAGTGGTAAATCATGGTCAGTAAGTATGAAAAACAATCCATTTTGGTTATTTCCGTTGCTTTCTTATTGTGAACATTCACTGTTTGGTAGATTGATTTTCATTAGGGTGTTAGTCTATCTGTGCTCACATAGATGCATACACTGAATCTGGATCCATCCTTTCTGCTGTACTAACTGGCAGCTGGGCTTTCTGAACACATCATGGGCTTCCTCTGGATGCCAGAGTAAATGGTACACGAAATGAATCAAAATGAAGCATGCTTTATTTATGGAAGTAATCACAACCCTGCTGAGACACAGTCTGCTCTGTAATGCCTGCAGCAAATAAACAGAAACAAATGAGTAATTGTTAGCACTTGTCTTGAAAATTTCTGGTCCAGGTGAATTTGAACCAGGTTTTTAATGTTGTGTCTGAACATTCAAATATGGTTAGAATTCCCTTTCACACTTATCTTTTCCTTTTGTACTTCATTATCAAGCAAATACTGTGGCTACCCTGTGTCAAGACTCTTGAATAACTTTTGCCATATAAGCTTCAAAAACTATGGAGAAACTGTCCTCAAAGTTAGTGATTGGTTAAGGTCAACTTCAGTAACTCAGGAGGCATTGCTGTTGGTTTGCTCTCTGTTAGGGATTTTTTGTTAGTAAGGAATCATAACTAATAATTTTACATCATAACAGATCATTGCATCATTTTATTTCCTTCTGACACAACTTGTGTCCTCATAATGTGAGCATAAGATTTGGTTTTAAATCAACTGCTGCAAGAAATTACTTTATCTGAATGGAAGCAGTGAAAAATTTTCATTTTCTGTAGACTTGCATTTGTGCATGGGTTTTCTTCTCAGTTCACAAATTGTGCCAAGTAACTACTTCTGTGGCCTTTTTGCATTAAAAAAAAGAGTGAATTAGTTAAAGATGATTGGAATGAGAAGAGTATGTATGGTACTGCTGCTGTTGTGTTTAAATTCTATACTGATCTGAATAGCTCCATTTGTGTGCTAGCCTGCAAGGCAGGAGATGTCAGTCACTGTGTCCTCCCCATATCTTTTGGGTTTCTCTTGATTAGTGGTGACTGACAAGTTTTTGAGAAGTGCTTTCACATGATGAGAGGCCCCAGCAGTCACTATATTTTGATCCTTCACCTCCAAGTTTTGTTTACTTCAGCCTTGAAGTTTAAGGTGAGTCTGCTACCCAGTGCTTGGGTTGCCATTTCTCAGGGCAGCTGGGCTGGCAGGAGGGGGCACATGATGTCTCTGTGTGTGGCATTACTTCTCCTGTATGCTTACACTTCTAAACTACACAGCTGTCTGTTTTGGAGTGTAATTAATTTCACTTTGGGGAGTTTAAATACCTAGGAGGTATTAAATGTTGTATACCTGAAATTATACCATGGGACGGTTTTGTATACCTAGCTTGAGAAAATGTGCCAAATGTTTGCTATTAAAGTTTAGGACTTAAATTTTCCTAGAATTAAGCACCCAAAATTTTACCTAGAAAATGGAATTACGTTTCTTCCTTAAAAAACCTAAGTATCAGTCTCCTGTGAATCTGCCCAGTCTGGTGAGCATTTACACTGCACAGGAATCAGATGGTACTTCCTACATCCCTGAGAAGCCTGAGTTTGGTAACTCGCATTGTTTCTCACAGAAAGATTTCAACAGGGAGAAGAGTTTCTTCTTGGGAGAGTTGGGGGGGAAGTAATAATTTACTATTAAGAGTATTTAAAACAATGAATGTTGATTTTTTTTTCTTTGTTCTTTTGAAGTTAGCAGGCAAAGTTCATTTCTGATTATTGTTTTGGAGGTTTATGTTACATAAATATATATGTTGGAACTAGATTTTTGGATGAACATAATTCTGAAATAAACAAGTTCATATTGAGATGTTGAAGGCTACGTGGCCTTGCCTGTGGGAGAGGAAAGCTGTTCTTTGCTAATCAAGGGAAGGAAAAAAAAAATGTTAAAAAGCTTGACTAAAAAATTGGAATATTCATGAGTAATTCTAAAAAGCAGAGATAAGTTGGCTGCCAGGCCCCAGGAAGGTTCTTCCCACAACAGGCATGTACCCATCAGCTACTCAAATGAGTGAGAGCAGAGACAGCTCTGTCCCTATTACGATCAGCTGCCATCCCCCTTCACTCCTGTCCCTACTCACAGCTGGGCTTATTCCGTGCCAAAACCCTACCTTAGTGCTTCTCGGGAGATATCATGAGGTTTTTGTTAGCCCAAACCTCAGGTAAGATGGGAGATTTGGATTAGATATTAGGAGGAAATTCTTTACTCAGACGATGGTGATGCACTGGAACATGTTGCCCAGAGAAGTTGTGGGTTCCCCATCCCTGGAAGTGTTAAAGGCCAGTTTGGATGGAGCCCTGGGCAGGGGAGTTGGAACTAGGTATCTTCAAGATCCCTTCCAACCCTAGCTATTCTGTGATTTTATGTGTGTGAGGGTCTTTCCTCCTGGAGGGTCTGCCATCACAGCCAAGGCGGAACTCCCCCTAACTTAGCACCAACTGCATATTTGCCATTTGCACCTTTTGGCAACCAGCAAGTCACCAATGAAATTGATGAATAACATAGACTGCTCTGAATTGCCTCTCTGAAGAGATGTAGATTTGTTTTTCACTTTTTTCCATTATTATATATAATGTTCTACTGTTATTCTGTAATTTCCTCAATAGCAGTGAACTACTATAAGGACCTGTGGCAGAATTAAACACTAAACAGAATTAAACGCCAAGGTCATAGGTTTGCTCCCCATACAGGTGTTGATGATGATAATAATTTTGACACTTATTCAAAAAATGGCTTTGCAAAGCACAATTTAAAAACAAGTAAGAATCACTGCTGCTCTTGGACTTCCTGCTGATCAAATGCGTATGTTACCTATATCTCCTCTTGCTATGATTATAGTTTTTAGCCAGCATTAGTAATGGTAGAAAAGGGGAAACAATGGTTGAAGACACCATTTCTAAAAAGCAATTTACTTTTGTCAAATAAGGGGAAAATATCTAAGGTTTTGAAAGGACTAATGAAGTGCTAGTGAAGGGGAGGAATGAAATTCATAAGTTTAATTCATGCTGTTATAGTATGCATCCACAGTTCAATTCTGCATCAATTCCTTTTAGATGAGCTCTGTATTAAATCTGAGTGAATTTGAATAAATTTGACTTTTTTTTAATTCTTGTCAATAAAAGCTTCTCGGTATTGGCAATCTGTTGGCATGAATAGAAATATCTCACTAAGATCAAACTGTTTGTCCTGGTTTCATCTGGGATAGAGTTAGTTGTCTTCCTAGTAGCTCGTGTGCTGCTGTGTTTGGGATTTAGGATGAGAATAACGTTGTCTAGAAAGCTACATTAGTGCTGATTTTAGAAGTAGAGTAGTCATACTTTCTGCTAGAATAACTACTGTTCGTAGATACTTTTGTTTTTTTCAGCTCTGTGGTTGTGCCAAATTCTTATTGTATACCCTTATTTGCCAGAAAATTAAGAAAGTTTATGTAAAGCATAAAATCATCAATACTTTTAAGGACCTTGTCTGTTTTCTACAGCTTTATATAAGCATCTCTTCTGAGTGCATTTTCTATGATTAAAGTGCATTTTACAATGATTTGTAGGAGATCATTTGGGCTATAATTTTTTGTGTGTAAGCTTTTTTTTTTTGTAATCCTTATTATTGTAAATTATTTGCTGAAATGCTGCTGTGAATAGAATTGATATCAAAAGTAATTCTCCATCATGCTAAAATGTTAAGAAAATAGTAGTTCAGATACACCAGAATACTGGTTTTGAATAAGTGGCACTACTGGCTTAGTGAGACATATTTATTATTTCAAGCATTAATATATGCTGTTATATGTTAATTTGCTGGATGTCATTAACTTGTCATTTTTGTGTAATGTATATAGCCATTTGCACACATATATAAACAGAAGGGAAGCATAGCTTAAATAATACAGAAACAGTTTAAAAAAGAAGTCGTTTGGGGGAAATGAGAGGAGCATCCTCTTGTGTAAGATGAGTAAACTTGGAAAGTAATGTCTTCCCTTTAAAATAGAACCTGCACCATTTTTTAAATTGTGTGCTTTATCTGTGTTCTGAATCCATTACTGTGCATCTCTGATAATGGAGATCTTTACAATGACAGAAAGATTCATCTGGTGTCTCTCAATTGTCAATGGACAGAGACAGGCAAATCCAGATGGCAATTCTCTGATATTATCTAAGATATTTGTCTTGGGAGGGGATATATTACCCTCTGGAGTTGACTGTGAATACAATATTATTTTTTATATTAAAGCTAGGCCAAGATAAATGTGAAGAGCTCAGTTCTATACTTCCTGTAGTTATCTTTATTTTGTTGAAGCTATAGAAACATAGAATGGTTTGGGTTGGAAGGGACCTATAAGATCATCTAGTTCCATCTCCCCTGCTATAGGCAGGGACGCAATCTCTTGAGCAATTGCACTTGAACAAGTGATTCTGCATTTTAAGTGAAGACAGGCTCCCTCAAAATGGTAGAATCTTTCTAGCAGGAAGAGATGGTACTTTAACTATTGTTATTATGCACAATAAAAAAAATAAAAAAATGAAAGTCTTCAATTATACTGGCACTTCAACCAAATCAGTGTTGCTCTTCAGATCTTTTGTTTCCTTGATGGTTTGACATTCACAGCAATAACAATCTTCAGTGTTGTATTTTACCTGCTCCCTTTTTATATGTAAGCAGAATGTTGAATTTCTTAAAAATTGGAGTTTATTTGCAAAAAAATAAGATTTGGAGAAGCAAGACTTTTTGAATCATTTTCTACTTTTTGTTTGTTACAGGAAAAGAACAATGTATTTCAGTAATATCCACTTAATTAGTTTGTACAACACAATTTCTCTTATTGTCATTACTTTTCTAGAAAATCTTAGTCTTATTTATTACTAATTTTTCTGGTTTGGACAAGCTTGTGCTGGTCATTGTCTTTCATGCTAACTATGCTATCTAAACTAATAATCTTTGCCTCTGGTAAGTGTCTTTTGCACACCTTACAGAAGAACTGCACTAAGGGACATGGTTTAGTGGGCGTGGTGGTGATAGATCAATGATTGGACTAGATTATTTTAGTGATCTTTTCCAACCTTAATGATTCCATGATTCTATGAAAATGGTGCTTCAATGTAGTGTCACAGTAGAGTTTTATCTCTGTTACCCATTATGGTAGCTTTTTCTCCAAATACTTGTTACTTCTTGTATTTTCAATGTGTCCTGTCTTTGGTGAGAGTGCTACCGATTTAACATGTTTATTTGTGTACTTTTCCATGGATTAGACATTTCCTCTCCTGAGTGAAATGAGTGTTCAGTTTAATAGTAATGTTTCACCACAGCAATGTGGGCATTTCAGTGGTGTAGAAATTATTTCCCATTGGAGGATATATAGCTTTTTTCAGGATGCAGTATTTAAGTCTGAGTTTCATTGCTAGCCAAGTGAAGTTAATGAGTTGATTCTGCATTATGCAGGACCTTCTTGAATAGTGCTAATTTATCAGTGCCAGACATTAAAGCTGAAACATTTTGGGTTAGAAATAACAGAAAGGTTTCAATCATTTACACTAATAAAAGAGAATGTGCCATTTGGGGTTACCCTGACCAGATTTCAGCTTGTATTACATCTCGCATCACCTTCTTAGTACATTTCAGTGGTGTAGTCTGCTGGTCTTTAATTCTTCTTCTAAGCTGTTTTGTGGCTTGGCACAGTTGAGCAGCTGCTATGCTGCCTTCTCAAGGTACATTCTCTTCAAAAGCCTGGAAAAAATGGTTTCTCTTAGAAACAGGTAGCACTGCAGTAGCTTTTAAGAGGTGTTTAAAGTATCCCGTGTTCCACATTTTGCTGCCTCAAAGACTGTTAATATTTTGGCTTTACTTCATGAGTGGTAGGGAAGAGCTTTTTTCATTTAAGAAAATCATGAAATTGCCAAGTTGGGCTGTCTATAAAACAGCTATCAAAGAGCTGTTGAAGGCTTTTGAGAGAGGTTTTGTGGGTGTGATAATGTTCAGGGGAGAGAGAGAGGAAGTGTAAGGGATCTGCTGCAAAGCAGTGAATCCTGTGAGACTTGAAGCATCAGACAACATTTCCAACAAAAGCCTGGAGCAATGCATTAGCGTATGCAGCAGGTGATGTCAAGTCTGAAAAGCTTAGATTAAATGAATGCAGGTGTTGGTGTTAGAAGGTCTCTAAAGAGTAGTGCTAGTTACTATCCAGGGATCGCTCTTGCCAAAAGAAGTTGGGATGTAATTTAAACTGCAGTGTGTCTTGACTTTGTATTAACTCCAAGCAAGGTCTTAAAATACAGGTGATTTAGTTCTGCATATGAGTCAGCTCCAGAGCAGGAATACTCTTAGATTTCTTTTGTTTTGAAAATTTACATACTTGAGACAATTCAAGCCCAAGCTTACCATATTTGTTACAGTTCTAGTTCAAATCTTTGAAACCAGAAGAACTAGAGCCTAACTGAGGAGAAACAATTCAAAATGGATTTCTTTAATGAGAAGTTCGCCAGTTTTCTTTAATGGGCACAATACGGAAGAACAGCTCTTACATATAAATTTAGAGTATACATTAAGTGCATTGTCAAAATCTTTTTTCAGTTTATTTTTGAATATATTAATATTTTGTCTAAGCAAGGTGTTTTGGTTTTTTTTAAGGGTTCTTGCAAGATTAAGGAACTTCTTCTCCATTGTGTTTTGTAATAATTAAGCTGGTGAACTGGAAGGACAAAACATAAAGAAGCCATTTTTAAAAGGGCTGAGCTTTTGGAATGGGTGATTTCATTTCTGTGTTTAAAAAGGACGTGGTAATGCCATGTGCTTTGACATTGTTTGGCGCTCCCAGACTTTGGCAACATGGAACTGATGGCTCAGTGAGAGATAGGTAGAACTTCCAACTCTGATGCAACCCATGGGAGGGGCTTCACACACCCTCTCCTGCTACCATGTCTGCAATCCCTAGCCATTTATAAGAATCATAGAATGGCCTGGGTTGAAAAGGACCTCAAAGATCATCTAGTTTCAATCCCCCTGCTGTGAGCAGGGTTGCCAACCAGTGCATCACCACCACCCTCTGAGTGATTTAGGATAACTCAGCTGTTGCTCAAGAGTCATGGTTAATTCAGAGGATGAATGCTGCCATATTACCATTGCTTTACTGAGTTGTATGAGACTGCTAACATTTACTCTATTTGGTTAATTTAAAGAAAGCTATAAACTTTGCTTGTGAACCATTTTGCACAGCTGCTTTAAAACACATTTCTCAGCCGTATCATTGTTGACAGAATTTTTTATTATGTTTGACTTTTATTTTTGCTCTCAGTGTTATATGTACTTAGAAGTGAATTGATGATTATAAGGTGTCCAATTACTGATAAGCTCTTAACTACCTGAAGGACTGAAGTTAAGCTCTTTCATTTTCCCCCTGCCCCTCCTCTCCTTTACATTAAGTATGTCATAATATAAGTGGAAAGCCAAGAAAGGCACCAGTATTCATGGGTGAAAAAGCTTGTCATGGTCTGGCTATGCTGTCACTGAGATTGCTTTACCTTTTACCTTGCTGAAGGTGTGTGATGCAGTGCATTTAAAAATCTGCCTGTGCTCAGTCTGCATTAAATTACTGAGACAAATGGACAGTTCTCAAGCTTGATGGACTGTATAATTATAGTATTTTTGTAAATACATGCATTAATCCTTTAAGTTTCAGCTCACTGATGACAGATAAAAAACATCCAAATCTAGACGTTTTTGTGACTACAGGATTGGTCAACCCTCTCATGAACACACTGAGCCACCAGGCTTCATTCCTGAAGCTGAAGGTGCTCCCCCTCTCCCTCCTGCTCCATGTTCTGATTCCTGAATAGTACAGATGCCACACACTCCCACAAGTTCTTTGTAGCTGGAAGATTCCAGTACCCTTCTTAGAATTCTGGTTTTTGCATTTCCCAAACTCACTTTAATGTTTTCTGGGATCAAAAAGATAAGTTAAAATTATTTTTTCCCTCAATAGTTAAATTCATGCTTATTTTCCAAGAAATTTGTGTAAAATGCATTGGTTTTCCCAAAGGGGAATTTTGTACTTTGCAAGCTAAATAAAAATAAACCGTCTTCTTTCCTCCCCCCTTTAAAATGAGTGGTGATTCCAGCGTGACTAGCCCATCATCTCTGCCTGTAGCTGTTACAGTGTGGGTTTCCATGTTCCACCCCATCTTTGAGGAGAGTTGTGCTAAGCATAAAAATTAAGAGTATCAAAATGCCTTGATTGTGGCAGAGTAATGCTCTCAAATCCAGGGTACCTCACTGCATTTCTGGAGAGGTGGTGCTGCCCCCAACCCTGCTGAGAGAAGGGTGATTGCTTTTCCCTGGCACAAGCTCAGAAGGAAAAGCTTATATTCTCTTGCAAATATTGAAGGCCTAAAGAAAATAGAGCAAAAAACAGGAATAGTAGAGGGCTGTCAGTAGGTGAGCACTGCATGAGGAAAATCTACTTTGAAATAAAATATCTTTTGTTTTGAAGCTAGAAAGTTTCTGCTGACCAAGACTTTCTGCTACTTGCCTCTCAGAACAGGAGAGCTCCCTTCTGAAATCTCTTCCTTAGAAAGTAGGTCAAGCATCTTCTGTCACGGTGTTTTTTTCTTTATGAAGGGCAACATAAAAATTATTTACTAGCAATTCTTGTGAACGGTAGCCATCTACTTGTTGACTGAATGCAGATGACAGTAAGTGGTGCATTAGGATATGAGTTGAATTAGCAGTGTTACTTAGCTGTCTGAGCTCTTCATTTATTGTTTTTTCTTTTTTTTTCCCCGTGTGTCTTTTCTGGGCACATTTTGTGGATCACATATGAAATATAGTCAAACTAGTTGACAACTGCATACATATTTATTTATCTCCATTTTGTGGTCCACTTGTTCAAATGTGCGGACTCCTCTGATTAACTTACTGCTTGGTTCATCTGCCCCAGTGGCTACTGAGTGCTGCTGTTTGAAGTGCAAAAAACTCAACTCAAGGACATTTTATCAATTTGTTTACTTTTAGAAGTTAAATGTATGTAGACTGATGTTTGCTCAATAGTACTGGTAACTCCAGTTACTGGAGTGATTTGGGAATTTTTCTTGTGGCAGAGAAACTGTCAGTGTGTCAAGCTTCCAACTTTACAGGGTGGAAAATATGCATAGTTCAAAAATGTATACATACAAAGGTTTTGCTTTAGTAAGAGCCTGGTAAATACATTCCTTACAGATTGCTCTCCAAACGATGTCTAACATGACCTAGGATAATGATCTTTTTGGAATATCTGAAGGACAGTTATTAACCTTAGTAGATTGCTTTGGACTGACTTTGTCAGTTAATAGTTGGTTTGCATGTAACCTTTATTTCAGAAAATGAACTCTTCTTGCACTGTTTGCAGAAGTAATGACAGCGATGGGTAGGGGAAGGTAGGGTGCAACGTAATATGCCTGTCACTAAGGAAACACTGAAATTCAGCATTCATCACTATGTGATGCTGACATGGTTCATTATTTTTCCTATATCTTTCCAGGCTTTTTTTTTTCAGATGTCTGGATCAGCTGCCTGATCCAGATATGCCAGCCCAAAATTTATCCCAAGCAGTAGTGGCAGGTTCTGCTGTATCATGGAATGGGATGGGAAGTCAGATGCTGAGCTGTGCAATACTGTGTAGCTTAATGCAGGACTCCTTCAAAAGTAGTTAAGTGATGCCTTGAAGGCATGATTTGTAATGTGGCTCTCTGCAATGCAATGTCTGGGCTGTGTCTCCCAGGTGCTGGCAGGCATCACGCAAAGAAGATATTGTCCAGACTTGGTACCTCTGTGGTGCAGCTCCCATCCTATGGTTTGCCAGCACATAATGCCTCCAGTCCCTCACTCCTCTGTTTGCTGTGAGCTCACGCTTGGTGGGAATCGGACAAGATTTTTGATGGGAGCAGTGGAACAGTTGCTTCAAATAGTCCTTCAAAGGTGCTCATACAGTAATTTCTGATTGAGCTCAGATTTGCTTCTCATTTGTATTTCATAATTTGAGGAAATAATGACTAAACTGACCTCCAAAGCATGTTTACCCTGGACTCAATAATAATAGAAATGTACTTTTTTTCCTTTTCCCAAATGGACCTGTGGAGCAAATTCTTCAACACTTACTTAGTTCTGTAGGAGGGCATAAATAAGCTGGGATGACTCAATCAGATCTATGTGTTACCCATACCTGTGCTTTTGTGTGGGCCTTTTCAGTTACCACAGAGTTTGTTCTTGCTTGTAATAGAAACTGTAAGATATGTTCCTCCCCCTATTTACTGATGGTTTTATTTATGGATTCAAAAGTGATCACTGTTTTTTTTGCTGACACTGGTTACTTTTCAAACTTCTGGCTTTAAGTGAGGTGGTATTGCTGTTTTTTGTTGGTGATTTTGGCCACTACTATCCATGAAAGACAATAATGAAGACCCTCAATAAACAGAAGAATAATTTTTACACAAAACCAAATGCTATAAACTGCGTACAATGTAGCCTAGGAGTTAGAAGGAAATTTTTAGGACAATTGGAGTGTACAGGAGCTTTGAAATAAAAATAATGAATTTAATAAATATATTAGTAGATGGTATGACCCTTTGGTATTGAGCAGCTCAATACCTGAAACTCACCTTGCTAGTTTCATGCGTATGGAACCAGTGGCTCACAGAAGCAGAGGTTGCTTTGTGAAGGATGATCGCTTCAATAGTTTATCACCCAGCAGTAAGACATGGTGGCATAGCAACATCACAGGGATGATTATCATCAGCTAAATCTGATAGGCTATGAAGAACAGCCTCACTTATTCATGTGGGATACCCCTTAAAACAAGTGAATACAAAACTTCCTAGCTGCAGCTGGTTCATAGAGCAAGCGCTGGCATCAGGAGAAGCAGGGCAGAGTATGGTACCTTGATCTGTATTTTCTCTTAAAGGCTGTCAGTGCTCAGCATTCTCAACTGTTGTGTTGATGATATCTGATAGAGTTAAGCAGCAAAAGGGATGTTATAAGTAGAGGTCTTGCAGCACTGTGAAAATGTTGAAATCCTCCCTCTAATGGTGTGCATCGCAACCACCGAAGTGACAGAGATGGCCAGGAGTGCTTTGGCACCTGAAAGGTTCATTGCAAGAGTCTTAGTACCAAAAAATGAACAGATCTAGGTGTTAAAAAACAGCAAGTCTATTATGCCTTTTCTTATAGCTTTCAAACACTCTTGCATCCAGCCAAACCCCTCCATGGATTTGACAGGTCCTCCCTCCTACTCGTGCCTTTCCATTCTCATGAAGGCAGCTCCCCTTCTCCTCAGCTAGCCTTGCTCTCCATCTTGAAGCTGAAAGCACTGCCTGATGAAACTCTTCTCTTTACTTTCTGACTGTGCCCTGTGTTTAAGTACTCTCCATGGTGATTTCCTCAGACTTTGGAACATGTAGGACTCCTTTTTAACCTGAAGTCTCTGTTCTCCCACTGAAGAGTTGTCAGCATTCTGAGCTCTAACTATTCCTGCAGCCACGGCAGATGATAATTCCTCTGTAGCTTGAGACTGCCAGTTGGATGCAGTCCACAGAGGCAATTCGTTAATTTACTCATTAGCTTTTCTTTCATCTTTGTGGGGCACAAGCATATTACTCCCTCTGCCTTGTCTGGTTCTCTCTTACCTCTGGACGCTGCACTCACAGCCTGGCCTCCAGTGAAATCACTTCATGGCACCTCATTCCTGGTGGGCAGCTCATGCCCTGAGGAGGCATGTCTGTCCCTCCTGCCCTATGCCAGCTACTAGGCTGTGTGGCCACTACCTCCCCTCTGCAGGTCAGTGCAAGAGGTGCTGAACCTAGAGACCAGCTTGAGCTGCCCCCGGCCTTTTCTCCCTTATCCCAGTGCCACCCTTCTCCTGGCCACAGGACATGCAGCCCCAGGGGCAGGCCCACGTGGTCTGTGCAGCTGGCAGTGTGCAATCCTTGCCTCAAGGAGCCCAAGTCCTGAGCCATGGTTCTCAATCACTGTTTGCCACTAGACCTGGTAAACCAATGTGGATTTGAACAGCACGAAAAGGAGACACTGCATTCAGCGAATGCGCTAGCATTCACTGAAACCAGTGAAAGCTTTTACAATCAGATTTTTTTCTAATTTTTTAAATTCATTTTTCATGATTTTTTAATTTTTTTTTTAATGTATTTTTCATGATGGTGTTAAAGAAGCCAAGGCTCTCTCAGCCACATTGGTGGAAGCATTACAATTTCATGCTCTACAGAACTGAGAATCGTATGTTATTGCAGGTCTGTTAGCTTAAAGTTCCTGTACTGTGAAGTTTTAAAATTTCATTGGTACAATAGTTTGCTAAGATATGCTAGCACTGCTTTACAGAGCTGTGGCATCTTGTGTTACAAAATATTTCTTGAAGAAAGGAGATTATTTTTTTATCTCATTCCTCTAGGCTGAAAACCAATGCAGAGGTTGTCACTTGAGCTGTAGATTACAACACGTAACATAAATTATTTGAATTGTTTCATATTTATTTGAGCAGGAGATATAAAACATGATAACATTAAATTGTATTCTTGAAATTAAAAGGTTTGGTTTCAAATAAAGATGGTTCATTATGGTAAATTCACATTTAGGAATATCTGATCATAACAATAGGATACAATACTAGTTTCATTTTACCTATGTGAGGCATAAATGAATATTTAGGCACACAATTGAAAGTGGTGTTGAGTTGTTTTTTAATCCTATCCTAGAAATGCCGAATCTGCAAAAATATTCTGCACCCTGCAAATGCAACTTTTTTTTTTTTGTCTGCAGCTTGACACAATGTAATTTTAGTGCTGAGATGTTAATAGCACTTTCAAGGGAATCATTCGTATGGTTCTATTGCTTATGTCAATGTCAAAGAGAAAAGAAATTTGCCAGACCTGTGGAGCTGTTAAAAGGCAGTGCAAGATTGTATAATGCTGTGAAGGGTGCGCATGTCCTCCATGGTGCAGAACACTGTCCCCTGGACGGGAGCTGGGGGCATACTTCGGATTTCAGTTTCTGCCTTGCTTTTTAGTTTTGGAGGCAATGGGTGATATTCCTGAATTTTCCATTTTCTCATGCTTAACCTACTTAGCAGCATACAGGAGCCATAAGTGGGCTATGAGATCTCCCTATTAACGCGCTGTAGAACAAGTCGTCTGCTAGGATATATTTACCTGACCTAGCAAAGTGATTGTATTAATGCCTTAAATTGCACTTTGCTCTTGTTTTTAATATGGCTTCATGTTTTCTGGCTATAATCTGGCTTTTCCCCTACCACGACTCTCCAAATTTCAATGGAACTGCTGGTGTGTTTAAAACAAGCTGTGCACTAAGTGCTCTGGTGGACAGGGGCCAGAGCACTTCCCACAGTGCAGGGCAGAGCCCTGGCTGCTGCTCCCTGAACATATAGCTGCCTCCAGCCTGGGATAAACCAGGATGAGTGCTATAGGAAGCCTCACAGTGCTGTGAAGCCTCAGAAGACACATCACTGTAGGCTCACGGCAAATAAAAGTGTGAAGTAGACAACACTGGTGGCTTCTTGCTTTCAGAAGCTGTTGTCAAATGAGAGGTGCCTTTTCCAGCTAAGAATTGGTCAGTCAGGTCTTTCATCACTGTGCTCAAACAAGCTCTTGCTGCTAAGTACTGCTCTCCTTTTCATATGCTCTTCCAGATGGCATTAACCTTCTTTCCCGTTAGATGGATTGTGAATGTCTTTAACATTGAATAAATAAATTTGTGGCTTAATCTACTCACAGACTGCATTTTTGCTATTATTGTTTGGGAGGAAGCAGCAGGGGATCTATGTTCTGTCTCTGATTCCCATTAGACCACAGAGGCGTTCCAGAGCCCTTATCAATTTTAACAGTTTGTATGTCTTCCTGGGTATGGATAGTACTGACATGGGTGTCATATAGTTTAGATATCTACTTTGGAAAGCATTATTTGGTAACAAAGTCTTAAACATGATTTTATGTATATCCTATTATGTCTATTTCTGTGTTTTTTTTTTTCTGTTCAGGAGATTTTTGATAATTGGAACTTTTTAATGTGCTTCATTTGGATAAACTAGGTTATTCTTTGTATAAGATAAGGGAAGTAAAAGGGATCATGTTAATTTGTATAATGTTAAGCTGAGTTTATTGATCATTGAACTCAAACTACTGATTCTTTTGCTCAGTTGTCTGCCTTACACTTGTTCTGTTTTTTTCTTTCTTTTTTTTTTTTAAAGTTAGTTGTATATAAAATAATCTCTACAAAATAAAGCTCTGCTTAGAATGGCATTTTTTAATTAAAACTTAAGATGCTTTTAGGAATAGTTTGTGGCCCTGGAAGTCTCTGTTACACATCATACTGAAGAGGTTTTTTGAACTGCTTGTTTCCAGCAGGTATGTCCTCCCTTACACCTGGTGATGCTGGCTTGTTTCAAATCTAAGTAGACTTACTGAGATAGCTCCAATGCCCAGGAATCATGTAGGGGAGACATTTAAAATGCTACTTGAGCCAAGTTCAAGACTTGTGTTTACTGAATCAGTGATGCCTGGAAAGGGGCAAGTAGCTTTCTAGGCTCCTGAGAGGAATCTCTTGGCTTGGTGACAGAAGATGAAATTATGGGTTTAGGACAAAAATAAAATGGAGTGCAAGGAGCTAGTGAAGCTTAGAAATAGGGAAGCGTAACTATATAACCAAATACTTTCTTAATGTTGCTCAAAGGCAAAACAGTAAAATACATTGGAACTCATGTCATTGGAAGTCTTTGCCTAGATGGAGGAAGAACAATTTTTATGCAAATATCACCAAAACCCCTTTAAGTTACAGATCTTAACTAGTAAGATTTCTGTCTTTTAAGGTTTATTGTAGTACTCTAACTGTGCAGCAATTACTCACATCTTCAGAAACCATAATCTCTGGGTGCATAAAGACATTTGAATATCTGACTCCCTCTGCTTAATTTGCTTGAGCAGAAGGAGCTTGCTTCAGAAAGGCAGAGGTTGTTACATATGTTGTGTCTCTATACATATTAAAGCCACAGCTGAGCATTAAGTTTTGGGGGATATCACTTACCCCCCCCGCCAAACTGAAATAAATTGTGATATCCTGCAGTCTCAACTGTGGCGATAGAATGGTACAAATAATACTGAAAATATGCTTGCAATTCAGTGTGGTTGAAATGTGTTCTCTTTATAACGATCACATTTCTTTTTTTTTTTTTTTTTTTGTATGTAGCTGGCTCATTTTCCCCCCTTTCACAATTACAGTGCAATCCTCAAACTAATTGCCATACAGTCAAATGTTTTGGTTTTGTGAACTTGCCCAGGACACTGGAGCTGGTGAACTGCCCTTCTGAGTGATACTACTTCATGTAAGCTGGTGTGATGTGACTCAGCTCTGTTCATTCCCTACCTATTGCCATTGTTCATTTCCAAGCAAGTTTAATTATGTGTTTCTAGTCAAAACACATGCTAGCATCTGCTAAGCGCGAAGAGCTTTGGATGAATGAAAATAAACAGAGCATAAAATTTTTCTCTTTTCCTCAGATATTGTAGGTAGTGAAATAACAACTGCAAAGCCTTTTTTTTTGTGCTTTTTGTAATTTCTGCAACATTTTATATTTGCCAGTCATACCTTTTTCTCCACTGTAATACTGAGGCCCATTACTTGGCTTTTCTTCCCTCTGTTCATTTTTTTTTTTTTCCAGCAGAGATCAAATCCCTTCTCTCTGCCTCTCTTTTATTATTATTTTTTAAATTTTATTTTTACTGAATATCAGGAAAAAATGCCAGGAACATGAAGTCTGGTGATCCTGTGAAAAATTCTTTTTATTTTACAGCTCCAATAAAAATAGAAGATGAAGAAAAAATGGTTCAAAATCTAAAATAGGTCAAAGATTCAAAAAAGTATTTACTGGACATATGCTTCTTGATGGATAGATGTGAATTCTGTTACCAAAGTCTACAGATTAAGAGAAGCATATTCCTACATCTGAGGGGCTCTTCCTTTATGCTATTCAGAAAGTATTTAAATTGTCCTTAAAACAAACAACAGCAGAACACAGAAGTATGCAGAAAACAGAAAGAGCTAATATTGTTACACTCAAACTCTTAAATTTTTCAGGAAGACAAAAAAGAGGCAAAGACTCATTTATGGTGAGAAGGACCTCAGAAGACTCTTAGTTCTGTCTCCTGCTCAATCAGGGCTAACTTCGTGGATTGGCTGGACTGTGTTCTGACCTTCGGTCACTCAGATTTTGAAGACCTCCAGGGATGGTGTTCTCCCTGCTCTGTGGGTCACGGAGTTACCTCTGCTAAGCCTTCTGGTCCCTCTGGCACTGCCAGGTTCCTGGGGTGTCAGCACCTCCAGGAGGCCGCAGGCACGTCACTTTATGCCTGTGGAGAACCACATGTTGCCTGCGAGGTGAAGGTGACAGAATTCCAGCAGAACTACAGGGACCTCAGAGATGAGAGGACAAAGATGTTCCTTTAACATTTCAAAAGCAAAATAGTAGATGAAATAAGCAGGTTTCTCCCACTTCTGAGATCAAATGTTGTTGCTTTGATTAAAATCTGTAGAGTACACAGCCACCTTGCTAGAAAGCAAGGCTAGCATTTTTTCAAAGGAGAAACGATAAAGTTTCATCTTCTTTAATTACAGTGGAGATGAAGGGCATTCTAAACAGTAAAATCTTCGCCGAGTACCCTAAATTGTCCGAAGTAGTGCCTTTCAATATTGTGATTAAAATATGACTACACAGAGCATAGCTTTGTCTTCGCTAGTAGTGTGTCTCTGCTAAGAGTCCTGTTGGTGCTGGTAGTCAAAGCAGATAGTCAGATAGACAGATAGTCTCTGTCACACAAGCCAGTCTTGTTCACTACAGTACTAAAATATATGTATTTTCTGGAGAAAATGGTTTCTATTAAATCCCACACTCTAAAATTCTTGTTGAAATGCCTTCAAACATCTTACAAGATATTTCAGGACAAGGGGTGATACAGTAGTAGTTTTACATGATATAAGGAAATAAACTTTTCCATGTTGTATGCATGTTTATGATGGGAAAAGTTAATATTTATTACTATTAAAGGATATGTTGTTTAGAAAAAGTAAGTTGATGTTTATTGGATACAAGTAATCCTACGAAACTCTGATTAGGATGGCTGTCAATTGCCTTCTTTTTATGGAGCATAATGACAGACTTCAGATGTTTTCCACTGAGCTTCCTCTGAAGGAGCTCAGCAACCACAGAATAGCGATGTCAGAAAGCAGTTTGCTTTTCCACTCAATTAGCTTGTGTTGCTTTTCTCTCTTTTCTGAATTTGCTTTAAAATCCTGCTAAGCCCTTTCATTGCTCTGTGCATGCCTCATCTCCTTCAGATATTAGAGGACAGTGCTTATGAAAGCTCTTGATGAATCATCAGGGGCACCTCTGGCCTTTCTCTGGCTGTAGGATGGCTGAGCAGGATAGGACTGACCAGGGAAAGGTGGTGTGAGGGCTGTCCAAGGGGCTGAGGGATATCTAATTTTCCTTGGTGGCTGCCAGGCAGAGCTTCTGACCATGTGGGAGCAGGTTATTGTGCTGCATGGGTACCTAAGTGCATGCTCATAGCCAGGGTCCACTTTGCTGCTTTGGAAAGGTAGCTCAAAGGGTGCTCATATCTCTGAGTGCCTGGGGAAGGCTATTTGTTTTAATCTTCATAGCAAATTGTATCATCAACTGTTTCCTTCATTTCGCAAATCTAGGTGACTATTTTGAAATGGTAGGAACAACGTGTTGCCTTTATACTCACTTATCCAGGAGCATTAGTAGAAAGCAGTTGTAATAGCCTGATTTTGTGATTAAAGTTACAGAGATTCATAAGGGGACTCATTTTTGTTGCTCATTATCACACCTGTTCAGGTTGAGCAGGAGTTTGTGCATGTTCAGCGATGGCTGTAAGCCTGCTTCTTTTTCCATGTAGTGATTCTAGGGGATCTATTTGCTTACAGAGAGAGGTCGAAGAGATACGGGTATGTGACAGAAGAGAGAAATCTTGTTTAAAATTTGGGATGGTAATAGAGATGCAGTCATGAGAAAATACCTCCATGAAGTCTGAGTCTGACTAAATGCAAACTGCTTGTGAAGTGACTATGTATTTAGTCAAGTTCTTGCACTGCAGTTATTTATGAAGAAGCTATGTTTATCCACAGGGTTCAATAAAATGGCATTGAAAGCTATACTAAAATAAGAAAAAAACTATACAATCTTATTCCAGGCAGCACAGTGGGGAGAGACATTAAGGACTGGCTTTTGAAATTAGCTTTTTCTGTAGACTTCTGCATTTCTATATCTTTCAGTGCTGTTTTTCTATGAGAATAACAGCCATGAAAGTTTTCTAGCAGTGTATCAGGAGCTCATTCTGATTTCTGTATACTACATTTTGATACGTTTTCATAATCTGTGTAGTATTTCTCTTAATCACATTCAAGAGATGCAAAATATCTCTAACACAAACGTTTCTAATACCAGTTCATGGTGTGCTATCTTTAATAAGAAACTTGCAGTCTGCAGCAGGGATCAGATTAATATATTGCCTGTGACTAAGCAGAATGGAAACTTTCAGACTTGCTCCAGAAAAAGAATGTGAAGCTTCTAGCTGTGCGATTGTCACCTTAGTTTATTATAGACATATGTACAAGTTCTCATTACCTAGAGCTGAGTAACATCACACTTAAAGAGGCACTGAGCAGCAATTTGAGTATCCAGCACAAAAATGTCCTAATTCCTTGGTGAAGGAAAGCTCAAAAAAGGAGAGCTGGTGTGGTTGTCGTCTGGAAAGACGCATGGCAGGACTCCAGCTTCCCCGCTGAACTTTCTGTTCATGACAAACTATGCAGAAAATGGTTCTCTTCTCTTACAACTTGGAGAAATACTTTAGAAGGGCTCTGTAGAAAACATTTGAGACCTGGTAAGTAACTACAGGAGCACTTCTGCTCTCTCTTCTGGGAAAGTTAGAGGGGCAGAAGAGCTTGAATGCTTGGCTACAAGTGAAGAGCAGTGGGGAGGAAGGGATATTAATCTCAGTGAAACTCTACAGATGAAAAGTCTCTGTCCTGGCCAACTGATTGCAACACCCCATAAGCTTTCACTGTCAAAAGAAAAGGCCAAGGAACATAGAAATTTTATACTATAACGTAGGGGCAGCTATGAGGGAGGAGCAAAGTCAGTGATCAAGACAGCAAGGATGTCTAACAACAAACCCTTGGTTAAAGTCTGGCCTCTTTACCTTTTCAATGCTGCAGCCCCAGCCGTGGGCCAGCTGGGCACTGGCCCAGACACCCACCTGCCTCCCTGTTCCAGAGCTCCTGGGCTAGCTTGGAGACTCTTTGCTGAGCAGCACTGAGGTCCCCATCTGCTGCCCAAATAACCACTCTAGAAAGGTTTGCTGCCCGCTGGGGTACCATATGCAGGACATCAAGAAGAGGATATCAGGTGGGATAAAACTGGACAACTACTATCCTCTCTTGGACTTTCATCTGGGTCTCACGAGGCTGCGACCAGGAAACAAGAAAATATCAAACAAGACTTTATGTTCCTTGGGAAAATGTTGAAGGCATTGGGAGCACAGATAGTGTTCTTCCCAGTCCTCCTAGTTGGAGACTGGAATCCGAACAAAAAGAGGAGAACAGATAAGTTGAATCACTGACTGTGTGGGTGGTGTCATGCTGAAGGCTATGGCTTCTATGATCTAAGACACAATTTTGACACACCAGGAATGTTGCCGTGGGATGGGACCAGAACGGGCAAGAATATATTAAGCAGCAAGCTGGCTGGGCTCATCACCAGGGCTTTAAACTAGAGCTGTTGGGGAAGGGGAGACAGAGAGACAAGGAACACTGTCACTTTAGGAAGCAGTAAGGGAAAATCTAAGATTTGTCCTGGAGGTTTGTGTGAGGGCTCCTCTAGGAAGGTAACGCATCTGAAAGCGTAGCTGAAGTGCCTCTATTCCAATGCACACAGCATGGGAAATAAGCATTTAAACTAAAGGAGGGAAGATTTAGATTAGATGTCAGGAGCAAGTTTTTCACTGAGAGGGTGGTGAGATGCTGGAACAGGTTGCCCAGAGAGGTTGTGGATGCCCCCTTCCTGCAGCAGGGGATTGGAACTTGATGATCCTTGAGGTCCATTCCATCCCAAGGCATTCTATGATTTGCTTAGCTCAGTAGCAGCTCAGCTTCCTGCTGTGATATGGTGATGGTACTAGGACAAAGCAAGGCTCAGAAGGAAGCCTGGAGCTGACTCTTCAAATTCTCACAGCAGAAAACAGTAGCTCCTTGGCCATCACACAGACAGAGGTGATCTGATGGGAACAAATGGTGCTCTTGTTCATCCTTTTCTCATCCCTCACCTCTCCTTCTTCAGTCAAAGGTAGTCTTGTAACAACATGCTTAAAAATCAAGCCTTTGAACCTCTATTTGGCCTCCCTCCTCCAGTTTTTTATTTTTATTTTTATTTTTATTTTTATTTTTATTTTTATTTTTATTTCTGTGATATTAGAAAGCAAATACTATTTTCTGTGCTTCCTTTTTCTTTCCTTTTCATGTTTGTGCACGTTATTTGTCCATGCCTCACCCTGATCTTCTGCAGGCTCTCTCTGGAATCCCAGAGATGAAGAGCAGTGTGCTAGGCTGCCAAGTACCATCTCCCTCCTTGCAGAAACAACTTCCTTTGTACAGAGGCAGTGACTTTCTTCCACAGCCACCGCATTGATTCTAGCACTCCTTTCTCCTCCAGGCCTTTGCCTTTCCTGTCACTGACACCATTAATTGATTTCTGGTGTCTTTTCCATCTATCCAGGCACCTTGCTGGTGGTGCACTGCTGCTCGGGCACTTCTCTGCATGTTGTGACATCTGGGCTGGCTCCCAGCTGGACGCCATCCCTGACTTTCCTTTTCCTCTTCAGATACATGCAGAGCTGTGCCAGACAGCATAGATATTTTTATTGTAACGTGAGTATAGGTTTTGAGTTTCAGTAGGAGAGAACTGGAGCAGTCTTGGTGACCATTTATTCAGAGAGGCAGGCACACAGGTCCTGTTAAGCACTCTTGACTTTGCTTTCCAACGTATCATATTTTAGTGAGTTTTATTCACTTCTTGCTAATCACATACACAGTTTGGTTTGCTGATGTAACAAGCTTTGAAAGTAGTATTCAAAAAAAAATTAGTAAGATTTTTTCCCTTACAATTGCTTATCTTGACCTTGTTTATAAATATTATGTATTGCAGCATCTGCAGTGACGGGACCCTAGTCAGTGACTCAGGAGTCTGATCCTACAAAGTTAATGACTGAAACCCAATAACATTTTCTCTGTTGCACTGGTAATATGCAGCAAGAATCTTAGTAGGAAACAAAATGTCTATTGCTTTGTCATGTGGCACAACTAATCTCAGGAGTACCTAAGCATACTGATCCTTTCTCAGAGATTGCTCCCCAACCTCCTAGGTGTGACTGTCATGAGAAATAATTCACCAGAATTTTCTCTTTAGGCAATGACAATGAATTACACCATTGAACTGTTTGAAGTATTATATCTCCAAGCCTTGTAATGAGTAGACAGACAAGTCGATAAAATGCTGGATCATGTTAATAATTTATTGTAGGGATAATTATACAGGAAATAAAAGGGACAGAGAAGGCTATCATCTGCTTGCATCATTTCACAACACTGTGAGATGTATTATATGCCTGTCTCATTGTGGCTCTTAATGCTGTTTAAGAAACATTGGCCTGTAACTGTGTAGAACACCTTAGAGAACTATTAGCACAGCCCATAAAATAAAGAGAGACTAGTTACATAGTGAAGGTCTGAACATCAGGAGAAAGAGAACAGCCTTAAAATTTTTTAGTTGGGCTGAACAGTAAATTTGTAATAAAAAATAAAAGTACTTTAGTATAAACAATCAGTTTTGTCAATATGTTGCGTTCTTCTTTACCAGTACATTTCTCATGCCCAAGTATCTATAGATCCAGATTTCTTTCTGGTGTTTTCCTCCTGACTGAGAAACAATACATTAATCAATAAAATGTGCTCTGGTACGAACAAAATATCCTTGCTTCTTATTCTACATAAGTATGAGGGTCATTCATAGATTGAAAACAGGAGGGAGCACTGAAATCATTCCCAGGCTCAGACTGCAGCAGTATTCTCAGAAAATTTTAGCTGAACAAGAGATACTTTCCACAGTACCACTCCTCTTCAGAAAACTTTTAAAACAATGTAAAACATATAGGTGCTGAACCTAAATGACTTTTAGTCAAGTCATATATATTGGCCAGCTCATTTGGAAACAAAACACCTTGCACGTTATGCCTATGCTAAATGCTGCCGTGGAGTCCATAAGACTGTGAGCATGTAGGTTTTTAATTTGTGTGTGTGTGTGTGTGTGTGTGTGTAAGCATTTCCTTCCAGCATGAAGAAACTGTACAAACCAATCACATTCTTTTCATTGAACCAAACAGCTTGGGCTGACCAGGGGGAAAAAGGATGGGATGGCTGAAGGTCTAGTTAACTACTTAATTTTAGATAATTTTTCTCTTTTGATTGCCTAAACAGTAAGAATAATTTCACTACGGAAATTACAGTACCAAAACTAAGGTTATATCTCTCATTTGAGGCTGAAAAAGCAGATGGGTTACTCTCTCTCTCACTTCCTCCTTTCATTACAGCTCTTTTTTCTTAGTGCTTTGTGTCACATTTAAAATCAGTCAGTGGAAGCAGTCCTCATCTCTTCCAGCCTTGCTCAAGCCCGACACTCAACTTATGTTTCTGTCACATGGAGCTGAACTTGTTACAACAGGAGAGAACGTGCTCTCCGGGACTTTGTCTTGCATGATCTCACTGAAACCTGGTGGTGAATTACTGGGGCAGCTCTCCAGACTGCAGGCAGAAGAGAGCACAATGCATGACTGATTGCCCTCATTCTCTGCAGGTTTGCTTGTCCTCTCCTAAAGGGCAGGGTTTGTATCCAGATTTCCTCCCTGCCCTGGCACAAAGGTTTTGTATGTCCCTCATAGTTTCCCTTACACTGTAGTAGAAATTCTGCTAAGTTTTTTGGGCTACTCTTTTGAGAATGAATGCTTATGAAGTGTTGTTAAATTTACATATTAGTTAAAGACAATGCTTTGTAATTTCAATGCACATCATCTCCAACCTTTTGATAGGTAGTTTAAAACATTTTCAGTTCTGACTTTTCTTTTTTTGAGGAGAAAGGTTATTGTATCTCCCTGATGGTTATTGCCTTTAACTTTTGTATAATTTTGGCTTAAAGAAGGAGAACTGACTTGCAAAATCAAACTCTATAACCCCAGGTTAGGTTATAAAGCAGTTACGTTTATTCAGCGCTGCGCATACACACAAGGTGCAAGGGGGTCTTCACCCTGCCAAGCTCGCACACCCCTAGACAAAAAGTGCTAGACATTTAAAAGCCAAACTTATACATATTCATTGGGCCCGGTTACATATTCATTACTTTTCCGGGAATTCATTTGCATGTTGTCCCTCCCCTTTGCACATGCGTTGTAGCTCCTTCTGGTGGCTGCTGGATGAAGGCTCAACGTCTTCCTCCCCATCGCTCTTGGATGAAGTCAGAAGTCTTCCTCTTGACCTTTGTCCCAGTTTGGGAAGGCTCTCCTATCTTGCATGCCTTTGCAGTTTCTTATTATACTTGTTCCCCCTTTCATTGGTCTCCCATTGGTTCTTTTCTTGCTGGCTTGCAGCAATACTTGACCTAACAATGGAGAGCTAAACTAAGCAATGGCTGACAGTGAAAAACTAAGCTAAGCAATTTAATGGACAGCTAAACTAGGCAATAGCTAAGCAATACCCTTAATCTTTAAACTCAAGGCCCCTAATTCTCAACTCAGAACTTCATCCAAAGCAGAGATACATTAATGCATATAAGCAGGCTTTTGACATGTGAAGCATGATAGATATTTAAAATTATTTACCGTTATTAAGAGAAGTTCAGGTGCAACCGTAGAAATATGTACTTTTTATAATGCACCTAGACTGAGCTCTTTACACGTATCTTGTAAGATATAATTGTGCAGAGCATCCCCTCAGATATAGAATAAAGCATTCTCTTTGAAGAAAGAGAATCAAAGCAGCTGGTTGCAGACATGGTAACTTCTCTACCCATGGAAATTAGTGCTGACCTGCACTTCTCCAGGGCAGGTGACGTGGCCTCTTGCTCCTAAATAGTATGGCCAGGGAGAAATCCCTCCACCTTTCAAAATTCCATAAAACCAGACTTACCTCTTGGATCAGCTGGTCCTCGCTGCCTCTACTCACAGCTGAGGGCTTTGATTACACAGACAGGGTGTGTCCCCAGTTGCAGCTGGGGCCTTTTAAAATAACTGAGAGAGAGTGTGGAGTTTCTTATGCATTTCTGGACAAAGCCAGCAACACGCTCTCCTCAAAGAGAGCTGCTCCTGGGGCATGTTGTGGTAGAGATGCTTGACTGGGACAGGAGAGGGACATGGTGTGAAGCAGCCAGCTACGGCCTGGCTTGCACCTGCTCGCTGTGCTGCCTGCTTGGGCCTTGCTGTCTGTGGGTGATGGCACAGCCTCTGATGGATCCCCACGGGAAAATGTACTCAGTCCCCAGGAGACAAGGAATGTATTTTTTTTTTTTTCCCTTCTCTCTCTCTTTTTTTTTTTTTTTTCCTCTTCTCCTGAAAGCTGAAAGGTGTGTGTGAAGCACTTTCAGTAAAACGCTGCTGGATGCAAACCCAAGCACATCATAAAGGGATGAGAGCTTTGTAGGGATGAGAGCTGTACTAATGTGCTCGGTAGTCAGGGTTAGTTTGAGAAGGTGACAGTGCACTTTGATGTCCTGAGCTCCAAATATTTAAAGGCAGCATACCAGGAAAGGAATAGCGGACAGGTGATGTGTGCCATCCTTCTGAAACGGTGAGCTGTGCAAAGAAAACCTTGAAACTGAAAGATCTGAGAAAGAAAAATGTTCATGCCTCGGGAGGTATATTATCAGTCCTAAGAAGCTGAAAATCAGGTAATTCTGTAGTTCAACTTGTTTTGATCTGTGTTTCATTTTATCTTTTGTGCTAATTCACTCAAGCACGTGTGGGTTTGGAGTTGCTGGGAACGTTTTAATTAGAAATGTCTGTACAGATTAGCAGCAGTTGCAAATATTTGAAAATCATGTTTTTGCAGTGATCGCTGAAGAAGGTGAGATGTTTGCTGTTGCAGCTTCTCTCTGTCTTCCTTCTCTTTACAGCTGGTGTGTTAGTACTGGCAGGCCAGTGACAGATAGCATTTCAGATCTGATTGTGTGTGCTTCACCACAACCTGCTGCAATACTTAGAAAAGATTTCAGTGGGTAATTTTGAAGCGGTCAACTGAGAATGGCTTCTGTTGGACACAGGTTTGGATTTCATACTGAGTGCTCCTGATCCAGACTACACTGCCAGGAAAGGGCAGGAGCCTTACAGTTACTGCTATATAGCAAAACAATAGCTGTTTTCAAATGATCCATTTCTGTAATGATATAATAGCTCACTTTGATATCTTCAGCTGATCAGAGGAAGAACTCCAGTTAAAGCACTGCATGATGAGTGAAGTGAATGATACTTTATTCCTCTTCTTTCTTTAAGAAGCCCTCTTTTTGTACATGGTATGGCCACTAATACCTTCTTGCTTTAGGAAAAGTGGTCTGTAAAATTTTTTAACCTCTGTGGAAAGATGTGAGGAAGTGGGTTAAAATATTTCAGAAATGCCAGCAGATTTTTCAGGCCTCTGTGTTTGACAATGCAGATTTATTATTTCTAGTGAAATGCTCTTTAGAACAGTGAAAACATAAGGTGTACAAGGCACAGAAGTCTCATTAAACTTGGAATGACTTTTATTAGGGTTTTGGTAGTGTCTATGCTACCCTGATAGGAAAGAAGGATTTTTTTTCCTTAGATCACTCACCAGCAGCATGAAAAAAGCAAGATAGGGTGACAATGCTAGCTGGACATTAAGGATAACAATCTCTATCTCTGCTCTGTTTTAAAGAGTAATTTCAACAGAGTCATGCTAGCATAATTCTGGGGTAGTGGAGAATCTGTCCCCCAGGGCGTTTGTTCTAGACAGACAAGCAATTTTCTGCCTTCTTCATTTTAATAAAAAAAAAACAACCCAGTGTTCCTTAGCATCGGTGCAGTGGCTGTGTGCTAATCAAAGGCTTTGCTGGATCACTTCAGAGCTTCTCTCTAACACACTACATTTGTGTTTGTCATACAGAAGGCCAAATCCATGTATGCAGAGGCAACATATGAGTGCATGGAGGATTTCCTCACAGCTTGCTAGAGCACTGTCTGCTCACATCAGGTCAGGAGCGGTTGTGTGACTCTGCAGGGTCATGAGGTGGAAGGGTCCCTTCCTGCTTGGTGTCCTGGGGGCACATGGACCAGGGAAAATAAATGTGAGAAGATGCTCATGGAATCGAAGCATCTTGGTGTGTTAGTGCTGTGAGCTGCACTGAGATGCCTCTCTCCTGTTTTAACTTGTAATTTCATTTTTCATCTTACTCTGTCTGAGTAAGAGCCCTGCACTGATCCAACAGCCGTCTTCATTCATCATAATAGTACCCATGAGATGTAGCTGAGTCACTGAGCTGGGTTATTTTTTCTAGCATGCATCTGTGTTTTATTTGATTATAAAGTCCAGATCCTTCTGCTTTCTGTTGCAGGCTTTTTATCTTACTCTGGTCGTGTCAAAATCAATTTGTAATTCTGTGATGTAGACATGAAATTAGTTTTAGTATGCTATGTGTTTCCAAGAGTGACTGACATTTAATATTTTATTCCGAGGGTCTCACTGTGTACCCATAATCTACTCTGTGGGTGTAATGCCAGAGAGCAAGTGAGCTATTGAACAACATCCGTTTTTTCACTTAGAGAATGGACAGAGGAAATACAGTGAAAAAGAATAGATTCATAGTGGTCAACATTTCTGTGTTTGTAGTTAAGAAGATTCTAAGGATTTTTAGCCCTTCATGACCCTGAAGATGCTATTTAATAGCAATTCATACACACCAAGCAATGGGAGAGTCAAGGCAAAACTTGGAGAGATGGAATTCCTTTTCAAAGATTGGCTTTCAACTTTAAAACAGTGGCTACACCATGAATGAAGTTTTGTGTCTCATCCTCAGGGACTAGTTGCTGTAATCTAGTAGCAAGCCCATTCCTTATCTGTGTTGCAGTCATCATGTGTGACTGCATGCCATTTATGGCTGCTGGCTGGCTTTATTTGTGCTGTCCTGTGAGTGACAGATTCTAAAGACCCGAATGGAGCTGTATGTCCAATGTTAACTGAAGTTAGGAAAGATTATTTTTTTTCTTTGATGCTTTTGTATGGCGTCTGAAATAGCTGTACCCTTTTATGTCTAGAATTTAATGAGCTTAGGGGGAGGGGTGACAACACACAGGAGAAGAAACGAGGTAGAAGTGTAGAAGAAAGAGAAATATGACAAATTCAGTGGTACAGTGTGGCACGAAGGGAGATCAGCTGAAAGCGTTCTGCCAGAAATATTATTAACAAACTCATCTAAAGTCTTTGAGAACCTATCCATCCTTCTTCCATTTGGCTGGGTCTTTCACTTGTTACCACTGTGGAAAGATATTCTTAAGTATTTCTGGTGCACTTGAGTTAATGTGGAAGAGAGATCTGGGTAGACAAAACAAAAATCATCTATTTGGTATTTAAGGAACTATGGAGGACTTTGTGTTTGTCTTCAGTAGATACAAATTTTTCCTGTACTTATTAGTTCCAAGTACCAAGGTGAACAATTCCTTTGCAGTTTACCATGTGTTTAGATTAAAAAATTTGAAGTTGATAGGTTGTAAGGAGGCTTAATGCTTAATTTAATATGTTCAGGGTAGTGTCACCACCTTCTTATGTGAGCTGTTTATATAATACTGTGCAGAGTGATCACCACTACTGACTTAAGTCCATTGTGGATTTTGTGGTATATGTGAACAGATACGATGTTTTTTTAAAAAAAATCTATTTACAGCTACCACTAAAATGTCATCAGTTGTGACAATTCTTTTCTTGAGTATTTGTCAAGGAATTATGATTAAGCTGTAGTAAGAAAGTTGTTGCAGTGATTTAGTATCTGCAGTTTACTGCAATGATATATTTTGAAAGGGTTTGTTTTTTGGTGTAGTGGCTTAAGATTGCTTGGAGGTTTTCCTATAAAAGGCATGGGTTTTTTTTGTACTAGCCATTTTATATCAGTATTAAAAAAATAATAATTTAGTTTTTTTCTTTTTTCTGTGGGAAAATGAATGCCTGTTCACTAAATAAAATTATTTTGTATTAGATAAAATTATGTAATGGTTTAGAGAAAGTGTTTTGTTCTCTCAAAATTAGTATTTACTTTGGAATATTTCTGAGTTGTGCCAAATGTTTTTCTTAACTGTAGATACCATTTTAATAATAATGGTGTCATATGTATAATTTTATAATATGTATATACTTATCTAATATTGTACATATATAATTATCAATTGTTTATCTACATGCAAAAAATGTCCTCTATGGAATAAATCCTAGAAGTCTAATATGTTGAATAATAACCAACTGATTGCTTTTGTAGTTTGTATTAATATGAACTGTAGGATTGCTTTGGTTTGGTTCAGGTGAGTTTATTTCAAGTCGTGAGATGAAACATCCAGTTAACCCCAATTGTAGAAACTGCATAACATCGTTATGTGGTCTCATGGCTACTTTAGCAACTCACCAAAAGGATAAATTGACTGAAAGAAGCATCTCAAAAGAACAGCTATATTGTGTTAATGGTGTGGTGCTACATACAAGACATGCCACTACTGATTAATGTTAGAATGCTGAGGTTTCTTCCCACTCCTAATCTTTCTTGCATGTATAGTCTTACACTCCATTAACTTACTGAGAGTGATGGATGGGGTAAATGGGAGTGAGATCGTGACTTTCAGGACGCAAAAAGTCATACCCCTGTGCTACACGTCTCCTATTGAATACTTCTCTCGAAATAACCTGAAACAATGCTTGTGGGAAATTTTAGGTATCTGTGGTATCTTCAGAAATTCTTACTTTTTTTTGAAAACAAATACTGGTTCTCAAGTAAGTATTGTTTTCAACTTTTATGTTTCTTAAAAGTCAAAAGAAAAAGATTTTTTTTTCTTATATATTTAGGGAAAGCATTTGGATGTCCTTGTGTAACCACAAAAAAAACTTGACAGTTTTGTCTTGTTAGCCAGTGGGTAACTAGGACTTGTCAGAAAGGTCAGTGTAAATACCGTAGGGAAAGAAATGAAGAGCAATGCAATGAATTACTTCTGAATTAATAGAAATGTCTGGGAAAGCAGGTAAAGCGAGTATGATGTTGTAAAGCAAACTATTTAAAATGTCTTTTCTCTTGGAGAATTCTTGAGATGATATCAGGATATTCACTTCTATAACACTGTGTCATACTTATGTCAAGTGTCTTGGTGGTTTTACGTTTGTGTAAAAAAAAACAACCAAACAAAAACAACAAAACAAACAAGAAACACAGCATCTTTTTTTTTTTTTTTTCTTCTGCCGTTTCAGTAAATTCCTTTAAAATCCGTTTTGCTCTATATGTTACACTCTACCTCTGTCTGCTAAAATTCTCCTACCCTATTCTGGGTACAGTTGAGGTGTCTGTTGTGGTTATGCAAGAGCAAGATAAATGGTAAGGCAAGAATAAAGCAGATTTTACTGTCAGATTGCAGAATTACTTATGCTAGGGAAAGAATACACAGATGATTGCTTTCCAAAACAATTGCTCTTTCTAGACTTTCTGCAGTGTTTCTGAAGTTGGTTCTGATGCTTATAGTGTCTGTCATCACTGAGCCTTTGACTTTCAGCAGTCCATCTGACCTGCTGTAGTACAACATTTTCTCATTTAGAGGAAAGCTGTTCAGCACTGCAGAGAATGCCTTTTTATATATTTTCTTTATATTGATTCTTACTTTATAAAAAACATTTTAGGTGACTTTCGTTCTTCTATTACACTGAATCCATGTTGAGCTCGTACTTAAAGAAATTGTAAAATTCTATTAAAATTGTTATTAAGATAGCTATATATTTAGATGTTCTATCAAAATTATGTTTGGAAACTCTGTTTTAAGTAGAGAGAAAATAACTGAAAGTACGTGCCCTGTTAGTCTAGAACAAGTCAGTTGTATTCTATGTCACGTGCCTGCAGAAAAGAGTACAGACTCTTGCTTTTTTTTCCCTTTGTCATCTTAAAGAATACATTAGGCTTTTTGACTAACCTCATTTCATAATCAGTTACACTCAGCTCATCTCTTGCCCCCTGTAAGGAAATTCTATCAAGCTAGAAAGCTTAGAATTGTATTAGAACCATCTTTTTATGAGAAATAGCATAGCTGTATCTAATGAAGCACATAACTATCAAGCTGATGTGGTTGTATATAGAGATTGGCCATCCATCTACTAGCTGAAAATAGAAAGGAAAATAAATTGCAATTCTTAGGAAATTAACATTTTAACTTTGAATGCTAATTTTTGCTCCATAGTCATTTCATCAGAAAGTATTATTTCTGAAGAGAGAAGTGCTGTTGTTGGTGTCAGCATATTTTTGTGATAGATTTTATTCTCAGTAGCTGTTCTCCCTTTTCAGACCCTTTGGAAAAAAGTGTGTGGAAGGACAAGAGGTTGAGAAGGAGAGAGATGTCTGTTTCTGAGGCTCACTTCTAGTGCAAAGGAGTGAGATGTTGCAGACAGGCTGTCAGTTACAGGATAGTGAGCTTCATCTCCTATGCTCCTGACTTGCTCTCATGCCTGAGCTGACTTTAAGAATTTGGTCACTTATCCCTAGACTTCCTGGCCTGCAGCATTTTAGCATTTCATGGCAATTACAATTCAACTAAGCTTGTCAAGGTTGTCTGCCTGACTAAAGCAGAAGACAAGAACAGGAAAGAGGAAAATATGGTGATGAGGATCAAGAGCTGTGTGAAGAAGTAGAAATAAAAAGGAGCAATAAGAGTCTAAAGTTAGATGCATAACATACATAACATCTGTTTCCTTTGGGTGCTCTTGCAGCCACTGCCTTTTGGTCTGCAGAGGCAACATGTTTGCCATTGCAGATTCTGGGGATCTTGCCGCTTCCAAATGTATAGCTACTTGTCTGATATCTCTTTGTAAAGGGAAAAATCAATCAGCACTGTCATCTTGAGCAGAAGAATCAAAATGAATTTGTAGTGATGAAATACTAAGTCTTTTTTTCTATTTTTTTATTTATTTCCTTCTCCATTATTTTAGGAAGGGAGTATCCTAGCTTCTAACTTCAGCCTTTAGCAGCCAGTGTCACTGTGACAGTCAAAATGAACACACTAAAAATCTTTAACAAAGCAAAGACAAACTACATGTCAGATTTTCTCATGCAGTTTTAGGAAGGTGCACTATTTTTTGGTTGAAGAACGTACATTAAAGCAAAGGCATAACTTTAGTCTCTTAGTTTAGAATACTTTTTTTCCCATTCAACTTTTAGAAATAAAGACTTAGAACTTAAATGTACTATGTTAACAAAAAGGAAACCTGTGCTTCAGTTGAACTGTCTTCAGTTGAAGTGGATATTGCTCGTCTCATTGTTCCTCAAATAGCTTTCACTGGGTGAGTTCAAACAAATGTAAATGATATTGTTACATTCATATAACAGCAAGTATTTTGACCTTGTAATTCAACAGGGTCAAGAGAAAATATTAAATGTTACTTACCCCGTCTCAGCCTAATGTGGCCGTATGTACAAACATCTTGTTTAGATTGTCCATAACACAAGGTATTTCTAGGAGTAAGATAGCTGACTGAAATGAACTGTGCCCTTTCTAGGACTGTTATTTCAGTTCACAAATGCACTTTTGAAGTAAATCTCTTGATTTGCAGTTTTATTCACGTAGCAAAGCCATCTCGGCACATGCAAAGTAGATACCTGTGGTGAAACTAAACTGGAAGGGAAATGCAGTGTAGAAGCCAAAACTGTGAGAAAAGGACTTTGGGGATTCTGTGCATTTCATGTACTTTAATTCACTGTAACCTCTATATCAAAATGTTTCGCTTGAGACTTTGAATCTCTCCTCCAAGCACGGAAATGGAAAACACTTAATATGGGTCTGTAGCCCTTAATTTCAGCCTGGAAGTTTGTCTGGAATCAAATACAGCATGTTTTCAGTATTTCCTATTGTTGATCTGTGTGTGAAATACAGGGATGAAATAAAATATGAACACATACACAAAAACAACAAGCAAACAATTTAGATTTTTTTTAATGTGCTCCACAGAATCTTGTTTTGTACTGAAATATCAGAAAGAATTAATCTTTCTCTCCAGCCCTTCTGCTCTTTGTTGAATTACTTTCAAAACTGAATTTGATACATAAAACAGAAGATCTCTTATGTCACTGGTTTTGATGGATTTGTTTCACTTCAGGATTAAGAATGCCCCATTATGAAGCCTTTCATTTTAGAAAAACTCTAAAGCTAATTTTTAAAATTCTTATGATTCCTAACCTTTACTTTGGAGCAGTATTGTCTGGAAACTAACAAAAAAAAAAGGAGATTTTGAAATTTTAAATGTTCTCTCACTGACTTTATTCATTGTCTTTGGTTTGAAATTTTGTGTTTCTTCTGTCTGAAAACCAATTGTGGGAACAATTGTTTCAGGCATCATTGTGAAAGGAAAAAAAAATCAGTCTTGAAAAAGCTATATCTATTTGGAGACAATAAAACCTCTTATCTAAGTTTGATATGCAGGATTAAAGACTATAAAACCTCTTATCAGCATTTTGATATATTATATGTAGGATTAGAAATATAGGTTGCTGTGTTCTGTGGCCTGTTTATCAGCATTTGCTGAAGATGCATTGCTGGGATACAAATTCACGATCTGGGTTTATTTTCAATCTGCAAATCCAAAATGTTAAAAAAATAATACATTTAAACATCGCATGATTTATTTATTTATTTAAATGTAAATCAGAAGATATGGCAATGCAGGTGAAATTCAGCAAATCACTTGCATCTTTGTTCTGCACTTTGTTTAATTTGGAAAAAATTGTGTAGTTGGAAAAGAAAGCCAGAATATATAATGGAAGGAAAAGATCTCTGTAGAAGATACTATAACTCTTTTTCTAGTAAGAGGTATACTAAATAAAGAGTATGAAATCACTTGTTGCTTTATACCTGACTAGGTTAGGATCATGTGTTATGTTGTCCCTGGGAACTGACTGGGGTACATATCCGTGTAAAATGCTCCTTATTTATGCTACAGACCAAAGACAACATTCTCTATCCCATATTTTTGCCGAATGTTAACAGGGGCAGGCAGAATACACATGCTTCTGCTCATCAGTTCTGACTTTTTTTGAATTTTAAGGCTGCTGTAATTTCACCCAGCACAAGAAAGACGTGGAGCTCTTGGAACAAGTTCAGAGGAGGGCGACTAAGATGATAAGCGGGCTGGAGCACCTCTCCTATGAGGAAAGTTTGAGGGAACTGGGCTTGTTTAGTTTGGAGAAGAGAAGGCTCCAGGGAGACCTCATTGTGGCCTTCCAGTACTTGAAGGGAGCATATAAACAGGAGGGGGAACGATTGTTCATGAGGGTGGATAGCAATAGGACAAGGGGGAATGGTCTTAAACTGAGACAGGGGAGCTGTAGGTTAGATATAAGGAGGAAGTTTTTCACACAGAGGGTGGTGACACACTGGAACAGGTTGCCCAGGGGGGTTGTGGATGCCCCGTCCCTGGAGGTGTTCAAGGCCAGGCTGGACATGGCTCTGGGCAGCCTGGTCTAGTGGTTGGCGACCCTGCACTCAGCAGGGGGGGGTTGAAACTGGATGATCTTTGAGGTCCTTTTCAACCCAGGCCGTTCTATGATTCTATGATCTAATCAGATTTCTGAAGGGGACATTTAGGCACGACATGGTAAATGATGATGTTACAAAAAATCTTTTCAATTTATGTTGACAACCTGATGATATTTTTGTTTGTGACTCTGCAGTCCGTACCAGAAGATTCTGTGTAGTATGGATGCGTATGTATTCAGTGGGCTTCCTTGAATCTCATGCTGGGGTGATATTAGCCAGAGCCAATTTCATTCTTGGAAAGCGCCCAGACAGGACTTCCAACTCTTCCTTTCGAAGTCTTGAAATGATGTAAATTTACTGATTCCCCTGAAGTTGATAAGGATTTATATTCTGTTTCTCTGACTTCTGAGAGAAGATTTTTTTATATGCAAGACTATTAACATGTCATATGTAGCTGTGAGGAGTAAGTATACAATACATACTGCAGAATGTTTCATCTTGTCAGCAGTAGGTGTGACAGTGATGTTTTACTAATAAAAGATATAAAAAGAAAACCGTACCATCTCACTGCATTATATTAATTATATTATCTTAATTTGGCTCTGGTATGGCAGCAGATGTGGGGACTGCTCCAGTACCTCAAGTTTCCCCACCTACCAGTTTCTCCTCAGCCCCATGCACTCTGCCAGCTTGCTGCGGGGTCTGGTATTGGCTTTGCTGGAGGTTGAGCTGAACATGAAACTGGTTAGCTAAATGGTGTTACTGTGTGATTTCTGGCACAAAATACTAAACTACAGTGAGTGAAAATGGGAGAAAAGAAGGGTCAAAGCTTCTAAGTCATGCTGTAAGGGCAGATCACCTGTCGTTCTCAAACAAATCAGGCAGAAAAGCAGTGCTGATGTTAAAGATGACATGTGGTGACATCTGATTTACACCCAACTTTTATGTTAGCTTTGGATCCTATGTGTATATATCAAATGAAATATAAAATATATGACTTCTCTGCTTGAGTTCATCTAAAGTTCAGTAAGATAGAAAGAGCTGTCTCTTTATGGGGTTACTTCTTCAGTCCAGAGATGTGTGAGAGCATGGTGCAACCTTGTCATACCTCCATCAAAGGGATAATCCCTGTGTTTCTCAAGTCTTTTCAACTGACTTCTACAGATATTCGCAAAACTTGCAGCTCTTCCTTTCTTGCCTGTTTCTCTACTCTTGCAAAGCCAAAGCAGAGCCCTGGGGGAACCGGTGAGACTGGTGACAGCTCAGGGTAGTTGAAGCATTTGAAACTTCCTTGAGGGGAATGGGGAAGGATATCAACAATACACCAGTGTCAGTGTGGGGAATGATGTTTTTGAGTCTTGCATGCTCCTATAGCTTCATGTTTTTCCTCAGTTCTAACAAAATCATAAGTAAGTTTCAGGGAGCATTTTGGGTGTCAGTGGTTTGGGATAATTCTCCTTGGCTGAGTTTTCTCTTTGCAGAAATTTCTGTTAGGAAATTCTCTCTTCTGGAGTGTTCTCATCCATAGAAAATTTTATATATCTCTGAGAAAGTACACTTGCAGTACAATTACACATAAAGAGATATTAGAGCGGTGTGAACAGCTTGAAATTTAACTACATGGGAAGACAGAGATAACTATGAAAAAGAGAGTTAGTAATATCTTTACATGGGCAGAAATGTTTAAATGAGGTGTTTTCAAACTCAGCCTTCAGTTTTTCATAGATATGAGAATTCCATTGTCAGACTGGTTTTGAGGAGTCACCTCTCAATTACAGCACTCTGTACCCACATCTTGTTGTCAGACGTTTGCAAATAGGAACTGGAAGCTATGCAGTATACTTTCTTGCTGTTTGTAGTTGTTGTTGTTTCTACCTTTGAGAGAATCACTCTGCCGTGATCCACTCTGGTGGGGCAGCTGGCATATATAACCATTCCATTCAAGATTGAAATTGTTTTGTTTTTTCTTGTAAAGAAAGGAAAAAAGATTAACTAATTTAAATGGAATGCTATGCAGTGCAACCTACGTTTCAGTAACACATCTGCAAAGATTTTTGCAAAGCACGTCTGACATGCAAATGTTTAGATAGACTAATTCTTACTTTGATTAATCAGAAATGTGTGTCCTGCTCAAAGAAAAGCTAGAAGGATGTTGCCAAGACATAGCTGTGTGACTACTACTTCTCTGTATTTAATATGTAAGCAGTCTTGACTCCCTTTTTTTTGTTGTTTTTATTTAGAAGCTATATTTAGGCGTGTAGAGTTGCCAAGGGTACCACAGTCACCGCTGACTTAGAAGATCTAGATTTAATTTTACTTGAAGTGTAATATAACTGTTAATAAATATTTTTTGGATTTGAGGAACTTTGCAGATTGTTTTTAGCAATCTATTGTAATGTACTGGGTTTGCAACTTAATATGCTTGATTTGGCAAAGCCCAAAGGAAGCTAATAAAATTAATTGGAACCTCGTTAAAGTTTCGCATTGTTGTGGTTTAACCCAGTAGGTGGCTTAGCACCATACGGTCATTCGCTCACTCCTCCCATTCCCAGTGGGATGGGGGAGTGAATAGGAAAAAAAAAAAATACAAAATAGAACTTGTGGATTGAGATAAAACTATTTACTAAGATAGATTAAAAAAAAAAAAGGATAATAATTATGACAAATATATATGTATAAAACAAGTGATGCACAAGGAATTGCTCACCACCCTCTGACTGATGCCCAGCTAACCCCCTGAGCAGCAAAACAGGAAGAGATGAACTTCCCCTTCAGAACTCCTTCCACATGATGTCTTATAGTATGGAATATCCCCTTGTCCAGTTTAAGTCAGCTGTCCTAGTTCTGTTGCCTCCCAGCACCTTGGGCTCTTTGCTGAGAATGGCCTTGGCTCTGCACAACACTGTTTAGCAAGCAACTATACATGTCGGTATGTTATCAATATAGTTTTTCTCCTAGAACCAAAACATAGGATCATATCAGACACTCTGAAGAGAACAATTTCATCCCAGCTGAAACTAAGACATGTATACTTTTTTTTTTAAATGCACAGGATATGAAAGAATAGTTTTCTCATTACAAAAAAATTACTATGATCTGACATCCTTCTTACATCATTATAAAGTACATCATTATATATGAATTATGTCCTTAATAAATTTCACAGTTTTAGCAAAAACTGGTTCAGATAATAGTTAGAATGCAACAATAATTAGTGAAATACTAAATTTTATTTAGAATTCATGTGAAATAAACTTCAGTAGAACAAGAGGGTCTTACTGAACTAGTTGTCTTTTTCTTAACTCTTACAGTTTGCAAAAATGATGCACTTCAAATGCATTCAGTTCCTCTGGTAATGTGTGCTATTCGATATGCTATTCTGAGGGTAATACTGCATCATTAAATACTTGTATCTAGTAAAATTTGATAGTTTCAAATGATTTTAGCAACTATGCTGGTAAGGAAAATATTGCATAAGCCATAGAATTTATGTTCTTAAAAGCTTAATCCAAACGCATACATAAGATTTGTTGAAACTCTGAAAGAATGTAGCTAAGCACTTTCCAGCCATACTTATGCTCAGAAACAGCCAAGAGCCAATTCAGCTCTTAGACCAAGCCTCTGATGTGCTCTGATTTATTCTTTCTAATGCAACAATTACGCTAGTTTTAAACCTAAAGAGTAAAATATGAATTATAAATTTCCCAGCCAACCATGAAGGCAAGTCTTGGGAAATTTTTGCATACAGGGAAGAAAAGTACATATTATAATATTACTGCTATAGTAGTTTCTTTCATTTCATTCTTTTTAAAATGATGAGATGGTCACAAGGAAAATGGCCATGGAACTTGAAGTGGTACAAAAACTTTAAGTTTTTCTTTTTCATTTCCATTATTCCTGTGATATTTCTCCGCTTGCTAATGATGCATGCAGTCCAATCTCATGGCAGTAAAAGCTTTTAATGCAACAGTCTATTGTAAGTCATGGTAGGTCTTGCAGGTAGGATCGAAGGAATAATTCTGTTAGTTGTGTTTTAAACAGAGTAGGTGGTTTTGTCCCCTCTTGGCTATCAAGCTTACTTATTACCTAAATGAATGAAAATCAAAGCCTTTATAACTTTTCTCAATGATTCCTCACTTTGTGCATATGTATGCTATTCAGTGTTTGAGTTTTCATGAAAAGTCACCAGGCTAAGGCTGTCATTTGGTGTCCACTGTAGGTGGCTCAAGTGCTTAGCCTAATACAAGAAAAAAGATAGATTCACTAGTCATTTATGAAACATGCTGGCTAAATCTACAGAATTTATTTTCTTTACAGATTTCAGATAATTGCTTTCTAAATTTCTAAATGACACTTCATCAAACACAGGCCTTCACACCGTAGCTCAAAAAAATCTTGTGCATTGTGGCAGGGGGGTAAAGTTGGCCTGGTTTGATTAAAGAAGATTTCTTCCTTCTAGTTTGAAAGGAAAATTTGGTTACATTATATACATCTAGAAATAACTGAACACAGATTATTTTTCCATTATAAAACTTGTCTGTCATTTTTTCTCAGAATTCTTCTGGCCAAGCCCACATAGGTCAGGTGTTTATTAATCCCAGTGAATTATGTAAGATTTACCAATGCAGTGGAGTTTAGGAATTTTAACTGGATTGTTTTCTGCATTGAATCATAGACAGTAATTAGGCAATTGCTAGCTACTTCCTAGCTAACAATTTCTGTCTTCCATTTATACGATTTGTTGCAGGATTAGGGTGGCTGCGGATCACTTGAGTGACTGTACGAGCAAGGAAGTACTGCAGAGTGTGTGTATGGAGTAGTTCTGGGTGGACGGTTGGCAGGGCCTAGGTGTCCTTGGGTGGGGCGGAGCCTAAGGACAGAAGTGTCAGGAGGTTAACTGTTGGGCACAGGGGGGGTGGTTGCTGTTTGGTTTTGTTTGTTCAACAAGTTGTGATCACCAATCAGGGGATGGGGCTGGGGTAGCCCCACCAATGGCAGTTTGCCAGGTGTAACTCAGTTTCTATATATGTTGTGAAGTACTCCATTAAAGTTGAAGCTTGCGTACTCATATTGAGATTGTCATGCTTCCCGCACCGTGTGCCGTTCGGCTCTAAATCCCTGGAAAATCCGCGGCAACGATTGGTCAACATCGGTTATTAACTACTGTTAATAACTGTACTAATGGTAACTTCTATAATAAACAAGATAAATCTGAGCAAGCAGGTGCTGCATTACTTCCAATCCTGTGGTCTCCATTTCTGCAGAGATGGAGCTTTAAGAGCTTTAAGAACTCTGAATAATTCATTTGTCTCCAGTAACGATGTGTGAAGGCAAGGATACTCTGCGGTTTCAGCAGGACAGCTTCAAAGCAGTATTAATCTTGGGTTTCACAATAGAAATATCCAGCTATACTGAAGTCTGATATTCTCTGCCTTTCAATCCTCATGTCACAAGTTCCTGTATTACTGCAAAAACTGGCTGTACCGTGAAGTAAACTGGGAAACTGATTAATCTTTTTCTTTTTTTTTCTTCTTGAGAGAGAGGTAGAAAAAGAAAGAAAAACTTTCACCTTCTGAAGCAACTGCAGCCCTGGTCCAGGTTGTAGCAGGAGCTTTTCATGTGGGAAATTCTGCTGTTGCAGCCAGGAGGGCAGCATGGTGTCTGACTGATTAGGAATAAGTTTCAGAGAGAGGGAGAAATAATAATGTCTTCAACTGATATTAATGCTGTTTAATATTTTATATTGTAAACTGGAATTTAACACTTTCTGTACGCATCCGGAGAGTTTGCTTACTGGTTATAACTTGCATTTTACATGTACTCTAGAACAGTATATTTGTAGTTAAAAATAGGTAAATGCTGAAAATATGTTTCTCCTGACTCAAAGATATAACTATCACACTGTGAATAACTCTGCTGTTGCTGTTTAATAGTAAGACTTCTGTTAACCCAATCCAGCAGCAAGCTAGCTTCAGATGTGGCATAGTACCAGTAAAGGCGGTGATGAGTTATGTCCTTTGAAGCTTTCTAGTTAAAAATGTTAATATAAAAGGTACCAGCAATGATTAGATTTTCTCATAAAGAGATTTTCAAAATCAAAAGCGTATTCTTCTGTCATTAAATAGAGCTTCAGCATCTTGAGCAGTAGTTCCATGGTCATTATTAATTGATCTGTGGCCTACAGAGTCACCCAGAAATTACATGTGTGATCTGCAACAAGAAGAGGCAAGCTGTAGTTTGTTTCTGTGGAATTAATCATACCATGAGATATGGCATTTCTACCATCTTTATCCTCCTGTGTATCAGCCTCCCAGAACAGTACAGTATGCATGTAGGAGCAAGGATAAGCACACAGAACAGCAAGCATAAGATGAAGCGTATTAGCCAAAGACAATCCTAGTTCAGAAAAAAGCATTCTACAAATTGTGGTAGTGGTTGCTTAGCAGAAGTCAACATCAAACACATAGCTCTGAGGCAGCCAAGGAAGAGTGCTGTATGAAATGTGAAAGAAAAGATTAGCTAGTGACTGCTGTGGTGGAGTAAGGGCAGGATGCTAAAGCAAGCTGTGTCAGTGTGGAGTATTTCTCAGGTTTGTTTCAATACTCTGCTGTGATCTGATCTGTCTGGCATTTGCCTGCTGATCCCTCCTCAAAAAGCAAGTTAAAGACATGTTTTTTCACTCCTAAGTTCAATTGAATCTGTTTTTCTGTGGACAAAATGCAGAAGCTGTTGCTTACAGTCATGTTGTTCATTCTGCAGAACTGGAGTAAGAGACCAAATGCTGCTCACTGCCAGAATCTGTAACACAGCAAGCATTTTACCTTTGTAGGATCTGGGAAAAGCAAGATGATATTTTCCTAAAATACTCCTTGGCATTCACACAGTGCACTGGAATGTACAAAGATTTAACATGAGCAGAAGAATAAATCTTTTACCTCTAAACATTTTTATAATTGCAACTCTTAAAATGACACCCCTTTTGAATCTCACATTGGAATACATTAAATTAGGAGAGCAATTCATCTGAAGATTTACCAAAAGAAATATTTTTTTCAAACTTGTACAAAAATATTTGAAAAAGATTGCAAAGTTGATGCTAGGAAATAAAAATCAATTATTTTTATCAAAATCATAGTAATAGTATCAACTGATACTACTGAGTGATCAGTAACATCATACTAATTTTCAATAGAAATCTCGCATGCCACTGGGTATCTTCTCATTAAGCATTTTAATCTGATTTAAATGCAAAAAAAAATTCCTCTGATATCAGAAGTTGTCATGCTGGTCTCAAATTTTTTTACATATTCATAAGATCTTGAAGTGTCTTAAATTAGTTTACATTCATTTTGAAACTTCAGAGTTTGGATGCTCATTTTCTTCCAAAAGTATCGAGAGATTTGTAAACAGTGTGCATTTTTTTCCTTGGTGCTTGCACTAGATATAGTTTTTTGAGCTTTTGTGTTAGTTTGTTTTTAACATGGACTTATTTGCATGAGTAGAAGAGAACATACTAGAGGATGGTGAAAGTACTCATGCTAATCTTGATCAGATACTGAAAGGTGTTCAGTAGGGAGGCTGTTGTAAAATTGCTTAACTTTGTTGAGACATTTGTTTTTCAATAATTAAAATGTGGATCAAACTGCATTTAAGCTACCTGAAATAACGAGACCACATAAGGCAGGTCAGAGCACGTAAATTTCAAGTAAAATACAATGAAAAATGGATGTAGGCAATCAGTTCTTCTCTAGCCTTTCTTATACTTGATACTTGCCAAAATCAAGCCGTCCTTTTAATGATGTAAAGCTTCTAATTCTAATTTGCATATCTTTATGGAAGTATTGTTAAAGTTGCTTAACTGTGTTTTAATCTTCTGTTTAAAGGAAAACAGTTATCTGCATTTTTAACCCCAACAGTGCTACTCCACAAAAGGTTGGCAATAGGTGGAAAGAACCAATCAAGTTTGATGTACTTTTCCAATTTTGTGTATGACCTAGTGCCTTCGCTTCCCTGTGATTGTTAAGAGTTACTAAACATTTTGCCTTTCTGTTCCTATTTAAAGACATGCTCTTTAGGAAGAAATGCAAGAGAGAAATGATCCCTTTCCTATGGTTATCCTCTCCTGTCTCACCTCAATAGTGGTCAGACTTCAAACTGTCTTCTTTTCACTGATGGTTTTATTTTTCTCACTTCGATAAATTTTATTAGGTTAAATTTCCCAGAACTTCCCAACTCGGAATAATTCAGAATTATGAAGCACACTGCAAAAACTCAGGAAGCTGGCTTTGGAAATGAGAGAATTGAAAACAGGGTGTGACATTCTCTTTTTATATGTTGGTTTGGTTTTTGTCTACAGCTGTGAGACTTAGATTTATTTTAATTTAATGTTTGTGAATACAAACAAAAATACTTTCCTAGGGTCATAACTGTATAAATCTCTCCCTTGGAAAGAAATCTTCTCAGGCATGCTAATGACACCTTTTAGTCTTTTCCAACAAAACCTTGGTGTTTTGTACTTGACGAACCTCCTGCTAAGATTTACTAATTCCTAGATTTCCATTTTTCTATGAATAAAGAAAGATTTCTTGGAAAGTAAATTGTCTTGGTAAGATTTATCATTTTATCATCTGAGGAAGCAGATATATTCCCTGCAACTCAGATTTTAGCCCATTGTCTTCATTTTTAATTTTTTAAGGAAAACTGTAAAAAAAAAAAATCCCAAGAACCGATATTTTTAGCTTTCTAGTGAAGTGCTTTATTATAAAATATTTTCCAGTGGGAAGAAGGAAAAGGAACATGGAGCATCTCAGTTTTAGAGAGGGAAGTATATAAAAATAAAAAGAGAGATGAGGAGATACTAGAGGCTGAAGGAGTCTAGAGGGACCCAGAAGGAAAGAAGGAAAAAAAATGATGAAAGAAAACACATACTTCCTTACTACTTTATTTCCTTTTCAAAGGTAGTATGAAATTTAATATTGTGGGGTTCAGAGTGCAGCTTACTTTCCTTCTCAAAAAACTCTGAATATTATATCATACTCAATTTTGAGAGGAAAAGGGGAGGATTTTGCTATCTTGGTATTAGGATGGTGGGCTAGTTGCCACCAGCTGATCTCTGGGTTTGGAGTAAGGATCCTCATGGAGGACACCTACTTGCTCAGGTTTTGCTACAAAACAGAAGAAAAAAGCAGAAATTTGCAGACAGAAAATGTTAGATATGATATGAAAACACATTGCTTAACAAAAGTTCAAGCAAATCTGTATAACTGGGTGTGCATATATTTGTTTTGTTTGTGGTGAGTTCTTTTGAGAATAGCAGCCATGTTTTGTCATGTGTGGTATTGGCTCTTACCAAAATTAGTAATTTTTCCCTCCAACAGTTTTTACAGTATGTCTTTTGTTATTATAGCTGCAGGACAACTTTAACCTTTTCTTTAGAAAATACTATTTTTTTTTTCACTTCCTTTCTTTGTGTTATGACTTCTTATCCTGTGGAAGAAAGAAACAATAACTAAAAAACCTTCAAAATTGCATTTAAAATCTTTCATCAAGTACAGTGCTCTGTATTTCAGACTGCCATAGCTCATTAACCTAAATGGTAGTAGTATCCTTTCATCTTATCTCGTAAGAGCTGGAATAATATTTGTTAATGTAGAGAAGTAGTCTTTAAGCTGACAGTGTTTAATGATCATACCAGGGATACATGGAACAGGAAAGATTCCAAAGGAATCATCACTCTTTTAGGAAAATGCTTTGTAAATAATTGGCTATACTACTTTTTATTAGATTAAGTATAAAAGCATAAAAATTCACTGGATCAAAAATTTTCACTGCTTTGAAGGCAAAACTTTCAAAGAGAGAGTTATCTGATTTTTTTTATTATTTTTTTAATTCAAGGGAATGTTGGTTCGGTGGCAGGTGCAGGGGTTATGGAGTGTCTCTTCCTTTGAGTCCCTGTGTATCTCTGTAATGACATAAATTACTCAAGGCAAAGTGCACTCAGATTGCTTTTCTTTCTGCCAGAATGGAGTTTCTCTGTTAGCCTCCTCTAGCTTTTGAGGCACCAGCACTTCTTCAGTCTGTAGCTAACAGAGAGAGGGAAGGTGTAAGAGTAGCCAACAGATAATGTTTCTGGTGTACTCTTGAATTTTAAAAATACGTTACCTGTTTGCAAACTAGATAGGAGATTTCATCATCAGTCCAGATGTGTATCTGCAGGCACAAGCGAAAGAAAATAAATCTATAAGTTTTGTAAAGTGAAACAGAAAACTAGTGCAATGAAAAGAGAACTCTCTCCCATCACTTATACCATTCCAGCAATTCATAAATGTCTCAAATGTCATAAATAATTAGAATTTAGCTACATGTATCTTGCTGTAGTAACAAGTAATTTTACATCTATATTAGTGTAAAACTAAATAACAGATTGCAAGATTCAAAAGAAATATATTTGTATTTCCCTTGCTAAAATATTCAGGTTTTGTTAGCAAACATGCTGTCCATCATTAGATACCTGCTAATATTTATCTCTTACTTCAAATGGTCTTGCTAAATCACTGGAACAGGATACGGCTCTGCAGGGATTGCCAGCTATTCTGCCACATCAGAGAATTCCTACTCTTTTTTTTTTTTTTTTTTTCTTTCTTGGATGATAATCACAGGGTGAAAATGGCAAGTTCCTGCAAGATGTTTTCTAACATCTGGTTCATTATGAGTTCCTCAGGCGCATAGGCTAAAATGCTGGAAGAACTTCTGAGCTCCTTGCATAATTAGGTGGCTTCCTGGCATCTTACATGCAGCTTCCCCTCCAAGTGTCCTTTGGATGTGGTTTGCACGTTACATCTTCCTACTGAGTCTAAAGATGCAGGCACCCTGAATGAGAATGTTTACCTATAAATACAACTGAGCCATGTTTTCATTTTATAGTAAAGTTTCAACTTCAAGTAAATGTGATGCTTAATATTCAGGATTGCAAAATGTCTACCAGTCTAGAAGGTAAACAATGCTAACACTAAACTAAAAAATAGGGAGTGTATCTTTTTGTTCATTTAATTAAACTTATGCTATCTAACCACAGAAGTAAACTTGATAGTTATTTGTAAAATACTGGCCTTCTGCTTCTTCTCGTTGATTTTCTTAGCCAAGGTTATTGTCTTGATCGCTACTTGCTGGAAAACAAACATCCAAAAAAAAGATAACACTTGAGGAAGTTTAGATATCGTATTAATATATGTTGAAAAAATATGATAATGGTAGAAACACAACTGTCTTGAACAAATACTTCCCAAAATACATTTGCTTTTGTTTTCTAAATTCAGCAGTTTTCTGTCTAAACCGATACCTGCTAATAGCTAAAACTCTCTCAAAAAAATCACTTCAGTTTCAGTAAACATACAAAACGGGAATGCTTTGGGCTCTATTTGAAGAAGCAACCTAGAAAGACAAGTCTACGAGTCTGTCTGGACTCTTCATCAGTTCTTTTAGTAATAAAATGAACTTAATCTTTAAAGTGTTATCATTAACAGTACATTGATGTAAAAATTCATTCCTGTGAAAAGGAATTGCTATGTTTATTTTTTGTTAATGTGAGAAAGAAAATGAGAGAATTTACCTATAATGAATTAGGAGAAATTAGATCTTTTTTTGTATTTTTTCGCCCAGCTGCTGAAATGCTTGGATTTGAAGATGCACCAACCTGAGACAGGAATTTTCTGTTTTCTTATTTTTCAACAAGTAAAATAACTTCTATTTAATAGTAAATGATTTTTCATTGGTAAAATTCTAACAATATTTCACTTAGAATTCTCTCTACCACCAGAAGGCTGTTACTTTTTTTTTTTTTTTGTATTTTCTAAGTTTAGGAGAGTGTGCAAGTGGAATATTTCCTTTCTTTTGAGGAGTGAAATCTTAAATAAACTGATTTTTGGACTACCAATTGCTCTCCTTTTCCTGGGAAAAGGCATGATTAGTTTTGTTTTTGAAGCCACCTTTTTGTTTTGTTTTCTTCTTTGTTAGAGTACTAAAGTGATTTAAGAAAGAAAGATCAGTCTTTGAAGCATCCCCTTACACTCTTACACTTTATCTGAGAACTTGGACAAATTATTGTGTTACCTCTTTGTGTCTGTTTTCAATCTGTGTAATAATAATAATATAGGCTTTGTTCATATCTGCATCATATTGCTTAATTTGTTTGCATATCTATAAAGCATTCAAATACTCTAGTGAGTACTTCAGGAATAATCACATAACCAACCAACAAACAAAAACTAACAAATGGCTTTCTTTTTTGTATAGCTCTTTTCTTATACTATGTAACTATGCAGAGTTTTGATGGTTTTTGTTTGCCTGTTAGTTTCTGTGTTTCCTTTTGCATTTATTACTTGATCTGTATCTATATCTTGATGTTCTTGATGTTATGTATTTGCTAAAAGGTTCGTAGAACCTCTTTTGACTTAGGAATTCTCTATCTGTAAGAAAATTTAAGTAGCTGAGGTTGTAAAAATAGTCAGTAGATACAATTGATTTGGTTTCAGGAGACTTTAGCAGTTCTCCTACAGAAAAAAAGTTGAGTTTCCTTTGGTGAATGAGGTACAGCTTAATATATCTTTCTGATTCAACTTGGGATCACAGTGTTTTACAATGCGTGACCCCAGGGTGCGTAACAGTCTGCCCATTTTACCAGTTCTGATGCAAGTTTCTTAAATGGCCAAGTGGGTTAGAGACTGTATAGCCCACTAGTTTCTTTAACCATCAAGTAGATGGAGAATATATAGGTCATTTAAAAAAAGAAGTGTAGATGGATGCTTGCCATTCTGGGAGCTTTCATTGTTGGACTCTTACTTTTAGGCACTGAGGGTCCTCCCTTCTTTTCTTTGAAAGCACACAGGGGGATTCTTCTAAATTGCTGCCTTTTTAAAATCTAATTTATCTACCTAATATATAATAATTTCTGAGGTATCATCACACTTTTCTTAATTTCACACTGCTTTTTGGATCTGCACGCTTCTTAAAATGTTCCCAGTTGTTCCTTCTCCTCACTGGGCTGAGAAAGAGTTGTTTTTGTAGAATCATAGAATCACAAGGTTGGAAAGGACTCACAAGATCATCTAGTCCAACCGTCCTCCTATCGCCATTACTACCCACCGAGCTACTAAATCGTATCTTGTAGCACCTCATCCAGATGCCTCTTGAACACCATTAGGGACGGTGACTCCACCACCTCCCTGTGCAGGCCATTCCAGTGCCTGACCACTCTTTGAGAGAAAAAGTTTTTCCTTATATCTAATCTAAATCTCCCCTGGTGCAACTTGTGGCCTTTTTCTCGGGTCCTAAATTATGTTCTATAATCACACATGTACTGGGGTCTTGGAAATTTCACTTGCTGGAAGTTACGTGCCAGGGAAGGAAGTTTTGTGATTGAATTTATTTAACTGCTGAAAGGTAGGAATACTAAAAGCTTTCAAAATGACTATTAAAATAGAACTAACCTATTGTTTGAAATTATATTCCCATTTAATTAGATCCCTTATAAGATAACTGTTCTACTCAAGGGAACAGATGAAATAAAAAACAGCTTCATCACTGCTTCATCAGCTGTATTCCAGAAAAAGATAAATATTGAGAAATTAGTGATGCTTACTTCTCTTTTAATCTTTTTATCGCTTCAAGGAAGTTGATTCTGGAATTTTTTCATTGATTTAATGTAAATTGGCAACACTGTTTAAAAAATAGGAAGGTAGGAATTATTGCCTTAGTGCCTGTTGGAAGCTGAGTTATGCCATACTGAGGTTTAGAGGAGGAAAAGATGTCTGCATGGCCACTGAAACCCCTATGCTGATAGACAGGTAGCATGAATGGTGCTGTGTGGGTGGTATAGCAGCTTTGTGCTCTCACAAAAGGCTGTTCAGCGCAATGACAGTCTCTTTCCCATGGATGTTGTTAAGCGATGCATCACCTTTGGAACTAGGAAAGAAACTGGAGTAATGGTGCAGAGTAATACCTTGCTCATCACTGCTTTAGGTCTCAATTTAACGTAGTATTCCTAACAAAGCTGGAGTTTATGAATCATGAAACCAACTGACTTCGCAATTGCCATATGTTTATAAAGGTTAAGGGAGGAGGAAGGGAACATAGAATAGAACTATTTTTGTATATGACATCAAACTCCTTTTTACATTGCACATTCTTAATGCTTAGATTTCCTATAGAAATGTCAACTTAAAAATAGTCAAATCAAGTAGAAATGTAGAAATTACTGAGTTAACTGTGTTGCTTTGGCAGACTTGATGTACACGCTAGAAGTTAAGTTTAGTAGTCTGAAAGATTTTAGACCATTTTCAGACTGTTGTGAAGAGGGTAGTACTTGCTGGCTTGGAAAATCTTCGGATCTTGACCATATCAATACTTAATGGAGGGAAATGGCAGGATTTTTATTAAGACTCTTGACTTAGTTTTGGGCGGAATCCAGCTTGCCCAAAGTCGTCTGTCAAGATGTTGAATGTTTAATCTAAATTAGCCACTGGGCTTTTTCCTATGGTTGTGGAGAGAGGCTGCTGCAGGGGGTAATCACGTAAGACAAAAATAAATAGTTGTTACATACTATCACTAGCTCTCCTGAGGGTTTTTGAGGTCGCAGGGAAATTGAGCCATAGGGAGTTTGCTGAAGGAAAAGATATAGTGTTTTTAAGAATTGATGCACTTTTCCTTTTTGTAGCACTGGGGGGGTATAATTCCTCCTGAAGTGGATCCACTCAGAAGTTACCCTTATTGACCCATTTTCTTTGAGAGAGAAAAAACATACGCACAAGTTCTGTTGGGTATTCTGTATTGGCATCTCATTATATTAATGCACGACTGCTATTTGAGCTCAGCCTTGGGGGTTTTAACTCCAGCTTTGACATTTTTGCACTAAATTTAGAGAAATAGCTGCACTTTTTATCTCCTTTTCTGTAATGTCAGCAAGATGCATAATTTCTGTAATTTCATTGTTAGCTTGTAATAAATTAGGATTGTCCTTGTCTCATGAACCCATGCAAATGATCACAGAATTTTTGTCTGTACAGTCTTTATTAAGTAATTTAAAATCTTATCCCAGTGAGAGCCCTGGTTGGGCTGAATGCATGCTAAAGTTGTGTTGCCTTCCAGAAGCAGCCATCATATGGTAGTGCTGCTGAAGGTCTTAATTGTCTCAATACATCTTGGTGCACTTTAATGCTTCTAAATTAATAATGCAATTTCATACCATTACTAAGTCTTGAATTGCATTGCTTCAGCAGAAACATAAAGCTAATGTGATTGTGTACCATAGGGATGGAAGCACCTGTGTTTTTAAAGGCTTGTCCCCCACATTGCAGTTACTTAGTCCAGTTTAGAAGGTTGATGAAATATTTTGCTCGTATACTTCTGGAGGCCACTGAAGACCTCACATGCAACTTATGGCTCACAATGAAAGGTCAAAAACCACAATTACAAGATGTCTTAGGAACACAATATAAGAAATAAAGGTCATTGCCAATAGGTAGAGAGCCTATGGAAGCAATAAATATGTTAAACAAAACATATTTGTAGGTAATGCAGTATACTCCAGATTACATGGATAATGCATTGGTAAACAGAATTAAAATCAATAGTCTCTGCTAATCTGTCCTGGGGATTTTCCTTCTTACTTTCAAGTTTGATTATTGTTTTGTACAAAGCTTCCATTATTGTACAGAACTTAAAAACTAGGTACTTGAAAATTTTAATATTGCTGCCAGCATTGGTTCACATCACTTTCTGATTGATTTAGTATGGCCAGAAAAAAAATTAAATCATCTTCAGATATATAATCTACAAAACAAACGAACGAACAAAAAAGTAACAGCATAATCTCCTTTGCTCCTGAATGCATCACCATGAAAATTGTATATGTGGAAAAAACAGAATTGTTATGCTCTGTGGCACATCACTTCTGCTCTGAGTGCTGCATATGATTATATACAAACAATACTACCACTGTTTGATTTTAGTTGAAATAGAGAAAGAAATATATGTAAGTTAAGTGCATGGTTACCTCAGCTAGAAAACGCTGCTGGGGTTACTGTCAAAGGAAATACATATTTCTACATTTTGTCTACATGATAGCACTGCCATTACTAAAATGATGTGTAAAATAATGGAATAGCAAAGCACTGCTGCAACATAGAAGTGATTATAATGAATCAACCAGAAGTGCCTGTTCTTGTGATATTGCCTGTGGAAGTTAAAGCCTACATCCGCTGTGTGTAGCTTCTGGTCCTATCGTGTTATAGATGATTTCCTTCCATAGGTAGAGTGTGTATGGATCTCATCAGAGTTATATCTCAGATATCACCAACTGAGTTATATACTTCTGGAGTCATTTACAGTATTTTTCTCATACTAATTCATCTGAGTAAACATATATCAACAAGGGTTACCGCCCTGAACACTAATCAGTTACTAGGTTTTTTTGCAGTACTCAGATATAGCAAATAAACATGTATTACCTGAGCAGAAGAGTTAAAACATGAAAGGAAGACCATTGGCTTACTTTCCTCAGATTGTTTTCTAGTTTTAATAAAGTGTTGCCATTGGGATGCCATAGCATGCTTTGTAATTTTGTGAAGCTGATTGGTTGATTAAATTCTGAATTTAATGAGAGAACATGAAACTACACAAAGGTTTCAAGTTAGGATTGTTGTCTTTACAAAATGTCAGTATATCTCAAGTTAGTATACAGCAATATATATGCTATGTCGTATATTCTACCAGAGTATGTAGAATCTCTTACAGCCGGTATGTTATACAGGAGTGGTGTTGTATGTACGTTTTCCTTCTGTGAGGGTTAATTTACATTCTGATGGTTTTGACTCTTGGAGTTCTAAAAATGTAGAAAGAATCGTAACTTTTCAGTTTAAATAAATATTGTTCTTACTGACGAAGCAATTTTCAGACTGTCAGAGGTAGTAACACTGCTGCTTTCTTACCAACAGTTGCAATGCAAGGCAGTGTTCTGGAGAGCAAACTATGTGTAGATAATACGTGCCCCCTAGAGGTCGGCAGGCATCAAAACATTCCTCGTTTTGCCCCTACCCTCAAACTTGCATAAATGGTGACGGCTGGACAGGCTTCCAGAGCAAAGGGTCACTGCCAGTAGAAAAAGAACTCGTCTTTGACTCCATATTCACAACATAGGAAACTCTCCTAGAGCCTGACAACTATGTTCTTCATTTTCTGCTTATTTTTTTTTCTACCATGTGTCTGTGACATTAATGTGTGCAGTTCAGAAGCTGAGCAACCTGTTGACGTACAAACCTATGTTAGCCTAATTGTTACCTAAGTTAGCTGTATTATCCACTAATCATTCTGCAGCTATAATTCCCTGAAAGGTACTTTGTAAAACATAGCGGGGATAGGTTTTGTTTTGGTAAGAGGACAGTTATTTTAAAAACAATTCTTAATTTAACATTGAGGGATTTATTTTATTTTTAGAAAGTATTGTTAGTTAAATAACAATAATAAAAAAATCTTTTTTTTTTTTTAATTCCTCCTGCTTTCTCTTCCCCATCCACTGTTCAGCTTTTTATTTGTATATGCATTCACAGAATCACTGAATTGCAGAAGGTTGTAAGAGACCTTTGGGTACAGTCTAGTCCCCTGCTAAAGCAGGTTCCCTACAGTAGGTCACACCGGAAGGTGTCCAGATAGGTTTTGAATATCTCCTGAGAAGGAGACTCCATCTCACTGGGCAGCCTGTTCCAGTGCTCCATATCCCTCAAAGTACAGAAGATATTCCTCAAGTTTGTATGGAAATTCCTGTGTTGTGGTTTGTGCCTATTATTGTCCCATGTCCTGTCACTAGACGTTGCCCAAAAGAGCCTGGCCCCATGCACTTGACTTCCACACCTTAGATATTTATAAGAATTGATAAGATTCCCTCTCAGTCTTCTTTTCTCCAGGATGAATAGTTCCAGGCCTGTCAATTTTTCCTGATATGGGAGATGCTCCAGGCATCTAATAATATTTGAATGGCAGTACACAACCTTCATCCAGGTCATTAATGAAGGTGTTGAACAAGACTGGACTTAGCACCAACCCCTGGGGAACACCACTAACTACAGGCCTCCAGCTTAATTCTTTCTGTTGATCACAACTCTTTCAAGCTGTTAATAGGGAAAAGTAATTGCTGAACAACAAATGCTGATTTTCTGTATGCTCATTCAGTGCCAAATTTACCATACAACTTTGGATGCGGCTGCATAGTAAGCTGCAATATAAGTGATCTACAGAAGAGATGCTGGCAGATGTTCAGACATGAGTAAAGCCATGTTATTGTACCAAGGCTTACCAGTGACTTCTTCTCAGCCAGGGCTGGGAGCATGTCCTTGCAGTGTCTGCTTCTCCCCATTTGTATTCTAGCCCTGGAGCCTGTGCGGTTGTTCACTGTGACACCCAGAAAGATTTCTAGCAGTAAGTTGCATTTTAGCCATGAGAAATTTTAGTTAGAAGTAAAAATCAACAGCTTCGCCTACACTGGTGTGTGTTACATTACATGATGCTGCAATCTGTAACTGATATATAACTGTATTTGTACTGGAACTTATGTTGGCAACCTGTTCCTTTGGATGTTGGCATCAAAGAGCAGTGACTGTCAAATCACCTAAAACAGCCTTTCCTGGATAGTCGGAGGATAAAGATAAAACCTCAGTTTGTGTTAAAAAACAATTAGTTATGAGTTTCATACCATATGGACCCATAGCATATGAGAGGTAATTTTGAGTCTCAACCACCCAAAGAGCAGCCATCCTGAGCTGCGTTTTGTGGGAGGCTCAGATCAGTCCATACCCCCTTCCTGCTGCTCTGTATTCCTTGCAGTACTTTCCTGCTTCAGTGTGGGCTCTCCATGGGATACAGCTCCTTCAGGAAATGTCCACCTGCTCTGGACAGGACTGCCATGCACTTTTTTGCCTTTTCTTAGTTACATTTCCTCAGAGGCATCACCACGCTGGCTGCCAGGCCTAGCCCTGTGCCGTGGCCAGGCTGTTGGAGCCAGCTGTGCCTCGCACATGGCAGCCTCTGCCTCACCTTACAGAGGCTCTGCAGCAGGTGCAGAGGTTAATCTGAGACACATCAGCTGCTTTTATTTCTTCAGCCCCTCACTATAGATTTAGTGAGAATAAAATTCAAGCAGATGCATTTACAGCTGTTGTTACATCTGTAGTTCTTCAGTGTGGAAGGAGTTGAACATTTAATATTTCACAACATTTTTCATTGTGTGTTTGAATACAAAAGCTGCCTTGCAGACAGTGTCTGGGTTAATTTAGGAGATTATTTAAGGTTTACATATACATGCTATTAACTGTCTTTTGATGTACAAGAGTGAATTTTGATAGGTAAGTGTGGGAGGTGATTGCATTTCTTGCCAACAGCTAATCTCTTTTCTGCACTTATAAACATTTTCACTAACCCCATAATTTCTTGTCAGAAGTTTCACTGAGACAATTGTTGGATAATTTTGTGCGCATTTTGTACAAAATGTAGTTTAGAAAGGAGTTCGTGATCACAGAGTCTTTCCCTTTATTGTGAAGCAGGCACAGGTATAAAAGAGCAGCTTTCAGGCCACTTCCTGCCTGGGCAGGTGATGAGCAGGCAGCTCTTTTCCAGTGAGAGGCTTACTGACCTTCCATTGTCAGGGAATCCCACCTGCATTAGCCACAGTGCACTCAGCAGCCTCCCATGGTCATTCAGTATCTCAGAACAACACTATCCTGTGCTCTCAAATTCAACACATCAGACACTTCTGTACATAAGTCACACCAAAACGTTTTCTCAAATATTGACATTTTTAATGTTGCATGAAAATTTCTTTTTTTCTTCTTCTTGGGTTAATCAGTGGTGCTGAATGTGTAAGTGAGGGAAACATCTCAATTTCAGTGATAGGTAGAGAAAAGGCTATTCGTTTGGGAGTAATTAATATCTTAAAATTTTTGAATAGCTGTTACTAGTGCAACTCTATATGGAAGAAACAGAGCAGTGTGTTTACCCAGGACATCTTTTTCAGATAGGACTGTCTTCCATGAGAAAGGGTATATGTTTTTTACAAGGATACATATGTATATATCTGTGTGAATGTTGGTATGTATGTAGAGGAGCCTAAGCTGACTCAAAATGGCAGGATGGATCAGAATACTTATGAACTAAACAGTAAATGAAAGGACCATTTGTAACAACTGTAAATACAGTCATTATGGGTAACAGTTTATGATCATGAAAAGTGAGCAGTGAAAATGGGGTTCATCAAACCAGGCTTAGATGTGCTGTGTAATAGATGGAGGACATTAGCTACTCCTAGAGCTTACTTCATCCTAGGGCTCTGTTGAAGGGTCTTTTTGATGAGATAACTCTTTCTGCATTACCATCACGGAATCTTTGCACCTCAGGGTACTGTACAGTCTTATAACTAAAGGTATCTAAAGGTAAGGGAGACCACATCCTAAATTGTTAATGTTCGTAACTTTGTGTGAAATTGCAGGCTTCCTGGTTTGGTCTGTTTAGCCATGATTATCTGATAGTGTGTGTAAAATTATACATGAAATTTAAGAAACCTTTTAAAAGAAAAAGCAATCCTTGTTTTCTTAAAAGCAGAGGTGGTAGAGGTCAGCCATCAGTAAGCACCTGAAGAAACCAAAATCTAAGAGATTATAAATACTTCTCCGTTTTTAAAAAGCTTTTGTGATTATACATCAGATACATGGAAAATATAAGTAATAAAGAGTAGTTAAACTGAAGTACTCTTCTAAGTAGTAATTTTTGCCTGCTGTTCTCTTCTTTCCTAACTGCTTGTGCTACTAATTATTTTCAAACGCTCTAGTGCACTTACTAGGTGCTTTGTAAGTGAAGTAAACCAAGTTGAGCACGTTTAGGCTGACAAGATCTAACAATATCTGCAAAATAGCCACTCAAATTTGCCAATAAAATGCTGAAGTCATTACTCTGCAGTAAACATCATTTTACAGGTCGCTTCCACAGCAAATGTGAGATTAAAATTTATCCTGTGTATCTTTTAAAGTCAGTTTCACAGGTTTAATCTCCTGAATTCAAGCAGTGAGTTCAGGCCAAAGATATCATCAGTAGAATTTTTGGAAGAAATAGTTAAATTTCTGACAGTCTCTCTCTGTTGCATTGTCAAAAATATATAAACAATTTTGTTTCACTTTTGATCTTCAAATATATATATAATGCAGCTTAATAACTTTCCCTTACACTCTTTTGAATTCACGACCTGTGTGTACTGCATTGTGGTCATTATTTTGCTATCTAACTAGAAGACTGCACATTTCCACAGTACCTCAAGTTTTAAAAATTCTTATAGACTTCTGCCATGTACTAGATAAGTGTCCAATAGGCAGCTTGCGCATGATTCATTATGAAGCATTATTCATTATGAAGACAGTACATGAAAATTCTCTTTTTGTAATCAGATTATTTTCCTTAAGGTAAAAAAGGAAGTCTAAAAACGTGAAAATAAATAAACAACAACAAACAGTTTCCAGTAGGAAATTCTATCCTAAACTAAGTGTAACATATTTGTAGCTCTGTCATTACAGAGCTGTTTTTTTCAAGTTTATAAACACTGCACTTTCAGTCTCTTACCATCCAGCTTTAATCTTGTCCAGAGTGATTCTAGCATATATCTAATTAGATCCAGTGGAAGAAGTGCACAGCAGAAATACTTCTTCCAGCTTTCAGACTTTTTTATACCTGAAGCTCAAGAATCAAAGGACTTTCTGGCCTTTAAAGTCCTTTGAAAATAGAAGCTGCAGGGCAGACATTTTATTATGTTTTTTTTTTCTGGTGTTGTAAAGTCATCAGAATTATATCCATAAAACTACTGAAGTGCCTTGTATCTGTTTAGGTATATTTTTTTTAACAAAATTGCCCAAAGTTCAGTTAAAAAAAAAAAATAAAGTGCCCAGGAGATCTCCTTTATCTGTTGATAACCTCATGTGAAATTCATACCTTGTTATGTACAAAGTTTTATGAATCTGTGAAATCTGTTTCTGCCAGTGAGAAAGCTACTTTATGACACACTTCTGTATAAATACAGAAATTCAATTTCACAGTGCAAAATCAGCATATGTCAATTCATTTTACCAAGTAAACATAACAGATATTACTGTATCCACAGTTCTGCTTTCTACAGAAGTAGTTCTCTTATTTAGAGGTTTTTCTGGCAATTGTCTCAAGTGAGATTTTATCAAAAATGAATTAAAAGCAAAAGGCCTTCAAGGTGCACTTCTTGTTTTAGATAGTGTTTCTCATGAATATAGGGAAGGAATCATAAAGTGTGATCTTCAGTTCTGGAACTGGAATACAGAGAGCCCACCTGGGCAGATAAAAGCATCTTTTAAGCTGTCATAGTCACAAATGTATTTGTAATACTAGAAAACTCAGACACCTATTCTCCATAGTTGCCTCTGTGCATGCATCCTAACTCAAGTTTCTTAGCTGTACTGCCTCCCAAACCACACTGAAGAGCTGGTATCACAGTTTAGTGGCAGAGATCAAGGGCCAATGCCTAGAAGCACCCCCTTAAATTGAATTTCTACCACAGATATCACCACTGAATTCAGAGTGGCTGTTGTTGGCTTTGGTATGTCCAGGATTCATGCTGGTGGAGTGAGGTGCAAGGGTTTTGTTTTTCTTTTCTTTGGACAAGTCTTCCAGAAAGATCAGCAGAGGACTAATGAATCATATCAGCATAGAAGAATGGTTCAAAAAAGAAGTGCCACTGCTTCCGAGACGTAAAATATAGGTTACCCATCTTCCCTGATTTTATCCTGGTATTTTGAACCAAGATGAACAGATGTGTGGAGATACAGCTTTCATATGGTTCCATCAAATGAACTTTGATTGTCTTCACAAGCTGAATGGCCAACTGTTCTTGATTGGTTTTCATAGTGAATAGAGTTTGTTACTTACATTGCTGGGTTTACAAACAGTGCAAGGTATTTTGAGGAATTGTAGTTATAAATTAGAGCAGAGAATTCTGAAGCTGAGTCACTACCAGTGTGGTTAGGGGAGTAAAGCTGAATACTGGTAGTAATGACAGAAAGTTTCTGGGATTAAATTTCTTTACTGAGAATAACTTCAAAAGCTAATTTAATAATGAGTTTTTGATAACTAAAAATAACTTGACAAGAAGGAAATTTAGCTTTATTAATAGTCTGTATTTAATTGTCAGAAACTGTTATTCCTCAGCTGAGAGATACCAAAACCAGAACTTGTATTTTAAAGGTGTGGGGTTACATTTCCTAGGCTAAAATGTCAAACTCTCCTACCAGACCCCTCATGGTGCTTATCCATAGCTTTGCAGTGTCAAAGCGCTTTCCAGGTGGAAGGTGGTTACTGATGAGCATGAACTCCTTGGCTTCTCCATGCCTCTGTCTGAGTGCTTTGCTTTCTCTGTTGGGTGACCTTAGGTGCAGACATGTTTCCTTGTGCTACCGTTCCTTTGCCTATTCCGCTGGGAGTAATGACACAAACAAGTAGCAGCTTGGAACAGAAACACCTAGTTGCTTCAGGAGGTGTATCTGGAGTTAGTGTCTGTCAGCCAGATGTTGAACTCGGCAAAGAGGGCATCAAAGTGTGCTCCTACAAAAGAGTTTGCCACACTGATGTATCTGGGTTCCTTCCCTCTAAAAATTGAATGGCACTATTTGTGAGACAGTTAATGTATGTTCCTCCTTTCTGGGCTGTCTTTCATCTGATCTACTTCCTTTCCAAATACAGTGTCTGTTGTTTCCACATGGTGTAAGGGTGTGTTCAGATTCACTTCCCTCCTAACACATTACATTGCTGGGCTGTGCAGTTTTTGCAGAGGGAACAGACATCCCCTGGGAGAGTGTTTCATATGAGGAGGGAGAGACCTTCTTGATCAGTGGTATACAGAGCAGTGTTAAAGTCATCTTTTGGTGAGAAAAATTGGGTGCGGGTAGTAAATGCCTATTTTCTTCTGTCCTGGAGATGAATTGCAAAGTAATCTCAGCCTTGTTTGTTAATAATCTCGGTCTTATAATTGCTGTTGTTTTTTACTGAAAAACTATACATCCAGTATAGCCAGTATTCACACTTTCTGATCTGCTGCCTTGTTTTGTAACACCTGGGAATTAAACCTCTTGGTGTGCTGGTAAGGCTGAAACACTGAGCAATCACGTGGAACATCAGATTCAGAATCACTCTTCTGTGTTTAAGCTATTCAGAGGGGTTTTGAAGCCTTCAGCTGCAATAGCATGTAATAAATGGGATAATAACAGCACGTGGTCCCACTTGGCATTAATTATACCTAGTTAATTGAAACACAGTAGTCAGTGGCTAATCCTTTTCCTTCACTTCAGGAGTTTACGTTTTTTGTGGAGGAAAATGTGTTGTATAAATTTTAATTATGTTACATAGGTCACTCTGAAAGTAATGTCTCCGATTTATTTCCATGGAAACTACAACAGATACAAAAAGCACAATAACACAGTCTATAGAGCTAATTCTTAGTGACAAAACACTGTTTTTCAACATAGTCACCTGCCTACCTGCCACGCTTGTAAAAAATCTATACCAGCAGAGGTGACCAGCTGTTTCACTGCTGCTGTGACAGCATTGTGGCTAGGAAAGTGTTGCCCACGCAGTCCATCTTTCATCAGTCTGAACAGGTGGAGATCAGAAGGTGCCAAATCTGCACCATACAGTGGGTGTGGTAGGACAGTCCAGGCAAGATTGGCAATGTGCTCTATAGTCTTCAAAATGGTACCGGGCCTGGTGTCACTTTCTCTTGTTGCACAAGAGAAAGGCTGTCTGCTTCTCTGGCCTGACTGTGGCAGTGATCCACCTCTGACATCATGGTCCAACATAATAAAATTGGAGGCATTACTTTTGGAAAACCCCTCATGTTTTTTTGCTTCCTCTATGTTTTTTGTCAACTTTTGATACCAGCAGTATGTTAAATTAAGCTGAAAATATAATATTTGGAGTGCAACAGCGGTTTTATTTTTCCTTGTTGTTGTTGTTGTTGTATTCTTTTAGTGAAAAATAGTATTCCAAACAGCTTTCTAAACTGGTTAGTTTGAGAGACAGCATGATTTGGGGAAGAAAAGGAGAGCCAAGTTCTGATTTCTGGCCATACAGTGAGCTGTCCCTGGGGTACAGGTGGGCATGGCAGCCTCTCTCACTGTGCATCTGGAGGTGCTATCTTCCAAGCTCCCTTCCTCACTCAGATGCAGAATCTTTTGTGTTGTCTTAGGCAAGTGGTTTTCCTCACTCCAGTGTAGTCACTGTGTTTGAAAAATCATCTGAAAACATTATGATTATACCTAGCCCTTTGTGTAGCATTGTGAGTAACTGAAAGGTATGTCAGTACAATTTTATTACCAGATCTATGCAGTATGTGGATCCTTGAGTTGGTCTAACTATTTTCAGCTAAGTCTCTAAAAATGCATACATACAAAAAAAGGAAAACAATATTCAGCTGCAGAAAACATTAATGGTTTTTGTTTCCTGTTGATCCAGATGAGTACTTTCAGCTTATATGTTTGTGTCATTGCTGTCCATTTGCAATCGATTCTAATAATTCCTCCTCTCTCTTCTGTTTTGTTCACAGCCTACATGCTGACACACTACCAGTTTTGTTTCCAAAAGAGGAGTTCACAGAACTACACAGTGCCTGATCCTACTCGCCGCTTTGATGTTCCTCCCTGGACTATGTAGGTAAAAGAAACACTTATATCCACAGTATGTCTTTCCAAGTATTAAGCATATTGGGAAACAGCTGATTTTTTTTTCATAACAGTGCTCACTTTGCCAGCTCGGGTTCTTCTGGAGTTTATGGACCACAAAACAACTGAATAAGGCTTTCCAACTTTGTGATGTGTTTTATTATGAACAGACATGCAGCTGTAGACCATCATAAGTGTTTGGTCTCGATGCCACGTGTTCTGGAAGTTGCTGTCGATGCTAGGAACACCATGATGATTGTCGTTCCTGTAGGTGTACCTGAGCTGACTTCAGTAGTAGCTGTAGTGGTGCAAATTTTCACATAGGCACAAAACCCAGTAGAGAAACTGAATAAATTCTCAAGCGATTGGCAAACCTTGAGCTGCATAACTATCAGAATAAGAACTAGGCTGAAAAGGTTTACAGAAATCAATCTCTAGGCCGGTTTTGAAAAGAATAGGACAATATCATGGTTTTGTAAAGTAGCAGAAAGATGCTTTCAGATGATTCCTGCTATTCATCTTGAGCTTCTGCAGAAAGCATCAATTATTCTATGGATTTCAGATAAAACAAAAAATGTAGCCCATAATTCAGTCTTGCTGTAATAAAGAGTAATTTCCTGAAAAGTGTGTTTTCTCTTCCAGTTTTGGTATGCTACCTGTGCTTAGGTTCTCTAAGTCATTTCCCCTGTAAAAATTAACTTAGGCAAAGAACTAGATTATTCCAGATAAATTGCTAGCATTCATTAGCACTTGTCTGATTTCTTCATTGTATCTTTCGCTGTTTTGTGACTCAGTTGCAGTGGTATTTAAAATTGTTTACATTAACTGTGAACTGGCAGGCTGCAGCGTTCATATCTGTTGTATTTGGTGTTTTTTCACATTTCTTATGTTTCTGTAAAACTTTCACGCTGCTTTGTACTTCTAGTTTTGTAGAAATAAAACATAAATATAATTATGTAACAGTGATTTAGATGGTCTGTATTTACACTTGTAGGCACACCCCTTACATGGAAGACTGCTCTTCTCATATACTCACTTGAGGAACTGTGGCACTGACAATTTATTGTGATTGTTTCTGGAGTGTGTCGAGATTTCAGTCACTCAGGTCTACTTGTCTAAAGAAACCTTCTAACCAAGTCATTTCAGGCAAGCATTTACATAGCATGCTAGTTGAATCTTTATAGCTTCAATGCTAGCAGCAAGTGGCTCAAGTACGTCCTGAATCAAGGTAAACCCCTACTTTTGTGTTCTGAAGTTAGTACATAGTATCTTGAGCAACATTACACAGTTAGCCATACTTGCTTATAGTTGTTTTTGCCTTTTGTGTTGTGTTGGCCATTTTCCAGCTTCAGTTAGATGTTTTTTCACACACTTTGGGTATGGTAAAGGCATTTAGCTTCTTTTTTTTCAGGTGACAGTCTCTGTGAATAAAATCCTGAAAACAAATACGTTTTTTGTTTAAGTATTTAAATTGAAATTGTCAATATTTGTAAATGAGTTGCTAACTCTAAATGGAAAAGGAATCTATGTTGTTTGGTGGGAGTATCCTAAATCTTCCTCGGCTCATAGCTAAGGGGCCAGGAAGCAATCCCATTCATTATGCTGGAGGGGATACTGAGTTTGAGGTGAATGTTATCTCTAGGTTTCAGAGGTATAATTGCCATTCAACAAGAATTGTTTTAATTGATACTGAAGTTCAGAGTACTCCTAAATTATTGAAATTAACTATATTTAGTCATAGCCTAAAAGAAAAGTAAAAAAGAAAATAGTCCAATTCATATAATTCATTTCTACAAACGTCGCTGCAGTGCACATATCTCTCCCCTTGTTAGCATGTTTGTTGATTAGACTGTAATATGACAGTGAGATGACAGTGAACATATAATAAAGTCTTAAAGCACCAATCCAGTCTATGTCAACATAGCTTTTTTTTTCCTGATACTTATTTAACAAAACCATTCATGCAAATATATCTAATGGATTGCTTTATGTTTATGCCGTTGTGCTACCTCTTAAGGGGTGATATATGTGAGAAGATAATCAAATATCGTGCTTTACCACCCACAACTGTGCAATGCGTTAAAAAGAGTTTGTCAGTTCATCAGAATGCATTATATTAGTTGCGAGGAGCAGCATTGTTTTGCTTACCTTGTTACCTTGAATGGAAGGGTAATGGTCACTGTGACATGCATTTGTCATTTAACACAAGTGATGTTTGTGCTTTAGGAGCTTTTAGCAAAGAATAGATGTCTGCAAAGTTTGTGGTACAAAATGGCTCACTAATGCAAAGTTCAAAGACAATCTCTTATAAGACAACTGGGGTAACTTTCAAGTCTAAACTAGATCATGTCTGATCTAGGAAGAGCTAGAGGAAATGCCTGGACTTAGAAAGTCTGTGCAGAAATATATACACGCTGATTATTTTTAAAAATACTGTTAAAATTCATTCATATTTGTTCTGTATAGTAATAAATGTGACTAAAATATTTTCTGTGCATCTAAATATCTAATTAAAACTGAATCAATCAAATCAATAAAATCTGCTATCTTAAAGGGAATGTGTAGTTTCAACTTCAGAGCACCAATGTTTGTTCTGTGACGTATGCCATGGGAATACTTGTTCCTATGCTGTGAAACTTAATTCAAATTCTAAATCCAAATCTAATGAAACTTGTATTTTTACTTATTTGCTTAGTTTTAGAAATTGATAGTAGGTTAGAAGAAAAAAATGTTTGACAAAAAAAAAACCAACCAATTCAAAGTGTATGTAATTTGTGAAAACACTTTGTCATGAGTTCATGCTGTAAGCAGTTGTATGATCAGCCAGATCTTTCAGTGCTTACTTGCTTAGTTCCTGTTTAAATAACCATCCTTGAAGTGACTTGGCTTGACATTATTTCAGGGGAAGCATCACAGTTTAAACCATTGTGTATCTATAGCTCATCTGTTGAGTTAATGAGTCATTCATGAGGCATTGAATGCTATTATATTTTTAAAAGATGATAAATGGCAGAAATTAATTTTCTACAAACAAATTCCTTTTTGTCTCTAGTTGTTTAACAGAGTCTAAGCAATAGCTCTTGATGGTGAGGGGAGAGCATAGAGCAGTGTTCAGTTCATTCCTTCATTTTTGCTTAGTTATTTTGAAATAGAATAGTTGAATTCCTTGGAGTAAAAAAAGGTGACACAAATGGATCATTTGTAATATGAATCCTGAGAGAAAGTGTATATTTTATACTAGAATTAGAGTTGTTACTCAAATGAATGATGGAAATATTTAGATATTTAAGTGTACAAGATATATTTGCTTTCAGATATAATTCCATCTAGGATATAGTGTAAACAGTTATTTCATTACATACATTAAAAACTCAAGCAGAGTGGTTATGTCTGAATTCCATTCCCTCTAAAAACCCCAGCTTTTGCAATGAAGATCTTTCAGTATCTTTTTTTGGAGGGAGACTGTTTGTTTTCACAATTACGCATTTTTATTTCCTCTGGCAATAACAACAACAACAAAAAATCTTGAGTTTTCTAGTCACGTACTTCACCAGACTGGTCATGTCTAACTCGTAAGGGCTGACTAGTTTGCAGCTGTAGGTGGTATGTGAGATACAGAATTCAGGAAGAGCATGATTTCCATAACCACTTCAAAGGAAATACATTATAAATAAAATACATTTCTCTAGGGGCTTACAAAACCATTCTGTTTATAATTTAAATTACATTAAGCTAAGTAAAATAGTACAGTAAAATCCTCAAGGGATTTAAGTTTGAACATTACATTACTTCCATTAATTGGAAGTATTTTACTATCTGTCTAATAGTTTATTTTTCATTCAGTATATATATAATTAAAAGTATTGTCTTTATAACAGAACTCATTCTTTCCCATTCTGTGTTCCAAGTCTTTCTGCTCAGTTGATTGAAATAGCTTTATTTGCTTACCAGCCATCATTTCTCACTACTTCATTTCTGTTGACCATCCCTCTGAGCATCCACGTATGACAGAAGAGGACTGTCGCTGTTTGGCAGATTTTCTGCCTTTAAGCAAACTCAAACTGAGTCTCAGACTCCTGACTAACTGAAGTTCTGCATCACAACTGGAGAGCATTAGACTTTCTTTTGTTAGAATATTTTAGTCTGCTCATCCAAACCACATAGCTTGCTTCTCCCAGGCTGTTCACAGAAGTAACTCTGACACAGGACAGTAACACGAGGGAGTCCATTTGTCTCCCTATTTTATAAAAGTAATTCAGATACAGAGAGGAGATTCTGTACGTACATCCATATATATGCACATGTGTGTATTTTGTGTGTGTGTGTGTAGAAATATGATTTGCTGGTATACATAAAGTTTCCTTTCTTTTCTTGCTAGAAATGTATGTCTGTTCAGTTTCATAAGGGATCTTAATATTGTAGTCCACTTTAAAGCATTTGAAGATAGTATGACTTCCAGGAGAGGATGATAGGATCAGTACTAGGAATGTTTTAGAATACCTCAGAGAACTACTTAATTCTAAGAGTGATTTATTCTCTATTCCTTTTTCACCCTGTGGCAAGATGTCCAGATGGAACTAGATCAGGTTATCATTTGGAACAGCAAGGAAGACAAGACAGTAAATCTGTAGTGCCAGGCTCCTCTGATATTCACAGCTTTTCAATATGGTTATCTGTAGAAATGATCTAAGCACATATAAGTTTACAGAAGCTGACACAGCTTCATTAGTAGAAGCAAGGCAGTCCCATAAGGGATACATTCTTATTCCCATTTTAGAGTCATTTTTAAACCAGCTGCTAAATTCAAATTATTTCCCATTTAAAGCTTAAAACAAGCTCTGTGTTTCATATCAATTAATTTCAAGTGATTTCTTTAAAATAGGAAAATAAACCTTTTCAACTAAATATTAACAATATTGAATTTTTTTTTAAAAAATGCACAATTTTTCCTCTAATTAATGAAACATTTTATTTTTTTACAGAGCACATATAGAGGGCAATATTAATTAAGCTAATGCTGGATTGAATAAAAACTTTTCTTACCTGAAGGTTTCATGTTAGATTGAGTAAACCTTGCAGGAGGGGAGGTAATTGAAAATATCAAAGCTTAGGCATGTTTTCTACTGACTCAGAACCTAAACTTGTTATGAGAAATGTAAGAAGAATTAGTCACAAAGGTCTAATGAAATTATTTCTTCAGTATATTTTTTAAGAGTTTCATTAAGGATTAAATAAGTTTACAGCTTTGTAAACTTAGAAATCATTTATATTTCCCTTCCACTATGTAAATTTCTTTTCTTTTTTTCAGTGTTATATTTCTGCATATTAAAAATAACGTTTGTTCATAGTATCACGCAGCCACCGCATGATTGTAGAGGCAAGGAACGCTGTTCTGAATTTACTAAACTGTTGCAAACATTTTTTTTTTCTGTATTACTTCTAACTTTCTCCAAATGTACGCAAAAGTAGTTTTTATTATGCAACTAGATTATATCATGATTATATCGGATTTTTTCCTTTCTTGTTTCCCATCCCTTGCCATTAACTTTACAGATAATATCATAAGATTTAAGTATTATTGTGTATTTTGATGCACAGAATGCAGGAGGAAAGGAAATGGTCCAAACATAGAAACTTCATTTATACTTTTTTCCTGGTATTTCTTTTGTCTTTTTCCATTTTAGAGATTAGATGAACAAGCGATTAGAAAACACAGCTTTATCTTCAGTTCTTGGGCATGGTGTATTAGTTGTGCATGAAAGCTGGAGGGTTCACTATCAGCTGTAGCAGGATGGTCACTGCTGATTTGCTCAGTGCTGGGTGAATTACTAAGGTTACGGTTTCATGCCTCTACATTTCTCCTGAAAAATGCTTGCATTTTGTTGGGATGTTACTGCAGAGCTGATTTGACCAAATAAGGTGCCAAGGGCTAATACCCTAAGATATAGCAACTCTTCAAACTCCACAGTCTCAAGGTCAGTCCCTGTATTGATTTAAATATAACTTAATGCAGTAGTTTGTGTGTGGCAAAAAAAAAAAAGGGTTCCTTAGCATTCATTCAAAGCATTTTAAAATCTCTCCATGTTGAGTGAATTTGGAGTAAGTGACTTTGATGGAAGCTCCATCGTTTCTGGACAGCATAAGTAGGTCCTAGTTTATCCTTACAGAATATGCTGATACCCTGGTATGAGAGAAGATTTAGAGGCACGTTCACTATAGCTTGTAGTGACTTTGGTGGGGAGTTCTTAAAATTTACTGTAGGAGTTAAGAAGAAATTAATAGTGTGCATGTACATTTGTCTATGAAAGATACTCCATCCCTTACAGTTATTGCTATTTTATGTTGCTAACAGAGAAACAATACTGACAAAATGAGGATGGCACTTAGGAATTTTTGTGTCTTACATTTGTTGTAAAATGAATGATTCACTACGATTCTTCTATTTCAATCTTCTCTTAATTTAATTAAATGATTAATTAGTTAAAAAAGATTGTTTCTAAAGTGGAGTGAAAGGTATTTTCAAGAACAACACACGTAGAAGTTTATATATCTGTAGTAGTTTATATATCCCTGATTGGAAAGTAAAGCAGAGGTTGAAAAATGTCATCAAGAAATTTATAGGCATTGCTGATCGCAAACTTGAAGAAATGGTCTAACAACTAGATTAATTATCTTTTATGGGATCTTTGGGGCCAAATTATTTAAAAGCAAATTTTATTGTTTATTTTAAAAACAACTCTGATAACACAGTGAAAAAAAATAGTCACAGCAAGTTGAGATTAGAAATTGTTGCTTTAAAAAGCTTTAGCTTAAGCAACATTTTACTTTGCTGTGCCAGAAACTTATGTTGACACCAGGTGTGATCTGAAGTTCAGATCTGTGGTCAGAGCAGGACATTATTTGGTGTCTCCTGAGCACTGAAACTTCCAGTTCTTTGGAGGGGAATGATGAGGATGAGGAGGCAGGACTGGTGGCATGGGGCTAGGTCCCCTCCCTCTCCTCCTCCTGCTTTCATGAACTTTTGCTACTCCCATGAATTTTTGCTTTTTTCATTCAGTTCATACAGAAGAGTGAGAGGAGGAAGGCTCCTGCCAGAGACTTACCACATGGCCTGGGTTCTGGCTATGCCAAGGACAAGAAAAGCGCTGTCAAACCTTTAAAACTCAGAGCTGCCCATTGCGCTGCAGCTCTGAGTGCCTCACAGTGTGCAGAACAGCCTGGGTTGTGAGCCGGCACCCACTGGTATACCAGCTACCCCTGGTCAGATGGCAAGTCAACACTTCCAGAATATGCCAGAATATGAAGATGACACTTCTCTTGTGTATTTTTGCAGGAGACAGTTTTCTTACATCATGCAGGGCAAGGCTAGAGAGAGGTTATTGTTGTGGACAAAAGAACCTGTCATGTTAAATAATGAAAGAATATTTTAATACCAATATAGTATAGGTAAAAAAAAAAAACCCAACAAAAGCTTTTTTAAAAAGACATACATATATATATATAAATATAAAAAATATATAAACATATATAACATAATATTATATATACATATAATATTATATATATTAAATAATATATTTTCTCTTATATATAATTATATATTTTGTACATGCATATGTATGTCAATATGTATATATTGTATATTGTATCTATGATACACATATTTTATATATATATATTTTATAGCTATCTGTATATTATATATATGTGTGTCAAATATATATGTCATATTTATATGCCCAAAGGATACCTGAGACAGGGTATTACAGAGCTTTGACAGGGAAGTTGTACAACCCAGAACAAAGCTCTCTGTAGCATGGCAACGAGGACTCAGTAACTCAAATGCACTCTGCTTGTATTTGTAACCTGAAGTCAGACAAAACATTCGCAAGATTTATTTCAGTTTGTCTCTGTGCCCACTTTTTAGCATTTCCTCATAGATTTACCTACTGTTCTGTGTCATCTGTAGTATCTGGTGGTCTGGGTCTCAAGTTCTTTTATGTACTCATTGAACACTTCCTGTATAACTACTAGATGGCTGAGCTGCAAGCAACGCAGCTTGCAAGAGAAGACTTTTCTGGCTGATTTCTGATTTTCAGGTGAGCTCTAGACATGCCTCCCATACAACTTTCCTTAAGATTATTACAGCGCTGGTGTGGCTTCACGAAGGATTTTAACAGCTAGAGGCTCTAGTGCTCTGAAAACTACTACCCAAGGAAATGCCTCTTTGATGAGCTTAATTTCTACTTACTGTACACTATATTCATTCCTAGCAATTTCTTTTCCTTTAAATAGCAGCCAAAATTGACCATTACTGACCATTATCTTTACTCTGTCTTTTGGGGACTATTTGGATTATATACCTAAACATCAGCTGCCATCAAAAAAGATTTAAAATAAAGACAGAACCTTTTTCTTACTAGTCTTTTTTAGTGGAGAAAACTTAGAAATCTCAGGACTACCAGTCTATCACCCCTTTTTGTTTTAGCCTTATAGTTTTATATTTGGCATTAGTAGATGTTCTGTTTGCAATTTTTTGGTTATCTGTAATTGCTGAAGACAATGGGGATAGTTCTTACTGATGACAGTTTGGGACAGAGCATGCAAAATATCTACGAAAAGTATAAAGACATAGCATTGCGTGTCACTGTATGCTTAAATTAAATGCATAGTGCACACACATGCAATTATGATTACTTGTAGTAAGTTTTAACAGTTTGAGCTCTAAAAGTGTAAGCTCAAGCTCAGTAGCAGTCATAATTATTCATTTGCTCAGATTGTTTCCCAGTACAGATAGAGAATTGTCAGAAAGGGACAATAATTAGTGGGATATTTGTTGAAGTTTCTTCATCTTTTTAAAGACAATTTAAAATTTTATTAGTTTCAATGAGTCTTTTTAGCTATCGCAATTTAAAGAAAAGAAAACAGCTTGAAGAAATGCCTGTATTCTTCTGGGCATTGATTCCTGTAAATGCTGCCTGTGGAGAAGGACAGTACTACAGCAGTGTCTATCACTTATGCTATCACAACATCCATCACTTATGCTAACATTGAAAATCAAAGGAATAAAGCTTCAAAATCTTTATGACAAAGAAGCTAGTGAACTACTTTAAAAAAGAGAAATATCTTCAAAAGAGTATTTAAAGTTTTTAGGATTTATTAAAAAAAATGAAAAGAAAAGATATTGCATTTAACAACACTTAAAGAAGGCAGGACTTCATCTTTTAAAAAAATCCTTTGGGGGACTTCTATATGCTAAGCTACACAGAATTTAATCTTCTGATGAAAGGATGAGGTGAGCCTACCAAAATTCAAGCTCGTGCTTCAAGGGAGCATAGGTTTTTCTACATTGGTGATTATATCTCAAAGCTATTTTCCCTGGCTATAAATCCCTCTACATCATTGCTTTTAAGAATTGTATACAAACTGACTGTATCTCAGTGAGGTAGTGAGGAGTGTCCATTATGTCAGCATAGAAACCAAGAGTACTGTGAGTCAGGTATTTGAGAAGAATACAAATAATTTCTTGTTGGCTGCTTTGTTCTTAGTCCTTTTTCATTTAGAATACTTGCGGCAGAAATAATCTTACAGCTTTGAAATTTGAGTTCAGTTTCCAGTGCAAAGATCCCAAAATGTAGACCATTTATTTCTTACATATCAGATTTACAAAGTTTCCTATGGCTTAGGACAAATGGACCTCTTTCTTTATCAGTGTATTTATGGATGCATGTATTTATTTGTTTCTACATTTGTTCTCATGACTACAAGCTTAAAACTAATGGAATTCTACTGTCCCACTTCTGTGAGGCTTAATAAGGACATGGTAATTTCAGTAGAGAAGAACGAGTGACTGCCCTTGGTCTTCTTTATTCAGAGTTTTTTCTTAAAAAACGACAGCATATACAGTTAATATCAATGAAAACATCTTTTTTCTTTAGATTTATGATGAAATGTAATAACACACTTTTTCATTTTAGGCATTCTAAATATTCTGTCATCATAAAGTTAACCATAATTAGATATTTCAAATATCTTTGCATGATTTTTTTTTTTTACATAAAATTGAGGCTTAATTTTTTTTAATTGGCTCTGAGGTTTGCATGCTAACATAGCCTAAACAGATAACGATTTGATGGATGCAGGAAAGAATTATTTCTGCAAGCTATCTAGATGCATCTATCTTCAGAAGAGTATTAGAAATTTTCCCTCATAAAAGAGTATTAGCGTAAATGAGACTTGAATGTTTTGGCTTCAGTACTGCTTCTTTTTCAAGCCTTTTCTGTGATTTGGCCTCTAGTTAACTACCCATGTAGATTTTAATCAGCTCAGCCCCTATGTGATCATTTGTCATGGGTGGAAAGAACATGCCAAATAATAACCAGATATTTACTTTTCATAAATTAAATATGAATATTTAAATAAGAAAATAAAGGAGAGTACAAATTGATTAATATATTTATTTACTCTATTTGTTTATACTATATTTATTTGTACATTATATATATTCATATATTATTTATATATTTAATTATGATATTTATAAGACAGATGTATATTTTCATAAAAATTGGGGGGGGAATACAATTGGGTCCTGGGTTTTTGAAGGTGTCTGATGGAGTTTAAACTTTCAACAAGAAGTTTTAGATTATTTTTAGAATAAAATAATGTTTCTAGGGGTTTCCTCACTCATAATACCAAACTGAGTAGCTGTCACTAATGGCAGTGTGCTAAGTTTTAAATGAAGAATAGGTCAGAGAGGAGAATGTTGTGATTTACCAGGTGCTTCTAAATGTACCAATGTGTGTAGTGGCGCTGTCCGAGGAGAGGGGAGGCTGCTTCATCCACCCATTTGGATGATTCAGGAAAAGCTCATTTCCTTCTGCTCAGAGCAGGGATGGTTCAGCTAGCTTTGTGCCAGTGGGAGTGACACAAATCCAAGATTTTTCTGCCCCATTTACTACAGGCAGCTGAGTAGCAACAGTGGTATTGCCCTGGGAAAAGATGTGCATTCTTTCATTTCTCACCTTTGTGCAGATGTACAGAAACCAAGGTGGTCTGGATAGTACTCCTTATCTATTTTTCATCAGAAAAAATCCCCAAACACAATCAGTCCTTTTATAAGGGCTCACACATCCCTTAGAAAACCATGGACATCTGGCTTACAGTGACTGGATGAGGTTATACATGTGTTTCACAAACACAATAGACCAAAAGAAGCAGAACATTTGTATGACACTTTTAATCTCAGAACAGTACAGATGACTTTAATCTGCAACTTCTGATATTAACTGGATAAGAAGCTTGGATAAACTGTGAGAGATTGCCTCCTCAGATTGGATCTCAGTAGGCAAGGGAAGGAAAGGAAGGGAAGCATGGCTCTGTTATCTGCAGCATCCAGGCACCTGTTGTTGTGGTTAGCCCTCCACAGAGGTACATGACAAGTTTCAGTGTGATTTTAAAGCTGTTTAATTAATTGCCATAGGTCAGTATTGCAAAGAAGAAATGCCGCAACATCAACATGATGGATATGTGCAAAGCATGACTTCATAGAACAAACTGCATGAGCATGTGCAAGCTGGCAAATAGTACAAGGGGATTAGCTTGTTGTAGCACGAAAATTGCATGACATGAAACTAAAGCTGTTTAATACCAGTTATTGCTCCATTTTAATAGTTGAAAAGTAAATTCTGGTGTTCCTCAAAAGTTTTTTGAAACAAAATCTTTAGTAGTAATGCTATGCTCAGAGTCCTTCCTGATCTCTGCAGTCTGAATCAATCGTTCTAAATGTATATATATATATTTTTTTTTTTTGGTAAACTATTTCCTACTGCAAGTGCTGAAACAGGAAAACAGTTGAGCATATGGTAAAATTCTTAATCAGGGATTGCTGAGGGACTTTTCTAAATTTGTATCATAACACACACTCTAATCTTCTAATCAATAGTGTTTGCAAACTCAAAGCACTTCTTTTTTTATGGTGATGATGTTTATTGCTTGCCGGATACTGTTCTTGATCACTTTTAACACTGTCTTTCCCATTGCAATATTGAAGCATCTTTTGGATATTAATTGTTCACTTATCACATGTACAGAGAAATGTGCAGCTGTTAGTCCTCAAACTTTGAGGATCCAGATAGTCAAATTAATCTCCTTTCATCTTTCATGCTTTCATCTTTAATACTTTGTCACCTGTAGTCGAGGCTCTTTCAACTTCCTATCAGTCCAATTGCTTTCTGTTCATTGCTGTCTTATGATGTTCTTGATCACACCTGTGGTTTTTTCACAGGTGCTACTGAAGATACCTTACTATAATATATTTCAGAGCTACCCAAGGCTGCAAAGTTTTAAATACTAGGAATCCTTTATGAAAGTTAAGAATCTTATTCAGAGTAAGCATGCATACAGAAGGACATAAGGAGGAAATAAATCTGAACAGTTTTAGTTATATTTAGGCTATGTTGATAATGTGTTTTTAAAGGTGGTCTCAGTACAGGAAAGAAAGTTTCACTTCCTTTTCCCAGTGGAAAGAGCGAACATGGGAGCATCTTTTTATGAATACTCAGAAAAACCCAAAGAATGTGGAGTCAAGTCCTATCACATATGCAGATATTGCCCTATTTCTGGTTAAGAAATGTGTAACTAGACCTGTACAATGATGCATATTATCTTTTGAGAAAATCATTATAGTTGCTTCAACTTCACTCAAAGGTAATTCCATAAACAATTTGTGAGGGTTTGAAATGAAATAGTATCTTCCCATTGCACTGTTTGTGTGAGCCTTTCTCAGACTTCCCTTACAGACTAAGAATGTTGTTGCACTTGTATAATGTGCCAAGGATTCAGAATCAAATTCTTCAGATTACCCAGAAATTTTCAGAGGTTGACTTGAGATCAAGTTATAAATCTGTGCTGTTATGCCTGTTCAAAGCACCACTCTTGCTGTCACACAAAGGAAAAACATTGGCTGCATTTCAAAGTTGAAAGCATATCTTAGTATTTCATAGTTTTTCTATTATTTTTCCTACCTTTCTTATTCATCATTTTAATGTAGGTATGCTAAATTGATTAATGTGCTTACTATAAATCAACATACCATCAAAAAGCTGTGCTTTCGTCTGGTTTGATGGACACTACTAGATGCGGAATCTGTGAAATTCCATTGGAAATCTCAATATTGTGCTGCTATACCCATACTCTCATCTGTACCCTCCATCTTTTGCTATCTTATTCCCAAGTCAGTTCCTTTTTTAAATCTAATATGCAGTAACTTATCCACCCCCCCCCAAAAAAAAAAAAAGATGTACAAGTGGAAGAATTGCTTTTGCTTTTTTTTTTTTTCATTTCTAGGAACTGCTACACTTTTTTTTTTTAAATATCATTTTATTAATGTGAAAAACCTTGCCCCTAACTTTTTTCTTAAAGATTTTTTTTTATAATCAGGGCTATTTGAAATCTGTTGTTGGATTCCGTGTTTGCAGAGAAATTTTAAGAAGAAAAGGGCAGATCCCAAAAGGAGATATCTCTATTTATCTGGAGCTAGGGCTAGGTACCCCAGTGATTAGATTAGTCAATCACATATACTTCTTTCTACAGGCTGATATCCTGCATGATTTTCAGCTGCTTTAGTTCAACAGTTAAATGATATTTGTAGACTTTCTTATCCAAAACTACATTGGTTTTTCATTAAAAAAAAAACCATTATGACAGCACCTAGCCAAAGTAGCTGAGCCAAGGACTTACCTGAAGACAGATTGAATTCAGAGGAGTAGGGAAGTGAGCAATTTTCCCATTGCTTAACTTAAACATGTCTTGAAAGATTCAAAGATCTGATATTCTGGGCAGCATCACCTCTTCCAGACCATGAATAAATTAAGAAGATTCAAACATAAATTATACATTTGATCCAGCTTTTGCTCTAGAGAAAACCAGAACCCCAAAATGGAACACTTCCAGAGAAAGTTGGATTCCACATAATACATGGTTTCTGCCCTATCTACCCATCCATTTTAATCACGTCATACCAATCAGAGAATCATAGAATATCCTGAGTTGGAAGTGACCCACAAGCGCCATTGAGTCCGTCTCCTGCCTCCACACAGGACCACCCAAAATTCAAACGGTATTTCTGAAAAAATTCTCCAAATGCTTATGAACTCCAGTACGCTTGGGGCCATACCACTACCCTGGGGAGACTGCTCCAGTGCTTGACCATCCTCTGGTGCAGAACCCTTTCCTAACCCTCACCCGACCCTCCCTTCACGCAGCTCCATGATGTTCCTTTGAGTCCTGTGGCTGTCAAAGAGAGCAGAGCTCAGCACTACCCCTCCTCTCCCTGTGAGGAGCTACAGGCCACCACATAGCCTCCTCTGCTCTAGACTGAACAAACCAAATCCTCATACACCTTTCCCTCTAGATCCTTCAGCATCTTTGCAGCCCTCCTTTGAATGCTAATAATTTTATGTCTTTCTTATATAGTGGTGCCTAATCCCGCACACAGTACTTGAGGTGAGGTCACTGCATCACAGAGTAGTGCAGGACAATCCATTTTCTCTTGGCTCACAGGAGCATAACTAGTCTGGGTTCTCTTTACTGTCACCTATCTTCCTCAGGAATTTGCTGTTTTAATACCTCTGAGGGTCTATACTGAAATATGCAAGAAGAACTGCACTGGGAATCAGGTTTCCATGTGGTGGGGCTAGTGGTACAGTTAGGATAAACATATGAATCTAAATAAGTCCATGGTTTAAAATGACAGTGACCTATGTTATCAGAAAAGAACATCCACTTCTCTGTTACACCCTTTTGATGTCTTGGATTATTCTTTTGTTTTGCTGCCAGTCACTACGTAATGTTGTTTGACCTACTTCTTATTGATGGAAACTGCTTTAATATGTACCATATGCCTGCATTTAACTTTTTATTATTTTTCACTAATGAATGGCATTTCCAAATTTGCATTTATAGACAGTATGGGATAGAATGGAAAGAAATAACTTTAAATGAGACAGTAGCTACCTGCAGGTAGTAGGAGGAATTTATCACATATGACGGTAATTAAAAAAATGAATCTCAGCACCATAAGATCTCTTTGTTCACTGTTCAATCTCTTTGTTTACCGATAAATTGGTTGTATTATGCAAACCTTATTTGTTGATACCATAATGTTGACATACAAGGTAAGGATAAGTAGGGCACTGATTTAAAAAAATATAATAACTATATGCATAACTTGTCTGAAAGATCGATTTAAAATTCATGCATTACTCATTTTTTTCTTCTTATCTTTGGAAGGTGAATAGACTATGGTGGCATCCTGAAAAGTCCTGTAAAACATCTGTTGCTTTGTTTTCAGAATAGGATGTGGAATTTTTATCTGTCAGACAATGATGAATTGATAACTGTATCAACAAAGTAATAATTCAAGACAGTGTGCGTCATGTACCTCACAAATGGCTTAAATTTACTGAATCCAGTACAACTGGAGAGTTCAGGTCAAGTTAGCAGTGTATATATCTATGCAGTAAATCAGATAAGCTGTACTGCAGCTTAACCTCCAGTATCACCAGACTAGTCTCCTTGCCCATGTGACTATTAAAGCTTTTAGAGATTTAGTTTAACAAAATGAACTTCTATAACCAGTCTTAGCATTGATTTTATGGAGCGTGTTTACTCACTATTTCAACAATGAGCATTTGGCCAAATGGAATCAGATAACTATTGCTTAGCTTAGACGTTGGAACAGAAAACAATAGTAAAGTATTAAGTATATCTTGGTTATTCTCATGCTCTACAGGTATACTTAAGCGTAGGTGTGAAATAAACAGTGGTAATACACTGGATTCCTTTTAATTTAAAGCGGCATACTCTGTGAACAACACTGACACTGACCATATTGGATTTTAAATTATGTCAATTTCTCTGCAGTGCCTCAATCCATGAAAATGTTTGCAGGCTTCTCCCAGGCTTTCATTGTCTCTGAAAAGTCAAGTCCAGGGAATATACAGCAAGGCCTGATGTTTATCTTTCATATAACATGTCTGAAATGTCAAAGCCATTTTGAGCACAGCCAGAATACATTCTTAATTACAGTCTGCAACCTCAAACTATAAAATTTGAACCATATTGTCATCTCTTTCCAAAGAACATGACTGCGTTATTCCAGCAGGAAGCTTATACCTTGGCCAAGTAGAAGATGGCTCTTCTGGAGTTTTCAAGCTTCAGAGGATTAATTTTGCCAGCTAATAAACTAAGCAGCAATGACAGAAACACTGTGCCTGTTAACACACTTCAGAGCTGCACTGTGCTAGGAAGTTGCTCTGTATTCTTACACACAACCAGAGACATATATTTTCTTACTTTTTGTCTGTATGAGCATGACCGATGCTTTCCTTTCTGTGTAATGAGTTCTGCGGTACACAGTTGGTGCATGTACCAGCTACTACAGCCTTGCATCTTCAATGCTCCTGCTCAGTCCCCTTTGGAAGAAAGTGTCCTTTCGTGACACGTTACATACAGTTACATGAATGAATAATTCTCTGTGAGCTGTCTTCCTAATTCTGTGTTGTGCTATTGTGAAGCAGAGTTTAATACGAAAATAGGTACTGAACTCAGCTTCAACATAACACAGAATTTGTGCATGACCCTTTTCAGATTAGAAGAGCACCTATGTTTGATTTAGTTGGCCTTTTGTGTTTATTTTTTTTTAGGTTTGGGTTTATTTTTTAAATATTCTTAAAGGTATTTAACTCTTCAAGATCCTTGTTTTTCATGTGTCATCAAGACGTCCTATTTATCTTCTTCCTCTCTTGATACAACAGCTATTGATACCAAGTAACCTTTTGCTGTACAAATTCAGTTTCTGAGGAATATATTTACCCCTTTCACTCTCATTAAATGAGAATAAAACACTTGTATATTTCTCCCTGGATACAAATAAAGGAAAACTGTGGTCTTAAAACAAAATTGATACATAAAACAATCTTCTCTCTACTGATCTTTCCTGCTCTCCCATCTCAAATTGCAAATTAAAAAATTAAATAACCCAGATGTATTTATATAACATTACAACACTTTTAAACTTAAGAAAACACTAGCTAAACCACTGTTTTGCTGGACTTTGATGAAAGATAAACTTGGCCTAAACATTGCCTTTGGGAGTGTTTCTGTTGAGATTTTTTGGGGTGGTTATCTGGCTTTGTTTGTTAGGACTTATTAAGTACTGATATTATATAAACTCATCTGAGTTACAGCATTATTTCATTTGTAACTGGAGATAAGCACAGGAGGCAGGAAATATCTCTGGTTTGAGAACTGCTACCAGGATGTCAGTAGTGGGTGTCAGCAGGACACTGGGCATGAGCATGAGGTTCAAATCATGCTCGTGCAAAGCAGGGCTGGTACATCATGGTTTTGCTGAATCCACACTTGTGCAAGAATCTGGTATGTTTCAGTGCCTGAATTACTGTTCAGAATACCCTGCTCTGGTTTAAAAGCAGAAATATATAAAGAAAGTAGACTTTACAAACTTGTTTGATACTCCTGCAGAACTCAACAGAAGGTGTTTTAAAGTACAATAACAGTGTTATATTTTCCTTAATCTTGTACATTGCAGTCAATTTGCTGAAATAACTTCATAATATCTGCTGTCAGCTGTTTACACTGGTTCTAATAATAAGCACTTTTTTAAAAAGTCAGTGCAGGTCTTGAAATTGATGACTACTTACCCTCCCTGGTTTGCATTCATTAATTTTATCTTACTATGATCTATTTAGTTGGGTTTTTTTTACATAGAAATAAAACACGGAGGGAAGTAAAATAACATTCTCATCAACAATCACAAATGTCCTACTTTTTAATATACCCTTACCCTTTTTAATATACCCTTTTCTTGAGTGGCAAATTAATTTCTCCTTCTGCCTGTAAAATTTAGGATATGATTAAAGTGAGTGTATGCAATAAAGATACTAATCTATGGCAGATTTCTCTAATAATACTTATGGTTATAACAAAAGCTTACTGCACTGTCACTGGACCAGTATTGCTTTATATGGACAATGGGAAACCAAAAACCTATCTCATTACATTATATGCAGTTCATAATAAGAAAGGTTTAGAATTCCCTAATCTCAGGATTTACCAAATGATATTTAATGTATTCCAGATGCTTCAATTAATCTTCCCAGAGACATGAAAGTGTTCCATATTCTCCAAAGCCATCTATTGGTATGCCTTCAGTTTCAGCTGAACTACTGTGGGTCCTTGTATTTATTTTCCATTTTGTATTTTTCAAGGTAAATCGTTCATGGATTATTCAAAGTTAATTCTGCTCATTGATCAGTCACTGGAGGAAAAACTACATAATTATTAGGACTAAATTATTGTCAGATCAACTGTTTTATAATCAGTGAAAAGTTTTAAAGGCCATAACATACAAATAATGTTAAAATTATAGCATCGTATACAATAAATCCAATATATGCATATAAAATATTTATTTCCTCTAATTGATTACCATTCTATGAAATTGCTACTTTTGCCTTTAATTTGGACACTATTCATAATCATTTGGCAAGAACATGACCATGGGTATGACTTAACCAGCTCTTCATTGCAGACCACTGGCTGTTGCAAACTGTTATTTGGGATGCTATACTTTCTTCAGAGAGCCTAAACTCTGAACGTAGATAGTGCATAGAAACGGGCCATCATGCTGCACAGGAGGCCATTTAAACTAGCCCCAGTCTATGGCATACCTTTCATGCAGAGTGAAACACCATCTCATACTTGCAGATTTTCTGCAGTAGTCAGTATTTATGTCAGCCTTTGGCACACACCGTAGTTGGAGGAAAAAAATATATATCTTTTGTTTGTTGGATCAGCATTTGAAAAAATCAGTTGCCTGAAGGGAACCTATGCCTCCTTCTCCAGGAGTGTCCTGACAGTGGGGGTGAAGCACCATGTCTGGGGCTCCCCCAGCAGTGCTGCCAGCAGTGCCTGCCTTTTACTAAAACACCAAAGTTCAGCAATGCCTATAGAACTAGAGAATTGCAGCCTTCATAGAACAGGGCTCCCCTCTCCTCTAAATACTCTAAATATTTTCTTTTAAACGTGAGGATTTGAAGCTTGGTATCATCACTGTTTTAATCTGTAGCCATTTTGGAGATGCCTCTGAAATCAAGATTCCAGCGTCAGGTGTGAAAGCCAAAGAGTGGGTTGTGTGATACTACTTCTCTTAACTTGCTTTAGATTGTATTTCATTATTTTGATTTAATTTAATTAATTCAGTTTAATTGTTTTTTTTTTCCTGTTTTAAAGCAGAATTTTGAATTAAGTAATTCTGTAAGTTTGCTCAAAACTTACTGAATTACTTCTAAAGGTAGAGATAGATTTCTCTTGCTCAGGACATGCCACTGAGTACAGATGTATGCTGATGGGTCGCCATTTAGCTTTTATGCTCCAGAAAGAATGAAGCATCTTCTGTTTCTGTTAAACCTCATGTGCTGGGATTGAATGAACAAATGAAACTCTGGGATGAATGTAGACTTGGGCTTTCATACAGGGCTGTTAGCATTATTGCTGCATAAGTTCCAGAGGTGAAAATCAGTTTACACTTAGTAGGAGTAGAAGTGATGGTACCTACATAGCGTGTGACTGTGTTACTTGATTCAAATTATTTATATTTTTCTGGGAAGGTGTTTAATTCTCTAGTCTCTTGGGTTTAGTTTGGAGTGTTACTTTTGTATATACAAAATCTGTGGGAAAATTTAAATTGTCTTCATTTTTCTATTTAAAAGAAGACTTAGAGCCAAAATAGTATTTCATCACCACTTTTTATTGGTTGATAAGTATCTCCAGAACTTATAACACTGCATGTTATACGATTACTAATACAAAATGTTAAATATTATAAAAAAGATTCTACAGGAGAGATTGAATATTGGCTGCATTTCACCAGAGACCATGGGAGAATTTTTCCTTCCAAAGAAGTGATGCAGATCACCTTTTTGCCATTCAAAACTCACTATTGTGTGCAGTTGCTTTGTTGCCACAAGAAGAGTGTGCATGCGTGTATATGTAAGTAGGATTCATTAGTATATTTTGTGTCACTGGCTAGCAAAGTTTTTGGCACTAAGTTTAGTCTTCAGTGAACGTTAAAAGCAATAGTACCTCCACTTGATGAATGTGACTTAGAATTGAGCTAGATACTTATCCAAGTTGGATTTCTAGTTATATTGAGATTGGCAGAATCAAGTTCAAGTTCAGTCTTTTGTGACCTCCCAGCTGTTTCAGAAAAGACCTACTTAATTAAACAATTTACCATGGTATTTGTGGTATTCTGAATTATTCCTTATACTTAGCAGAGAGATTAGCTCTTCAAAAAGAGTAAATGTTTTCTGTTTATTTCTAGTCATTGGTTTTAGAACTGCTATTAGTGGTAATAAAGAGTAATGATAAAACTGTTTGTGCCTTTGCGTAGGTGCCAGAATACTCTCCATTCTACTGCTGCTCCTTAGCACTTGTCACAAGGATTCAACTTGTCTCAACTTATGCAAAATGGCTGATGATTCAGATGTGTCATGCTGTATGTTATTTACCTGATAAATTGATATTTACTGTAGTCCTGTTCTTGTTATATTTCCTCAAGTCCTCAAGTGTTGGCACTCAAATCTGGTAGTTGTATATCCAAAAGCTTTTTGTTAATTTTGTGAAATACTGGTCACTGTAACAACTTTTTTTTTTCCCTGTCTACTTTTTCCTGACTTTAAGGTAATGCAGTTAATTTGATCTTAAAAATAACTGCTGCTTCACGCAGGCTATGAAAGTTAAATTAGCTATCTTCTTTCTCAGTGCAACATTAGTATTATAATACAAGCCTTTGTCAAAGAAAATAGCTGATGAAAAATGTTGCAACTCAAAAAGGAAGCTGTTCAAAAGATGAAAGCAGGCATGACCACGTCCAGGAGCAAAAGCCTTATCGCTCTGCAAGAAGGTGCAAGGGTCAGGACTAGTTGCTTTAACAGGTAATATGTGTTATTTTGGCAAAACAAAACCTGAGACTTTACTGAATTCTTTTGGGATGTCATGATTTCAGTCTTCTGAGAGATCTCTTTGTCCCTATTTCCAATACTGATTGGAGGTTTTGAAGTTTTTCACTTATCCGTAGCCAGTAATGGAAGTGTTTCTTAGTGTTCTTTTTTTATGGACTGCATTATCATTATTTTAGCAAATTTAAGAAGTTTGAGGGGAATGACAAATGGAGTAAATAGGTCTTACTTTCACACTTAGTATCTATTTGGGAGATTTCTCACATGAAGGAGGGTTTGGGAACGTATGCCAATTTTATAATAATAAAAATAATTTGAATTATATTTGCACAAGCATTAAACATTTACAGAATTCTTCAAAGCAGAACTCTGAACATTTTAAATTTCAAAGTACGCTTTTAATATGGCCAAAACCAATTATTTTACCTGTCTTATGCTTCTAGAGGTAATAGGTGTGACGCTGTAAGCTCACGGCTTGTTCCTCATTTGTATTTTGAATCCTATAATATTTACTCTTGTACTAGCACATAGCTACCTATACATGGTCTCTAAATTAGACCTAAATTAAGCTGATCTTTATCAAGCGTTTGTTCTTACCACTCCATCTGACAGTTTCAATACTTAGGCAGCTGGCCTCTGCTAGTAAGGGATTACTATATTAACAGTATACCAAAAAATGTCTTTGAGCATTCTTTCAGCTTCTGCCTGATAAAAGTAAGAGAGGGAAAGGTTTTCTGTACAAGAGAAGTGTAGTAAATGCTATGTGGAGTTCCAGGATTAACAGCTGTGTGGGCTTGTAGTGGAACCATGTTGTTTTTGTGTAGAAAACATGCTATTGGCACTGCACTATGCAATGGATTGGATCCAGAAGGAAATTTGTGACAGGTTCTTCCTGTAATCTATTCTATTACTGTGAAAGTAGTATTTCAGTAGGGCAAACCTATGAATTCCCTCTATAAAGATTTATTGTTCATACAAAATATTCATCAGCATCAGTGCAAGGGGTATTTAGTGCTTTTATTTCAGCTCAAAGACCAGCAGTTTTTCTTTGTGTGCTGAAGCAAGGCAGTGCTTTTTGTTCATCATATTTAGTACTGCATGAGGACTAGATAATCCTCAATTCGAGTAGATAAGCCTGAAAAGGATTTAAGTTGATTCTCTTTTAAAAAAAAAAAAAAAAGTCATTTTCTCCACCTTTTTTTTTTTTTTAATCAGAAGGGAGGGGAGATGTAAGGGAGTAGGATGTTCTTTTATTTTTATGGTTTATTGTATCTGTATTCCTTCTCTAGTATGGTAGATATTCTCACTGGCTGATCTTGTAGTATGGTGTAAGATACCGCAAGAACATTTATAAGTTCTGATCAAGGTGAAGTCAATCCATTTGTTTGTCATTGCTTTCTTCAAAATGACAATTGTTTTGGATTGTTTTTTATTTGTCAAAAACTAGTTTCAAAATTATTGAATTATCCTTGTTGCTGAGATTTTGAAGTGCTGAGTAATTTGAGTTTTTGCTGTTCTTTAGCATATCGCTGTCAGATTAATTAAAACATATAATAAACAATATAAAAATAAACTAAAATATACAAATAAAACATGGGAAGAGCTCTGTTTACATGAAAAATATACAAATGTTGCCAAAGATTAATGCCTGTGTTATGCACAAAATACTGTGAAGTAGTCCAAGTGAAAATGATGAGCCTGCCTTCTGATACCAGTGTGTAATCTTTTAAAATATTCATTAATATGTTTCAAATGCACATGTGTATATTTATATATATAAACATAATAATTGATGAAATTTACATTGATATAACATATAACATAGTTTACATATGCTTACATATTCTATGTATTTGTTCAAGAAATGGGCGTGGGTCCTTTGGGACTATTTTTCAAAATAGAAAGATAGCATTAAATATAACTTTACTTATATGAGTTGTTCTAGGTTAGCTATTTTATAAATCTAAATTCAGATCTTCAGCATAACTGAATTCATACAAGAAACCAAGCAGAACAAAATTGTCATGGTTCACCCAAACAAGGAAAAATGTGCTTGAAAGGAGAAAAAAAAAAAAAAAAAAAAGCTATTACCATTTTGCTGAGTGCTTTCCATAGAGCACAGTGGTGTACCAAGCAGAAGAAAGTGGCCATTAACAGAGAAGAAAACCATTGTTTTGTGCTGTGAATGATAATTTTATATGAAATGCACAAGATAAAAATTCAAATGTGTCTAAAAGGCAAGACTCTGGCATAGTTTTGATACATCCATTTCAGCTAAAACCTGCTTTGCATCATCACACAAACACACCCATCTAGATGCATATTACAGTTAATTTTCATGGATATTTTAGCTGTAAGAACACCTAGCGGTGTATTTTATTGCACATCCATTTGTAGGATAACAACATAGACTAGATGCCTTAGTATAATTCAGAGCTTTTTGCTAAATGCTTTACAGTAATGTAATAAGTACAGTGTTAATGACTGCAGGGAGAGTTCTACGTGAACCAACATTTTCAGTAAAGCTGAATAGAATTCAGGTACAGCAGTAAAGCTTGTTCAGTTGTATTTGATAGGATCACAAATCGCTCTCATCCTGTGAAAAAAAATAATGTCCTCTGTAGGAAGCATCATTTCATAAGCAAAAACAGATTGTAGAAAACTGCTCTGGCAGAAATGTATGCTCTTAAATAGGCATTGCATCGTCCAGGAAATTCACATAGGCAATCCATGCCAAACAGAGAATAAGGTAGTCTGTTAATCAGATGGCTTCGTTAGAGACCTCTCTTGGCAAAGATTTAAGTCAATAATACGTTACAAAACGTAGCATACAGTTTTCATAAATGATTGCTTTTCTTGTGATGTTCCTCCATCAGGAAAAAAGGCAATAGCTTCTACGTTCACTTCACTTTGTATTTTTCCCTCAGCTGTGTAGTCTGGGAAATGCAAAATGTATTGTGAATATTTTCAAGTGTTCACAATAGGTCTTGTATTACATTCCAAAGTCCTTAGTGCCTTTGACACTTGGACTTTTCTCAATCACTTTCTGCAAGAATAAGTTGAAAAGTGAGAAGTTTTCTTTAAACTGAGAGCCGTCTGTGGTGCAGTTCAGCAAGGAGAATGCATAGCTGGTGCTGAAATTATCAGCTTGCTGCTTCTGAACACGGCAGTGGCTATATTTTAAATGTCTGATGGTCCTGATTACAACTGCTGGTAGGCTTTGGGACCATTCTAAAGTTTTCTTTCAACAAATATACTTAGATACTTGCTTTTTAAAAATATGTCCTTGCTTTTCCCTATTACAAAGATATGTCATGCTCAGCTGTTGTAAAGATTTTCAAAGGTACCAAATTTTCCTTTCACTTATCTGTGTTACAGTACATATAAATGCAGACTGAGATAGGCTTTAACATTGGTTTAATGTTTTAACATTAATTTAACATTACTAGTTACATTGCTTAATGCCATTTGTGCCGATATGATTGTGTTAGTCGAGTAAAATTGAAGAGACATAAGGCCAAATTCACTTCAAGTCATAAACATTAATAGTTAAGGGAATTGTTCCACACTCTCCATGTTAAAAGAATGAATGATTTTACATATGAAGAGCACTGCTCAAGGTCATTGTTAGAACTCTCAGTTATATGAGCGATACTATTCCATTTATTCAGCAGAAGGACTTATACTGTTAAACAGTGGTATTGGAGAGATCTTTCTGCAAGGCATTTTGTTTGAGGAAAGTAAAGAGGAAACAGTCATGTTTGTTATGCTTTATTTTCCTCATTAAATATATGACAATTGCACTACTAAAATGTGTTTTAAAAACAAAACATAAATGCTATTCCTTTGCCACCCTATCCACCAAGTGAGCAATCTGGTTTTGTCCTCCAGAAATTGAACAAGATTTATGGTGTCAGGATCAAATCACCTGAGTGATAGTTGAGTCCAATCTCTCTGTTGCAAAAACAGCACCCAAATTCCACACTGATGCATATGCTCATGAAATATACTGGTCAGAAAATGCAAATTCTAATCAATTTTTTTTCTCCCTCACTGGAATGATTTATGGTGTGCATTATTTAATATTAAAAACAGAATGGTAACTATGATAAAGAGGCTTAGAACCTCTTTATCATATTGCTTATGAATTATAATATTATCAGACAAAATTATGGCCTTAGGAATTCTTGCAAGGATCTGATCCTTTTCAGCAACAGAATCCATGGTTGTGCAGATAGCCTGCCCACCCTATCCATCAGAACCTCTGCATGTTTCTATATCTGAGCCAAGATTTCAAAGGGCAATGAAATGGAGAAGGAATAGCAGGGCCAGGATGACAAAACATGTTCCTATCTCTGTGACTTGATAGAATACGTTTAAAACATATCTTCTAGATTGTAAAATGTTATTAAAATAAATAGAAAATAAAATTGCTTAAACTTCTGCTGTGGACAGACACGGTGCAGTGCCTCAAAATCTAGGTATCGCAGCTCCATTCATTTGTTCTTATATTTGCAATGAAACCTGAGGACATAGTTCTACAGAAACTACTGGATGTACCCCTGACCTGCCCTAGAATACAGGTCAGAGCATCCTGGGCCCCATCTCAATTCAGTGGTGCTGAACTCAGATCTCAGTGTGTACTGAGACAAATGATGTTTGTTTTCTCATCCCTCTCTGAAATTTGTCTCACTGATTAATTCTCACAGCTTACTATTCCTGCTAATTAGATGATGATTTAATAATTGATTTCTAGCTGTTTGCTAATTAAATAAATGAATCATATATGCGCACTTTTAATTTTATCTGATTTCAAAGAATGTGATCAGAGCCATTGCAAACAGGGCAGGAAGGAATGATTTCAATGTACACGCATAATCTTGAAAACCATGTATAAATACTGTTCAGATTTTTTAAATGCTGTAGATTTATCTACTTGAGCTGAAGGTTTGCAAGTAACTGATCAGAGCAGCTCTTATTTAATCTAATCTAATGAAAATCCTACCTGAATAGCTAAAAGCTAAGGACTGGGATTCCTCAGACCTAAATTGCGTTCCAGGCTTTTTTCCTAAGTGGCCTTGGCTAAATTTCCAGGTATATCAAGCATGTGCAACCTCTGGTGACATAAATCGGAGGTGGGCTATTTAAAAAATCTGTCAGCATCTACCTTGATGCTTACATTTCTGCATCCGTATTTATCATAGAATCATAGAATTAGCTAGGTTGGAAAAGACCTACAAGATCACCTAGTCCAACCATCCACCTACCACCAATAACCCCCCTAAACCACGTCTCTCAACACCACATCTAAACGTTTCTTGAACACCTCCAGGGACGGTGACTCAACCACCTCCCTGGGCAGCCCGTTCCAGCACCTGACCACTCTTTCAGAAAAGTAGTGTTTCCTAATGTCCAGCCTAAATCTCCCCTGGCGCAACTTGAAGCCATTCCCCCTCGTCCTGTCACCAGTTACAAGAGAGAAGAGGTCAACCCCCAGCTCACTACAACCTCCCTTCAGGTAGTTATAGAGAGCGATAAGGTCTTCCCTGAGCCTCCTCTTCTCCAGACTGAACAATCCCAGCTGCCTCAGCCGCTCCTCATAAGGCCTGTGCTCCAGACCCCTCACCAGCTTCGTCGCCCTCCTCTGAACACGCTCCAGGGCCTCAATGTCTTTTTTGCAGTGAGGGGCCCAAAACTGGACACAGTACTCGAGGTGAGGCTTCACCAGGGCTGAGTACAGAGGGACAATGGCTTCCCTACTCCTACTGGCAACACTATTTCTGATACAAGCCAGGATGCCATTGGCCTTCTTGGCCACCTGGGCACACTGCTGGCTCATGCTCAGCCGAGCGTCGACTAATACCCCTAGGTCCGTTTCCTCCACACAACTTTCCAGCCACTCTGCCCCAAGCCTGTAGCATTGCCTGGGGTTGTTGCTGCCGAAGTGCAGGACCCGGCACTTGGTCTTGTTGAACCTCATCCCATTGGCTTCAGCCCAGAGATCCAGCCTGTCCGGATCTCTCTGTAGGGCCTCTCTACCCCCAGGCAGATTGACACTTCCTGCCAGCTTGGTGTCATCTGCAAACTTACTGAGGGTGCTCTTGATGCCCTCATCCAGGTCATTAATAAAGATATTGAAGAGGACAGGCCCCAGCACCGACCCCTGGGGAATTTATTCTTCATTCTGAGTTTATCTTGTAAGTGTAAATCATTTGAGTTTTAGTCAGACATCATCCACTGTGAGAACTCTGAGCAGAACCTAGATGGATGTCTTCATTGTCCATATGCCACTGAATTTTAACTCTGCTTACATTGGATCTAAACTGCACCTAAATCTTACGTATATTATTCCTGGTGCAGTTATAGGAGATTTTGATTAACCAGTAACTTTCTCCATGCTTTTTGATCTCTCCCAGACCTCCCTAACATTAAGATTCTCCTCCTGCACTTTTAGAAATAAAAGAGATAAAAGACATACAAAGTATTTTCATTCCTTTCTCTGTATATGATGTAAAGATGATTTTGGATTCAATTGAGAACAGAACCTATTTAAATGGGTTTGAAAGCAGAAGAAAAATCATCTTAGTGTAAAGAAATGTGGGCTTTGCCTTTCCACTGTGGACACAGATGTGAATGGCAGTGATGAAGCAGGGAGTTCCACATGTGAGGGGAAGTGAGCTGTTGAAAGTGCAGAGCCACAGCCGGGAGGTCACATTGTTAGCACCTGCTGCAAGGGAAATAAATGGATAAGGAGGTTCACTTTTACTTTCCACTTCTAAATTGGCCTGGCAGCTGGCCAGAAACAAGTATTGCCTGGGTAGCCTCTTCCATGCAACTGAGAAGCTGCACGTTCATTTCTCAGGTGTAAAATGGTCCTGAAGTACATTAAGCACCTTTGCTACACTCCCAGCATCTTTCCTCACCTTAGTCCCTAAGTGGGTGCCCCTTTCTTACCATCCAGGAATTGTTGTGAAGCATTGGTAAGAGATGTTTCATTTGGAACTGGAGTGTGCTAAACTGCTCCAGTGCAAAGCTGAAGTGATGGCTGGTTAAGTGCTTTGCTGAGCAATATGCTGCAAATTGCAGCTATGCATCATAGGCCTGTAAGTTTTTAGAGTGCTTTGTTGTTGTTGTTGTTGTTTTTTGCTACAGCTCCTATTAACCCAGCTTTAGAGTTGTTGATCAGGTTTTACGTCTCTCATTCCCTGATCCCACTCCTGCCGTGGCACTATGCTGGCCCACAGCCAGGAGCTCATGTAGGAAAAGAATCAGCGTTAGCAATCATCTTAGGTTTGCAGCAGCTTTTATGTTGTGGGGGTGCTTCAGGGGTGTGTAACAACATGAAAGTATGAGCTATAAGAGGTTAGAGGAGCAGGAGGGCAACTAGTGAGTAACCTCACAAAATTGCCAGGGGGATCTGCGGCCTTGCCTGTAGCTAAACCACTGTAAAGTGCCTGATTTGCTCCTGCACAGGTCTGTTCAGATGTCTACCTCAAGCAAATTTTCAGAAAATACATCTAAACAATGGCTCAAAGAGCAGAGAGGACAGAGAGATGAAGGATAGGAAGAGGTTTTCCAAATTAACCAGTGCTACATTGTTGTGATGAGTTTCTCTCTGCCTGTTTGATGATGCAGAACAGCCATAAAGCTGATTTAACAACATGGTTTTGCTGGATTTACTGCTTCACCATAAGCCATAAAACAACTAGAGCTTACTGAGGAATCAGGCTTGTTTATTTAATTTTGCTTTGTATACTTCAACTTTACTCTCTGAACTTTATAGCAACATAATTAATGATTAAAACTTGAGAAGCATTCATCTTTGTTTATAGCAGAAGCTGAAATAATTTGGGAAAAAGATGTTTTCCTCTGATCTTCTTCAACTTTTTCAATTAACTACATTTGCATGTTAAATCTCCTGGGACTCATTCTTCATTATATTTTCTCAGCATCATGTGAGTGTCATCTCCTGAGAACCAATTTCCCAAGGGCTAAGAGTCACTTTACATATTGTTTAAATATGAGACAATAAAGAGCAACTGCATTCAACAAACAGTAAGGAAAAACACGCAGTAAAAGTAAAGTCATAACTATGGGCGGTTATAATTATTGTGTATTGTCCTCTTATATCTCTGCTTTGCCTCAGCTATCCTTTTACATACTTTTCTGTGCATACATTGTTCTTAGCTGTAACTTAAATACATATTGGACCAGTTCTTCAGCAAACAGACTCTGGGGATGATGGAGAAACTGGAGGTTAGTTCTGTTTATTGTGAGTCCTGACAAAGGCTTTGGACTATTTCCAATTGAGCTCAAAGATGATTTTAGCAATTTAAACTGTGGAAATGAAATCTCAGCGTGATAAAAATTATTCTCTGGATTCCTTAGTAGCACCTTAGAGAGCTCTGCTTCTCTGTAAACCTTCTCTTGGGTCAAAGTATTTGGCATTTTCACTTTTTTTGCATTTATTCCCTCACTTCTTTTTATAGTAACATGTAACTGCTAAATCTGGACTATCTTTCTCTGTCTTTTTCTTTAATTGCATTTGATTAGAACTGTGTTAATGGAGCAGCCTTATAATCCAGAAGTTGAAAAGTGGGCCCTACGTTTTTATGTTCAAATGGAACAAAAGTCCACAGTGCAGGAATGACATATGTGCAGTGTTCACAGGGGAAACAGAGCAGAAGAATAGATCAAAAAAGCAATAAATTCTCCATCAGAAATCAACTCATACTGATTTTTTTCAAAACTAATAAATAAAGTTATACACAGTTCATTTACCCATGAATTTGAAAAAAAAATTGTGTTTAAGTGAAATACAGCTTATTCTCATTGAAAATATATTGAACTTAAGTAGAAAATTTGATTTCATGGCTTTTGATATCTGTGGTTATCCACTTAGTTATTAAGAGAAATTCTAATGGGAAATAAGCTCATTATTACCTTCTGACACTGAAAACAATAATTCTGTTCCTTCATTAAGCAGGTACCAATAAGTTCTATTTCCCATCTGAAATATTTTTTCCTAAGTCATCTTATTACAAACATCTGAAGTAAATCCTGATTTCTTTTGAAACTGCGAATATACTCATCTGGAGAAACTTCTTATTACCACTCCTTTTTTATTGTGCTGATTAGAATGTCATTAAATTTGATTTTAAGGAATGTGTCATTTTGACCCATTAGAGAAAAGGCACCATCTGTGAATTTAGCAGAATTCATACAACTTTTAGAATCTGTGTGTATGTATAGCTTTCACACAGTTTCATATCAATTTCTGCAATGTTCGTGATAGTCAATTTATAGTGGAGTGTTTCTATATATACCCATGGACACAAAAGGCTCCCTTTGTTGTCATATGGAAGTTCAGCTCAGTTTAGCTTACTTTACATACAAGTTTCTTTGCTTAAAGGAAAACAAGGAGGATTTTTGGATATCCAGGATGTTTTTTTGCCATTTATTTCTATTAAGCCAGTGTCAGCTTTCATGTTGGTTTTTAACTTTTCCCTTTGGTTACCTTGCCCTGCATCTGAATCCTCAGCATGAGCCTCTGTATGCATCCTGGGAGCAACTGGGCCTAGCTCAGTGCTCTGACCCAGCAGGGCCTCAGCATGTGCCTGTGCTGAAACGGCATAAAGCTGCCCTGGTTTTTCCCTTTTCTGTGTGAGGGAAAGCCCCCAGAGCTGCAGAGTCTAATCCAGGCTGCTTACACATCCAGGACGGGGTTCTGATCTGCTAAGACAATATGGAGCACATTATTACTGGGCAGGGGTGCTAGAGGAACAGCGGCTTCTTACTTTTATTTTTATTTTATTTATTTTCATTTTTAGTTCACCAGGAGCTTGCTCCAAAACCTGGTGAATCTCCTTGGAGGCTTTAGAGGCTTAGGCTGCAGTTAAATAGGCAGTATCTTATTGTCAGTTCCAGAGGAGTGAATGCCAAAATACACCTTTCAGAAGAATAACTTTGGGATTTGGAAAGTTGCCTGCTTTCTCATGTATGACCCTTTAAACTTTCTCTGCTATCATGAATTATTTACACTTGCTTAGGTAAATCTGAACAAATTTTGTTGTTTTTTTCTTTGGTGTTTGTTACAGGGCTTACAATTTAGAATGTAAAGAGGCTTTGGTAGTTACTTAATTTTTTTCTTTTTTTTTTCTTTTTTTGGAGGCACAGCAATAGCAGACTTCAGGTCCTGAAAGTATCGAGGTAGTAGCAAATGTATAGTGCAGCTCCATGCACTACATAAACAGAGTTGAAACAACCTTATAAAGTGAATATATGCTGTTTTCTGTGAAAATTTGCTTCCTTTTTTTTTTTTTTAATATCCTTGAAAATAGTTTTTCAGAGGAGCTTGAGTCTAAGAACAATCTTTGAACACAGCTATAATTGCTTATGAATATTCCGATTATAGGGAAGGCAGCGGTAAATCATCTTGTCTTCATAGAGAAAGAGGAGTATAGTTGTGGGATGAAGACTGTGGGTGGGTAATCAGGACTGTAAAAGCTGAAATACTCCATTTTGCCATTGACATTCTGTCTGACTTTCAGCAGTCATTGTTACTTTTCTCGCTTCAGTTCCTCCAAATGTCTTGATAATAGAAGTTATCAGCTTAGAGGTATACTGAATAGTTGCAAAATGCTTTTAAGCTCTTAGCACAAAATATGGAAAGATAAAACAAAATTAATTTATTAACTTACTAATTACTAATTTCCTTCATTTACTTGTGATTTTCTAAAATGAAGAGGAAATTATTTTTATCAATGGTTTCTTGATGAAAAATGCTAAAAATAAAGATATTTGAATGATCTTATGCAGATGCTGACTCAAAAAAAAGTTATTCAACTTTTTCTTTAATTTATTAAGTTTTGTAATTTTTCTTCTGTTCTAATAGTTATTTTGATTACTATTAAAGTAAGACTAAGCTTAGTTAATTTACTAATTCCCTTTAATAGAGTGTTCAATAATGTCTGAATTAGTGCACCAGAATAGCACTAGACTTTGAGTAAATTGTTCCAAAGGAACTGAATTCTGTGTCACCAAAGGAATCTTGAGAGTTTTCAGCCTTTGGCAATTGCTTGTTTGTTTTCTTCCATTAAATATGATTGGATGTATCTTACATTTGAATTTTGCACTTTTAAAAAATATGTATAATGAATCAAATGGAAGTGTAGAAACCTAAGTAGTGTTGAGAAGATAATAAAAAGCCCACGCAAATACACAATATCCACAGAATACACATTAGAACTACACAGAAGTCTGGTGGAGCTTGAAATGCAAGTGGAAAATACATCTTTTTTTTCTCCTCTTCCTTTTTAATATTTCATTGTTCACATAAGTGAATATGATAGCCACCAGTTCAGGTGGCTGCCACACAAATTCATTCAGGAGCTTCCAGTGCTGAAACTGTTCTATGGTAAAATACTGAGTTTGTTTGGTATTCAGAACAGTACAAGGTGGAATTTGTTCCACCTACTCTTCTCTGGTTGACTTAGCCTGAGAGGACAACATTCCTTATGTTTTGTTTTCCAATGACATGGTGGGTGTTTTGTGCAGTCAATCTCCTCTTACACGCTTGCTGCCTCCTGAATTTCACTGTTAAGTGAATTAAGTTTGGCAACTGATGTGTGACTTTATCTCATGTTTTATCAAACAGCCTACAAAAACTGATGAGGTAATTGCAGGTGAGGCAGTGCGTGTAACCTCTGAAGATTTTGACTAATTTTTAAAAGCAGTGCTCAAACAGTGGTTTAGTCATTTAGAGTAATAAAATACTCAGAATAAGACCCACAATATACTTCTTAAACTGAAGTATTTTTAAACATCTTCCAAAATATGTATGACATTTTGTGAAAGGAACGTGTCTTCAGATCGAGTGTTATAGATAATAGCAGTTATGGTAAACCATACAATAACATTTAAAGCTCCAAAAAGTAAAATACTCCAGATACTTTAGCCTGGGAGAGGAAAAAAAAATCATTGATCTTGTAGGAACTCCCTTAACATACAGAAGTAAATTAGATTATGAAAGTGTAATAGATGTCAATTAACCATATTTACTATCCATTTTTGAGATGGATTGTTAGTGACTTTCACTGAAGCAGTAATAAAACATGGATATGGTGAGATACATTCCAAGCTCTTTTAGTGTGTGTTTCTTCGGTAACACTCACGTGTTTCAGCTGACATCCACTTGGTAATATGAGCTACTGCTTTCTCTTGTACCCAAGCTGCACCACTTTGTGAACCACAGTTTGTAATTTAGCTTTACAGTGTAAATCTTATTGGTGTTTATGTGAAAGGGAAATTTATGACTTTGAACTTCTGTTGGGAAGAGGAGGAGACGCATCCTCAGCATTTTTACCCAAGTACAGACAGTACCCGTGAGGCCAGCAATTACAGCTGAGACACAGAAATAAAATGCCAGAGCACACAGCCCTCAGCATCAGCACCTTAGCACTAACACTAACAGAGTGGCAAAAGAAGTCAGTAACAATGCACAAACCTGTAGGGCAGCCCCTGTGAGGTGATGGCCTTCATATTTAACTCTCCAGTGCTGTATTGCAGTGGGTGTGGTATTCCTAATCAACCCCTACCTGCCAAAACATATGGACTTAAACACAAAGTTTACAAATTATACAAATCAAACACAGAAGAATTAAAAAAAAACCAACTATAAATCTTTATCATATAATGGACACAACTTCATGAACATCATTGTTAACTAATGAAATAATGAAAGTAATCGTATGTTTGTACTATGTGAGTGATTAAAAATGAATGTATTTAGTGAAGAAGCTTCAGATTTTCCTTCCAAAATACAGAGCACAACTTTTATGTGCTATATCACAATGGGATTCTGTTTAATACATCTTTAGTAATTCTTGTCAAAAGATAGATAGAATATTTAACATCAAATGGTCCCAAGAAAGCCTTTTCTCCTGCCCCTTATTCCTACTTTAATTCCTGCTTTCTTCCTCATAAGCTTGTACAGTTTATGTCACGGGTAGACAATCTCACTCTTAGCAAGGTTATGCTGCTGGACTGCACAGCAGTCAATTATAAGCAGGCTTGTTAATCAGTTTCTGTATGATGTATGCATACCAAATATGTGCATAGTATACATATACATACAGAATAAGTGTATACACCTATTTTAGTATTTTGCTAAGATAAAAGAGTGTTTCTACTAAAGCCTTGCATCCAGAATTAACTGTAGTAAAATATACCGATTCTTTTGTTTCACTAGTGTACATTTATAGATATTTCACTCTTCTGAAAATATTAAAGTACAATAACGTCACAGACAAAAATAAATCAAAAAAAAGGTTAAAGGACTCGGTGTTTAAAAAATTATTTTTTAAAATGCCTTCAATTATCCCCTGTGAGACAATGCAAATGACTCTATTTTTAAGAACATTTCTTGGAAACAAGTTCCACGTAAAATTTTTTAGAGCGATTGAATTAATAACAAAAACAAAGTTGGATTTCAGTAGAAAAACAGAAACCATGGGAACAACAAACAATCATGGTACCCTAGTCACTCTAGACCAGAAAAAGGTGCTTCGGGGAGAGCTTTCATACTTCATGCATATTTTATTTCCCTCATTTGATGTGAAGAAAATCAGAGAAACTGATGCAGTCTGTAAATTCAAAATTAAAACCAAATGCGTATAATGAAGTCAGACAATTTATCAGTTGGAGTAAGTGTGCATCTCTCTAAAAAGGAAATGAATAAATCCAGCACATGACCTTTTTTATACATAGCAGATGCTATGCTGAAACTATCCCCTGCAGTCTGTTTCACAGCTAAATACGTGACCTATTTGTCATTTTTCATATGTCACAAGTTCATGTTTTTTAGCTAGATCAAAACTGTACATTTCTCCTAGCTTTTTTGGAGTTAAGAGGAGAGGAATTGCTTGTCAAACTATCCAGTGGACACCCTGGCAACATTCAGCATGTGTGAAAATGAGAGAAAGTGAACAGCAGAAGAATTGCTGGAAGAGCAACAGGTATCCAGTTTCAGTATAGTAAAGTGAGGAGCTGTTCAAGCAAACCTTCATAACTGTGTTTTCCTGTTACTAGGCAGAACTGATTGGGAAAGAAGTAAACACATATGTGTTACATGAGATTGCAGCTGTTCAGGAGCCACGTTCATGAATTTACTAGCCTGAATTCACACTCCGAAATACTAACTCTTTCATAAAGACAGAACTAATGTTATCAAGAAATTAAGTGCATTTTAAGTGCCTCTTGTTCTCTCGCTTTCCTTACTCTTCTTTACCTTTCTCTTGTTTTCCTTACGACTGTAACAGAGAGACACGCTGTTAATAGATGAAGCCTATTCTTGTAGTCCAGTTTTGCCACTTGCAGCAGACAGCAGAGAGCTGTTTGCCCCACTGGTATAAAGTTCAGCAGCAAAATAGCCATAGGGTGTGTGCTGAGTCACCATCGAAGCCTACCAGAGGGATGTTCCTTCCAATGAGTGAGTGGTCAGTCAGAAAGTGAACATCTGCTAGCCAGAGGATAGATGCATGCTGCAAATAGTATGTCTTTTCTACCAAATAAAAAATTAGAGTATTATTAAAGGAGGAAGAGGATTGAGTATCATCAAAGCTGTAAGATAGAAGCAGAATATAGGAATTAGGGGAATGGGAGACTGTTATGGTTGGAGAAATTGGAGAGAGAAAAAGGAGCTAGGAAAAAGATTTGGTCTTATGTTCACAATGCCTCTCTCTTCTACATGTCTTGGAAAAGCTTGTCCAAGGTCCTTGATTCTGAAGAGGATATTTATTTAGTGGCAGTTCCTCTAGTTCTGCATTGTTGATATAGTGAAGTCAAACCTCTCTGAAGTGCTGATTTTGAAGGCAAACATTACAGAAATATAATATCTGTAACTGGTGACGTTGAGAACCATTCATGTGCAGCCAGCTTGAAGCATTGCTTAAGCCTACACAAACTTATGAGCTCTACAGACACTGAGATGTGCATCTGTTCAGGACACCACTTATGTTCTCTGCATGCTCCCTTTTTGGAAGGTTTCCAAGAAAACGAGTACAGAATGTCTCTGTTCAAGATTTAGGAGCTTACTTTTTGGATTTCTGAAGGCTGAAATTGTGCCTCATAATCCATGCCTATGCGGCACATGTAAGCAATCGAGTGTCTAGAAGACGCCAGCGTGGATTTGTGAAAGACAGGTCCTGCCTGACTAACCTGATCGTCTTCTATGACAAAATGACTCATTTACATGAGGGTAAGGTTGTGGATGTTGTTTACCTGGATTTTAGTGAAGTGTTTGTCACTGTTTCCCACAGTATTCTGGAGAAATTGTCTATGCATGGCTTACACAGGTGTACAGTTCACTGAATATAGAAGAGTCTGGATGGAGTCATAGTGAATGGAGTCGATCGATCCAGTTGGTGACCAGTCACTAGTGGCATTCGTCAAGGCTCAGTGTTGGGGTCAGTTTTGTTTAATACTTTTATTAATGATCAGGATGAGGGCATCAAGTGCACTCTCAGTAAGTTTGCAGATGACACCAAGTTAGGCAGGACTGTAGATCAGCTTGAGAGTAGGAAAGCCATACAACAGGATGTGAATAGGCTGGATCGATGGGCTGAGACCAGTCACATGCCATTCAACGAGTCTAAACAACAGGTGCTGCACTTGGGTCTTAACAACCTCATGCACTGGTACAGGCTTGAAGATGAGTGGCTGGAAAGTTGCCCATCAGGAAAAGAGTTAGAATTGCCAGCAAATAGCAGCGTGGCCAAGAAGGCCAATGGCATCAGAAATGGTGTGGCCAACAGATCTAGGGAAGTGATTGTCACCTTGTATGTGGCACTTTATGTGCCCAAGTAAGTAAGTTGAGTCCCTGTGGGATCAAGGGAAGGCCAACAAGCTGGACATCCTAGTGGGGGTCTGTTGTAGAACACCAAACCAGGATGAAGAGACAAATGAGGCATTCTATGAGTAGCTGGCAGAAGTTGTGTGATCGCCAGCCCTTGTTCTCACAGGGGACTTTAACTTCCCTGACATATTCTACAAATACAATACAGCACAGAACAAGCAGTCTAGGAGGTTTCTAGAGTGTATGGAAGATAACTTCCTGATGCAGCTGGTGAGAGAGCCTGCCAGGGGATGGGCAATTCTTAGATGTAAATCTGGCCTCCTTCACCTCTCTCTGGAGAGATTTATGATAGGGTTGCCCTCAGAGAGAGCCTTTATCTGTGCGCTTTCTCTTCATGTTCTTTGGACAGAATTATCCTGTTTTCCTTACAAGCTTTCTTATTTCATTCTGAAATACTGTGATCAGCAAGTTGATTCCAGTCACTTTGGTAAGTATTATTACTTATTCACAGAGTATGACTTATTCATAATTCATTACCTATTATTTAGCCTTCAAAAGCAAGCAGAAGGTTACATGACAGTAGGACATTTTGCATGTGATGTATTTACAAAAGCTGGTATGTTAAAAATAGAACACAAGTTCCTACTAAGTTTGTTAACTCTGTGTCTGACAAAAAGAAAAAAAAAAATCTGGCTTACAGGCTCCTTGTTTTATAGGTGTTGAGTTGACAGCAGTTGCTATCATTTCCTTGGAAGCCTTGAAGTATTTTCTCTGCTTCTGGCTCCACAATCTTTTAGTTTCCCAAAGCTCCAAAAGATTTAGTATTTTTTCATCTCTCTGCCCTTTACTTTAGTAGTTATGTGCTGGACAGGGCCTAGGAGCAGTTCCCATGTGGCAATTGGGCTGGTATTTATGATTTGCTTGGGTGCTCCTAAGTAACTTCCTTTCTTTACTTTCTGTGTCTGAAAACCTGTTAGATTTGACTCCATAGCAATTTGCTTTGATTGTAAACAAACAGAGGTCAGGACTATATAAAAAATCCAGAAAATATGTAGTGTATTTTCATAACTATACGGCATTTTCTTGTTCAGCTGGATATTGCTCTCTGCCTCAGTAGAAGTTAAATTTGAAGATGTCCATAAAGGTAATGCTAACAAAATAGTAAGTAAATAAACAAGCAATCCCTCCTGCAATCTAGGTGAGTGGAATGTCTTCCCAAAACCGTCAATTGAATGGCGCTAACAGAAGACTCTTCAGCTCTGGTAGTGTTTTACCAAAATAGTTAAATAGCTGTGTGTCACTCCTATTAGAAGAAACTCCTTTAAAAAAGATTAAAAAAAAATAAAATTGATAGGGGTTGAACTGAAAGTCAGTGAAAAGCTGAGAAGCAGGAAAGCTTCTACTTGCGGGAGATTGCTGCAAGTAGCTGGGGTGCTCTTTGACACTATCAAAGAGGAAAAAAATCAAACCTTCCGCCGCTGTGAAATGTTAAAGTATGTCTACACCTTTTTTCCTTGTTTTTGTACATCCCTCATTTAACATAGAGAAATTAAATTTCACCAACTTATTCTTATGTTGATCTGAAACACTCCAAATTAAGGAGCAAATGCCTATCTAAATGATGTATAAGACATCAGATGATTGAGCATCTGTTGTTTCTTTGATTGGTTTTCCAAGTCGGTGACTCTTCTCCATTACAGTGTATGGCTTTTTGCTTGTTTCCAACCACTCATTTCAACTTCAGGTCACTAACTCCTGTGGTCTTCTTTGTCAGGATGAAGATCCTGTTAATATTTTCTCTTTGTGATGGCACAAATGCACTAGATGAATCGTGGGTCAGTTTTCTTTCTAGTAGTTTGAAAGAAAAATTTCTACAGCTACTCTTCAATATTCAGTTTCTTTTAAAACAACTTTTCCACCGGATTTACATAATTTGTTTATTGTAAGTTCTCTGAATTTTATCTGCAAAGATAAAATTACCTCTTCTCAATGTATGTTTGTACATATATATGCATATATACATACATATGTGTTTGTATGATTCTTTAGTCTTCTAATACCTATATGAAAGCATTGCTCTGGGTGCATCTGTTAATCTGCTTAAACTACAGGTCTTCATTTTCATTGCTTTCCAGGTTAGGCACTTGTCCAGTAAGTAAACGCTACATGTCATGCACATCCTGAACTAGAGCTCTCTACAACAAATGTTCCCCCAGAGAAGTTTCACATACTTCTGTGAGATTTCCTGAGGAGTAGGAGATTTCCCCTTCTGCAGCTGCTTGCTTTAAGAAACAATATCCTTTGCATGCAGTTGTATATAATATGCCCCTATTACTTATCTGCTGTGTGTCTCATCTAGTGACACTAAAAGGAGAAAAAAAACCCACAAAACACTACTGCCAACATTTTCACTAATTTTGCCTTGTCAATTGTCATTGCTGATGCTTAAGAAGATTTTATGTGCAGTCTGATTTTCACTGTCTCTTAGTTCTGTGTTTAGGGAAGAGAAAGTATGTCAATGAATTTTTGATCAGCAAAGCTGTACTGTGACTGACAGTTATCCTAGTTACTTGAGATACACTGGTATCTATAAAGTAATGTCTGTTCAAGAGTGAAGTGTCTAATTTCACTTTATTTTGATTGTAGAGCTGATGTAGTTAAATTAAGGAGCGATGACCAGCATGATTTTTAAGGCAGGTGTCATATAAGCTTTATTTTTTAATTCCATAGTCCAAAATTTTAAATAACCTATTTTCTATGGTGTGGTCTTCTCTATTCATAATGATATAAGAACACAAATACAAGGACGGATCAGTGTTTCATTTATCTCTGATGCATCCAGTAGGATGTGTTTCCAAATGCCTCCATCTGCACAAGTTCCCACCACTGTTCCAGGGCAGCTCTGTGAGCAAATGGAGGATCTGGCAACTCCAGCCTGCCATTTTTGCAGGCTACTTGCGGGCTTCAGATACCCCTGCAATATTGACAGGCTTGTCTCTGTCCTCTGCTTAGTGGTTGTCTGCTCTGAATCTCCTCTACCACACTTCTCCTCAATTATATTAAACATCTGTCCTGGTCATCTCCCTTACATTTCTTTGCTTACATTTTCCATTTGAGCTGGCCCTTATTTCAGTGCCCCCTTCTCCCTCCTTGTCCCTTCTGAGCCTTTTTTTCTCACTTTCCGTTACAAAAATTTAAATTTTGTACCTCCTTCTTCGTCGATACCTGTATTGTTTATTTAGTCTATAAACTCTTCAGGATAGCTATAGTCTTTTATTGTATATCTGCATACTACATACATAGTCCCATGAGAGTCCTCTTTTGTGTGGTTTTAGACACTGCTGTAGTAAACATGATTAATAATACTAACACCTACCATAATGTACTGAGTTTATAGCTATACTATAAAGGAAAATGACTTCTTTACACAGCTACTTATTGTACTTTGTATTTTATCTGCTCTAACTATATATAGTATTATATAGTAAATTTTCCTGGACTGAAATTCTAACAGTGATGTATTTCAAAGGTTTTTAAATCCAAGCAAGTCCAGTCTGATGTCACTGAAGTTTAATCAGATTGCCTCTGAATCAGGTAGGATAGCCTGACTTATCGTAAGTACGTTATTTAAGTATTACCACAGTGCCCAGGGGCTTTCTTGCACAGGGCACAATAAAAATACTAAAAAGGGAAAGAAAGAAGGAAAGAAGAAAAGAAAGAAGGAAAGGGAATGAAGGAAGGAAGGAAGGAGGGAGGGAGGGAGGGAAGGAAGGAAGAAGATGAACTGTCCCACTGGCTTAAAGAGAGCACAGGAAAACAATGAAAAATTGTGCATGATGCCCACACCAGCTGCACAATCTATACATCATCTTGTTAATTTGTATGTCATTATGACAGAGGAGAGCTTTAAGGAGACATCTGGACAAGATAAGACAGGCTTATCTTTATTATATATATATATATATATTTTTTTTTTAATGCTGCCCTGAAGGACCTTATCTATCAGGGTACTACCCTGGCTCCAGAAACAATAAATATTGTAACAGTAGCTAGAAAAATTTTTTCCTGTTCTTTCCCACAGCTCTTCAATGCTCTGGGTTCTCACAAACCCAGCATGGTACATTGTGCATCTTTGTGCTCTAAATTACTCTGAAATTGGGTCTGGCATAAAACCAGCCCCAAACTAAAGGATCTAGTTTGGCTCCCTTTAGAGATACTTCCGCAGCTGCATTTGCCATTTGCTGAGCAAAAAAAAATAGAAACAGAATCGATGCATTAGTATTTTCCTTAGCATTGTATATGTATTACCCACATTTCTGTACCTCTGTGAATTCAACTGAATGTGATGTGTCTTACATGTTCTATTAACAATTCTCATCATGTCTGTCCCCCACATGAATAGTCCTCTCAACATGGTAGTCTCAGTCATTCATTAGTTGCACTCTTGGTGTTTTGTTGTTGTTAAAATAACACAGTTGTGGTTGGAAAGCCTTTGCAGAACTTGTATTAATCTGTTTTTCAGAAGAGTAGTGAAAACTTTAAGCTGAATTATGCTGCCATGTTTCCATTGTAAAATTACTGAAATGAGTATTTACCAAAGTCCTATCCTTAGACCATTGTATAACAAAGCAAATGACGCACAGTACCTTACAAGTGTTTGCAAGTATTAAAAACTCTAAAAGCATGAGAATAAAAGTCTACCAAGCATACAGCATATACAGGCATATATATTGTTTACACAATATCTGTACAATGCTTCTCAGAATACTAGTACAAAAGATTTCTTATGCTGTTGGTTAAATCCAATTAAAATCATAACTTACCTAAGATAAACACTGATTCTAATCTAAAAATAAATTTCTCTACAGCAGCAGTGTATTTGCTACCAAAGCTTGAGAAGTGTTGTAATAAAATCCAGTTTTCAACCTGACTGGTTGCAAAGCCATTACTGTTGCACATTTCTGAAACACCGATTTTCTTCTCCAAACTGAGCTTAAAATCTGGACTTCTGAAGTTCTTCTGTAAATGACAAAAATAAGACTACGCAGTGATTTTCAGATTTACAGCGTAGAGTATATTGTACTGACAAATAGCTGGGATACAATGGCTAAATTACAGTTCAGTTAAATGTAAGCAGTCTTCACGTAAAATGAATTAACAAGTAAAGAAAAAAACCTCACACTGTTCTCATACTTTTGGAAATACATTGTAAACGCTTCTCTCTTTTCAAATACTTTTTCATTCATAAATATTTTTGTTTTGCTGTTTATCATAATACTTATTATGGGTTAATTCCACCATTGGAATGAATGGACACTTTAAAACTGAGATGTTTGTTTCTAAGGCTGAAGGCCAGACATTGGCAATGTCACTGAATTCCTTCTAATGACTTTATGTATGTTCTGGTATATTTGTATTTGCTTGAATATATTCTCTCCATAATTTCATCAAGGAAAAGTTATCTTTCAACTCTGAAGTTAGTCTTTTAAAGTTGTATTGCACAGTTAAATTGCCATAATATTGTTTATAAACTTCTATGGATGTAGCTGTTTTCTTCTAGTTTGCAAAGCTGAAGAAAGAGCCTGGTTCTAACTTCAGAGACAAGGCACGTGAAGTGTAGGTGCAGAGATTTTCCTCAAGTAATGCAAGTGTTTATTGGCTTATGAAAAGCAACTTATCTATCTTCAGTCTTAGTCTAGTGCTTTAATCATATATGCTTTATAATATACATTAGTTTAAACCCTTCTTCCTGTAAGTGTGTGAATACTTCCTGAGCTTAAATTTGAGTTCTCAGCCTCACAATGTGTTGTTGTACTGTAGTTGTAGTTGTATTTAAATGTTGCAGATAATTCAAGCAACTTTTATTTGTTTTGTCAATGATGATTACCATTATTAACTGACAAGACACATAGAGGATAAAAATCAAATGCTGTTCTAACCTCTAAAATACAGTATGAAACACCTGGAAAAGGTACCAGCAATATTGCTCCAGATTTCCTTCAGTGCAGGGAATAATGTCCATATTGTTCTGAGAATAAATCTGCTAAAAGGTAGAAAATAAAGATCATTGGAGTGAATACCAAGGAAATAGATAATTTTGTTGCATCTTTTCAGCAAGTTTTTTAAACACTTTGATCTCAGAACTGTAGCGGAGTTGAGATGGAAAAGCCCTCAGAGTTTCCATTACATGAATACAGAAAACATTAAACTGTTTGATATCTTATGGAAATGTTCTAAAATGAAAAATGTTATGAGCCGAACTGTGAGAGGCTTACATACTCTCATTCCTGCCTTTTGATATCCTTAGACTCTCTGTGAGTGTAACAGTCACAAGCATATCATCAATCACACCAAATGTCAGCTGTGGGAGAACAAGATCATGGAGAGTCACAGACACAGCTGCAGCGCTTGTGTACCTTGACTGATCACACTGATGGCCAATGCATCATTTCTTGTAGCATTTGATGGATTCAAATTGTTTAAGTTGTCACTGAAAAATGCTAATTATTGTGTTAAGAGACCTCTGAGTATTCAGTAGTTTTGGGGTGACATTCAGTGTTAAAGAGAGGATAAAATGAATGTGAAATAGTTCACAAGCAATTGACAATTACCTGAGAAAACTGGAGTGGTCAGGATAGACACCCATCTCCTTATGTAAAAAAGTACACTGGCAGCTAAGCTTTCATAAACCAGAAATCATCATTTTCTTTTATAGTTGATGTTCTTGATACTATATTTTGTGTATTTTCTCAAAACAACAAAAGTGCCTCTTTGCCAGATGGTTATATTGGCAGGTCAGTTCTGAACTAAATATGCCTTCCCTTAATGAAACTGTCATAGATTAGAAAAAACTGTTGTCACTGATTAGACCTCTGCTCCATTACTTGATATCCTTTTCTGTGCAGCTGTTTTATACTCTATAGGAAAACAATATCCTCTTGTTGTAGTTGTGTGTTGAATCATGGGGTAATAGAAATTTCCCTGTGTGTCATCAGATAAGAAGTAATTCTTTCCAATGTGACCTGAAATTATGTCTCTACCATATTGCTAACTTCTTCCTGTCCAGATATACTGATAGTAAGGACTTCTGGAAAAAAAAAAAAAAAAAAAAAAAGCATTTGTTGGCAATGCTTTTGAGAACCCTTGATCAGCTGTATGTAGAATTGCTTTTGGGGTCTCTTGCTTCTCACAGCAGTAGTGTGGTGATTATAGGGAATGTTCTGAACTTCCACAAGTGTTAGCGTAAAGGCATTTCAGCAAAATTAAAAAATGTGTTCTGTTCAAAGCGTTAGCTTGGCTTTGCACCTTCTGAAGGGTGGCTGATTTGCTGTTAGTGATGAAAGAGGAATGCAAGACACACACAGATTTCAAAATTATAATGAAATATTGGCATGCTAATATAAATCACTGTCATCACTGCTTAAGAACTGTCACTCTGTTAAGCTTGTTTTAGACCTGGAAACTGTTCTCCCTGGTAGATATTAAACAGTGTTTCAGTATGCTATGTGATCTGCATTGACAGCTCAATTAGCATTTTCTTTCTAATGTGTGTTTTTCCAAAAGACCTTTAGGACCAAATTCTGTCCCACACACTGCTTCTGATTTAAAAGTTCATTAGAATTTGCCTAAACACCTCCTTCTGCTGTAATTCTCTCAGCTGGGAAAAGGTTAAGAGGCATTTGTTGGCTTATGGAGACAGATGACTCATAATGCCTGGATTTTAGCAGGGGAAGTGGCTGCCTGAAAAGATAGAGTCTAGGTTGTGGGCTCAGAAGTCCCAAAGTAGTCATCTTAGCAACAGCCTCAATAAAGTGAACCAGCATCAATAGAAGTTTCAAGCTGAAGTGTATCTTATTTTCTTTGTTAATAGAGCCAAATCCCTAAAAGGGACTGGATTAGGATTTTGTGTAATGTGTGGACTCTTTGGAGAGCAAGTGATTAAGGCACCTATTCACAGACAGGAACACCAAAGACATATCCAGACTGGCAGAACAAGATTTGAATACTGAATTATGTGATAAAATCTGTGAAGTTGCATAATGGGGCTTATACTCTTCCCTTAAATATTTTATTTTCACACAAATATTTAACTGAAATTTCTTTTTTTAATTCTACATAAATCAACAGCTATATTCTACCTTGGCCTCACTGAAACAGGTATTTACCATGTAGCATGCATAGAAATAGAAATATACCTTGACTTTTTTTCTCAGTGGGATATGAAAAAATGAATTCAAAGTGAAAATACAAGGAAAATAAGAAAAAATAAACTGAAATCATGTAGCTGAGTTTTTCCTCTGGCATTCTGATTTCCCACATGAAAAAATGTCTTGGTGTATATTATAAAAATAATCTCTTATATGGTTATCACCGTGCCACTACTAGATTCAGTTTACCCTTTCCTTCTCAGTAGCACCTAGTTATTTGAGCAGACTTTTCTTTGTTGATGGATTCACATAATCTCTTATGTGTGCAATCCACATCAGGTTGGATTTTTCTCCTGTTCCATCATAACACTTTTGACGAGATTCTGGTTCTCATTATCTTCAGAGGACCAAGCAGCCTGATCTAGTGGTTGGCAACCGGGGAGGTTGGAACTCATGATCTTTAAGGTCCCCTCCAATCTAAACCATTGTATGATTCTATGATTCTAACAGTGTGCCTCCTTTTATAAAGTTCATATGTTTCTGCAGTTGCATCTTCCCAAGAGACACTGGCTTCAGTTAAATTGAACTGATTATGTTTTCTTGACCGCAGCTGAAATTCATGTCCGTTTTTAGGGACCGCTGTCTTTGCTATGGATGTATTTCTATTTTGCACTAACAAACTCAAAATGCATACTTTGCAGTAACAGGAATTGCTTCTAATCCAGTGCATTTTTAGGTTTTCTTCAAGAGGTTGTTTAAAAATTAAGGCACATACATGGAAATCTTCTGCACAATCTTCAGTGAAAAACACATCTGCATTATAATCTAAGAATGAAAGGTTAACCAGAGTGCAAGAAACTGCAAAGGGAGGACAAAGCTATCATTGAGCTTATGTTCTGCAGCGTTGGGAGCAGAGGAAAAAAAACAAAGAGCATTGCTTGGCAAGCTCTTCCATTTAGTAGCAGTTCAAAGCCAAAATAATATAGATGCTGGATTTCAGGGCTCTCTATCAGTTTAAATGTTACAGAATAGATAGCATCAGATGATGTGTAGCCAGAGTTTATTGTATCCCACTACTGCTTTTTGTTACAACATTTACAGGATGTTGGAATTGGAATTTACTCTAAGGAACTAGAAACTAAGAACATATTGAGAGAGAAAATAATCCTAGTTTGAATTAGCTGAGGTTTACCAAAAATTCTTAGGGTACTTTCATTTAAGATTCAGCTCAAGCCCATAATATGCCATTATCCCATTTATCATTATTCCTTCTGCTTTTATTTCCCTAAGCATTCTAGCCTATCTGCTTGGGTTACCATTGTCCAGTTAATAGGAGTTTATATGTGAATTTGTCAATGGAGTTTCAGCAGCCTGTTTCAATTTTTTTTTTTAATTCAATGAGATTTTATGTTAAACTTTGCATTTTTATAGATTCTAATATCTTAAGACTTTATATTTACAGATTCCATCTGCTAGGTGAATCTGACTGCCATTCCTCTTGTCCTTTTTTTTCAAAATTGTTATGTTTTATGTTTCAAGAAGTAACACAATTTGTCCTCAGCTGAATAGTTCAAATTAGGAAATAAGAATTGCATTTCACATAGACTACTCTTTGGCCAAAAAGGATGGAAATTTATACGTAAGCAATCAGTTCATTCAATAATTCCCCCTTAAATGCCCACTTGTGAGTGTCACAAGACAGCGTCAGACAGGTATAGTTGCTAAAGATTAAGACTCATACAAGTGTTCTCTATTGAGCATAGAATTTCTTTTCTAACATTTTCTGAGTGCTTCAGAATCTTAGGGTTGAAGTCAAAGGGCGCTCACTAGTTCTCTAACCACTAAGCTTACTTAAGTGCTGGAATCCTGTCTTAGACTCTTCCTCATTAACATGAAACGATTTGCTTTATGTAAACTATCTTTGATGTACATTAGAGGGAGGAGTATGTTCTTAAGCAAAAATTAAATAATACTTCAGTGTTATCTTCTGCTATCATCTCCAAATTCTTAATGCTGTATTATTTTTATAGCACATGAACACCATGTGCAACTATGTAGAAATAAGATATATGTGTTTGCCACATTTTAGGGTATTTAATTAAAGTACAAATCTTTATTCAGAGAAAAATATAGCACAGAATTTGGAGATACCTACTGGAATATCCAGTCCACTCTTTGCAAGTGCTCTGGTGACCACCTTTTCAACTTATCTCTGCCCTCTACACTGTATTCAGATAAAACCACAACAAATGTACTAGCGCCATTTCTTGCAACTGCTCTGGACAGGAATTTCTTCCCCAAAAACAATTAGGTTATTCCATTAAAAATCACTATGTCTGCTAAAGTTTGTAGCCTCCTTGTCCAGGCTCTTGCCTCTTATACAGCACAAAGACTAACTACCTAACCTGTATGTCTGGTAAGAAATCTCCTGCCAGTGCATCTTTCTCTTGCTGTCTGCTTTATGCATTATTGAAAAAATAAATCCAGCACCATAAATCTTTGCTTTTGCTATACTGCAGCCATCCCCAGGCCTCTCTGAAGTACATCCTTCCGTAAAGCATTATGTTTCCCTCTATGCACCACCACAGCCTGTTCAGCAGCTCAGCCAGGCCTGTGCACTGCTCCTTACAACTCTATCATACAGCTCATGCAGTTGGCTTGCTTGCAGGTAATCTGCCTGCATCTGTCTGGCTGATGTCTGCTTTGGAGGGAAAGCTGAATGGACAGTAAGTAGTGAGTGCTAAACAGTCAGGCAGACTTCATCTTTAGTGAATAGTATATTATGTTAACATTTTTTTCTTATATATCCTAAAGAAGGATATTATTTATAAGAGATGACAGCGAGCATTTCGAGAACTGTAGCTGTCCCACTAGTTTGCATTTGAAACATTAACAGTGGAGTAAATGAGTGTCTGTAACTAGTAAACTTATTTCTCAGCTCCCATACAGGTGGTAGCAAAGAAATGGAAGTTCTTATTATTGGGTTATTTTAGGCATGATATTGCAAACACAACCAGAGAGAAATAACAGACAAATCATGTCCTACATTGTTAACTATCTTTATCAATTTAAACAATCAATCAATTGTTAACATCTTTATCAGTGACATAGATGATGGAATCAAGTGCACCCTCAGCAATTTTGCAGATGACACCAAGCTGAGCGGTGCAGTCAATACACTGGAAGGAAGGGAAGCCATCCAGAGGGACCTGGACAGGCTGGAGAAATGGGCCTACGAGAACCTAATGAGGTTTAACAAGGCCAAATGCAGGGTGCTGCACTTGGGCCAGGGCAATCCCAGGTATTTATAGAAACTGGGGGAAGAACTCCTCCAGACCAACCCTGCGGAGAGGGACTTGGGGGTCCTGGTGGACGAGAAGCTGGACATGAGCCAGCAGTGTGCGCTGGCAGCCCGGAAGGCCAACTATGTTCTAGGCTGCATTAAAAGAGGAGTGGCCAGCAGGGAGAGGGAGATGGTGGTCCCCCTCTACTCGGCTCTTGTGAGGCCCCATCTGGAGTACTGCGTCCAGGCCTGGGTCCCCCAGCACAAGAAAGACATGAAGCTCTTGGAAAGAGTTCAGAGGAGGGCGACTAAGATGATAAGCGGGCTGGAGCACCTCTCCTATGAGGAAAGGTTGAGGGAACTGGGCTTGTTTAGTTTGGAGAAGAGAAGGCTCCGGGGAGACCTCATTGTGGCCTTCCAATACTTGAAGGGAGCATATAAACAGGAGGGGGAACGATTGTTTGTGAGGGTGGATAGCGATAGGACAAGGGGGAATGGTTTTAAGCTGAGACAGGGGAGCTGTAGGTTAGATTTTAGGAGGGAGTTTTTCACACAGAGAGTGGTGACACACTGGAACAGGTTGCCCAGGGGGGTTGTGGATGCCCCGTCCCTGGAGGTGTTCAAGGCCAGGCTGGACGTGGCTCTGGGCAGCCTGGTCTAGTGGTTGGCGACCCTGCACTCAGCAGGGGGGTTGAGACTAGATGATCTTTGAGATCCTTTTCAACCCAGGCCATTCTATGTTTCTATGAACCATCCATTAAACAATGGCACAGCCATTAAACAATGGCACAGAAACCTTCAAGATCTGAGAGATGAAACAGTACATGAAGTCTTCTAATCTCCCCATATTTTTCTATCTCCTTTAGAATTCACCTCTGCCCAACATAACTTTCATCATTTAGCTTTATTGGCATGAACAAACTTGCTCTCATTAGCCTATTGTCTTCTGCTTTGTATCTGTTTTTATCACAGGCACCTCTGATTGGAAAGACACATCTTTCCTTGCTTATAGAACTTGGCAGATGCTAACAGGTGGATATTGTTAGGCTGATTGGTCTCTTACATCGAAGCTTTCACTGTCATTATTAGCAAGTCATTCCCCTTCTTCCAGCAAATGATCTCTGTTCAGATAGTTAATTTTGAGACTTTGCAGGTTCCTTTTAAATTCAGTTCACCTAGTCCAGAAAGTAGAATTCAGACTTGAGAGGGATATTGTGGCCTTCCAAGTGAACTTTATCTGGTCTTTGTACATATGTGATAACTTCAATCCAAATGTCAACAGCACCACAGCTTTCTGGATCCTGTAGGTATCTAGGCTTAGACACAATGAGAGAGGCAGAAAACTTATCTCTGGAGCATTTATTTAGTGCTTTGCTATTTCCTGAATACACTGGTTGCTATTACAGAAAGTGGCAGGAAGATGCTTTGCAAAAACTGAGTGAGTTTCCACACACTAAGAACATTCTACAGGTAAGAATCTTGTTGTTATTTTCAGGTGTTCATGAAAGGAGTCATCAAGAAAAGCATTATCTTCTAGGTGATTTATCTAAGCAAATACTCAGTGAAGTGATACTAAAATTTAGTGTCTTTACCATGCTCCATTACCTGAGGAGAGATACCGAATCTGAATGTGTATTTTGGAGCACTTTGTAGTAGTATGTAGAACTGATTAGCATTTTTTTTCTTTTCTTTTTTTTTTAAATAGAAAAGGACTATTAATATCAGTTGCAGTAGAGCTCACGTTCCATATATTAAAAGTCATAGTGTAAAAGCAATGTGAGTTTTTTTTCTCTACATGGTTTCCATCGCTGTGGTTCAGCACCAGGTAAATGTTCAAAGAGAAGCAGCAGTTCAGACATAAGGCACTGAGCTGATCTGTGTGAATTCTTGGAGATCTTAGGAAAGAAGATTTTGAGGTGGGGCAGCTTTTATGCCTGTTATTGTCAAGGTTGAGTTATATTTCATTTCAGAGTGAGATTTTTGTCATTTTCTTTTGGTTTTGTTTTTTTCCAGAACAGCCTATTTTAACTTGCTTGTTTTAATGAACGTAAACAAAATAAAACACTTCTTATGTAAATGTTATAAATAATACTATTTATATAATAAGTACTTGGAAACTTGCTAGCTAAAAGAATGCTGCTGAGTGACTGTATGGTCAGTCTTCAGGGAAAAAAAAATATGTCCAAACTCACCATACTATCCTGGAAAATCTCAGATTCTAAGCTACTGCATACTGTCATTCACTAAAGAAGTAGTGGAAAAATTTCTGTTTTCCAGGCCACAAATAACCTTTAGTCTCTATATCTCTATATAGTCTCTATATCCCACCTTTATGTGTTTTTTTCCCATTATCTTAGCAACCTGGCCTCTGCTATCAATGTTACTGTTGCTGACGAAGGGTGGAAATACATTGTGGAAATAGTCTACTCCTGCCAGAGTTGTGCTTGCATAGGTTTTCCTAATCAATTATCATTATGGTGTTTCCGCGGTCGATAGGAACTGAACTCCTTTGAGAGCTCTAATGAGATTGGCTAAAGATGCAATGAAAACAACACCCAGAGGGACTGCAAGGGACACTGCAATTACACAAGGGTCTATTTCTGCTTTTTAGCTCACAGGAATGAATCAATTCAGTGAAACACAAAAAAGGCCCAACAGTTTCAGGCTCCCATCTAGTGCTTTTTCTGCTTACTTCTGGGTACAGCAGAGAAGCACCATTCTAAGACACAGCTTGGCACGGTCATGTACAGGCCTGTGAACCCAGCAGCCTGGAAAAGCACCCAAGTCCAGGTTGCTGTTCTTTCACTGCCAGATGTTGCAGACTTACTGCACCCCAGCCTGTTTTCACCTAGACTGGGACAGTTGCACAGGAGCTGACATTCCTTCAGTTATCTTAGTGAAAGCCTTGTCTGTTTGGTAGGCGTACACAGCAGACTGTGGTACAGGGGCAGAAGTAGTCCTTGTCCTGCCAAGATCACCTTCTCTTACCATGAAACACAGAGAGAGTTCAAGCTGCAGGTAGTGGAATATCTGTTAAGAAGTAACTTATTTCTTCTGCATTTGAATGGAATTGAGGTCTGTGGTCATTGGAAATTGAAGTTTTCCAAGCAGTCTTGGCAACAGCAGTAACATCAAAATATAGTGCCTCACTGTTCCATATTTTTGGTTGCCGCAGGTTATGTCGCTTCATTGTCATGACTTGAAATACTTTGGATATTTTGTACCCCTCATGCACATGACTCAGGACACGCTGTCTTATATACAGTTATGGAAAGAATGCACTCAAGATTGCAGTTGTGATTGTGCTGCAACTCCATGTAGAGATGTTAAAGTCAAACCTTTCTTAGTGGTTGATTTTCCGCTTCTGTGGTGTCAGCAGTCTTGTTTCTGTGAGAGCCTGTTTTGGTAACCAGGACAGCAATAGAGCTCCCAACTCCTTCGAAAGTTTTACAGTTCAGCTCCGTACAGGATCCTATGCTTAAGGGCAAGCAGCAAGCAAGCCGAATAGGATGCAGACATGCTAAAGAAAGTACTTTTCATGACAATGTATTCATTTGTGTGAGTGTTTAAACAATATTTTGCTTTCAGTGATACAAAAGCATGCCAAAGTGGGATGTCATAGTCTTGTCTCAGCAAACTGGAACAGTGAGAGGGAGCCTGAAACCAATGGGGGCAAAACAAGGAAGCAGAGCTGCTTTTTTTTGACATCATTCACTGAAGAGTTTCTGCTGGAGCAGTGGGCATGGCTCCACCGCCATTTTCCATCCATCACTCAGTAGCACAGTGCAAAGGCCAGGTAGAACAACCGTTCAGGAAAAAGGCCGCCTATGGACCACAATTATTGTCTGCGCTTTCTCCATTGCTTATGATGAGGCTTGCATTTTGTCCTAGAATTTTCTGCACTCACAGTTAGCATTTTTTCCTCTCCTTCCCTCCCCATGGGACACTTTCCCAAGAGGAAACTTACTTGATTCAAACAAACAAACAAACAAACAAACAACAGAAAAACAAACCACGCCTCTTTTGGAACCATACTGAGAATCAAGTGAAAATTATTTACACTGATTTTCATCTAGGAAAGGGGTAGACCCTGACATTAAGACTATAACAAGGTGCAGTGACTGTCTGTGAAGTCTTATTTTAATTGTCATGAAAAGTTAACCCTCTGTTCCATAAAGCTGATGAGAAATCTGCCCAGGAGGATCAAAAAACAATGCATAATGTTGTAAAAATATTATGCTAGCAAAAGTGCAGTTGTTAGACCACACTTAAGTTGTTAAACACAATTAGGTGTGTATGAAAAAAGAAAACTTTTTAAAACTTCACCCTTAGGATTTCTGCTCAGTGTGTTGTAGACAAAGGATCTGGCCTGAGCCCTTTGCAGTCCATGCAGAGCTTTCATTTCAAAGGATTTTGGACTAAGACTATGAGAGGCTGAGGACTGGGACAGTTATACCCTTAGGATGAAAGCATTCCAGTCAGGAATCATTTTTGGCTCCCTTAAGCTTATCAATTACTGCTCTCTTTGAAAAGGGATAGTGAGTCTTAGCTGGTTCAGTGTTTCCATTAAAAAAGTTCCTTCCCCTGCCTTGTATGTGTAGTAAAGAAGTCAGTTCCAATTCTAGATGCTCAGCGGACTTTCTTGCACTCACGTGCAAGTAAAAAATGGAGTTATAAGTTCTTTACTTTTTTCTAATATTTATTGCAGTTTTCTGACTAGAATCTTGCCTCGTAGTATATGAAGAAATAGATATTCCTCTTTGAAGCTGAAAGTACTTATGTTAGGGTAGCTTTTGCTTTATGAAAATACAAAAGCAAAGTATTTCTGAAATATGAATTTTACAAATAGTCATTTCCTATGTGTATATTATACATTTTCTGCATTGAAAGAGCAAAATCCTTCATTGTTTGTGTTTAGACTATGAAGTGCAGCCTGTCTCTGGGCAGCTCTGCCTGGACACAGCCATGGGGTATAGGCTGGTATCCACTACTGTGTGCCAGGTACAAACAAGGCTGGAGTCTGGCTCAGTAGAGGCAGTGAAACAGTATAAACCATGAGTATCCAATTTTTGGCATGCCTGGGCTGTGTTGAGTGAAGAGGAATTGTCTTGGGCCAATGTTTTTGTTGCTGAGCAATAGATGTGCTCCCGGGGCCAGGCCAGGCCAGGCTGCTCAGCAAGGAAGAGCTGCTGCTATGATAGTGCAGGTCAGGGCGCACGCCACAGTACAAGCTGTCCTCGGATGTATATGGCCCGCGGGCCACAAGTCAGAATGGCCTACTGGATAAATAATCAAATGAGAACCAATGACAGTGTCAGTTGTAGCTACTGTGTTCCTGTGAAGAAGTTGGCTATGATATGGAATTCCCAAACAAAGGAACTGAGGCCAAGGTGAGAATGACACTGACTGTGAGACCATGTAAGGGGGCCATATATTGCGTAGGATTTAGCCATGTAAAAGTGTGCTGTAAGATTATCACATACTAGAAGCTCGATCGTGGTTTTGCAGTAAATCACAAGGAAGGAGCAACGTTTTGCTGTTACCCTGCAAGTACACATATCTATGTGAGCCACAAGAGACATGTATGTACAGTGGAAGGGAGAATGATTTTGCTGGCTCAAAACAATTTCACATCTGGCTCCTGCATGTTTCACATATCAGAGACTGGAATCAGCAGCATCATATGAATTGCACCTCGCTTTTTCCTACCAGAGCTCCTTGCTGGCAAGGTCCTTCTGAAGGGAGCCTTGTGTAGGTCAGCAGGGTGTTTGGTGAGCTGAGTCTGTGCATGAATCACTGTAAAACATTAGCACTGTGAAATATATGCACAATAAGTATTGACGCATTATTGTTATGGCTGTTTCTCAACATAAAGAAGGTTAACTGAAGGTAGGTAATAGTAGAGGCAATATTGTGCACTGTGATAGGATTGTGAAATATAAGATGCTGGAAATCTGCCAGGCATTTTGCTGTAAAAATAGTAGTATGGACAACAGAGAGGAAAGGTTATTGAACACTGATTCAGCAAACAATGACATATCATAAAGATATGCACCTTCCCAGAGAGACATTAAGTATCACTCAGGATACTTAAGATGATCCAACAGATCTAACAAGTGTTTATTGGTTGAGTTAAAATGACAAAACTGACAAATCCAAAGATTCTTGCAATAATTGGAAGGAAACTTCTCTCTGGTATAAAAATTGTTCAGAAGATATAACTAATGTTCTGGTTTAGATTCTTATTTGTATTATTTTATTCTTCCATATAGTATTTCCATGAGTTACTTTCAAAATATTTATTAAATATAGCATTTATATATAATTCTGGCTGGGTTGGTAATTCAGTATCAAAAATGAGTGCATTTTCTTTGAACTCAAAATGAGTTTAATTTGCATTCATCCCATGAACAAGTTGGCTTAGTGGGTAGTGGGTCAAACAAGTGAGCTCAAAGCAAAACAATTTCTAAGATAACCCTGGAGAGCTGATAATATGCTAGGGAAGAGGAGAAAAAGTTCCAGGGAAACAGCAGTTTAAAGAACCAAGGCAGATTTAAAGGAAAGCTCCTAAAAGAACTTCTCAAAGGACTGGTCAATCCTTCAGTAACTGGGAAATTTACACCTAAATAAAGGGTGTCTTTGTATATGTCCCATATATATGGTTCAGATCTGACTTTGGGACGTGAAGATTCTCATGTGACTTGACTGTGGAAAACTGCTATGCCAGTATAATGCTTCAGAGCCTTGCCTAAGAGTAGGATATTGCAAAATTTCACCTCATAATGGACAAAGAATAGAGATGTATTTGGCTCATTTGCGATTTTAAACTGTTCTGTGATGAAGGAAGAGCTCACTTTTACTTAGGGTGAATAAACATGTTAATGTGATTAATTCAGTGCACTGTTTGGTCACTTTTGTAGTAGAAGAATGATCATCATACTTTAGAAAACAGTAAAATTCACAGGAAATAGCTTGCTCAGGACTAGAAAAACAAACGTAATATTACATTAACTGCTGTGCATCTTAGACAAAGGAAGGCTAGTGGCCTGTTGCATTAGAAGAAGAATGTATCAAAGTTACATCATCTTTTCATTAATTAGCTACCTGGCCAGTTTTGCCCAATTTTTTTAGCATTATATTAACTTACACTAGGGAAAAAAAAAAAAAAAAAGGAATCAATTAGACACAGGAGAGTGGAAGTAATTCATTGCTTTAGAAAAATCTGCTATAAATAATGGTAGATTTTTTTTTATTATTTTAACAGCTTTGAAATACATTGCTTTATAGAATTACTTAATGATTTGTTTTTCTCTCTTCCAGTACTCTAGTGTGCTTGACTTCATTAAAACCTCTACTGTTTTGTGAAAAAAATAAAATAAAATTATACAGTCTCAGAAGATGTAGAACACTGGTACACAATCCAGTAAAAACAACTCTTAAGAGATGGAGAAGTATCCATTCTGTGAAATACTCAGTTTGATTTCATGGTGAAAGCTATGAGGATGTGATGTGTTTCATATCACTCAGGAAGTATCGTGTGTGTAGCAAATGAGTAATGAGCCAGAATTTCAAATGGGAATGTTCCTATTAAGTTCAAAAGGAGTTTACTTGACTTTAAGATTAGGAAAATTGAACTTCATAGTATTTCCATCACATATTTTCAAAGAAACTGCCTACAGCACAGTGTTGTCCTAGGTATATCAGTTTTATTTTTATCTTGTTTGAACTATCTCAAACATTTTTTCTGCCCACTGTACCCTGTGGGTGAAATGCGAAGCAGGGCATCCTTCTTGTAACTGTGACAGTTTTTTATTATTTTTCTTAATTTAAATTTAATTTAAAATCAACCAAAAATACAAATTAATTTCTATGTTATCTCCATGCTCAGGCCTGTTAGCTGGCACATGGGTGATGTCGCAGTAGGAGGGGTTGCTAGTGCTGCAGGAGCTACTGCAGAAGGTGACTGTGCATCTCCAGGGCACTGGGACTGAAGTACAAGACCATTCAAGCCAGAAAATGGAAAAGGCTTTTGTGTCACCTTCCTTTGTGGGGAGTTATGTGGATTTGGAGCTCAATATATGTTTGAATTTCATGATTTGATTTCTTAGCATTGCCTTCACAATCCAGAAGATGCATTCCAGTTCAGTGCTCCTAATATAAAGTTGCATTGTACCTAGAAATTACAACAACTTTAATGGGAAAAACCTAGCAAATAAATAGTGTAAGTAGGAAGAGTAAGTGGACTGTAAAAGACCAACCAAGAATTTTTATAGCCCTTCCCCACCCTTGGGGAAGGTTACATTCAAGAACATTAGCAATTCTCAATCTCTATTCTAATTTGTAGAAATCCCAAATATCAATTGAAGAAGCTAATTAAAGACATGATTCCAATTACAATGAGGTTTTTTGTGGTGAAAGTGACTCAAACATTGCATAATGAGGCTCCTTTATCTCTCAGGGATTTCAGAACAAAAGTAGCTAGTCTATGAGGAAAAGATAAAATTAGTTCTGTAAAGTCCAGCTCTGCAAAACAGGTCTGGGATGTAAAATGGAAGCTTCAAAGCTTGTACATACATTTGCTCCTTGATAGTTCTTCCTGGAGTGGCACACGAGGCAGTTCAGTTCCCTGGGTTAAAGCTACATATCATATTAATCTGAGTGGCAAGAGTATGAGGCATGTCTTTCCCTCTAATCTCAGTAAGAAACTTCAAGAGTTTATTATAGGGGTGCCACTGCAAGCATTTGCAGAACAGGATTGGGTCACCTATCACCTCTTCACCAGTGCACAGTGGTCTGATAGTATCTCACTGGCTCAGGTCAGTACTAGCTGTGTGGTTCTTCTCCAGCAAGGCATGTCCATCCATGCTTTAAGATAATAATGCTTATAGTGATCAGGAAAAGCATACTTAATGTGCAGCTAATCCAGGATTTCTAGAAGCTATTCGAGCAGAATTCAGTTTGAGATAAAGTCATAAACTTAAGTGCCTGTGTGTGGATGTCTTCATGTGGATGAAGCATTGAATCTAGTCAGTGGTGATCTTGTCAGTAGTCAGTGGAATCTAAAAAAAAGGTTCAGTTTAGCTATTTTGTTCTAACTTGGTCAGTTGTATCACTAGAATCATAACACAAAATACGTGCTCCTTCAAATAAAAGCTGAGAAGTCATGGAATCTACAAAGGGTCAATGCAAAATGGTAATACTATATCTTGTGTATTTAATGCTTTCCTGGATAATTTTTAAGTATGTCAACTAAGGCTGCATACAGACTTATACAGACAATGGACCTAGGAAGAAAACTGGTAGACGATAGAAACACAAAGGTTCTGTTGAAGACTGATTTCGCTACAGTAATCTCCTTGTACTGATCTTAAACCCAGTCATCATCACTATGAAATGCATGTAAAAGATATTTACTGGAAGAATCTAGGAAGTGAGATTTAACCCTTTCCTGGTTACCATAATGGACTCAGCAGAGAGGTTACTTTTGTTTTCTTATAGTCTTTCTGCTCCCACTTCACTGAATTTCTGATTTCCCTTTTCTTTCTTTGCCCCAGTCTCCTGTCCTATCATGTCTTCTCCTTCTAAATTGTGTTATCTAACTGTTTCACCCTAACAACTGGAGAACATTTAAGCTAACAACCCTTGTGCCTGACCTATTCCAAGCTGGATTTTGCTTCATTGTAATGGCCTGGATAAGGGAGCTGCAAAACTGAATTTCCACAAGAGAAAACCTCAGTACCAAAGTTAGTTGCTCCTACTTGCTCTTTCCTGCTCCAGCATCATATTCTACTGTCCTCTCAGTTTTTATGATACAGCTGTTCATGATGTCTTGACTATTTGTACATCAGTTTAACCACCACCAGCACAAGAACCGAACAACAAAACAAACAAAAACTGTGATGGCATTGCCACTTGTATTAACAACAGTGGTGGTGTGAGGAGCTGCAATGTAGGGATAGGACGTTTTTCATGTTGACTTCCTGATAAAGAAAATGCATAATGTATCGCTAAATTAAGAAGTTGTCCTCTTTTCCTAATTCTCACATCTTGACTAATAGCAGATTAGAAGATTAGTAGATTACCTATGTCTTCAGACTGTTTCTCTTCTGTCCTCATACCATTACAGCTGCAGAAAATCTGTTTTAAAGAACAAAATTAATTTTTTTACTCAGTATAGTAAATATGACTTTGAATAGCATAAAATTATACATGCTGAATAATAACTGAATATTTTGTAAATTTGTATTTTCCTATATAAAATAAATATTCAATTTAAGTTCAAATTAGAGACATCAACACAACATTTTAGTTCCTGCCCCAAAGTATAATTTTGCAGTTGGCTTAGGATTCACAGATAAAAAATATATTATGCTTGCCTTCAGTAGAACTTCACACAATCTCTATTGTTACAATGCATGTACATGATTATTCAAACTTATAAAACTTCTCTTACTACCTCTTTGTTTCAAAATATGTTATGCTTGCTCATAATCCTTACTGGTATCTTGCATCACAAATAAACTTACAGTAGGGTGGAGCTATGCTCTCATATTACGAACATTTAACTTAGTAATGAGTACATCCAGTTCATTTTACTTCTAATTAGTATTGATTCCATTTTAGCATAAGGATAGTAATATGAAATTAATTACAATTCCCATCAATAGTCACTAATATAATTCAGTTACTGATGCTTTTTTGTGTGTTTGCTCTATGACCTATTTGACTCTTTTTTTTTTTTTTCTATTAAAAATAGAAATATGGCATGTGTGCCAGGGGTAAATGTTCTGGATACAAAGCAGAGTAGCTGGACAGTCTGTTGCAGAGTCCGGGTGGGGAGAAGAAGAGCAGCTGGGGCATCTCCCACTTGAAGGCAGCTTCTCTTTCCCTCCCTTAACCTGCAGCTCTCCCCATCTGGCAGATTATCTGCTATGTAGGTACATAGAAAATGAATCTGATTTCAAAGTATGTTCCCCTTTTTATAAAGGCTATAGATGGTAAATTATATTCTGTGGTTATCACAACATTTATAATATTTGATTAAAAATAATATTTGATTAGTGAAAATTGAAAGTGGTTATTTTGATTGTTCCTGTTAGTTACAAAATTATGTTATTTCCTCATACTCCATATCATTCTCCACTTTGTTTCCTATCCCGCTACATCCTTCTGTCTTTTGAACAGTCATTTGAAAATAATTTCTGCCCCATAAGATAGTTCATATTTAAATATACGAGAATACTAAATGTTTTCTGGTGATTGAACGCCAGCCTAAAGGCAACTTCAGAGTTTAACTACTGCTGTATGAAAGGCAGAAAAACACATTCCTGAAGAATTTTGAGTGCTTTGAAACACTGTTTTATTTTAGATAAAATTAAGCTTCTAAATTCTTCATAAAATCCAGTTAAAAATAAAATCTGCTTTGATATGATTCAGCAAGATCATATGAAATTTAGATGTACTCTGACGTTTATAAATATATAATGAAAACACAAAAATTGGATATAATGCTGTGTTGAAGAACAATGCATTTCACTCAGGAAACATTATAACTGAGAGTTTGAATACTTTCTGTGGATGTTTTTATATAGTATCCTTTGTCTCCCAATTAACATGGTTTAAAATTGAAGTGGATGCAGAAATATTGTTTGTTTGTTTGTTTGATAGTTCATTCAGTGAATTTGATGGATTCCTATTTGATAGATATTTTTCAGTTGATGAAAATGGTTTCTTTTGCCTTTCTTGACTGTTATTAATTCTTGAATGTTTGGGATCCTTCGTATCTTCATTTACAGTGCCACATGGTCTTATTTGCTCTGTACACAACATATAGCTTTGATATTATTCTGTTTATACCTAGGATCTTCGCTTTTCTTAGTACATATAACTAGATTGCAGTCCAGGTCTATCAGATAAACAAAAATAATAAAGTTTACATTCACACACAAACAAAATCTCAACTATACAAAGTTATTACAGAAAGTCTGAAATTTCAATGAGGGAGTGAATGGCTTCATTTTCTCACAGGGTTGCTTTTATTGGGGACTTTTCTGGTTGTGTAAAATGTGATTCCATATGTTTATTTTATTATGGTGTCTTTTAGAAGAGCTATACTCCAGTATACTGAGTTTCATGACTGGAACAGGGAAATTTGAGTCTGGGGACGTATCTTTGGCAATATCTTTTTTTATGCTCTGCATATGAAAACAGTGTTTGAGTATTTTTGCCTGCTGAAGTAGTCCATAGTGAGCAGAGATACTGAGACAGAAGCGGTGCTGCCCACATGCAGCGATGTGAGAGATGCTTCATCTATCGGTTTAATAAGGAAGGAGGGTTTCTGACGTAGGGGTGAGATGCAGGAGCGGCCCTGGGGGCTGACAGCAGGGGCACAGCCTCCAGGGACTAAAGACCTAGAAGAGAATGCTTCCATCCACTTCCCAGAGCCTGCAAACCCGAAGGCAAATCAGATGCTTCTTATGTGCCCTTTCTGCTTCACACTTGTAGGGAGCTCAGCAAAACAGCAATGTGTCAGTCCCTGACATTAAACTATATCATGAGCTATGTGTAAGGAGCCAGAAGAAACTGATTTCGTTCAAAAGCAGCTACAGCACAATGTACTTTAGTAAGTAAAAAATTCTGTAATACCATGCTTGGGTCCACAAATTAAGGAGAATTGAAGGTCTATTAACTTTGGCTTGTTTGTTCATCTTTCTTTTTGGCAGATTGCAGGCAGCTGCTAGAACCATATACAGCCTTAAAAATTAAAAAAAATATATAGGTCACAAATGGTATCATGTCAAAACCCATTACTTCTGTGCTTACTAAGCTTGAAAATGCAACTAGTAATCAGATCCTTGAAACATTTCTGTGACTAATAACTAAGCATATGCGTAAAACAAGAATACATATATGCACGCATTTTTTTATCTTTTTATAATTTTCTTCATCAGTAGTATATTCAGAGAGTGATTTCTTTGATTTCTTTCTCAAGTAGCTTTCTAAGTATTAGGATTCTTGCCAGTGTGTGTATGTTTTACTGGCCTTTCTTTTGTTGGCCTCACATTTCCATTACATCATTTGAAAATTGCTATTAATTTTTTTGTTGAGTTGCCAGCACTTGTATTATGTTTGCCACCTACAGAGAGCCTCAGTATTACTTGCTGATAATATCATGCATTATTCTTGGCTGTACTTCGGCTCAAGGAGCTGAGAGGGGCTGTGTGTCTTTTCCCTAGCTTCTCTGTTATGTTGTTTTTTTTTCCTTGATAAAATAATTTCACGGGGGTACAGTGTCCCTTTCTACTGTCCAGTTTGAAAGGCTCATCTCTGGACTTCAAAGACTTTTCAGAGCATAATAATAGCAACTCTGAATACCATACATGTAAACATGTTTTTACTGTTTGTTTTCATGATTCTTGTGAATTTTAAAAAATATCCCACGTATTATATTAGTTGAACTGTCACATGCACAGTGAAACAATGCAAAACCATTAAATAATTGGACTTTTGAAAATCTGTTTGCTGACTTTACTTAGGAGAAAAATATTTTGCAAAAAGTAAAGTTCTTGTTAATATGAAATTTTCCTAAAGCCAGGAAAATGTGGATGTCTAATTAAAATGCTACAGTAGAATAGAGTTTTTTGAATTATAACAACAGTCTCACTCTCCTTGTGACTATGCAGTGTGCGCTGGCAGCCCGGAAGGCCAACTATGTTCTGGGCTCCATTAAAAGAGGAGTGGCCAGCAGGGAGAGGGAGGTGGTGGTCCCCTTCTACTTGGCTCTTGTGAGGCCCCATCTGGAGTACTGCGTCCAGGCCTGGGGCCCTCCAGGTTGAGGGAACTGGGCTTGTTTAGTTTGGAGAAGAGAAGGCTCCGGGGAGACCTCATTGTGGCCTTCCAATACTTGAAGGGAGCATATAAACAGGAGGGGGAACGATTGTTTGTGAGGGTGGATAGCGATAGGACAAGGGGGAATGGTTTTAAGCTGAGACAGGGGAGCTGTAGGTTAGATTTTAGGAGGAAGTTTTTCACACAGAGAGTGGTGACACACTGGAACAGGTTGCCCAGGGGGGTTGTGGATGCCCCGTCCCTGGAGGTGTTCAAGGCCAGGCTGGACGTGGCTCTGGGCAGCCTGGTCTAGTGGTTGGCGACCCTGCACTCAGCAGGGGGGTTGAGACTAGATGATCTTTGAGGTCCTTTTCAACCCAGGCTATTCTATGATTCTATGATATCCAGGTTGTTTTCCTCAGCTGTGTGTAGCTGCTTGTCTAAGAAATGTAGGTATTATATTTCTATGTGTTTTGGTTTTTTTCCTAACGATATGTATTTGATTTTGTTCATAGAATCATAGAAAGGATCTGAATTTGGCTAAAAAAGGGGGTTTGGTAGCTATGACATCTCTAAGCTGTTTAATAGTCTACTTATGCAAATAATAGGAGCTTTATCAAAAATGTTTAAAGTCAAAGTAAAAAAAAATGCATTAAAAGAGTAAGCATTAAATTATTTTCTGTTAATTTTGCTTCCCCTATTAGCTGCTGAATAATCAGAATATAATTTTCTTTATAAGAGCTCCTGACCTATGTCCAGAGGTGCTAAAACAGCCTGTTCTGTCTCAAAGATTGAAAATATAGGAGATTTAGGTCCTAGTCATCTAAGTGTGAGGAGATTCTGTGATGCTGAGCACACCTCTCCCTGTGCTTGATGCATCGTGAGGGCGCTGTGCAAAAGCAAGCTACATTGCTGTCATTCTGGCTTACTTGGTAAAGCCTGGATGTCCATGGTGTTTTAGGAGAGATACAGGCACTCATTAATCTATATAAATGTATTGCTGGGTCTACATAAGTGAGGTTAACATCCAAGAAAACTTTCATCTCAATGAAGGCACTGACAGGTACTTTTAAAGACAAAAATTTGAGAGCTGACCTACTGCCTAATAATTGCTTATTATCCGAACTTACATCATTTTAATTTTCATGGGATTGTTATATTCAATTTTCATTTACATTGATACAATCTAATGGAGACTCAAACTTTTCTTTTTCTGAGAAAAAGAGAACAACAATTGTTACAGTTGCCATTCTTCCTTAGAATTAGGCACTTAGTACTGATACATGTAATATTGCACCTGAGGAAATCCTGTTATATTGACTTTCAGTACTTGGTGCCAAGGCAAGCCTTCTTATATCATGTTAAATGAGTGAGACAGCTTTTCCACTGTAGCAGATTTATGAGTTTTTTCAGTTCTTTGTATGAAAATTTATTCTGGCAGCTTCACATTTGATCCCTCACATTTGGTAACTATTCTCACATTGTTAAGCATTTTTTCGCATTTATTTCCCCCTCCATTCAAAATAAATGCTTCTGATTTTACAAGACTTCAGGTCTACTAATGCTTTTATATCATTTTTCACAAAATCTCTGTACACTGTAATATCATAGGCACAAAGCAAATTGATGTACTTGTCTACTGTCTTCTTCCTTGAAGTTGTATCTGTACTTCATGACATTGTACCAAGTAATACAAAATTAAATGGTCCCTGCTATCAGATATGTGATGAATTTGAAATCTCTGGGGAATGGGAACCAATGCGAAATATGTGCTTTATTTGTAGTTATGTACTACCCAAATGAACAATATATACTATATAATTTGCAGGAAAAAGTAAAAATGAAGCTTTTAGCCAACTAAACTCTCTCTTTGGGTGAGTTTCTTTCACTTTTAATAAAACATCATCAATGTTTACGGTCATAATTCCCCACTACACAAACATAGGTGTCTCTCTCTTATCCAGACACTAATTGTGGTGAAACTTGTGGGAATTTCATACTTTGAAGGTCTTCTCTATCTAAACTGAATTAACAGCAGTAACTCAGAATATCTGATTACTTCCAGGAAAGACTTCACCTAGAAATGATTATTTTGATTTATCTTGGTTTGAGAACAAGGATCAATCAGCCCCGCCTCAGAAACTCTTTTTGCCATGCTGGTGCCCCACTTCTCAGGTAGTTCTAGTTATTTACAGAGCAGGGGTGCAAGATGCATACTGGCCAAGAGCTATTGAGAGCTGATAGTATGTGGTTTTCATGTATAACACCTCACATCATACACAATTATTTCCTTCTTTGTGAGTAAATGTTACTTTTGTACAATGGAAATTCTGATATTTTGTTATTTGGCTCTCATACAAGAAGGACATATAAATCAAAACTTGCATTTAATTGTTTTATTCCTTGTAAAAATATGATCTTACTGTAACATATTTTCAATGTGAAATAAAAAATGTAGAACATATAAAGATATAGATACAGCATATTATGCATACCTCATCACATATCACATACATTACTTCAGCTGAATGGCAGTTTCATTAACATGAAGTAATCTGTGCTGCAAAAATTGTTTTGAAATGTTTCCAATGATGTAATCAAAGAGTTAGATTCCAGCAAAACCTTTCAAGTCTGACATAATATTTTTTAATGAAAAAGTCTTCCATCAAATATTTTTTCTCTAACTGACTCTGGCTATTAAACATTGTTTCTTGCTGGGGAACATGACATTTGTTTCACATAATTCATACTGATTTCCAGGATGTACAATACCTAGAGATAACTTCAATTAATGTGTTATGCCTCTGCTGTGATCTGGATGCTGTAATGTTTGCTTCTGTCATTGTGATGCCTTGCAGTTATTGTACTTGCAAAAATAAATGGCAACGCAGAAGCCAATAGAGAAAGGCCATGGTGGTAGAAAGTCCTATGAGAAAGAGTATCCTTTTTTCTTATTCACTAATCAGAAGCTTCAGGTTACCAAGTGTAATTTCACATTTGGAGCTCTTTCGTATCAAGAGGATTGAACAAATGTGGGATTGTGTGGAAGGAGGTGTCCATGATAAAACTGTAATTTTAAATATCATTTATTCATACTTAATCATGTGAAATTATTTTGTGTGTGAGGTGAGAGTCTTATTGGCTGTATTTTTGAAAGCAATCCTTTACTGGCTGGATTTCAAACAGATATAACTTGTTGTGTTGAATTAGCACAGACAGCATGAAGGTTAGACTTATCCAACAGTTTTCTAGCTATTTCCCTTGCCAATTTCTATCAGTCTACTGGACATTTTTGCCAAGAGCAGATCCACAGCAAGCAGAATACTGGCCCCACCTCCATGTAGCAAACTAGACACAGCAAACCACTTTCATAGCTGGCAATTATGATGGCAGGCCTCAGTTGCTCTTAAGCAGATGGGGAGAATGGCAGCAACTCCCACAAAAATGCAGGAGCCATCACATACTTGTAGCTTTTCTCTAATGTGAGTAAGAGTTCTCTGAGTAATTCTGGTATAAAGGCTGGATAAAGAGAGGAGTCAGAGCTTCTTTCCTCTATCGCTGGTTTTGATACTAACCCACAACACCAAAAATAATTTCTAGCTCTAATTTTCACTCTTTAGAAGTAGCCTTGGCATTTGTAAAAAGGCAGACCTGTGAGCTTTGGATTGTTCACCTAAAAGAAGCGATTGCTTTTCTCAATTCAGTCTTTTTACTATATTATAATTAAGAGTAAATATTTGTAACATTTTTTGCATTTCTGGGATCACTTTCATGAAAGGATCTTGAAAAGCATCCCAGTCAGTTATACTCCCCACTGTGTCATTTACGTAAAAACACACACACAAAAAAGCTTGCTCTGTGACTGGTGTCCTGCCCTGATGTGTGTTAGGTGCTGCAGTGAGATGAGACAATAGCACTTATTCCTCCAGAGTGAAGCCAAAGGTCTCTTTGGTCTTTTTGATATTTCTGACATTTTAGTTTTAGTTTTTGTTTACAGTCTTTGTCACCCCTGACAGGAAATTCTCCAGTGACTCGAATAGTTAAATACCATTAAAAGGATTTACAGCTTTAAACAAAATGTAACATCTTTCCATGTGACTGGAACATCTTTCCATGGAGTGCACTTCCAAACAAGGGCTACAAGGCTTGTGAAGGGCTTGGAGAATATGCCCTACAAGGAGCGACTAAAGGAACTGGGGCTCTTTAGTCTGGGGAAGAGGAGGCTGAGGGGAGACCTCATTGCCCTCTTCAAATACCTGAAAGGTGATTGCAGTGAGAGCGGGGCTGGTCTCTTCTGACTGGTAACAGGTGACAGGACGAGAGGAAATGTCCTCAAGTTGCACCAGGGGAGGTTTAGGTTGGATATCAGGAAAAACATCTTTACAGAAAAGGTTTTTAAGCACTGAAACAGGCTCCCCAGGGAGGTGGTTGAGTCACCATCCCTGAACGTGTTTAAAAACCGTTTGGATGTGGTGCTCAGGAACATGATTTAGCAGTGGGTTGTTAGGGTAGTGTAGTTAGGTTGTGGTTGGACTTGATGATCTTGAAGGTCTTTTCCAACCTGAGTAATTCTATGATTCTATGACTGGGAGCTAACTCAGGTCCAAGCTACTAAGGTTTCAAAACACTTTTGAAGTGTGATGTGATAAGGCTTTGAATATCCTAAGACCTTTCTTGTTTCCCAAGATGGTCACATTTTACAAATGGTCAGATTCATCTTGTTTTGCTCAGAAAGGGTAAGATCCTAGCTTCTTTATTTTAATTCTGCAATTTTATAGGCTTTTTTTTAAGTCTGAAATTCTGTTGATTTAAGAAGGCTCTGAGAAAGAAAAGGTTCAGAATATAGTTTTCTACAGGTATTTAGCTGGCTGTCTCCCAGGGAAAATACTCAGCTAGCAGACTGCTGTAGGTAGGAAAAGTGTTCCGCTATCTTTGTACTTCCATCTTAACCTCTCTATATAACTATGTGAATTCATACATATTTAGCCATGTTTTGCTTTAAAAGCTGCAGTGCTGTGCCTGCAGAGTGGGATATAAGGTATGGCTTACTCTCCTGTTTGTACTTTACAAGAAATATGACTGCAGGGAACCCCATTAGAAAAAGGTTGAGTACAGCTTCATATTCCTGTCTGCTCTTTATGCTGTTACAGAATGTTTTTGTGTGCAGTTAAGCAGTTGCTATGTTCCACCCCAAAATTGCACTTCATTTCACTGAATGAAAATTCATTAAGATAACAGAGACCAGGTCAGGGTAAGAGCACATAGCTGCACTGGCATTCGTGCTGTGCCTTGGAAGCGTTCACCCAAATGCTCACATGTTGTGGACATGACTGCGTGTACAAGCCTCAGGAGACAAAATCTTGACTAAATATCAGATATTTTTGCCATTGTAAGGGCAGGAAATCCTGGGAACTAAAATCACGTTTTCCTACATTGCTATAGCATTTGTAAACACAACAGTAATTTTAAAGGTTGTCATAGACGATTTTCAGCTTTCAACTCTGGATCATTTCATGTGTTTTTGAATTTTTAAAGAGCACATCATTGCACAGATTCATGGCAGGCATTTGCTACTTCTTCACTCTGAAGAAGTTATGACTCTTTAACTAGGAATATAAATCTAGTGTAATGCATATTGAGAGACCCAAGTGAAATGTACAGGGAAAAAAGGGTAACAGCATATTAAATCAAGTTTTCCATCTGTCTTGGGACGTTTAGTAGAGAGCAGATTTAAACTATGTTTTGACCTTTTTGACCTTTTTACACATATATTCAAATAGTACTGTTACTCCCTTTATATTTGTTTTTATATCATTGTATTGTACATTTTCTTTTGTTCATAGCTGTATTCATTTTTGCGGGGGCAGAGGGAAGCATGTTATCTGCTCCAGTGTTTATTGTCAGAAGTCTTGCTCCTCAGCCTCCAGCCTGACTCCGCTCCATGATGGTTCTCCTCATAGGGCAACTCTGATCCTGTTGTGGTCTGTGATTACTTTTCCTTGAACACAGTAGACCAGAGCTGCACAAGATATTCCAGACCATCTCTGCAGAAGAGGTTTTGCTGCAGCAAGAATAATACTGCTGCTGCTTCTGTTGTATCAGTACAATCCTTCTTCATTTTTGAGTAAGTTTGCTATAGCAAATACATTGAGGCCAGACTTTTCGGTGATGTGTGACGATAGGACAAGGGGAAACGACCACAAACACTAGCATAGGAAGTTTCACACAAATGTGCATAAGAACTTCTTCACAGTGAGGGTGACAAAGCACTGGAACAGGCTGCCCAGGGAGGTTGTGGAGTCTCCTTCTCTGGAGACGTTCAAGAGCCGCCTGACACCTGCCTGTGCAACCTGGTCTAGGGAGCCTGCTTTGGCAGGGGGTTGGACTCGGTGATCTCTGGAGGTCCCTTCCAGCCCCTACAATTCTGTGATTCTGTAACCTTTTTTCAACCATTTTATTTGTACTTCAAATACTATGTTTTGCCATAGGGCTTTTTTTCCATTCTCTGGTGAGCAGTGTGTTTCTATCAGCTTGCAGATGTCATGTAGCAGCATGGGGGGGCATTCATTTGCCCTTCTTCCCAGCCATACTGCACTTCTGCAGTTGTTCCAATACCAATGTCATTGTGTAAAATATCATTCTGTGCAACATCAAACTGAAACTCTTGCCTAGCCCTTCTTGAAGGGAAAGTTTCACAGCTATAAAATCCTGGCATGCATGTCATCTTATAGAAGACAGTGAATTGAAAAATTATTTCAAATTGAAAAATATTTAGAGTAAACCTACAAAAAAATGTCTATGCTCTTTATAAATTATAAGATGTAATTAAGAAACTTCGATGCTATTGACAGGAAAGTGAATAATAGACCTCTTATAGTCAGCTATCAATGCCAGCCATGCAACTATAGGGAAAGGACAACCATGAGTGCGCTGGGAGAAGATCTGAAAAGGAAAGAGATGGAGGAGTTATACTCAGCATATCTCTCAGGTGCTGCAGGTACTTTTTCAATTGTTAAAAGAGAGTTGTTCCATCCCACTTAGTAAGAAAATAAGTAATTTGTTTACAATAAACAAAAGGTTTATTATTTAGCTCTCTGTCCAGTGTCACACATCTAATTTTCCTAAGTGATACACAAATAACCATTATTGTTTTGTCCATTTTACAACATAAGATGTTACCTACATAAGCTAGACAGTCTCCAGACATCCCTCATTCTCTTAGCTTTTTTTATTGGTCTTCTTCCTTATGGCAGTATTGCTGTAATGATAGGAGTCTCCAGTTATGTCTTGAAAGGATATTTTATTCATATTTATTTTTTCCTTCTTTAAAAATAATGCATATTATCATATGTTCTTCTTCTGTTTGGAAAACTGACAGCTGTTAGATCAGAAGGATTTTTTTTCTCTGTTTTAAGCAATAAATGTCTCTGCTCTGTTCTGGTCTGGGCTCTGCATTTGCTTAATATTATCTGTAAAAGAAGCTGTTAGCCACTTTCTTTGGTTTCATCAGAGAGCAAATAGTGTGTATGGATATGACAGTTCATATAACTGTAGCAACTTAAACTCTATTCTACATTTATAAAAAACTGTGCAAAAATAATTACAGAAAATTATTCATTGTTTCGTGAACATGAACTATATAACCAACAGCAAACTGTTTAATCTCTGTGTTCCTTCTTTACCTAACTGAGGGCATTAGCATGTCTCCATCTCACAAGACATTACAACTGGAAGACATTCCATGGCCATGGTCATAGACTCCATGTAAACATCTAGGAAAGAGAGTGCTATCTGCAAATATTTTTTTGTCAAAGTGCTGGAGAAATATGTTGATTCTAGGTCCTGAAAGGTGAGATAAAGATGCATAAACTTATCAGGCTTCCTAATTCTAACATTCAAATATTTAATTCCTTAGAGGACATTCTGTGAAGTTTTCTACTCAGTGGTAGAGAGCTTTGGATAGCTAACATTTCATTCTTGACTACTCCAAATGATTTTTTTGAATTATGAAAAAGTTCCGCTATATAAATATGTTTACTGTCAGTTGACCTAAAGTCTAAAATCTATGGTTATCTAGTTAAACTGTTCACCTGTGTGAGGTGAGAGATGTTCTCAAAAATCTAGAGCTGCTAATGAAGTCAATGGTTTTAAGGAATTTTTTTTTAAGTAGATCATGTGTTTTGGTGACTGATTTATATTGTTTCTGTATTTTGTCCAACTGAGCAGCTGTTAAAGCTAAATGAAAACATGCGACTTTACTACAAGACTTGTACTCAGCAAGTACATTCATTCAGAGGAATATGTGTGCATCATTTACATTTACTGTCTTTAGTTAAAAAACAGAATGACGGAGAATCTTTTGAAGGGCTGCCTAGTGCCTTTGATCTGCTTCCACTGTGGAGGAAATAGTTTGTGCTAGACATGTGCCTATCTGTGTTGATTTTTGCCTCTGTGTCAGAGAAAACAAAGATGATGCTATAATTACATGATTTTCTCTCACTTCCCAGGACAGCTCTTCTTTGTGCTGTTCCTTGCAGGAGAATAAAAACAAAGCCAAGATTCAACCCCAGATTTTAGAATTGGATAATAAACAAGAACATAAAAAATAAACGAGCAGTCATAAACACACATACATATGGAATGCAAACTAGTGGCTTTGTTGCACAGTCTGTATTTCTTGTGGCTATTGTCAGGGTCAGTGTAGCGAAGGAGATTCACATTTGTTTTCTCTGTATGAGTGGGTCTGACCCTTCTTGTTGCGAATGTGCATATAACAGCATCTTTATTTAGTGTTAGCGTCAACACAACCAGCCTCACAGCATTTCTGGAATGCCCCATAACTGCTTAGAAATAAAGCTTAAAATGATTCAAACCTCTGTTTATTTGTTTTTTTTCAAGTGGAGCATGGAGCAATCAGACTTGTATGAATCAGATTTATCTAGTCCCAGACAACAAATATTCCACTAATATGACAGTCACATCCAAGAAACAATGTCATATTTATCAAACTGGACTCTAAACTTTACTTTTAAAAAGAACCCTCAGACTTTCTGTTTGAATATTATCAGGAAAAGTGGAAGTATTGTTAATCACCATAGAGTGCATTTATAATATCTGCTGAAATCAGAAGAAAAATTATTCCTTGAGCAGTGTATGCTGCTTCTTGAGGAGGTACAGAAAATAGCCAGCATTTAGCTCAGAAATGGAGTCAGCTCTAATAACAAAGTTTTTCTGGTAAACTAAATTTTTCATAGGGAATTTCATTCTCTCCTATTAACACATCAAAATTAAAATAAAAATATGAACATTTAAAATTATAGATTGATATTTTTCCACAATTATTTGAGGAATAAATATTTTCAAATTATTTGGAAAATTTGGATCAAGTCTTCTTAAATGTTGTCTGTCTTGCACTTTTATTTACCTTAGTTCTGAAAACAGTCCTTTCAGCCCTAACTGTGCTTTAACTAGCAGAAGCTGGACAGTAGTCAGAAACTGAGGGAAATCTAGTTTTTGACAGCCTTCCAACTTTTGACAGCTAGAAACAGACTAAAAACAAAGAGTAATGATTGCAAAAATGATTTTATTTATAGATAAAGAACTACATTCATGGCAAGAACAATGCATTAAGCTCAATTTTGAAGAAAATTCATGGATTCAAAATGTTACATTTTCTTTTAAACTACTGTATTTCTAGAGTTTTAAACAATTTCCTTTAGACATCAGTCCAAACCACAATTAGTACTAGATAATTGCTTAATGCAGTGGTCTTTATTTGAAGGATTGCAATTACTGCAGAGAAGTCCATGGCAGAAGTTCTGGCTGATTCATGCTGAAATCCTTTCAAGGGTGTGGAGTGAGCGCACGCAGGAGAGGCAGCTGCACTGTCCTTCTCAGAGATGATCTTTTCTTCTCCATCTGTTCCACTCCCAGCCAACTCCACTTGGCCAGGTCCCTATCCTCACTGGGCATGGAGCACAGATGGCAACCTGTGGATTTTCTCCAAATTAGCTGGAGGTAGGGTGCCCAGATTTCCTGGGACAGGACGTATTTTCCCAGATCTTTTAAAGTCTTTTATGTTTTTCCCTAGTTTTTCTTGTAAGTGAAAGATGCAGAAGCTTCCACATGAAACTGCTAGTTGTTCAGTGGCTTCAGGATTTAATTCTCCCCTTTTTGGCTAAACATTCTTCCCTTACTTTAATACCACAAACGATGTTGTAGTGGATGTATCTGAGAGTGGTGTTGGTATGCAACTAGCTAATCAGAAATGCCTATTCAGTGTGTTGCCAGATGACATCCAAAAAAATCCTTGGTAAACCTTGTACAATCCTCGCCTTACAGGTCATAATGCTTTATATACTAATATAAATCATCCCAGATCTGCAGTAACCAGTGCAGAACTGAGCTGGCTGGAGCAGCAGGAAACCATTCAGATCCCAGTCAGACAGCCTGGCTGCAGGCTGTGTGTGTTGGGGCTGGGGCTGCATATGAGATGCTGAGAGAATGGCTTTTCTCCCTTTGTGGGAACATGGGGTCATCTGGGCCTTCTTTTTTATCTGGATAGCCAGGCTTATATTAGAAGTTTTAATCAAACAATTCCTACCGTTTGGATTGATTTAAAACCTAAGAAATATGCCTTTCTCTATTATCCCAGCAGCACAGCTTCCGTTAGCTCTCCATCTCAGCAACATGAGAGGGGGATCCTGCATAAGTTAAGCTGTGTGTGTTGAAAAGCACCTGCTAATATTTGAGAGTCGTGTCCCAGAGGTTCTGCAAGCCAGCACAGCAGAAGTTGCTGGGTTACACAGAGAGAAAATAATTTATGTGTCTTCAGGGAAATTTCTCAGGGCATGTAGAGGGGAATGAAGGAAGGAGAAACTAGACCGATATGTAAAGCGCCATTAAGAATTTCATCATATGGACAATGACAGTTTTATAGCCTTTTGGAAAACCAGAAAATGGATTTCTCACAAAATCAATAAGCCTCCTAGAAGATGGTTTCAAGAGGATAGAGCAGCACATATCAAAGTAATCAAAAAGCTGAAATAGAAGACTATTTAAGCTATTGGATACATGGGAGCATGCTGCTAAAAATCAAATGGTCTCAGCTGAGCTTTCTATATTACTCTATGAATCTATCCTATTTAATTTTCATCAGATGAAAGGCTGATCATTTCAGATGGGAAATGTGAAGCTAAACTAAAAATTTCTGTAATGCTTGCTCATCACTATTTTGAAAAAGCATTTTAATTAGGTAGGTGAGTAGGCAATTAATAAAGCCCTGAGTAACCTGAGTACTAATCAGAGTGGTTTCTTGGAGGATTAGTTTAGCATGTCTTGTAGTTAATCTGCCATCTTTGCTCCTTGTATTATCAGAGTTTAAATTCAGAAATATCCTTACTAGGAAGAGTTGGAATATACTTGGTTGCAGAACAGTATTTCTCATGCAGCAAGCTATAACCCCTCCTGAGGATCACAAAGGCTTTGAGGTTGACTGGAAAAGTCTAGAAAAACCTTAAGAAATGCTTCCTTTTAAGACAGCTCATGCTTTCTAAAACAGGAATGCAGACAAATGAATCAATAAGTAGGAGTCAGATTTTCAAAAAGTTGGAGAAACTCTTCTACAGTATTTTAAGATAGTATCCTGAAGTTTGTTTATAAACAAAAGATCCAAGCAAATAGATTGTGGTTTAGTGGCCATATGATTAAAAGGTAGGTGTATGTTTTGAGGACTAATTTATCCCAGCACACTCCTGATTTAGTAATCCTGCAGCCTCTGATGTCCCAGTGCTGCACATTCCAGCACTTTGGTATGGGTAAGCTGAGGGCGAGGATTCTTCTGTCATGCTTTCCGATGTACTTTCTTATTGTTCTGATATACTTTCAAAGGTTGATAATTACATAAGGAGTGAATCATTTCCTCATTGTCGTTGATGTAAGGAAAACTACAGCAGTAGAATGTTTAGTTGGAAATGCCCATGGAGTGAATCCAGTAGGAAGAGTGAGAAAGTAGAAGCACTCCATGGAGCTGCAGCCTCAGCACACAGCCTGTTCTCTGGATCACACCCCACTCCACTGTTTAAATGGTCTATATCCATGCATGCACAGCAGCAGCAGCATAACTTGAGTTTTCAGACAAGCTCAGCCGTGTACAGCTGGGCTGCTACAGTTACTTGCTGCCAAAATAAATGGTCAGCTTTTTCAGATTATATCCAGATGGTAATTCTGGAAGAGAAAAATAAAATAAATATATATTTTCCAGATTTTACCATAAGTCTGGTAGATCAAACTGGAGAAAAAATAATTTGTTTCCCCTCCAGCAGTTGCAGTGAGACTTAAGCAACTTTTTAGAGTACCACAAGGTGCCAATCAGCATTTGACAGGATTTCAGAACCACTTCTATGCCACTCTGCTATTGATTTGCTTTAGCTCTGACTGTGAAGACTAGCTCTTTCAAGTGCCTAACATCCCACATTGCCTCTTCAGAGTTGAGAAAAGTATTATTATGTGGTCGTCTCTGAGTACTGCCACAACGAAGCATGACATCTTACCTTGGCAGATTGAAGTTTGACTCAGCATTATTTGCATAGGTTGCAGTGTTCTGCGTCAAGGAGGATTAAGATTTAAGTGTGCCATTGAAACTTTTAAAGCACTAGATTTCCAGATATACCCAAACACGAAGCTGAGATGAGTTTGCAACTGAGTGTCCAGAACTGCAATGTTGTCATTACCTTAAAACCCAAGATAATAAGAGAAAAATAGTTCCAAGCCAAGGCTAAACGTAATATAGCAGCTAGATTTCCTAGGAACTTTTATTCTGCTAATTAATGACAAAAGTGCGGAAAGAAATGAAGAAGGAAATGGTAAGGGACTTTGAGAAGGAATTTACTGAGTCTGTAAATATTGCAACAGATTAGTCCTTAGTAGTGTGGTTTAACATGATCTCAGGAGAAGTTTTATATTTGAATATTTATATATAGAATATTTTATATTTTAAAAGTTAACTTTTATTCTTGATTATGGTGTTAGTAATGCTTGCAGTATTGAACAACAATGTATTGTCTGCCCTGATAAAAACACTGTGTGATAAAATCCAAGAGGATATGTCTGGCAATACTTTCTTGGTAGCATGGGTCCTGCACTTTGGCCGCAACAACCCCAGGCAACACTACAGGCTTGGGGCAGAGTGGCTGGAAGGCTGTGTAGAGGAAACGGACCTGGGGGTATTGGTCGACACTCCGCTGAGCATGAGCCATCCATGGCTTGTATCAGGAACAATGTTGCCAGTAGGAGTAGGGAAGCCATTGTCCCTCTGTACTCAGCCCTAGTGAGGCCCCACCTCGAGTACTGTGTCCAGTTTTGGGCCCCTCACTGCAAGAAAGACATTGAGGCCCTGGAGCGTGTTCAGAGGAGGGCGACGAAGCTGGTGAGGGGTCTGGAGCACAGGCCTTATGAGGAGCGGCTGAGGGAGCTGGGATTGTTCAGTCTGGAGAAGAGGAGGCTCAGGGGAGACCTCATCGCCCTCTGTAACTACCTGAAGGGAGGTTGTAGTGAGCTGGGGGTTGACCTCTTCTCTCTTGTAACTAGTGACAGGACGAGGGGGAATGGCTTCAAGTTGTGCCAGGGGAGATTTAGGCTGGACATTAGGAAACACTACTTTTCTGAAAGAGTGGTCAGGCGCTGGAACGGGCTGCCCAGGGAGGTGGTTGAGTCACCGTCCCTGGAGGTGTTCAAGAAATGTTTAGATATAGCGTTGAGAGACATGGTTTAGTGGGGTTATTGGTGGTAGGTGGATGGTTGGACTGGATGATCTTGTAGGTCTTTTCCAACCTAGCTAATTCTATGATTCTATGATTCTATGATCTGGGAAAAGTTTTTTTTTATTTTTGACCAAATGTTTTTATACAGTTTCAGTACCTAGGAATACAAAGCAAGGAAAGAAAATCCCAGAGACTGAAATGAGTTTTGCTGAATTAAAATGTACTCCTTACATCCGTTATCTTAGGCCAGCTGTCCTTACCAAAAAAAAAAAAAAAAAAATGACTGTAATAATCCAGGTTTGTATTTTTGAATGATTATATGCAGGAGGTGGGCTGGATGACTATCAGGGGTCCCATCTAGCTCAAACAGTTCTATGATTCTTTGATCAATGGCCAGTGGATTTATGTGTTATCCAAAGCCTCCTTCTTCTTTGGCATGTGATGGGACTCAAAGGGTGGATCTCTCTGGTCACTGCACTGGAGCCACTGGGTTGTCCCAAGACCAGTTTATTCTTAGAGGTGGAGGCTAGAAGAGGCTGGCCCAGGAGCAAGTGGTGGACCCACCTGGATGCTTTCCTGTGCAACGTATTGTAGGAAGCCTGCTTTAGCAGGGAGATTGGGCTAGGTGGTCCCTTCCAACTCCTCCAATTCTTTGATTCTGTGTCGAAGAGCATGGTTACACTGGGAGATTGAATGTGTCACATGGGACTTGGTCTCAAGTTTGATGTCAAAAGGAGTTCAGTACAGTCTAAAATAAGTACATATAGTCCAAACCTCACTGCAAAATCAAGAAATGATAAAAGAATGTATGGGAATTTCCCAAAGTAAAATACATCAGTTTGAATCATCTCTTTTCCTTGAATAGCACCATTCTTACTAAACTAACAACTTTCAAACGTACTTCATTCTGGACCTGACTCCAGTATTTCAGTTCTCATTTTCACTCGGACAACAAGGACATATCCTTTCAAATAACTGCTAGGCATTTTGTTATACTGACGCTTGTCCTTCTTTTCTGATTGTTGAGTCTCCTTGCCATTGTTTGAGTTTGCTTCTAATGTCACTTCTAAATCATCACTGCCCATCATTTTGGGCAGCAGCTATATCATTATTTATTACTGAATGACCTCTTACGGAGATTTAACTGATACAAAGCTCCCACTAAAGGCTGAGTTTGTCTGAGTAAAATCAGATTAACATGTTCAATCAGTGAAATCTCAAATGAAAGGTCTGAATTTTAAGGAACTCATGTGTACCTTGTCTCCTTTTGTAACAAGCTTGCAATACAAATTACAACAAGTATCATGTTTTGCAATATTTTTTATTTATTTATTTTTGAACAAATACAGTTAGAGAAGCAATTTTCTTCTGCAGATGAGTGTGCTTGCTTTACCATTTACAGTTGTTTTTGTGTGTGTGTGTGTGTGTGGTTTTTTTTTCCCTCACACTTCAGATTTACAAGGAAGTTTACAGTTTGTAGTGCAAGATGAGAACTGTTGTAATACTTAAAAAACAGTGAGAATAGCTAAAACCCAAAATGCAGTGACCGTCGATCCCCCTTAGCAAATCATTAATACATTGTGAGGAGCAGACCTCTTTATATAAAATACTTTTTTTTTTTTTTAACTTTCCTGCTTTTTTTTTTACTGCAATATTTGTGAGAATAGGATCTTTATTTTTCACTACAACCCCAATGTTTTGCAATTCCAAACAAGAAAAAAGATTCACTAAATGAGTTTTTTGAGAAGACAACAATGATGACATGGATAGTGCAATCTGTTGCAGTCATATTTTGTTAACATATAAATCTGTTATTTTGAATGGATCTGTTTACTATTTTCAAGTATGGAGTATCAGAAGTATTGTAGATGAGCACAAGTAAGTGCCATTTCAGAAAAAAATCAAGATCCTCAGAGATTTTCATGGATGCTGTCAGAATCTAACTGAACATTGATATCATGCCTGTCGAGTGAACCAAAATTATTCTTCTGGCTTTTGCTGGATAACAGATCAGAAGAGTGTTATCATTTTCAAGATAGAAGAGCCAGTGAATCTGAATAGTTCCCTAAGCCAGAAAAAAATGCTGCCAGGAAGTGGCTTTCTGTGAAGATTTTGTTGAAATGTTCAAGTCAGAATTCATGTCATATTTGTATTTAATATTTATTTAAGTTAGCAATGGAAGATAATGACAGGAAGAAGTGAAATATGGCAGTATAATTTGTAGTGTAAGAAAAATATATAATTTCACAGCAAAATAATCAAAACACATTCTAATGAGCAAATGAGATTATGAAAATTGCCTGTTATGTAGTGCTTACAAGTCTATCTGTCACATCACAGAAATTTATGCACACTTTTTGCATTAATTTTTAATGTAGAGGCTGAAATCCTTCAATCTATTTGGAAAATACCTTAGGTTTTCTTCCTCATTTTGCAAAGACGTTTTCCTCTGTACGTAGATCACTCTGAGAGTAATACCTCCTATTTATTTCTACAACAAATATAAAGAGCACAATAATACTTTTTGACAGAGCAAATATTCTCAGCTACAAAACGACATAGTCACCCCCATTAACTGATTTGCATGGATGAGCTGATCAAAACACTCTTCATTTTGTGAAATGACAGCTCACATCCACTCTTTGGTCTCCATCAATGTTCAGCATCAGTGAATATCAGTGGGTGCTACTTTTTCTGCATGGAGGAATTCAATCTCACACCTTTGCTTCATACACACTTCCATGTCAGACACCACTGTGTCATACTGCCCCTCTGCTGTCATCTGTCACACGGCAACAAAATGTAACAGAATATTGGTGGGAAAGTTTGACCTCTACTGCCATACCGCCAACACCCGCCTCTGACATCATGGACCAACATAATAAAACAAGAAGCATTACTTTTGGAGCAGCCCTTGTATTTTGAGCAACCTTTATAACCTACCTGCTCCACTGTGAAAAGGCTGTTGATGATAATTTAGAAATCCTAAAAGCTTGTACAAGAAGCATTCATCCTACTGTTCTTTTCTGAAAAAGAATTCCTGCTGAAGATTTTAATTCTCTTTTTGATTAGCACTGCCTGCAGCAGAAAGGTTTTGTACAATCAGCTCAGTACAATCAGTATGTAAGTTTCTGCCAAATGTCAGACTGAGAGATGTTTTAATGCAATTACAGTTTATCAGGAGTCTGTATCATAATAATTGGTTTCTTGCAGGCTCTTTGATCCCTTGGATTCCTTCACTTCCACCATTTACATAGTTATTTATTGTCAATTACGTTTGCTATTATGTCTCTGGTAAATTAAAATTACAGTACATGACTGTGTATTATCCAGTAAAAATGGAAAAAAAATTGATATCTTCCGGCTAGCAACAGGTGGAAAATAGAACATATAGAAATGCATTTTTGTACGGACAAATCAGGAAAGAATCCTTAATGAATGAGATTTCCTGAGAACAACTCAAACTTCGGATCTTTGAGGAGCTAGAAATCAGAATTGCACTCTGAACTCTGTGTTTAAAGGTTTGTTATTATTATTCCAAGATCCAAAGCTCTGGGGGAGAAAAAAAAAGTCAAAATTAAGATGACTTGTGTACATTGGTATATGGTCTTGATCCTTGACAACCTCTCTGCAAAGATCAGCATTAGGAGGGATGACAGAAATATTTCCTTTGAAATTTTAAATCATTTTTTAATTCCTGTTCTCACATTCCGTTAAATCCTCCCCTATGCTCATCTTCCAGTGTGCCCTCTCCCTATTGTTTCTTGTTCTGCTTTAATTTTTCAATTTGTTTAGAAAGAAAACAAAAATTTTCTGTCAGCATTATGTTTAAAGAGCCAGAGGAGTAGTCAGCCCAGACTGGCTGTGCTCCTGCAAGCACACAATACTTTCGACCAGGATCAAGGTGACTGCAGTCACTCCCAACTCGCGGTATTGGGTCTTTTTCCTTACAGCACTCTAGCTGAGCAGAGATCAGAACTCACTCTTCCTTCATTTTCTTCTCCTCCTCGGACCTGTTTAAGATTCAGAAATTTGGCACTGTTTTTTCTGGGAGGTTTGCAACAATTGTGTGTGAAGTACATGATCTAAACACTGAAGCAACATTCGCACTGTGTGGATGATTTAAGGTTTGGGATTTTTTTTTTTAATCTGTCTCCTAGTTTTGTATTTCTAAAGTAGCTGAACTCTTTCCAAATGGATTTTTTTTGAGCATGTCAGCCCTTAAAATCCGGCAACATGCTTAAAACTGATAAAAGTATGTCAGAGGGAGCAGATGTTAATTTAGTTACAGACACACCAAGTAGGTCCTGCACTATCACAAACTTTGGTTTCATTACCTGTTGTGCACATTAAGGAGTACAGTGCTGCCAGGGTACACTTAAACTTCTCACCCCCTTTGCCTGGAGGCTCATGGAAAAGGATGGCAAGAAAAACATGGAGACAGTAGCAGGGGAAGAGTAGTGCCTATAGATGCATTGGCCCATCTCCTCCACGCTGAAGGACATCAGGCCTGCAGGCCCTGGATACCCAGCCATGGCTCTAGGAGCTGCAGACCCAGCCAGGGGCATCACAGGGAATTCTTTTTTTTTTTTTTTTTTTTTTTTGAAAAATCATGCAGCATGATTTTTCCTAGAGCAATGGAGTTATGGACCAGCATGTCAGCAGATCACATTCTGTTTACATATCTGTCATTGACAAAATATCTTGCGAGTGTGAATTTGTAGACATTATATTGAGAGGCTGATATATGAGAACAAGGAGGCAGGGATCTTTGCAGTAAAATACCTCTACGTCATCCATAGGTTTGTTTCAAATGTATTTTTCTGAAGGACAGAAGACATATTTGCACTAAAAAGTGAACATTTCAGTTTCCAGAAGCAATATTTGTGCTAAACAATTCAGTGCTATTGCCAGAGTTTCATGTATCATGCTAGGAAACTTTTTTGCAATTAAAGAGCCATTAATTCAGTCATACATCAGTATGACTTTCAAATACGTTGTCTCTTTTTTGACCAGAAACACTACTGCCTGGGGTATGAATGAGATTAGTATTCTCTGTATGTCAGACTCTTTTTGTGTAGCTATTGCATTTAATAAAAGGCAATTACATAAAAGTCTGGGCTGTCATTCTCAATTTTGTACATGACCTTTATGGAAATAAGAAAAAAATATCAAATTGTCTATTTGTGATCCTGAAGAGAATTCATAACTAGAAATGGGAAAAAAAAAAACTTGAAATAAGCCATAAGACCTTTCTTTATTTTAACACACAGCCAAGTTACTTTACAAACCTCAATTACAGTTGCTACATTCTATTTTGTTTGCTTTACCAACCTGTAGAAATAACTGTCACTGTTTATGAATGCTACGCTATGATAGAAGATCTGTATATCTATAAAAATATCCAGCATATGCTTCCTATTTCTTTTTGCAATTGTCTCTCAGACAGTGAAAAAAATGTTAATATTGGGTCAGTCTTTTATCATCAGGGCTGAGAGAGGACAGTGTTAGAAATGAAATGTAACAATCCAAAATGCATATTTGTAGCCATTATGAAAAGTGAGAAGACTAGTTAAAGAATTCATGCCTTACATTACTGAATGGTGATTGGATGATCCATTAACTTAGAAAAAAAGTACTGAGTTATTTCAAACTATATGTTTCAGAAAAAGCATATGTAACTATGTGATAGCATAAAAATATTCACTTCCATTCAGTATATTTAAAATTTTGCCTCCCCAGGATGTTTGATTTAACTGTGAGAAGGAGAATATAAAAAAGTGAGTATACAGAAGGCTGAAGGGTTTGTGTGTCTGTCTTTCCTTGCAGATCAGTTAAATGAAAGCTGCAAAATCAAATACACTGAAAAGCAAACTTTACCTTAATGTCAGACAGAAGAGAGTTTAGGATGTGCTTAGAGAAGAGGAGACGTAGGTAGCTGTTGTACCCCAATGAGTTACAATACCAATGGTGAAAAAAATCACTAATTATTTGTTTGTCTCAGTGACAGTAAAATGTAGTTTTCTGTTGGCATTGCAGGCAGGGCATGACATTGATGGAAATGAATGTGGAATTGCAGGAGCAATGTTTTGAACTATTCAAAATAAATCAGATTTGGTGCAAGCTGCAGTACTCATAAGCAAGATACAAACAGGCATTTTATTACCCACTGTGAATGTCAACCCATCATGCTAGGTGAAACTACAATCTTTTAACTCCATTTTCCAAAGCCCCATTAAATAAATCTGTGGCTAAATGTGTACTTGTTTGTGCTTAGCTGTGATAATTAATGCTTGTCTTGAGAGTTCAAGGGCTGATCAACTTAGAAGGATGCTTATTCTTCTGCTCTCAGTACTACCTTGTGAATGATCCCTAGGCAGAACAGAAAATTAATGGCATCTCCTTTTCTTTTGAAAATGACATGTTTGCAGGGTCTTATGGAAATATCCACTGGATAATTTCATAATTTCTTTTAGTCTTTGTTGTTCTTTGAAGGACAAATCAAGGAAAGAAAAGGTAAAGGGACTATATTTTACCTTAGCTCACACCAGCATAAGCTTAGTGACTCCTGATTTTCTAGTGAGGTTGCTTTAAGTTTACACCGATAAAAATGAGAAAATAATGATCACCAAGATTTGAAGTTCCTAGCAGTTATTTTAACAATCTAATGCTTTCCTCCACATTACCCTGAAATTTAAAATGCAATTCAAAGGATTTAATGTGAATGTTAGAATAGCTGCTTCTAGGCTTTCCTTGCAAGTGATTTAAACTCAGTTTAGAAATGAAATATTTTTAATTTAGTTTTGTTTTGCTAGTTTTCTCTTGGAATCTGTTTCAACCTATGTTATTTCCATTTCAGAGACTGAGTATTAAGTGATAGTGCCTCTCAGATTGCAGTGACCACCTTACAGTAAACTAAACAAAGGTTCTGTGTGTCCAATTCCTAAATATCTCTGAAAACATGCAGTCAATTCAACTGCAAGTGGTAAAGGAAACATGAAATATTTCAAACATTTTGGTGGATTTTAACCATTAACACAAGTGTGGGAGCTGATATATGCCATTTACATTGGAACCACTAGGTGATATATTTTAGGATCTGTTTCTATTTGCAAAGTAAAATGTGACTTCTATTGCCAGTAAAGTAACTTCTGGGTTATTTAGGGCTTCTTGCTAATAACCAGATGAAGAGTGATGAAAGAACAGCACTTACTACAAAGTTTGGGTCTCCTGCTTCTAGTTTGGAACAGGACCTAAATACAGTGGCAGTTAATAGTTATAAGCAAAGAAATATGAAGCCAGTACATAAGCATTAAAAAAAAAATTGCTTGAAAGTTGGTTGTGTTTTTTTTTATGTTCTGTTGCTTCTGTAGGGTCATGTGAATCTCCTAGGGAGGAGAAGAGGCAGAGAGGATGTGGGTGACCAAAAATTTATAAGATGGTAATTATACATAGTTTGAATATCTTCGGAAAATATGATGCTAAGAAACTGCATTTGAATTGTGTCATCTCCTGTCTCTATCAGCCCTAATACAGACATTGTGATCTTATCTGCACACTTTAATCTTAGAAACTCAATATGCTTTAGAGACATAAATAAGCTACTTAAATAGTGCCTAAAATGAAGGTTCTTTATAAGACTGAACTGTGTTATTATCAGAACCAACACTTTTCTGGTATCTTTTTAGATTAACTGAATTTGTTTTAACATATATTTGGGCAACAACAGATGCAGAAGTGCATTCCCTCCTTATCTTCTTAAATGCCCTACACTTCACAGCCCCACTTCTGTGCAGATGGGATACTGACTCTATACTGCCTGTGGGAGCAGTAGATTCCTGGTAGATTCCAGTATGGTGCTTGGGATTTACATCACATAATTTCAAAGAAGGGGAAAAAAAAAACAGTCCATACCTTGTGGTCAAGTCTCAGTCATTTTTTGACATCACTACAGGGTAAAATACCTGGAAAAAAAATCCCTGGATCCCCACAGAGATCAAATTAGTTTGAGGGAGAAAGGTAGAGAACTCTACCCTGAAGCCTTGCACAACACATAAAAATTTAACTGAGCTGTAATCCTCCTCCCCAAGAGCTTTCTCCTCTTACCTTCATTTTCCATTCTCTATTGAAAAGTCTTCAGCCCAGTTTTGTGTTTGGCCTTCAACCATAAAATCTACCAAGGCATACTAAATAGCATGTGCTACCATCAGTTATATGTTAACATAGCCAGAAAACAGATTTTATTTTGGATTCACACCCATTTCAGGAAAAAATATGCAAGGACACTTTATACTAGGCCAGATGCATCTGGTTCTCACAGATGAACAAATCCTAGTTCTAAATATTATGAAAAGTATTGGTTTATAAAACCCTTTATAGAGGCCCTATACAAATACAATAATAAGTATGATTATTGGTCAGTTGTGGGTATTTACTGAATATATTTGTAACCACATAAATCTTATTTCATTAAGATTAGATGAGACATTTCATTTGGTTTGCTTTCACTCTGAAACCTTCCAGTTTTCTTCTGGAATCTCTTCCAGTTTCTCAGATTTTTTCTCTTCCTGAGAAGCCTGTCCACTGCTGGTAAGTTACATCAAGTGTATATTGATATTTTACAGTTATCATTTAATTCCGTCATGGCATACTGTAATTCTTCTTGCTCATTTACCAACTTTTGCAAATGAAATGCCAGTGACACCTGAAAGTAGCACTTCTCTTGCTATGTGTTCTGGCACTGGATATGTGTATGTATGAGGGTTGCTCTGAAAGTAATGCCTCCTGTTTTAATATGCTGGCCCATGACATCAGAGGCAGATGGTGATGATATGGCAGTAGAGGTTGAACCTTTCCACCGATAGTCCATTACATTTTCTTGCTGTGTGACAGGTGGCAGCAGAGGGGCACTCTGACAGAATGGCATCTGACCCATGGAAATGTGTATGGAGCAAAGGTGTGACATCAGATTCCTCCATGCAGAAAAAGTAGCACCCATTGATATTCACTGGTGCTTGTTGAATATTTCTGGAGACCAAACAGTGGATGTGAGCACAGTGAGAGATTTTAGCAGTAGCAATAACAGTGTGGAAGACATTCCAGCTGGCCATGCAGATTTTCATGAGTGTGGCATGCAGGCTCTTGTTCATCACTGGTGAAAATGTATAGCTAACGGTGGTGATAATATTGAAGCAGTGTTTTGCAGCTGAGAACTTGCTCTATCCAATAATGTTATTGTGCTCTTTGTATCTGTTGTAGTTTCCATGGAAATGAATAGGAAGCATTACTTTTGGAATGACCTACATACGTACATGCTCTAAGCCAATATGAATCAGTGCACGTGCATATCTGAGACTGGCAGGAGACTCTGAATTGCCACAAATTCTGCTGCACTGTTGATTAAAGCAGCATCTGTCTTCTTTAATTTCCATTGCTGCTGGGTGGGTACAACGTAGTGCAGGGCCTGGATGTGAGGATGGTTACTGCTATATAACAACATTCACAGATGGAAAATTACCACTTTCTCTACTCAGTGTGGTGAAATCTGTGCAGATGCCATATGGACTAGAAAACCAAGTGACCATCTGTTGGACACATGGATTTTTGTTATTTTGAGGTGTTGTAGACTTCTAAAATACAATACCCATCCTTGGCTCACAAAAGAGACTATGCATAGACAGGGCAAGTAGGCCTCAGGAAAGAGCAGACAGCTTTCTCTGGATGCTTTTAGCTGATGTTTCTGCCTAGCTCTTCTACATAAATACATGGTTTGTTGCGTAGAGAGGACTGATAGAACAAAAATGGAGAAAGCTTGTTCATGAGTGTCCAAAGCTAAAAAAACATGCAGTACGTTCATATGAGATGATTAGATGCCATGAAGTAGACTGTATTGTGACCTGTTTTCTAATACACTTGGTATCTTTAAGACCTCTTTACGTATTTCTAACGCCTTACTGAGAAGAATCACCCATGTAGGATCTCACAATAATAAATATTTCAGCAAAAGTAGCATTTTGCAAAATATAATTTTATTGCTAAGAATGCTTCATAATTTGCAGAAGAGTCTGGGAGAACAGAGTCACACCTGTTGTGAGGCATCAATGGATTCCAGCGTTTCTTTCTGAATAGTCAGTGAAATGAATGACTGAAGTTTGGGGCAAATTGTAGATCAAAATCTTATCTATTGCATTTGAACTCAGAAGTAATCAGCAGCTGCCGTTAGATACAGGCCAACGTTCAGATCAAGTTCACATCACATTTCATCTCCTGGCCTACTCATCATAAATTTTTCCTTTACAGGTTAGGCTACTGTTTGACAGTGCTAGTTGATGGCTTAAAGGAAATTCTCTGCCAATTTTGTTTCACTCTTGCTGTCTTTGAAAAAAAAACAAACCCTATAGACTAGCCTACATACAGTTTTACAGTCAACACTGTTGGTTGTGAGCTAAGTGCATTCCTTTTCCATTATTTCACAAAGAAACTAAACTAAAATAAATAAAGTAATATTTTTCGGATAGCCTGCTTTAACAGAAAAGATTGAAGATTTTCTTGTAACCATTATCCGCAAGCAAATTCTACTGTTCTGTAGGCATCACTATTTGTAGTAGGGTCTTTCACTTTTCTTCTTTTTTTTTTCAATTTCTAAGTATCTTGCACTTGTAATTGATTCCTGCAGGGCTTTTCTATCTCAAACTTTCTGTTTAAAGGGTATTTCCAATTAGTCTAGCAGCTTGTTTATACACTAGGATAAAAGAAGACTGTCATTTTCAGTAGAATAAATCCACTTCTACTTTGTGAACAAAATGTGTAAAGAGTGACAAAGATCAAAGTTTTTAACCATGCTGACAATAAACATTGTCACAAACGAAAAAATGTGTTTCTGCAGAGAAGAATATCTTTGTTATGGATCTGGCTATAAATTTGAAGCTCTCAAAATGCATCCTTCAAAGCAGAAAATGGAATTACTTATATTTGGGGGATTTTGGATTTATATATACAGAGAAATACAATGTGAAAACTATGGTTTTTATTTTCCTTGTTATTGGATACTATTGTTTTACTATGAAGAACCACAATTAAATAATTGTGTAATGTAATTTCATAATTCTAATAATGAGGGGAAAATCAGATAGGAGCAAGAGAGTAACAACAGTTACCTGACACTGAGGATTTTATCTTTGGATATGCTGACACAGGAAATGTCTTGTTCACAGCAGTTTTTTAAGGATGAAAGTATTTTGCTTAAAATGAGTCATTACAGCAATTATCTATTTCCAGCATGTATATTTTTCACATAGAAAAAAACAGAGACCTTGACACGCAAACACATTTACTTCTTACTTTCCCAATTTAGCTCTGTTGTGTTTAGAAACAAGTGTGTTATTATTATTATTATTAGAGAAAATCTCTGTAAGAAGGCTGTTTTATTTCAATCACCATGAACTCAGAAGAATTCTGTATTGACTTGCTGCAGTTTGTAATAGGTGTATTCAACTGCTATTTACAACAGAGAACCAAAGTTCATAAAGTTCTTGTTATTGCAGCAATTTTATTAATACAGGTTCATTTCAGTAGTTGTCTTAAATACAGTCTTTGCTTTAGTTTTAAAGATGAACTGTATGATGCATCTGAAGTTTCCTCTTATTTAGTTTTATTGATTATTCTTTACTTCACGGAAGCATTTCTTTCTTCATTGAATTTGCAGTTATTTTAATAGCTGTTCTCCAAAAATGACCTCAGGAAATAGTAATTAAAATTTCTTTATGTTCTAAATGTAAAAGTAAGAACACTTGCGCACATTTACAGCTTTTACATGTATGTTCCACATTTGACTGAACTGATGGAGAAGCAGAGTTTTCACCTGTTAACAGCCTCCCACCAACCAGTCACAGATCTGTGCCCAAACAGCAGGAGTGTGACCCTCTGCAGTCGTGTGACTCTTCAGTTCACGCTCTTTTGCTTCACCTAAGCAAGGTGAATAGCTTCTCTGTCCTGCTGAGCTAACATCTTCACCTCCCACTCTCCTGGTTATCAAGCTGTGGCAGAGACAGGTTTTCAATAATTTCCTATTTCTGCCAGTCAAATAATCTTTTATCATCTTTTCTTTTCTTTTTTTTTTTTTTTAAGATTTCTTTCCTGTGGTTTGACCCAGCAGCTTTGTTGCTCAACTCCAAGTGAGAGAACAGGGCAGGCTCAGAATAAAAAAATTGAGGGAGCATGGGCTTATTGAGTTCGTTAAGCACAGATCTTCATCAGTAGACGCAGTTGAAAATAATAGCACCTAAAAGTCGCTACTCCTGGTTCAGAAGTGCTTCAGTTCTCATAATAGATATTGTTGATCTCTTATTTCAGCAGAGCTGCATGTTTCCACCTGGCCATTGCATTGCACAAGCTGCATCTGTATTTCTATAAGCAACAGGAATTTTTATGCTGGATGGAGTCCATGAACATTAAGTCATCATTGTGGGAACAATTACTCAAATTATTGCTATTAGTACTTTTTGCATGAATGCAAGTAAACCATAACTGACTCCAAAAAAAAAAGAAAAAAAGTGTTTCTCATTGGAACTGAGTGCTGACAAGATCCTACAAGCACAACAGCACACAAAAAAATGTTATTCATGTTGCCAAATGATGTTGTAAACCTTGTAAACCTTTTTTATTACTATTATAGATAAGAGACCTTCAAAAAATGGAAAATGAAAACCAGTAGTCACATTTTTGTTGAGTTTCAGGTGTGAATGTTGTGAAGTGAGTTTTTTCCATTTCAGTTGTTTCTGATGCATATAAGATTTGACCTGGAAAGGTAATATTCTCATACTCCCTAGTGCAGAGAACAAGTCTTTGGTTTCTCTAGTACTGATTTCCTCCATCGTGAAATATTTAGATGCTGAATAAACTTCTCTCAGACTAAATTAAAATCCTATACATTTTCATAGACTTGTAAAAGCCACAGACAGCTAAAACCTGTGGGCCCCCCTAGCCTGTCTCCTTGTTGATCAGTTTCTCCCTTACACTACTTTCCTTCTCATTTTGCCAGTTTATTCTTCAGCATTTTAAGAATTTCCTTCAGAAATTCAGCAGTGTCCTGAAGGCTTTTCTTTCATGCTGCCAGGAAATCTTCTCTCATGCTCATATAAAATAATGAATAGTTTTTATAACACTACATATAGTTCTTCTTTTCTTGGAGCTACACTGTGATGTTTTTCCTCATGCTGACAGCCTATGCATTATTCCTAAGACCCTTGTACTCTGTTCCTGGGAATAATTTCACTGAACCTGTGTGAGTAGTAATATCTCACCAATTCTGCTAAGATTTCCAAAATTGTTTGGTGTACTTGAACAACTTAAGTGTTTTTCCTGTAATTGTCATTTCGCTTAAACAATCTTTCCTCGTTCTCAAAACTCAAGGACTCCTGTTCCTCATACTTTTCTATTTTTCTTCTTTGATCTTAAGTTAGCTTGTAAGTACCTTGTGCAGATCAAGTTGGCAGGAACAAACCGCGCTACTGAACTGGGGTACACTGATGGATTTTTCAGCCTTCAGACTTTTCAATAGGAAGTACCACACAAATGCATATAAAGCTGTGACATGAAGATGTCTATGGTAAACTGGAATTCATTTATAACTAAAGGATAAAACTATACTCGTATGAAAAAAAAAATCTCTAGTTCATGTAATTTTTTGTTTTGTTTTGTTTCTACAGCAAAACTTCAGAACTTTGAGAGAGCTTTTTCCCTTTGCTGCAACAGATGGTATTATTATTGCTGAAGTACTGTGAGGCATATAGCTCCCAAGCAGGCTTAAAGTGTTAAGAGTATCAACTGCTGCAGTATCAATTACAAAACTTTAAGCCTGAAGTCTATACTTTGGAGTTTTCAGTTCACCTGTTAAAAAGAAATACCAAAATAAGATTAATTCAGAATTAAAGAAAATACATCTAATGATGAAGGCCTCTCTCCAGAGTAGTTTATTTTTATATCTTTTCAGGGCATCAAGGTTAATATTATGAACTACCAAGTTAATCTGAATAGTTAATATTTCAAATAGATATGATTTTGAAGTATATCAATATATAAAAATAACTTTCTCAGATGAATTATATTTTTCCTACTTTCCTATTAATTTCCTCTTACACATACTCTGATTCTATGCTTTTAGTCTAATATTAGTCAGTGATACTCCATTACTGAAGTCAAAACCAATTGCACAGATGATTTTTTGCCTAGGTGATTGCACCAGTCCTTGCATAGAAAATTTTTCTGATCATCAGCAATGAGTTTTCCAAAACATGCTAGTGAGAAGCACTTCTGTGACATACAGGGACTACCTGTTTTTCCTGCACAAGTATGCTAAAGGAGGGCAACCAATGCTATATTCCTTGGGAATGATTTAACAACTGTTTTCTATCCATCATTTTAGCTATTGCCCACGATTCACTTGCAGTCTGGCCTTGAGGATTTGCAAAGTTACTTGTTTAGATTCAAGAGTTTTCTAAGTAAAATACTTAGTATTTGGATTTGTATTGTGGCTACTTGGGAATTTAGATGCAGATTTTTTTTTCCTGGTAAGTAGTGATGAAGTAGAAATGTTTTCATGAATGCTTTCTGCAAGATTGTTCTCTTGGCAAAAATCAATAGGAATTTCTAAGGAAAATTTTACTCAATAAGGTATGAGCTAATTTTGTTTTTATCTGGGCTCAGTACGTCCTCAAAGTTTCTTATTCTGAGTATTGAGACAGCTCTAGCCTACCCAGACATTAAAAATGGAACTTCAAGAGACAGTCTACGGTTTAATGCCATCTAATATTGGTGCAAAGCATTGTAAGTGGTTGCAGTCCAATTTTAAAGGTGGGCCAAAATATAGTATTAGAATGTGAGAAGTTTCTGCAGGAAAAGAAAGTTCACATTTCACTTAGCACAAATAGTGCTATACACTTAGTAAAAATTATTTGCTGATCAAACTTTATTGTAGAATTTCATAGAATATCAGTAAACATTTTTACTGTCACAACAGCCATGCACTTAGCTGTATATTGTAGTCTGTTAAAGGGAACTGTGAGCAGGAAAATAATTTAAAAAATAATAACTTGAAAAATATGAATGATTCTTTTTTGTGCCAAGGAATACTTCGTGCAAACTTCCTTTGTTAGGAAAGATCTGAGAAGTTTTAGCGACTCTTTTGAAGAGCTCTTGGGGGTCTCCAATGGAGATACAGGGCAGAGGAAAAAGTAAAAGAAGCATAGGTAGCAAACCAGGAGGAGTGTGCAAGATGAGGGTGAAGGCCCCTCTCAGTATTTCCGCTGTTGCTTGTTAATTTGTTTATGTCCAGCAAACATCCTTAGTGGTTGGTGTTCCATAAAAGGAATGGGAAACTTCTAGATTTTGTATCTGTGATCTCCACTACCATCTGGAATATCTGCTAGATCAGTGTCCATGAAAAAAGGTAGTGGGAAGTATCCCACAGCCCATCTCCTGAGTTTTTTCAAAGTGTTTATGGGATTTGCAGATTTACCTCAGTGTTATACGGTTGTTAAAAAAAATTGTCTTCCTCAATCAACTGCAAGCATACAGGTGAAGGAGGAATCTGAGGATAGAAATTGTTTCTTCCTCAGAGTTGTTAAAACCATGTTTAAAATTAGATTATTACTAACCTTGTTCAAGACAAATTATTACTAACTGAGTGCTCGAGGCAGAAGGAGCAGAAGCTGCAAAAATCTGCCACCTCCTTACTTATGCAGAGATGTAATTCCAGCTGCTGCGTTCTGTGATTCAGCTGTGTGTGATATCAGTGCCGAGAGTGGTACCGACTGCTTGAAAACTAAAACCTGAGAAGTTATTTCTAAGCATCACACATCTTGTGCTTGGGTAGGGAATACTCTGGAATTGTTTTCAAGGTGTAAGTAAGGGATCTATCTGCAACTGGCATTCTCAGGAGGGGAGAGAACTGGCTGCATGGTATGGGAGGACATTTGTGTTACTTCCAATTAAAGAAATTTAGAACTCTGATTTTCAAGCACATAAAACTAATAAATGCTCTAGCAGAAATACATTGGTATGTACATTGTATTTCTTACGTAATAGTCGAAGTTGGATGACTACATGTAGTTTGATGTCTTTGATTACTTTTCCTACTTATTTCCCATTTCACTCATTCATTATAAAAATTGACTATAAAAAAGAACTTAAAAAATCAACTATGGTGTATATAAATAGTACAAGATAATGATGCCAAACATAAAAAATTGATAAAATTCATGTTCTAGTTTCATGAATATCATAGAATCATAGAATGAATCGTAGAATCATGGAATGGCCTGGGTTGAAAAGGACCTCAAAAATCATCTAGTTTCAACCCCCCTGCTATGTGCAGGGTCGCCAGCCACTAGATCAGGCTGCCCAGAGCCACGTCCAGCTTGGCCTTGAATGCCTCCTGGGATGGGGCATCCACAACCTACGTGCGCAACCTGTTCCAGTGCATCACCACCTTCTGAATGAAAAACTTCCACCTAAGAGGAATATTCCATAATCACTGAAAAGATATTCAAGAAGAGCTGTATCTGTATATGTATACACATGCTCTCATATGCAAGTCTTCACTCCTAACTGATATGCCTATTCTTCACTGACTTGTCCCTGACAATAAACTGCCTTTAGCAGGAGTTGCCAGCAGTCCCATTGATGTGTTCTTACAAATTCTAGTGGGATTGGTAGAAATAGCTCCTATCATTGATATATAAAACTTTTCATTCCTGTCATGATAACTTTCCCAAACCTATTTGTTTAGGCAAGCAGAAGTGTGTCCAAGTGTTTGTATAAATGTGTAAATGGACAACACATTTATCCCAGGCAAGGATCAAGCTCATGATCTGTTTTATACATATCTATGGCCAAACTAGAAAAGTGACAGATAAATTTGGCAGAGGAATAGGTTCTACTGTGTAATGATACCGTCTTTCATTGTTTAGGAAGAAATTGTTATCTGCTTAACCAAGCTTTTAAAAATGATGGACTGATAATGCACCAAAGTGTGTTTTTGTATATAACTCAGAGCTCCAACTCAATGAGCTGTCAAGCTGGCGAGTTGCTAAATTTGAATGAGTGGGGATTTCAAGAACCTGGGCAGTGGCCGACTGTTGAAAATATACTCTATAAAAAAAAATAAAAATCTTCCACAGTATTTGCAGCATTATCCTGCTTCAAAAGCTTAACTAAATTATGCCTTGCTTCACTGCAAAATGCTATCCATGACTTCTATGGTGATGCTTGTTAAAACTCTGCTGGATTTTGGAATAAGTTTTCAAGGCTTTCAGTGGAAGTATTTTTGATATTTGCTTAAAGTAGTTTGAAGTGTTTATAGAAAATAAAAAATGAAAGATAAATTAAAAACTCTTTGAGACTTTAGGAAATTAAAAATTAATTACATAGGCCCTGTGGACTTGTAAATAATTAGCAACAGTTGCAAATAGTTTTGCCAATTAAAAATGTATTTTTTTTCTGCTCAGACGATCAACTGAGGCACAGAAAAGTAAAACCTAAAGTCAATAATTTGATGTTCACCATGAGCCATTTTTGGTCTTCATGTTCTGAACTTCAAAGCACTTTTCATATATGAGGGAGGATCTGAAAGTAATGCCTCCTATTTTATTATGTTGGCCTACAACATCAGAGGTGGATAGTGGTGATACAGCAATAGAGGTTGAACCTTCCCGCCAATATTCCATTACATTTTGTTGCTGTGCAAGAGGTAGCAGCAGAGGAGCAGTCTGACAAAATGGCATCTGATGTGGAAGTGCATATGAAGTAAAGGTGTGTCATTGAATTTCTCCATGTGGAAAAAAATGGCACCCGATGACATTCACCAATGCTTGCTGAATGTTTCTGGAGACCAACCAGTGAATGTGAGCACAGGGAGGGATGGGTGGTGTCTTTCAGCAGTGGCAGCAGCAATGTGTAAGACCAGCCACGTTCCAGATAGCCATGCACAGCTGTTACACTATGAAATGAAGAATGTGTCAATCAAATCATCTATGTGAATCAGCTAATAGTGGTGCCTAAGTTGAAAATAAGTGTTTTGTAGCTGAGAATTTTCTCTATCAAATAGTATTATTGAGCTCTTTGCATCTGTTGTAGTTTCTGTAAAAATAAACAGGAGGCACTACTTTCAGAGAGACCTATTGTATGGGAACTGCTGAGTCACAGCCTGAACCACTGATTGAGCACCTGGAGGAAAGACCCAGTCTGCCCTGGGAGCACAGGTGAAGGCAAAAACTCAAAAGGTGGAGCCTGGCTCCACCCCTCTTAGGCCTCATTTAAGGGCTGTCTGTCACTGAGGAAGGGTCTCTTTCTGGAGGTCCCTGCTTGGTGGAAACTTCTCCCTATGAGTCCAGAATCTTCTGATATGGGTGAGCGATCCACTTCCCTTTCTTTGTAGCATCTTGCAATCGTGCTGGTCCTTCCACCTCTTTTGTAATGCTTTTTACATCGTGTTGGTCTTTCTGATTGCTACACCAATGTACATCAGAAAATAGCTCAGGGTGAGAAACCAGCCTTAACATCTTGAAAATTTTATCATAACGGAATTTTATCATAATGAAGCCATATGAAAATTTTCAGAACTTGAAAAAAAGTAATTTGATTGTTAGAGTAGAACATTAAGCTGACCCTCAGCAGTGCAGAGTGACCCTCAGGATGTCAGGCTGAGTCACTCCCTTCTTTCTGAAAAAGCCATGTGGCAGGATCACCTCTTTAGATGGAATGGAAGTTTAGCTCTAAAATTATCACTTTAACTTATTTCTTGGCAAAATGTGATGAATACGTCCCCTGAACCCTTGGACTTCAGAACAACTTCAGATCCAGCTAGTTTTGACAGATTTCATTTTAATTATAATCCAAATCAGAATAATGTGAGGGGATGTAAGTTACAGTTGTAGAACAGTACTTGAATTCCATAAACTGTATGTTAACAGTTTCTAACGTCATGCATGTATAATCAGCATAACTTCATAACTAATTCAGGCACTCGATAGCATCCCATTGTTACTCCTGTACATCATATGAGAGATTTGTTTATGCACCCCAGCAGAGTAGCAAATAACTTGACATCTGTAAGCCTTATAGATAGAGCTGACTAGAAAGCTTTTAGTGCAGCAGTTTGTACTCCTAAATATATTTTTCACAAAATAGAAGTTCTTTATGAATATGGCAATTCTTGGGAAATTTTAGATGTGAAAAATATTTTAAATGTAGACTACTAATTAACTACTGATAGTTTTAAAATTTCAATATTTAAAACACCGAATAAAATTATCAGAGTAAAATATTTTTCACTGAAATATTTTTCTTCGTTGTCGAAATGAAAACTGTCTTGGATTCCAAAGCAAAAAAAAAAAGGCATTTTGAATTCAAACTATTGGCTTTTTATTCTAACAAAAGAAGTGATAGTCCCTCTGAACAAAACCCATGCTCAGTTTTATCCATGATCTGTGCTGAGATCCAACCAATCTATCAAATGAGTGTTCTTCAAAGCTTTATCTGCTCAAAGTTATATCTTTTATACAGTCTTTTTTCTTTTTTTTGACTCTTTCCTGAAAGATGCTGGAAAAATTGTTTGACAAACTAATTTTAGATGTCTAGGTGTGTTTTACTCTCTTGTAAGGTATTAATTAATTGTAACCTGGTAACCCAACTTGCATTCACTGAGCTAGGAAAATGACGACAGCCTTTAGATTTAGCCAGCATTTTCTTTCTACAGGTCATACATCACCATTTTGAAACTCTGCCATCAATTGCCAAGTTAAATGTAAGTAAAAGTATATTTTCTATAAAGCTTTGATAAAAAAATAAGTGGAAAGACAGAGGAAAAAAAATTCCTTTAAATGGCCAAGGTGTAGCAAATGCTGGAGTCTCGAGGCAGCTGGATTCCTTTAAATTCAAGGGGTTTATTTCATTGGAAACATGGGATCAATACCTTTCAGATAATCCAGGGAAAATATGAGGGAGACCTTATTGTGGTATTCAGGAAAACAATAGTTGATTTGATATGATTTGTTGAATACTGTGTTCAGTAGATCTTGTCTTGCTATCCAGAGATCATACGATGGGTAAGGCAACTGAAGACCTCCACTGGGATTTATGTAGTGGTGCAGCTGTATTTTTGTCTCCAGATCTGCCTACTTTTGCTGTTTTGAGTAAACTACCATCAAATGGTTGGGAGAGGAAGTGGTGTGCAGTAATGTCCCCTTAACATGTATGTGTTGGCTGGCAGAGCTGGCCACTCACAGCATCCCTTTTCAATGGATATGTTTTCCTCTAATACTCTCCAGTCCTTAGTGAACTACGGGAAATGATCTGTAGGAAGTTTTAGGAAAAAAATGTAAGTGATGAATGAGGCTGGGATAACTTCTACAGTAGGCTGGTAGAAATATGTTATGCTATGAACACAAATACTATTATTTCACAATTATTCTTTACCATTTTGGTGTGTGGGTAGAGTGTTTCTGTAGTTAGTCCAAATATTAGTACAATAAAAATGAGACACTCTGCTTTTAGAAATTTTATATAATACATTTCCAATATTTTAGCACAATATTTTAAATACACACTCGGATGTCAGTAAAATGAAGTATCAGCAAGATCTGTTTCCCATGGATCTCAAAAGCACCTGTGTAAAAGCTGCATATCAATCAAACTAACTTTTTTGTTTGCTTATTTTAGAATTGCATAGCATTAAATTCAGTTGCTTTTTATTTTTGAAGCTTCCCAGTCATGTCTCTGTGTGTAGTCCCTACAGGAAACATAGTCTCTAGATACATAGTAGATTTAAATACATCTTAAATCTATGGCAGATTTAACTGAATTTAAGAACACGGGCGTGATGATGTTAAAATGCTTTTGTAAATGAAGACCATATTTTGACGACAAAAAGTCTGAGGGTCACATCAAGGACAATCAAATCTGCACTCCTTTTTCCATCGGACAGTTCTCTTCAGAAATACATGGTGCCCAACACATAAGCTTTAAGGGTTTTATGATTTTGTCCCCACCGCTCTCATTTGAATAGTGATTTGGTTTAGTTTGGTTTGATTCAGTCTGATTTGGTATGATTGCCAGCAAAACCTTGTTTTTGCCAGCATATGGTAATATACAGCATTTTGTGATAATTTGAATAACAATTCCGTATTGTTGACCATTCGTCAGTAATTGTTTTCTAAAATTGTTGCCAAAGGGAGAAGTATCAAAATCTTGAAACAAGACTATCAAACATGACAATGTTGTAATCCTGCATGTAGTCAAAAACTGATGGGAAACAGCTATCGAGTAATAGACTACAATTTATTTCTTAACAATGCTTGTAATATCTTTACAGTGGCAAGTCTGTGCAAGACAGCAAATTCAACATATCTATCTATATAGATAGGTATATACCAATTACATGATACAACTGTACAACAGACCTGCATGCAAACTTCTGCTTGCTAATCATTCATGTGTTCTATATATATGAGAGAGAACATATATAATACATATATATACATTTATATATATAAAAACAATCCAGCGGACTTTATGTCATCCATCTATCCATCCATTCATTCTCTGACTGCTGCATGTAGTTAAAACATTACTATTTGTGCAATGATGAATTGCAACATGGCCAGTTTTCCTCATCTTTCACTGTCTGCAAGAAATTTAGTGGATGTATACTATCAGTTCTTTTAAAGAAAAAGGATAAGTTGTTTTTGTATGTATATCCCTCATTTACTTTATTTTGGCTTGCTTAGAAGGGCAAATCTTACCCAAGCATATGGAAAATAACAACCTTGAAGATCTTGTTTTCCTGCTGAGGGGTTAAAACTTAGGAAATATAGCAAACTATTGTGGTGCATTAAATCTTGCATGTAGCTTTGATGCAGTTTATTAATAAACTTTTTGAAATTGCTTTTGCAAGCTACAGTTCTAAACTCTGTAGAGAAACAAACAACCATAGACAACATAGGCAAGCATATTTGGAAGTTATTGTTTCCTGTTGAGTGGATTTGGAATGAAGATCTAAATGTCATCTTTCATTTACTATGAGCAAGACTTAATACCATTTCTACAGGAAGTAAACAGTTGAAAAATAATCCTTCTTTGCTGCCTTATACCTTATGAACTTATTTTCATTTGTGAGTTGTATTTTTATCTAGACATGAAAACTAATAAGAATAGTAGACTTTTATTCCTATTTTAGATGGATGAAAGTAAATACACAAGCTGAAATAAAAAATGAGAACTCAGTAGAAATTTGCAGAAAAGTCATATTAACACAGGTTTGAGGGACCTCATACAAGTCCGCAAGTCTATGCATATTTAAAAGAAAATAGGTTGAAGATCTTAAGGCAAAAACAGAAAGGGATTTATTAAAAAGAAATCAGCTTATTATTTAAATGGCTGAATCCCAATCTATTAAAAACATAGTGCATTACAACCTGGAAGTGAAGGACTCCAGTTCTTTAACATCTCTCTAATGAGGACAGAGAGACAGTCTACGGACACATACGGCTATCTGCACACAGTGGCTGTTTCCCATAAGAAAACCCTTGTGAGTTACATTTCAGACTTTATTGGTTTCCAGAAGGCAGAGATTTTATGGAGTTCCATAAATAAAGACAATAAGTGCCAATTTATTAATCCTGTTGAAGGAAAAAAATTTGTTGCAGTTTGGAGTGATCTGAATTTCCTCACTAAGTTTGCTTGCACTATGCATGTCCATGCTTCTGAGCATTAGCACAGGGAGCATAATCGGAGTCCTGTTGTTTCTGTGAGTGACTAATAAGATGTGATGTTGTCACTGAAGAACTATGAAGGTATCATTGTTCCATTTGCATTTCTCAAATCAATATTTATCTAGACATACAAACTAAGGTTTGATATTTACCGGGATTCAAGAAAACGGTCAGATTCAATAGCTAATAGCCATTTCCTATTAGCTTTATGGAGATTTCTTCAGAAAGTATGAGTATTTCTTACAGTATAATTCATTTGGGATTTGCTCATCACTATTAGAGAACTGGATTTTATACCTGCTTATAAAAATGAGGGACTAAGTGACTTCCATTACGAACAGAGACTGTTGTAGCCTATGGATTTGCCTGCTTCTGTGTGTGTGCATGCACACACAAGAGACTCAGTGCCTTAGCATATACAGTGGAAGATGTCTGAATAGGTCTTTTCTGGGGGGAGAGTGTTGGCATGTGAACTGTTTTTTACAACTTCAAGAGAAGCAAAGGGATTTGTTGTTGAATTATTTGGGAATTTCTTCACATTTTACATAATAAGAGGAGTGAGGCTTAATAAATGTGTTAAATTACTCAACTGGCAGAAAAAAACAGAAGTCAGAATGGCAATATGTTGAAATAAACTCAATGTGAGATCTTGAGCATTGGAATTAAGGGTGTTTTTTGTAATTATGTCAGCATTTATTATTTTCCAATGCCATTTTTATAAGTACACATGTGTGTTTTTTCTAGTTCTCAGAAAAGCTTTTTGTCATTTTTATAAAAAAAACAAGTACTGATGGGTGGAGAGGCTCTAGTGAAAAATTAATTCACCTGGGTCCTGTAATTTGAAAATTATTTCAAATAGCAATAAGTCATGTGTTTTATTGCTCCTTTTGAATTAGGCCATGCAAAGGGAACAGCAGAAACTCATCTGTGCTGACACTTGGTGATTCAGAAATTGTTTCCTAGGGTACGTTAATGAATTTTTTTTTTCGTTTTTGCCCTTGCCTGATACAATTTACCTGTATCTTGGCAGCAAAAGTTACTTCTTCCTGTGAGTACATGAGTGATAAAGGACAGATAAAGGGCAGAAATGCACAAGTACCATCAGACCACTCATCTTTGACTTCTAATATTCTGCAGCTGATGTGGAATGTTTCTCTTGCAGTTGAAAGCACAGACAACGTGGGCATGTTGATAGGTTTACATGAATCCTAGAGGCTTGCAACTTATTTGTATTCACTAATGAACTGAAACTTGGAGGATGCTGACTGTACGGGTACGTTTCCAGCCAGAAACACCCTCAGTTAAGAATAAAGATTAATGAGAGGTATTGATGGGGAAGTATAGGCATTTGGAAAAGCAAGCTCAGATCAGAATAGGCTACAGTGAGATTTATGCACTATTCTCCATTTCAAAAGCTAAGGTAAATACTAATACATAGTACAGTGACTTGTTCAGAACAGTCCTTTTTGGATACATTTTCCCTCTTGGAAGTCTTGACAGTTCTCTGGCAACATGTAAGCATCAACAATTTGGTTAATATTGCGTTCCTCAAGATCAGACTTTGAAATTCCCATATGAATTCATAATTTATCACTCACTTCAGTAGTAATGTATATAATCGCAGTCTCTCAAACTGGGCCACATTTGGTGAGTAAGGGTATGATTTTTGATAAAGCTATAGACTGGATGCTAAATGCCTATTCAAAGTCAACAGGTACTTTTCAGTGGCAGATAGGTATTCCAATGCTTTATTTCTCACCAATCATTAAGTTAAAAACATTATTTTTGACATACAGTTTAGAGAATGGCATGGAGATTGAGCACCATTTTGATGATAAATTCACAATAGAACAAGTAATCTAGAGAAGCCTGCTGTGAGCTGTATAAATGATAGTGATTCAATGAAGTACTTCATACTCATTGTAGATACAAAGTAAATAATAAAAGCATCCTCTGATGTGATTGCATCTGAGCTGATGCTCCTAAGATTTTCTGCCACTGAGTGTATTCCCAACCTGATATAATGGAGTTCGTTACTACTAGCTATGTGATACACAGGATGGTTGGTTCTGACATAACGTAGACCAAAATGTACCTTTAAAGTGTAAGTACATGATGAAATAATGTTTATTTTAATGTTGCAAGTAATGATCATTACTGTTTTAAAACAATCGTATTGAGAGACAAGGGAAGCATAGTTCGTTCTCTCTCCTCTCAGTTTTGCTGGCCCTGTTATGATAAAACATGACAGATCTATATTCTCCCCAAAACATTGTTTAGGCTTTGCTGCCCTTAGAAAGCATAAATTCATCTGGCACAAGTATTTTATCTCTTAAGGGAGACAGCAACCAATGATTATGACTTGACATAAGAACAGAAAAAGGATGCCAAGATACCTAATCTTTGAAAACCCCTTAAATGTTGCTTCCAGCTGTTTGCTGTCACACCACCATGTTCAGTCCCTTTGGTCTGAGTATGTTACAGTGACATGGATCCTGCATTTTCATTCATTTAACTTACTGTTACAAAGTTGAATTAGTCATCTTCTGTGAGGGCAAAAAATACCCTCCTGGTATTAGTCAACTTATCCTAACATGTTTTCTTTGAAAGTTCATGCTATTGAAAAAATTTGGACAGACTTAACGTGGAAGAATTACAATATTGGAGAGAAGACGAGACTTTAAGAAGAAACAGTGCGGATGCCTACTTTACATGGTATTTTGTTTTGCTGGAGGTTGAGCATCTTCTAGCTCAAAAGTCTATTTAACATTTTTGGAAAGAAATGTCAAGAGTTCTCTCCAACAAAAACCTATAGTGCTAAGAACTGCTTCTTTCCAGGGAGATGAACTGTACATACTGTTTTAACTGAACACTGATGTGATGTTTCTCAATGTCAGTACAGTCATAAGGAATTTATGACATAGAAAATTTTGCAAAAATGAAGATTTTTATGTTGACCAGAAGGACATTCTGTTGTTTACCCATTTTTCTGCATGACAACTCAGGTATATTTTGTGAGCATGAAAAGCAAGCAGTTTTGCATTTTACTGCACAGGGACTCAGAGCAGGGAACACTTCTTGCATTTTGTCTGTTTGTTTGTATGTCTCCAAACACTACACTGGAGTGCAGAGAAGAAATCAAGATACAGGTTTCCAGTAGCTACAAGTATTACTTAAAAAAAAATAACACTCAGCGGTTGCTAGAAACACTGAATAAATGCAACAGTTTGTATGTATTCCTGCATGGTGCAGTCTCTCCTGTCTACATCAAATATGCTAGCAATAATCATACAATGCATGTGCATTTGACTTCATGAAGACCAAGATTTTTCAAGTGTTAACACAAACTTCACATGGTCACTTTCATACTAACATGATTATATGCCTTGCACATCACTTCTGGATGGAGTAAAAATGACTAATTATCACTGACTGTGATTGTCACTTAAGGGGAAAAGATAAGAGGACAGTCAGGATGTGGGCTCCGGTCTCTTATCATGTTTCAGCACAGGGCCTCTAGACAGCCCCCTTCTAGTTTCTTCCCATGCCTGCACAGATAAATCCTGCCAGTGCATCTTCCTCTCAATGCATGAGATTGTTGAAATACCAACCATTCACTCCCTTTCAGTGACTACGGCCTCCCAGAGTGGCCAGCACCAGAGTGGATTGGTTTACCACTGGTGGCTTTTATCATGGGGAGAATCAAGGTATCAGATGGGCCACTGTTTATCTATGCCATTCTTCTGCTACAGCAATTCACTGATGTGAGGATAGGCCTGGGAATAATTTGCTTTCCTTTTTCCCATCTGTAATTTTTCATGTCTTCTTGTTTTATTGAGTTTTCCCCACCCTGCACTTTCTCATTAAATGATACCAAATTGGAGAGGTTTCATGCAATGGCAGTGTCAGGAACCAGCATGGTGGATTTCCTTTTCCTGATGGTGGTGTGTGCTGTTGCAGCTTAATCACAGAGGAAGCTTGAGCGTTCCTCTGCAGTCATCTGGCTTTGGCTCACCAAGCTGATTCCCTGGCTTCTCCATCACTACTGTTCTCTTGGGAAAGCTTGCTCGTGTTTTAGCTCTGTTCTTCTTGCTACTGTACTAAGCAACTGCCATCAGGTCTGAATCTCATCTGAAATGGTGTATATCTGAAGCAACTGGGTGAGGGATTTATTTGCTTATTTATTTACTTTATACAAAGCATGTGTTTCCTGAAAGTCTGAGGGGCAGTCTATTTTTTTCCTCCTCTAGCTAAGGTCATCACTGGTACTTCTACTGTCACACATGAAAAATGAGACATTGATTTGTTTGTAATATATGCCAAAGCAATTGTGTGCATTCATCTCTGTCTATAAACATCTGATATTATTAACAGTACCTTTGTCCTTCCTTTCCTACTCTTTGAATTTGTTCAATGACAAGCTAAAATTTATATTCTTTAGGATTGGGGCTTTTTGTTTTTTTTTACTGGGAATTGCTTAGAAGATATTGGTTACCATTGTAAACTATTTTGGCATCCAAAATTTTATCCTGCTACAGACATTTATTTGGGGATAAAAAGAAAAGATTTAGCATTTGTGGCTGAAAATATGGTTCTTAAATGCTGAAGGGATTTCTGTGAGCACTAAGAAAGCAGTAGTGTAACAGTCCGTGGAGCAAGAATCAAAGGAAGATTTCATAGATTTGCTTTCTGGAATGGAACTGTAACATGCCACATTTGCTGCTCTGAACAGACTTTGGTAAAATGGGAAAAGTCTATTTAGTAACTCAGTACATTTTGACATTTTAATCTTGGTAAAAATAGTTGTTTTGTCATGACTATGTGGAGTATGGTCTCAGTTTTCCATCACGAATATGTTTGAAAAGGAAAGATCAATAGCTTCAAATCTTATCTGTGAACAAGCAGCTCTCAAGCAATTCTTCATTTTTGCTTCATTTTGAATAATCAATCACCAAAGGTGCTTATTTCTCTATACTGAAGCTACAAGCCCCAACCGTTCTTGACATCTTCACTCTAGTACACCTGGACTCCTCTCACAACAGTAGCTATGGTTGCTAATAGCCTTGCTGGCTTCCAGGGCAAGCCACAAGGACTAACATGGGAAGAGGGAGGACTGAGAACAGAGAATTGGTGCTCCATTCCAAAAGGACAAATGGAAATGTCTTTTTACCTCAAGTGATTTTGTTGCTATGTTTAGTTAGAATAAGCTGTTTCCCAAGACAGCCTGCATGCTTTCCTTGCTTTCCATGCTGACTTCAGGTTTCCGGAATTAGTTATCAGACTGCATCTTAGTCATCTTTTTACCATGCTTTACCTATTTGGTTGTTTTTTTCTACTATCTTCCACTGTATTGAATAACCTGTGTTTCTTGTTGCTTGTTATTGTTTCTACAGTGAAATTTCATTTAAGGCTCTGAAAGCTTTTATCATTTAAGCATTCACAAGCACATGCAACCGTTACTGACCTGTGGACCATAGCCGCTTCTCTTCCTCATCAGAGGACATCCCGTGACCCATGGGAAAATACAGTGCCACAGCACTACACCACACTACAACTCTGTGAACACAGGGAACTGACTAGTGAGGAATGTATTTAAAACGGATTTAAAATTAATTAATGAATTTTAAATGGTTTTAAAACTTCTCCAGAAGCTGTTGCTGAGGTCAGACGTGAGAAAGTTGCAGAATCTACACTGATTCTTCTATGTTAAGCCTTTCAGCTTGAAAGAAATGTTAGGGTAGGGTACAAAGAGCAGCAACTGGGGTTTCCATTTCTCCTTTGCTGTGATGTCAACCAGCAGACCATGTATGACATATGGTGTCTGCCCACAGATTGCAGTAGACACCAACCTAAATAAAGCTTACCATTCTTAGGATCTTTTACCCAAGTATATCACTATAGTGCTCCCAGAAATATTTCAGAAATTAACAAATAAAATACCGTTCTGAAAGGTAGCCAAATAGTGAATTCTTTTCTGATTCTAAAACAAATAAATCAGATAGTCCCACAACAACCTGGGAGTACAGTTTGTGGTTTGTTGGCAAACCGAGGCATAGAAACAGGGCAGCTGGATGATAACAGGCAGGTAAATGGAAGGAAATACTTCATACTTAATGAGCATTAATACTTCTTTTTTGGTAAATGAGACTCAATGAAACCACATGCAGTGTGCTTCCCTATTCTTAGTTTAAACATTAAAATGCCTCTGACCTTTAAATGCCTCTGACCTTTCAGTGAAGGAAAGAGTTTTTCTAGGTACAGATTCTCTTTCTTCTGGCATTCCAGTTCCTTCCTGGAAGTTACGTATTCCATCTGCCATCTGAACAACCTTATCAAAGCTGGAAGGAATATTTTTCTCCTATTTTAGCTAGACCTCCTGATTTTACATGTTGTTTATTATTGTTATTACTGTTACTATCCTACACTATAATGGGTTTGCAAAGCACGAGGTTTTTATGCTTGAAAGACCAAGTACAGAAAAATTAGTTCAGTTTACCTGTCTAATACTTAGATAGCAACCTTTACATTTAACAGAATTACATGTCCACATGTCAACCTATTTTGCATGTCAAAGTGCATGAATTCTCAGAAACAGCAATGAAGAAGGAGTATGAAGTACCATGGGTATGTTTGCTAGATAGTGTAGTGTAGTAGATGAATACATCATTGCTGAAATTAAAAATGGTATTTTTTGCTGATGGAATGATAAACATTTTAGAAACATGCTGATGAATACTTGCAAAGTCAATAGTTCATAATTGTTTGTTTTGTGAAACTGCAAATACAAAAGTTGAGGAATGGCTATGCAGTACTAATTTCAACTTCATTCTATCCTTTTGAGGTAAGATGCTAAAATGACAGGCTGAGTATCTGGGCCCAAAGAGCTGTGATGAATGGAACTAAATTCAGTTTGAGGCCAGTCACAAGTGGTGTTCCCCAGGGCCCAGTATGGGGACCAGTTCTCTTTAATATCATTATCAGTGATCTGGTTGGGGGGAGTGCACCCTCAGTAAGTTTGATTACATTACCAAGTTACGTGGATGTTCATCTCCTTGAAGGTAGGAAGGCTCTGCAGAGGGATCTGGATAGGATGGACCATGGGGCTGAGGCCAGTTGTATGAGGTTCAACAACGTAAGTGCCAGGACTTGGGTCACAACAATCCCTTGCAACACTACAAGCTGGGGGAAGACTGGAAAGCTGCCTTGGTAGCAAGTGTAAAACACATCTCCTGTAGTGTGTAGAAACTCTGTGCCAGAATTAGGTATGAACTTGAGTTCCACGTTTAACTTACATTAATTATAAGTCCTTCCTTTTCCCTCCTCAGCCTTGTACATCCTTACAAAAATAAGGCAAGAGGGTCCTAAAGAAATCTGAACTCCACTGTGCAACTGTGATTAATTGATGCAATAAGTCCATTCTGCTAGCTGAATAAAACCACAGTTTTTGCATATGTGTTCCTTACACTATAACTGTTTTTGTAAGGCTGTAAATCAGAAACTTTAAGCTCTCAGTATAGGAAGAAAAGGGAGATATTAAAGCAAAAAATATATAGCAAGATAATGAAATATTTTTGGAAGAGGACTTTGCCACAAGGGTTAGCAAAGGACATTTATGTAGAATAAGTCAGAATACATTTTTCATTAGCACCTCCTCTCAGTCAGGACTATTTTCATTGGGCCTGCCTCCATTTCCCTTGCTTAGCAGCTGGAAAGAAAAGCAAACCACCAAGAAAACTGCACACAAATGGTAAAAAAAGATTATAGCATTGATAGCATTATTATATTGCTTGTCTGTTTATGAATAAAGAATCATTGCTGACATTCACTGAAATCCACTATGCCTGCTGTTGTTGCTTTCCCAGAGACTAACAATTCCTCACAGCACCCGTGTAAGGGGTTGGGGTTTGGAGTGAGCCATTTTGATTAAGTTACAGAATTCCACTGAGAATTTCAGATATGTCTATTTTAGGAAGACAATAAAAGAAAGGAAGAAAAAGTGACAAACTATGACAGAAAACATAGTTGCTGGTAATTTGGCTACTAATTTGGTTCAGACAAACACTTGGATTGTATGCATTTTAGGTGCTGACCCTATCAGTTAATAAATAGAATTTGGTTATAATTTCCACGTATAAGGCATATCCGCTTTAAGAGAGACCAATTAAGATTCTGCTCTTGAATAACTGTTGCGCCACCTAGTGGGTATTAAACCACACTTTCAAACAGATGGAAAGATTTACTTAAGAAGTAACAGTGAATAATTAAACAGTTTCAGTATTAATGCAAATATTTACAGCAAAGCACTGAAACAAAGCATTTTGCCATTTTGTCTGATTCAGTCCCAGGCTGTTTCATTAAGGTAAAAATATTCCATTTCAAATATACCATTGCATTTTCTTACAATTATATTAAAGAAATGTAACTTACAAAGAGGGCATACACAGCACTTTTCCTCCCCTCAGCAATAGATTGATTCGTTAATCAATTACTAGCAGATTTCATATACTTTCCTACTTTGATCAAATTATCAGTATGAAAGGATATTCCTAAATCTCCTAAATTAGGAATTTCCATTCAGTAATCCAATTAAATAAATAAATGTACCCACAGTGTCTATTTTCTGTCCAACTACATGAACTTCCACTTGAAACCAAACTAAAATGTTTTGAAACTTTAAACATTACTATAATTGAGTGAGAACAAATAATAAATTTTGATTAAAAACATAACATTCTGACACAAAGTTTCTGTACAAAAATTTTCTTTTCACTCTAAGTAGTTCCAACATGCAAATATCTGTATAGAATTCATTAAGTAATTGATATGTCTTTGCACTTTTTTTTCCCTCTAGGTTTGGCCAGCTTTTTAAGCAAACCATCTGTCCAATGTGGGACTGTTGTTTTGGTTGTGGTAGACAGCAAAAATATTTCAATCATTATGGGAATAACAAAAAGTTTCCCTTAATAAAGTGTTTCCTAACATTGTTCAATTCACCTTATTGCATCTTATTTAAAACTGCCAGACTGTCTGTCATCGACAAAAATTGTATGATATGATGTGGTTTGCATTTTTAACACCTGGGACCATTGGCACAGTTACATTATAAAATTAGTATTCAGCAAAAGTACTGTTCAGAAGCTTACAGGATTCTACCTCATGCAAGATAACTTCAACCTTCTGTTAGTTAGCACACTTAAATGATGTACATCAGAGATCTCTCATGTAAGAGAACCTAATGGCTGGTAAACACTGACATTTGGGCTGGGGTCCAAATAGGTCTTTGCAAGACCTTTCTGTAAACACATTTTTTTATTATAATTCTCTCTAGATAAATAACAAAGCACAGTTCATCTACTTGCAGCCTCATTTGTCAAAAATAAATAAATAAATAAATAGAAACCCTGGAGATCATCTTGAATTTGACTGAAAATGAAATGGCTTCCCAAGGGGGAAAAAAAAAAAAAACCACTTTTTTTAAGGGAGAAAATCAAAACAGTGGATTGAGTTTTTATTTTATTTTATTTTGGACTATTAATTTTCCATACATAGAAAAAATTTCCAGAAAAAAAGTATTTTCAATTTCCTAGTTTAAAGGCTTGACAGCATTTTGTCATTTCATTTTCCTCTTGCAGGCAAATGAAATTGAGAACAGTGTGTCAGGTGCCTTTTTTAAAGCTCAGTGTCCAGGCTCTCTCTCCTCTTTGATACTCAAGTATCAAAATGTTTGTACTATTTTCCAGTTTTTCCTGACAGTGTATTCTGTCAGTGGGCAAACAGTAAAAGCAAAGAATGTATTTCTTTTTATAACAGAATTAACTGATTGCATTGTTTTAAAGCAGTTTTCTTAAAGACGGTAAATAGGTCTTTTGATGAGGTCTGTTATTGTCTGTAAACATTCCTAAAGGCTAATGTTCACATTCAATATAGATTTTAAATGCATCCAAGGATTACTAAAAGTAGGGTTGGATTATGTGTGGTAAAATTTGTTTTATCTAGCATATGATTTGGATGAACTCTTACTTTTTGATACTGATTTGCTCAAATATAATTGTTTTAGATAAGAACAGTGTATAGGAAAAGAAGAGAAATTCACTCCTGAATCTTGATTTTTTTCCTCTCTCTATGTTGGCTCATATTTTCGTAGCATCTAACACTATCTAGAAGAAATATATCATTAATGGTAAGAATTTCCATTACTTTACTTCACGTAACCAGCATTTTAGTATGTGATTTTTAAATATTTTATTGGGAGATTTATAATTTATTGAGAGTCTATGGATGGCTTTTTTCAAAGAGGTAACTAAGTATCTACATATACACACTGCAGTGTGAAATTTTAGATCATGTCTTGGATTCATCATAACAGCAGGTAATAAAATATTAAGAAATATTATGTTAAAAATGTATGTACAATAGAATACGGAAATGAAGTCTCTGAGATGGATAGGTTTTTACTCAAAGGAAAAATTATTCACCTCTCCTGCATGAACAAGCTACTTGAATGGGTGGTTTTCTCCTGTAATCTCAATCTAATTTCATGTTTAAATTCAATGTCGTATCCAGCCCTTTACCCAAGCCTTCCTGTCCTCGGACACCTACGATACACGTCACTTAAATCAGTGAGTTAAACTCTCAATATTTGATTGTAATTCTGACTAGGTTTTGGACTGCATGTTTGTTTACTCCAGTACCAATGAGGCAGATGGGGTGTAATTTTAATAAGGCTCTCTGAGAGAGAATGCCTGGAATTTAAATAATTGCCTCTCTTCATATGAAGGCACATCAACACTTGAACCATTATGGCTGATAGTCAACATTTACTGTAGTCTTAATTAAGCAAGACCTAATTTGTCTTTGTTTTCAGTAATTCAAAAGTTTAAGGCACATCTAAGCTCTGGCTTTTGAAGGTTTCTCTTTCTTCTCCAGGAATTGTTCAGATAATAACTGCAAAGTGCATGTGCCTGAGAATGAGAAGTGCAATTCCATGAGAAAATCTTCTGCTATTAACCTTGGTAAAGCAGACACTACACCCCGAGCTCATATTTCAAGTTTCTCCCTGAAAGGTGTTTGGAAGAACAAATATTGTATAAGCAAATGCAGTGTAAGCATCTAAGGCCCGCAGTGGATGCTGCAGGGACAGCTGGGCAGTATGTACAAAGGCCTTGCAGTCAACATGAACAGCATGGTGGATGTTTGCCAAAAACTAACTGGAAAATTAAGGAATAAAAAAGACTCTTCTCATGTTGCTTTAGATACTGCTTTTAGATTCTTTGACTATGTTAGGTAGTGTTTCTGGTGCTTCCAGTCTGGCACTCCTCTGCATCTCAGCTGGAGTACTGAAGTTGCTCTTGAGGGATGCTCCATTTGCTGACTGTAGGGCAGGAAGGGAGATCATGGAACCGTACATTATCCAGAATTGGAAGGGACCCATAAGGAACACAGAGTCCAACTCTTGGCTCCACGGGACCATTCAAAGTTCAAACACTTTGTCTGAGAGCATTGTCCAAATGCTTCTTGAACTCCAGCAGTTTGGGGCCCTCACCACTGCCCTGGAGAGCCTGTTCCAGTGCCCTATGAGCCTCTCCCTAGGGTGAGAGGCTGACTGGTGGGCCAGGTGATTTTGTGCTTTACACTAGGTCCTGTAAATGCTCTCCAAAGTCATGGAAAGGAAATATATCCTAAAACCACAAAAGAGCCCATGTTGAAAAAGACCTCAAAAGATCATCATGTCTAGCACTCTGTCTAATTGCATCCTGAAAGCCTTCAGTGGTGGGTATTCTACCACATCCCTGGGAATGAGTTTGTTCATAGCGAATGAGTCTAGCTTGCTCATTGCTAGGCTTCACACACTAACAGAAGCAACATAATAAGCAAATAATAAGTAAAATCTAATTCACAAATCACAAAAGCAGCTCCTTATTAAATCTAGCTAATTTTAGTAAGATTAAGCAAAATATTGTTGCAGAAGGAAAGCAGTAGAGATTGGGGTTGAAGTGTTTGCAACTATCACCTTAGTGTGATATGTTTGACAGCTTTATTTATATCAACTTGACAGCTAATCAGCAAAAGATTTAGTCTTTTCATATAACAACATTTGGAAAAGTGACAAAAGTATTTGTGTATATATCTGCAGATGTATACGTGTATATGTATATATAAACACATATCTGCAGTTACATACACTTGCATACTTTTGTCCTATTTAATATGTGACATATTTGTATGTGCATAGTCTTACGTGCATATGTGTACATATATATAAAAGTATAAGAGCATATCAGTTACTTGTTTGTATCAGCTGTAAATGTGCCAGGATATTTGGTGATGGGATAGGCTTCTATGGCTCTGTATTTTCATTCTGCAAAGATGCAAATCTATATTGAGTGTATTATATTTAATCATCACTATAGGTAAGTTATTGTAAATCTGATGTCTAGTTCACTGGCAATTGCATTGTGACTCCTGTTATCACATACATGTTTTTAAGAAATATTGTACTATGTGCTATGTTAGCTGCAGTGACTCAATGATATAAGAAATGTAGAAGAGTGAACAGCATTGTAACTACTTCCATTTTTCCTTACATTTTCTTTTTTTTTTAATTTTTAAAGTTCTTGATTGAGCTTTGAAAAAGAAAAGTTAGGTTTGAAAAATATTCATTATATGCCATCTTGGGAGTAATTTCCGGAAAACTTAAAAATGTGCATGTATTTTTTATTTTAGCATATTATGATTTTGTAACAATGCTTGTTCCTAGATTAGATAAGTGTATCAAGCATTCTAAAGGCTTGTTTTTTTTATAATTCACTGCATGGTGTTTCCCTGGATAATCACTGACTTGAAATTGTAATGCAGTATATCATACTAATGATTTGCAAGTTCTTATCCATGTATTCGCAGATCCTCTTGCACTTATCTCCCCAGCTTTTTGTCTTTGATCTTGGCTTGCTGGGAAGGTATGGCAGGCTGCATTGCAGAACGAGCTCACATTTTGTTGGAGCTGCAGACTTAGAGCACTCTCTGCTTCCTTGGAGTGCTTCTTATGCAGGTAGTAGAAAATGTGTAGTAGGTTTGGAAAATGATGGATAGCTTAGTTTGTACTGGCTTCCTACAGTGAAGAAAATCTGGTGACACTGATCCAAAATAGAAAACGTTATGATGGTGGTGGTAGTGATTTTTCTATGCAGATGAACATATGGGTAATAGATTTTTTTATTGAATTGAAGAGCTTGATTGCAGGAACTTGGATAAGAGCCAGAATAACAAATGACTGTATTCACCGTCGTGCTAGCAACTTTCATTTTATGAAGTGAAAATCTAGGAGTCCCTTTAACACCTGAGGAACTTGGAAGGCTGAGTTCCAGCATGCAGGATTGCATTTGGCATTTGAGATCTCTAGGGTAGGTGGCACTCCATATCACCTCTTCCTCAGTTACTCATCTGCTAAAGGCTACTCAAGCATTCACTGAATGTTTTAATGGATTTAGTGATAGATAATGCATTTATACATTAGTTTTACAAGGTTATTTGTAAACTGTAGCTGTTTTGAACTTCCAAATGTAACACTTAGGTTTGATTCTGATTTTATTACATATTGAAAATGTGAATTGCAACTAAATTGTCAACTATTTTATTGCTGTTTCTTAGTAATACTGTTATTTCTACCATCAGCTCTATGGGATACCATTTTATTATCTTCATTCTTTAATGAAAGCTTCATTTCCTTTATTCCTTTGTCAGCATCTTCTCCCAGGTCCTTTCTCATCTATTAGAAGATAGCAGCTTGCCCTTTTTCATGAAAAAGCAATGCAATGTTATCATCATCAGAAATTACCTTTCAGACTTCTCAATCAATATTTGACTATGTTGGACATACCTTGTAGAGTTTTTACCTGTGTATGTGTGTTGAGGGGATGCTTTATTGCCTTCATCCTCTGCTCTCTGCCCCTCGTGTCAGTGAAAGTGTCTTCATTCTATAAAATTAATTATTTCTGGCATATATTTGGCAAATATAATATTTCAGCTCTCTGCCACACTATTTGGTTGTGACTTCATCCTCTCTGACAGCTGTAGGAAAGATTCCTGGTTCCTAAGTAAAACACTGCAAGAAGGATACTTTACATTGATTCTGTTTCTTATCCACTGTGCCTAACCACACTGACCCATAAATAATTGGCAAGAACGTTGCCAATTTTTGTTTAAGTGATTGTTCACAAGTGAACTGTGTTTTTGTTTCACCTGTGCATTGAAAGCAGCTAACTGAACTTAAATAGTGCTTCATTGCCTCCTACAAAGGAGAATATGTTATTGCACATTGGGTTTACATATACTTTGATTTAAAATTCCTGAGTATATGAGATCTCCATTTTTCTAGCAATTCTACATGTCGATAACTTCTTTGGTCAAAGTGTTCTGAGCAGGTATGAGGGTGCTGGAGGGAGAGTGAATGAAAAGCAAAAGCGTGCTTCTCATTCAGACCTCTTTCTGCCTTTCTGCAAATGGCTTTCTGCAGACTTTCATTCTTTAGAATAGGTGGGATGAGTCTGTTTGACACTGTGAATTTGACTTCTTCATCTTCTTTAAAGCAGTAGGATAAGGAAAAGATAAAACACATTATGTTTGGTGGCCTGAATTATACTGGCTCCATAGCCAGAAACAGAGAATCTTGAGGAAGCAAAGAAAGAAGTATGTTGTGTCTCACACCTTCTCTATTAGATGGCAAGAACATGGAGAAATAGTTTCAGAAAAGTTTATGTGGATCTGTTTGTGAAAAGCAGTCTGACAAGTGTGGAAATTTTTGATTGAGAACAAAAGAAAAAGATGACCACATAGATATCACATAACAGTACAGATGGAATAGGCCTCAGTGAATGATTCACATGCTCTAGTGTACTTCTATTCATGCAATAGAAGTACACTACACCTTGCCTTCAAAAACTTGCCTACAGATAGTCCTTGGAAACATGCATAATGCTGTTTTTAGAAATCTGTTAGAATCATCAAATCATCTAAGTTAGAAGGGACCTTTAAAGATCATCTAGTCCAACTCCTCTGCAGTGAACTGGACACCTACAGCTACATCAGGGTGCTCGGAGACCTGTCCAGCCTGACGTTGAATGCCTCCAGGGATGGGGCATGTTCTTGTTCATTTCTGTATACTTTCTAAAATAGACATCAGTGTAGTTCTCTTTATAGAACCATCTTTATGATTTCACCTTCATATTAGCTGCATATTTAAAGATGCTGAAACTTAAGCTGGTAAATATTTGCTTTGTGAACTAAACATTTTTGATAAATAAATAGTCACCTGTTGTTAGATATAGAAGAAATCCTGAGTTGACTTTAAAACTGATAGACGCTTCACTCTGTGTCATCATTAAAAATGAGAGTTCTTCCAAAGAGAGGTGCTTGGTGTTTGAACACAGTCATCATGCACTTTGAACTACTCGTTCTATGAGTATTTTGGTAGTACTACAGATTCAAAGCTCATATTCCTAGTGGTCCCAAGACACACTCATTCTTGTGAATTTCAGTAGGAAGATAAAACAAGCTTAAGGTTTCAAAAATGCAATGCACAAAAAGTATAGATAAATATAAAACACAATGATTATTTAAGTATGTAATAAATTGACGTGTTTGCTGGCACCATCTTCTAATTTATAGGGAACAATTTCCCACAACAGTAGCAAAGAGTTTCTTTCAGCATCTTTGGCAAATGTCTTCCTTGTGCCTTCTTTCTCCCTTGTCCTGCTAAATCACTCACATGTTTACAACCATCTTGCACGAGCTATTCTTCGTCACTCACCTTGTCCCATTATGCCCTAAGTCCTTCATGAATTATGTATTAAGTACAAAATATGCACTTTTATGCAGCAGGTATGAATTCAGGACCAATCCTCAAGGTGTTGAATGCTGTCTGTTATGACATTTGGTATACCTTACATTAAGCTGGTAGGAGTTGTTATTCTGATTGTTCTAAATCCTGTAATAAGATTGCCCATAAAGTTTAAATCAGCAGGCAGAACAAGTGGGTGACAGCCATAGAAAAAGCCAAACACATGTCAAGATAGTCACCTATACTGCAACATTTAAGACAGGCAGAGTGATAGACTCTCTGTTCCTAGCTAGGTATGTGAAAATCAGAGTGGAGAATGTTGGGAATTCTAATTAGTTTTATACATTTTGCTAAAGGATTAACATTCATTTTTACAAATTATATGTTTTAATCATCGTTTTATGTGATGTCAGTGTCATCTTTGTAATCACAAAAAGTTAGTCTTGTGCTTTTGCTTTTATTTTCTGGGTTTTTAAAAGTAGTTCTGAAAAACAAATAAGTACAGGTTGCCCATTGTTGTTTCTGTTATGTGGTTAATTTTCTATTTCTTTTTCACTGTTTCCTTCCTACAAAGCCAATTCAGATCCTCGCAGTTTTTTCTTTTGAGCAATAAACAAACGGTGAAAAAAGTCACTTTTTCCCTTAAGAAAATAGTTTTCGTTTTAGAAGACATTTTAGGATGTTATATAGCTTTGCATAAAATCGTCCACAATATTTCAATGTCAAAAAGAAATTCAGAAAAATATTTCAAAGCCAAATCCTGATTTCATTTCATTTACAAATTGTCAGATTTTCAGAGCAACTTTTTGCCTGAATTTTCATGCAAGCATGCACATTTCCTTTCCAATGAAAATAGGATTTGGAATGTCAACTTTTTTGATGAAAGATAATTTTAGTTTCAAGCTACTGTGATGTTTTTTTAAATTCTTTTACGGTTTATAAAATTCTTACCTCCTTATTTTGTTGTTGTTCTTGTTTTAATAAATTGTCAGTGTTGCTCCAAATTTTCCATCTTTCTGTCTAGAGAGAAGTTTAATTTAATACTGTGTTTCCCAGAGCAATATTAACAGTTATTATTTTGTTAGCATGTTTTGGTATTATGTTTTAATTATATGTGTGCGTTGGTGATAATGAATACTTTCAAAGTAGATTGAATTGGACTATGCAGTAACATTGTAATCTTTTTATTAGTAAAACAGAAAACTTAGTATGTCTTTAACACCAAAATATGGTTCATGTAATTATTGTGCATGAACTAAAGTAACAAATTGTTGTTCCTTTTAATGCATATGAAAAGGAACTATAGTGTTTAAAATCACAGCGTCATACGGCTTGCTGGCAAAACCAAGTTCAATTAAAAGAACAACAGAATTTATAAATTAAAGAACGAAACCATCCTTTTTCCATTAAATATTTTCTGTAATGCCAGTACATTTTGCTACTCATTATTTTCTCATGCCATAATATATCGACTCTGCAATGATTCTGTAAGAAAACAAACATTTGCCTTTGATAGGATATTTTGTTCAACATTTATCATCAGCAGTGGACTTTCTCATCAGAATTCTTGCTGCTTGATGATATAATTGGTTTATTACAAAGGACCTAGTCAGATGACCACAGAAGTTAATGAAATAAGGGAAATCCAAATCCCTATTCTGAACATGTCTTAATTTTACATTAGTACTTGAGGAAAAGGATTAAAGTTTAATTATGAATCCCTTTCATGCTTTTTTTCCTCTTTTTCTAAAATGTTTAATAAGTGCTTTGACATACTTCTGCTAAACATTTTCCCCAACTCTAGAGACCATACTTTCAAAGGAAATTTTAACACGTGTTGCCCCAAAGACATTTTTAAGTCATTGCACGTACATGTAAAATCCTTAATCCAAGTGTAAAAATGTAGATACAAAATGATGAGTGGCACGCGTAAAAAGTGGTGATGAGAACGTCTAGTACCCTTATCAGACAGCTAAAATATAGCTGAAAAAGATCTTTATATTTTGTAGTAATATGGGGATATTGTAGCTTGACATATAGTGAAATCTTACTGAACTTGTATCTCTGTAGTTAAAGGAAGGACAGGAAAATATTTTGTTTCACATTATCTGTGCCTGGAGACTGCAGAGTCTGAGGCTGCGTTTTGCTTGTGTCGTGAGAGCTCTGGGAACCAGCAATGACCCAGGCTCACAGAATTTGTATTTGCATGTGTCTGGCATTTAGTTTTTGAAGGCTCCACAGTAGCAGGTTGTTCAGATGTAGAGTTCCATGCTTCCATTAGGAAGCATTTTAATTAAGAGTTAGAGGACTTTTTAATGCTATTGAAGGTTCAAATTCTCCTGGGAGTTTGCTGCTTCTGCTACTGAATGGTTTTGAGGAAACGCTGTGTGACTGCTACAAAGAGCTTTGATTATTCACACCTGTAAGCTGAGTACTATCACATATGTGTTTGACTTGGTCTGTATCAGAGACAACTGTGCTTTTGAAGACATCTTTCAAAGTGCTAAAGGGATTTTATGTGTATGAGTATGTGAACATTTTTTTAATTTATCACCTTCATTCATTCACTTGATTTTTTTTGTTTGTTTTTCTCCCCACCGCAGACTATGTCAGAGAGCCACAATGATCATGCACAATAACAGTTCAGCCTTGCCCCTGTTTTCAAACGTGAGCTCCTTCTGGAAGAGGGATTCCCATGGACCAGGACTACTTGATGAAGGAGCGTCGCTTATTGGCAGCTATGATTTCCCTCAGACCACAGAGAGCTTTCCCTTCTCCACTATGGAATCAACAAACACATCCCTAAATGCCACAAGCAAAGACCCTCTGGGTGGACACACTGTCTGGCAAGTAGTTTTGATTGCGTTCCTCACTGGGATCATTGCATTAGTGACCATCATAGGAAATATCCTAGTGATTGTCTCATTTAAGGTTAACAAACAACTGAAAACGGTCAACAACTACTTCTTGTTGAGTCTTGCTTGTGCAGATTTGATCATCGGTGTTATTTCCATGAATCTTTTCACCACATACATCATCATGGGCCACTGGGCTTTGGGAAACTTGGCCTGCGATCTTTGGCTCTCCATTGACTATGTTGCCAGTAATGCCTCTGTCATGAATCTCCTTGTCATAAGTTTTGACAGGTATTTTTCCATCACTAGGCCACTTACATACAGAGCTAAACGAACAACTAAAAGGGCTGGAGTGATGATTGGTTTAGCATGGGTCATCTCTTTTGTTCTTTGGGCCCCTGCCATCTTGTTCTGGCAGTATTTTGTTGGGAAGAGGACTGTGCCTCCTGATGAATGTTTTATCCAGTTTCTAAGTGAACCTATCATCACTTTTGGCACTGCCATAGCTGCCTTTTACTTGCCAGTCACCATTATGAGTATTTTGTATTGGAGGATTTACAAGGAGACTGAGAAACGCACCAAAGAGTTAGCAGGACTACAGGCTTCGGGCAGCGAGGCAGAGGCAGCGCGCTTTGTACACCAGACAGGCAGCTCCCGGAGCTGCAGCAGCTATGAGCTGCAACGGCAGAGCATGAAGCGCTCCAGCCGAAGGAAGTACAGACGCTGCCACTTCTGGCTCACAATGAAGAGCTGGGAACCCAACACAGACCAGGGGGATCAAGAGCACAGCAGCAGTGACAGCTGGAACAACAATGATGCTGCTGCCTCCCTTGAAAATTCAGCCTCATCTGATGAAGAAGACATCACAGCAGAGACCAGAGCTATCTATTCAATTGTGCTGAAGCTTCCTGGTCACAGTGCCATCCTCAATTCCACAAAGTTGCCCTCCTCAGAAGATCTGAATGAGTCAGCAGATGAACTGCAGAAATCTGACACGGACTCACAGGAAAAGAAACCTAAAAAACTGCAGCCTCCCAAAAGCATTCAGGATGGTGGAAGTTTCCAGAAGAGCTTTTCAAAGCTTCCGATTCAGCCAGGGTCAGCAGAGACAGCTACAGCTTCTGATGGCATCTCGTCAGTGACCAAGACATCTTCAGCCCTGCCTTTGTCCTTCAAGGAAGCAACTCTGGCAAAAAAATTTGCCTTGAAGACCAGAAGTCAAATCACTAAGCGAAAACGAATGTCACTTATCAAAGAAAAGAAAGCGGCACAGACACTCAGTGCCATTTTGTTTGCCTTTATCATTACCTGGACTCCATATAACATCATGGTTCTGGTAAACACCTTTTGTGACTGTGTCCCCAAAACTGTCTGGAACCTGGGGTACTGGCTTTGCTATATCAACAGCACGGTGAACCCTGTGTGCTATGCACTGTGTAACAAAACGTTCAGAAATACTTTCAAGATGTTACTGCTGTGCCAGTGTGACAAACGAAAACGACGCAAACAGCAGTACCAGCAAAGGCAGTCTGTCATTTTCCATAAGCGGATCCCTAGGGAGGCTTAAAAGAATAGTATTTTTTAAACAACTGAAAAAATAATGGAGGATGGGATGGGAGAGGATGAGATGGAGTGGGAAGGGACAGGGTAGGATAGGATGGGATGAGATTGGGAGGGGCTGGAATGGGACAGGATGGGATAGGGTGGGACGGTGGTTCCAGGGTGCTGATTCAAACATTTAAACATCAGGACATGAAAGCAGCTGCCGGGCATATGTATCCTTTTAATAAATCCAGTTTAATATAAGAATGAAGTCTGCATTCAGCAAAAACTAACAAACTTCAACGTTTTTATTAAGGAATGAAAGACTTAATAAAGTTTTCGTACAAATTTGAAAGAAGCTGTATAGCAATTGTAAACCCATTACTGATCTGCCCAGCTCTTTGATTGTAATCAACTCTGGGATCTCAGGTAAGCACATCTAGCTAGCCCAACTCTTCTGTTTCCAAGGAATCCAACAACTTTCAATTCAAGTCACACACGGATGTAGCAAGCTAGCAAAACAGGATTATGAAATTATTTGAGACATTGTATAGGTTGCAAAATTGCTTCTTGTTGTCAAGGTAGAGCTTCCTGTCTACTTCTCTTTTGGTGTATTATTATTAATTGTACCCCTGATTCCTGGTCACCAAGTGTGCAGCTCATGTGTGCAGCTCATGTTATATATATATGTGTGTGAGTGTGTATGTATGCAAAAAATACATTCACACCTCTACAATACACACATACCAGGAAAGAGGTAATCTATTGGTCTAGGTTTTACAGGGCCCCGCATCACTGTTGCATGTGAGTGAAATTAAAATATATATATTAGAAAGTTGTATTATAAATATTTATCTCATTGTTCACCACCTGAAATTCAGGTTCATCTTTGCAGCCAATGTCCACATTTCAAATGGAGAGAACCAAAGCATTGCCTGTGAGCCTGTCTACAGAGTTTTATAATGGGGCGTATGCCCAGTAAAACCTTTGCCTTGAGCACAGTCTCTCTCCCCGCATGAGATCATGTCTGTTTAAAAAATATGAAGGTGAAAAGAACTGATGGTCACATGCAGGGTGGAGCATGAATTTGTCTTTGTAGGGTGTGGGATGGTGAGAGCTCTCATCTGAGCCACCAGTACTCAAAGGCTCAGTGGCCAGAAGGGTGCGGACACAAGCAGCAGCCCCATTTCGTGCTCACCCCAGGTGATCTTCAGATGTGAAAGCTGTGTGTAAAAGAAATCCTTTGGTTTTGCACGTGAAGGACACTCATTATAAAGTATTTCTTATCCAGAATCTGTTTTAAGTAGAAGTGCACCTAAATCTGTTTATTGCCATGTTACTTGGTGTTTCAGAAAATGTGGATATTACCAATTTGTAACCTGGTAATTTTTAATAAAGAAAATTTTTAAAGGGCTTTCATATTTATAGCTTAGACATGACCAGTATTTCCTGGTATTTGTGATGTGGTCTGCACCAAACAGTGTGATTTAGTGTCTGACAATGTCAGAGGTCCCCCCAGGGAGAGGATTGTACCTTAAACTATTGTTCTAAATCTGACTTAGTTACATGTTGAAAGATAATTTTGTATAGTCTTTGAACTGACCAAAACTTTTTTTATTGCTTAAACTTTTTTTTTTGCTAAAAATAAAAAAATTTCTTTTACAAAGGGGCATCAGTGTTGTGAACACAGAACTGATGTAAAAGCTGCTTTTGTATTCAGTGTGAGATGGTGTTTACAGATGATTTTGACAACAGTGGAAATATATTAAGTGGTGTCTGTGTATCTGAACTATTTAATTTTGTGTTATGTTCATATGAAGAAATATTTATACATACTTCACCAAATGTTTTATTTAATGTTGATAAATATTGCTCTTCAGTCTTCAGCTGTAATGTCCTTTTAAAGTGATTCATAAAGGTCTGCTTGAGAAATGAATAGAGTATACCTTGCTTTCTTGTCACTAAAACAAATACTCTTGACATACAAATCTTTCTTTTGTATGAGTTGTTTAAAATGTCTACCTAAAAGTAAGCTTGTAAATGATATTGTACGTCTACTTCAAGTACAAGTTTAGTTAAAAAAATGAAAAAGTTAAAGCTTCAGCTAGATGTCACAAGTGCATTTTGAGATAAAGATGCCCAGAACTGGTTTATGAGTTTAGTCGACACATAGAACTAAAGACTTTCAAGGCACCCACTTCACAAAGAAAATTAAATACCTTTATTTACAGAAAGATGCAGATATTTGAAATATATTCATTACTCAAGTTGACCTAACTTATCTTTTAACATTTAAATATATATCTATATCTATATATTGCCATATCATTATCTTCTGATATTTAGAGTAGTGCTGTGCCCCTAATACACAAAATGTGAGAGCATGTAAGGAAGCCAGAGTTCATCAGGGGGATTTATGGTATATTAGTATTGATTTTACAATGGGAAACTATTATTTTTTAATGAAGTTAAGCCTCTTTGAAAGCAGCTGTCACCACTGTTTACATAATAGGAAGAGCTAAACCCTTGGATTGTTTTAAGATAGAAATAAACAACCTGTATTTTGATGTGTGAACAGGCTTTAAAATGTAACTACAGGCATTATAAATTGTGTACGTATACACATTGTAGCACAGATCAATTCTGTTAGTTATTTAATGGAATATACACTATAAAATATTAAGAATTTGTGTTGCAAGTACAGAGGGGATCAAATTAATTTGTATCCCCTATGTCTACGTGTTTGCATTAAACCCATGCACACACACAAATTGTAATTATATGCACAAGTGGATGTATTATTTATGAACACAAGCATACATGATAGTTTTCAAAAGAACGATGCAAGACCCAAAGGTACAATCTGACACAGCACTACTTTTTATACAAATGATGGAATACTGTAATTGTTTTCAGGAAAAGTAAGTCAGAAACATGATAGAAAGCATCATTCTGAGGGCAGACAAACAGCTCAATCCCATAAAGGTTCCTCACATGAAAAGATGGCTTTTCAGAGGTCAGGCATCATTCTCATTAACTGCAATAATACAAGATTAACTCCATATGAAGAGGATCAGAAAATGAGAAGAGATAGCCAGACAGGAGCCACTGGATTGTCTAAAGGAAGCTTTGTGGAATAGACCCCAATCACTGTCAGCCACTGAACAGTTCTTAGGCAGTGAAACCCACTGTAATATACATTTGGCTTTCCCGATGCAAAAGTGTATGACAGTTTGTTGCTTCTGAACCAAAAGATGCTGTGAGAAATGCCTGATCCAGAGGTCCAGGAACAAGTGTCATGGTGCATGAAGCACTCTATCCTACCACAGCAGAACGCACTTCCTAGAATTTAAACTGCAGATCAGTCAATCGCTGTTCAAAAGATAAACAAGTGCAGGCCTGAGCAGTTCCCAGGCTCTGAACATCTGGATCTATATCAGCTGAACGATAAGTGACCTAAAGAGATAGGCAGTTCTGTGAGAATGCCCACACCATTGTTCTAAGGCAGTTAATGACCTTCTTCAGTTGAGTATAACTTCGCTTTCTTATTTCGTTGTATTGATTATTATATTTCCTTCCTTCTTCTGTAAGAAAATCTTAAAAACATCTCGGCTCATCACCTTTATGTATATAAGAAGTGAATGATACTCTATAAGTGCACTCAGTTTGTCTGTATGGAATACAAACATCAAAGCAAAAGGATTTTTTGGTCTTTTTTTTCCTCATCAGCACCATCAATAATCTGGAGTATCTGGACATCATCATGCTACCACATATACAGTATGGATAGTCATGTAGTATTATGTTAAACCATTTATAAACTGGATTTCACTTGCCCTCTTGAGCATCTTTTGAGATATTTGAGATTCCAAAATCTCATTCTCCTCCAAATGGTTCCTAGATTCTTTTTGTAACATGATTTACAAGCTTGTCTTAGTCTCAGACTTTCTTCCCTTTCAAAAAAAACCCCATGCCAAGTTAAAGTGCTTCAAGGGCACATTACTAGCTCCAGCAGTTTTAGTGTTGAGATTGGATACTTTCTTCTTAAGGATGTATAAGACTGATCAGAAGGAACTGAAGCAAGACACTTTACATATATATATATATTCCTTTAATCTTTTATGTATTTACCCATGCAAACACCACTGTACTTTCTTCTGGGAGCAGGTCAAAGTGGTCTATATTACTTTGTGTTAACTAAAGATTATGAACAGATAATATCTGTTGTAGTTTGACAATGGCAGCCTTTTCTGGCCCATGAACTGCACTCCTATCATACTCAACCACTTACTTCTATTGGGAAGTTTAACTAAGTCATATATGACATTCAGGTTTTCAGAGAATTAAAAGTGATTTCTTCCCTTCTACTGGGCATAGATCATCTGTAGGCTCTCAACGTTTCTATTTCTACAGACAGAGAGCAAAATACTAATTTTGTAATGTCTGTTAATTGGGCATTTTTGCATTTCATCTTTTAGTGTGAGCATACATAGGATAACTAATTCAATCACACCATTTGTTGGAAACAAATTGATATGAAAAGGGTGTTTGGAACTGTGCATTTTCTGTTCTATTTCATATTCATACCCTTTGGCACCACAATTTTATACCCTGTGTCTGGGCTCCATCAGCACAGTATTTGATGTCACTGATAGATCTTCACAGTCCTAACTGGCAAGCTTATTAACTGGTATTCAGGACTTTGTCTACTTTTCACCACCCCTACTGCATTTGAAATATATATTATATTACAATGTAGATACCTTTTTTTTTTTTTTTCCTCCAGAAGGAATGCTGTGGTTATTTACAGATACACTCTAATATGTGTTTGCAGATCTTTGGGTTAATTTTAAATACTAAAATGATCAGAGAAGTTTCAGTTAACCCCAACAGAGATAATATAATGGAAGGAGTACAAGTAACACAGTAAAACAATAAGGGAAATGCTATTTATTTAACGGCTTATTCAGGTGCACATCATGTAGCATGCATATTGTACCTAAACATCTATATGCACTCTGTATATCTCAGAAGAATAACCTAAGTATGACATTGTGCTGTGTAGCTACATACAGAGAGATGCGCACACATTTAAAACAATGTACATGGAAGTAGATGAAAAATTATGCTGAAATTGTCAGCCATAGTAAATATTGCTTTTGATGCCTCATCACTTGCAACTGGACAGTTTGGGTCAGTTCTGCTTAGCTGCAAGAAATATTTCTACAGCTTAGTGCATATTTTTCAAAAAGCTTTGTGTTTATTTCTGAGCTTGCTGTTTTCTGTGTACTGTTCTGGTTTTTTGCACATTACCCAAAATTTAGAAATGCATGACTAGATTTCACACACTGAGTTATTGTGTCAATACTCCACTGGGTTCAACTCCATTAGTTTAATCAAAATCACCCTGGCTTTGCCAAATATGAAAATAAAGGAAGGCCTCTATTTCTAAGAGTGGATTCTATCTAAGATCTCATAATAGAAATAGGAATCCCCATCTTCTACATTCATGTAAACATCACTGAGAGTTTCTCAGCTTGATTACAGGAATCTGTTAAAACAGCTTGAGCTGGAAGTGGCAAGTAAAGCAAGCCACCACTGTAAGTTATTTAAAGTAACAAGAACAGCACTGCTCCCATTAGAAATGAGGGGAAAGCAATATCATCCTTCCCCACACCATGTTATTGCTCTGCCCTTTCTCTTACATGCAATAGTACTTTTAATTTGTCAGTCTTGTGGATGGAGTTGTGCATTTTTAAAGAACTTTGCCTGGAAGGGCTGAGAGATGTACAGTGTGAATATATCTAGATCATTCATCACTTTCCGTTTTTTTAAACAATAAATCTTAACTGAGTTTAACTGGAACGTATGATGCTGGCCTCAGGAAAAGTCTTACAAAAATGATGGTAAAACCAGCTGATCTGTGGTGAGAAAAGCTAGTTGTTTCCAAGCTAGTGAAGATATATGGCACAGATTACTTGGGAATAAGCTTGGAAAAGATCAAGACATTTAAAGTTTTACAGATATGCACATCCTCAATTCATAGAAGTAAATTAACACATATAAACAGTGCCCAAAAATGTTCAGTGTGTGAATGACTTTGTGAGCTGAGAGCACGCATGCCCATCAGCTACACTGATTGCATGGCAGCCTGATGCCCCCCTTACAGGTCCATGGAGAGATCCTTATTACAGTGGTCTAGAGTTAAACAATTGAGCATTCATATGGAAGCAGGGTACGTTTGTCTGCACACACGTACCTGCAGGGTACGTTTATGTGCACACACGTACCTGCATTTTCCAGGAATCTTACAGGAACAAAAATTTAATAATGTATTTGGAATGAAAGAATGGCCAAAATGTTCCGATGTTCATTACTCAGACATGACTAATAGATAAGGAAATGGTATTGTTGTACAGAGAGAACTTACAGGTATTTTTCAAATCTTCATAGGATCATAGTTACTTTACTTAAAATACTCAAAAGATCAGAAAATGTTACAGTCTCGTGGAAATATCTTAGACAACAAGCTGATTCCTGGTTAAGCTTCAAATTGTTCAGTCCTCCTGAAACTATTTTTCTCCTAGATTTAAGTCACTGCATTAACAAAGCCGCTGTAGTCACTGCTCAAATGTGACCCAGCCCAGAGGCATCAGAGTGATGAGGAGACAGCCTTCATTAATTTGCAGTTAATGATTTCACTTTGAGAATGATTATCATTGTGACACAGAACAGTCAACACCATGAGAATTAAGGATGTAGCTCAGTTTACTTCGAACCCTGCACTGTGTGGACATACCACAAGAAATAGACCTGTGCAGTATTTCCTGATGTTCGGTGTGTTTTTTTTTCCAGTCATTATTTTTACTTTTCAAATGGATTTGGTCCCCTCTAGCTGTACATACCTATTCAACATCCTCTTTCATCAATATAGAAGTATCCCATTTTTAGCATCTGCAAAATATCATTAAATCAGATGTAGCTAGAGAGAAGGAACTTCTTTCCTCTGGTGGTTTGAATTTCTCTTTTTTCTTCTTTTTATTTTTCTCCAAAATGGGAGGGCATGAATAGACACAGCAAATTTTGAAGAATTTTGTTTTGCATTTCAAAACTAGGTGTTTAATATCTGAAATTTTTTGTTATAAAGTACTCAAAGGAAGGCTCTTCATATTTTTCCTGCATTAGAAACAAGAAACATAGGAATAGAGGGAAGGTATAGATAGATCAGACTCATGTCAGCATTTCCAAATTTCCACTAAAAAGAAAGGTGTTTGAATTTCACAAGTAAGCAAGTAAAATTTTTGCATTTATCCAATAAGAAATTTTATTGGATAGTTCATCGTAGCCAGAAAATATCACAATGAAACTTTGCTCCTCAGACCCCTTCCCTTCCCTACTCTTCCCTTCCCTTCTTTTCCCTTCCTTCCTTTCCTTCTTTAATTTCTTTTCACATAAACACAGTGAACCAAGCTGAAAAAGCAAATAATCAGAAATACATTCAATCTGCGTGGCTCATATCTTCATTTATAATGCTTATTTTACAACTGGTCATTATTAGTACAAAACCTTTCTACTGTGGATGTATCTCTGAGTAAATATTTGGTTCTTTTGGCACTGATTCAAAATCAGTGGTTTCTTGGCCATAGGCAAAGAACAGACTTTGTTTTGTCTGCTGCTGGACCCACACACTTCCCTGAATGTGATAGAGGGTCCTTTCAGGCAAGTTTTCAAAATGGTATAGCTCTATAATTAGTCGCACATTTCTCCACAGTTATTGGTGCTTTCTGAGCAGACTTAGGCTCATGTATTTTGCCCACTGCTGTGAGGTAGGAATTATCAGTATGAGCAACTACTATGCTGTTGAATGCAGGAGAAATTTAAATAAGCACTGGTGTCATTTTTGTACTCCATACAATGCATAGTGACTGGCAGCTGCTGTTATTAGAGGTGAAATATGGAATGGAAGAATGTATTCACCACTCTCTCAGTGGCAAGATGCATAGGGAGAGATCATTGGAATCAGTGTGTGCAGTGCATGAAATCATCTGTTCAGAAGTTAAATGTTTAAAAAGTATGAACTATTATTATTCACTGCTTTCTGAATGATGCTTTGCAGGTGTAGGCTGTTGAAGCTGTACATGTACAGTGATGAAGGTACCATTTTTTTCACATCATTTTGTTCCCAGGATTCACACCCTTCTTCCCTTCTTAAGGCCTGCCAAGGTCACAGGATTTTGTCCAGCACAAAGCTGGAAATGAGCTCCCGCCATTTGCACCCTCCTGGGGAAGGGCGTGGGCCATGGAAACCAAGACAAGTTGTTGCAAAAAAGAGTCATAGGCTTCCTGCTTCTGCTTGGAGATACTGCGTATTTTTGTGGTGGAAATAGAGATAACATCACAGGAGTCTGATGAACATACACTATGTGTTTCCTGATGTGTTTTTCTGTTCCTATTAGTTGAAAGGTTTCTGTGCCATTCTTCTGATTATGGATCAAAACAGGTTCCAGAGACATTATCCAAATACATATTTTTAAGGCTCAAGTATTTCCAATACATTTATATTTTTCTAGTTCTTCTGGTGGAGATGAACTTAAGTGGAAGCAGATAAAATAATTAGGAAGCAGTAGCAGAAAGACTCTCACATTCTGCTGCATAAATTAGCAGTGCATGAATAGTCACCCCAAGCCTGGTATCTACTGTTCAGGTAGTAACCATCCATTCAGGTACCATACAAAATATGAGTGTTAGTTAAATTATTGGCAACATTGCAGGTGTTGTATTGCATAAGAATTCACGTGGTTACTAATTACAGTTCTGTGTCCAGGTAAACTGTCAGAAAGAATTATCGGTCCTAACTCGTACTGATGGCATTTTGCAAATCACTAGCACGTTAATGGGAAGAGAGAGGTGGAGAATAACAGAAAGCGACTGTTTGTCGCATTTGTTTTCCTCTGCAGCAGTGTTCTGGAGTAACCTTACCTCCTTTAGTTAACAAAGACGAAGAAAAGATACTGTGGAACAGACTCAAATACTGCTGTAGGCATTCTGCCCTCTGTGGTCACTGCAGCCCTGGGGGCAGAGAGTGGATGGCTGTGTGGCTGTAGGCAGATTAATGCGTCAGGCTGGGTCTGGAGCCCTCCGAGCTCCCTCATTTCTCCTCTAACCCAATAGGTATCAGCCCAAATGCGCTGCACAAACTTGGCGCCTACTGAACTCCCACTGTGTAGCATTGTGCTCTTAAGGGATTTTGTACTGCCAAGTCACTTTAACATCCTTATTTATTTATATATATGTATTTTTTTCATCCCTCCATATAAAGCTAATCAGGTGGCACCTTCCCATGTGGAATTTTCCTTGAAAATATATTATTATTGTAATCTACAAATGCCTTTTACCCTGTATGCCCCTGATAACGGTTGCATTAGTATGAGCTGATAAACTCATTTCTTTCCTCACTGCTCATGGAGTGGCTTGCTAGTTAAGATAAAAAGTAATTGATGTGATATAAAGTCATATCTGATTGTACAACACATTGTCTGCCAAGCAGTTGGTGATGTAAGCTTTACATAACCACGAGATGTTGGATGAACTTTAGAAATATGTTTCCGTGTTCTTTTTTTCCTCTCTGAATCCAGCACAGGGCAGAACACAGAACAAGCAATCAAGAAAAAAAATAATAACTTTAAGGTAATTTGAGATTAACGGTTGCAAGGGCAGCGAGTGATTTAGAAAAAGTTTTTGTCGAGTCCATCTTTTGGTGACACTAGTTCCCCTCCGTCTAGGAGGGCTCTCTGCAGGCAAGTTTGTAGAAGGCAACGTGGACTCCATTCACATGCCACGGGGATCTTTGGCTGCTGTTAATTCTGTCGGTCGCTCGGTGACACCGCTCCGTGCTGCAGCATCCGCGCTTCCCTGCAGGGCCCGACCCCAGCCCCGGCCCGCGGCCAGGCTCCGCCGTGCTCCCGGCGCTCCAGGAGCCGGCCCTGCCGAGGCACCGCACTCTGCTCCGCTCGCTCTCAGGCCGGGCTCCATGCTGCCGCCCCGCTCCGGCAGAAGGCGGCCGAGGCACGGCGCTGCCCCACGCCCTCTGCCGACTCCGTCCTCCCGCTGCCGCCGGACAGCCGGGCCGCGGCTCCCCGCACCACTGCCAGCCTCAGCGTGAGCCGCACTGCCCGTTATTTCCAGCTGCACTGGAGAAAAATGGAAATTAGGAATTTCTTATCGCTGGCTCATTTTTCAGATCTTTTTTTCCCATTTAAATGATGTATGTATAACGCTTATCGGTTTGGAGGAAGGGCAGTTTACAGATGCAGCATTACGTATTCAGAGAAGAGAAAATTCAGTCATAGACATCATGGACTTTTTTCCTCTTGTACTGAATTCACCACAAATAATTTAAGATGACAGGTAATGGATTCAAGTTGTGCCAGGGGAGATTCAGGCTTGGTGTTAGGAAACATTTCCTCTCAGAAGGTGTGGTGAGACACTGGAATAGGTTGCCCAGGGAGGTGGTGGAGTCACTGTCCCTGGAGGTGTTCAAGTAATGTGTGGATGTGGCACTGAGGGACATGGTTAGTGGGCATGGTGGGGGTGGACTGGTGGTTGGACTAGGTGATCTTAGTCATCTTTTCCAACCTTAATGATTCTATGGCTCTATGATTCTAAGACTCTTCTCTGGCTGCACCAGTGTCTCTCTGCACTTTTGATAACTGAGCAATTTTCTCCCATGTGCGAATTTGTTTAGATTTCCTCCTCTACCTGTTTCCTCAGAAACTGTTTCTGTATCAGCGAGTTTTTCCCTTTTGATGGAGCATGGAATCTGTTGGACCAGCTTTGTATTAACCACGCTGCCTTAGGTATCAAGAAAATGCAGTATGAGCTTTCTACACTTCACCTTATGTCTTGGATTGGACCCTCAGCATTCTGAATTATCATACACTTACAGGCAAGGGGATTTGTCAAGTGTTTTTAATCTTCATAGCCTTTAGTAAAGTAATCAAGTGCATATAACTGAGCTGTTTAAAATTCCAGTCCAAAATCCACCCTATTACTTTAAAGTACCATATCAAATGTATTTTTCCTATTAGTTGTGGAAGCAAATATCTCGGTGCATAGCCAAGACCAGATATGTAACCTATAATGAAATATAACACAAAACAGATATTCTTCACATATTTCATTAAATAATATGACCTAATTCATCCTGGCTGAACAGACTTAGTCTGGCCCAGTCCTGTTGTTAATCATACTGAGAATTCTCTTTAGAATCAAGGGAAATTCTAGCAAGAGGAGATAAATCAGGGGCAGATAAATAATGCTTTAGTTTTGTATTTCTTGTTAATGAATGTAATCAAATTACATAAAACATATACACTCAAAGCCTGTTCTGTGCCCTCAGGGAACCCCTTTCACTCTCCCAGTGCAGTAAATCTGCATATAGCAGGATATATTCCACTAATACAGTTACAAAATATATGGGTGTATAAGATTAACAGCTTAAAAAAATCATACTGTAAATGATGTGATTGAGTGAAACTGTATGTATATTTTTCAAGTCTTCAGAATAGTTGAAGTTTTAACTTATTTCAAATTTTTAAGTTGAAATCTATTCATATTTGGAAATTTTGTACAACCTTGTAAAGTTAAATACTAGGTCACTGTAATTTATTTTTGTTGTCATATATTGACACGTGCTCATTTATATATGAAGTGTACTGTTTATCAATTGCTTCTAAGGCAGCAATAAAAACATGAAAGTTGTTCTCATTTTCTTGTCACAGATGTCATTTATCTCAAGTAGATTTTTTGACTGTACATTAATGCGTTCAATCTATTTCCTCAGAAAAAGCAGATATTGCACTAAGTTTTTAACAGCGTGTCTCTCTGTGATCAGTTAACACAAGGGCAGTTCTTGCCTACAGCTAAAAGAATTGGATAAAGAATCCCTAAGAAGGGATTACCACTTCGTAGAATCATAGAACGGCTTGGGTTGGAAGGAACCTTACAGATCATCTAGTGCCACTCCCTCTTGCCACAGGCAGGGGGGGTTGCCACCCACTAGATCAGATTGGAAGAGGACAAACTGTTTCCTGTACACTGAGGAGTTCCTGTTGCTACAAGATACAGACATAAAAGTGTCTACAGACTTAAAAGTGTCGTATCTAAAACCACTGTAAAACAAAAGGCATGTGAGCAATGGGCATAGCCAGAGGAGCTTCATAGAACAGATCAGTTTCTTTTCCTCTTTGCTGATCTTCTGATGAGCATAGAATCATAGAATGGCCCTTCTTTGATGCAGCCCAGGATACAGCTGCCCTTGTGTGTTGTAAGCACACACTGCTGGCTTGTGTCCAGCTTTTTCTCCATCAGGACCCTGAAGTCCTTCTCCACAAGGTTGCTCTCAATGAGTTCTTCTCCCAGTCTGTACACATACCTGGGATTGCCCTGACCCAAGTGCAGCACTTTGCACTCCCTCTGGATGGCGTACCTTGTTCTATTGTATCAACTTCATCACTCAGCTTAGTGTCATCCACAAACTTGCTGAAGGTACACTCAGACCCACTATCTATGTTCTTGATAAAGATGTTGAAGAGCATCAGTCCCAAGATGGACCCCTGGGAAGTACCATTCGTGACCAGGCTCCACTTGGACATAAAACCATTTACCACAGCCCTCTAGCTGCAACCGTCTGACCAATTCCTTATTCACTCTTCGAATCCACATCTCTCTATTTAGAGAAAAGTGTATTTTGTGGGACTATGTCTTAAGGCCTTGCACAAGTCCAGGTAGATGACATCAGTTGCCCTTCCTTTGTCCACCGATGCCATCACTCCACCACAGAAGATCACCAGTTTCTTCAGGCATGACCTATCCTTGGTGAAGCCATGCTGGCTGTCATGGATCACCATCTTGCCTTGCATGTGCCTTAGCATAGCTTCCAGGAGCATCTGCTTCACAATCTTCCCAGGCACAGAGGTGAGGTTCACTGGCCTGTAGTTCCCCAGGTCTTTCTTTCTCCCTTTTTAAAAAATGGGAGTGATGCTTCCCTTTTTCCAGTCACTGGGGACTTCTCTGGACAGCCATAACTTCTCATATGTGACTGGCAACCACATCAGCCACTTCATTCAGGACCCTGGATGCATGTCATTAGGTCCCATAGAATTGTACATGCCCATTCTCATGAGGCAGCCTCGGACGTGCTCTTCTCTTACACTGGGAGGGATTTTGCTCTCTCAACCCCCACCTAGAGGATAAAGGACATGAAGGCATGGGAATCCTAGCTGCCAGTGAAGGCTGAGGCAAAGAACATGTTGAGTACCTCAGTCTCCTCCATGTCTGTTGTAAGTATATCATGTACATTGTAAGTATAACACTGACAGTAACAGGAGTTAGAAACAATAAATTGTGCTTTATATGATGATTTAATGAATTACTGCTGGTCACCTGGAAGCACTCTCTACCCTGATTAGGAACACCTTCTCAGATGATACAAATTGACCTAGCTCAAGTTTGCACTGTAACAGCAAAAAGGAGTGAGGGGGAGGGAGAGGGAAGAAAAAGAAGCTGATAGGGCTAGCAGGAATGTCAGATGAAAGGCAGAGACTGCTGTTGGTTTTGGTGAGTTTGTGACCTTTTTGAAGCAGCTTGTGTGGTTGAAATGGCCTGGGAGTTTTGCTTGGTGCCAGAGTAAAGCACAGTCTTAGCCAAGGTTGGGTTACTGTGATCCCAACAGTGAAAGCCCCCTGTCTTGACTCCTGAGAGTTACTGGAGCTGTGTTCAAACAGCATTTGCTGCAAGTATGGCTGTAATAGTGATTGTTATAGATTAAAATCCTGGACTAGGGTTTTAAAGATACTTTTAAGGAACTTTGGACTGAGACTGAAGTAAATTCCTGGTGTACTGACTTGTGAATTTCATAATCTACCTCTGCTTCAGAAGGTGTAATGTTACTTCTCAATAATAATTAATTTTTGATTCTCTGAATGCCATCAGCAATCCTATTAATATGAAGGGGTCTGTGCTACACTCCCAATAAACATGATTCAGTCTGCTTTATTAAATAAAATGATAAGCTCTAACTTGTAACAAGAATAATGTTTGTCATTTGATGGCTAAGCACATTTGTATAATACAAGAAGGAAATGTAAAAGCACAAATCTTTTTATTCAGCTAGTGAGGAGTTTCCTGATGAGGCCTTCAAAACAGGAAGCTTACTTCAGCTTTATTGTATAAGTGCTGCCATATGCTGCATTTTTCAATATTTCTGTCAGACAGCTGATATAACCCTTCATAGCTTTTTGGGTGGGCTGCTTAATGCAGCTAGACTTTGCTTTCACTGAGTTGTTTGTATCACTACTGAAACTATCTACTATGCCATGAAATAGTAAGTCAGTGGGCAAGCATGGGGAATTGTTGGCTTAGTGAAAATATTTTCCAGCAGTTTTTGTGCTTATTGCATTCAGTATTGGTCAAAGTCTCTAACAAATACAACAAAAAAGTTTAACTGTACTTTTAGGTGCTTTTAGCAGTTCTAAAGATTTATCATCCCCACTGTAGCCAGTCTAAATGATAATTACACGAAAGCATTGGCTGACTGTTCCACACAAAACAAACCAGACATAATCTTGCAGAGGATGAATGGGGCTTGCCTTCAGATTACTTTAACAGTGGGTGTAGGAATAGTTCCAAGAGTCCCTTGGATTTATTATGTTATCAGCTTAGAGAAGGTGAGAGATTTTAGAAAATAAATGAGGAAATGCTTGACTCATGCCTTTCCTATCTTTAAAAACAAAATGCTAGACTTTGTAGAAATACTTAATTTTTCCCCACTATGAATGGATCCTGATCTGTGAAGGTCACTTGACATGCATACATAGTGACAGAAGGCAAGATAAAAGCCCCTGGACACAAATCCAACATATATGGACAAAGATTTTGTACATAGCTTTGACCAGGGTTGTGGTCCCTGTAGAAACTTAGTAGGTGAAAGAGAGGAGGGTTGGGAGGAGGGAAGGAGTTATTGGACATAACCATTACAAAGAGAAACAGAGAAAGATGTGGAAACATCTTTCAAACAGAGAAAGATGAGGTGGAGCAGCTATGGTTTTGTGCATAATTATGGTTTTATTATGGATATTCATGATTACTGTGGATATGCAGTACATAAATCTGGCTGAGCACACTGCATGAGTTTCTGTTGGTCAATTCTAGGGTTGGGTTTTTTTGTTGTCTTTTTTTGTTTGTTTGAAGATATGTGTTTCTTGTCACCCTCTTCCCCTCTCAGGATAAACAGCAGTATTTTTGAGGGGAGCAGATCAGAGAAAGGATCACGCTTGGAAGTAAATTACCTTCATCTTGTCATGCCTTTTTTTTTTCTTTTTTTTTGAGTTTTCTTCTAACTTTGAGTGGTTTGAATTCTCTGTCAGTCTTGTTAACCTTGCTGTGAATGCCTTTTCCATAGTAAACCAAAAGAATAGAGAAGGTACAAAAACCAACTGTACAAAAGTACAATTTCCTTTTCCCTCAGCAGCAGAGAACAGACTTTCATTGTCAGGCCAGCTTCCTAGCTGCCACTGAAAAGCGTCAGGATAATCACCATCCTCACTGGGTAGATCTAGCAGTAACTACCAGGTATTGGTTGTTGCTATTAGAAGACTTTGGAGTTACCTGACTGGCAGACTGATTTAGGCTGGAATTTGCTGTTGTGCACAAATGTCTGTGATTAAAGGAGGACTAGAAGCTGTGTGAGGGAGTCAGTTCTATCAGTGAATTTATAGGGGTTTAGATGTTTCAGGGTTTGTTCTAACATTCATGAAAACCCATGGCGTGTATAAATTTGCAGTTTTCTTTATCCAGAGATCTTGGATCAAAACCAAAGATTGGGGAAAAAAAAAAAAAAAGACTGTAATTCCCAAGTTTACAGGTAACTACTATTCAATGCTTAGGTGTATCTGTTTGACCTGAAAGCAATTCTTAAGATAATTTGTACTTAGTCCTTAATTCAGGTAACTTCCATGGAAGTTAAATCAGAATTTTTCTTGAGCATTAAGGTAAAATTCTTACTGTTAGAGGAACGTGCAATAATAGTGATTCTGACAGTTTCAAGAGAGCAAGCCATGCGAATGTCCTGCCTGAGATAGGTGCACCTCAGTTTGCCACATAAAACAAAAGCCTTGTCAGAAACGCATTATATTCAAGTATCTCCAGCATTGAGTGGCCTCAGTATGGCAACAACACTCAACAGGTTTGTAAACAAAAACCACAGAAGATTCTGGATGCAAATGACTTCATGTTATGGCTACATATCCCTATATGCCCATCTACATCTAACTACATTTTACAACTGCTTGCTCCTACTGTCTTCAGACATTATTTTGCTCTTTTTCTTTGTTGTACAAAGAAAACTGGTGGAGAGCAGAAGATAACTATATATATTTTTAAGAATCTGATTCTCCATATTAATGAAAATGAAGTTCATAAAAGCTGTCGAGAAAGTATAGAAAGGAAAGTGTTTAGTGCTGATCCCCATGGAACATATTGTTTTAGCCTGTGTTTCCAGGTCTATTTTATATTAATATATTTTCTTCTGATTACTATTATAGCCTGCTGTTTATGTTAATTAACATAATTCATATATGGTGAAAAAATCCATAATGACGCAGTATGTTTCATTGGCAGAAAAAAGGGGTTTTATTCACATGCTGCTGGTTTAGCTTGAAGGTTGACCATGTATATCGAAGAGGGAGATGGTAGCTTTTTGAGGGGAGAGGAGAGAAGCAAGAAGAAAACCCCGTTACCTATGCCTAAACCATGAACTCCAAGAGAGGGGGAGAAGGACTGGGTATGCAGGGCTGCAGGTGCTGCTGCAAGAAAGGAATGACAATTACTATCACTTTCTCTATCTTGATAGAGGAGCATCTTCACTAACACTGTGAGACTTTCCTTCCCCAGCTTCTGACTTTCATCCTGAGGTAGCAAAACTTAGACTATTATTCTGTTTTAAGGCAAATACTTACAAAGGTAGTACCATGTCTGGTAAATGTGTGCAGCTCCTGGCAATAGAACGCACAATGTTAGCACCTCCTCAGTTGGTGTAGCACAGCAGTTACAATATTTCTTAGATGGTCTATAAGGATCAACTAGTAAATACATTGTTGCTTGTGATTTACCCTCTTGGGAGCCATGTATAATGACAGAGACAAGAATTATCCAAAGAGAGGAGGTGGATAATAATTTAAGACGATGTTTAGGATTGCAGCAAGGATTTTAGAGTTCCAATAGGTGTTGAAGAGAGTGCCAGCAGCCTCAAGTGACAGTAACTTTTGTTTCTTGTTACAAATGAATTAATTATGAAGATCACTGAATCAAACAGCTTAGCTGGCACTACAGAAGATGCTGTTTGAGATGGTAATAGTCTTTGCACATGAGTTACCTGCATTTAAAATCTATAAGGATATTCTCAGCACTGAGTATGTGATGTGGTATTCAGTGATGTAGTATGTATCTGCTTATAGAAATTTAAGTTGTTTTACACATCAGTTGAGCTTCATCCAGGCTGCTGCAGGAAGACTCATCTAATGTCTGCATCTAACAGAGTCCAGATGATTCCCTCATCAAAGAGGCCTAATCAGCTAAAGAAACAGTTCTGTAACTAGCTCTGATTAACAACTTTACTGCAGATATTTCAAGTTAAAAGTCAGGATTCATCTTGCCATCTGTTGTAAAGTTTGAGATAATCACCATGTGCACAAAACAGGAGCATGTTCTTAGATTACAGTTGCCAATATTGCATAGACATGGGTAAGCTGGGGACATGGGTAGGCAGAGCTGTGGTCTCTCTCACTCTGTTCCAGGGAAGTTCTAGTTTGGAAGCTAGGTGGCTTCAACAATATATTCGTGTGCTGAAGCAAATTTCTAAACTTTGCTGATGAGGTAGTTGCTTTCAAATCAGACCTGGCTTATACCTCACCAGCTCACTCAGTTAAGGCAAAGGTGGTTCATCCAGCAGTGGTGCACCCTGCAGCTCTGCTCACCCAGCAGAGTGATGGGCAGTGGTGGTGCTGAGTGCAATAAACCCCAAGGGAACTGGATACTAAAGTGCTGGAGGTGAGTAGACATATTGCTGTTAGACAAATGAGTAAGAAATGTCAGTTTACTCATGAATTTCTGAGATGAGTACTTCTAAAATAACACACATTATGAATATGTTGTCCATGCCTGGAATTTCATTTGCCTCCAGGTGTTCTCGATTCTAATTTACCTGTACAAATTAATAATAATGCTTTCACTGTACCATAATCTAATGTATCTCATTCTGCCACATTATCCATGTACCTCTGAACTCCTGAGAGTAATAAGAAATTTGGAGGTTTTTTTGTTAAATTAAATCTTAAATCAACAGTTTTGGGTAATTCATATATATGCATGTAGAACATACAGACTTGTATAAAATTACAAACTACACTTTCAGTTACATCAAGGGGATATGAATCTTATCATTTCCAAAGTTCAGACCATAATAAGCTCTGGGGCTCTGATGTGACACTAATTATAAGACAAGGATAACACTAATTGTAATGGGGCAAACTGACCTAATAAGAGAGGCCAGATCCTTTAATCTCATAAACACACAGATGAGCTAATTGCTGAAGCAGTAATTCTTGTGCAGAAGGTGATGGTGTTATATGGCCTCAAAGATCACATCAGTTCAGTAGGTGCCATCTTGCAGAAGTGAGGCAGCTTACCCAGGGTTTGAAGGTGGCTGCCAGTGGGAATCCAACGAAATACGTGCTGCATCACTGTGGAATTTGTTCAGCAGGCATAGGGGGAAGGGATAACAGAAAAATCCCGGCCTTCACTGAGGACGGACAAGTGTGTAGTAGGGATAAGGAGGGTTTCCTGGTAAGAAATATACTGGGAAAATATTATTGGTGTTCTTGTTTAAAACTGCCCACTGCTCAGTATAGCTATAGGGAAAAACCCAGAAAGAAACAGGAAATTAAAAGGTATACTTAAGGAGAAGTACAGAGCTGAGCAGTTCTGCTGAAAAAAAGGCAGTGCTCTATGTCTTGGGCTTCTGGGCTTGAAGGAAAGCTGTTGGTCTCACTAACAGCTTCAGTCTGCAGAAGTGCACAGCAGAGGCAAGGTCATCAGTGCCTTTTAGCAAAGGAATATAAATACTGAATTTATACAAGGAAGGTGAAAGCCTACCTTTAAAATGCTCTGGCTCTTGAACTCTTGCTTATACCACAAGGCAAGAGAAAAAATGCTATTATGAACAAATATGTATGTAGATATTTTTTATTCAGATTACTCAGAACCCAAAGGTATCATTTGTTTTCCACTTGTGTCTATTAAGTCTCTTTCAAGATATTATCCACCTCATTACACATGCACTATGAAAACAGGTTTTTGTAACAGGTGATATTGGCTTTACTGAGAGAAAATCCTATTTGACCAACCTAGTGGCCTTTTATGGTGGTGTCACTGCATCAATGGAAAAGGGAAGAGCTGCTGATATCATCTATCTTGACTTCAGTAAGGCCTTTGACACAGTACCACACAACATTCTTCTCTCCAAATAGGAGAGATATGGATTTGGTGGGTGGACTGTTCAATGGATGAAAAGCTGTCTACAGGGCTGAGTCCAGAGAGTGGCGATCAATGATGGAGATAAGTGATGAGTGGTGTCCCCTGGGGTTCAGTGCTGGCACTGATACTCCTATTATCTTCATCGAAGACATTGACAGTGGGGTCAAGTGCACCCTCATCAAGTTTGCTGATTGACACCAAGCTGTGGGGTGCAGTTGACACACCAGGGGGTCAGGATGACATTCAGAGGGTCCTAGACAGGTTTAAGCAGTGGGCCCAGGTGAACCTCATGAGGTTCAACAAATTCCAGTGCAAGATTTTGCACCTAGGTTGAGGCAACCCCCATTATCAATACAAGCTGGGGGATGAAAGGATTGAGAGCAGCCCTGCTGAAAAAGACCTAAGGGTACTGGTGGATGGGAAGCTGGACATGAGTCAGCAATGTGCCCTTGCAGCCCAGAAAGCCAACTGTATCCTGGGCTGCATCAAAAGAAGAGGGGACAGCAGGGCAAGGGAGGTGATCCTGCCCGTCTACTCTGCACTGGTGAGGTCTCACCTGGAGTACTGCATTCAAATGCGGAGTACTCAGTACATGAGAGACACAGACCTGTTAGAATGCATCCAGAGGAGGGCCACAAAAGTGATGCAAGGGATGGAACACCGCTCCTATGAGGGCAGGCTGAAAGAGCTGGGGCTGTTCAGCCTGGAAAAGAGAAGGCTCCAAGGTGACCTGATAGCAGCCTTTCAATATCTAAAGAGGAGCTATAGGAAAGAAGGGGACAGACTCTTTAGCAGGGTTTGTGGTGACAGAACAAGGGGAAATGACTTCAAGCTTGAAGAGGGTAGATTTTGGTTAGATATAAGGAAAAAGTCTTTTACAGTGAGGGTGGTGAGGCACTGGAACAGGTTGTCCAGAGATGTGGTTGATGCCCCATCCTTCCTTGGAGACTTTCATGGTGAGTCTGGATGTATCTGTGGATGTTCCTGTTCATTGCAGGGGAGTTGGACTAGATGACCTTTAAGGGTCCCTTCCAACTCTAAGGAGTCTACATCTTATTCCTCCCTAGATAAATGGCACATGCCATGGGAAAAGTCACATCAGATGCGGGGAAGTAATGACAGATGTCTGGGAGTTGCTCTGTGAGAAGCCTGAAGGCACTGGTTAAAACCCCAATAAACTGTATTAGCAAGCAGGTTTGCTATTACCAAAAGGGGATGGAATTTTTCAGCCAAGCACCTAGGGCAAAGTCCAGGGCAACAGCATTTATATGTGACCTGGGCAAAGGAGTGGTTGCATTTCCAAAATTAAAGAATCCATGCAGAGTCATGGTAACCAAGGTTTTTTAGAGGGAATAATATCTGAATTATATACAGTGATTTAAGAATAATAATTATCAGAGAAAGACCCAAAGCTTATAGTAGCCTTAGGAATATCTTAACCATAAAATTATTTAAGTAAAAAGGTCATCCTTAATTTACAAGTGAGATTACAAAAGTAATAGATCATTTAAAACTAGTGGAAAAAGTTGAAATAAGTAGATCTCTTCTCAATAGACTCCAAAACCAAAGTTCAAACTCTACGTTTCAAAAATATATATTTTTCAAAATATTATTGCTTCCATTTTTTTTTTCAGGTTTTCATGGCAAAAATTCATCTGCCATCAAACTCTGGCATTGGAATCTGTTGTGAAAACATCAGCCTTGTCTGCATTACAAGTTTGAATTAACAAGCTTAAGTTTCGAGGCAATACTTCTTATTGTCACTAAAGCAATTGCAAGGTAAGTGAGTAGGTCTTGAGGAAAAAATGTTTAAATAGAAATACATTTTAATAGATTTTGCTACCAATACTTGAACCTGCCCAACTTTTAGAGCCTCACTAGTAAGGATTATATCAGAAAAATTTTTAATTTTTGTAGGCTAGGGGAGTTTTTTTCACTGTGTTTTTGTGCAAATTGAGGAAAGATGCCAAAAGAAGATTCTAAACCACATGTCTGTAAACAAACTTGTAACTTAGTTTGTGTGGATTATAATCTGATGTGGAAGATCTCAAGTTTCAATATGGTTTTGTAAATCCTCCTTTTTTTCTCTTTATTTTCCTTAGCTACATAATTGTGATTGATATCTCTGATTTCACTCTTGACAAAGCAAATCTAAAGGTACAGAAGAAGATACAGAAAATCACAGATGCACAAAATTGCAGGGATTGGAAGAGACCTCAAGAGATCATCAAGTCCAACCCCCCTGCTGTAGCAGGTACCCTACAATAGGTCACAATGGTAAGTGTCCAGACAGATCTTGAATAACTCCATAGAAGACATTACAACCTCTCTGGGCAACCTATTCCAATCCTCTGTCATCTTTACTATAAAGAAAAATCCATCAGAAAGTGCGTAAATGCTGATTAGCATGATTATTTCAAGTCAGGTTCAGAAGTAGATTATTTTAATTGTATTCCTGGACCTGGATATCTCCACAGAAAATGAAATTACAACGTATGTATGCTCTGTCCACACTGCCCATGTTACTTGCATTAAAGAGATTCTTTGCTCCCTGCATCTTGAAATATTCAATCCTCATGACTTAGGGAGCCTCAGCCCCTCTCCCACGAGTTTGGTAGTTTGCTACAGAGCAGCGAGGAGAGTTCGAGCTTCCGGGCATCCTTCAAGGTTTCAGTGCTGCTTGTGACTCAGCAGAGTCTGACCATAAGTGAGGTGGCTGGCTGCAACTGGACAGACTTAGTATATTCCAGCTCAAAACCCGAGGGAATAAAACCGGACTTCTAACACATTTCTGATGTTTTAAAACTGTTCGCAATATTAACATATTTGTCTAGAGTGGAAAACAAGTTTTCATGTACACAGGACAAACATGACTTTCCTCTACTCTGAAAGAGGGGTTTTAATTAATTATTATTAATATTTTTCAGAGTATGCAAACTGTAGCTGTGACAACAGTGCAGTGCCTAGAAGAGAAGTGTGGAGATTCAACAACATGCCAGAAATACTGTAGAAGGAGAAAAGATTGTTTTAGACTTTTGAGTCACAAAGCCGAAGTCTCTTAGAGGGTGTTTTAATTCATTATTTTTAATCCAAGTGAGCTAAGGTGAGCTCCTCAGCAAGTTAAGGGAGGATTTTGTTTTTGTTGTTTTGAAGGAAAGAGTGACACTCAGTTCCTCTCTGCATTCCACTTTCTAAGAGTTTGACTTTTATTTAGAACTGCTGCATTTGGTTTCTTAAACTGTTAAGTGTTTCTTAAACAATAAAATGCAACAATGTGAGTATCTTTGCAGAAATCTCAATGCAAAGAAAGTAAATAAGAAAAGAAGGTCAATTGATCAATTGATCTGTTCTCTCTGCCCCTGGCCCCTGGATTCCCTTCCTTCCTAGCTGTTGTGCAGGGCAGGGACCAAGGGCACCCATGAAATTCAGAGGGAGTCTTTTCCTTGTCTCCAAAGTGTATCAGCCTGGTATATGTCCTTCAAACTCAGCATAATAATCCAGGGAGCATGCTAAAGGCTAGCAGGCTTCTTGTTTCATCTCCACATATCAATATGAAGTGCTGCTCCATCAGAATGATGGGGTAAGTTATGGTTTCCCACAAAATCCCAATCCTGTTGCTGTGCTATATAAGGTCTTTCCCAAGAGGGAATCACTTGGCTGATTTGATTGCAAATTATGCTGAAAGCCTACAGCATAGCCACGGGCTACGTCAGTGTGGAGTATGCCTACTCCTTCCATTGTACAGGGATGTGTAGTCTTTATCTTTTTTCCTTTGAGAAAGCTTACAAACAGACCTGGCAAGGATAGACTCAATAGCATAGACTTTAATTAAAGTCTGACGTTGAGAGTGGCTTTTGGTTTGTGTGTGAAATGTAGGTATGATCTTAGAATGCGCTTATTTTTAAAGGAATTAACCCTGTAGTTCATGGAGGGTGGAGGCCCCTGCCTGTTAAACCATGGCAGATGTGCCAGGAAGTTCTTCATCTCTGTGCCCAAGCATGAACTCTGCAGAAGAAATTTCATGGTCCCCTGTCCCTACTTCAGGCAGCACTTTAACTGCAGCACAGAATAAATGTAGACAGGCATGCTCCTAGTGAGGCAAACTGTGCTCTAGGGAGGATGAACAACCTCTTATTGTATTTGTGTGGCCTCTCTGCATATCATAGCATATTGTGTTTTTCCAGAAATGTTGTCTTCCCTGTCTTAGGTTGCTGCAAAGATGCTCAGAGTGCTAAAGGACCCCCTAGGAACTGGTAATCAACTAAGCCTGAATAGGAGACTGAATTAGAAAGAAAGTCTCTATAAGGCACTCTATAGATGGAAGAAAATGTATTATTTTTGAAATATTTCAGTAAACTGTGTCTCCGCGCACTGTGTTTACAAACTACAAAAAGAAATTAAGACATTTATCAATGTTTCAAAACTTAGTACTTACAGTAATTGTAGTGATGGTTTATTTTCTGTCTAATATTTGTGTCTAAGCACTTTCTAATCCAAGTAAGCTTCAAAATGTTAGAAATAAATAACCTTCTTCTTTTTGATGAGTTTAGCATGGAAGTAGACTTTAAGAAAGGTAAATTGTCTTAAATACAGGAAACTCTTCAAGGTGCTAGGTACACATAAATCAATATACAGCTAATCCTGAAATCTAACTATCCTTTACAATTTAGTAGATGATTATCTGTAAGCCAACAGTGCCATCCACTGATTTCTGTATGTTTTTACATAGAGATTTAAGATGTTTCTGAGGATCCCTAAATCTTGCTTAAGAGAACAGAATCCTAAAAATCAAACCAACAAATTAAAAAGTACTAATGCAAAGTCTATTTCATAGGCTGCTAGGGTTTTTTTTTTTAATGGATTTGATCTTCGCATCTACAGAGGGCTTCTCTGCTTTTGCAGGAAGATGGCTTCTGTAATATTTGGACAATTTCTCATCATTGCCTGCCAAAAATTCCAATGTCAGGCAAAAATCTGAAGACCACATGGAAGTGAAGATCTTGGTTATAAAGTACTAACTCTAATCCATTTATCAAAGGACCTAACTCTCTCTCAATCTGGGATATAAAATCAGTTTCTCCACTACAAGTGGAAAGTTAATGCGTTAGTGCTCCCACGTTTATGGCCTTTCATCTATTTATTTTTGTTAAAGGAAACTGAGAGGTAGGAGAAATTATTTAATTTTCTTTTAAGCCTTTAATGTTAGTTTTTTGAAATTGTGTTCTGTCACTATAAATGTTTGGTATAGATCGACTAGAAATGTTTCTAAGGAAAAAGAAAACTTCTCAGTTTTCTGAAGAAGTGAGAAGCCATACTTTAATTTTAAGGATCACAAAGCTATTCAAGCTGCATTTGTGGTTATGTTATAGTTGTGTAGTTACAGAGAGGCTAACCATTGTGCTTCTGTTTTTCAGCAGTGCAGTGATGAATTCAAGCCTGTACAGGAGGGGCCACATCATATTGTGCTGTTACTGCTACAGATTCTTAAATGTATGTTTATTGCTCTTACAGGCTTATTCACCTGTGGCTGCAAGGTAAGATACCTCTTACTCTTATTTCCATAAGGCATTGTCATGGGGAGAGTTCTTTTTTCTCCAGCTAATTAGGTTTGTAATAACTGCTGTTCTCAGGAATCACTTCTTCATTTTCTGTTAGAAGTCTTGTAAGTTTGTGAGGCATTCAGATGGTGTTTTATACACCACAGTAATAAATCAGAGACATCTACAGTTGAAAGAAAATTGTTAGAATTTTTAAATATTCTATAAAAAAAAAAAATGAAGTTGGCATAGTACTGGAAGGAGAGGGAAAAGAATAAAAGAAAAAACAACAAACCATACAAAACAATCCCTTGTTAATATATTAAAGAAGTACTGGTTTCACTCGTAAAGTGACTTCTCTCCAAAACTCAGCAACAACAAGTAGGTGGCACTACACAATCATTTAAGACTTCGGGGCTGGCTGTGGAGACAGGGTGGAAGTAAAAAGTGTTTTGAGAAAGTACAATGATCCATCAAAGCAGTTTTTTTCAAAGTTCATAATATATGGATGATTATGCTTTCGTCTTTAAAATTATACTTGTCTTTTACTGTGGATTACATTAAATACATAGCTAGCTGAGTATCTGTGCCTATAGATCTACATATGTCCACAATGTTGTAGTCTACCCAGCTAAAATAAAAGTGTATATATGTGATATATATGATGGTAGGTATTTATTCCTAAATCCTGCTCTTTGAGTATGTAAAAGCTGGAAGGCAACTTTTCAATCAAATGGTTCTTGATCATGATTCTCAGATCAGTGTCCTTAATGTACAATCTAATATTAATGTAAAAGGAGAAAACAGGACTTGTAACAGAACTGCACTTAGGATTGTTCATCCAGCGTTTTCTTCATAGGTAGAACAGGAGGGGTCAGCATCATTGCAGTCTTTTCCACTCTAAGCAAATGTATGCACCCCAGTTCATTTTCCTGCACTATTCTGGAAACTTTCCAGGCTTCCATTTTTAAAGCATGCACCTGAGAAGGACAACATCTCAACCTCTGCTGCACAGATTACTCCGTCTTCCAAAGCCTGCAATGCAGTATTCGCAAACACCTCTGGAAGCAGGGGCAGAACAGTGAGCTTGGCCTTCCCAATGATGTTCTGCTCTGCAGCAAGTGGCCGTCTCTTGTGTTGGCCTCCCTCCTGCACAGCCAGCTCGTCTACTGCCCTGCTCTCACCTGCTGGGGTCTTGTCTGGTGTCCTGCATCTTTAACCTCTCTGTGCTGTGCAGAGCTGGGCAGCGATACCAGCCCTGGCCTGTCTGAACAGAAGGACAGGTCTTCCTGAGCTAGAAAGTGGCCCTGGAGGCAGAGAACCTGTCATGCATGGGGTTGCCCATATCAGAACCTGGGAGCCATTGAGATCTAATCTCACTCGGTTGACTGGATGTAGGCAGGTTTTGTTCTGTGTTTAAAAACAAGGAGTTAGCAGGAACCCTCATTTCTCCACGGGCTCTGAAAGTAAACTGGGATCCCTGAAACACACTGCTGGGGCTTCACAGCATCTGTGTGGACCACTAGCCTCAAGGAATATGATGTTTTTTCCCCTAGCAAAAAATGCTTTCATTTCACAAATATTTATTTTAATACATTGTTGTTCTTCAGTTATAAGAATACTAATGTACTTTAGCCTATGTTGTTTATTTCTTACCCAGCTGTAAAGGATAATAATTTCTTTCACAATCCTTTTATCCTGTCAAACCAAATGATAGATAAAAACATTATAACTCCTCAACAGTCCCACCATCACACTTCGTTTTATTGTTCATGTGAATGCCTGACTATGATTTGGTCTTATTGTTTTAACAGAAAGCAACAACAAACCAACCAAACAAAAACAAGCAAAAATACCTTTTGAAACCAAGAGCCAGGAAGTTTAAGAACAAATAACTAGAGATCAGGGAAATAAGGTAGTTTCAAGGTATACAAAAAGGAGATATCAGTGCTTAGGAAAGTAAAACGTGGGAATGGGAAGAAAAATATGGAGATTTTAAAAGCTGCAGCACTGACAGCTTGTGTGGGCTTAGTGATACACTGTGATGTTTACCTTAATGCTCCACTTTCTGGCGCTGGATGGTTATATGAAGTTTCAGATTTGCATGATGTCATGTAGTAGAGAAAATATGGGTTCAAAATCTGGTACATCTGAATAAGGAATATCAGAAAAGGTATATAATAATAATAATAAATAATGTTAATTATAATTATATATATATATTTATATAATAAATTATAGTAACTATTCTAAAGAAATTGCAAATTTTGACGTATTTATTTAGATGCAGAAGAAAAAAAAAGTAACACTAAACAGTCGATCAGGCCTGAATACATGTGATTATTCGTAAGTGCTGTCCTGCTGACATCACTGGAAATACTCATGAGAACACTGATTCCCAATTTCAGCATTAGATTTTTAATTTGGTATATAAGCCTAGCTCTCCTTCCTTGGTTTTCTCTATCAATAAACATGAAGGAGAGCCCAAGCCCAGGGACCATTTATTTTCCTGAGAATCTCTTTTGCTAATCAAACTCTGCATAAAAGCCTAACAAATGTGTGTGAAAACAAAACATTAGTTTTATGAGCACAAATGCACAAACCTTCACAAAATTTTTCACAACTCAATTATAGCTGCCTCCTGATGAAAGTGTAGCTGACAAAGTCATGACAGCAGTATGCAACCTACAGCCTTTTTTTTCTGCTCAACCAACCATCTGCATGCTTGCCATTATATGTATGTTTAAACCATTCTTGATTCAAAGATAGGACTGGGAGCTGGCATATGGCCTCACACTGGGGCCATCACCCTTATTCTTATGGAGAAGTTAAATAGCTTGTAATTATTTCTGTTAATGATAGGAAAACAGAATTCATGCACTATGGAAAAGCCTGCCTTGTGTGTGTTCATTAGATTGCACTTTGGAATAAAACCCTGAATTTATTAGACTTGTGTTATACAATATATGTACAATCTTTCAAAAATTGAGATAAGGAATAACTGGATGTTTCATGGCGTTTCTGTTGATTGAAGTGAAGCATTTTTCAGTGCCTAAAAGGAACAATATTCTTGGTGATTAATGTCAATTAATGCTCCAATTAGCGTGCTGTGTCACAGGTGCCTCCTGCCTTTGTTACACTGCCAGCTTTATCCTGTCCCTCCTGCGGCTGCAGTGCAGCTCCAGCATTTGGCTGGGCCAGGCTACCAGCAGGTAAAGTTGAAAGACTTTTTCTACATGAGGAAAACTGTTGTTGCTTGTTAGTGCTAACTCTGGAAGACCTAGGATTGTGCAGCTCCTGTGCTAGCTGGTTCTCCAGACCACAGCAAATCTGCCCTGCCAGCACAGCTGCCAGTCTCACAGAAATGCTTTGATGGCTTACTCCTGTTGGAAGGGAATGTTGTGGGTTCCCTTGCTACAGCAGCGCACCTAGGCCTTATCCTTGCGGCCCCACCAGCTGCGGCTGGGCCAGGCCAGGGGAGAAGCCAACCAGGCCTGAGGTAGCATCTCCTCACCCAAAGCAAGGGCACTGTGGGAGGTGTCACATGATTAATAACCACTAATAAAATACAGGCTTTAAATGTATGCTCTTCAGGGTGTTTATCTTTTCCCTTTTTCTGTATTTTGGATCTCTGTTGTTTTCCACCTCCTGCCCTTAGAGCTTTCCCGCAGCCCAGGCACGAAGCTGCCCACGGTCAGGGCACAGGTGTCACAGGCTGCACATACCTGTGAGGACATTCATGCCTGCTGATGGCAAAGAGGAACAGGCCTGGCTTTTAGTCCTCAGAGAAGACAGAATCCAGGCAGAGAACCCTAAAGGTGAAACTTTATCGGCTGAGTTCCTCATGATGAAATCTGTGGGAAAAGATAACTATCCCTCTACATTTGGAATTGCAGTTTTTAAAGGAAAAGCTAAGTAACATCACTTCTTATTTCTCTGATATTCACCAGTCAGTTCAAAATTGTTATCTTTTTGACAGTGTGGTCTGGTACATACAAAGGTCTGGAAAGAAAGAGAAAAATCTTCCTTTTTCCTCTTGTTAAGGAGTATTATCCAAATGGTTCTTGGCAGCTGATGATAAGAGCACAGCCTGTAATACATTTCTCCAATTAATCTCAGGCAAAAAGCCAGATGTTACTGCTATTCAGTTTTCCAAGCCTATAGGAGTGCTTGGACTATTTTTTTTTTTCTCTTTTGTTTCTTACCACTACAGAGGTGGAGGGAGTCAGCATTAGCCTAAGTTTTTCTGTAAGCATTTGATCAGATACAAGGTAAAACGGAAACAACATCCTCTTCACTGACTCTTCTGAAGGTAAGTCCTCTGCCATTTTAATAAATTCCTCAGGTTTGTAATGCACATTGTCTTAGGAAAAATATTTTTACATATTCATTTAAATCTTAATTGGTCTTTTTTTTTATGAGCTGAGTTATATTTGCTCCACAAAAACCTCTTGCAAGAAACCTTCTGCAAAAAAAAAGCAATCGGTTTTTTTTAACCGCATTTTTTGTACAGCTAATATTTTACATCTTCAGGGCAGGAACCTTTAAACTGTAAGCAAAACGTAACTTGTTTTATTTCAAACTAAAATACAGATAGATTATTGAATTCAGGAATGGGAATGTTAATGGAAACACTTCATTCGTGCATCTGTCTTAAAATATCTGAAAGAGAGGCAGAAGTTCATAAAAACAGGTTATGATGGGTTGTTTTTTCTGTTTATTTTTAATAAGAAACTATGTACTGAATGAAGAAAAATACCTGTATAGGTAGGGAGTGGCATGCAACATACAAACTGTACGTTAAAATGATGTGTGTTTTCAGTAGCAAACTTATAGGCTAGCTGGTTGTTTTGAAAAGCAATGTCAGGATATCTACCATGACACTTGTAGCTTCAGATGTAGGCAGGATATGATTTGGTAACCAAGTGTCACAGACTATCTCTGTGGAGGGTTTTCTTCCCCTCTCATAAGCAAGGAACAGTTGGAAGGAGATAATTGTACCTACAGCGAGACTTTACTCTATTTTTCCATAAACAGACATGAAGTGCTGTCTGCGAACAAATTAGGGATCCCAAAACAGGGATACAGCTCTGGTAAAAGTGACAGGCTTCTTCTCAGAACAGTGGTTGTCAGTGATGTAGGCACAGAACTGGCGCTAGAGGTAGTTCTGCTGCCTCATGGCTGGATAGCTTCTGGACAGGTCCTCCTCCTGCCTTCCACCTGTTTAAAAGCGACATAAGCAGTATCTGTGAGATTGCTGCTGGTGTTGCTGGGCCCTTCCCTACCCATTCATTTGCTGAGCGTACATATTGCTTACAAGACCAGCTTCATGAATTACCAAGAAACTGCTCTGAAAAAATAAGATGTTCAAATTCATTTCCAGCTTGAACTGTGAGAACTTTGCAGTCCTTGCAATTGTTAGAAAACAGTTCACTGGTTTCCTATAAACAAAGTTAGCATCAGTATTTTCTTACTGATGGTTTTATCTTTTCTTTATATTTTCACTGTCTTTCTTATTACACATACTCCTTTTTTTCAGAGGCTGTATGAGGGACATGCTAAGCTTGAGATTCTATTCACTGAGATGTACTTCACTTTTGAGGTAATGTAGTGGATATCCCATAAACCAGGAATATGATTCTCCTCAGGCCTGTACATGTAGGGGAGTCTGCAAGCTGATTTTTCCTGCAGCCAACAGGAACTAGTGAAGCAGTGAAGTTGCTGCTTCAGGCTAATACCAAAGGCAAGTTTGTAATGTTTTCCTAGTAGTATAGAGTTAAGGTAAACTATTTCTTACCATTTCTGGTAACTAGTTCCTTTTGTCTGATAGGATAAATTTAGCCTTTCAATAGTGGTCCTGCCTCTCTAAAAAACTGTAGGATTTTTCTGCTAACTCCATCTCAGCCTTTAAAATGTAGAATATAATTTAGAGGCCAAGTTGATAGTCTAATTGCTTTTTGACTTTCTCTGTACAATGTGTGCTGCCTACGTACAGGATACCATAAAATGTAATAGCATCCGTTCAGTGTTCTGAGGACGTTTTATATCATATGAAGAACTACTTATGTACAATTCCTACCTTAACTAACTCTACGCAAAATTCTGTATGAGCCCTGATAAACCAGTATGTGCAGCAAGATTTCAGTAATTGAGTTTGAAATAATGATCAGAAGGTAAAATAAAAGCTAAAAGCTGAAGAAAAAAGATATATTGCTTAATTTCCCATGGGTTTTGGTGCCAGACAGATGACTCACCTGACTAAATGTCCACAAAGCAAAAAAAGCATATTAAGACAGTTTCTTTTTCCTCCTCATGTATGGGTAAGATCCATTATTACTGCTGAGAAATGTAAGTGCATGCTTTCTTGCTTTATAATTTTGTTTTCATCCATTCATTTTGAGTGCCTCCCCCTCTATCTTAATCCTATACAATAATAAAACTTTAAATTATGCAGAACTTCAGTGTTTGAATCATCCCAAATACTGGCACATGTGGGACATGACACAGCTAGTAGAACTGAGAAATCAGATCAAATACTGTATCACAGGATTTGAAAGCAGGGAACATATTGTTATATGCTGAACTTTCAAAGAAAACTGTACTTATTAAGCATACTACCTTATATTCAAGCTATTACGTTTGCTGATTTTTAATTTTGAATCAGTGACGTGGTCTGAGGTATGTCGTGCTGTGTGACTTTTTGTCCTAAGATTCTGTCTTTGTAATGGGAGTAGGATCTAGCACATGGCTGGCAGTTGATGATTGCTTCAAATTCTAACATAAATTTTCATTTCCAGTGCATGGAGGCCCAATAGCAATGCTATTACAAGTAATTAGTTGTAACAATCACCTTGTCTGAGACGAATTTTCATAACTCAAGAAAAAAATTCTGACTTCTAATCCTGCAGTGTCTTCATGTTCCTATTCACAAAAGCTTTTGTACCTTATGACTAACTTCCTAAGGAATAAAATTTCTAGCTTACCTTCCCCAGTTAGTGAGGATAAAAGGCACCATTCTCATTTCATCTTTCTAGATACTCCTTTGGATGGGGGTGAGGGAAATGTAATTCTTAAATTTCTTCCCTAGGCATAACCTTTGGCAGGGCAATCATTTTTATGCATGCTATTTCACAAAAGTTAAATGGGATTGTATTTGTGCCCTGACTGCTTCAACCCACTTCCCCCAGAAACAAACAAAAAAACCTCCAAAAAACACCCACATCCTCTGGCTTTTCTATCATTACCATTTCCTAGATACTGCTGCTAAATTTTGTGACTTCATTACATTTTTTTCCTGACAGGTAGAAACAACAAATGAAAATCCACTTTCCTCCCTTGACTTACTAGAATCTGTGGAGACATATTTGTAGCAGAACACAATCATGAGGGAGGCTTTCCTTAGAGGGCATCAATCTTGATCAACCTTGTTTCAACATTAAGATTATAATAATTTGGTAATTGGAAGAGAACAGATTCAGGAGCAATTACTCTGACTTGCAGCTGCAGTTAAGGAAATTTGTGCAGTGCCAAAGATACAAATTCCAGTCGTGTGTGACTTGTTAAATGATCAGCGTACGCACCCCCCGNCACCCCCTACTTTGAGGATTGAAACCTGCATGGTAAGTTCAGGGAATTCCACACAGTCTGATAGCTGAAGTGGAAGATGATCTGCAGACTGGTGAGCTGGAGCATATTCAAGATCTAAGTTACTGCTGTGAGTGTTTTAGAGCCAAAATGAACACAAATTGAAGTTTCCCTTTTAACACTTTCAAGCTTTCTTGTAGGTTCATTCTCCTTTCTCTTTTTCATTAAAAAAAAAAATACACGTTTTTTTCTGGCCCAACTGCAAACAAGATAAGAAGCTACAGCGTTTTCCTTCTTTGTATCATTTATAATTTTTAGAGCTGATTTCATGAAATAATCTCAAATGTTGTTTTCATGATAACCCTGTTCACCCATTCAGACAGGGTGATTTTTGGCTTGTTTTCTTTAGATCAATGTCAGCCTAACGAATCCTTTGAATTTACTGAAGTTTCCTCTTTCAAGAAAAATTTCAGCAGCTTTCACATAAACAATGTGGTATGTTTGTGTCTTATTGTAATTTACCTGGAGAAATCACTCTCTTCTTCTGGGCTGTGGAGTATTTAGAGGGTTATGATGTAACTGTTCTGTCTAATTCAGTATCTTAATAACAAAGATGTAGTCAATGAGAAAACTGGAAACTACTTAATCTCCTTTATGTCTGTTCCTTTGAGTGTGGTTTGGATAAGAAATCTCTTGAAGTGGGAGCATCATGATGTTTCTATGGCTGAGTCTGAAGGCTGCTAGAATACCTCCTTCTATTTTTTTGTTGTTTGTTTTGTTTTTTAGAGTAATACTCAGTTCATTAATTGTAATCTAGACTGAAAATTTGACAATGAAAGTGTAATACCTTCTCATGCTTTCAGACCAAATGAAGCAACTGATGTGATCACTCATTCTATGTAGCTTTTGAAATGTGTATGAAGGGTGGTGGAGGGTATGTTTTTGCCCAATCATTGCACGTCTTTCAGGAGAATTTTAAGTGCAAATGACAAGATTTCAACTCTCTAAAACATCAGACAGATCTACAGTGTGGATACTATACCACATGGATAGGTGCTCTTACCAAAGCCCTGTCTACTGTATATCTTTGCCATTTCTGTGGAACACGAGCACTATCACTATATAGCTTATTTTCATTCAGCCTAACATTATTGCATCGAAAACAAAGATGGAATGACTTGATCACTAAATTAGATCTCCATTAGCTCCTCAACAGAATAATCCAGCTAAGAGTGTTCCTTTGTAAATGCATTTGCTTCTTTAACTGTCCATACAAAACTAACCCTTATCTGACAAAAGTTGGATGGACTAATGTGAAAATATAATACTGGCAATCTGCCTCAGATTAGGATGTCTGGCATCCTAATGAATATAGACTTCTGTTAGACATCAGATTTTACTAGCTGTGTTAGAATGACTGCTCTGTACCACCACACACATCAATTTCTGTCATCTCTGGTGCATTGCACATAGAGTTGGTTAGTTTGTCATTTGGTCCTCTTTGGCTGGAGGAACAAGAGCTGTGGGAACCATGTTAATGGAGAAAGACGAAAGTACTATATTACTGACATTCATCATCTGCTTTCCCTTAGGAAAAATAAGTAAACAAAAAATACCTCAATATTCTGCTTACAGAATAGTGCAAAGGTTGTAAGGATATAATGTGCACTCATTGCTTTAATTCATCTAAATTTAACTGGATTTGAGATTTTTCTCTATCTCCCACTGGTTTCATGAGGTGAATTATTGAGATACTTCTGAACACTTGTGGTAGGCTTTGGGAGGTCTTGTTTGTTTGTTCACTTCAAAAGACCACAATGCAGAAAGAAAACACCTCAGGTGGGAGGAAGTATTAAAATAATCCATGTGACTTGAGTTTACGCAGAGAAGAGTCTGTCAGATGTTTGGAGCTAGTTATCTCTTATCCTGAAATGATTCAGGGACATAGCTATTCTCTTTGGGGTCACATTCTGAACGAGAGATATCTCTGGAGACTGAAATGAATTGGAAAACAATGGGAGCTAAACTCTGAGTGTCTCCTTTACTGTAATCCAGTGAAATGTAAACCACAAATGTTGTCTTTTTTTTTTTTTCCCCTAAAACATTGAAAACCTGATGGAGATCTCCTTCAAACCTAAGAGAATAAAACCAAATCCCTTTACAAAATTGAAAAATGTGTTTAAAATAAATGCAGAGGGTTGGGAATTTATTGGTACTGTAGGTGCCAGTCATAGTTTATCATTTTTGTACTCTAGAGTTGAAATTTATCCCATTTCATTTGTCAGATTCTGACATCTGTGTAACACCAACAAGTCAGATTTTCCCTGACTTTCACAAAAGTCCTACTTCAGTGAACTTGTAAAGACATGAAAGTCAGGATAGAATGTTGTTTGGTTTGCTCCTTAATGTACTATATAGCTGTGTATCATGGTACCACGAACACTTACATTATGCCACTGCTCCTCACTAATAGCATGCTTACCATACTTTCAGTAACTTTTGTGATAAGCCTTTTAAGCACTGAAATTTCTCAAGGCTTTTATGATATTTTTTAAACAACATTCCTGCAAATGTCAGTGGCTGTTAACATCTGAATCAAGCTGTTCCCAGTCCATGTGACTGGAAAGGGTGCCCAGAGCAAAAAAAGCCAGACATGCTGACTCTCATATAAGTGTAGTCTGTTTGGAAAAGTTACCACTGAACACAAGTAGAAGTTGCTGAATCCACATCAGAATACATTCTGGCAGGAAATAAGGTAAGATTGCATGATGACCATTTTATTATTATTTTTACTAGAGGTATGTTTTAGAAATGGTCTGACATCTGGGGAAAAACATGATGAGCTGCTAAATCAGGATTCTGGCTGGACACAAGGCTAACTGGCTCACACATTGCTGGCAGTATCTGAAACACTCCTGGGATTATTTTGGAATTATCTCACAGGAAAGATGGATGAATTTGAGATTTTAACTTATAGCCACCCCAGGGAGCAGTTCTGAATGGCCTTATGTTTTTAAGAGGTTTTCCACTCTCTGTGCAGGAGGAATGCCATGCAGTAACCAGCTGTGCATAATGGTAAAGGGCATTTATAGCAATGAAGAAGGAAAGAGATGAATTGAACTCTGTGCATGTGTGAATGAGACCAATTTGGTGTGTTGTATGGGTAGCATCAAAACCAGAAAAATGTACCAGTCCTTGACTGGACTAGAAAGAGCTGCAGACATATGCATGCATACCTCCAAAAGCATTAATGCAGCTAAATATATTTCAGACTTAACACATTGACATATGCACGTACTGTCAGAGAAATTGGAAGGTCTAGGAACACAGCAGAAAATATGTAACTGAATCACTAACTGCTTATGAAGTTTCTAGTCTAGAGCAGAAAAGATTTTTTGTTGTTGTAAAAAAAATGGATCATGCTCAGAGTCTCATATGGGTAATCCAAATTTCACCTTACATTTAGGAATAAAGCCTTTTTAATACCAAGCCCTGGATGGCCTATGACAGTTATTGTGCGCGTGCAGTTAAGATGCTACTTTCCAGAATCACAGAATGGTTTAGGTTGGAAAGGACCTCTGGAAATCATCCGGTCCAAACCGAAACTTTATTGAAGGAGTAGAACAAGGGACAGTAACTCCTCCGTAGCCTCCAGATACTTTCAATTATTGTTAAGTGAAACTACCCAGTGTTGCTTGTATGCTCTGGGACATGTGGAAATAAACATCTCTGGCAGCACAGCCCTCTTCTCCTTCTTCTGGCTTTGAGTCCTAACGCTATAGGGAAATGTGTCAAAGCAGTGGCTACAGAGTATGTCAACCGCAGTCATTGCACTCTATTTCTGTTCTCTTTATTCCCTACTTTGCTTGCAGTGTTTGCTTCTGTAGGAGAGGGGAACAGCACAACAAAGTAGCTATGTCGTACCTTCACTGTCGTCACAAGAGGTTTGCTGCTTCATCTGCACAGTGGTTATGTACCTATGGAAGTACAGGGCAGAGTCATCAGGCTGCCCATGTAGCACTTTTTTATAATCACAGGTCTCAGAGTACCTGGCTGAATGGATGTAGTGTTTGTTTGTTTGGTGGTGGTGGTGGTGGATTTTTTTTCATTTCTTTCATTATGAAAGTTTTTTTTCCTTTCCTGCACACTTTCAGAAAAGTACATGTTCAACTCTGACAAAGAATGTTTCTATCATGTTTTCAAAACAACCTTTTTGTAGTGTCAAACAATTTATACTCACCTCAGCTAGGCCACACGTGGATTTTTATTTAAACACAAATCCTCCAAGAAAAACATGATGTGTGTGTTAAACTAATAAACAGCAGATAATTAGGTGTTACAGTAGCTCTTGTTCAGACTTCCGAGATCTGCAACAGATCTCCCCCAGATGGATTCTTATCATTTCTAGCTGGTACAAATTTATGAGTTGTCTAGAGATGTCAGTAGGGGTAATCGTAGAAAGACAAGAAGCTATACCCTTAGCATTTAAAAATAACCAACAAAGTAGGTAGCTTAATACATCAGACTCATTTTTTTTTCTATTTGGGATGATGAGTGGTAACAATATAAACCTAGTTTCTGTGGATACTTCTTCAAGCACCAGAAACAGTCTGAAATACATACAAAAGCCACAAACTTTTTAGATAACTAATACCATATAATCCAGTCACATCTACGTGCTTGTGGAAACCAGTTGTGCTCAAGAATACAGAATAATTTAGAATCATCTTGTGTTCAAGGTTTATTAAAAAAAAATATTTTGAATGTACTTTCATGTAACCATTAAAGAAAATACTTCTATAAAGCAGAAGTCAAGGTGTGCTAGGTAAAAAATGCATTTTAATAGTAAGAAGACATGGTTCTGAAATAGTATTATAATCAATTCCGGTTCTTGCTGTCTACATGATTTCTGTTATGCATTTACATCTTAGCCATCAAAAGGCAACAAGTCAAAAATACCGTTTAAATTCAGCAGTTTTCAAAGTACCTCATCTGTCCCACTAATTATTTTTTGCAGATAGTTTGCATATATACACCTCCTACACCCCTTACTTGGGTCAAACATATTTTTGCATTTTGCAGCTTAGTAAGAAAAGAATTATTTGTTCCATCTGAAGTCCATAGATGTTTATGCACTCAGAATTGTAATTTTTTACTGAGGCTAAATTCCCTGCAATGACACCTTCCATCTGAATACAGGAAAACTCTAAGTTTCATTGTGTAGAATTAGTTTTTCTCCAATACTTAGTTATTATGTTCTGAATTGGAGCTTTCTCCAGTTCATGCAACAACTGGGGCTTTTATTGTCTTTTCCCATTGTAACACTATAACTATTTATCCAGATAGTACAAAAGTTTACATGCACACTATCTTTTTAATCTAAATTTTAAAATGATATTCTCTAAAGCTGACTTTAAACATAGCCATTATAAATATTTCAAGTCACTCTTTCCTTAGCACTTATTTTCATAATGGAAGAAAATGTGGAATGAAACATAATCAACAAAGAGTAAGAACAGCTAATACCATACACAATAAAAAAAAGAATAGTTAAGTAACTTGATACTTTATCTCTTTGAAACATATGCAATGTTATTACATCTTAATATTTGCACAAAGAATTTTTTTTAGGTTGTGAAGAAGGTACTTCTATCTATTCTCTGTGCATGCCTCCTTCTGAAAACAGCAGATGTGATCTTTTCATTTTCAGGCTACACCAACTATAGTACCAAGGATTCTTAGATGCTGCTAGAATCAACCCTAACTGAAGGAACAAGGCAGCTGTGCCAAGTCACATGTATAAATAAAAATATAAATACAGAATACTTGTCCAGTAGTTTTGCCTTAAGACTTCTCTGAAATCTTTCATACAGTTCAAGCTTTAGTTCGTAACAAAGGCAATGTTATTAATAAATTATTTAGGCTGATGTCAATTTAAACAATACAACTGCTGACAATTATAGGAAATGAATTAAAAATATATGTTAATATATATAGATATATAGAAAGCCCAATCATTTGACTTCTATTTTTCATAAGAATCTTTGATCCTGCATACTTCTAAGCAAAAATTTACTTAAAGCTATTTCTAATTCTTGCCTGTATTTTCAACCTTGAGAACTCTGGTTTAGTGTAATGCCATCTGATTTCCTCTCTGGGACACAGTTGGATTTTCACATCAGAAGGAGAAATGTCGAGCTGCCAGTAATGCAAAATTTCACACAGAAACATTGGACTGCTTAGAATCCTCTTATAGCATCTGAGATATTTTGGACTAGTATTGAGTCAAAGGGGTAAGAAAAAACTTATTTCTATCTAATCAAATATTGATAATAATACTGGAAGAAAAATAATAGCATCATGAACAGTCCATAATGGGAATGAATAACAGTAAATTCAGTGAATTGGAACTGATAAGAGGGATGAATTGTCTGCATACATTCTGTCAAATTTTTTCCTCTTTGTTCCTTAGCCTGATGTAAGATAGGATCATAGAATATTACAGATCACCTAGTACCAACCCATCTGCCATATGCAGGGCTGCCACCCAGAAGATCAGGCTGCCAGGGCCCCATCCAACTTGGCCTCAGGCATCTCCAGGGACGGGGCATCCACAGCTTCTCTGGGCAGCCTGTGCAAGTGCCTCACTGCCCTCTGAGTAAAGAATTTCCTCTTAAGATCTAAACCAAATCTCCCCTCTTATAATTTAAAGCCATTTAAAATCAATAGCTACCTGAAAAGCTGCAAAGAAGTGCATTTTATGTAGTTGTTCAATACTGCTCATTTGTAATTTTCTTTAACATTTACCTGAGGTAAAAAAAAAATAAAAAAAAAGAAACACAATCTTTTGTTTTCTACTAGCCTTACAGAATGCTTAGTGCACAGTGAGCCCTTTATCTAGATTAGAGCTTGTCATCAATACGGATCCTATGATCAGAATTGACTTCACATTTGAGTACTCCCATTTGGCTAAAGTATCTTGCCATAAAAGCAGTAACAGGAAGGTTTGAAAATAAATCTTAGTACTTCAATACAAATAATAATGTGTTCCAGTTACTGGGCGGGAAAAGAAAAGTCCAGCACTTTGGTATCTGTTAGGCAGCAATAGCATGGTACACTTTCCTCTACAGTATTTGAAGACTTACGTGTTTCAATGGAAAGAAAACATGAGGCTAACATCTAGACCCACAGTCAAATCACCCAGGAACTAGAGAGTTCAAGGCAACTCTCCCTTAGGATGCATCACAGAAAAAGACTGATCTGCTATTTGACTTCAGTTTCCCTTCTCTAGTTCTTCATTTACCTTCTTTCACTTCCTTAAAACGTTACATTGTGATTGAACTTTTTGTGTGGTATTTATCCCAGCTATGTGACATGTATCCCCACATAATCTGCTCTGGGCCTTTACATAGCTTCTTGCCCTTTGCTTTGAAAATGCTGCCAGATTTAGTATTCCTTCCTTTCCCACCTTTACACTTACTAAAGTGGTACTGTATATACTGATATGACCACTGAATTTTACTAAACTAGGCTGTCTATCTTTTCTACATAAAGAATATTTCTTGAACTCATCATTTCTGGAAAGCTAATGATTACTGGTATTTGTCCATCAGATGCCTCTTCATAGCATTTTTTGCAAAAATTAAAGCAGTGAAAGGCTGGGGGAAATGACTAAATGTAATTGAGTTAATGAGGTTATCCATGTGAGTCTACTTAGACATTAAGCTTTCTGTGGTAGGAACAGTGCTCTTCTAACATTTTGCTCAGAGTTTAATACAACTGCAGCTGTGAAAGATATGTCTATGAAGACAAAATGTAGATACCATAAGAGTGAGAACACCCTGAATTACAACACAGAATTGTTTAATGTTGTAAAATTCAAACAAACAGATAAATACAACCTCTTCTCGCAGGGCATACATTAATCTTGATAATAGACTTCAGGAATAAACATTCCCATTGCTAACCTTCACAGTGTATCTCGCAATGTTGGCCATACAGATCACAGGTAGAGGAATGGTGTTCAACTACATGTACTGTTAGTCCATTTTCTAAAATCTTATTTTCCTGTTACATACACCCTGAAGTACTTCAGTAGCCATGAACTGGAAGACTTCTAATGCAGAAGCAAACAAAGTGTCAGATGATAACGTGAATATGCCATTTAAAAGTCACGTGTTACTTTAGGCGACACTAAAGTAGTCTAACTGTACTTTAGTAATGATAAAACTTCATGCAATAATGCCTCAGGTAATACACTGGCTCAGAAAAGACCATGAAGGTTTTGTTAATTGAACATTTAATCTTTTTCCCCCAGGTGGTGTTTTTTTTTCCCTTGGTGCTCAGTACATTATGTACAAAATAGAAAAATAACTCCTCTTAGGGCATAATTCATCTTTTTTTTTTTTACATGTACAAAGAAGATAAACTGCCATACTGACTGTTCACACAAAACCTCTTTAGGATAAATTTAAGACAACTGCTAAACATTTCAATTGTGTTTATTTAACACTTTCCCTGAACATAAGTAAAATAGGAATGACATATCTTATTTCACTTGATGAATGATGCTGACCAGCTTCAATGTTAGGAAGGGCTTGCTCCATTTTCTAAATAATTTTATGTAAGCTCTTAATATTATGATATTGGCAAGGGTGGGGACAGGGGATAATAAAACGTTAGCTGGAAAATTTCCTTGCCAACTCTTGCATAAATCAATGCTTTAGTATTACTTCAAGTTCCATAACAAATTTCCTAAAGTGCTCTAGACAGTGACATTTTAAACTCAAATGTTAAAAGAGAAATTAAAACCTTGAGACATGATGCAAACACTGTCTGAATTATAAATCTCAAACTGTTTGCTATTTTTTCTCAGAACTGAAGATTGCAGTAGTTAGATGTAATTGTTTTAATATCTTTTCTATATTTTTTCTCAGTGGAAACTATCTATAAAACAATAGAGAGGTAAACATTTAATAATTTATTTTCTGCTTTCTATAGAATACTGCGAATACTGTGGTAAGGTACCTCCAAACCTTCCCTTCTCCTGAGTGAAAAGTCCTAACTCCTTCAGTCTTTCATTGCAGATTCTCCAGACATTTGATCATAATTGTGGTCCTCCTTTGGATACTCTCTAGTCTGTTTGCATCTTTTTTGAATTCTGGGGACCAGAATTGGACATAGTCCAGGTGCAGCCTGACAAGTGCTGAGTTGGATATTCACATCTTTCGATATCTCCCTGTAATGCACCTGCAGATGCAGCCTAGGATCCAATTTGCCTATGTTTCTGCAGCAACACACTTCTGTGTCACACCCAGCTTGTTTTCCACCAGGACCTCCAGGTTCATTTAAACAAGACTGCTTCCCAGCCACAGTCACTAGCCGGTACTGGGGATTTGGTTATGTACTCCCAAGTGTGGGACCTTGCACTTTTCTTTGTTAAACTTTATTCAGTTCTTGCTTACCCACTCTCCCAGCCTGTATTGTAAGAGGTGTCTCCCTTCAGACATGTGCATCTCACCACACAGTTTATTGTCATCTGCAAACTTGGCTAGGGTGCTTTCCAATCTCACTATCCAGATCACTTATGAAGATGTTGAATAGCATGGGGTTCAGTATTGATCCCTGAGGGACCCTACATGTCCCTCATGCTACCCTCCGTAAAAAGCAGCTCTGTTTGGATTGTGACACAGAAAAAAATGGATGTACACTTATCTTTCCCACAAAGGTGAAATGAATCTGCTGCAGAAAGCTAGAGGAAGTCTTCTAAGCATTGCGGATAAAATAGTTGATTAAAAATAATGTCTTTTAGATGATCAGTCATATCTTGCCAATACTTGAAAGATGTAGACATTAATGATTAATAGTGTTAACTGAGAGTCAGGATATGGAAAGAAAAAGTAAAGGAGATAATGAAATTGTAGTTACCCATAGCAATGCATGAAAGAAACTGATGTTTAGCACTGCATGCTTCCATACATTATCAGATAATAATTTAAAAATTGGAGTACCCCTTCCATCATAGCCACAGATGCGAATTTTGGTACAGTTAAGGTCTTGGATTAAAAAGATAAAAAGAGTTATGTGATGGTATATCATTCAAGAGTAGAAAAGTTAACACACATATGAGAGAATGAGGAAGGGAAGCATAATGAAGAAATGGCCTTGTAGAGGACGCTGAATTAGAAAATAGCAAAAAATGTAGGACTTCAAAGTGATCAACAATTTCAGACAATTTCATTCAAATGAATGAAATAAAATTACAAGAGAAGAGATGCTGTTTTGTAGCCTGAAGCAAGTCACTTACCATGTTAAGAACATTCTTGGTCTGCAGATGAACTTAGAGAGATCATGCACCAAAACAAGATACCATATAGAAGAAATTCTTGGATACAGTGGTGGAGATGAAGTTAAAGGAGACTTGCTCAGAATGAGAAGTTCAGCAGGTCAGTTATTATGAGACTAAGTACAGTGCAGATATTGAATAAAAAAGATTGAGATTAGGTATAGTGATCAGGTATAGTAATGTGGCAAAACTGTAACTTGCTCTTGCTCATAGGAGTGACTTCTCATTCCTAACTAGATCACACTAGGTGCCCTAGGCATTTGGCCCTATAAAAGCTGTAGTTCATTGGTAGCCTCTATGTATGGCATAACACTTCTAATACAAAAACATCATCAACTTAATTGTATGTCATTACCTTTATGAGGGCATCTGTGTTATTCAGCAGCATCTTTATTCTTTTGTCTTACTCTAGTCAAATAGATTGCCAGCTGTTCATACGCATGGCACTAGCTTTACAGAGACAATTAGCATCAGAATTCAGCTTATTATGATAACTCTTCAGCTGACAATAGGAAAGCCATGTTAACTACAAAAACAGTAGGAATTTACTGTGCTGATTAGTCCTTGAGAACCTGGTCTCTCCCATACTATTGAATTGTATGAAGACTTAAGACCAACTAAGTCTGCACACGTATGTACAGGGCAAGGATTTTACTAAGGAGGGGCCACAGCTCAACCAAGCAATCCTGAAAGTGAATGCTATCCCCTGTGCATTGGCAACACCTAGCAGAATATATGTCAGAAACTTTATCTATCCATATTATTCTCTGCAACAGCTTCCCCTGACGTCTGTTTACGGGATGAAATTGAATTGTTATAACTGTTATAACAACTTCACTTTAAGCTGTACAGTGGAGATAAAAAAAAAAGGCAGAAATTTTATCACTCTGTGATCATCATGTGACAACAGCAAAAGATCAGAGTCAGAGGAATTAAAACCACATGATACATATGACATCAGCATTTCTTTGGTGTTCTCAGAATTCCTGTCTTTTTTGTCCCGTTAGTGCTTATTTTTTTGTTGTGTTAGATGCTGGCTGATAATTTTAGTTTCAGTTCACTTTAGTCACTCCAGCTGCAAAGATCTTCATCCTGAGCCCTTAAACAGATGGATACATTCACACTTGCTAGTTAGGTTCTACTCACCTTGTTAGTATGATATAATGAATTAAGTCAAAGCCGAGGAAAGAGTCATTTTTCTGTATTTTACTATGCTAGACTCATTTAGTCCCAAATCTAATTATGGAAATACTACCAAAATACATTCTAATTACTAAGTGTATTTGAGACATGCACATATGTATTTATATGTCTACAGAAGTACAGGAGTTGACATCTGAAAGAAGAGGGTAAAAACTGAAGTCAAACTCCACAGATTTTTTTTCTTTGAAGTCACTGGCTGAAATCTTTAAAAACAGAGTGAAGGATCCTAAGAAAAAAAAATTCTCTTTGTCGACTTTCCCTTCAGACTGGTAAATACTTATAGTAGGAAAGATAAAATTAGAGCACTTAGTATTTAAGTAAATCCGTTGCCTCCTGCAGAAAAGGACTAGGCTCAAAATTAGCCATTGTTTCATGGCATTTTGGGCTCTCTGCAGGCAAAAATGTCCACTGATACAATCAAAGTCCACATTTTTCAACTCTGTCATTAACTACTCTGGGAGTAGTCCAACAAAACCAAAAAGACAATACATAATTTTCTGCTTGATTTAAGAGAATATGTTCTTCTCTAAGGAATGAAAATGAGGAGGCCCAGTTTCCTACAGACTTGAATTCTTTGTTCCTTTCTCTGCCCTCTAGTACAATAAATCCCTTCTGCTCTCTTTTTTCGCTATGAAATACTTGCTTATGATGAGTAATCTTAAACTGTGTGAATCGCTCTTGAGCAACCCAAATACCAATTCCGTGCATGTGTGATTTTGGCAGGAATTTAATGATTTTCATCTTAAAAACTTGGTTGAAGTTTTCTGCTGTGCTCAAAAGCTATTAAGAGGTCTGAAGAAACACAGTTTGCATAAATTTTACTCTGTCAGAAAATAATCCCACAGCATAGACCCTGAATTTTGACTGTATTCTACAGTGGTTTAAATGGTAGAAACTTACACACAAAGCAAATTAAATGCAACAGTATAGAGTACATTACAAAAAAATGAATCAGCTGGCCAGTCTATCAAACAAGTACGGATATGAGCAAATGACTGCTGGCTGACTGCATTTAATATAAAATTTGTCTGAATTGAACTTTGTGCAAAGAAGAGTAGGGACAGTGCCACAAGATACCTCCATTTCTTACAGTATAATAGATTGGGGAACAAAATAGACCTTCACACTTCCCTGCTGCTTGGCTTCAGTTTCAAAATGAGTGTAGCATCTTGTGCTCCACATTCAGGAGTCCCTGGCTGCAGTGTCTGCAAAAACCTGGATTTTCAGAGACTGCTTCTGTGACCTGACCCTGACCTGCAGCATATATATCTCAGGAATGCTGGCAGGGTTTTGTGTGCAGCTGTTCAGCCAACTCGTTCTCTCTAAGTAGCTGTAGAAGGTTCTGTACAGCTCTTATGCTATATTTTACACTAAAACAGAAGTTAGGTTGTGGCAACATTAGAGGAAAATAATAAAATAGCTTGTTGAAAAGCATATGCTTTTTGCTGTGCTGAGCTGGTCATGTCTTTAAACAAAATAAATAAAATACTGTTTCGCTACTTATAAATACATTATTGCATTTACGTGAGGAATCCAGGAGGCTCAATGCTTCAAAAAGATTTTGGCTCCTAACCAGTGTCCAAACTGCAGCATAATATTTGGCAAGCATTGCATTGCTGGAGATCCTGTCTCTTCAGATACATTAATTTGAAATGTTAGTTCTTGCTACTTAGATATTATGCAGGAGAAAGTCAAGCACTGTGTAAAAGGCATTTGAAAATCCTCCTCATCATTTTCTCATGCACCTAAGAAAAGCTCCTCCAAGGCAAGACAAATGCTTCCATTTGATCATTGCTTGTTGGATTCAAGCTCCTTATACAAGTAGTCTTTCAATATGTAAACCAGTTGAATTATTTCTACTTAATGTAAATACAGTTCATGAGGCATACTGCTCAGATGCATATTAACCAACTGCATCCCTAGCCACTGTGGTCTCATAACACACATTATATTTCCTCATCTCCTGACTAAGTCTTTAGCACTTGCCAGCAGGAAAGGGGAAGTAAGCCTGCTTGAATTTGTCAAATTGTAAAAGACCATTCTGCCGAGAGCTGAAAGAGTTGGGGGCAAGTGGGCAGGAAATTATTTTCAACTGCACTAGCACAGAACACTATTTTGGCAGCATGAGAGTGCAAAGGTAACTAATATCTTCTGGGAAGATAACATTTCCAGAGCAGGGTAAAGGAAAGCTGGAAGAGCCATGATGTCTGGGGAGCAGAGTCCAGCTTTTTGTTTGTGGTTCTGCCAGAAATACTTGAGCCCCACCACGGTGTCCACACCTGGCAGCAGTCAGCAGTGGCTCTCGTCATGGCTGTCTCACCCTCAGCCTGCTGCCACCATCCCCTTCTGTACTGTCAGTGGCAACCCAGTTCTTGCCTGTGGCCTTGGAGAAGAAGATGGATCTCTCTCCAGAAGCTCTGTGCCTCATATCAGCATGTTGTGTCTTAACCCTACCAGAGCACCTATCCTGGGCTGCAGCAGCCTCCAGCTGCCCCAGCTGCTGAGTTTACCCAGCAAGGAGAGGGATACACACATCATACGTACATATGTACATGGCCTCCTGGAAGGACTGGTCTGTGGCTCCCTTCCCCTAGGATTGTGTCAGTGAAGTCTAAACCTGTTCCAATGGCTCAGTCCTGCCTGTCACAGCCATGGCAATGCCATGTGTAGGTCAACCGCAGTAATGGGGCATTATTATCTTCACTTCATGGGCACTTAAAAGACAATACTCACTTGACAATTACGAAAGTGGTAAAATAAAATATTACAGCCAATAAATCATGATAAAAATGGAGAGAGCTCCCAACTTTGGCAGCTGTTCATCCCAAGAAATCTCCATCTCACCAGTGTGAGCTCAACTAGGCAACTTTCTACCTCCCTAAGGTAGATTGTGTTTCTGCTGGGCCTGGAATACCAGGATTTATGTGAATGATCAGGGCTTCTTGTGAGAAATTTCAGAGGAAATTTCCACCTTTGGTCCCAGGCCTCCACAGTTTTGCAGTCGTGAAGAACCACTCTGCCTTGGCTGGGCTCCAGGAGGTCCCAGGCCTGTGCCCAGGTGGGGGCAATCAGTGCTGCCAGAAGCCCTGCCCTGCCCTGCCCTTCCTCTCCTCCCCAGACCAACTCAGAGCAGGGCTGGTAGGCAGGGTGGGCAGTGCTGTGGGTATTCAGAGGGGACTGCAGTACATGGAAATTCCTGTTATTAAAAATAATTTAGTCTTGTAACAGCTGTTTCTTTTTCTAAGTGGAATGTATCAATGTGGAACTATCTAAGAGGGAAAGGATAATGCATCTTGAACTGTAAGTTTTAAACCTCTATCTGTTTTTAGTATTTCTCAACTCTTACAGAAGGAGTACTTCAGGCCTATCTCAACTCCACAATTTTTAAAAAGCTGCTGACATATTAAATATTAAATGGTAGGCTTGAGGACCAGCATGTTAGTTGCTGTTAATCTATGACATGCTAAGAATAACTTCTACTTAATCCTAAACATGAGGTTTCCTTCTTGAACACATAATATTCCTCCTTTTCCGCCTTTCTATGGGAAAACTTTGTGTGTGTGTAGGACATTGATACGTTGATTATGTTCTTAGTTTTTCAAATGTAGCTTATACTGATGCCAAAATGTTCTGGTTACTGCTGTCATTAATAATACTATGCTTCTCTGCAGAAGCTGAAGATGCCTGAGAAAAAAAACAAAGCCCCGAATATTAATACCAGTAGTAATGAGAGATGGTTTAGAGATCATGAGTTTATGGAGAAGAAAGGAGAGGGAATCACTTCAGAATATCTCACTAAAATTTCCCTTATATGTTAAGTCCACAGTTTCTTAACTTTACTGTTGTACTGTGTTAATTTTGTGCAGTCTGGAGTAGGATAAGTGTTTTTAAATGGATTTGGGAAGCTACAATAATTTAGCTGTAATTAAGGGTGAAAATGAGTGAAAAATCTCAGTTACATCAAAGTAGTACTCTGCTACCATGGTTCCTTCAAACTGTGCATTAGGTAATTCTTTCCCCGTATCTTCAGATGGACTAGATTACCTGAGCTTTCAAAACCCCTTTTTTAAGCTATGTAATATTGTCATAAAAAATAAAATACTGTAACAAAATAGAAGCTAAGTAAAATGACAGAAAACAAAGGCAGGAATGGAGTCAGAAAGCAAAATACCCTAATGTGTTCTTGCGAGTTTTGCTATGCTAGCTTTTGCTAGAATATTTTTCCATTATGTGGATAAGTGGGGGGAAAAAAAAAAAGTGTATGTTATCTGACCTGCTTAAAACTCTTGAGTCTTTGAGGACAGAGGATTTGTGGTGCCTGAGCCATAGGCCCCTCAGGATATGGCTTGCATCAAAACAGTAAATGAATAAAAAGCACAAGGAATAAGTTATGATGGTTTAGAACAACTTAGTTATGTTTATTGAAGACAGTGCTGTTCTTTCTAAACTAAATAAGCAGTAGTTATTTAGCAGTGACAACAACCTGGATTTGTAAAGGTGATTGGTATACTCTGAGGAGGAAAAACTTTGTGGAGGTGGTGCTTATGATGTTTGTTTGTTGGTTTTATGCGAATGTAAATATATTTACATTTCACAATTTATATGTATATATTTATTATTATTTAATGTATTAAGACTGAAGGAAACAAGTAAAACCTCAAATTGGAGGAGAATGATATCAGAAATAATAATTCGTCAAGCTAGTAGGATGCATTTCTCTGGAATTATGCTATATCAAGAAATCCATTATGAAGTGAAAGCTGTTGATAAGTTCAGAAGTCTTTCACAAAAAGTTAATCTAATAGACTAAGCAGTTTAGATAAATGTATCTAACCTGTTTTTGGCTGGATTTGAACCAAGATACTGAATTGATCCAACTTGTAAAGTCAGCATATTGCACTTTTGTTTCTATTTGAGGTATTTTAAATCTAAATTTTAAAAGGGGAAGTGAATAGTAATCTGAAAGTTCAGGAAGTGTAGTTATGAAGTGTGGATATTAATACATCTAAACCAAAAATGGAGGAAAAAAAAAAGACTTTTTCACAAGTTTCCGAAATAGTTAGCAAGCAGCAGTGTTCAAATCAATTATTAAGTATAGAGGATGAAACAGAGGAATGCTTTACTTTGTTGCATTTGGACAGTGCTATTTTTTGTTGTTTGTTTTTTCTTGTTTCATGCCAGATGTTCTTATCAGGGAAAACAATGGTGGTGTGTTTTAATATTAATGAGTTGAATCTTCTGGTAATAATAGTATATGTACCTTCTCAGCATACAAATGGTGGGAAGTTTTTTTTAATATATTCTGATTACCATAATGTGTTGAATTTTAAGTGTATCTCCTTAAAACTACAAGAAGAATGTTCTGTTTATTATCTTTATCTACCTTCAGAACGATTCTCCTTTTAAAATTAATTGTTTCATGTTTTGGTGACCTTTAAAAAGTAAATGTGTCAGGTTAGGCATCTGGTGATATACAAAATAGCACATGCTTAAACACCTTATAAACTATTAAGTAATCATAATATTTATCTTTACACGTTTATTAGTTTATTCATTTGATCAACTGAGGAGCAATTAAAGTACCTTTACTTTTTTTTCTCTGCTTCAGGAATGAGAGCACTGAAGTCCAGAAATCATCAGTGATTTGGTGACACACAGAACTTGCAATGCAGGCAATAAAAACCATTGAAAAAGAAGTGACTTTTATAAAGGAAACACTTTTCACAGAATCTTTCCTAGAGAAACAGGAGTGCAGCAGAAGCCCAGAGAGCAGGCAGCTCTGTGAGCAGCAGCCATTGGAAGGAGCTGTCTGCAGCTTGCAGTGCTGTACTGAGCATGTCCCAGCGGAGCCCAGTGCAAGCAGCACATTATGCAAAAAGGCAGCTCTAGCAGATGGGAGAGAGGCACAGCAAGCGTTTGCTTCACTTGCATCACCACCGCTTGAAAACAAACCTGGATCGCTTGAGGGGATCTTGCCGGCAGGCCAAGGGAGAGAAATCCGGGAGCATGGCTTGATTACTGAAGGTGTTGCGTTGCGAAAAATCATGGGGAATCAAGATGGGAAGCTAAAGAAAAATGCAGGTGATGTGCATGAAGGAGGAGAGGATGCCTCTGGGCCGAAGGATACAGATGGCACAAAGAAGGTATCGGGAAGCAGAAGGGGACTGGGGAAGCATGCAAAAGGAAGCGAATCTGGTAAAAAGAAGGGTAAAACAGATTCGAGAGCGTCTGTGTTTTCAAATTTGAGGATTAGAAAAAATCTGTCCAAGGCTAAAGATGGGAATAGTAGTTCAAGGGAGGATGTTTTGGAAAGTCAGGCCTTGCCGGCCGGAGAGCTGGACAGTACTCATTCAATCATTACCAAAACTCCAGATATAAGCATCTCTGCGGATGAAGGGGGTCTTTCAGACACAGATGCTGAACATTTTGAAATCAGAAATGAAACTGTCCCAGTTGCTGCAGAGACACAGGATGGACAAAGGACCAGCTCTGGCTCTGATACAGATATATACAGTTTCCATTCAGCCACAGAACAAGAGGATTTGCTTTCTGATATCCAGCAAGCTATTAGACTGCAGCAGCAGCAGCAGGGGGCAATTAACATTGGAACGGAGGACCTTGTCACCAAAACAATGGGCCGACACATGGCTAATTCTCAAGCAGCCCCTTTGGATTTTGAACGGTTTCTTTCAGTAACTGCCACTGACAAAGAGAGTAGCCCTGATGCTGTGGAGGCTTTTCCAGCAGCATCTGAAATTGCAGAAGACGTCCCTGTTTCCTGTGCAACTGAACATGAACTGAAAGAAGCAGTAAATGGAACGGGCTCTCCCGGTAACGGCTTATTTGAACCACAAGAACGTAAGCAATTGCCTGAGGAACAGCTCACTGCTGGAGTGGACGCTGTAGCTTGTGAGCTAGAAGAAGATTTAAATAGTACTGCAATAGAAAATGGGTCTGAGGCACGCAGCTCCACACTACGTCCTCCAACCTCAGCAGCAGATTCTGAGGATAAAATTGCTGAAGTGCAGGCTGTTGATTTCCAAGGTTCAGTACCAGAGGATACTGCTTCAGATGCAGGCCGAGATCATGCTGCTGAGACTCAGGAAGGGAAACACACTTCATCAGCCAGTCAAGAGGACCTGCATAATGGTTTATCTATGGAAATGAAAAATGGTATTTTGTCCTCTGAGGGATCAGCAGGAAGTCCGATGTTTGGTTCCCGATGCTTTAAGTCCTATCTAATCAATCCTTGTTACATCAAAACCACAACTAGGCAGCTGAGTTCTCCCAACCATTCACCTTCTCCCTCCCCATCTCAGAGCCCACTTTTTACAAGGAGGCAAGAATCCTTCCACACAAAAGAAAAAGTTCCTATCAAGAAGCAGAGGTCTGCTAGTTTGGCTGGTTTATTTAGCCGTTCAGCAGACTGGACAGAAGAGGTGTCTAATCACAAAAGCAAGATATCGCAGAAGGTGGGCTCTGCAGGCTACTTGGAGCATAAGGGGTTTAGTGAGAAATTTCAAATAGAAAGAGTGCCTTTAACTCATTCAAGAAAGTCCTCAGGGGTGCAGGCTTCTACAGAGGCATTTCCCAATGTCTTTTCAGGTGAGTGGCATGTATTAAGACTGGTTTTTTTCTGGAGTCTTTGAAAATGTATTTAAAGTACTTGAATTCAGTCCTTTGTATGTACTGTTGTCTCTACTTGTAGTGACAGTTTTAAAATGGAAGGCCTAATCTTACAAACACATTCACATTTTATTAATGAGAATAGCCTCTCTGTATTCAGCATCAGCCTGGCAATAGTGCCAGTCAAGGAAGTGCGTAACTCTTTGAAGTTTTTCTTTTTTCTCTTTTTTAATTCTTTGTCTACATCCTGTTGAAAAAGGCTGGGTGCCTTAAATTATTCTTGTTGAGAAATGCTAAGAGCTGCACTGTTTGAAGCAGACAAGCTCACTGCTTAAATGGGTCTTTCAGATCTGAAGTTTTCTGTATCTGTGAGCTTGTTTAGGGTTTTCTTGTTTGGCATAAGATATTTACAGTGTTTCAAAATTATTATAGTATATATGAGTGCTCCACCTGGTATGAGTCTGAGGCAATTTAGTATAAAAAGGAAAGAGGCATGCAAGCAGATATGGGCAGCACTACAGAAGAGAACCAATTTCCCCTTCAGAAGGGAAAAAGAGGAGAAAAAATGTTAATGGCTTTAAAAGGCTGCATGAAATGAAGAAGAGAAACAGTAAATTTTGGTAGTTCTGACTAGCTATTGTTGAGGCTGCATAATGTGACTCATTCAGGAAATCATTATTTTACCTTGTCTGTTGGGCAGCTTGCACTCTGTCACAAAGGCATAGAATCATAGAGTCTAAAAATGAAACAAAATGCAGGAAAATATGCACACTATGGGGTTTTATTTGTTTCTCTTCTTTCGTCCATGTACAATTTCTATACAAAACCTAAAAGGCATTTACAAATAGAGAAGGCCTGTGTCACGTGAGGTATGTACAGAGGAATTTCAGCAACATATTCTATTAACTTTTCACTTAGGAAAACTGTAAAACTAATACAGATATCCTACGAACATTTCTAACAAGAATAAAGCAGCTGCATCTGTAAATCACTGTTGAGGTTTTTGAATGCGTCTGTTTTAGGTGCGTGAGCACAATAGCTGTGTATATACCAGTGATGTTTGAGACAATGGGATGAGAATCTTTTTATTTTTGTGAAAAATGAACCAGTGTGATTTAAAAATCTCACTTAAGAAAACGGTTGAGCCATTAAGATAATCTTTTCATAAAGAATAGCTGTTATAATGCAGATTTCTTAAATTACATAACTTGTAGTTATCAGCATTCCCATTCTCTGTGCGCATTATGCTCTGCTGGACATCAAAATGTTACTAGTGAATGAACTTGCCTGGAGGCGAGGGGGTGGGGAATTAGTGACTTTTTTCACAACAGCAAACTCCAGCAGTTTGAAATACTCAGGCAAAACTTCTGTCAGATTAAAATTGCAAAAATACTTTCATTATTTGTCTTGAGCAGAAATCCCCAGTCTCTGTCATGAAAATTGGAGTTCAAGATGTTCACACACAGATACAAAAATCCAACCTCCCCTGTGAATGGGACCAGCCCTCTCTAAGAGAGCTAAATCTTTTCTGTGTTTTAAATCCCTTCCACCAGTTTGCATATAATTAATTACAAGCATTCCTGTCTAAAGTTGTACAACTGGAGGTGATCGCTACTTTTGGATTTTTTACTGTATAAAAACACATTTTTTGCTGTCAAGATTTGATAGCTTTATAAGCAACTTAAATTGCAAAGCTATAAATTGCAACACCAGTAATTTAGCTCTTCTTTATGGTGGTTTTATGATGAAAATAAATTTTCTGTGGTAAACTTCAAGCTTTTTTTTCCAAGAAACACACTTCTTCCCATTTCCTTACAAGTTTTTGATTTACCTATTATTTATGTATTTTTTTGTTATTGTTTTTTTTAACCTACCAACAGATTAGACTGTTATTGTGAAGAGACCAATATCCAATGCAACAGTGGTCCTGTCTCTTATGGAAATTACTGTGACCCTCATTTGCATGTATATGCCAGCTGTCTTTGCAGGCAGAGGACAATTACACCTTTGAGTTCATGCAGAATAGCTTGAAATGAGGGAATCAGAAATGGTATGATAATACTTCATCTCTTATTGGTTGGTCTTCAGCTTTTTGTATAACATAAGCTGAAAATTACAAGTTGAAAATTATCAGGAATACCCAAATAATAACTAGCATGCAAGAAATAGGAAAATTGTGGGAATACAAATGTTCAGTTTAAACTGTATGTTGTTGCTGTAGGAGCAGGAAAGTTTTCCTTTAAACTAATCTGCATAGCAACGACTACAGAAATAATTTCCAGGAAATGTAAATACTGTTTTTGAAAATTGTTCTATGTTAATTGCACACATCACATGCGTCAATTTGGTGATTACTATAAGGCTTTCATAAATAACATTCTTTACAGTGGCTCATTTCTATGTTAAAATAAAAACAAAAACAAAACAACACAAAACCAGCTTCTTGCCTGGAGTGTTAAATCCCATCTTGCTGTGCAGTGACTGCAGCATTGTTTTGCATTTCTAACTAGAATCAAGTAAAATATTCCACAACATCACTTCAGTCATTGATTTTAATGACAGCGTGTTCTATGCAGATGACTGGCCTACTTTGGCACTATGTTCTAGTTTGGCTGTGTGCCACTTGGGTTTCACAATGATCCATGTGAACTAAAGCTGTTTTAATGTAGATGGAAACCAACAACTGGAATTGTAAATATGATTGTGTGATCACTTAAAAATAGAATTGTTTGGAGGAGAAAGAATAATGCAGCTTGCCAAAGAAAATTTTTCTAACTTGGTCTCTTATGAATAATTTTATGTTGATTTATGTGAGGAAATAAGTACAGTATTTTGAATTAAATTTGATGGAATGGCTAAGAATGGGGTGTGGACAAATTCATGGGTATTTTGTAATTAAGGCAGCAGATCTGTTTCTCCTTTGGTGAATACAGCTGTATTTGAAATTGCAGTAATATTAATTACAAGTTCTAGATTACCTGATGCACAGAGGAGTCATGGGTTTTATGTCGTGGTCCCAGGAGGACAAGAGCTGAACCTGAATGAACAGGGTTGGCTGTTTCACTTCAGTTTGTGGCAATGAATGACTTTTTACTAGCATTAAGAAAGTATCATAGTGGGAAATGAAACTGATGTTTCCAAAACCTTCACAAAAGGACTAATCGACTCAATTAATCGAAAGGAGTTTATACTTGCGTTCAAGTTGCAGTGATTGCAAAGAGGCTAGGAGGAGAGTCTGTTACGTAAAACGAATGTAAGAGTTGCATCAGCTACTCCAGATTGTAATTAAACTCTAATAAAACAAACCCTTGCCCTTTCTAATCCCTGTAGGCTGTCTGTAACATGTTTGCTGCATTAATCTATTTCAAACTGGCCTGTTATTTTCAAATATAAATTTGTGAAAAGAAATTTACCCTGCTTTAGATGTAGAAAGGGAAAAAAAAACTGAAAATCTGAGTTACCATAAAATGAAACCTGAAGTCAATCCTATGTTTATGTTCTCATGGTCTCTCTCTGATTTCCATGGAATGCAAGCCTGCTTCTCACAAAGGCCACTTTATGTCACTTATGCGATGTGTTAATGTCTTCTACACCCACTTGCAGTTCCAGTATACTGTCTGCAAGCTCATACAAAGGTCTTAGTATAGATAAGTATGTGAAAACTTGAGAAACTATAATGGAAGTTTGTGTCTGAGGCATACAGTAGAGCTTTTAGATACTTTCACAAGGTTTTCTTTTTTTTCCATTCTGATTCATGTGGTTATGCACATAAAATAGATTTGTATCTATTAGCATACTGAGGAGAGCATTTATCATGCAACTGTTATTTAGGACTACTTACAGTTTACTCTTTCACTGATGATGTTTGTTAGCACTAATGCGAATGTCTTTTATCTGAGGGTGGGGCAGTGTAGCCTCTTCTAACCATCGAAGGGCAACCCTCATGTGATACGGGATCACACACTCCCCTGAGTTTTGCCTTTCAGCATCTGATGGAAATGCTCTTCTTTTTGCCTAGTAAGCCCAAACCTGAGGTGAGGATGGGAGGAACAAAACTGCAAAACTCCAGTCCAGCTACAGTAAAACGTGTTTGAAAATGAGCTGCAATTCATTATGGAAAAACTGCTGAGTGCTGATAAGCTGCTTTAATGGTACCGTGCCAGCAGTGCAAGGTGGGAGTCAGAGCAATGTGGGTAATGTCACTGGAATGCAAGGCTGCCGCAGTGTTGTTTTGATAGGGACTTATCATTAGTACTTTGATCTTCATCTGGAGCTTCGTTGGAAGTAACAGGTTTTGGTCATGGGGTTGACTGACTGCATCTCCCAGGCAACATCTACCTGGGCAGCAATCCTATTGTGAGGTCTGGCAGCCAGCCTGACTCACACCTCAACTAGAAATGTGTCTACTTGGTTGCCTGCTGATCTCTTCTAGGGTGTGAAGATATGAAGGAAAAAAAGAGCAGTTTGTAGTGCTGCTTGTATTTGATGCCTAGCACCAGTATTATCTTCATTCAAATGGGAGCTGGCTAGAACTAGTCATTAAAGACCTTATTTGCTTCAATGGTTTAATTTGTGAAAAAAGCAAGCGATTCTTCCAGTGCAAATAGGTATATGGAATTTAAGTTTGAATCTGTTTCTTGTATCTAAATATGCTTTTCTTTTCTGTTAAAATTTTGCTAAATTATTAAATAGTTCTTTTTTTATGTTTGAGATGGGATCTGGTGGGAATCCTGGGGTGTTTTCCAGATGTGTGGCTTTTTAAAAATTGTGTAGGTTCTCTTGTTGAGGAAAAAAAATCTACTTCTTGTAGCAGGCCTCACTTTTTTTTCTCTGTGCTGTGGTATCTAAAGAAAAATAATGTTGGCATGGAAAAATATCTCTGTGAATATTTTAGGCTCCCTGCCTATGAAAGATCAAACTCTAACGTGAATCATGGTAATAGAAAGTGTGAGAATACCAATTAGCCAAGGTATTTTGTTTGTGCTCTAGTTAAACCAAACTCAGGATATGTCCAAGAGTATTTTAAATTACTCCTGCCAAAATCCAAAATTACGTAAGGAGTAGTGGTGATGAAGTATACACATGTGGGTGTTTTTGTGACTGTGATTATTATCAGGCCCGTTTAAATGCACAATTCCGTCATGATTAGGTGGAATATGACAGTTTCTGGAAACTGTTTTAATGAATAGAGTTTGTTCTTTGTGGGAATGAGATGAGTTGACACAAGGAACACAGGGCTGGAGCAGTGAGACGCTGTGGAAGGAAGGTGATGGGTGTGAAGACTTGACAGTGTCACCTCATTCCTCCCTCTTCAAGAGTTAATACAAGTGCTTCAGAAAAGGCAGCTGAGTAGGTTCAGGAGCAGTGTCGCGCTATTGTTTTCTCTAAGCAGCAGCAACTTCGTACATTTCTACATTGCTGTCGGTGTGAGGGAATTTAATGACAACGAGATGGCCTGTGTTACTTGAGTGCAAAGCCACTATCTTTCATTTGATTTCCATGTCGCTGCTGCCTGGGATAAGTTTCCCTCACGTGGATGGTTGGAAACCATGACCATGAATAGGAAGTGGACTAAAATTTCTGATGCATTGTTTTCAGATAAACACAGAACATACCTTATTTTATCTGTAGGTGTTTATATGGTGAAACTCATGAGCTATTTTGCAGTGGTAAGAGGCAGTGGTTATGAGATTGCATATACAGCATCGCAGATGTAATGGTGAATGCTAATATGCATAAAATTAAACAGAAATATGCAAATACAGAAGGCACAATTGCTTGGGAACTTAATTTTGATGTTTTGATGTATGCAGCTAAATTGTATTAGGAAAGCGTAGTCAGAAATGAAACTTGTCATCGACATATTCTTATTTGTCAGTTGTTTGGTTTTTTTTTCCAAATTTCAGTCTTAAGATTGATATGAAACTTATCAGAGGTGCCAGAGCTCTGAACCTGTTGTGAATTTGAGTCAGGAAGAAGCGCAGTTAACTTTATTGTATAACTAATTACAGGGGGTAGCTTTGATTCTGGAGTTCATTTGGCACCAAGATCTGACTCAGGCATCCCTTGAAATGCACAAGTAGTAGTATGTACCAGGGCAAAAATAACTGTTTTATCCTTTTCTGTTCCTAGCACTGACAGGGAAAAAGTGCACAAAAAGAAGGCAATGCTGTAATAACATTATAATTAACTTTGTTAACATCTGCTAGCAGTCATGGAACAGAAGTGGTTTTCATTTTAAAACAGAGAAAAGAAACCAACAACAAACAAACTCCAAAGCGTATTGTCTTCATAACAGAGGGTGTGGATCTAAACACTTTTTTTGTCATGCAGAGTCATGACAATATAGTATGCTGAGAAATAGCTGACGAAAATATTTGATTACATCAGTAAAAACATAAAATCCCACTTAAGCACGTATCTTGTGCTGTTTTGTTTAGATGAAGTCTAGAGAAATATATCTGAATAAATACGTGTATCTATATTTTTTTTTTGTGGAATGTAGTCTTATTTTTTTCTTTTGGTCTTTATCTTGACAGTTTTTCTGGAGTTTTTTAGGTATAAAAGAAAAAAAGCCTTTATGTGTTATATAAATACAAAAAAAAAAAAGAAGTCAGCAGTTATTCAAGGTGGAAGAGATTATTACACTTGGGTTGCATGGGTGCTGTAGAGGAAAGAAAGTAAAGCACATTAGAAATATAACAGATAAATTGAAAGAAACTAGTTATTTGTGTCCCATTTCAGAGGCTTGCTAGTTCAGTTGTATTTTCTGATCTGTGCCTGGTTGTAACAGTACTTGAAATTCCAAGGCAGAGATGACAAATGAAATGTGGAACAGTTAGGGATCAAGAAGTTTTACAAAGTTGGGTTGTAAAGAAGATCGCACTGTGTGTATTGGTTAGGACTGACAAAAAAAGCTTCTAGTAACTGCTGCCAAAAAGACATCAGAGATTCTTACTTTAAAGAGCTAGGCAAAGAAATGTGTCTTTCCAGCAGCCTGTGAGAACCTGGCACAGAAAAACACTCACACAGATCACTGCAGAAACTGAAAGGGTAAAAATGGATGGAATTAAATACTGAGAGGAACCTAAGCACCTGGGAAATGCAAACTGGAAGTTGCCAAAGATGCATATGATAACTAAAAGGTTTGGTTGATGGACATATATTGATAGTTTTATCATAAACAATTCTGAAATTAGGAAAGTTTTAGTAATATACCTCTGTAATTTGCAGTAATATTGCATTAGAATTTGAAGAGAAATAAAAGTGAGAAGAGATGTGAAATACTGTTGAAGTTTGCATCTTGTTCATATTTTCAGAAAGGTATTTTGTACTCTGTACTATCATGGCATTATAGTTGGGCAATTGTTTCTTTAAAATTCGGTTTCTGAAAGTCATTTAGGGACACAACAATAAACATTCTTACCTCTCATTGTATATAAGATAGAATACATGTAGTGGAAAGTGAGGAATTTTATTTATATATACTTCGTCTTGGCTTATGCTGTAGTATATTTGTCATACTAGAATATTCAGAGTGGGAAAAAGAAAATCTTAGCCACCGTGGAGGCAAAATCTTAAGGAGCTTAGTGCTCAAGTTAGGAAGATGGAGTGCTTAAGGAAGATGGAGAGCTTAAGAAACTTGCTAATTTGCCAGAATTCAGAAATAACTGTCACAAACTATTACAAATACTTCATATTTTGAAGCTCTGGTTATAGCAAAGTTTTAATACCTGCTTTTCAAAAAGTATTATGTTATAGCAAATGATCCATGCAATTCCAGTCCTCTCAATTTTGACTGCAGCAACAGGCAAGGCTTTGGGAGGAATCTTGCAGGAGGAAATTGTAAGATATAATTAACTATTGGGCATATGATAAAAGGCTAAAGAAAAATGGAACGTAATATAGCATGGTTTTTTAGCAATGATCAATAAGACTACATTGATAAGTTTTTATGCAGAGCTGCTTTCTAGACAGTGCAAAAGTTGGTAGGAAGGAATTAATCCATACGGAACAGAACGCTGCGCATCTCTTACCCAAAGACAAAAATTTCTCATGGCTTTGATAAAGGACTCTGTCACTTTATTTCACATTTCCACTATGGAGGAACAACTCCATTTTGGTCCACTTCTACCTATGGCAGTGACAACTTGCTCAGGCAGTGGAATTTCCTCACATATTTAATGCAGGAGTAGTTAATGCTATAATTGGTGGTGTTGCCGTGTCTCATAGCATGTTCCTCTTGGGCTTGCAGTTTAAAAATACAGATGCTTGGTTCAATCATGGAATGCTATTTATTTGAAAACCATTTACTTGTAACATCCTTTCTGAGGTGGCTTTTTACTTCATTAAATATGTGGTATTTTCTAGTCAACTTGATTTCTTGTGGGATCTCACTTTCTGATTTTGGTAGACCTCAGCCTTTTCTGTCGGGGCTTGAAAGAATTTCACTGATTTTTTCTTTTGTGTGTGTGAGGCGCCGCTTCTGCCTGTCCTGTGCTATGATGTTGGGGACGGCAGCAAATGCAAGATTATCTTCTCAGCTGCAGCTTGCACCCTGCTCACTAAAGGGAGAGCACAAGGTGCCCAGCTCTTTGAGGGCTGCATTGAACACTTGAAGCTGATAGCATTATGCTTCTCCTTCTGGAATGAACCACTTGTTCTAGTTGAGCGAGTTGAAATCTCAGTTATATGGTTATTCAAGCTGCCTTGCACAATCCAGAATCTGCTTAATTGATTAGGGATAACTTTGGGACTAAAGTAAAGAAAAAAAATTACTTCCTTGGATTGCTCAGGAGTGGATATACAGTTGTTCCAACTCAGGTCAAGGTTATTCATGTGAAATTTTTAACAGTCAAGTGTGTACCCTATAAGGGGAAGCAGGCTGAGGTGCCAGAGGATTTGGGGAGCTTGACACAAGAAAATCATGGTGTTTACTGTGATAATCAGATACAGTGCATCAGAAGGGAAAGTAATCATAGGCAGTTTTATTATAGCTGTTTCATGAGCCTATGAATGTTATCAATCCAGCAATAAATACATTTTTTTATTTTTAATAAGTATGTACTACTGACTTTAAAATTAGATTGAACTGTGCATAGGAAGGAATAGACAACTGGAAGAAGAATAGTGTTCGTGTATGTCATTTTCCTAATTCCGTTGTTTAAACAGTCTTTCTGCTTTTGGCTTCTGAGTTTAAGATGATTTGTGGGTTCAGTTCCTATAATCCATGTGAATAGAGACACACAATCTCTAGATGGAATATCAAAGGAAGAAAGGATAGGCCTCTAAGGCATTTTCATACATTCCTAATTTTTAGTAATGCTTTAAATACTAGAATAAGATATTACGTATTTATACAGTATATAAAAATATAAAGAAATCCACTGTTTTTTCACCCCTTAGAAAAAGGAGAAGTACACAGGCATTTAATGTAGATATTAGCTATTACACTGAAATAAAAGTGAAATGAAATATTATAATGAGAGAATTGTGGGAATTTCTACCATAACCCTAGATCTTGACATATTTTGCAATTATTAAGGTTTAAGTTGTCTGGAAACTAATTTATTATGTATTTTATTCTTTGTGTATCTATAGTGGAAGGATTTGATGATTATTTTGATGTTATGAAGGTTTTTTTCTTGTACTGACCTGTTGCTTGGTGATATTCCATGATTTCTATAATTAAACTGCATGAAAACTGTTACATGGTATTAAGAAAGAATCTGTCGATAAAGGTTCAGTCCCTTTTAAGTAAACAAACAAACTAAAAATCCTCACAGGATGAGAGCTCTGGAAAAATATTCCAGTCCAAATCAGCAGAGGATTAGAAGCTCTGCAGTGAAAAAGTACAATAAATGAGTTCTCTAATCCAGTAATAGTGGGCATAATCTTTCAGGAAAGTAAGAGACTAAGTATTTTTAAATGCAAATGTATGCTTAATGAGCATTTGTGTAAAGTTGAGTAACATAGTCATCTCTTTTTCTCCTGAAATAATAAAACAAATTTTATAGTTTTTTCGTTCCCCGGGTTCCCTCTGTATCATTGAATAACTCTCCTTTCTCAGCAGCTATGTGTTACACACCAATGCTGAGAATCAGCTCACCAATGCTGTGGAAATCAGCTTTTCTTTTTCCCTATTTTTTTCTTTTTTAATTTATAGAAATAGGTTTGCAATTGTAATCCTGTGTGAACTGAAAAATCATAATAAGGCTACAACTGTCTTTCTATATTTTGTAAGGCTAATAAAAAACATGTATTACATAGATATACACCATTTCATCTTCTTCCTTTTCCTATTTTCTTGTCTTATGTTCTGAAAATAGACCAAGGCCCGTGGTACTTCTTGCTTCAAAGCTTATGAAAGACCTTTCCTATGTGAGCATTTATGGTATCGCTGAAGTTAGAGGGGGAGGAAGGAAAAAAATGCAACCTGATTTCAGTTCTTGAAGATGTAAGCAGTATATGTATGAGTCATCCATGGCGCCAATCTGAGTAGGGCTTTCAGGATTTGTTACACTGTTCGCTTCTCAAAGGGAGAAATCACAGTGGAAAGTCTGCCTCCAGCCTGTATAGGTTAAGGTTTGCTGATGCAGCTGCTCTGCTAATGGTGGAACTGAGGTGAAATTTTCACAGGAGACCAGTAGGAGGGAAAGCTTTTGGATCATAACTCAGTGTGGTCGTCAGGCTCAACTTTGCTCACTGACAGCTGTGCTCTCAGGCTTTTGCAAATGCAGTGTAAGGATAAGAACCACATCTTTAAAGATAAATGTGAAGTCATAACAACAGTCCTCTCAGTGAAACATGGCAAGCAGTGGTGTGGTACAGTACATCAGTGTATGTATTTTTTTTTTTAGTATGTCTGTGACTACTGTAGTTCTTTCTCCTTTTTCTCACTTCTGTTCATCTCCTCCATCCACCCCTCTCTCTCTTCTCAATAAATGTATTATTTCAAAGCCTACAACAACATGCTTATGGTATTGCTAGCTCTTATGGGTTTTATTGCTCTTTGAAAGTTTGGTCTTCTAAGCAGGCTGGACAGGAAGAAAGCTATAATGTGAATTGATTTACTTGGGATTTCCCAGTCTCTCTCTGTGGACTGCCTGGAACTTGCTTTTAATGTTCAGTAGTCCCATATGCAGTCCAGTTTAAGGTAAACCCATATTTCAGACAAAGTGTAGTTCTTTTGCGTCTGCTTGAGAAGAGAAAAATGTTGCCCTGGAATATAAGGTAACTGTAATAGAAAGACTGAATGCATTTCCTTCTAAAAGTAGGCATTCTCTCCCATCAGAGGTGACTCAGTCAAGGTCACAGCAGACAAAGTTGTGCAGATTATCACTACTGACAGTAGTAGTTGCTGCCGTATGTGAGGAGGAGTAATATGTACACCTAGACACCTCCCTAGAGCAAAGGAGAATCTGTGACTGTGCCTGGGTTTGTGCCCCATAGATAAAGCTTCAGTAGATCTAGAGTTGAAAATGAACATTCAAGAATTGCAAATATCTGTATTTTTTGAGAAAGGGAGACAGCATGAACGAAAACTATACCAGGCCTTGTGAGTTTTTATTCTCCAGTGAATAAATTGCATGTTCTACAATTGTTTCCAATTGTAGTTTAGATAGTGTTTTAAGTCTGGGTGGTAGGAAGAAAAACTGTAATGTTACAAAGGAGTTGGCAAGATCATAATGCTTCATTCTAATGGATGTAAAACAAAGAAGGAGATGACATGGAGGTGGAGAAGAAATCTCTACCTATTGAGAAAGTATTGAAAATACTGCTATTGAACTCAGCCTTTGCCTTAAATAGAACTGTGACTTTTGTTTTTGCTGGTTAAGGGATTGAGGGATTTACTTTGTAAAGCTGGTTTCAATTTTACGCAAGTTGTCAAAAAAAGTCATTTTAATTTGAATTAGTTCCAAATGTGTATAGTGTGAATAGGGTGCTAGCAAACAAATTACAGTTCTGAACAAAGCTGGCTTATGGAGTCTGGTGTTAAAGAAGGCATTTAACTATAACTCCACAAAAATATAATCTTTGTCTTCTGTGTATCAAAATCATAAATATGACTCCTGCTTCACAAGCATCTTGCATATGATTGCTTTGATGTAACTACAGGAGCACATAGGGTCAGATGGCAGCAAAGTAGGGGAGCCCACTGGCATCCATGGGCTGTGGAGGACTTTGAAGGACCTCAGAGATGGAATTTTTTTGCAGCAGTGGCAACTATGGCTTTTACCTGTAAGCAGAAGAAGGAGGAATATCAGGTTGACAAGGGGGGAGCTACTTACTGGTAAGAGGTGGCTGTTTTATGTCCATGTTGTATCTAAACCTTCAGCCCTCTCTGGAACTGCTGTACTGCAGGGACTCACTTTGCAGTATGGATGAAGTTGCTTTATGAAAACAAGTAACATTTTGAAGTATTGAAATGCTTTCTTCTAGTAGAATTTGTTTCCTCACCTCCTTTTGAGAAAAGCATGTTGTCTTTTAATAACTTTGGCTATTTTTTGGTGAGAGGTAGGTTTTTCTGATACTTGAAATGACCATTCATTTTGATAGTAAGCCTTAGCTAGTTAGATGCAAAAAATCAGTGGTTTGACATTGTTTAAAACATATTGCTCATTAAGTGCTCCAAATTTATTATGTTATAATGTTGATACAGGGATTTTTTTCACAGCTGTTCACAGAGGAACTATTTCTGTATGCACTGAAAATTGAACATGTTTCAGCTTGCTTTTGGTAAAATGTGCTAGAAGAGCTGGCTAAATATATTTCTTAAAATTTCTATTTCTGCCCTCAGGTCTACATAACAAGAGCAAGGAGCACACATAGTGTTAGAGCATAGATATATCAAAACGTTATTACCTTTGTCTTGATTTTTTTTTTTAATTCAATGTGTATCTGTTGCAAAGGACAGCTTAATAATGCTCAGGTTTTCTGGACTTAAATGACTGATTCTTCAAAATTAAAAAGTACTAGCTAATATCACTAAATAAGTTTTACTACCCTACATATTCAAAGACTGATAATACACTAGAGAAAACACTTCAGGTGCAGATGGATAAAATGGCATAAGTAATGCAGAGTAATGTACAGTAAATAAGTTCATTTGTGATTTTTTTTACATATTGTCAGAATGTTAAACTGCTCTTGAAATTGTTGAAAGGCAGCAGTATATAATAACTACTATACAAATTAAGCTGAGTACATAATAACTAAGATTGTGAACTAACAAAGTATTTGATCATGAGCAAGACTGTTAAGAAATTAGAGAACAAATGGGTACATTAAGGGGAAAAAAAAAAGGGCCTCATTTCCTGCCTTGTCATCTACACATATTATTCCTGTTCATTAACTTAAAGCAGAAATGTGTGGAGTGGGGGAGCACGTGCTTCTGCACATCCAGGAAAAGACTCTTTAAAAACAACAAAATTATTTAAATGTTGAAATGTCTGGAAAAAAAATCAAGTCGGATCCTATAATGCTATACATGAATTTTGAGTATTTAAAATCTCATGAAGAAATGTGTAGTGTTCATTGTATTTCAGATTAACGTAAAGCTTTCCCATTCATTTTCATTACTTGCAGTCTTGTTTAGCTAGATGACTTTTTGTGTTGTTGAACTACAATTAGCACTATAAGATTTATAATATCATGTGCTTTGCTCCAGAAATGCTACATTTTGGTGTCAATTTGATGTCACTCTTTGGATCTTATTTTTTTTCTAAAACTTGTCGGTATATGTAAGTGTCAATATTTAAAGCTAATAGAATTAATTTAGTTCAGTAATAGCATAGCAGCTAGTTGGTCATTCAGTTTCTCTCTCTCACTTGAATATGATTCTTCAGGAACAAAATGCTGTTTAGATTTTTTACAGCACCACTAGGTATTAGCAAGTACAGCCCCAGAGAATATTAATAAAACAAATCACAAAAAGGTCAGCAGGTAGCTCCCTATTTGTGTTTAATTTCCATGACCTCATACTGTTGCCTCCCTTCATGCTGGGAATAGCTGCACACTACTGCAACTTTTTCTGAATTATTGTTAAAAATCATAATGCTTATCAGCCAGTAGGAAAGCCCCTCTTCAGTTAAAGACAGCACAGTCATTAAAACTTCAAAATTATTAGATAAATAAACAGAGGCATATGTTCAATAAGCAGTTATAGCATCACTGTATAGGTGATGAAACCAAAGGAATAGAGGCAAACTAATCAGCAAGTTGATCAGAACTTAACAAAACCTGTGTCTCTTTTTCCTGGCCTACTGCAATGCATTCAGTAAAAGGCTAGGAAACTTGGACTAATAATTTAGTATTATCAGATCTTTGAATGCGGAGAGGAAAATCTTAGAAATAACTTCTAATGTTTTATTGTATTTCTTATTTTAGGCTGAATTGCCACATGAAGTTAAAATAATACAGAAACTTTGGGCTAAATCTCACTTAATATCTACTTCAAATCACATCCAGATGTTTTTAAAAAAATCTTTCATGTTCAAAAAGCCTTGAAAATTTTACATTTGAATAAAATAATTGGAACAGAAATCTTTTTATATTTTTACATGAAAAAAGTTTGTTGTTGTTGTAACTGGTTAAAATGACACCAAATTCCTTTATTAATATAATGAATTTTTCGTGGAAAATAATTTTGCCTTCCAGTGAGTAAGTGGAAAAAGCAGGCTATAGAAACTGATTTAGATACAAATTTTATTCACAGCTAGTTCATACTAAAACGTGCAATTAACTTTATTACTCCCTCTACCTCTTCCAGTAGGTCTGTGTCAGCTCTTTTTTTATGTTCTGTAAATCTGAACATTGGCATCTTCTGATATTTTAGAGCTTAATCAAGTAATTTAGTATTCTTACAATGTAGGTTGTACTGCAGCTTGTGTATATTACTGACTTTTAAGTCTCTTTCTGGCTACGTCCACAAAGCATGAAGATCTTTCAGACCTCTAGCATTGTCTCCTCTAACTTGCTTTATATCATACGCCCTCCTTTCGTGCTCTGGTCAGAGAGCAATGAAAACCCTTTGATCATGAAATCCAGCCCTGTAACAGGAATGGATCACTTTTCTGATTCTTGGAAAGTGTTACTTCTCTAAAATCTGTACTGCTGGTTGTGGCACTGCATTTTATCTTGGAACACTCTGCTGGAGCTGTATTAAATATCATTTTAAGCTGAGTAGTTATCAATTTTTCTTTTTGTTGTCACTGCTGTTGTTATTCTTTTGAAACTTTCTCCACAGAACTAGAGCACAGTTTCCTGAAGTCTAAGATCACTTTGATTCAAAAAAACAAAGACTGATTCCAAGAGTTGGGAGACTTGATTCCACAATAAGTTTGTGTGACACTCTTGGAAAAAAGTATTTCAATTCTCAGTAATCTCATTTTTTTTCCATCAGGAAAAATGTAATTATATTATATAAATAGGAATTTGATGCTTCAATAACAGCTTGTGCTTTTCCTGCTCCACAGTGCAGCCAGCTGAATGTACCTTTTCTTGAATGTCTGAAATAATCAGGCTACAGATCAGACCAAATGATTAGATAGAAAAATTTTATATTGTTTTATTATCAGGTGCTTTTCTCCACACTTCTTTTTTATATCAAATTTTTATTTCTTTTATTTGTTGAGATTTTCAATAAGTATTGTAATCTTTGTACTCCATAGATAGCTACAAATTCTTATTGATTTGTGTCATCACATTGGCAGGACGAACTCTGCTGGAAAAGCTCTTCAGCCAGCAGGAAAATGCACCACAAGAAGAAGCAGAAAAACTATGTTCTCGTATTATTGCATTGGGTCTCTTACTTCCATTCACCGATTGCTTCAGAGAACCATGTAATAAGAATGCCCAGCAAAGCACACCCACTTTTGATGTAAGTACTGGAAAAGTTTTCTTTTGTCTGTTTTTTCAAGGGGGACGTAATTTGTCAGTGCCTTATGATTGCCTGAGAGAGACGATCAGTCTGGATAAGGTTAGCCTGTTTAATGAAAATAGCCCTTCTAAAAATGGCCAGCCAACTTCCCGATCTCGCATACATACACTTCTGTACATAGTTAAGCTTACTTGGTTTCTTGGCATTATAACTCATCTTTGTGTGTGCTGTTGCTCTGTATCTGGGTGGTTTTTTTTAGTCTTTTTTCCATAAAGTATTTCTATGAATCCAGGTATTCTATAGGACTACCAATATTTAAATCTAATAGCTGCCTCACCAAAAAAAAAAATATTTATATAAATAAAAAATCAGCCAAAAGCAAAACAAAGAGAGCACATTACAAATGTAACTCAAATTATACATCTAGACATCTACACAGACAATTTTTTTCCCCTCCTGAAAAGGCTTTGGATATGAAATCGAGCAAGTATCAGTACAAATTTACTGGGACTCCAACCACATTGTTATCTCTGCCTTTGGGCTAACTGGCCGCAGTGCTGTTATTGGTGGCATTTGCATATGGTTACAGCACTTTAGAAAGGACAGTGTTATAGACATTGCCTCACACATTGTTCCTTCCTCTTTGATAATAAATTCAAATTTAAGACTTAATTCTACTGTATGATACTGCAATTGAAGTTTTACAGTGAACTTATTATAGTGATCTTTTCCATTAACATTTAGCTTTAGTCAGTCTGTGCATGAAATTACATGACTGAAGATAACCAGAGTTTTTTCAGATCGTCTCTATTTTACGCGTAAAGATGAAACTTGCTTATATATGGTTAACAAATGATTGGCATGGATATGAGAAAACTTGAGTATTTTTAATGTTTTAAATATTTTTCAACTTGCTGGTGGGTACTGTAATATAAATGATAAAGGAAACATGAAGAATAAATGTCTGGACATATTCTTAAAAAAACAAGCTTTCCCATATAACAGAGCTTTTCTACAAAATCCCTATAGCAACACTGAATTATTGTTTTTTTTTAAAGTTGAAAGTATTTTTTAACTATAGGATTTCTTTTTTGGGGGGAAGAGGATTAATTGAAGAAAAATTGAATATGGAGTATGACTATAAAACTAATGTTATTCAGGCAATTTAACATCACATCTTAATAAGGTTACTGCAAAATATGTTTCATCAATTTGTTTGAAACATTTTTAGCAATATTTTCAGTTCTCCTGGTTTTAGCAAATATTTAGTTAATCTCATCTCCTTTAGAGCTTTGCTTGCAACATTTACTGAAAAGAAAAAGAAAATCCTCCCCCCAAAAAAAACAAACAGGATTTTAGTGTTGATCCAGCCATTGACAGAGGAGTTAGACCAACCTTAAGCAATGTTTAAAATTTCACCTATCTAGAATTAGGCAATGCATCGTCTTTGACTTTACCCAAAAGTGGGAACACAGCCGGTCCCATATTCTTCCTTGATCTGAGTTCATCAGACATGCTGCATAACAGCCATTGCCTCCAGTTCCATGCTGGATCACCTCCAGTTTAGCCAGTGTCCTTTTCACTCAGCTGAAACTGCCATCAGCAAAACTCCTGTATCCCTGTCCTGATCAGAGCCAGGTTTATCTACCACCTCCTTGTCTTCCCTCCCTGCTACATCAAACTCTCGTGATCGCTTATTCCTTAAGGTTACTCATGGGACTGTTTTGATTTTTGTCTTAGTCTGGTTCTTATAAAGTCTCTTAGGTCACTCCTTCAGCATGTGTTTTTGCTGGATTGCCAACTTTTTTTTCCACTGAAATCCTTCTTTGTAAGTCTTCTTTTTTCCTTTTGTGACTGATCACATGTATTTCTGAGTTTTAACTTAGCTTTGTTTCTTTTTTGTTTTTTTTTTCATGTTGAATAAAACCCCTTATTCCTCTTTTGCTTAATCTGGTCCTACAGGCATTTTTTTAAAGAGGTTACAGTTTATGAAAGTAATTCAGTAAGTTTTGTTCACTCTGAGATCTATTGCTTGTGGCCTGAGATGACTTTTAAATAATCTGTTTACATTCATGTTTAATTTGACATGGCTAATTCAGAACTCTCTTCTGGCTTGCAATATTTGCAGTTGTATTCTCATCTTTTTTGATTACTCATGTCCGGTGGTCACCTTTAGTTCTGCAAGTATCCAAACTTCTGCCTGCGTTCTCAGCAATGTAGCAGAGAACTGTTTGTTTCTTTCTTTCTCTTAGGCTATTCCAAATGTTAATGTGGGGCTCTGCCTCACCCCATTAAATAATTGTATATAACCTTCTTTACTTTTCTCACTGGATCTTGTTTCTTTATTTTCACACTGACTTGTATTAGACAATACATTAAGAGTAAAGACAACTTTCACAACTCTTGCCTTTTTTGCACTTGTATTTCTGCTGTGCGTTATGCTTTGTAGATGCTCGCTCCTTTGTTAGTATATGGTAAACGTAAAGTACCAAAGAATACCCAGTGAAAGCATGAATCATCAGACAGCTAGCGTCTCTCATGAAATTTTTGCTGAGGATATGTCTCTGCAGAGATTTACATTCTGGTCAGATTATGGATGGATTTTAATGATGGTAAGAAATAGCATGTTCCTGAAATTTGACAAAAAGATGACCTTTATTTCAAGTTGTAGCCCAAATAATAGAAACTTGAGAGAGCTACTATTAGATTTTTTGTTTGTTTGTTCTATCTTGGCCCATTTTGTCAGTTATTTCTTTGGGAAAAAAAATCTGTTAGATGTCCAGAATAAAAGATTAGTCTGAAAAATAAAAGTTGAGCAAAGCTCTAAAGCTAACAGAAGCAGACAGACTGGGATTTTTAATATGTTTGCTGTTGAGCAGCAGTGAAAGCTTTCACTCCAGCTTTTTCTATCTACTTGTTTTATAATAACAAAGAATAAGTAAATGTACAATGGCAGATTCATTCTCTGGAAATAAGATTGCCTCTTTGCTAGTTTCCTGCCTATTAGAGGGGCTGCTAATTATTGGCTTTTGGGTGTCATGGCTTCTTACTTGTCACATTATCTTTACTGCATATTATTCTGCCTGTTTATGAAAGAAATTAAGAAGTATATTTGAAAAAAAGTAGACCAATCTAGTGTATGCAAAACTTTTAGAAGGATAGATTAAGGAAAGCCTGTTCAAAGAATGTTCTCCAAATTGGTAATTTTTTTAGTTACTGTAGCCTGGTTTTCTTTCTCAGTTTCCTCCTTTTTAGCAGTTATGACTTGTTCAAAAGTGCTCCTAAGGAATCAAATGAAAATCAGTTATACCCTCTGATTCAAATGTATGTAAGAAATTAATGCTTTGTGGAAGACTGTCAGTCCCGATGACTGTGGTATGTTATTAAATAATCTTACTTACATAGTACAGATCTTAATCTTTTCAGCATGTTACCTCATTATATAATCCTATTAGAGCTCAACGTAAGGTTGAGCTGGCTAAACAGTTCATCTTTGGCAAGAATGTATCCCAGGCAATTTCTGCAGACATTAGTATAATCACAACTTTCAAAAGAGGTCTTATTCCCCTACTTAGCTACTCAATTAATGATATATCACAGGAGGTAGAAGATGGCTGTATTTGGGCAGTCATCAGTAAATTCTATATAATAAATAAATTTGCATTAGAATTGAAACTGTTTGGACACCCATAAAAGCTGACATTCTCTTATCAAAGCAAGGCAACTATATTCAATTTCATCGTTATTAAGAAACTTTGACTGTACTTGGCACTTGTCTGCATTTTATCCAGTAGTTGAAATTGCTAGATTAGATATCTAGTTCTTCATTTTGACTTCTTATTCCATACTTTCTGGTTCATACTTTACAGTCTTAAGCTATGGGCATTATTTTTCCCTTGGTAGCTGTTTTATGCTTCTTTTTTTCTGACAAACTTTCTAAGTAGTTTTGTGTTTTGCTTCTGAACACAAAAAAAAATGTATCTATGAATACATTATGAAAATAGATACATTGTATCTATGAATACAAGTGAAAAACACTTTTAAGTAAACAAAGAAAAGTTGTGGCATAGAACAGAGAAGACAGTTTGTTAATCTGCAACTTAATCTTTGTTTGTCATGTAGTTACCATGGTAGTTGAGTTTGGCTAAATTGAACTCCTCATAACTCCTCTTCCTTTTCTGCTGCCCAATCATACTTTGTGACACTTTTGCTGTTTGTGGTAAACAACTCTGAGTGTTCCTAAGAGTAGGAACATGAAAACAGTTGGATGTTCACTGATCTGAAGTATTATGCTGCTTCCTTTTCTAAATTTTAGTTGCATATTTTTTAATAATTGTTACTCTTGGCCTTTGTGCATTTTTTCATGTAATTTCAAGAGGAAGTTTTTAAAGTGGTAATAATCACATTTTCAAATGGAAATGAGGTGAAAGGGATTTTCTGATTAAACAGCTTCCTCTGGAAAATTCATGTTTTTCAGAATCAGACTAATTGCAGAACTGTATTAGAGTAGGTGAAACAAACACATGCTAAAGCATCTCCTTGCAACTTGATTACAAGTTCCTGAGAAAGTGAAAGTATACAGGGCCAGGTGATCTAAGTAACAGCTGATAAGCTAGTGCTCTTGGGATGTCATCTTCCATGTGGAAGTTTGAGTCTCATGTGTAAGGAGACTAGATCTTCAGGTTCTCGTATTTCATTGTGAGAGAATCAGTTAAATGCACAAGTTCAATCTTTCAAGCTATATTAAATCCAGACAATTATTGTGTAACAGGAAGACCAAGACAGTAACTCTGGAATTAAATAAGAATTGATGTTGAAATCCAAAACTGACTTTTTTTTTTTTTCCCATGGTAGCCCGCGCCAGAGATATTTACTCTCTTGACCTTTCTTATCCCCTGGACACAAGACTGAAATATTAACAAAATTTGATGCCATCAAGTTTGTTCTGTTTTGCTGAAGAGGATAAAATCTTGTCTAAATTATCAATGGAAAGAAGTGTTTCATGACTTGTGGAGCTTGGGAGGTATTTTTTAAGTGTGTTGTTGAGGCACCTTGGTTTTCTAAAAAGAAGCAAATCAGTTGGATGACTAAAGTGCTTAGTCACCAATTTAGTTCATGGGAATAGAATGCTACATCAGCCATATAGTACAGTATTCTCACTGACTTGCTGATTTTCAGCCTTGCAAGGCATTTGTGTTCACTAATACAGCCAAAGGTAGTAGAACCTGAGAGCTGTATTTAATACTCCACTTTCTTGGCAGTAGTTAGATGAAGCTTTGCTACAGAACCTCTCATCAAAAAGTAAACCACTTTTCCTTTTCTTGATGGTATTGATTCCTTTATTTTAAGAGCTGCTTAAAATAAAGCAGTCTCCTGCTGATAAGAGCATTCTGAGGTGGATCGGCTCTAATTTCTCAAACTAAAACCTTGCTTGTCCAATTAACTATTTACATGCAGTGGGAAAAGGCAGTTGTATACTCAGTATATTAGAATGGTTAAACTTTCTGAATGGGAATATTTCCCATCCATCTGCAGTGAAGAAGGTAGTGCTGTCTGAAGTACAAACATTTGCATACAATGTGGAACAAGCAAGCTCCTTGGAGCTCTTACCTTAGAAAACTCTTTCTGAGCTATGGGAAGAGGCAGTTTGCCTCACTCATGTGCCAATGCTCTGCAGCTTTAAGAACCAGTGGAAAGTGCTGTGTAAGGATGTGTGAAAACCAGAATTCTCTACTTGACATAACATTTAGTGCACTGGACTCAGGGAGCTTTAAGCTCTCAATGTCTGTCCAGAATTGAGTCAAAATAAATAAGACTGGAATCACTCAGTAGAAGGATTATTTGTTTTATCCAAAAGCAGTGCTTTATACTCTTTAATAGTGGAGACTGCGCAAGACAAAGTGGAAATTCTAGATGTATTCAATGCTTGATCACGGTAAGAGAATGAATTTGCTGTGCTTCTAATGATAGGTAGGAAACATGGTCTTTGAAGTGGAAATATTACAGAAGTAGTTGTTAGATGTAGAAGTCAGTAGTTTCATGTATCTCAACAGTATATTTATTAATGGTAAAAGAAAACATGGATACTTTATTTGGATTTTTTGTTGTTGTTTATTTTGCTTGAATAGTACTTCAGCACCATAGGACTGACTGCATATAGCCTTTATCAAAATAAGACAGGGGAGATGTAGGTTAGATATTAGGAGGAAGTTTTTCACTCAGAGGGTGGTGACGCACTGGAACAGGTTGCCCGGGGGGGTTGTGGATGTGGATGTGTTCAAGGCCAGGCTGGATGTGGCTCTGGGCAGCCTGGTCTGGTGGTTGGTGACCCTGCACACAGTAGGGGGGGCTGAAACTAGATCTTTAAGGTCCTTTTCAACCCGGGTCATTCTATGATCATGCAAATTTGTAGCATTATCAGTTTTGGAAAAGAAAAAATGTGATGTGTTAGTATATTAACTGCAAAGGAGCTAAAGACTAAAGGCAAAGAGATTTTGGACAGTATCTTGAGTGATTAAGAATTAGGAAGTTCAAATGATTTGTCTCTTGAAGGGTGTGGAAGTAAAGATAGGATAAATCTTTTCCCATTTTCAGTGCAGCATGTAGAATATCAACTTGGGAAGTTTTTCAAACTACCTTTCTGTGAAAAGGAATTTTCATACCTGAAATTCTGTTTTAAGTTTGCAAGTAATCAGGTGGTGTTAAATATCTTGCTTATATGTTGAACATTGATGCCTTTCGATTATAACCAGTCATTTTTACAAATTGTCATATGTCTCTGTAAATATCTATTACATTACAGATCTCTTCCCTCGTCCTTCTTTGTGTCAAATACAAAATAAAATATTCCAAAACAAGCAAAACAACAACAAATAAAAAATTCTTCTACAGTAACCAAGGTTTAGGAGTATAGGATGGAGTTGTGCGATGTCTTAACTTCTCATAATTTATATGCTTTAAATTATATTAGCAGGAACACAGGTACTTCATATTTTGTTACTCTGATAATATATTCTAATTGCATAATAATTCTGAGATATATTGTGATTTTTTTTAAAAAAAATTCCAGTAGACTAATCATGCTTCAAAGCTTATTTGTTGAAAGGTTATGCTATATCTTTCTAGATACTGAAATATCATGTCTGGGAATAGTTTGTCTTCCATTTATATTATGTCAACATAATCTACAATCTATTGCCATTTTCTGTTTTTTTTCTCTATAACCCTACATATAATCCCAGTGAAAACTGACTGTGATTACCCAGCTAATCCTCTGCAAAAGTTGTTCTTTTCCTTGTTCCTTGGATTGTGTAAGGTTTCCAAGTCTAAGCAATACAATGGGCGACAATATTTTGTTCTGGTTTGTTTCAGAAATATTTTCCTCTGTTTTTGAGATTTGGATGGCGCAGAAAAAAAGATAAATAGCAATATTTAGCACCATTTCCTTTTCTTTATAAAGTATCTACAGGTATCCCTCTCTCTCTTTCTCCCTTTTACTCCCGTGTTATTGAAATTTAGGCTGATGCCTGGAAATGTTTATCTTCTAAAAAGCAAAAATTTGCATTAATTGGATAAATGGAAAGTACCAAGTTACTGAAAGAATTGCATTAACCATGCCTGTTTGGATAGCAAGTGAGAAAAGGATAGCCATTAATGCTATCTTCCTTTAAAAGTCTAAGTAAAGAATTTGATGTAATTTCATATAAAGATTTTCATTATTGCATAAAGATTTTTATTTTTACCTTTATTTTCACCTTTATTCAAAGTCTGTTTGTGTCTAGATTATTATAATGTTTTTCATGCTGGAAAGATCTAATAAGCTTCTTTCCACTATATTTGCAGCAGATTTTTTCCTTTATAACCTGCATTTGCCTGTTTTAATTAAGTTGTTTGGAATAAAGTTGTACCTTAAAGTTTTTATCTTATCACAACTTATTTTTAAAGAAATAAAAGCTTAGTCACATGGAGTAGAAATTATCCCAAAAAGTTAAATGAGTTTTGTTCTTCCCCTGTGTCTGTCTTCAATACTTTTTTTTTCTTTTACATAGATTCTAAACAAGTTTAATATTGAAAATGAAATATGCAGGAAAACATTACCAATATTGGACTAAGAGAAGAGTGCAAAAGAGGGATCATAAATGTGATCTTTGCATCTGACACCAGATGATTTAGAACACTTTAATTTGCTTTTTTCTTCTAAAAACGAACTCACCTTTTTATCTGTCTCTCTATGAATACAGAAATTTTAATGTTAAAAACAGATTAGCCGAGGTGTAAAGAATAATTAGTTCAGTTTATTCTGAAAGGATCCTAAGAATACTCGGTGGCCTTTTCTGGTCTGCGGATATGATGTAAAGTATATATATGGATTGAAGTATTTTTTCCTTTCTGAACTGTAAACTAGCCCTATTTAAAGTAGTATAGTCATTCTGGACAGAAACTTCTATCTCTCTAAGAAAAGGTGTTGGAGTTCCTTGCACACTCTAGAAATGCTGAACTGTATTCTAGCCTCTTTTTGTGCTGTAGATAAGATTGGTTTTTATATTGTTAATAATGTTATTTCAATATCAGAACATTCAGTTCTTTCAATATAGGTTTATGCTAAGTCTTTGCACAAGATGGAGAGTATAAAAAAGAAAGCTGCCTTGATATAGGGATGGATAATAAACTCTGTGTTGGAAACAAAGACTTTGATATTTTGATATTGTTTTTATATATGAATTTCTCAATCTTTCTTTTTTTTTTTTAATGACCACAGCAAGACCAGCTTTATACTTGGGCTGCAGTTAGCCAGCCCACACATTCATCAGATTACATCGAAGGAAGCTTTCCAAGGAGAATTCCATCTGTGTGGCCCCCACCCAAACCTCCAGATGAAGAACAAAGACTTAAAATTCCAGAAGCAGGTATACTTCTTGGATGCAGACAAGATGTATATATATGGCACTGGGGGGAACTGCTGCCTTTTAGAATCCAAGTTGCAAAGTTAAGATATTAATTTCTAACAGATCTGATTTAGAAGATCTTGGATTAAAATCAGAAATACTGTTAGCTAGCATGAATCTAATAAAAAATATTTAACAAAAAATGTACATTTGCTGGTGATCAAGATGTGCACCTGGCATCTGCTGACTAATAGGTTTTACCAGGTGTTGTAACCTTTGTTCTTTTCCAGTTAATATTTACTCAAAGCTATGAAATATTGGCTCTTTTTTCTTAAAAATACAGAAAAGTTCAGAAGGCCTCTGGTGATAGACTGTAAGTTATCAGAGTGGTATGAGTTACTCCGTTGTAGATTCAGCAGTTCTCTGTTGACACAAAGGTAGGGAAAACATATCTGAAAAATAAATTTGAGATCTTGTTTAAAAGTCAACTTATCTTAAAATTCATGGGATTACTCTACCAGTCTAATTTAGAAATTTTCTGCGTAGTCATTGAAAGATTTGTTTTAGTTGAGAGTTGAATAAAATTAAAAACCCTTACCAAGAAGTTTAAAAGAGAATTTCAAACCTGTTTTCTGTTAATAGTGTTGATGGGTGAATGCCACAGGTTATCAGAGGTTTAGTGTTGCATTAATATGCAATGGCTCTCAGTGCTTCCTGGCTGCATTCATCTCCATGATCTCCATGGAGAGACATTTGGTATTCTCGAACTTTCAATTTCCTACCATTCCTTTCTTTTTACTCAATTTGAAGAATTAAGTCATTATTTCAACAGATCTCTTTATATTTCTTGTAGCATTTGGGTGGAGTTAATTTCAGATTTCCCTTTCTTTGATACCACTTCTTTTGGAACAAGAGCAAAGTACTCCTTGCAAGGACATCATTTGTTATGGCAAAACTTTTTTTTACCGGTGTCACTTATTCCAGCGCTCACAAACAAAATAAGCCGTGCCAACAAAAATGCAGTGCTACTATATAATTCTTTTTATGCAGTGTCTTTTACCAAAGCAACTCTATTACTGGTCAAGGAAACATTAATGCATGCATCTTACTGATGCAGTTCAGGGTGTGGGATGATCCAGTACTGGATTATTACAATAGTCCAGTTTTTCTTGATGATCTATTTACTATTTTATTTTGTATTCAATAAGAATGCTGACATATGAGGTAACTGAATTCCTTGCCATGTACTTTGGTTTGTCTTTCTTGGAGACTTAGCTGATGGATATGCAATCAGAGTGACTAATCTTGAAAAACAAAGGAAGGAATATTTCATTCATTATTTTACTTTGAGATTTTAGCATGGCAGAGGCTAGTGCAAGTAAACGAGTCTAATGTTTCTAACACCTAGATGAACAATGATTTAAAAATATTTTGAAATATAGAATTTTACTATTTTTATTAATTTGATAGTCTTTCAACTATATAGATAGACTTCTAAATATGTTCATTTTATACACTGTTTCTATCCAGTGTTGTTCTATTTAATTATTCCTACTATATTTATATAATGTGTATAGTATTTGTCTATCCTTATCTCAGTCACTGCCCTCTTAAATACTGCAAAAAAATTTAAGCAATTAGAATTAGAGATAAAAAGGAAAATTGTGTATTGCTACCATTTCTAAATGGAGTATAAATAGTTATCGATTTACTTTCTGTGTTGACTTACTGAAATGTTATCTGTTGATGTAAATTTGCCATGTGATGAATGGAAGGAAAAGGAGAAAATAGATGTTCTCTGAATAAAACTCAGGTAAATTAATAATTTTTTTGTTTGATTATGTACTTGCTGCGTGGAAGAACATGGAGGTGAGTGATACTGCACGTGAATCCGGAAATATTCACACCTTTTTTGTGATGTGTGACTGAATTACTGTTTGTATACATGGCCTTTCATATGGGCCCTGGACAGCCTGACCTAGTGGGTGGCAACCCTCACTGCTGCAGGACAACTGAACTGGAATATCTTTGAGGTCTCTATCAACCCAAGCTTTTCTGTGATTTTATGAAATACTTCTTAATGAGGCAGGATGCAAAGAATAATCATGGGAATTACTGTTTAACCTTTGGTGACATGTAGATAACAAAGCTGTAAGTAACTATTTTTCTTTAAATGACAAATTTTGACAATCAAAATAGAGTTTTTGAAGTTCTATGTATTATATTTTTAAGATGATACCATTTAATGTTGAATTTTAACAAATACATAGGACACTGAGTTCAGGCTAGCTTTTAATTAACTTTAAATGTATAATTAGGAAAGTAGGACGGTAATGTTTTCTTAATTATCCTCTTTTCATTAAATCCTTAATATGTATTTTGAACAATCAATGAAATACAACTGTGTTTATCTATATCTATGTTTTTTTTTCAGATTCAGAGTTGAAGTCTACTGTGCTAGAAGCAGAAAAACAGCACATAGATGATGTTCATCAGGTACAGGTAAGATCCTGATCCAAGCATTCTAACTAGCATTCTATAAAAAGGCTTGGAAAGTAGTACTTTGGACATGTATGCAATAGTTCTTGTCTTGTGTAATGAATTTTCAAAATGTAAATATTTAAGTGTTTTCTTTTCAATCTAAATTTTTATTTCAAAATCCTCATATGCTCCATTGTGTATCTAGGGACAGAGATTAAATGTTCCTGCCTGCTTTTAGTGATTATTGTCAAATTATTGTTCACTTTGCTCTGAAGTAATGCTTTGTTCCAGAGATCTAATGGTATCACTTAGAAATAGTGATAGAAACTCTGGTAATATCAGTTTATCTACAGAAGTTTGTGTGACTAGCAGTGGCACAGATTTTTTTTTTCATAGAGTGTTAGATCTGATCTATCTTCTCTCCTCAACCACAGCCCTTTCTTGTATATTAATGGCTGTGTTTTCTAAAAATAATCATTGAGTTTATTTTTGAGGTAGAAAGCAAGTAATATCTAATAAAATACATTCTATTCTTTGTTAGACTTGCCGATTTAATCCAGATTCAAGCAGGGATTTTATGAGCATGGATGGGGAGAGGTGCCTTACCTGTATGGTTTAGCCTTACCAAACATTTGAAGAGTACTTCTAGTCGATAACCTAAATTCTCCTCTCTCCATAATTAAGAACATTTAAAGACCAAAGCTCATGAGTTATATCACAAAAATATTCTATGCTGCAGTATCTTAAGCTTAAATTATATTTGTGCCATGCATTTTTATTCTACATCAGTCACTTATGTTGTCTGATTACTTCATTCCATTTGCTAGTGTTAGAGATTTCCATCCCTTTTGTCCACTGTTCACTTCTTATAGCAGTAATGTGAACTTCTTCCATTCTGTACAATTATTCATCAATGAATAACACCAATAAGCACTTTGTATGCATGATTACCTCATTGACAAGTGTTCTCAGGTTCTTGCCGTACTGTTCTTCTCTCTGGTTTACATTGAAGATCAGAGTGGAAGAACCTTAATATTAGAAAATGTGCATGGGTGAAATGAAAGCATTTCTGTACTGACCCAAACAGTTAATATGTATGCATGTTGAATATTCTTTTATATATAAAACTTTACAGAGCAAGATGGTAAAACTAACTTCTTCCATCAGGTTTGGAGATAAATCCTGTACTATTGTCAATTCATTCTTGTTATAGTTTGTACTTTTTGTTTAATGTGATGTAACACTATGAAATGTTTCTTCTTGAGCTCTATCATTTCATTCTTTACTTAGTTTGTAAGTTTTTTTTTGAAGAAAGCAAGTGTTGGCTCCTGTTATCCAAGTAGGTGATAACGAAGAAGGGGAGACCTAGCACAAAATTTGAAACTGATCAACTATGTTTACTCTCAAATTTCCTCCCTACCCTAACCCTTCTTTTACAAAGAATTTTCCATATTGTGTAAAAGTAATTTGATGTGGTTGATATGACTTAGAAACAAATGCAAACGTACCATGGTGATAATTTATCTTGCTTATAATAAATCCATTAATTAAATTCACTGCAAAAGGCTTCTAAAGTAAAAGCATGTGTCACCTTGCCACCCCCTTCCCCCCTGCCCTTTACTCCCTTCCCACATTCTCCACTTTCTTGCCATTCTAAGGTGTTTTTATTAATATATCTTGAATGTTTCCTTCCTTCTATGATTTTAGACACAACCTTGTATTTTTTGGCTTAATTTCCTAAAGTTTTAAGACTGCTCTTGTTCAGTCAAAAACAGCTAATTTACAAAAATCACAATTTAAAAAAGAGGTTGTAGGAAAACAATTGTTTTTAGTGCAGGATTTGTTGAGCAGAGGGGAAAACAAGATAAACTGGCAGCCATTTCAAATCTTAGTTTTGAACTGCCAAAGAGCAACAGTGTCTGCACGGTCTTCTCAGAGCAAACAGAGAAATCTTTGTTAGATGGAATTCCTTTAGTGAAGAAGAGGAAAAACTGAATGTTCTCATTTAGAAACTTGAGCTTCAAACCTGATGTTTAAATTTGGCAGCTGTACTTTTATGCAAGAGCCAAGTTGTTCTCTCTTTTGCAGTCCTGATCTTTCATGGTAACATTGTAATTTTCCCTACATTTTAACTCAGTTTTCGTTTGCTTTATTTTATCTATTTGATAGAGTTGTAAGAGACAGGAAATAAAAACCTTGTAATTGTTAAACAATTATGTAAATCTAAGCTTTAGTAGTGGGACATCACAGAAACAAAAGCATACTGTTTGACAGTCACCTAAATTTCTTGTTCTTTTACACATCTTATTATCAAAGCATTTTATATTTCCTTTTTTTTTCCTTCTTCATCTGTGATAAGTGCCTACTCAGCAGAAATTTAGAAAGAAAGCCCTGAGTACGTGTACTTGAAGGTCAGAATTCCAATGTAATGAATTACATCCTATTGAAGATGTCTGGTCTCCTGTCTCAGATCTGATTTCTAGCATTTTGGTTATATTACGGATTGCATTGAGTATTTAAACTGCGTTTACAGTGGGAAAAATTGCCAACCAAAAAAACCTTATCCTTCTAGCATTTCAAGTTCAGTTGTTCGCTTTTGTCTGGTTCACCTAATTTCTACCAACAAATAATCCCTCAACCAAAATTTTATGCCTTCTTGAAATGCCATGTACTTCAACTAGTAGTAACAACCAGACAACATTTTTGCAGATCTTAGGCACTAAAAATAGATTTATGGTGCATGATCTGTTGGTGCACTTTCCAACAATATCATAGGGAAACAATTCTAGCTTTAAAAATGTTAAATTGCAAGATACACTTTACCGTGTTCAATATACTTTTGACTTTGAAAACATTATAACTCTGACTCTTGGACCATCCACTTACAATATTTCTAACTACTACTACACTTTGATGACAATCCCTCTCTATGCCTTTCAGGGGGAGTTTTTTTCTTACTCTAGTCTTTAAGTACAAATTGTTTTAATTCCTTTTGCTAATAACTTAGCGACTGCTGGGATGTTCTGGTTCTGACACTTATGAATATTAGAAAAAGGGCTGTGATACACTTTAAGATAAATATATAATCAGTCTATTTAAAAAATATGAAAATATTGGCTGGATTGGGACTTAGCTTTCATTACTCTAAAATGTCACAGCTTAACTTTGTCTTGGAGGCATGAATGCAACTCAAATCTCATGACAGAAAATTTAGAAAGATAACTCTTAGAAATAGTGGTGAGGCAAAAAAGATTTGTCTGAAATGGGGAAGTGATTCTACAACAGCAAATAAAATAGGGATTTCTTTTTTAAGATATGGAGTTTTATTTCTGTATAACAAAGCACTCATCTTTGCAAAGTTGCTATGGACAAGACTGGTTAATAACTGGTCAGTAGGAACTGGAGAAAAAAATGTTTTTTATGCTTACAAGGGACAAGTTCCCATGTTGTGGCTTTTTTAAAATGTAGCTTAAATTTGCATGTTCTTTCTTGAGAACAAAAATAGGTATTTTCAGAAGATGCAGTTGTCTTATTGAGAAGAGTATGAATGAAGTAAACTTCTAAGAAGTTTACTATATGAATGGAATGATAATGAAATCTACTCATTGCGTTTTACAAAGTAAATACTATAATTAGTGATCTTTGTCCTCACAAATAGATATTTTGTTTTAAGAATGTCAATTTAAACTTCCTACGACTTCATGCTAGCGTATCCCAATCACAGAAAACAAAAAGTTAAAAAAAAAAAATTGAGTTTTTTTAAAATCTAATCTTTCCCAACATCATCTAAGTTTGCAGTTCTGGGGTGCAGCAATTTATTCTAATTTTACATTCAGTATGTAATGCTACAATTTAGGGTAGCTTCACTTAAAGCAAGTAAGCAAATGTAGGTGTACTGTGTTTTCTTGTTAGCCTTAAGAATAAATTATGCTTTATCAAAAATGTACAGAAAGAAAACAATTTTTATTTATTTATTTTTTTTTGTGGCACAAGAGATGATAGAAATCTGGTAAATAATTCATTTATGGAGTCATAGGAACTGTGCAAGAGCTGAACATTGCTTGGGCAGTAAGAGACTCTAATCTTTGTCAAACCTAACTCCCAGACATGATAAGCACAAATCAGGTGCACTTGGTCCTTAAATGTTTGTGAAACACAGTTTTTATGCAGAAGTTTCCAATTTTATTGAGATCTTTTTTTCTTAATGTTAGATCTTATTCTTAGCTTAAACATGCTCCAATGGTTTGGTTTCTTCTATATCAAGCCTAATGAGTGCTAAGATTTTTTTTTCTATAACACTAGTAGATAAACAGACTAAACTTTTTTTAATATGAAATTATTGACTGAGCATGACTGTTCTATTCTCCAAGCTGAGACTCCAATATAGTTTGAAGTGAAGGTGTCAGTTCTTGTCTCTTCTTCCTCCTATGTAACCTGTAGCCAAGCTTTGTGCTTAAAGCACTGGATTCTGCTAGTGTCAGAAAGGCTCTGAAGGAAAGATGAGATCACAAGTAGAAATAGTAGAACTGAGGGAAGAACTACGTAAACTGAGCGCCTGAAAGGCAGCATGAAGAAGTTGGCCTCCTCCGCCACTAGATGGCAGTTAAGTATTTTTGAAGGAGCGTGCAACGCACTGGTAAATCAGTGGAGTCGTTAAAATACTCTCAGGTGCCAACACATTTATTGGTCTGAAAGTGGTGGCTTTCTGGCAGTTAAGAAGCTAGCCTGTAAAGGGTATTCACATCTACTGTATTTAAATTTGGCCAAGGTTTAAGTAACTGGAGCATCTCCCAAGGCTAAGAGGACTATATCCTAAAAATAACAAAAATCATGAAATATTGAATGTTCAGAACACTCTGTGCTGTCATTGTTAAGATGCTTTTTTCTGTTATTGTTGGTTATTAATCCAGGATTGTAAACCCATTTGACTGGTATAATCTACAAGACCACTAGAAAGTAGATAACAACTGTTATCCTGAATCTTTTCTGAACCTTTTTTATTTATTTCTGATGTTGGAAAGAAATAAACAAAAGGCATCTCTTTTTATTGGTTATTAAATATTCATGGAATACAAATCACTGGCTCTGTATTTGAATAAACAGAATCTAATATATCAAGCCTCTGTGGTAGGAAAAAAGCAACTGATTCTCAGAATAAGTATTAATATTTTGAATCATATCCAGACTTCACAATTCTGGGATAGGCTTCCACTGTTTCACTTGAAGCCACTATTTACTTCTTTAAAAAGAACAAAAACATTGGTATTTGGGAAGAGATACTAGCACATCTTTGCACTCTTCTGCCTGATCCTAGCAAGACTGAAAGTAGTTTTGTTCTCATCTATGTTCTTAATGTTCATTACAAAATGTTTTACCCATATACTCATTTAAATTTGAAAGGCGTTTTATTGTTTTTCCTCCTTAATACTTGGCAAGCTACCTCAATTAAAGCTATGAAATAATATAAAGATCATAGAGTATTTTAGGGCTGAATAGACATAAGGAGGTCATTTTGTTCAATCTCTGTCCCACCAACACTTTTCCCAAAGCAAGGCTAGCATAGATGTTTGGCCTCATTTCTTAGGACTTTGCTCATCTCCAGGGATGGATCTGTGATAGTTGCTGGTATGTGCTTCCTGCTTTGCCAAGTCAGTGCTAGAATGATGAAGACGTTCTGTATCATTACTTGCTACATTTCTGATGTGACATCTTACAGCAGGTTAAGAGTTTAAAATTATTTGTGGTCCAAGGAACTTAGATTTATTTTAAGTTACTCCTAGTTCTCTTATGAATGTTGATTAAAGTAATTCTCAAGAAACTTCTGGATAAGTTCAGGTGTTTCATCAATTTCTACGAAACAGACTTTTATGACAATATAGCAGAACAGAATATAAATTTTGCTTAATGACCGTTCTCCATTTCCTTTTTGGTTATGACTTATACGTGGGGGGGGNGGGGGGGGTGAACCAGACAGAATTCTTTGTCATTTTATATTCAACTTCTTTGAAAAGTAGCACCAACCTTGAAGTTCCAGGAAAAATAATGCCTGAGCTGTGTGGTTGCAAATTCTGTGCAACTGACGTTGATCAAGATTTACCGACTTTCCTTACTTCTGTCACAAACAAGGATAGAAAGGCTGATTTATTTTAAGTGGAATTTTGTGGTGGAACTTAAAATCCTTGGCTAAAATGTGTGAGAGTTTCTCATTCTTTCTCAAAATATAAATGACTGAAAGGGATAGGGCTTGTTTAGGAAGAGTTACCTTTTGTATGCCTGTGTGTGACTCTTAGCACTGGTATGTTTTTCTCTGTTGCTTGCTCTTTTATAGACTTATAAAATACTAGCAGAGCATTGTCATTTCTGAGTGAGCAGCGGATGAATAGAAATGCTTGACAGGCATAAAGTTATATAGAAAATACAGATTTTTACATACATATTTTTTTCATTTTTGAGGATATGTTGATTGTTATATTCAAAACCCAAAATTACAGATAAACTCGTGTACTCCCAAATGTTAAATTACTTGCTTTGTTTCAAATACTTACCTTACTCTAAAGACAGATTTTTTTCTAATATCCATCATACCAAAAAATTTTTACTTAAACTCTTAAAACATAATTAAATCATTTGAGATGACCTTTGTGATTTATTTAATATTCTCATCTGAAATGGTAAACTTTTTTTTTTTAATAGATCTTTCCAACTTTAAAGAGTTAAAGAAGCTGACTGGCTTCCAGCCCTTACTTTCAGCATATTCATTGATATATTTGTGAAGACTCTGATTCCATCTCAACAATCTTTTTCTTTAGTGAGAAGCAGGCTCATGTTTCAGGGCAGTGAAGAATATTCATCCCTTTCTATGAAGAATTATTCTTGCTGAGGGTATTTTTTTTTTTTTTTTTGCTGCCAATTCTCTGTTTGAAGCCTGAAACAAAAGCAATATATTAGTCTCCCATTTTGTGGTCTGGCTGAGCTTTTGTATAAGAAAGGTCACGCGCTGTGTAGAAGCATCAGACTCTAGGCATTTGCGTATCAGGATGTGGTAAACTTAACCTGTAAAATCATTATCTTGTTTTTCCTCCAGTACTGGACCATAAGGGTAAGGAATTAAAGACATTGGAGGAGTCACAAATTCAAGTTATATTAACATTCAAATTTGGGCAATAGAATCATCACTTTTTATTTCTATTATAAAAAAGTACTATAGCTCCTGTAAATAAAGAATATAGAAATAACAGAATGAGGTAGAATAAACAGCAGCACCTACCCAGGGTGCTGAACCATCTACAGATTAAATTTAAAAAAAAGCCTAGTCCAGACAAGTTCAGCTTCTTTCTATAGCATGCCAATTTAGTAATGTTCAAGGTATGCCAGATTTAATTACGTTTTAACACAGTGAAATAATTGGTTTTCTTGGCTTTGATATATAGAAAAGCTTTTAGACTCATAGTGAAAATAGCGTGGAAAATCACTTCCTTTCTTCTACCACTTTTCTTGCTTTTTTGTCAATGTGTGTCAAATCCACAACAGTTTCTATCCCTACTTTTAAGGAAGTCCTTGACTCTTAAGGCACCTGCTGCTTATTGGATTGATAGCATAGATGCCTAGGTTTCAGTTCTCTCTTCAGCTGTTGAAAGATCTGAGTGCAACTAGTTCTGTTATAGCAGTCTCTGTGATAAACAGCAGAACATCTAAAGAGACAGCAGAGATGGACACAATAAAATTATATTAAAAATAATAAAGACAGACCTCTGTTTTCTTTAGTTTTTCTCTAAACCCGTTCTGTTATGTACCTATTTGTCACTGGTGAGTGACAGAATACTTAAACCATTTTCTGGAATAAATGAAGCTAGATGGAGTATGCTCTTTCAAAGTTATTTGCGCAGACCTGAAGTAGTATAGAAGACAGTAATTACACTTGACCACTGTGGTCAGTGGTTCTGTAGAATTTTATCTTATTTTGTCTCTAGTCAGCAAAAACTCTTGAGGCTCCCATTGTAGTGGAGCTTAGGGATAATCTACAGTCACATTTCAACTTAGCTAAGAGCCTTACAACTTCATAGAGAGAGACCTCTGCAAGTTTTCAACCTTTCATGCATCTTCAGTTTACTGACTAAAAATGGGAACAGGAAAGAAATGGATTCTTAACCTCCAAAGTGTGCTTAGCCCAGGGATAAGGCATTCAGAAAACTGTTTGGGAATGGATGCTTCAGGAAATTGCATCTGGAAAAAAACTACTTTCTTACCTCTAGCTTTGGAAGCTGGCATTCGTAATGAACACGTCTTTGGTTGCAGGTCCGTTTTCTCTGCCAAACCTATATTTGCTTATTTAACTATTTGAATTACGATAATTACTGATTTTTGTATTTCTGTAATTTGTTATTTAAGTGTTTGTTTGTTAATTTTGCTATCTGTAATAGGATATGCTAACTTTTCAACTGACTATAGACTTGTCCTAGATCATCAGCTTAGGAAGAGATAAAGAGCCCCAGTGCCAACTCAGCATAGGTTGCTGTAATCCAATGGTTGCAGTGTGTCACTTGTGTCTCTGTGTGGGAGATTAGCTCACATCCACCAAATAGAATTAATCACTTCAGGCAGGGCAGAGCACTACACTTAACTTTCTAGAGCTTGCTTGTTCAGTGCTATTTGGGGGCGTAAGCATCATATTTCTTTGTGGTTGTAGGAAAAAAACATGGAATATAGCTTAAACTAATGTGAAAACTTACACCCTTTGTCCCCATATGCACAACTTCAGTACAGTAAAATCTTCTCAAAAGAGATATGGTCTACTAGTCTGAGGAAGAAACTAGTATTCAATACCGATTCTTCTCCTTCGGTGGTTCTCCCTGAAGCCATTGGCATATTTGCCAGCTATTGATTCAATTTCTGTAATTGTAAAACTAAAACGTTGCAGTGAGATTTGAGGATTAAGTGAAACATGAGAATCAGTTAGATGCGTGCTGTGTTGTTTTGAATGCAAGTGACCATCAATACTTCTCTTTTGACATTAGCTGTAGCACTGAGAATTTCTGTTAGTGTTATGTCTCCTTAAGGTTGATTGGAAAGAATATCCTTCCATACAACTGGATGCTGTTAGTACCATGTGCTGACATACTGGGAGACTTTAAGAGATCTTTGGTTTTTCCATCTTAGTCCTGCTTATGTATGTGCTTCTATTTGAAGAGCATGGATGCAATCAGGTAGCAACACAGTTAGTACTTTCAGGGAAACAAAAGGAGAAAAAAATAAAAAGGGGAAGGAGTGGGGAAAAAAGTATAATACTGTCATCAAAATTTGAATTCCACACAGAGGAAATATCATGACTCTGTGCAACAAACTGCTGAAAATGATCAAAGTAATGATGCGACTTTTGGGTTCGTAATACTGTAAGACTTTATCTTCTAAAACTAAATTGTCTTTATTTTTCAAATATTCCAAAACTGCCATTAAGGACTTCCATTCAGTTTATTTTCAGAAGAGAAAGGCACATTATGTCTGTTCATAAAACATGTAAGTGAATGCAATACATAGAATCATAGAATTAGCTAGGTTAGGACTAAATCTATATATAGACAATAAATATAGTCTCCAATACAAATAGGAGATTTTTAGAAATACATTTAGCCTATTGCTAAACTCTGCAGTTTTTTTCCCCTGCCTGGAAATTTTATTTCAAACATTCATCTGAGAAATCTGACTCATTAGAAGAGGTAGCTGTGATCTGAACTTCTAAATGTATGACAGTGGAGATGTTTTATCCACATAGATCGGCTTTTCTGCTGATGCATGTATGTGCAAACATGATGGGATTGGAATGAGTTGGCTGTAATGTACAGGCTGTTTGTAAGTGTGTAGATTCAAGTATACAAGCTTTTACACAGTGAGCAGTATCTGTTGGATACTGCATGCTCACAAGCCTATCAGTACAACACAGGCACAATTAGGGCAGCAGTCCCAGATTTAGCCAACACATTGCATATGGAATGTGTAGAACTTGTTTGAGGAATGCTGAGCGCCATTCTGTACTCATACACATGTGGATTTTTTTTTTTCCTGCTCGCAGCTTTCACACAATTCATCTGGATAAAGAAAGGCTTAAGCATCCACCTTTCTTTCTTTCTTTACAGAAAGAAGACTGTTCCACAGTACCTGGGTCCTGGGTAAGAACTCTAGGCAAGACAGAGTTCCCACATATTGCTTTTAAAACCCGTAGGTTTCTGCAGTGGAATTGTACTTTGGATTAAAAAATGAACTTTCTTTTATGATGTGCATTTTTTTAACATGATATTCGGGTTCTTATCAACAGCTTTTTACCGTCTTTTATATATATAAAAAAAATTCTCTCTTGCTTGTTCTTCTAATGAATGATCAAATTTTCAGTTCTGATCACTCATGGTTTTGTTTGTTTGTTTTGGCTTATTGTTTGTTTTGGTTTGGTTGGCCTGTTCTTTAAATTTCCTTTCTTATTAGTGGAAATGAGCTGTGTATTATGTTTCTCTGATAAAACTCAGGATTAAAAAAAAAAGAAAAGAATAAAAAAAAAAGAATAAAAAAGTCTTTCAAGAGGAAGATTTCAAACTTCCTGCTGTAGGAGAGGCAGAAATCTAATGAAACTAGTCTGAGGGCATCCTCTTTTTATCTAGAATAATTCCTGAGTCATATAAATATGGATTTTGTTCTGTTTTTGAACCAAATATGGAATCAATGCAGGATGTGGTTCTCTCAGCATTCATAGCAAAGTCTTCTATGTTCATAATATACGTCTTTTGTATTTCTATGTGAGAAACTGGATATAATTGTGATTCTTACATAACAATGTAACAGTAAGTGAATAAGATTGTTTGAAATAGTTTTTCTGCTGTCATTGAGACGTGGTACTAGGGCTTGAAGTCAAAAGTCACTTTAGTTCATCAAAACATTTTTGTTTCTTGTCTTCAATTACTTAATCATGCCTCTTGGCTGCCTTCTTAGGAAAAAAAAACCATAACAAACAAAAACACTTTTCTTGAAGAAACTTTCATGATCTACAGAGTAAATTCTCCTGTAAAACACTGATTTCTAGGTTTTTCCTGTAGTACCTATTGCATTTCAGGATTCGAGAATTATGTCTTGTGGAAAAATTTAATATAATCTGAATAAGTTAGTTTTTAATACAGTCAATTCTTCTGAGATCAGCCATTGTTAAGATAAATCTCTTCAGCACCATTTAATATTGTGTTTAATCCTGCTGGCTTCGGTGTTTTTATTTTTTTAATGACAAGAATAAATTTTCCAATTCAATTAGAATAGGAAAGCTGTATCTGTTGCATAACTGTAGGTAGGTAGTTCTTTCAGTTTTAAAATTGGATCTTAAGAGAGTTACAGTCTGAGGAAACTGATTTTTTTCCTCAACAACTGTGTGGCCTTAGTAATCCTAGCGGTACACTTCCTCTGATAGCGTTGTCTTTTAAAGAATTTATAGGTCTTGATACTGTGTTTGCAGGTGACTGGTAGGGGGGAAAGGAGGAGATGAAACACAGAGATAATAGAATATTCATCTTTTTCCTTTATAATGAAGTTCTTAACAAAACAGTTGCCGCTACAAACACTAAGCTATTAACAGAAATGGAGTGTATCTTGAGCACTCTGTAAAGGAAGTATCTTTAACCTTTTTTTTCCTTGTTATAATATTGTTTGTTAATATGTCTATGTTAATTCCTTCACTATTCATCAAAAATCTTTATGTTCTCTGATTTTATATTTCTATTCAAAGTTTGGTTGGGAGAACAAGTTGAAATACGTGACTTTCAGATCAAACTGCAATTCCAGAATGTTCAGACAATGTAGAAGACTTAGTTTTGATAAAGTAGACTCAAAATCGCACTGTATTTGGTTTAAGTGTAGTAGCTGCTTCTTTTTAATTTTGTGATTGTTTTAGGACAACTGGAAAACTCTAAGATAAACATGAAATGGAAATCTTATGTTTAAAAGCAATTTTGTACAGAAACAATTTTGTAACTGTTAATAAACCTATATTTTATTAGTAGTCCCCAGCTGGAAGTTACAACTTCATTTTCCAGAAAGAAAATTGGCTTTTATATGTATGTCAAAGGATGAGATGAAAAACATCATCTTCCTGAAACAAATCAAGGGAATTAGTAAATCAGGTATTGTATGCTTATTTGTAGGCTTCTTTTCAAGACCTGTAAAATCCAAATATTTGAAAGATTCCCTGTGAAGTAAGCCTACAGTCTCATCCATGAAGTTTGCTTTCATGAAAGTGTAAAAAGGCACTGAACTGTTTAGCCATAAATATTTGCAAAACCTGTTGCATGACAAGCTTAATCTAAATGCTTGAAGTGCTGATGCTGGTGACTAATATCCCAAATTAAAAACAAATAACAAAGAATGCTAAAAAGTAAATGGATGTAACTAGGAAAAAAAAAATTATTAGAAAACTTTCTATTGTAACGTCACTTCTGTTCTATATACTGCTCAACATTCCTGAATAAGCACTAATGGCTGTTTTGTGACTGTTTCTTCTTTTAGTACCTTTTGATAAAGTACATACCCACTGCATTTAGTAGGTTTTTTCTGATATTTAGGAATATAAGGATTACTGTGCTATTTAAGGTTTATAGTTTCTCTACTCAATCTACTGAAGGCAGGATCAGATGTTTCAGAAAAAGAGATTAAAAATGTGAAAGCTGACAATCACAGAATAACCATTCCAGACAAGAAGCTTTTCTAACTTTACTCATTCACTGTTTGTCACTTGGCAGAAGAGATTCAAATTTTAGGTGGGAGGAGAGTTCTCTCCTAATTTCGTCTTCTTTCTTTCCCAAGCATCTGAATGGAAAGAAGCACTGTTACTCTCCATTTTGGGATTAGTTTCTTTCAAAAAGTAAACATTAAATATGTTCTGCATTCCTAATTTTTATTTTATCAGTAATGTGTATATATTGAAATCCAGCAGTAGGAAGTATTTGACTCTGTTATGTACAGTTTCATCCCTTTGAAGAAATGCTTAACATATTTCCAGATAACGAAGTGTTGCATTGCCCTTCACACCATGATAGGTGTGTATCAATGTGTACACATGCACTTAAAGCACTTGTATTCAATGGCTGATTGTTTTCTTGGTTAGAGTATGAGGGGAGAGAGATGTCTCTGGAATTTTGCTTTTGCCAACTGTAATCAGAGTCTGAAACATGCTCATGCTGATGAAGGTAGTTTCATACTGAAGCAAGTCATTTTCCTAAACTGTTTTCTTCCATTGTAAGATACATCTATTCAAAATGATATCTGTTTTTAAAGACTTGTCAAAACTGGCTTACCTCTGAAGTTCTGGAATACCAGCATTCTTTGTCAAATCTCTTTTATATTTAATAGCAACAAATGTTATCTTGTTTGTGTTTATTATATGTTCCTTTTCTCTTAAAGGATGATTTTGAAGTGAAATCTGAGGAGCGTGCCAGTGTCATCCAGAAGCTTGAGCAAACTATTGAGGATCTGAGGACCAAAATTGCAGAACTAGAGAAACAGTTCCCCACTACAGAAGTACAGACTACTGAGAGGGAGCAGGAAAATGAGCACATGCATACCGCCTGCAGGGAATTCAATAGTGTGACTCTTCAAACAAATGAAAAGGAGACTGTGCCCAGAACTGTGTCACAAGCAAGATCTGTACAAACATCACCAACAGAAGATTATTCAATACACACAATGCCTTCAGCCAACGCACTGCCACTGCCCCCTTCACCACTGCACTTGGAAAGCAGCAAAGCTGAAGAGCCATCTGAGAAATTGCCAGCTTTAGAATTACAGCCTACATTTTGTTCTGAAATCTCCTTAATTCTGTCACCGAAGTTAATCTCGGTGCCACTGGATGCAAGCCAATCAGTACAGACTGCTCCACAGTCACCTCTTCCAGGACCCAAAGCTAATTTGTCCCTTGCATTTGAAGGAGAGACTGAGTTTTCTGCTCCTCATCAATCAGTAGGTATTAGAAATGTGACTTGTAGTGAACATTCCCTTTCTTTACCCCCGGAGTCCACATGTAGCATTCCCTCATCACTATTGGCCACTGAACTTGCTGCTCCTGTACCTGGCGTGCATGGCTCTTCTGTCACTGCTCCCATGCCCGTGGCAGGAGTACCACCCCCGCCACCCCTTCCTGGCTCAGGACCCCCTCTGCCTTTTGCTGGCCCAGCAATGCCACACCTGGACCACTCTTTGCCTGGTGTAATGATAGCACCCCAACAGCTGCTGCCGCCACCACCACCACCTCCTCCTCCTTTGCCAAGTGGGGAGATACCAGTGTTGCCTCCAACTCCCTCTCTCCCATGTACTGGAGTTCCACCACCACCTCTGCCACCGCCTCTACCAGGAGCAGGTGTCCCACTCCCTCCTTCTGGCTGGGGCATCCCACCCCCTCCACCACCACCACCTTTACCTGCAGCTGGTATCCCTCCCCCACCTCCTCCTCTGCCTGGCCTGGGAATGCCACCTCCACACACAGCACCACCCCTATCTGGAGTGGGAGTGCCACCACTTCCTCCACCTCTGCCTGGAGGGGCCATCTCACCATTTCCTCCTCTGCCACCACCCTTGCCTGGTGCAGGTGCCCCTTTACCACAACCACCTCCTCCTCTACCTGGTGCAGGAGTCCCTCCTCCTCCGCCTCCTCTCCCTGGTATGGGAGTCCCTCCTCCGCCACCTCCGCCGCCTCCTCTGCCTGGTGCGGGAGTGCCAC